>NC_089494.1:186340684-187830684 GCF_036850765.1 Saccopteryx bilineata
GGGGTGATGCTTTGCCCTTCCGGGGCGTCGCTCTGTTGTGACCAGAGCCATTCTAGCGCCTGGGGTAGAGGCCAAGGAGCCATCCCCAGCGCCTGGGCCATCTTTGCTCCAATGGAGCCTCGCTGCGGGAGGGGAAGAGAGAGACAGAGAGGAAGGAGAGGGGGAGGGGTGGAGAAGCAGATGAGCGCTTCTCCTGTGTGCCCTGGCCGGGAATTGAACCCGGGACTTCTGCACGCCAGGCTGATGCTCTACCACTGAACCAACCGGCCAGGGCCTCAACACTTTTATTCAACATAGTTCTGGAAGTCTTAGCCACAGCAATCAGACAAGAAGAAATGAAAGGCAATATATCTTCACGGGCAAGTGAAATAAAAGACAAAATAAACAAATGGGACTATATCAAACTAAAAAGCTTTTGCACAGCAAAAGACACCATTAACAAAATAAAAAGACAACGCACACAATGGTAGAACATATTCACCAATATGTCTGAGAAGGGGTTAATAACCAAAATGTATAAAGAACTTCTAAAACTCAACACCAGGAACATACACAATCCAACTGAAAAAGGGTCCACTGAATAGACATTTCTCTAAAGAGGACATACAGATGGCCAATAGGTATATGAAAAAATGTTCAACATCATTAATCGTCAGTGAAGTGCAAATTAAAACCACATTGAGATACCACCTCATATCCGTCAGAATGGTTCTCATTAACAAATCAACACAAAACAAGTACTGACCAGGGTGTGGAAAAAGGGAACCCTCCTACATGTACTGCTGGTAGGAATATAGACTTTTGAAGCCAATGTAAAAAATATTAAAAAATATTTCCTCAAAACATTAAAAATAAAAGTGCCTTTTGACCCAGCTATGTCACCTCCAGAAATATATCTCAGGAATTCCAAAACTCTAATTCAAAAGAAGATATGCACCTCTCATGTTTATTGCAGCATTGTTTACAATAGCCGAGATCTGGAAACAGCCCAAGTGTCCATCAGTGGACGAGTGGATGAAAAAGCTGCTGTATATATATACAATGAAATGCTATATGGCCATGGCAAAGAAGAAAATCTTACCTTTTGTGATGGCATGGATGGACCTGGAGACTATTACACTAAGTGAAAGAACACAAGCAGAGAAAGACAAATATATGATCTCACTTATATGCAGAATCTAATGAATACTGTGAACTGAGGAACGAAATAGAAGCAGATGCAGAGTCATGGGGAGCTGAGGGACAGCTGTCAGAGGGAAAAGGGATGAGGGGATGGAATCAGAGTAGGTGGAGGGATGAGTGAAATTATATATGCATAACACATAGATACTGATAACAGGGCAGCAGTGGGGGAAGTAGTCAAGGGAAGAGGCAAAAGGGGTGTAGAGGAGTATTAATATATTGTTGGGGATGAGGTTATATTGAGTGGGACACTTAAATCTATGTTAACACAATAAATTAAAATTATAATAGTAAAATAAAAATAAATAAATTCAGGAAAAATTGAGAGTGAAAAAATGTTAATATATAACTAATTTGCTTATATCATAAAATCTTCTGATGAATTATTTTTTCACCTTTAGGATACTTATTGATGAATTTTTCTGTGCTGAGCACACTGTTAGGGACTATGAAAAAATTATCTAGTCATGTAACCAAAATATAGATGAGTCATTACAATATTTATTGAACAAACCATTTCAAGTCCCAATTTACACATGCAGTCCCAACAAATTAATATGTCCCTCTCACCTTTTAAATCTTATTTCTAATTCTTTAATAACCTTTAATTAATTTCCAGTGATGTACATTTTATTCTTAATCACGAATATATCATGAATATTAAATGTTACCATTTTTTCATTCTGTTTTCTGGAATTAGTAACTACCATCTCAATTGAACATTATGTATACATCCCCTTCACTTGTTTTCTGTCTACTAGTATACATTCAGGCTCTCACTGTTTCTCTTTTTTCTTTTTAAGATTTTATTTATTGATTTTTAGAGAGAAAAGAGAGAGAGAGAGAAAGGGGGAGGAATAGCAACTCATAGTAGTTGCTTCTCATATGTGTCTTAACCAGGCAAGCCTTGGTTTCAAACCTGCAACCTCAATATTTTAGGTCAACGATTTATCCATTACACCAGTGGTCCCCAACCTTTTTTGGGCCATGGACTGGTTTAATGTCAGAAAATATTTTCACAGATGGGCCTTTAGGGTGGGATGGATAAATGAATCACGTGACCGTGACAAGCGTCAAGAGTGAGTCTTAGACGGATGTAACAGAGGGAATCTGGTCATTTTTTAAAAATAAAACATCGTTCAGACTTAAATATAAATAAAATGGAAATAATGTAAGTTATTTATTCTTTCTCTGTGGAATGGTACCAAATGGCCCACGAACCGCTACCAGTCCGCGGCCCAGGTGTTGGGGACCACTGCACTACACCACCACAGGTCAGGCATGTATGTATCTCATCTTGATTATTAAGACTGACTTTGTGATTATTCTTCCAGATTTAATCCATTTTGTGAAGTGATGCAAGACTTTGACATGATATCAATTCATAAACCCCATAGCAAACAATGAAAAACCTTTCAAAAATTAGTCCCGTTTTCCTGTCCAAATTTACCTTTTGGTATTTGCTGCATCCAGATACACTGAGTTCAGATTCTATTCTGACAATAAGTTAGCTAGGCAAGTTATTTTAATTCTCTGAGCCTTGATTTCCTCATTCATGCTTAAAATGTAGATAATAACTACTTCAGACATAGTACTGTTACGCTATTCAATGAATATATGGATACATATATTTACATATACACATATACATATATGTGTATGTGTATACATATATGTATATCTATGCTGTCTGACTAATGAGAGTTCAAAAATGTTACCATGTATAATTTATTTTTTATAGTAATAGTACTAAGTATAATGTTTTCTGGGCTCCAAACTAAGTCACTTTGTATTTGACAGACCTGTTCTACTCTTTTTTTTTTCTGAAGCTGGAAATGGGGAGAGACAGTCAGACAGACTCCCGCATGCACCCGACCGGGATCCACCCGGCATGCTCACCAGGGGCGACCGCTCTGCCCACCAGAAGGTGATGTTCTGCCCCTCCGGGGCGTCGCTCTGCCACGACCAGAGCCACTCTAGCGCCTGGGGCAGAGGCCAAGGAGCCATCCCCAGCGCCCGGGCCATCTTTGCTCCAATGGAGCCTTGGCTGTGGGAGGGGAAGAGAGAGACAGAGAGGAAAGAGGGGAGGGGGTGGAGAAGCAAATGGGCGCTTCTCCTATGTGCCCTGGCTGGAATCGAACCCGGGTCCCCCGCACGCCAGGCCGATGCTCTACCACTGAGCCAACCGGCCAGGGCCCTGTTCTACTCTTTTATCCTGATTTTGCCCCAGTGGTTTCTTCTGCTTGGAATGCTCTCCTGTCCAGCTCAACAAACAGAAATCTTATTTATGCTTCAAGGATCAGGTCTAATGTAAGCTTATTTAAGACTCTGTTGATCATTTCAATTTAAAGTCAATTTAATTGAATTGAGCACACCTTTCACAGCCATGTATCCATACTTCTCCCACTGCACTTCTCAAGAGTTACTCTACTCAGTTCAGAAATCCATCTTAATTTCTGCTAGCTTGTTTGCACTACGGAGGTGATTTATCTTGAGCTTAATCTGAAACATGATTTCTCATACTATGCGTAACATACATTTCTTGCTGTGATAATGATACATAAAAAAATTAACCCCAAAACTCAGTATTTGAAAGCAACAAGCACTTTTTTGTTCTTACTCATGGGTCAATGGGGTTGCTGCAACTCAGTTACGCTGGGCTGGACCTAGGCTCTGGACTCCAAACAGCAGGCACTAGGCTCTAGGCTGCACATCTTGCTAAATATGTCTCATTCACCTTAGACTGGTAATAATCTGGGGTATGTTCTTCTCATAATTACTGGAAGGAGAACATAAAAACAATGGAAATATGCAATGGAAGGAATTGGCACACTGTAGCATCTTCCCATAGTCATTGACAAAAGCAACCATCAATGAAGCAGGGAATTTCATTCCACTTATGATGGATAGGATTGCAATGGCAAAAAGCAATTCTATTAACAAGGAAGAAGTAAAGAATTAGGAATAATACAATCTATCTTACTATAGTAACTTCAGTACATTTTTTTTAAAAAAAGACAGGACTTGTCCCTGGCCAGTTGGCTCAGTGGTAGAGCGTCAGCCTGGTGTGCAGGAGTCCCGGGTTCGATTCCCAGCCAGGGCACACAGGAGAAGCACTCATCTGCTTCTCCACCCTTCCCCCTCTCCTTCCTCTCTGTCTCTCTCTTCCCCTCCCGTGGCCGAGGCTCCACTGGAGCAAAGTTGGCCAGGGCACTGAGGATGGCTCCATGGCCTCTCTCTGCCTCAGGTGCTAGAATGGCTCTGGATGCAACAGAGCAATGCCCCAGATGGGCAGAGCATTGCCCCCTGGTGGGCATGCCTGGTGGATCCTGGTTGGGCACATGTGGGAGTCTGTCTGACTGCCTCCCTGTTTCCAACTTCAGAAAATAAATAAATAAATAAATAAATAAACAAATAAATAAATAAAGGATAGGACTTCGTTGCAATGCACTTTGAAAATGGGGTCTAAGACAAGGAGGAGTTATTGAACCGAATTTCAGGACAGTAAAATCACAGAATTTGTATGTAAGACGGTCGTTTTGGGGTGTGTGGAAAGCATGGATTGAAATGTCAGAGCAGACTAGCTCTTAAGGAAGTAGTTATGAGAGACCACCTGGAACATGCTAATATAGTATGTGTCTGAAGGTAATAGATAGGTCATGGGGACCTTTGGGCACTAAAATTGCATGCGTTTATAATTGAATAGGAGATGTGGGCAAAAGTGAAGGAGAAAGTAAGAACAGCACCAAGTATAGGTTAGGATGGTGTAATTAACAATATTAAAGTTATTCTTTACATAATTATATAAAATGAACAATATAGAACATACCTCAGCATAATGACGTCCCAAGTATTGACACATTATAAAGCACTTTCAAACACATTTTATCTTCAAGGCAAGTTTATGTTTTCGTATTGTTCAGTGTAAAGAAATTAAAGGAATATATGAGAAATAAGTTAGATAAACGGAGACTTAAATTTATGTTTACTGATTCAGAATCTTCACACCATTTTATAAAATATCTTTTGTAACATGAGAAAAATGACTGGACCAATTTGACATATAAATTTAAAATAAAATTAGTTATTTGAAAAGCTCTAATAAACAATAATTATGATTTCTATACCCAGTAATTTTCTTCTAAATTACATATTCTATTTTTTTCTTATAATTTTTGAGCTTTTCATTGTTTTCTTCCTCTTATAGCAATTACATCATCTTACACAAATGCAGAAAGTACACTGAACTTTATTTCCTTCTCTTTTATTTCTTTTATTTTCCTTTTCCCTTCTTTTCTTCGTTTTTAAAATCCTTCTTTTTCCTCTTTCCCTTCTTCCTTCTCAGTCTTTGATTTCATCTTTCCTTGTTTTTTATCTTTATTTGTTTCTTTTTGTAAATTTTTCTACACCGCAACTCTAAACTTCTTGAGGAGAAGACACTATCTCAGTGGTACGGATCTTAAAAGTTCAATAAATACACTTTCTTGGACTGAAAAATATAGAGTCTGCTCCATCTTTTTATTTCTCAATGTGATAGAAAATCACTCCTCCCTTTTGTTCAAGTAATGATAGAATTACTTTCTATCTGCAGTTCTTTTAATACACCTTGTCATTTCCTGTCTTTGTATCTTTCTCTTGTGCCTTCCTCTTGTCCCTCTTGTCCAACATGGTCCAACCAGCATTCACAACACCCCTTTCCTTTTCTAGAGCAGATGGCTGGTCTAGAATGGCTATTTGAAAGGATATTGAGAAAATGGAAACTGTTTGGGCCAAAAGCTCCCAGAAATGTTTTGTAAAGTATCTAAGCTGGCTGCATCCCCTTGAGCTTGTTGCTCCTTCTTCGTCCTGCCTGGAAAGTGCCACATGATACCTGGAGGTGAAAAAGCCATCAAGCAATGGTGATAATGAAGGTCACACATTATGAAACATGGAGCCAAGGCATAAAAAGAGCATAGCTGAACTGCGCTTGTTCCATAATGGGCTGTGTACTTCTAGATTGCTTATTCTTAGAGATAAATATATCCTCTGTGTGAAGCTTAGCATTACTGATTCACAAGTCCTTAGATCTTGTTTTTAGGTGATTTTCTTCTCAGATTCCTCTATCTGATATTTTCTCAGTATTTTTTTAAAAACTGAGACTCATGGACATAGATGAATGTGAAGTGGTTACTGTAGGGAGGTGGTTGTGGGGGAGGGAGGTGGAGAGGAGGGGAGTAAAGAGGAACAAATACGCAATGATGGAAAATGATTTGACTTTGGCACTGGGTATGTAACATAACCAACAGGTCAAAAGCTATAAGAATGTTTACCTGAAACCTATGTACTCTTATTGACCAATGTCACCCCATTAAAATTAATTTTCTAAATAAAAATTTAAAAATATAAAAAAAATGTTCTCATATTCTTATATTTCCATCCCATCTTTGACTTTATATGGAATGTTTTTGTTTCTCCATCTGTACTGATGTTAGTCTACAAGCCCTCGGAGCATAAGGGCTGTTACTCATGAGTAACATGCAATATAATAAGGACTGAGTCAAAGTTTTGTGAATTAAATTGAACTGAGTTCAGTTTAATTGAATTAATTTGCATTGAGTTGAATGATATTCAAGTCTCCCAGTCAATTGGTTAGTCCTTCTTAACCAATGCTCTTCATTTGCTACAGTGATGTGTTGTGGCACAAAACTCAGGCCAGGAGAAGAACTCATTTTACTTCCCACAGCACAGAATTAGCATAGTTGTTTTGTCAGTCATACATCCCTTCTTTTGGCATCTGTTCTTCCTCTTTACCATATTGATTTTACTTTTGGGTAAGCTGTTCTCCTTACTCTCAATCCGTTTCCAGGTACCAGAAATTGACACACAATCAAGGCCTTGCCAGTCAGTATAGTCCAACAATTTGGCCGTGGTAATTGGCTCAGGTATGGATATGCAGCTCAAGATAAGCCAAGAACATAATTTTGGGATTTCGTTTGCTCGTTGGGAATGAAAGTGCTCTTTGTGCTGAGGCTGATAATGGTAAAGACAATATAAACCTGGAGGTTCCAGGAATCCCTGTGTGCACAACACAGATCTGTGAATGAAGTCGAAGGAGAAAAGAACAGAAGCAAAAGATTGAAGGGAGTTGGAGGGAGGGACCAAGTCCTGGGAGTGGTGGTATTTAAGTTCTTGAGTCTGGATCGTGATCTCTGAAATCAGACTGGCACTCATAAAATACTGTTTATGAACTGGGCAAAATTACAATCACTGTATACTCATGTATAAAATGAGGATGACAATAACACTTTAATTTACTGTAGTCTTCGTTTTGAGGATTAATGAGCTAGTACATGTAAAAAACAGAACAGTGTCTGACACAGAGGATAATTAATAAATATTCACTTTTGTTGAAATAGATTTTTTTAAGTGAAAGGAGGCGAGTTAGAGACAGACTGTTGCATGCGCCCCAACTAAAATCCACCTGGCAACCCTCGTCTGGGGCCAGTGTTCGAATCAACTGAGCTATCCACAGTGCCCAGGGCTGATGGTTGAACCAATGAAGCCACTGAGTGGGAGAGAAGATGAGAGAGAGAGAGAGAGAGAGAGAGAGAGAGAGAGAGAGAGAGAGAAAGAGAGGCAGGTGGTTGCTTCTCATGTGTGCCTTCACTGGGGATTGAATCTGGGACTTTGCACACCAGGCTGATTCTCTATCTACTGAGCAAGCTGGTCAGGGCCAAAAAGAAATATTTTAATCTAAGGCTTTTGAGTTATGTACAAAAATAAATTATCTTTTTTGCTTAAGCTGATTTGAGTTGGAGTTCTATCACTTTCAACCAAAAGCGTCCTGTCTAAAATATAAGGTATCAGAGTGTATGAGTTTATAGCAGGCCAAATTCCCTTCTGTAAGCTGAGGCAAGAAAGGGGATTGAACCACTTGACTCTGGGCCATCTGTCTCTCCTTAGCTGATGTCTATCAGTGATTTTAGTTGAGGTTTAACTGACTCCAACTTTTAGTTTGGAAAAGAGTTTCCTCATCACCATCCTATTTATATTCACAAAAATCCCCCTTCTTCTATATTGCCTGCTATAATAATTTCTTTTAAAAATATATATAAAAGAAAGTGGGAATTCAAACACAAGAGTCATAAAATGAAAGAAAATATTCCTATATTTAAAATAAATTTTCTATTGTTTTTTTTTTTGTTTGTTTGTTTCTTAAACCTTAAGCTAGAAACTTTTTCCATACTGGTTTAGAGTAAATAATACTGTAAGTAAGTAGCCTACATAACTAAATAGTATAATTTTCTCAGTGAGATTTCTAGAGGGATATGCAGGGGGATTTGCATGCTTAATTCCCATTAGCACCTGTCACTGGGATTTATTATCCCAGAGTTAATTCTCCACTCACTGCAGCCAAGGAAAAGGAAGCCCTGATACATGGATTTAAATTAAGCTTTTTATTTTTAAGAATGAGATGAATTTCATGTCTATCCCATAAACACCTACAGTATTCCAACCCTGAAAAAAACTCATTTAAATTCCTGTTTGGTAAAAATTCACCCAAATTTGATAGTATTCAACAACTAGAAAAATGTATGCATAATTTGAAAATTTGTCTTGAGGGAAGAAGTGTTTAATCAAGGACTTAGATAAGTTTTCAAATCCGTTGGGTCTCATTCTTCCATTCAATATTGAATAAATGTTTATTGACCATCAATTATGTGCCAGGCATTTTCTAGGGTCTGGGAATAGAGCAGTGAAACTACTAAGAAACCCCCCACCCTTGAGAAGCATACAATCTATTGGAGAGTAAATACATATATACACAGACACATATATCTGCATATATGTCTACATATACCTGTAATTAGGTGTGTGTATATACATGTACACATATATGTTTACATAAAGGAAGTGCTAGATGGAAAATCAAACGGGATGAATAGAATGGATGAGGTGAATGTGGTCAGGGAAGGTCTCTAAACAGTGACATTTGAGCCCAGATCTAAGTGAAGTAAACTAGCAATCCTATGTTCAGAAGTCTATTCAATACTGCATTATCTCTTTCATGAGGGAAAAAAAACCAAACACAACAACAAAATCTAGGAGGGATGTTTCAAGGAAAGTTTCATGTGCAACCACTGGTTATAGAAAACTCAACTGCTTAGTAAGGCTGACCTATTTGCTGGTACTTTCCCTGTCCTTATTCTGGTGCTGTCACTGTCCCCTCCTGCTTCCACTTCATCTTTACTTACTATTATTCAAACCATTCTCTGGCCCTCTTTAAGCTGAATTTCGGTATTGGACTATGTACTTCCCCCCTTCTTATTCTTTACTTTTCTTTTAAAGAATTATTTTCATATAATATCTGTCATTGAGTACTTTGATACTCCAAACAGAAATATGTGACATTTTACTTTTATTTAACTGACTCGACTTGGATGATTCTTCTCTACAGAACATTTTTAAGCAATCAATCAACCATTATTATATATACTGGGCTTTGTGTTAGGAGTTGGGGATGAAATCTTAAACAAGACAAATCTTTGCCTTAAATATGGGAACAGGTTCGTCAATGAATAAAGTTCTGTTGGACAGCACTGGTCTGGATAGCATACAGATGATGGGAACCTTTTATCAATCATAAGAATAGCAGCTAACAATTTTATGTGTTATACATTTCACATGTTTAATTCATTTATTTCTCACAAAACCTTATGACAGTTACTGCTTTTATACCTATCTTACAGATTAAGAAACTGCGGTAGTTTTATTGTTCAATTTCTGTCAACAAGTAATAAGAAATGCTAAGAATCACCCAACCAGTCTAGTGCAGGAACCTACCATCTTACCAAAGTATCATATCTTGGTATGAAGAAGCTCAAAAGGGTGAAGAAGACACTTTAGTATGGCAGACAGCACTATCATAGAAATAAGAAATGGCCAGATTTGTCCATGTCTTTGCCGTGTATGACTTTTCAGATCAGATTCATCCACGACACATTTTACTGAGTAGAGGTTTAGATGGAACTTGGCAGGCAGAATCGTGGAATATTAAAATTGAAAAGAACTTTGAAACCACCTAATAAAATATTTCACAGATGAAGAAACTGAGACATGCAGTTTACCTGACTTGTACAGAATGACAGAGGGAGTTATGACCACAACCAAGATTAGATTGCAAGCTTCCTGCCTGCGTGTTTACACACTGCCCACTTGGCACGAAGAGCTTAAAATTTTCCTGATTTATTATTTATTGTTAGCTTAGAAATGCACTAATCTTAGGAAGTCGTTTTCTTCCTAGAATGTAGCTATTCAAGTGTGTGTTGACCTTTTAATCCAGCCACTTGCCTTTTGTCTAGCCTTCCTTACTTTATCCACCCATTCGTAGATTCTCCCTTATCTATCCAGCCAATTCTTCCTTGGGGAAAAAAAAGGTAAAAAAGATTCATAGCAGTTTGAGTCCTTACACACACCATTAGGAATTTGGAAATCATGTCATAGATTCCACCATCAGTTTAAGTGAGTCTCTACAAATCTTGTGCATTGTTTCTGGGGGTTTCCCCTGGTATCGGTATCATCTCACCAAGAGGCACGCAAGTAAGATCTGTTGAAGAATGAGTTTTCCTTGAGCTTTTAGTTTCTTTTCCACTACTGAGGTTATAGGTGCCGAGAGCATAAAGCAATCTAAGTGGAGCTGACAACCCCAAGATTGCAGCCGGCTGGGGCACTGCCAAAGCTTCATACCTTCTTCCCCACCACGCAGGACTCCAGCTCCAGCCCAAATCCGGCTTAATCAATCTCAAGACCCGAAGTCACAGGAGTCCAGTCCCGGGGAATCTGGCTCAGGCTTTGCTGGCGCCGTGGAGAAGCTGGCAGGCGGTGGGCTGAGCTCCACAGGACACAGCCAAGTGGCTCGGGGCGCGCCGCGGCGCTCCCGGAGTCGGGGTCTGGCGCACCGCGGGAGGCAGGCGCGCTCCCACTCTCTGCAGCCGCCTCTTCCCTCAGGTCTCAGCCCGCGGCTTCCGCGGGTAAAGCAACAGCCGGTCTCCACCTTCCGTGCTGGGCGCGCATTCCCCTCCAATCTTAGCTTACATAAGGAGGCCGGGCGCGCTCCCGCCACCGCTTACCCCCCAGTGGAGTTGGGTGGCGCCCTCCACACCTCCTGGGCCCAGCGCCTCAGAGCACCCAGGCGCCGCACACCGGGAGGTGACCCTCCTTGGCCATCCAGCAGCAGCGGTCGGGACGTCTCTACACGACGTGAGAACACTTAGATTGGAGATCCGAGCGCCTCACTGTGCCCAACTCCCTCTTTCCACTCCCTCCTCCTCCCAGTTGTCTCTACCTCCCTCCTCCTCCCCCTCTTCACCCGGCGGTGCCTGTGTACGTTCGGCACTGTGAGGGGACGGGGAGAGCAGTCCAGGCTCGGCGTTCGGCGGAGCTGCGGCTGCTCCCGCTGCTGGGGAGGAGCAGCGAGGTGGTCGCCTTGCGCCTCCCGGGACTTCCCAAGTGGGGGCAGAGCAGGCGCTCACCGTTCCGCCAGTTAGAAGGCACTGGGGAAGAGGAACCTCCAAACTCCTCCTCAGTGTCTCCTCTCCACCCCTTTTTGGCCCCTGCCCTTGGAGAAAGTGGAGTGTGGCGCTTGGTTGTCATTATTTCTGAGGACTGATTCGCGGTGCACGGGTTCAGCAGCTGCCCAGTGGGTTTTCCCGCTGTTCGCGCGTCTGTGTGTGGCTCCCCCCGGCACCTCTGTCGACGATGAGGAAAGGTCTGCGGGCGACAGCGGCCCGCTGCGGACTGGGACTGGGATACGTGCTGCAAATGCTCGTGCTACCTGCCCTGGCTCTGCTCAGCGCAAGCGGCACTGGCTCCGCCGCTCAAGGTAAGGGGGTCCGCCAAGCTTTGCGGCCACCTCCCTTCGCTTCTTTCCTCCTTCTTCCTCTCTTTCTCCCCAGTTCTCCTGGCTTTCTTAATCCGCCTCGGTGCACCCTACTGGAAATCACTTTAAATTCCCACTAGCCCACTTTCCCAACTAGTCGAGAAGCTTTGGCTATTATTTTTAATGTTTTCCAAGATGAGCATGGATGGACCCAGGACGCATGGGGTGTGGACACGCATCTGTCCCTGGGCATGTGGGCGCCTTTGGGTGTCTTTTGCACTTTATGCTCCACATACACATGTTGTTGCGTATAATACACACAGAGGTTCGGAGAGACTCTCGGTACGGGTGTCCGTGCGGCATGTCATAAATGCACCCTTATGCACAGAGGATCCCCGCGCTGTGCCACGTCTGGGGTGGCGGGATCTTCAGTGAGTCTCTGAGCACGCCAGACGCGGAAGGGCACTCAGCTAAGAAAATGTGCCCTTTACCGCCGAGGACTCACAGCGCTGGTGTCCCTCGGCTGCTGCTCAGGGCGCTGTGGAGACGCATAGCACCCCCGGACCCGCGCGTCCCAGCTTGCGGCAGGCCCAGGGTGTTCACACCTCCGCACTCACCGCTTCTTAGTGTCTTCCTCGGAGCTGGCGACTGGGAAACTTAAAACTACAGGGCTCTGGGGAAGCAGACTGGTCGCTCAAACCAAATCTGAAACTCCCCGGGGTAACCAGTCAGTTTAAAACTGACATTTATATTTAACGCTTCTGAGCTTTAAAATAAGTGTCCGGGGCCCTAGGCAAAACCAGAGTTGGCAGAAGAGCGGCGGAGAGTTGAAGGAGGAGGGGAGGAAAGGGCGCTGAGGGCCTAGCTCCCTTCTTGTCCCCCGAGTTTGAATTGGCAGCGGCAGCTCCCAGCCTTCTGAGTCCGGGAAGCTAAGTGGAAAGGAAACGGAGAGGAGAGAGACCACGCTGCCCTCCTCGCGGTTTCTCTCAGATCCCCAGGTCTCCAACCTCCTGGCTTGCTAAGCGCCGACCTGGGTCTTTTCGACCAGCTCTGTGGCGGTTGCTGGCTCTGGAGAGGCTCTCCGCTTTTCCCTTAGGCGGGGGCGAGTTGGGGGTGGGAATGGAGGAAGCTTCTGCACCATTCGGAGATAATTCAAGCATCCCATCATCTCGTTTACATTTTCTTTAAAATTCGGGAGAGCAGACGAGGTGCGGTATAGCCTAAAGTACCCCGGTGCTGTTCAGATACTCTGGGGGTTCCCAACAGCATCCTCCCTGATCCGCGTGAGCGCTGGGGGCGAGGCCGTGGGAGGTGGAGGAGAGCGCTGGGCGTAGGCGAGCGTGGTTCGGGTGGGGAGGTAAATGATTAGCAAGGCTTTGTGAATTAGCCATAGCTACTTTGGGAGTAAATTTCCCTGCTGCCGTGCTAAGTGGCAACGCTCATAAATCCTTTCCTTCTTAACAGATGCCTCCCATCCCGAGGTTCTGCCCTGGTTTTTCTTGCGTATACTTCCAGAGATCATCTGTCTATCTTTACAAAGGAATTTCCATTGAGATTCATATGAGCTTGTACATTTCTCGAAATTGGTTAAGAAGTTTTCAGGGTGGCAGCCAAGGGTGCTTAGAGGGAGGTGTTAAGTTGAAGTCGGCAACCTGATGAATAGTTGTGGAATCAACCGCGTGCCTCCCTGTGGAATTCGCCTGCTGTTATTGGGAGCACAAAGTTTGGCGTGGGGGCTAGGAAGGGGCCGGACAGTGAGCGAACTGTTTGGAGAAAGGACAAGTTAAAGTCCCCAAAGATGCCAAACAGGGGATCCGAAATCCCTGCCCAGTGCTTACTACTGCCAAATTAAAAACTGCATAGGAAAAAGGATCAATAAAAATAATCAAGCCAGAGATTGTAAGTGGATTAATATTGAAAGAAGAAAGGAGAAGAGATGAAAAGAAAAGCTGCTCAGCATAGCATTTGCCACTTGCTGTGCATATATTTCTTCATGTAGACCAGGCAAGTCAGAGATTGAGGGTTGAACGTGGTCTTCCGATCTTAAGTGGAAAAATAAAATGTGTTCTGTTGGATGTATCTCAGTGCTGTTCTCCGTTTACTTGATTTAGTTCTTTGAGTTCCTGATGAAAAAACTATTTATATTTGAACCTTGTGGCCTTCAAAAGGCATTATTCCACCACTTTTATCTTTGTTGTCCTCCATGTTTCCTGATATCAGCTCTTCCTGTGTTGTCTGTTAGGTATCAAAAATGTACCAAGTGTCAAATTGTCAGCTACTATCACCATCACTCTAATTCCATTTCCCCTCCTGTTTACTCTTCAACCACTGTATCAGTTCCTTCCCAGAATCAGACTTTTATCACGGTCTTATGATCAGATCCTCTTTTCCTTCTAATTTCTTGTCCTTTCTCTTCTCTTTAGAGTGCTAGCAAAATACAAAATGCTGTTGTTATGTTGTTATGTAATGATATGGTTTGCATGTGCTGAGGATGTAAAGATCAGAATAAACTAGTGTTACGAATGACAGTACATATGCAATTAAGATGAGAAAGTCAATGTAAGCACTTTACAATGTGGAAGAGGTTTTTATTGTTGTTAGAGAAGTACTGGAAAAATCAGAAGTTTTAGGAAATATGTCTCTTCAGAGATATCCAAGAAAACAACAGATGTTTTAAGATGAAGAAAACATAGCGAGTATTATTTGTGAATGTACTGAGTTTTATAACTGGTTTAAAGGAAGACAGCAGTCATTTTAAACAGGTCCTTAGGAGAGTCTCTAAGCTTCAGGCAACAACTTGCTCTCTTCTGCCTAGGCCCTAATTGTTTCATTCAAGATTGCTGGGAACAACTAGCTCCAGGTAATTGGTGGTGTTTCTGACTTTCAAGAATGAAAGGTTTTAGTAGGAAAAGTGTAGGTGTGGATTGTGTGTTTTGAACAGTGTGCTTCAGGGTTAGTGCCCTCCTGTTTTATAAATGCATTTTATTTCTGGGTTACACAACATTCATATTCTGCTTATCTAGCACCAACTAGTGTTTTGAGTGCTAACACCAACAAACTCAGAATAGAAAGTTACTGAAGATTGTAATCATATAAGGATAATTCTTCATTATCATAAATTGACAATGTTTTTTAAAAGCAAGTCATACACTTTCTATAAGAGAGTAAAAATTACTTCATTCATTTATGCATATTGGTGTAGTACAGCCAGACCATTGGCATAAAAACAAACAAACAAATCTGAATTCCATTACAATGGTACTATATACTTTTCCATTTTAGGGGCAGAGTAAATTCATAAATTCACATTTTGGAATTTGCAATAAGGAAAAGTAGCTAGTTTACCTTTGTTTAGAAAAAAAATTTCATGCATTCTTGCTTAAGGAATGCTTAAAAAGCTTCAGAGAATAAACTTCTCAAGTACTTGCAGAGAGTGAGGAACCATTAGATTGTTAACATTTATTGACTTCTTGGCCTTCTGTGTTCTGGATACTGGGGATTCAAAGTTCAACAAGACAGGGTCCCCAGCATCTCCCAGTGTAGTCCTGATTGGAATCTATACTGAAGTTTTTTAAGCACCCTCCCCAACCCCACCCAAGGACATGATCCTGAGTGAGGCATGAGCTTTACTAGACAAACCCTCATAGCTTATTTATAATTATTATTGACTTAAAAATAACTGTTCTCTAATGTATGCTAGGTTTTCCACTTAGTGAGAAAGAACAGCAAGAGTGAGGTCTGTTGGTCCTTAACTGCGTTTAACACTCTTCTGATTAGGTCATGGCTTTGCTGGAGCAGCAGAGGGAGTCATTCTCAGAACAAACGGTAAACTTACTGGCTGCAACCACTTCAGGAAGATAAAGGGGAATGGTGTGGGGGCAGGGATTGAGCCATCACTCTTGCCTTCCGATTTTAGTCTACATCTGACTTTTGTATTTGTGGCAGTTGAAAATGAACGTGTTCAAATTTCTTCACAAATTAAAAACTAGCTCTTTTGGATCGTGGTGGCATTAGGAATAAAGTTCTTAACAAACCAGTAATATGCACTTATTATGTTCCAGGCTGTGTGCTATTTGCTAGGGACACAGAGTTAAACAAGACAGTTTTTCAGTCTTCAAGGAGAACAGTTTATAAGCATATAATTATCATTCACATTCTGAAATATAACAGCGGGCACAGTTATAGTATTTTCTGGATTCAAGCATCCAAAGATAGTAAACATAAGTCGGGCTAAAGAATGATGGCAAGGGTTCCAAAATTTCTACACAGAACTTGAGGGTAGCAGTTTGGTGGGAAGTTTGCATTGCAACTGTCATATTAAATCTTACTTAGATTAAATATAGAGTTGGTTCAGTTTGGGAAAGGCGCAAGCTAAAGGCTGTTTAGTGGTGTGTGCTCATTCGGTCAATTACGTTAGTGGTTACCACTATCTCAAGAGCTTCCTGTCCTCCTAGGTGTTTGGCGGTGAATCAGTTATTTAGTGTCCACCTGTGCTTCAGTTTCCTCCAATATAAAATGAGAATAATATATACTACAAATCAGATTAGGATTGAATGAATTAACACATGTAGAGTATTTACAGCAGCATTCTTGTCTTCCATTGTGTACACCACTGGCAAAGAAATCTAGAAGTTGAAGAAATTAAAGGCGAATAGTTTTAAACTCAGAGTGGGATGGCTGCAGATACAGCTTTCCCAAAAGCAGCACATGGGGCTCTCTGAGGGGATGCTCCACAGTGTATCACTGCAAACTCCCAGAGCGTGCCTGGTTCTTTGAACAGTGTGGAACACTTTTCTTTCATAGTCCCATTTCTCCCTTTCTGCGCTCTCTTGAGAAAATCAACCCGATATCAGTTCTAAAAATGCTATGTCAAGTAACTGCTAACTTAGGTCTTGGCTATAAGTTCCACCCTTGATTTTCTTTGCAATGAATAATGAAAAAAAGAATAAAAAGAAAACTTTTCATAAATACATAAACAGTTCATTAAAAGAAAACACATGTCAAGTGCCCTGTTTTCAGATAGGGTTTGGGAAAAAAAGCTCTCTACAAAATATCCATAATTTTTCTTTTAAAAAAACAGACACAGGTGTATAGTCTGAAGAACATAATTGAATACACGTTAAAACAATACAAAGAAACATAGAAAATTAGGTTGACTTGAAGGTAAAACAAATTTACTAGGCCTTTTATATATTCAAATTATATGTATATTTATAGTAGAAAGTTTTAGCATTATAATTTAGAATAACAGATTTTGAAAGCTTCACATTTAATTATTTCTACTTGTTTAGTAGTTATTGCTATTTTTTCATGTTTGGTGTTTATGTTTTTTGGCAAACTTTTATGCTATAACTAGAGATTTGTGGGGGGTTTCCATGTTGAGACAGATCATTCTCCTACACTATTTTCATTCTGCTTTTAATTTGTGATTGCCAGGTGAGCTCTTACTACAGAGTCCAAATTTCTCACTTTTTAAAACTTCTTAAAGCTATGTATGGACTCTTCTTGGATTTTGTATTTTATTTGGATTTGTAATTGCTTATATATTCATGTAGGAAGGCTGCATGATCTGAGGCCCTGGATATTGCCCCATTGTCATTTAGCTCAAGGATCTTTGAAGCACTCACAGAAACTCAGTGCTTTATTTTATGTAACGTTTTAAAAGTGGAGTAAGTTTGCCTTGAGCAATGCAGCAATTCTATCATCTTCTTTATTCTAGTTCTTAAAAAGAAATCAATAATTGAATAATTTATAGTTTTTCTTATTTTAAATATTTGTCATCTCTAAATTTACAGATTTATGTAAAAACATTTTATAGTAATACTTTTATGAGCTATCAAGATCAGAGATAGTAAATTTTTAAATCCTTGATTAGAACGCTCAGAATTTCTACCTTTTTATGAAAACCCAAAACATGTATTATGTTGCAAATATTTGGACTCTTTGAAAACAAAATGTTGGAACATACTGTTCTGTAGTTCAGAGTTTTGAAAATATTTTTGGTAAAATTGAAATATAGTCTAATTTTGACCATTCTTTCTCCCTAAGAAATTGCTCCCTTTGGAGTTGCTAATGAAGTTTTGAAATACGTAGAAGAATGTCTCCAGATTTTATAGTAACTTTCAACATACCTAGCTTTCTACATGGAAGTGTTAAAACTATTTGACATTAATTAAATTGAAGTTATAATTTAGAAAGGAAACTAGCTTTGAAAGTGCCAAGTATTCAGATATTTGTCCTTATATCAGTTTACCTTTTCTTATCCCTAAGCAGTGATTCAAAAGTGCTTTGTGTAGCGAAAGTGAAGTCAAACATCTGAAAACTCCAGTGTTTGGGGAATACCCTCTGTAAATTAAATAAATAACCATATCTCATTGCCAGTGTGGTAGTGCAATGTGAGAGCAAGGGGAACCAGGTGAGACTTCATTATATTGATGTACCGGTTGGAGTCTTATTTTAAATATGAGGGCTCAAAATAATCATGTTAACAGACAATGTGGATGGATCAAACTTAACTCCAGACTTACCAATCTTATTTATTTAGACATGTTGTGAGGATAGGGGGATTTTTACCTTTCTTAATCATTGTCATTTGGATCCTATGGCTAGTTTCATTTCTCAGCAATTATGAGAGCCATAAAAAGACCTTATGTAGTGAGCATGTATTATCTCCTCTTCTAAGTAAGGATGTTAAACAACAGAAACTCCCTCAGCACATTAGCAAGATTATTGATGAATGCTAACATTTATCAGTTTTAGTCAATGTCTTAATTGATTATTTAATCATGGACTGCCTGAACTCAACTATAATTTATTATCTTCTCTCTTTTTTCTGTTCAGAAGAAAAACCTTATATGTGAACATTTCTTTCCAATAAAAAGATTATTGCTTGCATATAAAAGTGCTCTTATAAGGGCATATATGTTCATGAATGGAAGTGTAGGTGTTTTTCAAAATTAAAAAAATTAGTGTTTATAAATATAAAATATAAAAGAGTAATATAATAGTAAATTATACCGTTTTTACAGAAAAAGTCATTTTAAATTCATAATATACACTTTATTAGACAATAAAAGTTTAGTGCAATAGGATGAGGCATATGGTATATAGTAGTATTCACTTATAATTATAGGCTTAGTGAAATACTTTTATGCATAAGCTTAAAGTTAAAGATAACATTCTATTCTTTATGAATTCAAAAATTTGTTGTATTTTAAATGAATATTTTATATAATTGTAATTTTTTTTGGAAATTTCAAGAACCTAAAAAAATTTGCAAGATCTATATCACAAAGTACTCTTTAACAAATGTCTTCTTTAACTTCTAGAGGAACTAAAAATGCTAGGCAATAACGAAAATTCTGCTGTTTTATTACAAGTGATTTTCAGAGACTTGCATTATCTATAATCTATACCAAATAACCAAAGTACTATCACAACAAAACTTCATGATTGGGAAGATATAGTCAATAATGGTATTTCCCTGCGATCATCATGCCTCTGTGAAATATGTTGACATTTGAATTTAGTTCTTGATAAAGTGAAAATGCTATATTTTATTTTTCATTGACTAAAGAGTTTGCCAAATATACACTTGTAGCCACCCAGTGGAAGTGTGCAAGTTTAACAAGTAGTATTCTAAAAGTCAGTCTAAATAAAACAGTAGTTACATTGCCTGTCATTTTCTTTAGCAACTTTCCTTCTTCCTTCTGGATCTCCATAAGGTAATGAAAAAGTGTAAGCTTTAAAATGTGTTACGGACCAAATCCAAGGATGGAAAGAGCCTAAGATATTTCCCTCCCAGCCATCCACAGCTATCACCGACAGAGTATGCAGCTTGGTGGAAAACAGAAGCCCATTTCAGTAACTGCTCTCAAAAGCTGAAGAAAAACAGGCATGTTCAAATGATTTATTTGTACTATCCGGAAGGGAAACCTAAGATCAGTATTTCATCATAATATTATTGAACAAGCCCTCTGACTTGAAACTTTTATCTAAATAGAGTCTTCATCTGCACCTATTTCAATTAACAGAGAAAAATAAATTGGACAGGATTTAAAAGATATATATTTGAAAGAAGTTACATTTGCATTGTAGTTGGACCTACGGTATTTGGGCAAGATGTGCTTATTTGAGAGATCTAGACTTAAATCAGAGATATACTGATATTCCTTTGGAATATGTAATTAACCCTCCAGTGGTCCTTGTAGAATGCATTGTCAATTTCTGAGCGACTCTTCAACATTGTCATTAATAGCAATACCAACATTGTATCTTAAATCTCATCTGTATATCAGAAATCAACCATTCTTTATCTAGGGAAAGAATGTTCTTAAGTAAAGTTTTATCTTTAATATATTATTATATGATACATTTTTAAAATGACAATATTTTTTCTTATATATTCTATTTTATATTTATTTTGTTTACATTTTCACACACATTCATATATCTACATATATAGAATTTAAAAGACCACAATGAAGAAAGTTATGACTAGGAAAAGTTTTAATGATAGGTGTGTTTCCAGGGGATGGGGGTAATTAGTTTATTGTATGTATTGGAAATAATGATCACATAAAAGATATACATGTCATTTTCTTATTGAATTAAATAACTGTGGAATTATTTCCAAGGAGGGTGTTTCCAGGCAGAGTCTTAATGAAATGAAGAGTTACAAGTAGACACATGTATAAATAGTTCAGTGATTCCCTGTGAGCATATATATGCTTGCGCGGATTGTGTGGGCTTGTGTATATCTGTGTAACTCGTTTTGTTTTTTGCTTTAGAAATAAAAGCTCATTTTCAAATAACCTTGGTAGTATGCTTTAAAAGAAAAAGAACCTTTCAAAAAAGAAAACATTTTTACTTAGAAAACAAATTTATAAAGGAAGTTCTTGAGAAAAAATCAGCTTTACTCAATGGATCATGAATGAAAATTACGTACTACTTTTCTGCAAAAAGTGCCTTGTTCTCTGGAAGTCACTAAGTCACTTACATCTTGTACAGCAGTGGTCCCCCACCTTTTTTGGGCCTTGGACCGGTTTAATGTCAGAAAATATTTTCACGGACCGGCCTTTAGGGTGGGACGGATAAATGAATCACATGACTGAGACAAGCGTCAAGAGTGAGTCTTAGACGGATGTAACAGAGGGAATCTGTTCATTTTTAAAAAATAAAACATTGTTCAGACTTAAATGTAAATAAAACGGAAATAATGTAAGTTATTTATTCTTTCTCTGTGGACCGGTACCAAATGGCCCACGGACAGGTATCGGTCCGCGGCCCGGGGGTTGGGGACCACTGATGTACAGTACTGATGCAGTGGCTTATTGGATAGAAACGTATTTTCTCCTTTCCTCGAAGGACAGAGAATAGGGGATTCACCTTTTCCCTGGTATGTTTCAGACAACATGGAGAACTTCCATTGTTTTCCTTCATAGTGGACTAAATTTGTTGATGGAAGGAGAACATCAGCTTTCATGCATGGACAGGTAAAATTCTTCCTCCACATGCAAGACTCCCTCGTAGGGTGCCCTCAGTAGAGGCATCATTTTCATTGAATGCACCCTGTGGGAGGTGATCTCTTATGTGGACTGGGCTGACTGAAGGAGAGGCCAGTGTGTTGTTCTTGCCTGAATTCTGTGATGGTTTATTTCAACTTCTTAATCAAATAGAGTTATGTTCCCAGGCTGGGGAACATTTGATTTTCTGGGACTCTCTCAGATGGTTGATAGGCTTCTCTATTACATATATAGAAAGCTTTATTTAATTGAACAAAGATGAAGTTAGTTGAGGGGAAGAAAAGAGTGTTACTAATGAAAGAATATACAGAACTTCACTCAGGATAGAGGGATAATATGAGTCTTTGTTTATATTCAATATTGTACTGAAATGCATGTTCATGTATAAATATTTATACCTAAATGTATAAATATATATTAATTATTGCCATATGTCCACATCACTGGGTATATTGGAACTAGGAATTTGAAAGATGCAAATAATTTCTAAGGTTCAGAAAATTGTTTAGTATGTCCTCTATCATACCTATACTACAGTCATGGATGACACTGGGTTTTCATAGCAGAATATGTAGTACTCTGCTAAGAACAGCAAAGTAAATAATAATGCCTCACAAAGTTTTGTGATCACAAGTCTAAATGCTGATGAGGGAGGTTGCCTGTTTAATGCTGAATGCAAGGTTAAAAAAAGAGAGTCTTGAAGATAACAGCATATTCCAGAGTCCTTGAGTTTGTTTTGCGTTCAGTGACAGTCACTAAATTAGAGAAAGGAATGTTCAAACAACACACTTGAGGAAAAGTGATTTTTATAGAAAGGAGCCATTTCTGCTAATAGCCAGTAACTGCACGTAACCCCGCTGACATTAAAAGTCCATTAGCTAAGCCAAGTTTAAATAGCAGCTGATGCAGTGTCAGCTAAATGTATGTTGGAATTTTTTTCATATAATTCAGTAATAGCAGTTCTGTAATTTTTTTTTCCTAAAGCTACCTACATTAAGTAAAACAAATGTTATAGATAGTAGTGGCAGGGCTGCTACTCAACAGACAGAGATTGGTGATGAAACAAAAGTAACAGTCTATATAACAAGGAGATAGTAAATGCTAATGATGGTTTTAAAAGGGAGCCTTTGAGGAAAGTCATATGGAGAAGCTTAAGCTGACAAAGCTGACATCCAGAAAGAGTTGTTTTCAGAGAGACACATCTTCACATGCACCACTTTGAGAGATTCATTTAAAGTGAAGTGACTTTTTTTACTATTAGCCTCAGTGTTGTTTTTCAGAGCATTTTGAAACAACGAGAAGCCGCTTCCTTAGACTCTGTTATGTGTGTAAATAGTGGGGGGTAAGGATGGGAGATTGAGAAAAGAGAACAAATGAAAAAGTGAAAGTAGAGATACAACTTCATATATGTTAATATTTTTAAGGTGATTACCATAATATCAATATTTTTGGAAAGCATAAGCATGTATTAGTACTGCCTGCAATGAAATCAATGGTTGAAATGTGCATAACAACCCTGATTTTTTCTTTTGAATATTTTTTAATTTCTATTTTAATCATCTGAAAGACAAAAAAGTTTTGCTGCAAATTTATGTTTGAATCCAAGAATTCTGTAATGAGTCACCTTTAAAAATTCCCTAAGGTGGTATCCTGTAACTCTGCAACCATTGTGGAGACAGAGTAATGGTTGCTGAGGAATCTGCTGTGTGAGTTGAGAACAGGGCAGTAATTAATCAGTGACTGCCATACTCGTACCACTATACAATACTATGAGAACCTCCAGATCGAAGCCCTGCTCTCCATTATTAGACCATTTGTGAAAACCTATACAAGCAACAATGGGGAGTCTTGCCTAAGCTTATGACCCCAATCACTTGGGCATAAACTTTGTGTACATTTTCACAATCGTCACTTGAATTCTCATCACATTTTCTGGTACTTAGAATTATTTATTATTTCCAACCTGAGCTTTTATTTGTAAGTTTGAGACATCACATCTTTTATTTATTTATATTTTAAAAGTAAGTCAATTTTTTATTGTGTTATACAACCACCTCACATAACTATGTTTTGCTTAAAAGGGGAAAAAAGAAAAAGGAGAAAAAAAGAAGAAAAGGACTTTTATTTAATCATAATGGGGTGGCAGAAATCTCCCTTTTATGTTCACAGCTTTTCTTACAAGCATTTCTTAATAAAATCAAGCAGTACTCTTTGGTGTTTGTTAACTGTTTTAATTTAATTCATACCACTGTAAAGGCTTGTTTGGAATGAATTGAAAGCTTACATGGACAGAGTTTATACAATTAAATTTCTAACCAAAATCCCATTTACTAACATATAATATGAGGGACTTGATGAATAATCTCATCTTTAGTATATAACTCCATCATTAATAACAGATGGAAATATGCCTCAGTCAACCAGTGAGCTTTGATTTTTAATTCTAAACTAACTTTATTTTTTTAGATTAAAACATCTGTTAAAAGTGACTGTTTTCCATATGTTTTTTTTCTTTTCTATTAAGTAAAACTTAATTCTATTGCAAGATGAAAAAAGAATGTCATTGTACTTTGCCACACAATAAATTTGTACACATCTATGAACTAGTATTAAGAAATTGAATTATGTTGACAATAATATGATGATGCTGGTCTGATTGAAATAGGACAATTATTACATTAGAGTTTGGAATAGGTTTCAGAAAAACTTACTTTGCGAATTAACATACCGTTACTTTTGTGGATAGCTTCATAAGTGAGTGTATCGCTCTACTTTTTTTGTATGAAGAATTACATTTAAAAAAAATTTAAGTGAATAGACTATCTAGTATAGTTTGGCACAATTAAGTTTGTTTATGCTTACACAACTTTTCTTAAAATAATATTTAATAATGTTGATTTCCTATGTGATTATCAAGATTGTTTAGCGGCCTGACCAAGCGGTGGCGCAGTGGATAGAGCGTCAAACTGGGATGCGGATGACCCGGGTTCGAGACCCCGAGGTCGCCAACTTCATTGTGGACTCATCTGGTTTGAGCAAAGCTCACCAGCTTGGACTCAAGGTCGCTGGCTCCAGCAAGGGGTAACTCGGTCTGCTGAAGGCCCGTGGTCAAGGCACATATGAGAAAGCAATCAGTGAACAACTAAGGTGTTGCAACGTGCAACGAAAAACTAATGATTGATGCTTCTCATCTCTCCATTCCTATCTGTCTGTCCCTGAAAATCCCTCTCTATGTCTCTGGAAAAAAAAAAAAAAAGATTGTTTAGTGAACGGTTTTAAGGTTCTCTTGTTTTTTATTTTTGTCAGTGTTACATTTCCTTTTTCTTGACTGTTGGGGGATTATAACTTATTAGATGTATACATGTATGTGGATATGGTAATTTTTTCTATGCCAGATTTTGAATCTAGAATATATTCCATTAATACTAGCACCTAATGTCAATTGAAAAATCAGTTTTTATATTTTCTCTACTACGTAATACATAAAGCACATTATGTACTTTTTGCTAATGTTTAAATTTTTTTTCTAGAGAATAATAGACAAACTTTATCACTTATATCAGAAATTTTAACACACTGAAGCATTTACTGATCCTAGGATAGACACAAAATTTATTAAATTGCTATTTCCAACCAAGGCTGATGTTCCTATATGTGCAAGGGGCATATCATAATATAGACAAAAAGAGAAATTAGATACTACACTGTTAAATATATATGGAGTGACTAACATATGCTGCACTTAACAGTTTTCTAATAGACTAGTTTCTGAACAAACTGTAGCTGAACTCTATAGCTTTGAATAGCATACATGTGATATTTATGATATATAAGATGGAAAGGGGAAAATATTTGAAGATCATAGTTCTGCTTATAAAATGTTTTTCAGCATGTATTTATAAAATGAAAGCGAATCAGAAGTTAAAAGTGCTTAAAGAACAATTTTATTTTGGAAACAAAAAACAAACAAAAAAACAAGGGCATAGAAAATGTTTTCAGCCACAAACGGTATTCAGTATTATATATTTTAGTTCACTGTGACCTTAAATAATTTTGTTTTATATTATTTAAAATGCTTCATTATAAAATTAAAATAAAACAAATCATTTTTTTTCTCAAAATGTGTCAACATAATCCCAAACATTTGTAACCCCCCCCAAATGCAAAAGTTGCTTATTTACTTAATTACTGTATCTATTACAGTCTTTAGCTGACAGAATATATTAAATATAGTAACTAAATAAAAAATATAACTCATTCACCATACCAAATTGATAACTGCACAGGAAACACTTTTAATTGGCCCCATTAAACACTGACTCATTTGTAATTTTCTTTGTCCAAAAAGCAAAGCTTAACACATTTTTAGTTTTTAACTCCAACCTTCCTCCCCTAGTCCCCAAGTGCAGCACTGTAGGAAACATCCCACTCTTTAAAGGCAAAATTAATAAGAGCTCTGGAATCAACAGTATGGTATAGTCTCTACATAATTACAGAACCTCTTATCTTTATAGGATCTTATTCTGCTTAAAGAACCCAACAGAAACAACTTAGAATGCTTTTAATGATTGAGTAAACTGCTTATTTGAGGTTTTATGCTGTGTATAACATTTGGTTTGTAGTAGTCGTCTTTGAAGATTCCCAAAGGGAAAAAACCACAACCACTCAAAAGATGAGACTATTTATAATCCCTTCTTCAGGGCTATATCTATTTGTTTGTTTTTTGTCTTTTTTTTGTTTGTTTTTATTGTTGTTTTATTTTTGTTTTAATAAAAACAAGCTGCTCAAAACTTTAAATTTTTCTGGATGTTAAATGTCTTAGGAAGTTCTGTTGTGTGACTAGTGAGGTTTTTGTGTTTGTTAAATTGATATGAACAATATTTATTTTGTGCCAGAATGAACGTTAATTACTTATTGTTTTCTTGAGGTGGGAGAATAATTCAGAAAGCCGGGTTGTTACAACAAACACAAAATAAAATTGTTTCATAATCTCATATATTTATGTTTGCAACATTTAATTTATTAAGCCCTTTAATGACGTTTTATTAGAAAAGTGACATATGTTACCTAAATATATTTCAAGATGTCCATTGCTCCCAACTTGATCACCGAAGATATTTCTTTCTGCTTCCTGTCTTGTCCCCACTCCCTGTCCTTACCAAGCAAATGACATCAATAGAGCTCTTTTCCTTTTTTTTTACAGAGACAGAGTCAGAGAGAGGGATAGGTAGGGACAGATAGGAATGGAGAGGGATGAGAAGCATTAATCATCAATTTTTTGTTGTGGCACTTTAGTTCATTGATTGCTTTCTCATATGTGCCTTGACTGTGGGGCTACAGCAGACCGAGTAACCCCTTGCTCAAGCCAGCGACCTTGGGTCCAAGCTGGTGAGCTTTTGCTCAAACCAGATGAGCCCGCACTGAAGCTGGTGACCTTGGGGTCTCGAACCTGGGTCGTCCGCATCCCAGTCTGACACTCTATCCACTGCATCACCACCTGGTCAGGCAATAGAGCTCTTTTTCTTAAGTCTCTATTACACCAAGAATCAGATAAAAAAATTTGTTAACTTGGTTGATAGTGATATTTGTTCTTAGGCCACTAATTCCACCCCTGGAACTTGTGGTTATAGTCTCCTCAGTCTGTGTACTTCCCCCAGATCTCAAACAAGTTGCTCCAGTGCAGCCCTGGGAGGGGATGTTCATCAGAGTTTTAAGCAAGCTGTTAGCATGGCGGCTTCCACACCGTTATTGTGAACAAGTGTTCATGCCATCCCTTCCTGCTGGCTGCCTTCTTTTCCATCTTTATGTCTTATTTTACATCTTCATTCCTCCATAAGGCTACCTTTCACATCCACCCAGCGGTAATACACTTTTCTTTACCCCGTGTCCCCAGCTTGCACATTAGCACGAGGAGAGCAGGAATCATGTTCATCGTGGTGTCTCTAACACAGTACAGGACAAGGTTCTTGACACACATGCAGTCAGCATGTAATGTAGATCTTGTGCAAGGTGTTGGATGAATGCATGTTTCATTCATGCATAAACAACGTATCTTAGAGACACTTTTGGTGACTAGTCATGGTGGTGGTAGAGGTTGTGAGAACTTCCCAGATGCCGTTCATCATCCTCTTTTGAGAGCTACTGGACAGAGTGAGCTGCATATGAAGCTGTAGGTGGGACGTGGTCTCAGAAAAGAGAGTTCATTATCTTTAGGATTTTGCCTAAAAGGACAATTTCCTTACCCTTCTTTCAGAAATCCAGTTCTAGCTTCAGAATCTACCCTGTAATTTGGAGCTATTAAGTAATGAAGGATGTGGATTCTCTTGCAATTGAAGGAAATAAACCTCAGATGGTAGGTGGGTATGCGATATGAGCACAGTTGGACTCAAACTGGTTTGGTCAAGTTGTCTAAGTGCAGAATTGGGAGTTAAAGAGGTCTACAGATCAAACCAGTACCCTTTTATACCCCCCAGAGAACCTTTCCTATTGTTCAGTTGTAGAATTCTATCATGGAATATTGCTAAAAGAAGCTTTCTACTGGTTGATGAAATTTTTTTAATATTAAAATTTTTTGTATATCAAAAATTACTAAACAGAGTATTTCTTCTTATTTCTCTCCACTAAAAACAAGTTTCTTGTAGGATATGTGTCTTAGTCTATTCAGGCTGTTAGACCAAAATGGCACAGACTAGGTAACTTATAAACAAGGGAAATTTGTTTCTCATAGTTCTGCTCTCTCTCTCTGGGAGTCAAAGAGCAAGGCGCCAACATGGCATGTGGGTAAGGGCACAGCCCTGGTGCATAGACAGCCCTCTTCTCTCTGGGTCCTTGTGTGGTGGTAAGGGCAAGGGGTCTCTGTAGGGTCTCTTTAATAAGAACACTAATCTTATTCATGAAGGTTTCCCTTTTTTGACCTAAGTATCTCCCAAAGTTAACATCTCCTAATAGCACTGTGTTTGGGATTAGGATTTTAACATACGAATTTGGGAGACACAAACATTTGGACTGTAAGAGTATGACACTATGAATATAAGGATGGGAGGAGGAATTTCTGATGGTGGGGACATAGTAATCTAGTCAAGAACAATAAATCCATTTGGAGGGCACAGTAAACTCTGTTGTTTCCTTATAATTGACCATTGTCTGAATTTTATTTTCTTTGCTAATACCACAGCCTGTTATCTTTGGGCAGCATATTTTATTTTTTAGACTAGGACATAGCATAGTGAAATGTATCATTATAAAACATTATTGAATCAAATATTTTTGTAGGTATTTTTAAGGAGACCAAAACATGTTATAGATTATGCTACACTTCCAGCAAAGAGAAAATTTTAACAAGTAATCGCTTCTTTTTTGTTAAGACGTCAGTAAACACAGATTCATTTTGCCCTTAATAATTACCGCAGACAGCTTTGCAGTGGTCTTTAACTGGTATTTGTTTGTAATCAAGCAGCCTGAATCTAGCCTTGACAAAGCAGAGGAAGTGGTTAGGAGACAGACCTGTAATTATCAGCAGCAGGTGCCCGTAATGGAATACCAGAGAGATGTTTAAAAAGGCAAATATTATTTGAGGAAAGACTTAAAGGAACTGTCAATTTAGACCAAAAGACATCAAAATAAAAATTGGCTTAAGGGAAGTAGTAAAAGAACATTTCATTGGAAACAAAAGAAAAATTCTATAAATTCTTTTACACAAATTAAGCCCATTCTCCACATGCCTAAGCATGATCACAAAGTCTGAAACAAGATGGGACTCCATTTTTAAAAAGGGTGATTTAACAACATTAGATAATGCTCTTCATTTTAATAAGCATCACATGAATAAATTGAATGGAGAAAAAATTAGTTTCTTTTTTAAAATGAATTTTCATGGCTTCAAAGGACACCAAACCATTGATTTCATAACCACCCATGACCAAAAATTTTTATTTAAATTACATAAGTTGGCTCTGGCCTGTTGGCTCAGTGGTAGTCAGTCCAGCATGTGGATGTCCCAGATTCGATTCCAATCACATCACACAGGAAAAGCAACAATCTGCTTCTCTACCCCTACCTCTTCCCTTCCCTCTCTCTTTCTCTCTCTCTCTCTCTCTGTCTTCTCCTCCTGCAGTCATGGCTCGATTGGTTCAAGTGCATCCTCCCTGAAGCTGAGGATGGCTCTGTGGGGCCTCCACCTCAGGCACTAAAAATAGCTGGCTTGTGAGCATGGCCCCAGATTGTCAGACCATCGTCAGATATGGGTGCTACAGAAGGATCCTGGTTGAGGGCATGTGGGAGTCTGTCTGTCTCTCCTGTCACTTGGAAAAGAAAGGGAAAAAAATTATAGAATTTAAAAATGTTTTCTGTTTTAGATTTTAAGTTGAAGAAGAAAAACAAACAAAAAATTCTGTATTTAATGGAACCCCAAACTTGCATATACATTTTAAATTTTGCTAGTGTACTATATATTTTTTAGGTATTTGTCCATTGTTGCACAAAATTTTATCCTTTAGTGATAACATTTTTCAATTTTTACCTTTTTCAAATAGAAAAAAAAATCATCATCCTTTCTAAGTGGTACAGAGAAAAAATGATCCATATAATAAATTGTATACAATAAAAACCTGTAATCCACCTGACCTGTGGTGAGGCAGTGGTTGAAGGTAGAACTGGAATGCTGAGGTTGAGCCTGTTTGAAACGCTGGGCTTGCTGGTCAAGGCATAGATAGGAGCTGATACTTCCTGCCCCCCCACACCCATCTCTCTCTGTTCTCTAAAATGAATGAAGTCTTTAAAAATTTAAAAAAGAAAACACATGTAATCAAGTTATAAAAAGAATGTTAAATGTGTATAAAATGCCAGGTCAACGTTAGGAAATACACTCCCTCACTGGCTGCTCTGAAAAGCCATCTCTGCATTGTTTGTGTGTCCGCCTCCACTCTGCAGCGACCTCCATCGTGAGCCTCCTCTGCGGACTACGGCAACTTTGTCGCGAGAGTCCTCAAACTCTTGTTTGTTTTTTTCTTTTCCTAATCCGCTGCATCGGACCGCCAGCGTGCCCCCCACCATGCCAGATGTGGCCATAGATACTAGTTCCAAGATCACCACCAAGGACTTGAAAAAGTAGGAAGTTGTGGAGGCAGCAGAGAATGGAAGAGGTGCACCTGCTAATGGGAACGCTAATGAGGAAAATGCGAAGCAGGAGGCTGGCAAAAAGGTAGATGAAGAAGAGAAAGGAGGAGAGGAGAAAGGAAGAGAAGAAAGATGATGGTGAGGAGGAGGATGGAGATGAAGATGAGGCTGAGGCAGCTAAGAGAAAACAGGCACTTAAGGATGATGAGGATGAGCTGTTGATACCAAGAAGCAGAATACTGATGGAGATGACTAGACAGCAAAAAAGGAAAAGTTAAAAAAAAAAAGCCACTGTGACCTGTAACCTCCATTTCCCATCTCAGAATCTAACTGTGGTCACTCTGAAGTAGAGAGTCACGCTCTACCGCCAACCAACGTGGGCAGCGCTGCCGCAGATAACACACGTTTGCCACCACCCAACTAAAAACCACAGCGTGAATTTGCACAAAGGGAGGAAAAAGAACCAAAAGTTCCGAGGTTCTGCTTTTTGTTTTTCTTAGAAATACTTTGAAAATAAAAGTCTGTTTGTATTTACATTTTATATTTTTGTACATATTATTAGGGGTCTGCCAATTTTAATGATCTGTGGATGACCAAACCAGCCTTTGTAGGGAGCGTTCTCTGTCCTACTTCTGACTTTCCTGTGGTGTGACCATGTTCATTATTATCTCAAAGGCGAGAAACACAACAACTAAAGTATTCTTATTCCGAGCTATCCAGTAATTGTTTGTGTATGCGCTTGGCTGTACAATGTAGTTGGTTTGTATGAGATGATTAAAAGGGTCAAAGATACAAGGTTGTTTTTTTTTGTTTGTTTGTTTTTTCCTTTTTTTGTCTGTGAAGTTGCTGTTTATTTTGGGGAAGGCCAATTTAATGTATGTGTGAAACAATATTGTCCAGCAATAAACCAGACTTTTATTTTGCTGAGTTATTCTAAAAAACAAAAATTACCTAAGTTGTTCTGATAGTATACTATTATTTTAATATTTTTCTTTAATTAAAAAATATACACCAGCCCTGGCTGGTTGGCTCAGCGGTAGAGCGTCGGCCTGGCGTGGGGGGGACCCGGGTTTGATTCCCGGCCAGGGCACATAGGAGAAGCGCCCATTTGCTTCTCTACCCCCCCCTCCTTCCTCTCTGTCTCTCTCTTCCCCTCCCGCAGCCAAGGCTCCATTGGAGCAAAGATGGCCCGGGTGTTGGGGATGGCTCCTTGGCCTCTGCCCCAGGCGCTAGAGCGGCTCTGGTCACGGCAGAGCGACGCCCCCTGGTGAGCAGAGCTTCGCCCCCTGGTGGGCGTGCCGGGTGGATCCCGGTCCGGCGCATGCGGGAGTCTGTCTGACTGTCTCTCCCCGTTTCCAGCTTCAGGGGGGAAAAAAAAAATATATGTGTGTGTGTGTGTGTGTGTAATTTAGCACACACACACACCAAAGGCTGTGGTTTATATTGACTTACAGGAAACACTTATATGTGGTATAGACTCAAGAACTCAACAAAATGTAATTGCCTAGGTAGTCTTTTACATTTTTTAATGGATACTTTTCTTTTTCTTTTGTTTTATTTTCTATATAAGCATGCACTTTGGTTTTTATGTTGTGGGAGGGAATGAACCTCATGGACCAGAACACCTTCTATTGGAGAGAGGAGTTATGATATATTTGTATGACCCCATTCATTCTCAGATGTGCTTAGCACGTATTTTGGAGCAAATTTGTTTTCCTGACTAATGCTAACCATATATTTATCACTGTGAAAACAAATGGAGAAGTCAGTCATTCACTGTTCTTGCCAGAAATGCCTTTAGCTCCCATAGTGGTGATATGTCAAGATCTTGACCTACTTAAAGGGAAGACATAAGATTTATTCTGGAAATTCACCAGGACAGATCAGCCCTCAAAAATGTGAAAGAAAAGATCTCTGTAGCTAAATTAAAATAAACTTAAGTCAAACTTGACACATTATGCTTAAGAACACTCTATCTAAACATATATATGTAAGTTCTAGAGTGTCTCGGCCCTTATTCAAAGTGGACCAAATATAGAAGAATCATTCAAGAAATTACCAAAAAAAAAAAAAATCCCCAGATAGATTAGGAGAGGAGGGAATAAAATTTTTATGATTTGTAATTTAGCAGCACATTTTGACATTTGGAATTATTTTTCTTCAGATCGCCATGTAAGTTAAACAAAGCTTTTCATAAGGCCCTAATTTATGTAGGTGAACACAGCATCCAGATAGTTGCCTGTATTCTCAGTAGTGAAATTTAAAATTTACATGGAGGACAATGATTTGATTAGAATTGGTGGATGTGAAAAATAGAAGAGATTTCTATTTTATTTTACTACATTATATTGTATTTTATTATTTTTTATTTTTCTTAAGTGAGAAGCAGGAAGGCAGAGAGACAGACTCCTGCATGTGCCCAGACTGGGATCCACCCAGCAAGCAACCTATGGGGTGATGCTCTGGAGCCCTGTGACCATTGCTCTGTTGCTTGGCAACCACGCTATTTTAGTGCCTGAGGCAAGGCCATGAAGCCATCTTCAGCAGCCGGGGTCAACTTGCTCCAACTGAGCCATGGCTGTGGGAGGAGGAGGAGGAGGAGGAGAGAGAGAGAGAGAGAGAGAGAGAGAGAGAGAGAGAGAGAGAGAGAAAGGAGCAAGGGAGGGGTGGAAAAGCAAATGGCCGCTTCTCCTGTGTTCCCTGACTGGGAATCGAACCTGGGACATCCACACAGCAGGCTGATGCCCTCTACCACTGAGCAAACTGACCAGGGTCGATTTCTATTTTAACATGTATTATATTCTCTTATAACACAGTTCAGTTTAACTGCTTTTTAAATAGAGAAAATCTTCGGTACAGTTGAGTTTAATTCAGGAAGTATTAATTGTTATATCCCAGAGACATAAATGAGATAGAATAGTATAAAAACCTTAAAATCTTGTTAGGAGGATGAAATATTTAGATAAAATATATAAAACTACAAGATGGCAAATTGACATAAGAATAAATAAAAATATTTTGAAAGAGATAAAAGGATAGATAAATGGGATTTGGTGCTTGAACTTGCATCTGGGATACACTCTTCAGCCCATTTTGAGAAAGGAGTTAAGTATTGCACTCAAAGGCCTCTGAAAATGTTTTATTATAGCTGTGCAAGATTCTATTCTCTCTTCACCTCTTCCCATTTTCTTCCCCTTTCAATTTTGAAAGCAATTCTGCCCTCCAGCTTTCTCTTATTAACAGCTCTTGTCTTTGCCTTGAAGTGAGGAGTTGCAGGAGCCTGGTTTCAAGTTTCCAGAGTTGCTCTTTGCCTTTGCTCTCCCAGGGCTGCATTACACTGGAGAAGTACAAAATGAGCCCCCTGTCCACATTTAGGTTATATTATATATGCTGTAGCTAAAGCTACTTAAGGCCAGACGTTACCACATCTCACAGCAATAGTTTTGAGTTTGTGACGTTGTACAGGTTTGTTATCTCCTTTTAAATACAGTTTTACATGTTTTAAAACTCGTTTGGATTTTGAGTAATGGTCTCCTTGGTGCCGTGATGTTTGTAAAATGACGTCAGCCCTTGAAGGTAGAGGATTGCTGTGTTAGATATATCCCCTTCTGGATTGTGGGAAAGAACAGCTGTGTTAGCCTTGCTCGCAGGTTTACCGGCTGCAAGCCCTTTGTGCAATTAGTGCATGAGCATGTGACAGCACTATTGTACGGATATAATTGCTTCCCTTCAGGGACAATGAGATCAGAACGTGCCCTGCCATTGGGAGGTGTGGTTTGTTTCCTGATATTTTGCCCTTCGCTGCAAAAAAGCAGGTTTTCTTTTGTTTTTTTCTTTTCTTTCTTCTTTTCGCTTGCCTGTCTTTGGTATGGCTCACTGTTTTCCGGTTCCACAGTTCCTTTATTATCTGCTCAAATTCAATGCTAATCTGCATGGCCACAACCACAAGCCTTACAAGAATGTGTGAAGGGGATGAGGGGACCTGTTGCATGAGTCTCCGTGGGTGGGAAAGTGGATCGAGTTAAGTATAAGCAACCTGGATAACTACTTCAAAGTCAATTGTGGATACTTCTGTAATTAGTTAACATAATTCAGATAACCTTAAATTTTAAGGGCCATAAAGATTTATATGAATAATTCTGAAACTTAGATTTTCAATTCAAAATACAAGAATTTAAAATTCTAATGTTCACAAATGTTTGAGAGTATATATAGACAATTGATAGATACTAATTTTAAATTGGATTGTGTAATAATTTTTAGAGCTTTAATGTCTTACTCCTTAGTTCTACCTTCTGTAAGGCTTTTTAAATGTTTTGTATGACTTTTGTCATTTGGAGAAACTAACAGTATTGCTAGGGTAAACAGTATCTGGGATGCCTGAATATTTCTGAAGCTGTTATTTTCCAGTTTTAGAAAAGTAAAAACAAAAATGTGGGAATAATATGGGGAAAGAGTGTAAAGTGAATTTGCAGTTTAGTATCTCAGCCATGCATGTGGCAGGATCATAATAAAAGTTCCTGGAGTGATTAGATTAAAACATGCATATAAAAAAACTTGGTATTTCAGATTAATAAGAAAATCACCCTTCATTATTTCTAATGAAGTCTTCATAAATCTTAACAAATGCTATTTTTCTCGTTCGACCAACTAATCATAAGTCCATGAGTAAAAAATTTATTTTTCCTAACATATTTGAAAATACTACCCTAAAAGCAATTATTGAGTGCTTTACTATACTAAATGATATATATACAAAAACCTATATCAATATAGATAACTCTGTAGACCAGTGATTTTCAACCTTTTCAACTCCTGGCACACATAAACTACTAAAATTCTGTAGCACACCAAAAAATGTATTTTTGCTGATCTGAAAAATGTATAATTTTGATTTATTCACACGGACAACTATTTTTGTGTTGGCTGTTGTTAATTTTTTTTTTTTTACTTGACAATCAAAGGGAAAAGAGTTCAGAACCCTGAATAAATAGTCAAGTATTGCATGTTCTAAGAATTCTTGCAGCACACCATTGTGCCATTGCACACCAGTTGAAAATCTCTGCCTATAGACTATGAATGTGAAGACCATAAATATGCAGAGGCTGAGAATTAGTTCAATACTTCAAATTCTAAAGTGGCACAGTTTAACAAATAATAATCTGGACTAAAGAATCTTTTTAAATTTAATGTTATTAATTCAGTTTGGTAACATTGATTGGAAGCCCCAGTTTTCAATCATAAACCTTTGGATTAAAAGTGATTTATCTAACCTGACCAGCAGTGGCACAACGGATAGAGTGTCAGACTGGGACGAGAAAGACCCAGGTTTGAAACCCGGAGGTCACCAGCTTGAGCGTGAACTCATCTGGTTTGAGCAAGGCTCACCAGCTGGAGCCCAAGGTCTCTGGCTTGAGCAAGAGGTCACTTAGTCTGCAGTAGCCCCCCCCCCAACCCCTCATCAAGGCACATATGAGAAGGCAATCAATGAACAACTAAGGTGCCTCAATGAAGAAATGATGTTTCTGATCTCTCTCCCTTCTGGTCTCTCTGTCTGTCTCTGTCTCTGTCTCTCTCTCTCTCTCTCTCTCTCTCTGTCACACACACACACACACACACACACACACACAAAAGTGATTTAGCCTAACCAGTGGTGGTGGAGTGGATAAATCGCGGACCTGGAATGCTTAAGTTGCTGGTTAGAAACCCTGGGCTTACCTGGTTAAGGCACATATGGGAGTTGATGCTTCCTTCTCCTCCCCTCCTTCTCTCTCTTTCCCCTCTCTAAAATGAATAAATAAATACAATTATATAAAAAATGAGCTATCTATTATTTCTTAAAAATATAATTTATTAATAGTTTGTATAGACCCTGGCTGGTTGGCTCAGTGGTAGAGCATTGTCCAGCCTATAGAATTCTTGGGTTTGATTTCCAGTCAGAACACACAGGAAAAGCAACCATATGTTTCTCTGCACCCCTCGCCCCCATCATTCTCTCTCTCTTCCCCTTCTGCAGCCATGGCTTGAATGGTTCAAGCAAAATTGGATGGCTCCATGGCCTCACCTAAGGTTAAAATAGCTCTGTTGCTGTGCAACAGAGCAGTGGCCCCAATCCCAGTTGGGGCACATGTAGGAGACTGTCTCTGCCTCCCTGCCTCTCACTCAATAATAATAATAATAATAATAATAATAATAATAGTTTGTATAAAACTGTGATAGGTAGGAACACATATGAAAAGTCTTAAGTAGTATAAAATTTGGGAAACACTGATATACTTTCTATATTACTGTGTGTGTTTTATCATTAGTTATTAAAATATATGGAATTAAAATTGACTACTTTGCTTGAGTTCAGTTTAGTCAGTATTTGTAATTTTACTTTTTTTATTTGGATTTACTTGTCGAGTTTATTGATTTTTTAATGTTGTCACTTGACTTGAAATTTTATCTTAAAAAGCCATGATACCATGCTTTTTATGATGCTTAAAGACATTTTCAAAAAGTTGAAAATTGAACTCTCAATTACTTTTTTAATCAAGAGAGAATGCAAATAATTATTCTTTTCGGTTTTTATTGTCAGTAAAGTTGGTAATATAACTACTTTAGGACCATTTCCTATCCCTGTGAGTAGTTTCAGAGACCCAATAGGGGAAAATTGATTTATTGTGAGAATATTATTTCAACTTTGGAAGATGAGAGGCTCTTGTAGTGCCTATATTCAACTGTTTTTAAGTTGAATTAATTTAATATACAGTGTTTGGGATATTTCTCTGATTATTTAAATAGTTTGGTCTTTACTTTTTCTGATTGTCAGAAAGAAATGTAAAACTTCATAGATACTGTATTGCAAGCAACAAATTTTTTTTTTTTTGGTATTTTTCTGAAGCTGGAAATGGGGAGGCTGTCAGACTCCTGCATGCGCCCAACTGGGATCCACCTGGCACGCCCACCAGGGGGCGATGCTCTGCCCATCCGGGGGCTCGCTCTGTCACGACCAGAGCCACTCTAGCGCCTGGGGCAAAGGCCAAGGAGCCATCCCCAGCGCTCTCGGGTCATCTTTTGCTCCAATGGAGCCTTGGCTGTGGGAGGGGAAGAGAGAGACAGAGAGGAAGGAGAGGGGGAGGGGTGGAGAAACAGATGAGTGCTTCTCCTGTGTGATCGAACCCAGGACTTCCGCACGCCAGGCCGACGCTAAACCACTGAGCCAACCGGCCAGGGCCAAGCATCAAATTTGTTCTAGTATTATTAGTTTAGTTATTTTAAGCTACTTCTGATCATTCTTCATTAAAAATTGTTTTTCAGTATATACTAATATAAATTTAATTATATCTTGAATAAAATTTGTATAGCAGTATATTTATTTGTATTTTGTAGGGCAAACATTTTTTAAATCAAGTATAGTCTTTTCACTAACCTACATGTGTGCCTATCTGCAGTGTGTTACATAGACAACTAGATGCACTAGAGTGATCCAGAGGTAGGGAGACCACATAATTATTGCCCAAATTAGGTAATTTTTATGAGTGAAAGTGAAAGCTATTAAGAATGATTCCTGGAGTACTAACATAAACTGAAATTGTCCTGCAGAAATGAGGTGAATAATCACCGTACTGGGAGACTGCAAGTTTCTGCAATACCTTCTGAATCACTGGGGGAAAAGTTAATGTCACAGTGGTTTTCATGTTAAATATACTTTATTCCAAGTTTTTGAAAAGTTATTTTCCTTTCAGGAAGTTGGACAGAATAACTGATTAACCAGAACAGCTACTTTCTTGCCCGTGTCCAATAATACAGTGTGTTTTATCTGTGCACCTTCACTCTTCATGAAGCTTAGATAAATTTCTTTTTAATACAATGTATTGTGGGAAGTAAAACAGTTTGCTTTCAGTTAAAAAGATTTTTTTTTAAATAATAGAAATTAAGACTCGTTTTAAAAAAACTATTATAGAATGTATTTGCCAGGCTTTTGCCCCTTCTCTCCCCTTCTGGTTAGTTATCAATCTGCTACTGGGAATTGTCACCAAATGGCCATCTGTTTTGAGAGTCTCTGTCAACATATTGATTTGGGGCAGCGCCTTGTTTACTCAACGGCAGAACACAAAATAGAGAAAACCTTGAGTAAGCTTTTGTAAGTTGGTTTACTTGTCTTGGTTGATTTCTGCTTCAGAGATTATAAAAATTCAGATAAAAGAACTGAAATGGGTTTTGGGACTGAAAAGAAGTATTTCCAAACAATTATCATCTTGGACATATGTAGATCATATTTGCTATGTACGTCTTTGTCTTTAGAAATAGTCTTAGCTCATTGATATGGGGATTGCACAAGGTTATTTTTTTAAAAAGACTTATTTTGGATGAGAATTTTGGTGATATATTTTGAATTACATGTGTTTCACATGTTTTTTTTTGTTGTTGTTGTTGTTTTGTGGCAGAGACAGAGAGTCAGAGAGAGGGACAGACAGGCAGGAAGGGAGAGAGAAGAAAAATATCAATTCTTCGTTGTGGTTCCTTAGTTGTTCATTGATTGCTTTCTCATATGGGCCTTGACTGGGGGGCTACAGCAGACTGAGTGACCCCTTGCTCAAGCCAGCAACCTTGGGTCCAAGCTGGTGAGCCTTGCTTAAACCAGATGAGCCAGCGCTCAAATTGGTGACCTTGGGGTCTCGAACCCAAAACCTCCGCATCCCAGTCCGACGCTCTATCCACTGGGCCACTGCCTGGTCAGGCTCACATGTTTATATCTTCTGAAATTTACAAATTATTTTATTAAACATTTCTAGAATGAAAAACAAAAAGAATAAGTAATGATTAAATATCTATAGCCCTCAAGTTTTTTATTTTTATTTTTATTTTTCTGAAGCTGGAAACGGGGAGAGACAGTCAGAGAGACTACCGCATGCGCCCAACCGGGATCCACCCGGCACGCCCACAAGGGGCAATGCTCTGCCCCTCCGGGGCGTCGTTCTGCCGTGACCAGAGCCACTCTAGCGCCTGGGGCAGCGGCCAAGGAGCCATCCCCAGCGCCCGGGCCATCCCAATGGAGCCTTGGCTGTGGGAGGGGAAGAGAGAGACAGAGAGGAAGGAGGGGGGGTGGAGAAGCAAATGGGCGCTTCTCCTATGTGCCCTGGCCGGGAATCGAACCCGGTCCCCCGCACGCCAGGCCGACGCTCTACCGCTGAGCCAACCGGCTAGGGCCTATAGTCCTCAAGTTTTAAAATGTAATTCTGCAGAGGTGTAAGAGGATAAGTTTGGAATTTTGCCCAAGAAGAATTATAAAGCAGATCTAATTTGTATTAGTAATTGAACATTAGTTGGTATGTTAGGAAGAAGAATAAACTTGGGGAAACAGTTATATTTACCCAGTTAGAATTAATGCATAAGACCAGCAGCACAGAGAAGGGCGTTCTCAAAATTGCTACTAGTATGTCTATTTATACTTCTTTTGGCATTTGAGCTTCCAAATGCATTCCATCAACTCTGTGTACCATGTTTCTTTTTTTGAGAGGGGGGCTTTTCTAATTCAACCAGGCTTCAGTGACCCACTAATTTGGCATCTTTATTTAAAAAAGAAATATATGAGAAGCTGAAACCCAGGTGGGGAACTGGTTTGCCTTGTGTTCAGAAATTTGACCTACGCAACACACACACACACACACACACACACACACACATTAAATTTTTTTTTTTTAATTTAGACAATTAAATTCAACAGGGTGATATTGGTCAACCAGAGTACATAGATTTTAGAGAAAACATCTCCAGATCATTTGGATAGTCGATCAGGTGTCCCCAAACTACGGCCCGCGGGCTGCATTTATCTGGCCCCCGCTGCACTTCTGGAAGGGGCACCTCTTTCACTGGTGGTCAGTGAGAGGAGCACTGTATGTAGCGGCCCTCCAGTGGTCTGAGGGACAGTGAACTGGCCCCCTGTGTAAAAAGTTTGGGGACCCCTACATCACCCAAAGTAAAATCATCTTGTTACCCCATATTTTGTTTCTCTTTAAGCCCCTCCCCTTTCCTCATCCCCTTTTCTCTCCACCCTTCCCTTCCCCCTTGTAATCACTGCACTTTGATCTCTGTCAATGAGTCTCAATTTTGTGTCCCACCTATGAATGGAATCATACAGTTCTTAGCTTTTTCTGATTTACTTATTTCACTCAGCATAATGTTATCAAGGTCCATCCATGTTGTCATAAATGATACTATGTCATTTCTTTTTTTTTTTTACAGAGACAGAGAGAGAGAGAGTCAGAGAGGGATAGATTGGGACAGACAGACAGGAATGGAGAGAGATACGAAGCATCAATTATCAGTTTTTCCTTGTGACACCTTAGTTGTTCACTGATTGCTTTCTCATATGTGCCTTGACCATGGGTCTTCAGCAGACCGAATAATCCCTCTCTCAAGCCAGCGACCTTGGGTCCAAGCTGGTGAGCTTTGCTCAAACCAGATGAGCCTGCGCTCAAGCTGGTGACCTCGAGGTCTCGAACCTGGGTCCTCTGCATTCCAGTCTGACGCTCTATCCACTGCGCCACTGCCTTGTCAGGCTATGTCATCATTTCTTATGGCTGAGAGTAGTAGTCCATTGTATATATGGACCACATCTTCTTTATCCAATCCTCTATTGAAGGGCATTTCGGCTGTTTCCATTCTTAGCCACTGTGAACAATGCTGCGATGAACATGGGGGTACTTGTGTCTTTATGTACCCATGTTTTTGAGTTTTGGGGGTATATACCCAGTAGAGGGATTGCTGGGTCATATGGTAGTTTTATTGTTAATTTTTTGAGGAACCACCATATTTTCTTCCATAATGTTTGTACTACTTTACATTCCCACCAACAGTGAATGAGGGTTCCTTTTTCTCCACAGCCTCTCCAACACTTGTTATTACCTGTCTTGTTGATAATAGTTAATCTAACAGATGTGAAGTAATATCTCATTGTAGTTTTGATTTGCATTTCTCAAATACCTAGTGATGATGAGCATTTTTTTCATATATCTGTTGGCCATTTGTATTTTTTCTTGGGAGAAATGTCTGTTCATGTCCTCTTCCCATTTTTCTATTGGATTGTTTGTTTGTTTGTTGCTATGTTTAGTGAGTTCTTTCTATATTTTGGGTACTAGCCCCTTATCTGAGCTGTTGTTTAAAAACATCGTCTCCTATTTAGTTGGCTGTCTATTTGTTTTGTTGACAGTTTATTTTTCTGTGGAGAAGCTTCTTGGTTTGATGTAATCCCATTCATTTATCTTTGCCTTTACTTCCCTTGTCTTTGGGGTCAAATTCATAAAATGTTCTCTCCGGCCAAAGTCTATGAGTTTAGTACCTATGTTTTCTTCTATGTAATTTATTGTTTCAGATCTTAAATTTAGGTCTTTGATCCATTTTGAAATAATTTTTGCCAACACACATATTTTATAGATGAGGAAACAGACTCCCAGAGAGCCAAGAGTTCACACAGGTGTTCATATAGAATTAGGATGACAAGTCTTGTCTTCTGGAGCTCTGGTTCAGCTGTGTCCTGCAACACAGCACTGCACCTTCAACTGTCCCCTGCTAATTCTTTTTCAAGCCTCTAAGTCCTACTCAGCCTTGGCAATCTCAGGGTCGCACACTTCAGTGCCTACTGGAACTACTGAGGTTCCCTGAATAAGTTGGGCTGAGTGGAAGATGACAGACACTGCTGGGGACTATGACAAACCAGAGAGCACAGTCCCGCCAGACAGAGAAGGCTCCAGGTCCTCACTGTAGGAGTATGGTCCCACTACTCTGACAGCTTCCAGTTTGTCAGGAAAAGCCAGAGCTCTCAATTTTTATTTTAAATTTCTCAGGCAGGGCAGGTCATAGAAAACTTGCATGCAGGTGGACTTTTGCCAGCTGCCTGCCAGATTGTGACCTCCGCTTAGTGCATGTTTCTCATCTCCCTAACAGCAGCAGCAGCAGCAGCAATAGCAAGCCCTGTGGCTTAAAAGTTGCAAGATGCTATGTGTGCATTGTCTCTTCTAATCCTCTCAACAACCCAGGTAAATACTGAAGAGGAGGAAACTGAGGCTCTGACAGATTGAAATAATTTGTCAAAGTCCAACAGCTAAATTCAGGGCTAGGATTGAAGCCTAGACCCATCTGATTTGCAGTTTCTAATCTTATCCTCACTCTCTTTGGCCTCCCTGTTGGCTCAGCCATCACTGGATTGAATTAAAGCTATTGGTGAATCTGTAAAGTTTTCTAAAATCCATTTCAGTTCAGCGTTTCAAACACGTTTTGAATTACCACTATGTAAAAAGCATTGTGTGCTCTGAGGATGAAGAATAACAATGCACAGAACAGGGTATTTGGCCTGGAGAACAAGCCAGGCATGTCAACTAATAATTATTGTAAGCATGGACCATGATAATTTCTAGAATTTAAATCACTTTTCCACTGTAATAAATTTCTGTTTATTTACTTGGCTTATGACCTATATTTCTCCTCATTTTTCTTCTGGAAAACAATCAATGATGTATTTGTATACTTTAATAAAGGTGAAACTAAGGCTTTTAAATACCTTATTAGGAGGTTGATATGTTGACATTAACCTGAAGGTAACATTGTTTCATTTTGATTTATTATAGTTTTGGAACTCCAATTGACTCTAATAAATTTAGATTTGTCTGTTATTACATATCATTTTAACTGCAATCATTAAAATTATTTTATTAATTATCTTGTTCTTTCAACTTTAAATATAACAACATCATTTCATCACTCTCAGTTTAGTGAAACTAGTATAATAATGTTTTTGGAAATTCAAACATTTTTATCTTCTTTCTCTTCTCCCCTCTCTCTCTCTTGCTCTCTCTCTCCAGTATAGCCATGCATTCTTTCACAGCTATACGCCTAATCGATTGCACAGCTGCACTGTATTCCAAACGGCAATCATAACTTCTCATCTGTCCTAATGTCTCTTTCTGCTACATGCAGAGATGATCAGTTATGTCAAAAGAGATATGATGGGGGCTCTCTAAGGAACGGACCACAGTGGATGCTTTTGGTTCCCTGTTCTGATCTCCTTTACTGGCCCACTGCACGCACCCCCCAGCTGCTGTGATATTGGCTGCTAAAGGATCACAGCTGTGCTTTTCTTCAAAGAATTGCCTTTGGTGGTTGAACCAGAAGCTGTCTTTCCTGGTAGATTTCCTAAAGGTGGGAACAAAATGATGGGGCATCTGTTTTGTACCAGAATACCTGTGTTGTTGGAATATAGTGTAATTTGCTAGAAAATGTAAGGGGATCCTTAATTTCTTGTTCTTTGCTGTGGTCCCTGGTATTGCTCAAAATCAGAATTTATAGAAGACTTTGAAATCTTTGAATAGAATAATTCTGATTACATATAGTAGCTTGTAATATATGTGATTCTCCCCCAGAAGTCTTTAATATAGGCACAAATTCACTATTAGGAGAAAAAGAAAGAAAAAGTTAAGATTAAAATACTATGGTTATTTGCCTGACTTGTAATAGTGCAGTGGATAAAGCACTGAGCTGGAATGCTGAATCTTCCTATTTCTCCCTCTTTCCCTCTCTCTCTCTCTCTCTCTCTCTCTCTCTCTCTCTGTAAAAATGAATAAAAAATATTTAAAAATCTGATAAAATACTAGTGATTCTAAAAATTCTATTGGGGTTTGCAATAGCCCCTGGCACCACAAGTTAGTGGTGATAACAAAATCCACTGGGATTTTGCAGGTCCGCTCTCAATCCTGAACTTTTTTTTTAATCTTTAAGACAACATTTATTTAAAGTGAAATGTATAAATCCTAAGTGTAAAGTTGAATGAGTTTTGATGAATGAATACATTTGTACAGCACCACATCAGTCAGGATATAGAACATTTCCATCACCCTCAAAAATCTCCCTCTGCCCCCTTTGAATCACCGTGCTCCATACATAGGCACCCACTGTTCTGAGAAATAGATTAATTTTGCAGTATATAAATGAAATAATAGGATCTTCTATGTCTGACTTCTTTCAACATATGTTTTAATAATTCATGTTGTTGGATGCATCATCACTTTGTTCTTTTTTTACTGCTGAGTAGTATTTGTCATTTATCTCCATTTACTTAACACTTCCTTTATTGTTCATTAATGTTTTGCCATTTTCTTTTTAAATTATTTTTTAATTTGTCGTGGTGACATAGTTTCGAGCATCCCAGTCAGTACAACACCATCTACGTACTGCATCGGTCACCCCCACACCCCATGCAAAGTCTCCCCCAATCCCTTCCTCTCCTTTGCGCCCCTCCCCAACCTCCACCCCCTTTTCCTCTGGCTCAATCCTAAACTTTAAAAGACTGCAAATCCAGGATACTTTTTTTTTCTCCATAGGCTTAAAAAATTTACATCTTTTCTAGGCTATTTTTCATGTTAATACTTTCTTCATAAAGATTAAGCTCTTAAAATTTTAATAAAACCCCCCTTTCTCAGCCCCCCCCTACCCCCATCCTTCTACGCCCTCTCTGTCTCTTGGCCCCACCCACAGTTCTCCCCCCCCACCTCTCTGATTCACACCTGTAGATGTTCACTCTCTTCTTCTTCCAGTTTTGCCTATTTTAATTGAAAAAAATATGAGCATTACACTTTCAAAAGTGATTATTTAAAGCCCCTGGCTATTTGTAGGGTACCAATAAATGAAGAAATGAGGGGTTTTGGTTTTTAGTTCTTTTATAGAAAGGGTATTTTTCAAACATAGGTTCACATATAATTTATTGTCTGGAAATCAGATATATAAACTATTCCTTTATAAATTCTTAAGTAATATATATATTTTTTGCATCTTGTTATTTGGCCAGGATATTTAGTATATAATAATGAACCCAGAAATAAATTACTGGGAGAAATTTGCTCATTTTTTTTCTTAGAAAAATGTGCATTTAAAAAATATATTTTATTTATTGATATTAAAGAAAGGAGAGGGAGAGAGAGAAGGGTGAGTGAGAGGAGCAGGAAACATCTACTAGTAGTAGTTGCTTCTCATGTACTGTATACCTTGACCGGGCAAGCCTGAAGTTTTGAATTGGTGACCTCAGCATTCCAGGTCAACACTTTATCCACTGCACCACCACAGGTCAGGCAAATGTGCATTTTTGAGATTTATTTTCAGTTTTATATTCATACACAATTTGCAAATCACCAGGTTTTCTTTTTCTTTTTTTCCCCCCAAATCACCAGTTATTTAATTCACCATGCCAATACCAAATTGAATGATAAAATTAAATAGCAAACTGGTTTTTTTTCATAATTTAATCATTTTGTTTCCTCCTGAATTTGTTGATATATAAAAATGGCAAGAACTTTTAAAAATACATTTTTCCCCCTAGTGTCGACATTTTTATCAAGTATTTTGGAAAGTTATGAAGATCGAAATACCTTTCTCACAATTCTCTTATGTATGTTTCTGCTAGGAGTGCCAAGACAGAGAATAGTATCATTGTTTACATAGTGGTAGAAAATACCCAAATTATCAAGAAGGAGCATATACTTTAATATTTTTCTGAAAAAATAGATTTTAAAAAAATAATTTATAGGTTTTAAATTATTTTTATTTATTCATTTTAGAGGGGGGAGAGAGAGAGAGAAAGAGAGAGAGAGAGAGAGAGAGAGAGAGAAAGAAGGGGGGAGGAACAGGAAGCATCAACTCCCATATGTGCTTTGACCAGGCAAGCCCAGGGTTTCACCCAAATATTTTCCTGTGTATTTGGGAATAACAGTTGTTTGTTTGTTTGTTTGTTTGTTTTTTAAATTTTTTTTTAAATTTTTTAATTTTATTCATTTTAGAGAGGAGAGAGAAAGGAAGAGAGAGAGACAGAGAGAGAGACAGAAAGAGAGAAGGTGGGGAGGAGCTGGAAGCATCAACTCCCATATGTGCCTTGACCAGGCAAGCCCAGGGTTTCGAACCGGCGACCTCAGCATTTCCAGGTCAACGCTTTATCCACTGCACCACCACAGGTCAGGTCAAGCCCAGGGTTTCAAACCAGCGACCTCAGCAGTCCAGGTCGACGCTTTATCCACTGTGCCACCACAGGTCAGGCTAGATTATTTTTTTTTAAATGCAGCTTCCTTGGTGACTTAATATGTTTCATCTTGTTCCATTTATACATATTTATATCAGAATTCAGGTATAAGCTTCTACCATGTTTTCATCATTCTAGATTTTATAGTTTGTTATAGTAACTAATATAACCTAGCCAAATTCAAGTCAATCACTCAACAAAATGAAAAAGTAAGTCTTGAATTTTACCCTTGACTTAGGTTTAAATCTTCCTTGAGATAACTCTGATCTTTTTGTCTTGATTTAATTGTTTAATTGGAGTATCTTAAAACAATGACACAACAAAATGTTGATATACTTACATGTATATTTTATTTTCTGTATGCAGAAGTAGTGTGACCTCTAAAAAAATCTAAAGAGTTTCCTCTAGGTTGATTATTATCTAAGGACCCGAGAAGCTCTGTGACTTTGAGAAAGTATTTTACCTTTTTGAGCTTCAATTTCTTCATCTGTGTCAATATTTAGGGGGATTGATAGAGAGCTCTGTATACTTTAGCATATTTGAAAGGCTGAGTTTATCTCGGCATTGCTCATAGAACAGTTTGTATGATTCCCAGTGGTTTAGGCTCTGGCGATGTCAAGGTTAATTACTACTCTGGGAATAGAGCTTCTTCATTATAAAGTCAGCATGTTCCAAAAATCTCTTTGTAAGTCATTTCTATTAAAGGTGCAGGCATTCACAGCTATGCAAGACAAAAATACCTTTAGCTATGTTTGCAATTTAGGTTTGAAGGTAAGTAGGGCAGACAGTGGAAGAATTGGGAAATTCATTAAAAAGTCTCTTCTTTCTGTTTCTTTATGTATTCTGGACAATAAAAACATTTAACGAATCCTCCACAATTAATTCCATCACTTGTATTGACATCAGAAAGTGTTTTCTGTGAGCCAGTTAGGCAGGCAGGTGGACCGTACATCACTCCAGTGAGTTCCAGTTAAAATGCTGCCTCAATCTCCGCTTGAAGGAGGAAAGACTTAAAAAAGAAAGAAAATGTATGTGTGTGTTTATATTTGTGTCAGTGGGTGTAAGTAATGGTGGTGTTACTGATGATGAAATAATCTTAAGTCTGTTTTATGGTCTATAAAGGGAGAAATCATTTAATCACTGTTGAATGATAGAGTGATATGATGGCCAGAAGGGAGATCTCTGGTTTCTCCTTCCAAATGGATTCTGACTTCTCTGGGGAATTCAAACTCATCGCTGGCCTTGCTCGAAAGCCATGCACCCAGTCCCACTTCTGAGTGGGCTCTGGTGTCAATTACAACTCTCCTAGAATTCTTTTTTAACCAGCTGCTTGTAGCTTAACAATGTACCCCAGCATCATCATATAATTCTCTTTAAGTTCATTTTCTCTGTGTCCTGTAACAACTTTTCCCAAATGTTGATTTCAACTTGAAGCAACATTTTTCAAAGTGTGATTCATAGAAAATAGAAACTGTTTCTCTAGTCACATTTTCTCTCTCTCAACTTCAAAATGAGTTTTAAAAAAGGCTCCTTTGGAAATAATACTATATGCCGATCTCTCTACCATTTTAGCACTAAGACACCAAGTTAATATATTCTGTGTGTGTTGCAAATATATTTTACATATTACATTATACTTTTTTTTACTGGATCCTCAACAATGCCTTTTTAAGGAAACACTTATGTTTATAAGGACTTATAGCTGAGAAAACCAACCTTTTTATCAAAGGGATAATCATATTTTACTTATTCTTTGAGCTCTGTACCAAAGACAAACTAGGTTTGATTGCTTTGATAGGAATAAAATGAAAATATAGTTCTTAATGATGAAATGGCTGAAAAACACTTTTAAAAGTGAAATGATTGTTCTTGTGCTTGATTAAAATAACAAATTTCTCCTAAGGATAGCTACAGCAGTTATAGTTAATTTCTTGGCCTTTCTTCATATATATATACATATACATACATGATATATATGTATATGTATATATATATATAACATTGACTCTTCCTATAGTTTTCCCTATAAATATGTATAATGAAAGTCAGTATTTAAAGATATTTTCACTATGTTTTATAGCATTAATTTCTAAGTAATATTTTAATGTATATTATAGTTTATGGAATTAAAATATTAACCTTGTCTATAGATTCTGTCTATAGTGACCTCTTCGTTAGGTTAGTCAGTTAACAGATAAATGGAGTGTTGCTAGAAGAAAGGGAACAAGAATCATCTTGTTCAATGTAAATTTTGGGTGCTGAATAGCCTGTGATATATTTGGAGTGAGAAAATGGGCTTTGTTTTTTCAGACACTGTCACCACTGACACATAGGCGAAACATAAAGGAGCTTGCGTAGCCTGAGTCCTGGAAATCTGGTGGGGTAAAGCCTTCTCTCTAGTGCTTTATCAGCTCTTGGACAAGAACTTCAGGGTTATGTTGAGTAACACATTCACTATCAGTGTTTTCTCCTCATTAGGGAAGAAACGTTCTGCCATCATGTGCTCCACGATTAGAGTTAATGCAGCCTCTAACATGCCCCAGATGTTTTAATGTCACTCGCATCACTTGCAGAGTTTATAGATGTGGTTTGTCTACTGGTTTATTCTTTTCAGAGCAAACATTATCTTTCTGCTTGATGGGAAAAAAAGCTAAGTTAGACTCAATGAGTTACTTAACATAATTTACAGTATGTTTAGAAACAGTGCTAAAATGTAGAGTATGTCATCAGTGGCACATTCTCATAAAGAATTTATTTGCACTGAGTAACAGAAATGTGATCATGTCAAAATGACCAGATGTCCCTTCTTAATGGTACCCCCCCCCATTTTTTAAAAAATAATGTGCCTCAATTCTAACTTTTCATGACCATAAAATGTTTTCCTTTCCAGTACAGGGATAGAAATTACATAATCCCAACCTGGTAAAATGTATCTCTGTGCTATTTAGTAGTTGAATTTACAAAATCATCTTTATCATATCAGGAGTACTTTACTATAGTTATCCTTTTTTTGTTCTGTTTCAGGTTTATGCATTGTTTCAGTTCTAAGTTTTTTATATAGCGGTATTTATGTGTTTATGTTGTAGCTGCAACACCCTCTTTGTCCTTTTTATTGTCTGTGCTAAACACCCAACCTCAGGTAGTCGTGTGTTTGTATGTAATAAGGATGGTTGTATCACAAGGTCACTGGGGCTTGGAAAAGCCCTGATTCACAGACTAAAATATAAATGAACAACAAAATGAAGAAAGTACAACTTTCTAAGAAGTAAGAGTTGTATTTGGAGGAAAAATGTTCTGAGTTAGATTTAAGGAGCAAGATAATGGTATCTTGCATTTAAATAATACTCTAATAGTTTTTTTCCCTTTTATTTAATTTATTGGGGTTTAATTTATTGACACTGGTTAGCAGAATTATGCAGGATTCAGGTACGCATTTCTATAATACATCACTGCACACTGTATCGTGTATTCGCCACCCCAAGTCAGGTGTCCATCCATCAACATTTTTCCCTTTTATATCCTCATCCACCTCCTCCAGCCCCCTCCCCAACATTTTTAGTTTTAGTAGCAGTTGCTTATATCTAGCTTTACAATTTATAAAAGAATGTCTATATGTTATTGCATTTAACCTTCATAATTTGTCTTCACGTAAAAAGAAATAGGTGTTATACCTCACTAAGCAGAAGAGAAAACTGATTGGTGAGCGGTTGAGCCATGAACACATTCTTTCCCTTCCTAAGCTCTTCCATGACTTCATGCTTCCTAACCCTCTGTCCTGGGGACTTCACTTCTCCTTTCGTAGTGCTCTCCATGTGTATGTACCATGGGAACACAGTGACTCCACATTCACTGTAGGGCTTTTAGTGTCATTCCAAGAAGAGATTTTTAAATGCATGGCTGGAATGAAACCTTCTGTTACTTAGCTCTTCAAGACATAGAAACAGAGTACAGACTGATATCTGTCGGAGGGGAGGGTTTGAGGTGGACTAGGTGAAAAGGTGAAGGGATTAGCAAAAATAAAAACGTTATAGACCCAGACAACAGTATGGTGATTACCAGGGGGAAAGGATGATGGAGGGAGGTAGAAGAGGGTAAAGGGCAGATAAATGGAGTTGGGAGGAGACTTGACTTGGGGTTTTGAAACAAAATATCATACGGGGGGTCCTTAGGTTACGACAGTCTCGATGTACGATATTTTGAGTTTACTATGGTCACTCCCATAAAAACTTTTAAAAATTGAGATGTGAGTGTTTCGGTTTACACTGTTAGCATTATACTTATGGACTACGTGGGTGAACTAGTTTGGTTGTGTGTGGTAGAAGAATACGCAGTAACACGTATCCTAGAGCTTGTAAACGGATCGGCCCCTTCAACCCAGTGTCTCCAGCACCTTCTGCAGGTCCTCCTGCCTCTCCAGCTTCCTCCTCCCAATAGGTCACCCTCTCCCACCTTGCAATGCCTCTTCCAGTGTGCAAGCCAACCACAGGAATAAAGGTAAGGAAATTTTTTTCCACTCATTTTTTTTGTTTTTGTTATACAGTACAGTACATTTATGTCCTTTTCCTTCTTCTGTGGCTTAGTTGTGTTTTTATGTTCTAGGTTATGATTTTACAACTGTGTTAGGATAGGTAAGTGACTTAGGCTAGGGTGTGTTTCAATTTACACCAAAATTCGAGTTACATCACTATCATAGGAACGGAACTGTGACATAACCCGAGGATCCCCTGTAATCTTCATAATCTGAAAAATTGGCCCAAATCCAGCAGTTTTACTAAAACTAGGTGCCATGTGTAGTTTTACTCTTAACTGTATATTCAGTGAGGAGTGTATTTGGCTTAAATGGTGGATATTTCCAACTCTAGAATACTCTATCCCAGTGAATACTGTCTTTATTTGCTTAACATTTAGATCCTCCAGTTCTGATACTCACTGTGAGGAACTTTATTTTAAGGTCAATTCAAGAATTATATCTAATTTTAATTATATTTTAATTTAAACAAAATAATTAACTATAGATGACTTCTTTTAGGGGTTAAAATAGAAAATATAAGTTTTATATTACTAGTATGGTATCGAGGGAAAAAAATGAAGACTTTTCTGCATGGGTGATCCAGACCAAACACATATACAGTTAGAGCTACTTAATTTTATACTTGAGTTGTCCTATGCAGGCAAGTTTACAAGTTTTAAAACAAAATTTAACATGTGCATACATACATGGCCTTAAGTTAATATATGTATACATGCACAATATCACATCGTTTAGAGATTGTTTAGTTAATGTTTATAAAAAAGTTGCAACATTTATATACATTCTTTAGACTGCCAAGTTTCACTTGGCTGAAACAACCATATGGCCCTAAAATAGAAAAATGTGATCTTTAAAATTAAGAATTGTTGAAATGGATTTTTGAACAAAAATGGATCTTTGTTTTAAGGTCTGTTATTTAAAAAAAAGTAAAATCCTCGTAGACGACATAGGTGTTTTTTCCCTTAGATCTATGTTGAACATTTGTTGACTACTGGTTAGGCACAGTAAATGATTATAGCTATTTAACTGCATTATTCATGCTCTACATTTATTTCTTTCTCTATCATAAAGGAAAATTTTAGATCCTTTCAATTATCCATTTTATTTTTCTAACAGAAACTTTGACTTACTGAGTGAAAACATAAGATAGTAAGGCAAATATATTCTTTTCATTGACAAGCTATGGAATACTCTTAGAATTCTGTCACTGGGATTTCATTCAAAGTAGAAGGCTATCTAGATTCTATTCCGTTAGTAACACCTGCTAGTAGGGCAGGACCCTTAACATTCTAAGCTTCAGTTTGTCTGTTGGTAAAATAGAGACAATAACACATTACCCTAAGAGCCTTGTGATAATTTATTGAGAAGACTATGTGACAGCAAGCATACTATATGAATATTGTAATTAGGAATTGAATTAAAATTAGTAAATTAATTACAGGTATACTAGTTAAAGCTATATTGCATAAGAAATGAGATATTCTTGATGCTATTTTGAAATCATTGTTATTCAGGTTACTTATGTAAAGTGATTGACCTTTTCCCTGTCATTTATATATTGTAAATAGTCTTCCAAGTGTTTCCACTTATGTGTAAGTTGCTTATTTCAGAAACAAGAAATTAAGATAGTATATTTTTTAATTGGGGAAATATCAAGAATATTCATTAGTCATATATTTATTCATTTGATATTTATTAAATCCCTACAGTTCGCCAGACACCTTTTCTTTCTAGAAGTGATAAACAGTAAAGAGTGATGTAAATAATTATCAGATTGCAACTTTGGTAAATGTCATAAAGGAAAGACACAGTATGTAAATCATAGAAACATATGATAACTTGTGGAAATTGCCAAAGAAGGCTTCTAGAAAAGGTTGACAAAAATTAACCCGGCATAAAGAGAATTCCAGTATTCTTCAAGGGCCAATAGAACTATAAAGTTTTATAGATCAATCAAAGCATACCAAAGTTATACACATTTTTTAAGTGTATTTATTTTAAGGGAGTACTTAATTCGGAGCATAAAATGTTTCTGTTTTTCTCTTTAGATATGTAAACTGCAAATTGGCCTTTAGATATAAATTCACATATTGTTAGTAGAGCTATTCTTTAGCTAACCGAACTTATCTATAATAGAATTGATCTTGAGTTATTATACGCTATCTGTTGTTTTTAAACCATTATTATGTATACATGTCTTCAGGTGAAAGAAACCAGGGAAAAATGAGGATGTGTTTCTGAGACTGGCAAAATGGTTCTTGTGAGAAAGCTGCTTTGGGAACAGGGAGAAACAAGTTAAGAGGTTTGTCATGATTGTTGGTGATACATGAGCATCCAAGAAAAACATTAGGCTTGGATTTTCCAACTCCCAGAATACTCAGCAGCAATTTTTCAAGCTGTGCTAAAGCCGTTGTCTTCACACCATCCATCCCACGTTGCCTGTTTCTCAAATTTTGTGTGATCTAATTTGCTGTATTCAGCAATAGAAATAAAGTAATTGAGACGTACAGTTTATTAGTTTGCCTCGTGTCTCGATAACATATATTATGTTTAAACTTTGGGTGAAAATTATTATGAATTATTAATAAAATTCAACCTAATTGATGTACTTGTGAAAGAAATGGAAAAGAAGTGCTGATAATGCTTCCAGATCTTTAAATTTCCAAAAGGTTTCAGTCTATATCTTGAAACAGTGAAACAGAAAGGGAAGTTTATGAGAGAAAATTGTCCTGTGACTCAGTGGGGTCAGAATGGATTTGTTTCCCTAACCATTTCGTTCCTGTCACTTTATGAATGGCACCACTTAGCATACGGGGCCTGTGTGCGTCTCTGGCATTCTGAACCTTAATCTGACTAATGCCCCCGTTTTGAGATGTAAATAGATTACAAAGGAAAATTCAATATTTTCGCCTTTCTCCCACCAGGGCAGCCCACATTAGTTGTTTCCTGCCATATAATTGCATTACATGCTGGGATGTGATCCATGGTTAATGGCAGTCACAGTCAACTGTCACTTTGCTTTTAGCCTCAGACACTCAGTGTGATTTACATATTTAGCACCATGACAAGAACTAGGTGTGTCAAACCACTTGTAGAAGTGCTATGCTAACCTCTGTCAAGAAAACATTATTTTCTTCTCCCTGAGAGACAGTTTGCCAGGAATAAAGTACATATATACACTGCATCTAGAAGGTACATTAATTAATTTATCAAAGATCTTTGTTCTTAAAAAATATTGACTATATTAATAGGTGAACACATCTGAGAAATGATCTTTATCTCTGGGAAAATGGATTTTTGCTTTATTTTCTTAACAGTTAACCTAGTTAAAAAAAAAATTTTTTTAAGCAGTAGCAGAAAATACCTGAGCATGTTTCCATGAGCCTGGCATGAAAACGTTAAAAATCTAATTTATCATAGTCATTAACAAAACAAATATAATTTTAAGTCGACAATCTCTGAGCCCTAGAAAATGTGGGGAATGGTAAATTTTAGAAGATTTTATTGTTATGTGTAAGCAGATATCAATTTAAATATACTTAAATCATTCTGTTATTTATATGAAAATTTCTTCCCTAGGTGACTTGAATGCTTAAGGATTTTGAGAGATGAAGTCCTCTCCTTGCTTTATTTTATATCTGAACTTTTCCAGACCCACGCCCTGTTTCCCCTACTCCACTGTTCTTGCAGAAGACAATTGCTATCTGTGAATAAGAAATCCTCCATGTTGGTTGACAATAGTCCATTCAATTTCTTTGTCAATATCCTGATTTATAAGCTTTTGTGCATGTGAAAAAGTACTGGTTTTTTAAATATTTTTTTCCCACAATTTTCATATGTTCTCTCATCAAGTTTGTGTCTCTGCTCCAAAGCTTTAAATGACACTATATCATGAACTAAGTGAAGTCACAATGCCTTGTAGGCATCAGGGCCCTCCACATCCTGATTCTGTTTCCTGCCTCTTTTTCCAGCCCATTTTTATTTGCTTATTCCACTTGTATTGTCATACTCTTCAACCACTATGTGCCCAGGACCTGGCATACTGCTTCCTCCTCATCTAACAAATATTCTTCACGCATCCTTCAGGTTTCTTTCGAAACAAGATGGTCTTGGCAAAGCAATCTTCTTCCCTCGCATCTTCTTTCAGACTACACTCAGGATGTTACTCCCCCACCCCCAGGTCCTCAGAAGTAAACTTTCACCTCTGCTTACAGGCATTGGTACAGATTTCTATTTTTATCTATTTTCTGATTGCATGGTTCTAAATTCCTATGTCTCAAAGAAGGGACGTTGATTAACTTTATATCTTGTGCCTCTAGCAAGGACCAAGCACTTTCTTTGAATGTAGCCAGGAGAGCACATCTGGTCACTGCTATATCCATGGAGCCTAAATGGCAGCTCTACAAATATCTTCTGAAGGAATAAATGTAAATTTTAAGTTAAAAAAAAACCCAAAACACTAGCTAAATAGATATAGATTGTGTCCTGGTAGTTAAACATTTCTCTATCAGTTCTGTAACTTTGGATTTATTTTCCTCTGCGATTTAATTAAATTGAGTATTTAACACAACACTAGATATGTGTGACTTATTTTTGGCACTTGAAAGAGAGACAGCTTCCATCTCCTCAGTCATATGGCAGAGCATTTCTGGAATATCTTGCATGCCATAAAAATGTGGAGGTTAGAAAACACTTTGAACCTGAGATTAACAGAGATTAAAAACAGTCTGTTGTTGGAGAAAACACACACATACAAACACAATTAGAAAACTATGTGAATATCCCTCCTTTGGAGCGTTTGGGTTTGGCTTCTACTGTAGAACTCTTAGTCCTGCTAATTTGACGAGGTCAGCAGTGACACTAGCTGCCTCATAATTATCAAGGGGTGAGTCACAAAATCATTAACTTCTCTATCACTGAAAGAGCTTCCCAGCTATTCTTTCTGTTTTTCTGAATCAGTATCCGCAGGGTATCAGTGTCTTTTTATAATCAACAGAATTATGAAATCATTCCATGCATTTCTCAGGGCACTGATTAATGGGGACCCAAAGAAGATTTTGTCTCTGATAACAGCTCAACCACATTTCTCTTTGTATATCCATGCTAGACCACCTCATAAGAAGGGGCACAAAAGGTTAGGAAAATGATGAGGCATATTTTGGACGGAATTGGAGAATATCCTGTGGACTATAGATTTTATTTCTTAATATACTTAATACCAAAAGCTGTTCTTTGATTTTCAGTATTGGGGAGGTCCAAGTTCTCTACTGCAACTCGTCTGGTAAAGTCTGAATATCTGATTTTGCTATAGAACACTGAATTTAGGATAAAAATTTTAAAGATAAGAAATTATGAAGAAATGAATAAACACTGAAAGAATATATATTAAAACTATTTTTTCAAATACATACGCATATGTATATATGCAGAGAGACACAAGAATATAAAGAGCCTTATTTTATTATTCTAGTTCTGGATTCTCAGTGTCTGGCACACAGTAAGCACTGATGAATAGTTTTTAAATGAAAGACTAAAGGAAGAAAAAAAGGAAAGACTGAACATTAGGCAGAACTACTCATTTATTTTAAGGACCTATATCCATTCCCTTATAACTGAGATCAGTGTTGCTTGCCCTCTAGTGGTCTGTTTTAATTAAATAGAAAAATAAAACTTTAGCCTGCCTTTTAAAAGATAAACATTTACTTGATAATATAAAGTACTTATAAATGAATAATAGAGGCATTTTCATTTTTAATATATAAATATATTATATATGTTCTAATGCAGTTTTCTTTTTTCCATTAAAAATTTCACAGCGGTACATGTCAGGAAGAATTTGGGAAACCAAAAATGAAAGGAAGGTACAAATATTTTCTGTATGACATTGGTACCTTAAGCCTGATATTACTATATTTTAAGTGTACTTACAACTTGTTGTACCTTATATAAAATATAGATATAGTTCTATTATACCTTGTCTTGTAAGAATTAAGTATTTCACAGGTAGAAAACAAAATCTAACAGTATTTTAATTATTGTTACTAAATGGATACAGACTCTTGTTTTGGAATATTTGGATTATATCTACAGTACTTAGAAAACTGAGAATTTATACAGTAATGTGATTGATTAATATTTACATAATTTTTTCATATATTTTTCTATGCACATGTTTGGTTACCATTATGCAAATAATGGTTTAATAAAAATGGCCTTCTAACATCAAAATAATAATCTAATGAGAATAAAATGAAATGAACATTTATAAAAACTTACATTTTGGGGAATGTATTTTTTTATTAACAACTTCCTAGTTTTCTAATAATTTTTTTCAGTCTACATGATTGCAGTTATTTTTAATTGAATTAGTAACAGGGTACCTACATTTTTAGTAAGCAGCAATGGTTGAATCAGTTATTTAAAAGATTAGATGTCAATCTTCAAATTTTTACTAAATCTCTTTCTCTAATTTGTTTGTTTCACCATCTCCTTGCCTTTCTTTGATTCACGTTATAGTTTATATAGTAGAAATAAAGATGGCATTTTTTTTAGCTACAATGTAAGGCCTCAATATTAAGAGACAAAGGCGGAAATGTCTGCAAAAGAGCATAGAATTATAGACTAAGTCTGTAAGAAATCAATGCATGGATAAGAAAGCTTAACACAAAATTTTAATCAACATTGGATTATACTACTTTTGCTGACTGCCATCAGATGTGACCTCATAATTACACTGAAAAATGTGGGTAGATATGTTTATGGTTACTAAAAAAAGAAAGAAAAAGCTTTAAAAAATCTTTTCCTGGGCATTCAAAGTTCTTAATTGGTATAGTGCTATTATATATGTCAAGAATAAACATAATTAAATGTTAATAAACATTTATTATTGTTATTTCAGTGGCATCATATGTTGAAACATACTGGATTGAAAATTAAGATTCCCACATTCTCAATTCTCCAGATTTATTTGAACTCACTTCTCAAATTTAGAACGATAGTGAGGTATAATTATATGAGAAATATATATAATATATGATATGAAATTAATTAGAAATAAAGTGAGTTATAGTGAATAAAACATAGTTTAAAAATCAAAATATTTTCATGCCTAGTCTTGACTCTGGAATATTCATATTCACGTTCTGGAAGAGAAAGCATTTTTGGTCTTCAAGTAAATTTGTAACACTGTGTTTTTTAAAAAAATAGTTTAATGTAGGAATTCTCAAAGTCCATTAAATATTAATGTTCATTTTTTTCCCTCTAAGATGGATTATAACTTACAGCTCTGTCCAAATACAAGGATCCCTTTTTTAAGAAACTTTGGCCACAGGAAATGCTGATCTGATTCACCCTCTCAGGGAACCAACAATGCTTGAGTAGGTTCTTGAAGAAGGAATAGTATGGTAAAGGCGGAAAGAAAAGGAAACACATTAAGCAAAGAGAGTAACATCATAAGTCACTGCAAGAATGAAAACATAGTTCAAAATATATTTTATTAGTTCACCTGGCTGGAACAGAGAATTCATATTGGCAAATACTACTCGTTGAATCTGGGACGTTAATATGTGGCCAAAGTATAAAGCCTAATTGCTATGTTAAGGGGTTTGAGCTTTATCACATAGTGTACACAAAGCTGTTTAAGTTTTTAATCAGGAAGATGATGGTGATAGTAATAGTAGCAACCATTTTTTGAGCACTTATCTTAGAACTCTTCTATGTGCTTTACTTGTTTTTGTTTTTCTCATTAACCATCTCTTATAGATAAGGAATAAGGCAACAAAATGTCAAGTACTTTTATAAGATTAGTAACCTAGTGAAAGAGCTGTCATGCATGCTTCTCAAGCAGTGTGATTCCAGAACCTTTGCCCCTAAACTGCTCTATGGCATAAAGAAAGTGTGTATAGGAGATCAATCTGGATTCATATGAAAAGGGATCCAAGCAGAAGTAGATAGAAGAAAAAATTACTTCAGGACTTTCCTGAAGTAAACCAAGTGTGAGATCCTAATATCTTTGATGCAATGGTGGTGGGAATGGAAAGGAAGCCGTAAAGTTTAAAGATTATAAAAAAGAAACATTAGCGCTAAACTTTTTATTTAATTGATAGTTTCACATTGATCCAGGGATGTGAAGGAGTTCCTTCCATCAGTTGTAGCTGATTGTGGCTGAGAAAGATTATTATGTCACTGACAAAACCAAAGAACTCATACAGAAAAAACAGTCAGGGGAAGTGATGAGTCTGAATGTTAAAGATCTTTAATTGGAAATGATGTCAGCATTCTAGAATTCTCAAACTGTTTTTTAGAAGAAGAATGGCTATACATAGAGAATTGGAGTCATCAGCACTATTATGATGATTGAGATCAGGCAAGGGTATGAATTTTTAAAGCCGAGGGTACGATAAGAATAGCTGAGGTTAGAAAAAGGGGTCTTGGGATTTACTCAGTGTTACAAGTCTATAGAAGAAAAGTCAGAGAAGGAAACTAAGAATTTTCAGAAAATATGATGAAAGAGATATTTGTAATGATATCACCCAATGTTATTAAAGGGTTAAAAAGAGAGAGAGAGAGAACTAGAGCAAGGAGAAGGAACAAGCCATTTCATTGGGGTGGTCTGTTTGGTTGTCATTAGAAAGAACTTAGTCATTCCAGAGTTACCAGCTGTCATTTATCTATCCTAATTATCAAATGGTGTATCATTAGCTTATTTTCTTTAGTCAGTTTAAATAGATGATCACTTTCTTTTGTATCTGTCAATTAATTTACTCAGTATGATATTCTGTTAGAGAAGAAATGAAAATGATTATTCTCTAGCCTTTTTTGATATGTTTGATAGTCTCAAATTCACGAGAGTAAAAGCTTTGAAAGCTGAAAAATGCAGCACATTATGAAAATGATTTTCAGGTGGTATAGAGTGCAATTTCTTTCTTTTTTTGTGGGGTGAGAGAAGGGGAGATAGACCAGCTCCCGCATGCGCCCCAACTGGGATCCACCTGGCAACCCTGTATGGGGCCAATGCTCAGGTACTGAGCTAATTTTTTTTTTTCTGAAGTGAGAAGCAGGGAGGCAGAGAGACAGACTCCCACATGCGCCCGGCCAGGATCCACCCGGCAAGCCTGCTAGGAGCGATGCAATGCCCATCTGGGGCATTGTTCTGTTGCAACTGAAGCCATTCTAGTGCCTGACATGGAGGCCATGGAGCCATCCTCAGCACCCAGGCTAACTTTGCTCCAATGGAGCCTTGGCTGCAGGAGAGGAAAGAGAGAGAGATAGAGAGAAAGAAGAAGAGGAAGGGTGGAAAAGTAGATGGGTGCTTCTCCTGTGTACCCTGGCTGGGAATTGAACCTGGGACATCCACACGCTGGGCTGATGCTCTATCACTGATCCAACCAGCCAGGGCCAAAAGCTATTTTTAACTCCTGAAGCTGATGTGCTTGGACCAGCTGAGCCATCCTCAGTGCCCAGGGCCACACTCGAACCAATTGAGCCACTGGCTTTGGGAGAGGAAGAAGGAGAGGGCAAGAGAGAGAAGCAGATGGTTGCTTCTCATGTGTGCCCCAACCAGGAATCGAAACCAGGAAGTCCATATGCCAGGCGGTCACTATATTCACTGAGCCACCAGCCAGTGCCAAGTGCAATTCCTAATCATCTAGTGTAGAGATGTGTTTTGTGTATACATATATATATACATAAACCACTTATTGTTTATGTCATTCATATTTTGCTTGTGTTATATTTATTACGTATATGTGGCCTCAAAATCAAAGAGTGTAGGCATTAGAAGACAGTAACTATGGAATACAATCAGATATATCCTGGAGATTATCATTATATACATAAGCAAGCATTTTATTTAATTTCATTTTTCTTACTTATACTGTACAGCTATTTAAAAAAGATAGGTGACTTGGTATGTGGTTAGTTTTTCTCAAGTTGACCTTCTGTCTATGTGAACTGCACAGGCCGTTTGCTGGGTTTTCTTTTCCTCTGTTGCAATTAGCCTTACTCAACATGCTGGCTTTAAAAACATAAATAAATAAAGTAAAAATATATTATCACATTGAAGACCTTTCAAAATAGCAACTTAAAAAAGTGTGAGTGACAGGATAAATTACTGAGTATTATGCTTAACATCACTATCACCTAGGGGCAGAAACCATCATACAATGTTGGTTTTTTGGTGACATATTTGACTGGAATGTGCTGTACTGTTGGGCACCAGTCAAATTTAATAATTTATGATAATTACTCATCTGTGGCAGGTAAAAACAGCATGCTAAATACAAATACTCTCATGATATTATTGCTTTGAACTTACTGCCCCAATGTTGAATATCCTACAACTTTCTAATAATTTTACTTTCAAGTTATATTTGATTATTTTCATATAAGAGAATCTTGTCTACCTTGTCTACATTTCTTGGGAATGTCATAAGAATAAATTCAGCTACTTTTTGGGATTAAAATGAATTTATTTTGAAGATAAAAATTAGATGAATGATGTAAATAAATGAAATATGTTTTTCATGCTTTTCTTTTTGCCATATATTAGGAGAAAGTTTATGTTAGCATGTATCTTAGTCTTCTGGTAGTATTGCCCCCCAAAAAGCAACTTAGAGTTACTCTTCACTCTTGAAATGAATTCAATCTTGGGTTCTTTGAATCTTCTCTTGGACTTCCTTAGAGACAGAGATAAAATCGAAGTTGTTACCTTAATGCTTCTTCCTCTTTCCAGAAGACGTAGTTTCTCAGTCTTCTAGAAACTATGGTATTGCCTTTCCAAATTCTCCTGTATTTCAAAGTGAAGGACAGTGGAACATATAAACAGATATAGAGTTATATGGACACATATTTTCTCCCATAGCATTGTAAGTGATAAATCCATTTGGAGATCATTCAACCTTCTAGAACACAAATATATAAATTCCAGAGTTGGTAACCTAAGTCTAACATGTGTTGAGAAAGAATTTTCATAATAATGATCAAACCAATTTGCTTTACTTGCTTAAAATATTATGTCACCCAATGACAGAACAAAAAAACTGTTTATAAGGCATACTGCATAATTAGGAAGTAAATTCCTAAGATATATGGCTAATACGGTAGGGTTTGAATAGCACCGTTTCTAAAGCTGAATCATAGTCTTTGATGAGAGTGGGCTATAACAATGAAGGCTTTGAGAGCTTCTCAAAATCTCAATTAGGTTGCTGAAATGTTTCCACAGTTTATTTTTCTAGGATCTTTTCCATGACTGCTTGCTCATAAAGACCTAGCTGTGGAAGGAAATTGGGCAGGAACTCTTGAATTGGCCTCTTGTTTGCCTATTTCTATTGACCTGTACCAGAGTAGTAACACATTAGGGGCCTGAAGTTGTTCCTTTGCTACTGTTCTTCATTAATAAATTGTACCCTGCTAGTGACCAAATTAAAATTTAATTCTGATAATGGATATATTGAAACAGGAGTAAAAATTTGAAATTAAGAAGTGAATATTTGTTGATTTCTTTCTGATCCTGTCATATCTAGTATTGTTATATTTTAAGAGAGTACCAGGAATAGTTGAACAAATAAGCAAACTTTGGAGTTTAAACTGGTTGAATATAAATAATTCAAAGAAATATAGAAATTTTTATTAAATATAACTAAAACTTTAAATTAAATATCATAAGAAAATCATAAAAATTATAAAACAGACCACCCCCAAATTTAAACTAGATATGTGACATCATAAGGCAAAGAAAGATACTTGTCAGGGATTCACACATGTATGCATGTGTGATGTCTTTGCAAAAACTATTTTTTAAAGAGCTATTAATTTGATTTTGCATAATGGTTAATTTTCATTTCCTGTTCTAATGTATCAGCATCAGTTTTGAAACTGCAGCTCAATTTTGTTACTGTGTTTGTAGACTTGAAGTGATGTGTGTCTTTCACTTCTTAAAAATTCCCTACTTACTTTTAAATAATAGATGAAATTAATAATGAAATACTCCTTAAATTGTTCACTACCAGGGTCATGATTTACATTTATGTTATTTTTAAGATTACTATTAAAAGGCTCACAAAGTTGTGATTCATATAAGACATTTATATGTCCGTTATATATATGTATATTTGCCACAGAGTCATAGTCAAGATAAAATCATAGGTGCCCAAAATGGATAACTGGGGATTTGAAGATAGGAGGTTAAAGAAATGCTAAAAGTTTTCAGTTTATTTTTATATTTAGAATTGAGTTGCCAGTAAAGTTGTTCAGAGGGAAATGCTGTTTGCAGTAAGAAAGGGGAAGTAGCCCTAGTGTACAAAGGCAGAGAAAAATAAAAAATATTTTCCAAGATCTAAGCACCAGTAAGTACTATCTTCTATTACCATCCATTGAATGTTTATTATTTCATAGAAAATGTCAGTGGGGCTTCAAGAACAGAAGTCTTCTTTACTGTAAAATATGAATGAAGATAAAGTCATAGATTGCGAAAACTTGTAGGAAATTAATTTTCAGGGTTCTTAGCAATATTAAGTAGTGATGATTGATTAATGATATTAATTTGAAGTTCCTCATAGGTTGATGTGAAGTGATAATTAAAGATGCAGGTGAAAGAAAAGAAAATGCATAGGTCTCTGACACTAAAGTGGCTTTGTTACATTGAGGCTAATAGTGAAAATTTTCCAATGAGTATAAGCAAAATGACATGGTAGAAGCAGTGTTAAATGTCTGACAATAAGGAAGAATTTAGAGTAGTAAAAAGGGAAGCCATGCTATTTTATCCTTTTTTAAAGAGTTGGTTAAGTAGTTTTGCATATTCTCAAGTAAGAGGAGTAGAAATAAAATAAAGTACATAAATCATATGACTGATATTATTTTAGTGACCCTTCATAATTTTGGGGCATTTTATTGCTTTTGGTTTTTATTCTTTAATAGCTTTCAGAAGGTTTGTGTCTTCATGGCAGCCAAACAATATTAGAAAAATTGAATATATTACATTTGGAGATGAATAATGTCAAATGACTCTAGTAGACAATAAATTACAATAAGAATCAAAATGAATGTCAACCTATTAATGTACAGAAAGGGAAAAGTTAGATATATTGTCCAATAATTACAAAGATGAAGATAGTGGAAGACATATGAATTAAACGTTTTTCCTCAGTAGGAAGTTAAGAAATGGAGTATGTTTTGGGAATATTAATGAAAGTCTAAAGAATTTTTTAATGAAGAAAGAGGGACTGTAAAGCTGGTTAGATTCCAAGATAACATAATTTGAATAATTTGGGATAGGAGATGTGTGGGAGTATTGGCAAGGCAAAAAATTTAAAGATTCTGGTAATATTTTATGTCACTATTATATTTATAATAACCTGGGCTCAGATGTATACTTTTCTTAAAAGGAAGTTATGGGAGCAATTTTATTAAGCATTTCATACAATGAAAGTGTTTATTTCCATGGTTAATAATGGCAAAAATGGTGACCAACATATACTGACTACTATCCACAGGTCATCTAGCTTATGCAGAACATCAGATGCTGTCATGTGACTGCTCTGTAATTATGTTGTGTAACTGTTTGTAATTATGTATAAGTCAAAGAATATTTATGTGAAAATTAAACTAACAAATTTCTAATCCAAAGTTTTTACAAGGTGATCATGGCTTGAGCAAAGTCAAACAGCCAGCCAAACTAGAAGTAATATGTTCGTTAGTTAAAGATCAAAATCAAATATTCATTAACTGCTGCCAAAACTAAGGATAAAGTATTCATACAAAATCACAGCAAGAATTTGAAAATATTTATATAAGGATTCTTCAGACCAATGAAGCACATTTTTTGAATTAAAAAGGCTACTTCTTAGAAGCTTGATTTGTCAACATAAGAAGACAATTCATTTGTAATAGTCACCTGACTTTTTAATAAATTGAGGGAAAATAAATCTCTCCCTTTTTATTGTAGCATTTATCTGTGGCTGTATCAATTCAGGCTTCTAATCAAGAAATAAATATTCCAACATAAGAGAAAGGAAGCTTTGGTGAATATGCATATATTTAAAAAAAAACCTGTTTTACATGGAAGAAGTCATTCATCACTTTGAGAATTTTTCAAAGGTGGTATCAGATGGGAAATTCAAAACTGCCTCAAAGCTGAAGCCTCAAAATGAATTATATTAGACAAAAGAATCCTTTTAAAGCTTTTTCACTTCAAAATTACTTTGTCAGCTGTATATGTATTAACAAGAGTCAAAGAGTTATTAACAACAGTGATTGAGAATTCTATGCTCTTTAGCAGGTAATAATACTAATATTTGATATGCTAGAAATGACCTCTTGGCTATGAAAGGGTTTGTTAAGCAAATTGCTAACAAAAAATACATTGCAAATGGGAATGGTTAGCTTTCTTTGGAATCAAACTCCTTTGAGCTTTATTAATTAAATAATAAATTATATGTAAATACTTTATTTATAGAATAATTGATACTAGTTGTTGATAATAAAGTCCTCAATAATGATCTGGTTCTTAGAGTTCTGAGCCAGTGAAATATGCCTCTAGCTAGCCCATTTGAAGAACACAGGCTCATACAAAACAGAGAACTAGGTGCCTATATAACATTAAAAAGTAAAATCTAATTGTACTGTTATCTATTTTAATATTTCAAATACAAAATCTTTCTAAGAGCTGAATAAGTATATTAATTTGTACCTTTGTGTCAAGGCAGAATTTGAATCACACTTCTTTTAATGCCCATGAGTATAGTGTTTTCTCTAACTCCAGTTCCCTAAATTCTACAAATATTTATTAACACATAGGAAATAGTATTATTCTAGGAGTTTACTTGCTAATGGTTACGTAGCATTATTTGCAATAGCTGTTAATGTTAGAAAGCTGGAGTGTTTATTTTTTAATGGCTTGTCCAAGGGAAAGGATATACCATACTCGTACATCAACCCGATCAAGGTGATATCAATGGGACTGAATTTTCCCTCCTTAAATAGTCAGTAAATTAAAATCGTTCTCTAGTATTTCAAAGAAGAAAATGTTAAAAAAAACTATTAGCTAAAAGAGCTTTCTGACTTACTGCATTAATTTCCTAGTCATTTCATGAAAAGGAAAGTTTTGATAGGACTTATAAATTACAGCATGTTCCTAGCAGACTAATAGCTTGAGGAAAAACATGTAATGGTTCTCCTTAATCAAAATAAAAGCAACTTGTTGTTTATTCAGCTGAGGAACCTTGGGTTGAGGGTACTCATTTTATTATTTCTATGCTAAATCAAAAGTAGCCCACAGAAACATGAACGATGAAATAAGTATAGAAAGTTTAGGGGAAAAACATATTAATGTGACTGTGACAGTCATAAGTTCTTGGGAACTCATTTATTCATTAACTGACTTATTTATTTAGGATTTAATATGGACCAGTTACTGTGCTTTTAGCAGTAGGGTTTTCATGGTGAGGAAGACAGTTATGGTCCCTGTCTTCATGGAGTTTACTATCTGGGAGGAAACTGAATGAGTAGGATAAAGCTTGTAGGAGTTCTTAACTCCTTTTGAAACTAGAGAGCCTCTCACTAATATTCTTTGTGGCATGACAAGGTGCTAAGAAGGAAATCAAAATGGAAATTAAATCTATTTTCTATTAATATATTACAGCACTTCTGTGAACTAGGTGTTAAAGGATTGGCTGCTCCACAAACAAAATGAACCTCCCAAGTTTATATTATTTATAGCGAGTCTCCATGTGAACTGGTTTTACAGACTACTAATGAGTCAGACCGTAAAGGCCTGCACTTAATGGCTTAGGATGTAGCCAGTTAACCTTTCTGTAACAGCCCTGTCTTGTCTTGTTAATCACAATGAACGGCTGTGCTTTCCCTCCTGTTTATTTCCTCCCCAGTGCCTCCACCTTCCATATGTGCACACACACACACCACCAACTTCTAACTAGACATCAGCGTAGATTTACCTTAATGGCTTTGGCAAATAGCTGTGACTGAGGGGAGGGAGCTCATTGGAATGTACTTAGTCTTTTCACAAGGTTTAAAGGCGTGTAGGTTTCCTGTGATTGACCACTGTGCTCCTCCCTTTATCTCCCCGTAGTAATTTTACTTCTCTGGCCCATATCAACTCAGTAGTTAAGTGAATCAGTTATTTAAAAGCTGTCAGTTGACCCTTTCCTTCATGACTGACAGCATGAAAAGCACACAGGAGTGAGTGAGGTCTCCAGTCAAGAGAACGTTCAGGCTGCCACCCTTGCCACTGCTCCCTGAGATCACTAGGGTTTCCCACAGAGGCACAGGCTACTGAGGAAGAAGACCTGAGAACCCTCTCAAGACACCATAGTAAAGCTGAAAGAAAGCCCTGTCCAGCCTTCCTCCAAACACCATAGTAAAGCTGAAAGCCACATCCAGCCTGTAGAAATTATTTGTAAAGAGAAGATAGGAGTTGAGTGGTTTGTTGGCCTTCAAAAGATTCCTGAAGGAGGGCAGCGCCCAGGGCCTCAGTTGCTGAATTTTCAGTCTACCTATTCTATCTCCTATCTTGAACTCTGAGATCATTGGAATTTGTTGATTTTCAAGTTGGACATAGGATAATGAATGGGAGCTGACCTAGAATAAGAAGTATATTTAAAAACTGGTGGCTTGCAAATATTTTCCTCACTTGACTGCATTTCACCTGAATCTTGATAAACTTTTGTTTTCCTTGATTTCCATGAGGGGAAAAACGTTTCATTTTTTTTGAGTGGAAAAGTGTTTCAAAACACTACCAATAGAGAATGATTTAAATTTGATATTTTTTCTTTTCTAAGGAAAGAAAAGTGCATTTTTATTTGAATGCAATAATAAATTTACTGTACAAAAAGCAGTAAAGTGTCAGCATTTAAAATAGTAGTTCTCTGTGTCTCACTCCATTGTAGGATCTTCATGAAGTGTCACATGTCATTTTATAGACATCAACTACAAAAAAATATTTAAAGGTAAAATTTGAACTCAGTTATAATGATACATGACGCCCAGAAACATTATACTTTAAAAATATAAAAATATTTTGAAAGGAATGAAATTATATAACAGAAGGGATATTCTACTTTATTTTCAAATATGTTGAGGCTGACTTAAAAATAGAGCCACAACAAATCAGTGAAGAAAAAAATCCTATAATTAATTATTAGTATTAGTTAATATTTGTGTACATATTTAAAATTTTAGGGCACTTTGACAAATAGTATTTCATTGGGTATTTTTATAGTAAAATGTTTGTCAACTACTCAGAGGGAAATGTTTAATTTTAAGTACATCTATTGTATTCTTGTCCTTCGTTTATGGTTTCCTTAAATGATTTTTTTTTGTCAAAATAATTACAATATTTCTGCTTTTAAGTTAAAAAATAAACTCAGGATTTGTTTTAAGTAATAGGCAAAGTTTTAGTTGAACCTGAATAAAAGAATAAATCAAAATATTGTAACCTAATTTGACAATATTTCGAGAATAATAAGCAATAGTTGTCATTTCTTAGTTCTCTACTGAGTTTCAGTGTCTGTGATCGGTGCTTCATAAGTTAATAATATCTGGTGTTTGAAAAGCCTGAAAGGTATATAATATTATTCTCATTCTATAAAACACAAAACAGAGTAATGAAGTGATAAATCAATTAATCTGAATCTGAACCCAGTTCTGGAACATTGGAAAGATAGTGGCCTTTACATTATGCCATGATTATGATGTATCTGCTCACTGAATGGAATATTATGTAGCTATTAGAGCTTATCTTAAAATCATGTGAGCTTATATGAAAATGCTGATGAGGCAGTATACAAAACTATGGGCCACAATGAAATGTATACATTTAAATAAAACTGGGAAAAAACTTGTAAGATGAAAATAGTTTCTGAGGTTTTGGGGTATATACCCAGTAGAGGGATTGCTGGGTCATAAGTTCCACCAACAGTGGATGAGAGTTCTCTTTTCTCCGCAGCCTCTCCAACATTTGCTATTACCCGTCTTGTAGATAATAGCTAATCTAACAGGGGTGAGGTGGTATCTCATTGTAGTTTTGATTTGCATTTCTCTAATAACTAATGAAGCTGAGCATCTTTTCATATATCTGTTGGCCATTTGTATTTCTTCCTGGGAGAAGTGTCTGTTCATGTCCTCTTCCCATTTTTTTATTGGATTGTTTGTTTGTTTGTTGTTGAGTTTTATGAGTTCTTTGTAAATTTTGGATATTAGGCCCTTATCTGAGCTGTTGTTTGAAAATATCATTTCCCATTTAGTTGGCTGTCTGTTTATTTTGATATCAGTTTCTCTTGCTGAGCAAAAACTTTTTATTCTGATGTAGTCCCATTCATTTATCTTTGCCTTCACTTCTCTTGCCATTGGAGTCAGGTTCATAAAACAAGAACTACATGATTCCATACAATGGTGGAACATAAAAACGAGACTAAGAGACATGGACAAGAGTGTGGTGGTTACCAGGGGTGGGGGGAGGGAGGACGCAGGAGGGAGGGAGGGAGAGAGTTAGGGGGAGGGGGAGGGGCACAGAGAAAACTAGATAGAGGGTGACGGAGGACAATCTGTCTCTGGACGAGGGATATGCAACATAATTTAATGACAAGATAACCTGGACATGTTTTCTTTGAATATATGTACCCTGATTTATTAATGTCATCCCATTAACATTAATAAAAATTTATTTAAAAAAAAAAGAATATTCTCAAGAGAGAATAGTGGGAAGTGTGTTATAGTTTTTCTTTAATTTAGACATAGAAAATAAGGTGTGTAGGAAGAGAAAAATAGCAACAATTTCCTCTTCAAATAAGGAAAATGAAAATGGATATGAGACATTGGGGAAAAACAGAAAATCTCTTTCTAGCGTAATTACCAGCTGACTTCCATTAAACATAATTAGAAATGCCTGTATAAATAATATGCACTAGTGTACATAACTCAGTCACTTTCATTACATGTGTAGAAAAATCCAGTTTTCAGATATCTCCATATATGGTAAACACATGTATAAGTATAAAAATTGTAATTTTTAATGAAATCAATTTTTCTTCAATTAATTTTTTCAATCATACTTAAAGAAAATAGTGAGTTACTTCTGGGTACTAACATTAATTAAGAGATATTCACAATAGGTATCATTTCTACACTTTGAGAACATATGAATGCATTATACAAATATCTTTGTTTTAATTAGATTTGAAATGTTTTAACTTTAGCTGAGATTTAGTTTAATTATTTTTAATTTTAGCATTGCCTCTTGGAAATGGAAGACCCCCCTCCTTCATCTAATTTGCTTTTTTCATATTTAAAGTTTATATCTTAAACTTTGAGAATTCAATTTAATGTGGGAAAGCTTTCTAAACACAGGTTGATCTTTGAGGGGCATTCCATGTACATACTTCCGTTGAGAAAAAGGAAGTACTGTTAACTGTACTTAACAAGGTGTGGCAGAAAGGTCTGAAAAAGACCTCTAATGCCTTGAGCAAACTACAAGAACTCTTTGTTGTAGTTTTTAAGAGCTGAGAGATTCACCAGTAGTAATTCTTTTAATGTTTCTGAAATCTTTGAATGAATCATAAGATGCATTATTATGATGCCAGTTAAATATCTACACATAGGCACTCCCCCTCAACAATTTCATTATATTATAAAGTTTGCTATTTCATAAAAAGTAAAAAAATTAAACATTTATTTGTGCTTTCAGATTCACCAAATGATACCACTCTTTAACATTTATCCAATGATTGAAGCTATATTCAGCCAGTCATCCTTTTATTTTTTTAACTAACTGAACAAGTGAATGATTTTTCTTTTTTGCTCTTTTCAATCTGAGAACCTTTTTTAAGAATCCTAGAGTGAGTCAAAATAACTGACTCCTGCCTGACCTGTGGTGGCGCAGTGGATAAAGCATTGACCTGGAATGCTGAGGTTGCCGGTTTGAAACCCTGGGCTTGCCCAGTCAAGGCACATATGAGAGTTGATGCTTCCTGTTCCTCCCCTCTTCTCTCTCTCTATTTTTCTCCCTCTCTCTTCTCTAAAATGAATAAATAAAATTGTATAATAAAATTTTTAAAAATAACTGATTCCTACAGTTTTAATATCTACTTATTGAATTCTGATATCATAGTTTTGATTTAATTGTAAAATGTACCATATATTTGGTATCTTTGGCATATTCAACTTTTTTTAACTGGAAATGGCATTGTAATTGAAATAGGATATTGACTGGAGAATAGAAGTGGAAATTTCCTGTCATTTGCCTTCAGATTGTTTATTAATACCAGCATTGTCCTTTCGATTGGGATATTGTTGATCAACCAGTCATCTTTAATGTTGAGTTACCAAATTAATGATTGCAAGAAGCAGGAATATGCACCAAGCTCTGTCAATATTTTTAAGATTTCCTGACCCAATTACTGAATGTCTCTAAAAGCTAGACAACTTTTGTCCTACAATACATAGTTGGAAATGAATACCAAAGCAAAATTTAAATATTTAAGAAAATATATTATAAAACATGTAATATGTTTATTTTTAAATCTTATATTAATATTAATGTTTCACAGTTTAAAAAATTGTTAAAGTTTTATAAAGCTCACCATCTATTGTTTTCATCAACTGATTAAAAAATTCATTGCCAGATAAGAACATTTAGAACATTCTCTTTAAAAAGAATGGACACAATAAAACTTTAGTTTCAAAATCTGTCTTTGGCCCTGGCTGGTTCGCTCAGTGGATTGAGTGTTGGTCCTGCATTCAGATATCCTGCTTTGATTCCTGGTCAGGGCACACATGAGAAGTTACCATGTGCTGCTTCTCTTTCCCTCCCTTTGCCTTTTCTCTCTCTCTTTCCCTCCCAGTGGCTTGATTGGGCCAAAGTGCTGAGGATAGCTCAATTGGTCCCAACGTCTGTCCCAGGTGGGGGTTGCCAAGTAGATTTTGGTTGGGGCGCATGCTGGAGTCTACCTGCCCTCCTCTCACTTAAAAAAGAAAGAATTCAGTGTTTAACAATCTGTTTTTAACTTATATTTCCTGCCATCTTTTCAACCATGCATTCTGCATTACTTGTTTTACTTTTCCAGAGAAGTCTCATGAAGTCCTATTCTTACTCTTGGTTTAGAATTCCTTACAATTTCTTTCTATTGGTTATCATCTCAAATTCTATAATAATTCCGGGGACATCTCATCCCTAATAACCCCAATCCATGGTCATTTCACATTTACCTGAACCTAAATAGCAATAACTCTAATTAGTCTAATTTGGAAGTAAGTTTACATTATCTTATAATGATGTTGATTACATTTAATGTTGTCCTCCATAGGCTATATGCAATTTAAAACTCTGCATGAACCACAGCACATAATGGAAGTTTAATAAATGTTTCTGAACTCTTCTCTTATTGAAAAGAGGAGTTTGAATTGACCAAAATTCAGAATTATTTATGGATTGAAAAGAAATGTAGTTATGTAAGTGCTAAATATATGCCTAGCTATCCAGATATTGCCAAATAAAAGTCCTTGGATAACTGCTCAAAACCAATGAGAATGAGGTAAAACAAACTTAAAAATTTTATCTAAATTAATTGAAAAGTTTGACCTGTTAAGTTAAATGTTGTATTTTTAAGAATTTATGCTGTTGATCTCATTTAGTAATGAGTTTAATTTAGAATAACAGTGAACTTCACCACTGGCCTATCCACTAATAACCTAATTTACATTAAAAGTAAAGTTGAAATTGTTTTTTTGTCATAATATAGATGAATGATTAAATTTTCAATATGTTTGATAATGAATATAATATACTTTTAAGTCTTAATTTTTTTTTGTATTTTATTTTATTTTTTATTTTATATTTTTCTGAAGCTGGAAACGGGGAGAGACAGTCAGACAGACTCCCACATGCGCCCGACTGGGATTCACCTGGCACACCCACCAGGGGGCGATGCTCTGCCCCTCCCGGGTGTCGCTCTGCCACGACCAGAGCCACTCTAGCGCCTGGGGCAGAGGCCAAGGAGCCATCCCCAGCGCCTGGGCCATCTTTGCTCCAATGGAACCTTGGCTGCGGGAGGGGAAGAGAGAGACAGAGAGGAAGGAGGGGGGGTGGAGAAGCAAATGGGTGCTTCTCCTATGTGCCCTGGCCGGGAATCGAACCCGGGTCCCCCACACGCCAGGCCGACGCTCTACCGCTGAGCCAACCGGCCAGGGCTACTTTTAAGTCTTAAACAGAATTAAAAGTGTTTAAAAGGTGAAAGATTTATACGATATGAAGAGAAACAAGAGTATGAAAAAAGTGTTTAATACACAAGGGAACAAGTATAAAACCTTTTAGCTATGTACTATATACATATTTTAAGAGTGATTATCATAAAAACAAAGGGCAGTTATTTCCAGTTTCTAATGTGGGAAGAAGATAGCTCATAACTTTGGATGGTTTCTGCTAATTTTATTGCATGTTAATTTTGACAGGAAGCAGAAATAAGTTTTTATTAATTTTTTATTTATTTATTTTTATTTAGTGAGTGAAGGGGAGGCAGAGACAGACTCCCTCATGTGCCTGACTGATCCACCAGGCAAGCCCACTAGGGGGAGATGCTCTGCTCATCTGGGGTCCTTGCTCCATTGCAACTGGATCCATTTTTTAGCACCTGAGGCAGAGACCATGGAGCCATCCTTAGTCCCCAGGGCCAACTTGCTCTAATCAAACCATGGCTGCAGGAAGGGAGGAGAAACAAGAGAGAGGGAGAAGCGAGATGGGGAGGGATGGAGAAACAGATGGGCGCTTCTCCTATGTGCCCTGACTGGGAATTGATTCTGGGACATCCACAGGCTGGGCCAGCATTCTACCACGGAGCCAACCAGCCAGGGCCAGTAATATTTTTTTTAATTGTACAACAAAGTGCTTCAAACTATTATTTTAATTTTGTTAATCATCAATAAATGGTATAGGCATGATAGAAACATTCAAAAAGTTATGAATTATAACTTGGCTACTCAGATAGTATAAGAAAAGGTGCTTTATTAATATAATGTAGCTAAAATAGTATGGCATAAAATAAAATCATAATTCATATAAAAACTTATACATTACTACTTAAATAGCATAGTAAAGATATTCCATTTTACTTTAAAGATGTATTTCTGTCATTCATTTCTTTTTTTTTCTTTTTATTTATTTCTTTTTTATTTATTCATTTTTAGAAAGGAGAGGGAGAGACAGAGAGAGAGAGAGAGGAGAGAGAGAGAGAGAGAAGGGGGGGAGGAGCTGGAAGCATCAACTCCCATATGTGCCTTGACCAGGCAAGCCCAGGGTTTCAAACCGGCGACCTCAGCATTTCCAGGTCGACAATTTATCCACTGCGCCACCACAGGTCAGGCTCATTTCTTTTTTATTTCTTTTTTATTATTTTTTGTGTGACAGAGATGGAGAGATAGAGAAAGAGGGGACAGATAGGGACAGACAGACTGGAAAGGAGAGAGATGAGAAGCATAAGTTCTTTGTTTCGGCACCTTGTTCATTGATTGCTTTCTCACATGTACCTTGACCAGGGGAGGGGACTACAGCAGACTTAGTAACCCCTTGCTCAAGCCAGCGACCTCGGGCTTAAGCTGGTGAGCCTTGCTCAAACCAGATGAGCCTGTACTCAACTGGGACCTCTGTGTCCCAGTCTGACACTCTATCCACTGTGCCACCACCTAGTCAGGCTCCTTCTTTTCTATTTTTAATTGAATTTATTGGAGTGACACTGGTTAATAAAATTATACAGGTTTCAGGTGCACATCTATTTTCTTGTTTATTTTTCTCACAACTACACATCCCTCTCATACACATAGATACAAGCTAACTTCACTATGAAGTTTTACACAGTAAACAATAACAATAAATAACTAATGTACTAATTTCGAGAGTCTCAGAGCATTTTCTTTATTTTACATTTTCATATAAACAAAAATATTTATACAAACCAAATCCTACATTTTCCTATCTTACATTGTCACATAAACCAAGAATTTTTGGCTAATCAAGATGTTAGCTAAACAATGCCAGTGACTTTGATATATTAGTGTTTGCACATATATTGATACACAACTGACAAATTCTGCTTGAGAGTAGAATAAATTAGTCAATATCTCAAGAGTATCTTAGGGAAAAAGGTAGAACAAAACAAGACACATAACTGAAATTATTTCATTTTGAGCACAGCACTAACACATTTCAATATTCATAATTTTTAGACAATAAAATTTGATCACTGGAATTCTTAGGTGGTAAGTACTTCCATTTCCAACCTGCTAGCCTAGTGTACTTGGGTCCCTAGTGAATGGATGAACCAAGATATGGGTTCATGTTCTTTTGTCTGTGTAGGAACCTTTTCTCTCCATCAAAACTTCACAGAAAACAGAATGAATTGGTCTCAGAAATAAAATTAATATTTTGCCAATTTGTTCATTTATAGATAATGTTTAAAAAATTTATTAAAATATATATGTCTTCTTTGTCTGACTCTGAATGTCTCTTGTCCTAAGTTCTGCATCATTTGTTTCTATCAATGATTGAATATGATCACATCCACAAAATATTGTCCCTTTCCATCTTTAAAAGGGAATGCAGTACTGTACAGGGGAAATTTGCCATTTGTGTTTGTGATTATCTGTCTCCAGGTGAATAATTTATGTACACATTGCCTTCATTGTGTACATGAAATTTGAAGTTCATGCAAATTTCTTTTCTTTTTATATATATATATATATATATATATATATATATTTTAACGATTGAAATTTCTTTTGAGAGCCAAATTTTTTTTTAATTTTTATTTATTTATTCATTTTCGAGAGAAGAGAGAGAGACAGAGAGAGAGAAGGGGGGGAGGAGCTGGAAGTATCAACTCCCATACGTGCCTTGACCAGGCAAGCCCAGGGTTTCGAACCGGCGACCTCAGCATTTCTAGGTCAACGCTTTATCCACTGCACCACCTCAGGTCAGGCTCTTTTTATATTTTTTAAAGATTTTATTTTTATTCATTTTAGTGGGGGAGAGAGAGTGAAGGAAAGGGAGAGAGAGAGAAGGGGGGAAGATCAGGAAGCATGAACTCTCATATATGCCTTGACCAGGCAAGGCCAGGGTTTGAACCAGCAACCTCAGTGTTCCAGGTTGACAGTTTACTGCACCACCACAGGTCAGGCTCATTCAACACACACACACACAAACACACACACACACTCTCATAAACACACACACACACAAATTCAATTTTTTTTTTTTGCCAGTCATTTAAAAATGTGTTGTTAGCTAATAATAAAACCTTAGGAAGGAGGCAATTTTCTGTATTCCCTCTATCTTTTATGCTACCACCTGCACATTCATTTGTTTGTTCGTCAGGTATGTATTAAGTTCCTACTCTCTTCTGTGAGGTAAGCTTTGGGGAATTAGTTTAACCCAGTTTCCTATCATAAGCATCCTTTTTGTTAGCGGGAGAAACAGGAAATACATGAAAATTACAGAAATAAATTATATTTTATAACTTATCTAGTAAATAAAATATGACCTGCTTGGGTATTTAATAATTCAATAGTTGTTTAATTTAAAATAGTTTTTATTTACAGAATAGTTTACTATTTAAGATATTTTATTTATCTTTTAGCACAAATTAAAAACTTTATAGACTCAAAATGGATTTTGTATTAAATGTTTTTTTTAATCAATATGTCTAAATGAATAAATGTATTCAGGAATAAAATTTTCCCCTAAGTAGGAAGATTCTTCAGAGATAACAACTGAATGGTAATTTTCTTTTCTATTTATATTTGTGATTATGCTGACATTTCAGTAAGGTTTTATTGAAGCAATAAGGTCACTCACTAAAACACAGATGATGAATCTAAAATGAGTGTTAATTATACTTTACTTCACATATCTATATGTGCAGAATCTGAGTCATGGTAAAGGCACTAATTATTTTATAATGATTAGAATAAATTAATGTAGGAGCTCCTTTTGTATATTAATTAAAGTTCACAATGGGATCAGCAATTCAGATAAGCAATAAAATGTGGTTGGAATGCTTGTTCTACTATGAACCTTAAGAGGTTTTTTTGGTATAAATATCTTTAAGAGTTCAAAATATTTAAATTGCCACATTTTAATGCCTTTTTTTAGGTACTTCTATAAGTACTTCTTTTGATAACTTACTGTAATTTGAATTTGACCAACATAACCAGTTACATCTTCTCAAAATACTTTTTTGATTGCCATAAAGTCATATTCTCCCATTTTCTTTTTCATCTCTGTACCTCTTAGATCTGTCCTTCTCAGACTCCTTAACTGACTCTTCTTTTTCTTTAAAATCCTTAAGAACTGGGATATCTGGGCTTCATTCTGGGTCTCTTTTCTCCTCTTTATCTGCCTTATTAGGGACTCTGCATATATTTGTTTGAGTTATATGCTGTGACTCTGATTTCTTTTTAAGTAATCTCACTTAGATCCATGGATTGACCTTCCATGCTTCTGACTCCGAAATTCCAAATTTCAGCCCTGACCTCACATTGAAATCTAGAATTATATAGTCAACTACATACAGTAAGTCCTCACTTAACATTATTAATATATTCTTGGAAACTGTGACTTTAAGTAAAATAACACATAAGGAAACCAGTTTTACTGGAAGCTAATTGATAGAAATAAGAGTTAAGATCCTAAAGCAGGGGTTGGGAACCTATGGCTTGTGAGCCAGATGTGGTTCTTTTGATGGCTGCATCTGGCTCGCAGACAAATCTTTTTTTTTTAAATAATTTTATTTTTTAATGGGGCGACATCAATAAATCAGGATACATATATTCAAAGATAACATGTCCAGGTTATCTTGTCATTCAATTATGTTGCATACCCATCACCCAAAGTCAGATTGTCCTCTGTCACCTTCTATCTAGTTTTCTTTGTGCCCCTCCCCCTCCCCCTTTCCTACTCCCTCTCCCCCCTCCCCCTGTAACCACTACATTCTTATCAATGTCTCTTAGTCTCACTTTTATGTCCCACCTACATAAGGAATAATGCAGTTCCTGGTTTTTTCTGATTTACTTATTTCACTTCATATAATGTTATCAAGATCTCACCATTTCGCTGTAAATGATCCGGTGTCATCATTTCTTATGGCTGAGTAGTATTCCATAGTGTACAAATCTTTAATAAAAAAATAATGTTAAAAATATAAAACATTCTCATGTATTACAATCCATTTATTTCCTACTGCTCATGTTCATGACTGTGGGTGGCTGGAGCCAATCACAGCTATCCTCCGGAACAATACCAAATTTTTATTGGATAATGCCTAACATACACAGGTCATTGTATGGCTCTCAAGGAATTACATTTTAAAATATGTGGTGTTCATGGCTCTCTCAGCCAAAAAGGTTCCCGACCCCTGTCATAAAGCATAATGCTAAGCCACAAAAACCTCATCAAACATCTAAATACTCAAAACAGTTCTAATATTAAACATTGTAATGAATGTGACCTATACATTTATTTGAGAAAGATGAATAAAAAACAAGTATGATAGCTGATTCCAGTTCAGAGTTGAGGGTGGCCCTACTCTGTCCTGGTAGCTTATGGTACAAGGCAGGACACACCCAGGACAGGATCCCTTGCTCTGCAGGGCCACTCACACTCACTCAGCCTACACAATGTATACACACCTTTGACCTCATGTGCACATCTTTGGGATGTGAAAGGAAACCTGAGTCCCAAGAGATAACTCATGCATACATTGGGAGAATGTGAAAACTCCACGTGGACAGTGGCCATGGCTGGGATTTAATAATTTTTTTTTCTCATCAATGTTATAATGAAATGACGTTAAACGAAATGACGTTATCAGAGGGCCTGCTATATTTGCCATCACCTGTAGTAGGCTGCTCCTAAGAAAATTCTTGATTTCTGCCCGAAATCCCTCATCTGCATCCCAGCCCACTTCCTCATTTTCTCCCTCTGGACTTCACCATCTCCCACTGAGCTCCACTCGCCTTGGTTCTGTTTCTTAAAAATGTCAGTGTATTTTCCACCACAGAGCCTTTTATTCTTTACTCTTCTGCTTGTAATGCTCTGTCAGAAGGCGAATGACTTACGATTTTCTAACAGGTTCCATTACTTACCATAAATTCTTAGATCTTGAAAAGTATATTTTTATTTCCTTCCTCCCTCCCTCCCTCCCTACCTCCCTCCCTCCCTCCCTCCCTACCTCCCTCCTTCCCTCCCTCTCAACCTCCCTCCCTCCCTCCCTCCCTCCCTCTCAACCTCCCTCCCTCCCTCCCTCCCTCTCAACCTCCCTCCCTCCTTCCTTCCTCTTTCCTTCCTTTCTTTCTTCTTACCCTGATTTCTCTCATTTTTATTACATGATTAAACCTTCATCCTCTCTGTGCATAACACAATTTAATATATCAGAGAATAAATATCTGTCCAAATTTAATGGTTTGATCAAACCCTCATTTTCCTACCTGATCTTTTCTGAGGTTACCTCTGGAAGCTGGAGAGCATGCATGTTCATGTGAGAGTGAGCTACTGCTTTATCTACCGTTATCATTATCTAAAGTAACCTAAATATTTGAAATAGTCTGTGCTAATAACTCTTGCCTCCTCCTGAGACTGTGAATAGAATTATTTCCAGATGGTCCTGAAATTTCAGCATATTGCTACAGTTAACAAAAAGCTTTTGTAAATGTTATATTAACCACAAAGGGTCATGTGCTACCATTAATTTGTGTTATGAGTTCCTGTTGTTAATGGTAGAATTTGCCTGTACACGCATTTTTCTCCTTAAATGATATATAATAGTAAGAGTAATGGTTGCAAAGAATCACAGACTCCAAAGAACTGATATTAAGGTACTTAAAAAACATGTTAGGTGTGCCTTTAAACAAAGAACTAACTTCAGAAGTGATGGTAGTATTTCTCTGTTTGATCTTGAGAAAATTTTCTTTGAAAATCTTCTAAAACAAAGCCAAGAAGACCTTGATTATTGTTGTTAGGGGGTATAAATAGTATAATTTGTTTATACTTCTTTTTGCATTTCTATCAGATAAGTTAAATGCAAAATTCTCTTTAGAACATTATATTTCAGTATAAGTATTACTATAAAATAAAAAATATTATGAATAATAGCAGTAGTATATTGCATTTAGTAGTTCATTTTCTTTCAAGTTTCCATATTTATGTTCACAGAAATTACAGTCAAGATTTGCTTGACATCAATATTTCTGCTATTAACCTAACGGTTATTTCTAGAACATTTTCAGGTGAGAGAGTTTAAAAAGTCTTTTGGGCTCACTGCAGTTTAACTGAAGGAGACTAAAAATTGCTTTACTGATTGAATGAGTGTATTAACTACAGAATAGAAAATGATTGTCACCATTGTTAGTCCTAATATAAAACATCTGAAAAGTGTTGAAGAAAACAGGATAGGATTTACTTAATTTTTCTTCAGTCTACTTATAAACAATTGACTTAAACAAAAAAGACAAACCTGAAATTTTAATGCCATAGTCCAGGAGGAAGAAGTTAAGCAGTAACAAAGTCAAGGTCATAAACTGTGCTTCCTATTTCTTTACAAGAACCAAAAACTATAGTTTCTCTCATTGCTTGCCAACTTATATACAGTTACCAGGGAAACTTCCTGTTCTAAATTATGCTGCATGGAACTTACATGAATTCTCCTAATTTAGACCCCAAATTTAGATTTCATTTGAAATAACTAGGATGTGGTAAGAGGCAGTTCTCTAATACATCACTTTACATTTTAGTTTCTTTCTGAAAATGAAAAACTTTACATTGCATGCCAAATTTTGGTAGCACATACGTATTTATAATAGTATAAATCAGTACATAGCATATTTAACCATCTCATAAATCTAACCAGTCTGGTTTCTTTGTCTAACTAGAATAAATTAAGCAAAAAGCAATGTTTTACTTTGAATGATTTTATATTTGAATATTAAAAAGTGTACCACAGAATTTAGTGTTTATATAGCATTTTCTTTTTGTATCTCCTGTGGCAAAATATGTGCTAGAGATTTATGGGCATATTTTTGAACAGAATAAATATTTATAGAGTCTTAGAAAATATGCTACCTCAGTCCATTAATAAAACCTTGAATTCAGGTATTAGAGATGCCTATTCATTAGCTTCTTTGTTTGTTCAACTAGCACATACTTTTCACTATTAGATAAAAAGGCAGAGCACCAAGCACAAAGGATCCCCAATCATATCTTTTACCAGGAGCTTAGAGGGGAAGATAGCAATAAATAAGTCATCACACCACATCGTGATAGATTCTAGAAAAGATAAATGCTCTGGGATCAAGATCATGGTGATGGAGCATCCAAATCAAAAGGTGGGATCTAGGACCATTGGGATTCTTCCAAGATCAGGAAGGAGAAATACATTAAAGACTTTTTAAACCAAGGAGTAACTCAAATGACCAGATTTGCATTTGAGAATGATGACTTGTATAGCAATGTTGGGGCTGGTGGTGATGAGTCCAGACTGAAGATAAGTACAGTTAGCTTGGTATACCTGAGAGAACACTGTGTTATTCAAGTATAGGATGATGAGAGACTGAGTGAAAGCAGTGGGAAAAGGAATGTCAATAAGAGATACCAAAGAGTGGTCACAAGGCAATGATTTGGAGTCAAAGAATTTTACAGGGCAAAGGGATTATGGATTGTAGATGCTGATATCTTATAAGTTACTAAATAATTGTCTAGAAAATGATGCTTATGTATAGTTGAAAATAAAGGAGATGTTGTCAGTAATGAGTATACAGTATTTTCAGGAATATTTTGCACACTAAAGTAAAAATCATAAAAAGTTCTGAAATGGTTATAAATTCTAAAAATATAAATTTTATTTTCTTTTATGTATATTTGACATTTTGAATTGGAACAAATCAGAAACTAAAAAGGTAAGCATAATGTTTTTTAAATTGAAGCTGATTAAATCAGATAAAAATATTTTAGCTAAAGGTTATCCCTTATATATTACAGGTAACTGGATATTTTTAGAAAAAAAATATTTTTTAGTATTTATTTTCAACTAAAATTCATAAAATAATTTAATGTCATCTAATATTTTCTTAACTAGCACAATATTCTTAACAGAAAAGATTGGAAGATTCTATGATTGCATGGTTGAACCTGTGATTATTCTACTATCTGGTAGAGCAGAAATGTGGTTTACAGAACCCTACATGGTATTCTTGACCCTTTAAAAACCACAGCTGAGATTTAAATGTCAAAATATCAATTGGAGAAAATGACAACCTTTGATCAAAACAACATCTTAAAAAATAAACAATAAACAAAATATCTCTTTTTCCTTCCCCTTTAAAAAATTACAACTAAATAAATCAAGGTATATTGCATATCTGGCTTGGTTCAATGTAGGGCCATATTATAACCATCAGAATGATAATAATCAGTTTTCAAGTACTTATGTTGTGAAATGCATAGACAAACAGGAAATATTCCACTGGTTTGTGAGGGGGGTATTTTATATAATATCACAACACTGTTGATTTACTTTGGGATATCAGGAAGGTACTTATACATTGTCTTTTGAAAAATACTGTAAACAATGGCATATAGGCATTAATCTTAAAAGGTCAGGAATTTCTTTATTTTATTATAATGCAAGTGACTAGCACAAGTTCTCACACATATTTGTTTCCTTACTATGTGTTTGCTAAATAAAAAGCTTATGGAATTTAACTGTGGGCACATCTTTAACTTTAGGTAGAATTTTAAGAAAAACTCATTTGTATCACTATAATAGTAGACATTGTAATATTCTGCCTTAGAATAACGTATCTCCCCAATACAGTTTAATGCAGTTTTTAAAATATATACAGGGTGGGCAAAAGTAAGGTTCACAGTTGTCCATCTGGAAAATAATACAATAATCAATAAAGAAGAATACAAAACATAAACTTAAATGTACTTACAACTGTAAACCTACTTTTGCCCCACGCTGTGTGTCTTTTTATTGAAAAATTATAGCCAGAACATATAATATCACAAGATATTCCATTAAATAGAAATTTGTGTTTTTTAAAATATATGATTGTACTAAAGAGAGGAGGGCATAATAGAAATGCAAGATATTCATGGCATTTGTTTTGAGACCACTTACAGTAAGTAATATGTTATATCAGCCCAAGGGATTATATATGCTTGCTTGGATGAGTTATATTTGTCACTTATCAATTTTGAAAAAGACATCAATTCAGAAAGTATTTTCAGATTTAAAAAACAATTTCTTCTAAAGATAACAGGGATCTGTCAAATGGTTTGGTTTTGTCTTCAAAATTTATCTTCAATCTTACCTCCACTCATTTTACCTTGGTATAACATACTGTTGTCGGTAATAGCCTCTTGATTGGTTGGTTTCATTAGGACAGACTAGGCTTCTGCAACAATAACTTGAAAGTCTCCAAATCTCAGTGGCTCAGCACACAAAAATTCAAAAATCTGTTACAAATGTCTACTTTTATGTGGCAAGATTAAGGGTTGTGAGCAATTTCTTTTTCACTCAGGGATCCAGGCTGACAGAGGCTGTGCTTGCCATTCTCGTTGTCACCAGCTGAAGCAATAAGGAAAGACAGAGAATAGAAAGTCCTGAAGCCTCAGCACCCAAGTGACATACTTAACTACTTGCTTTCATGTTAGTGTCCAACACCAGGCTTGTGGCCTTGCCTAATTGCAGAGGGGCTGCTAAATGTACCCTCCTGTATGTCCAGGTAGAAAAAGAGAACCAGAAACTGCAAACATTCATGTCTCTCACACTTGTATCGAGGAGTCAAAGCCCTCCTTGCTACAAGGTAGTCTCAACAGAGCAGCCAAAATGACCAATTTTATGTGTTCGATCATGTCACTCTTCTCAAAATCACTAAATGTCTCCCTATTTTACTCATAGGAAAAAGGAGTGTCTTTAATGTGAACCACAAAGCTAAACATAGATTCACCCACATGGCTCATTCCCTTAATTTTGTTTAGGTTTCTTATTATAGAGGTCTTTTTTCCTCACTCTTATTTTTCTCCATAGCAGTTATCATTCTTTGGTATACTGATAAATATGCTTGGTTATTGTTTTTGTCTATTTATATATTTTTTCTTCCTACTAAAGTGTAAGCTACAAAAGGGCAAGGACTCTGTTTAGTTTATCTTTTTTTTTCAAACAATGCCTTTTATTTCAGGACTTTTCTCAAGTTTTTTTTATTAATTAGAAGTCAGGATCCCACCATTTTGTTGTAAATGAATAAATCAGAAAAAAACAAGAACTGCATTATTCCATACGTAGGTGGGACATAAAAACGAGACTAAGAGACATTGATAAGAGTGTGGTGGTTGGGGGGGAAGGGAAGGAGAGGACAAGGAGGAGGTGGAGGGGCACAAAGAAAACTAGATAGAAGGTGACGGAGGACAATCCGACTTTGGGTGATGGGTATCCAACATAATTGATTGACAAGATAACCTGGACATGTTTTCTTTGATCATATGTACCCTGATTTATTGATGTCACCCTAGTAAAATTAATAAAAAATTTGAAGTCAGGTAGTATGGTACTTCTGGCTTTATTCTTTTTCCTCAGGATTGCTTTGGCTATTTGTGTTTTTTATGGCTTCATGCAAACCTGGTGGTTTTTCTGTTCTATTTCTTTAAAGAATCACATTGGCATTTTGATGGAGACTGCATTAAATTTGTATATTGCTTTGGGTAATGTGGCAGTTTAATTATGTTGATTCTTCCAGTCCATGAACGTGGAATATTTTTCCATTTCATTGTGTCTTTTTCAATTTATTTCAGTAATGTTTTGTAGTATATAGGTCCTTCACATCCTTTGTTAAGTTTATTCCTAGGTACTTTATTATTATTTTTTTGTAATTGTAAAAAGAATTGTTTTTTTTAAGTTTATTTTTTGAAATTTCATTGTTGGCATATAGAAAAGCAGTAAACTTTTGTATATTTATTTTGTGTCCTGCAGCTTTACTGTATTAGTTTATTATTTCTAATAGTTTTTTGGTGGAGTCTTTAGAGTTTTCTATGTACAGAATCATGTCCTTTGCAAAAAGCAATACTAGCACATTTAAAACACTCAATAAAATTGAGTGTTTTATTTCTTTCTTTTACCTGATTCCTCTGGCTAGAACTTCTATAACTATGTTGAATAGGCAGCCTTGTCTTGTTCCTGATTTAGAGGAAAAGTCTTCATCTTTTCACCATTTAGTATGATACTCTCTGATGGTTTGTCATTATGGCCTTTTTTATGTTGAAGTACTTTTCTTCCATTCCAATTTTATTGAGTGTTTTAAATTTGCTAGTATTTCATTTAGGATTCTTGCATCTGTATTCATTAGAGATATTGGTCTGTAGTTTTCTTTTTTTTGTGTTGTCCTTGCCTGGTTTTAGTCTGAAGGTTATGTTGGCCTCATAAAAAGTGTTGGGGAGTATTGCTTCTTCTTTTATTTTTTGGAAGACTTTGAGAATCATAAAAACCAAGTCTTCTTTGAATATTTGGTAGAATTTACTAGTGTAGCCATGTAATCCTGGACTTTTGTTTTTGGAGAGGTTTTTGATAGTTGTTTCTATTTCCTCCCTGTTTATAAGTCTATTTAGGTTTTCCACTTCTTCGTGGCTCAGTCTAGGAAGATGATGTAGTTCTAGGAATTTATCCATTTCCTCTAGGTTGTTGAATTTGGTGGCATATAATCTTTTATAATACTCTACTATGATCCTTTGTATATCTGTGATGTCAGTGGTAATTTCTCCTTTCTCATTTTGGATTTTTTTATATGAATCCTTTCTCTTTTTTCCTTAGTGAGTGCAGCTAGAGGTTTGTTGACTTTATCGATCTTTTCAAAGAACCAGCTCTTTGTTATATTAATTTTTTCTATGATTTCTTTTGGTTCTCTATTTCATTTAGTTCTGCTCTAATTTTTACTATTTCCTTTCTTCTGCTGACTTTGGATTGCCGTTGTTCTTCTTTTCTTGTTCTTTAAGGTGTGATTTTAGGTTGTTTACTTGGGATCTCTCTTGTTTCTTTATATAAGCTTGTAATGATATAAACTCCCCTTTTCTTACTGCTTTTGTTGCATCCCAGAAATTTTGATATGTTGTGTTGTCATTTTCATTTGTCTGTATATATTTTTTGGTCTCTTCTTTTATTTCTTCTTTGACCTAGTCATTTTCTTTTTTTTTTTTTTTTTTTCTTTTTAAATAAATTTTTATTAATGGTAATGGGATGACATTAATAAATCAGGGTACATATATTCAAAGAACACATGTCTAGGTTATTTTGTCATCAAATTATGTTGCACACCCCTCGCCCAAAGTCAGATTGTCCTCCGTCACCCTCTATCTAGTTCTCTGTGCCCCTCCCCCTCCCCCTAACTCTCTCCCTCCTTCCCTCCCATGTCCTCCCTCCCCCCCCACCCTTGGTAACCACCACACTCTTGTCCATGTCTCTTAGTCTCTTTTTTATGTTCCACCAATGTATGGAATCATGTAGTTCTTGTTTTTTTCTGATTTGCTTATTTCACTCCTTATAATGTTATCAAGATCCCACCATTTTGCTGTAAATGATCTGATGTCATCATTTCTTATGGCTGAGTAGTATTCCATAGTGTATATGTGCCACATCTTCTTTATCCAGTCTTCTATTGAAGGGCTTTTTGGTTGTTTCCATGTCTTGGCCACTGTGAACAGTGCTGCAATGAACATGGGGCTACATGTGTCTTCACGTATCAATGTTTCTGAGATTTTGGGCTATATACCCAGTAGAGGGATTGCTGGGTCATAAGGTAGTTCTATTTGCAGTTTTTTGAGGAACCACCATACTTTCCTCCATAATGGTTGTACTACTTTACAGTCCCACCAACAGTGAATGAGGGTTCCTTTTTCTCCACAGCCTCTCCAACATTTGCTATTACCCGTCTTGTTGATAATAGCTAATCTAACAGGAGTGAGGTGGTATCTCATTGTAGTTTTGATTTGCATTTCTCTAATAACTAATGAAGCTGAGCATCTTTTCATATATCTGTTGGCCATTTGTATCTCTTCCTGGGAGAAGTGTCTGTTCATGTCCTCTTCCCATTTTTTTATTGGATTGTTTGTTTGTTTGTTGTTGAGTTTTATGAGTTCTTTGTAAATTTTGGATATTAGGCCCTTATCTGAGCTGTCGTTTGAAAATATCAGTTCCCATATAGTTGGCTGTCTGTTTATTTTGATATCAGTTTCTCTTGCTGAGCAAAAACTTTTAATTCTGATGTAGTCCCATTCATTTATCTTTGCCTTCACTTCTCTTGCTCATAAAATGTTCTTTAAAACCCAGGTCCATGATTTTAGTACCTATGTCTTCTTCTATGTACTTTATTGTTTCAGGTCTTATATTTAGGTCTTTGATCCATTTTGAATTAATTTTAGTACACGGGGACAGGCTGTAGTCGAGTTTCATTCTTTTGCATGTGGCTTTCCAGTTTTCCCAACACCATTTGTTGAAGAGGCTTTCTTTTCTCCATTGTGTGTTGTTGGCCCCTTTATCAAAGATTATTTGACCATATATATGTGGTTTTATTTCTGGGCTTTCAGACCTAGTCATTTTCTAGAAGTATGTTGTTTAATTTCCACATTTTTATGTGTTATTTACTTCTTTTTTGCAGTTGAATTCTAATTTCAAAGCCTTATGATCAGAAAATATGCTTGGTATAATTTCAGTCTTCCTGAATTTGTTGATGTTAGTTTTGTGGCCCAATATATGGTCTATCCTTGAGAATGTTCCATGCACACTGGAGAAGAATGTATAATCTGATGTTTTGGGATGAAATGTCCTATAAATACTTATTATGTCTATTTGGTCCAGAATGTCATTTAAGGCCAATATTCTTTATTGATTTTCTATTTCGATGATCTGTCTAATGCTGTCAATGGTGTATTGAAATCCCCAAGTATGATTATGTTTTTGTCTGCTTCTATTTTTAGATCTGTTAGTAGATGTGTTATATATTTTGGTGCTCCCTGTTTAGTGCATGTATATTAAGAAGTGCTATTGTCTTCTTGATACAGTGTCCCCTTTATCATTATGAAATGTCCATCCTTGTCTCTGGTTACTTTTGTTGTCTTGAAATCAGTATATTCAGATATGAGTATGGCTGACATTTTTTATACTGAAGCCATATTCTACCAACATAAAATTATAATTGTTTATGATTTCTAACAGAATGACCAGAGGAAAATACACATTTTTATACATATGTGCATTTGAATTGTAGAGTTAGAGTGTGTATTTTTAGAATATGGAGAAAGAGTTAAAGGTAGTGTGAAACATGCTGATTTGACTTTAATATTTGCAAGATGATAAACGTGATTACTCTTTTTGGTTCACTTGACAGATGAACAGTCAAAAAGGGAAGACAGAAGGGAGTCTGGGTGAATTATATGCTAGTGTGAAACTGATGATTTATTATGCCTGAATGGAACTTGCATTCTTTGCCAGTGGACAGTCTAATAAACCAGAACCAAAACTCAAGCATTTACTATTAGCAGGAGGTCTTGAAAACAAGGTAGTGATGGGCTGGTGCTTACAAAGGGCTGGCTTGTGGGAACTGCTAAAACTCCCTGCTGCTGTTTCAGTGGATTCCATTGTGGTCATCTTAACATCCCCCTTTCCTTTTTTCCATCTGAGGCTAAACAAGTAGGCTGTGTACAATGGCAGAAAAAAGACAGAGGGTGGTCTTGGAGAAAATTTTCAGCAGTTTCCATCATCTTTACATGCACATGGTAGCATTTATTGCTCATTTCTGAGGACATGGCCACTAGTATTTTTAGGCAATCATTTCCTAAAGTAATAAGTATTTTAGAAGTAATAAACTTAAGCCTTGCTGTATGGCAGTTCTTTAGAGGAACAGAATGTATATATAAAGAAATTTATTATAAGGAATTGGCTCACATGTTTGTGGAGACTGAGAAGTTCCACAATCTTCAACCAGCAACCTGGAGACCCAGGAATGCTGATAGTAAAGTTCCATTCTGACTGCATGCTTGCAAGTTAATGATATAAGCTCTAGTCCATGTCTGAGTGTAGAGGCAGTGAAAGACTGATGGTCCAGCTGGAAGACAGGCAGAGAGAACAAATTCTCCCTTACTGAGCCACCTTGTTCTGTTTGGGCCTTCAAAGGATTGGATGAGGCCCACCCTCCTCGGAGAGGGCAATCTGCTTTATTCAGCCTACTGATTTAAACGTCATCTTCTCCAGAAACACACTTACACAGGCATCCAAAATAATGCTTACCCAAATATTTGGGCATTTTGGGCCCATTCAAATGGATACATAAAATTAACTATTACAGCCATGAAAAGTAAATTATGTTTTTGTGAAGGAGGAGAGTTTATAGGTGAAAAATATATACACACTCTTGTGTTTCTAATAAACTAAGCTACCCCATATGGGTATAAGAACTGCTGTCTGCGTTAAGGACTTCATTTGGCATTTAAGACTTTCCATTGTGTATTGTAGTAGTGAAGTTTTTTTTTAACTTTTGTAATTGTGAAGTTTTAAATGTCCATATAATTACAAATATACGGGGTAAGGCAAAAATAGGTTTACAGTTGTGGGTACACAGAATACAGTTTATTCTTGTATTATTTACTAATTATTGTATTATTTTCCATGCAAACAAGTAGAAACCTTACTTTTGCCCACCCTGCACATTTAGGTAACCCGGGGAGAAAATATTGTCCACTCAAATTATAACACAGTTTCTATGCTCTGCTGTGGTTTATACTACAAAATCACAATCCTAGCTGTACACTAATATCATTTAGGGAACTTTTAAATATACCCATCCTTGGGCTACTATCCAGATCAATGGAATCTGTATTTACTGTGTTGGGGCCCAGAATCCTTGCTTGGTAAGAGACCCCAGGTAATTCTAATGGGCAGCCAGTATTACATCCCAAGTTGATGCTAAATTCCTTTACCCTGAGTTTTCTTTTGCTTAGGGAGTCACCTGTGTGCCTGTATTGTCTAGTCTAGAGGTCCTATGTACCTCTTTAGATTCTAATGTCCGCACCCTGTCAAATAAATGCCCATTCCTGCTTCTCTCAGCTGTTCCCATTGGGTATGTTGGTACGCACCTTCAAGTTTCTCACTTCTATCATTGTTTCACAAAGTCTGTCAATGGATGACCCTTCCCTAATCATTCCTTAGGTCTGGATGATTGGACAACTTGAGGTACCTCTAAATTTAGTACCTCTGAGTTCAGATTGTACTTGTATTTCATTCTCTTTGGAAAGTTGATTAAAACTCAATCATTGCCTGGCAATTTTAGGAAACAGAAAATAGTTTCTTTAAGGAGTATGCTATAACTCCATGGAGTTACTTTAGAAAAAAAAGCCTGGGGTATATCTCTGTAAATCCTAAATTTCTTTGTCCTACACATTACAGGACTTTCATCTTAAGGGTGACCGACACTCCCATATCTCAGAGTACAAACTATATCTGTGTCACAGAAACAGTGATTGTAGTTTGTTAACCAAAAATAGAGATACATGACAAGAAAGAATGTAAAAGTTACTGGCAAAGAATATTTAAAATCAAGAATGACCAAGGAAATTAAAAATCATGTAAGTCTATATACTAATCGACATGAGCATAAGGTAGTCTGAGTGTCCATTTGAGCTGCTTTAACAAAAAAACTACATACTGGTTACTTATAAACAACAGAAATTTATTTCTCATAGCTCTGGAGGCTGGAAAGTCCAAGATCAAAGTACCAGCATGATCGGGTTAGGAACCTTTTTCTGGTTCATAGCTGGCTCCTTTTCACTGTGATCTCACATGGTGAGGATCTCTCTGGAGCTTTTTAATTAAAGGCATGAATCTTATTAATGAGGGTTCTATCCTTATGGTTTAGGCACTTCCAAAAGTTTCCACCTACTAATACAATTACCTTGGGCATTATGATTTTAACATATGAATTTGGGGGAGGGGACACAAATATTTAGACTGTAGCAACCATGTATGCACACCGCAGTTTCGAAGGATAGGTGTTCAAATATGACTCTAGTTCCTGAACACAATCAAACATTATTCCTATTATTGACAGAGTTAAATAATAAAGCAAAATGCAGTCTACATAAATAAATGTCATTTGTACCAATTTAGGCTATCTGAATTGCTTGTGGGGAAGCATATACATCAAATAATTTACAACAATAGTGTGGAATAGAAACAGCTACCCAAAACAGATATTGAAGTGTCATCACTGTCAACACTATTGTTTTTTGTCCCTAAAGATGACAGGACAGTAATATAGTGAATATGAATAGGTGGAAGAGTGTCACTAACTGATTATAGAAAGTAAGTGTCAGGTAGTACAGGTATTAAATAGGCGAGGTTGGTGAGTGATCTTGGGGAAAGTGATAGTGAAAAGCAAGAATGGCAGTCTCTTTCTCCTTGTCCTGTGAGTCAAGAAAGTTGATGACAGAGGTACTAAAAGAGTCCAACCTTCACTGGCAAAGACTACTAGAGAAAAGAAGAATTGTAATCTAGAATGAATGGGGTGGTGGAAAGAGCTTGTGAATCAAGAACCAAAATGTAGAGGATACCAGGAAAGAAAAGGCATTAATTATTCAGTGTAGGATTCAGTATTAGGTTTGAGGAATAGTAGAATTGAGCTATAATAAATAAATAAAGCTAGTAATAATCACAACAGAATCAATGATAATAAAATAATAAAATTCTTTAATTGAATTTTTGGAGGTAAATGTTCAGAGATGCAACTTAATAAAACATTGTCTGCACACTGAATCATGTACCCATCACCCCACTCAAAGTTCCTTTTGTCCCTATTTCCCCCCTTTGTTTACCTCCACCTAGCCTCCATCCCCTTTCCATCTGCCTACTACCATACTGATGTCTGTGTCTATGTGTTTTTATATAACATACATATACACTGTTAACTAAAATTAGGGGAGCAGGGAATGTGCAGATACTCCAGTACTTTCAACCTTTTGTATAGTGCATTTTCACCAATGAAATAAAAGTTGGTTTACGTCTTATTTGCGTAATAAAAGTACTTTCTTCGACTTGTTGTTTGCTTTTCTGACGTTCTTGTTTAATAAAAAAAATATAAAATCAGCCTGACCAGGCAGTGGTGCAGTGGATAAAGCATCAGACTGGGACATGGAGGACCCAGGTTCGAAACCCTGAGGTCACTGGCTTGAGTGCAGGCTCATTCAGCTTGAGCACAGGCTAAACAGCTTGATTGAAGGGTTGCTGGCTTGAGTGTTGCATCATAGAAGTGACCCCATGGTCGTTATTTTGAGCCCAAAGGTCACTGGCTTGAGCCCAAGGTCACTGGCTTGAGCAAGGGATCACTCACTGTGCTGTCACCACTCCCCCCCCATCAGCCATCAAGGCATGAATTAGAAAGCAATCAATGAACAAGCAATCAACAAACAACTAAGATGCCACCACAATGAATTGATGATGCTTCTCATCTCTCTCCCTTCTTGTCTGTCTGTCCCTATTTGTCCCTCTCTCTGTCTCTGTCAAAAAACAAACAAATCAAATGCTTCTTTTTTTATTGATTCATATTCATTTTGAAATATCCTCTAATTTTTGTGAGTGGTATATATATACAGTGTGTCCATAAAGTGATGGTTCCCCTTTTGACGGGTCACAGGAAAGCAACAAAAGACAATAGAGGCCCTGGCCGGTTGGCTCAGTGGTAGAGCATCGGCCTGGCATGCAGAAGTCCTGGGTTCGATTCCCGGCCAGGGCACACAGGAGAAGCGCCCATCTGCTTCTCCACCCCTCCCCCTCTCCTTCCTCTCTGTCTCTCTCTTCCCCTCCCGCAGCGAGGCTCCATTGGAGCAAAGATGGCCTCTGCCCCAGGTGCTGGAGTGGCTCTGGTCGCAACAGAGTGACCGCCCTGGACGGGCAGAGCATCGCCCCCTGGTGGGCAGAGCATCGCCCCTTGGTGGGTGTGCCAGGTGGATCCTGGTCGGGCGCATGCGGGAGTCTGTCTGACTGTCCCTGTTTCCGGCTTCAGAAAAATACAGAAAGAAAAATACAGAAAATAAAATACAGAAAAAAAAAAGAAAAAAAAAGACAATAGAAATGTGAAATCTGCACCAGATAAATGGAAAACCCTCCCAGTTTCTGTAGGATGATGTGGCAGCATGTGCGCATGCGCAGATGATGATATAACACCATATATACAGCGGAGCAGCCTGCGGCCATGCCAGTTGAGATGTGGACTGTACAGAGGAAAGTTTACTGTGTTCTGTGGTTCACTAAATTCGAATCCATGACTAAAGTGCAACGTGAATATCGGCGCGTTTATAATGAAGTGCCATGACAATCATTTAAAACAGAATCACAGACATTATTCACTCTGTTATACCAGACGTCCTTACCTGTGTGTGGCAAGAACTTCACTATCATTTGGATGTGTGTAGGGCAACAAATGGAGCCCACATCGAACTGCACTGAATAGGTATGAAACTGGAAGAGTTCTCCTTTTATTTGGTGCAGATTTCACATTTCTATTGTCTTTTCTTGCTTTCCTGTGACCGGTCAAAAGTGCACCATCACTTTACAGAAACACTGTATTATATATAATATATATTATATACACACATTATCTATGTTATATATGTTTTTGTGTTTTCTTAATCCCTTCACATTTGGTCATCCAGTCCCTCCAGCCCTCTCTCCTCTAACAGCTGGCAATCTGTTCCATGTATCCATGTCTCTGTTTCTATTTTGTTAGTTTAATTTGTTCATTAGATTCCACATATAAGTGAGATCATATGGTATTTGTCTTTCCATGATTGGCTATTTTACTTAGCATAATAATCTCCAGGTCCCTCCATGCTGTCACAGAAGGTAAAATCCCCCCCCTTTTTTTTACAGCCAAATAGTTTTTCATTGTGTAAATGTACCACAGCTTTTATTTTTTTAACCTACTCATCTGCTGATGGGTACTTGGGCTCTTTCCAGATCTTAGAAATTATAATTAAAATTTATCAAGCATTGTGTGCCATGCACCATTCTTACCTTGTTACCTTATTAATTTGCATATCAACCTATTCAATATAAATTAGGTACTACTGTTGGTCCCAGAAAGAGACTAGCTATTTGGTCAGGGTCACATGACTCGTCAATACTAGGGCTGTGGTTTTAACCCAGGTTCACCCAGCTCCACAACTTGTGCCCTCAAGTATAAGCATGTGCTCTTAAGTATGACAACAACTGATGCTATTGTGTTGGAATGACAGTTTTTTTTCAAGGAAGTCGTGCTTTTTACAAAGATAAATTCAGCAAAGTTCAAATGTAACCCATACTTGCTGAATCAAAAGGCAAGTGTGTTGTCTATCAAATATCCCCTTCAGAAGGTTGCTTCGTGGAAGTTGGATCAGGGCAAGGACATGCAAAGGCACTTAGTTCAGAAGGTGTGGGGCTGTGACCACTTGGCATCTCATCTCATGTAAGAATATACCTGCCTGGCAGGGCAGGGCACCCTCTCCCCTGAGCAGTGCTTACCCAGCTTCATAGCTTCAAGTTCTCAGACTTCCCCTGTCTTCAGTCTACAACAATTTCCCCGTACACTGACCTGTTCTTTTCTTGGTTATGTTAATGCCGTCATTGAAGTTTTTGGTCGGGAAAGCAATAGTCTCTTTAAGCTATGTTGTGTTCTATTTTGTATTGATATCATAGTTTAATTCTCACAATGAAATTTTATTTTCCAATAAGTAGTCTGCCTATCTATAAAGTGTAGAAAGAATAACAAAGTCACTTAGCTAAAGGGAAACGCAAGAGGGTACCTAATCTATGTCATATCCAGTACACAAGATTGCTCTCCAGTATCTTAGGAAGAAGGCTCCCTGCATCCTTACCCATATCTTTGCTCCTTCCTGAAATGCATAAGCAGTCAAACTTAATCATCCTCATGGTTAGCTGTAGAAATCTTTTAAGTTAAAATTAACAATGTACCTTGCTTGCTGTGTCTTATACGTGTGTGCCTATTGCGTGTGCAATTGCACAAATGCACAGGGTCAAAAACTGTGATAATTTAGATTCTGGTTATATCTAAATGAATGAATATGCTGTCAGGTCGCTCTTCCTCATATGAGGTTGTGGAAAAGAGCTCGGCCTGTAGAGGCAGGCAGGCCGACCTGAACAGAATAACCCTCTGGGTGAGTCGAGTTACCTAATGCCCACCAGCCTTGGTTCTCTTATTTTTAAGCTAGGAATAAGAATAGTATATGCCTTAGAGAGTTAAGAAGACTTAATGGAAAATAAAAGTATGGAAAAATTCTTATGGCTGTAATATGCATCATTTAATATTAACAGCTATCATTTTTATTAGTAGAATGTTAGTAGCTGTATGTCTTTTCTTCAAAGCAACACTGTTTTGTTTTGTTTTATTAGAACTCTACCAGAACAGTATTAGTCATGTACTTGATTGCATTGATTTGATCTGATCTGAGCAAAATGTCCTCCCAAACCTATGTGGGATTTTTTTCATACACACACACACATACACACACACACACGGTTTTACATTCCCAATTTAGCAATAAATAATAGTTTGCTTTTATTGGGCACTTAACCTATGTCATGAGACACAAGTCAATACATGTAAAGCAAAGGAAAAATAAACTGTTCCTAAACCTTTATGACAAATTTCGGTTCAAGTCTTACTCTTTTTATTTTATGAAGAGGACATGATGCCCTGGCCAGACAGCTCGGTTGGTTCGAGTGTTATCCCGAAGCTCAGAGGTTGTTGGTTTGATCCCTGGTCAGGGCACATACAGGATCAGAATAATGGTCCTGTCCCTCTCTCTCTCTCTCTTTCTCTGTTTCTCTCTCTCACCGTTCCTCTCTCACTAAAATCAATAAATAAAAGTTGAAAAAGAAATTAAAGAGGACATGAGAAACTTAGCTTCCCACTGCAGGGAAGCACCAATAATTTGGGGCCAACTACTTACATCAGCTGCTTTAAGCCTGTGCAATTTTTTTGTTGTTTTTTTTTTTTATGGGAGTTTTTGCCTTTTTTTTTTTTTTTGTATTTTAGTTCATATGAAATATATGGCACTTAGCAGCATATGAAGAAATTATAACATTTAGAAACTATATCAAAATGTACTTATGTTTTTCAATTTAGAAAAGGTAATAAAGGAAATGTTCTCTGACAAAATTAATGAACACCCCAGTTTGAAAAAGTTATTTTCTCCTTGGTTATATGAGATTTTTTGAAATTTGTGTAATATTTTACCTGTAATCCTCTGGGGTAAAGAAAATAGCTCACTTTCTTTAATTCCCAAACCATGCAATTCTTTTTACAATTGCCAAGTACCCTGTGGAGATGGTAGATGCCTGGTTTTTTAAGATTTTACGAAGACTTGAGACCAACTGCTTTCAGACAGAAATATTTACTGAGCAGCTAATCTGTGTATCAGAGATCTGAAGAAAAAGCATGACTAACAGCTGAAAATAGGGCTCATTACTTGAAGCAATTTGCAATGAGCCCAAAAGGAAGTTCCCTTAATTCTAGAAAGGATGTGTTTAAAAGAGAGGCCAAAAAACATACTTAGATCAAATGATATGTTTGTAGTAAAAAGTTAGACAAGCTGATTTAAGTAATACATATTAATAAAGGGGAATAAATTGGGCCTTATTGGGTTATTACAATGCATCATGTGGTCTCCAGAAGTATTTGCTTACCTGACTAGGAATGTTGTGCCTGGCATAATTACATGCATGTTTACAAACACTTTATTCCTCTGAAAAGGTAGTAGGGATGATCTTTTATTGTTACCATTAATGATCTTGCTCCTTATTTAGAAAAAACAGAAATAGTTTTGATTCAGAGTCGAGCAAGAAGTTTAAAAAAAATAATTTTGCTAAAAGATAAGAAATGCTGACAAAAGATGGCTAACAATAGGTCAGGGGTCCCCAAACTAAGGCCCGTGGGCCACATGTGGCCCCCTGAGGCCATTTATCCGGCCCCGCCGCACTTCCGGAAGGGGCACCTCTTTCATTGGTGGTCAGTGAGAGGAGCATAGTTCCCATTGAAATATTGGTCAGTTTGTTGATTGAAATTTACTTGTTCTCTTATTTTAAATATTGTATTTGTTCCTGTTTTGTTTTTTTACTTTAAAATAAGAATTGTGCAGTGTGCGTAGGGATTTGTTCATAGTTTTTTTTTATAGTCCGGCCCTCCAACAGTCTGAGGGACAGTGAACTGGCCCCCTGTGTAAAAAGTTTGGGGACCCCTGCAATAGGTTCTAATTCTCCCACATTGGTAGCCATTTGTTTTAGCACAGGAGAGATGATTTTTATAATCCTTTTGTGACTTTAAAGAGATAATGAAGTTAATTGCTGTGATTATGCAAATGTTTTTTATTTTGGATACCTTTTGACTTCATATTACTTTTGAACTATTTTGAAATCAATTAAAATGAAAAGACAAACAAAACAAATGAGACCTAAAGAGAATTTTTTAAAGCAATTAAAAAGATACCTTAATTGTATAAAAAATTAATACTGACCGTAGAGATTTCCTAGTCATCTATCTATCTATCTATCTATCATCTATCTATCTCAGATTGACTGCATCTCAGTTTTGTGGCACAGGGCCAGTTATTAGAAGAAAATCAACTCTGAGGAATTCAAGCATATTTTTGTGCCATATAAACAGAGTGGGGAAAAATAATGACAGTAATGCTTTCTGAATGAAAGGAAAATATCAAATATAGAACCACTGAAGGAAGAGTTTATCATTGATGGTTCAGGTGATATAAGTAAGGAATTTGATTAGATGAAAGATGACTCTCTTCAAAAGAGAAAATTGAAGGCTGAGGGAAAATGTTTTGTGATTGTTGCCTACTAGTGTTGAAAAACCTTGTGATCCATGTCAGGTAGTTGGACCTTGAAAAAGAAACAGATTGTGAGGTGGGAACTATTATCCTTACAAACATTTTCTTTTCAGAATTCTGCTGTTCCAAGACTCTGTGCTGACCTCATTTTCTTATAATTAAGTCATTTATGGCTACTGTCTCCCTCATGCAGAACCTCTCAATGAAAGTTAAATTAGACTTGGAATATGCCACGGACTACTGGAGATCTTCATATTTCTTGAGTACTTTCAGCATCAGTCACTTTTGAAAATCTGCGTGTATGTGACTATCTCTAATAGTACTTCATTTTATGATAGCATTTTTGAAAATGAATACTTAAAAACAGGTCACCAAAATTTAACATAAAGTCATACTTGCATCAGGAAAATATGAAAGGAAATGAAACCATTGTTAAAGATAAATGAATTCTAAATGCAATTTTCTCTTAATCACGAAATCTAAAGATAAATGCAGAGAACATTCCCAGCAAAAAGAGAAAAGGATTCAATACATTGTTCATAAAGCACAAAGAAAAAGCAAGCTCTGGAGAGAGAAAAAGGAAATATATTCCTCAGTGATACAGTGAGAATTTCAATATTTACAGGTAAACTTTTCATTCATAGATGTTAAAATAAAACAGGACCCCAGGCTAGCACGAATGGAGATAGGGCAGAAATCTTAGGCATGTGAGTCTTTATTAAAATCATGTTGCATATCTTTGCGGTTCAACAGGTCCCTGATCATGTGTTCCAAGGGGAAATTTTAAGGCAACTTGTGAGTTGGAAAGTCAAAACACAAAAGAGGATTTGGCATTAATTACCACTGGCTGAGTCAATCATCATATTAAATTTGAGGAATATAAAACAAATTAAATTTTACATGCTCTGTACTGTTGGCAGCAAAATATAAGATATTTGAGTAACAGTTTGTACCAATTTATGATCTTTTATTTCAGTAAAATATAAGGGACACGATAAGAATTTGAGCCCTTTAGTGGTCGAGTGTTGGCCTGGCATGTGAATGTCCTAGAATCGATTCCCGGTCAGGGCACATGGAGAAGCAGCCATCTGCTTCTCCTTCCACCCTTCCCTCTCTTCCTTCTCCCTCTCTGTCTCTTTCTTCTCCTCACACAGCCATGGCTTGGTTAAAGCAACTTGGCCCCCTGGCACTGAGGATGGCTCCATGGCCTCTCCTTGGGAGCTAATATAGCTCAGTTGCCAAGCAATGGAGGAACTACCCCAGATTGGTAGAGCAGAGCCCCATAGAGAACTTGCCGGGTGGATCCCAGTCAGGGTGCATGCAGGAGTCTGTCTCTCTGCCTCCTGGCTTCTCACTTAAGAAAAAAAAAAAGAATTTGCGACAAATAGGCCCTTGCCGGTTGGCTCAGTGGTAGAGTGATAGCACGGCGTGTGGATGTGCTATCCACAGAGCAGTACCCCAGATGGGCAGAGCATCACCCCCTATTGAGCTTGCCATGTGGATGCTGATTGGGGCAGATGTAAGAGTCTGCCTCTCTGCTTCCCCTCCTCTCAATGAATAGAAAAAGAAAAAAGAAATAAAAGAATTTACAACAAATAAAGGACAGCTTTGTTAAACAGGAGCGAGGAGCGTTATTTTTTTTCTTTTTTCTTTTTTTTTTAGATTGTACAATAGAATGGGCCAAATACCCTTGTAAATTACATTAATGAGATAGATTGCTACTTTTAATGGAGGTTCTGTGCTCTATGCTGTGCCTTATGCAGATTTACTAGTTAATAAGCCTGAACAGTGATTCTGTTGCTGGAAAATGAATCTGCAACGATTGTCAGATTATCTGTTTGGCATGCCTGGCTGGTGTCTGGAATGGCACTTTGCTAATGTGCTATTACTCAGTGTCATTAACCCAGACAAATGATTGAAAGGTGAATTTATATGTGTTCCATGGGGCTCAGCAGAGGGAATAGGCTGCAGTGAAATGATGCTGCAAAGGATAAAATGAACCATCCATTTTGTATTTCTATTCTTTAGTCTTCATGTCCTCACTTGAGATACATACACCATTGAAATATATGGAGAATAATGAGACAAAACTATTAGCTAAAAACCACAACTTTGCATTGCATCAATGACCAAAGTGAGTAGTCATCTATTTCTCAAGATTCCCATATCTGAGGGATTTTGGTTAAAAAAATAAAAATAAAAAAGAGGGCAGATAAATTAAGTATTTTGGAACTTATTTCATACAAGAATATTTAGGAAGCCCTGTCCGGTTGGCTCAGCGGTAGAGCATTGGCCTGACATGTGGAAGTCCCAGGTTCGATTCCCGGCCAGGGCATACAGGAGACACACCTATCTGCTTCTCCACCCTGCCCCCTCTCCTTTTTCTCTGTCTCTCTCTTCATGTCCTGCAGCCAAGGCTCCACTGGAGCAAAGTTGGCCCAGCCACTGAGGATGGCTCCATGGCCTCCACCTCAGGTGCTAGAATGGCTGCTGCAGCAATGGAGTAACACCCCAGATGGGCAGAGCATCGCCCCCTGGTGGGCATGCCGGATGGATCCTGGTTGGGTGCATGTGGGAATCTGTCTGACTGCCTCCCCTCATCTAACTTCTGAAAAATACAAAAAAGAAAAAAAAAGGAATATTTTGGAAACCTTAAATAGAAAAGTAGAAGTCATGATTGATGGATATGTGAAATGGAGAGCCTCACACTCCTTCATGACAGGAATTTAATTTACACTTTTGTGAATTAGTTAAAATACTTTAGAATGGAAAATATATTTTTCTTTAAATTGCACATTTATGATGGACTATTACAGCAAAGCCATCAAATGGAAGCTGCAAATTATTTTCCATTTCAGTCTTTTGAGTAAGTTTTGTTTGCTATTCCTTCAGCAAGTGTTTCAGCACACACCTCTGCTTTTCGTTCCAGGCTTTGGAAATTTTGAATAGATTATAAATAACGGGTCATGCCTGTCTTCTTAAAAAAAATAAACAGAAAATATACAGAATATGCTCTGACTCTGTATATTTCTACTTTTTTCAAAGCTAAATTTATTTTTTAGATTTAGTACAGGCACTGAGGAGTTTATTTATTTATATTTATAATGTATTTAGATTATTTTTATTCAACCAATTTTAAAGCCAATTGAACATTCCTAAGGAATTTTTTTCCCTGCTTTTAATTTTACCCCTCCCCACACAGGCTTACTGTGTGTCCCTTTCCTGTTCTTGGCACCCAGAAAAGAAGAGTTTTCAGTTTCAGTAATTTTTTATATATTTAAATTTAAAAAGTTGTATGATAGTATTTCTAAATTTCCTAATTCGGCTTGATTTTATTTTGAAAATGGTTTCCATTTTTGTATCTTTTCTTTGATAAGGATAAAAAAAATTGTTTCCCGACATTGTCAATGGACAGCTTGCAAATTTCAACCTCATTAATCTATTTTGTTAAGAGATTAAATATTTTATACATTTTTTTTTAACAAAGCAAGTTCTTGCAATCTATAAAAGATAACTAGTAATGTCTTTTTGTCTATGCAATTCGACCATAGGGGTAATTTGCACATGCTGGAAATGGGTTTTAACACTTTCCTAAAATATTTATCAACTCAGAAAGTTGCTTATTTTTCTGTTCTAGTAATAAATGTTTTTAAGCATAATATTCAATATATATCTGACCCTTCTCAAAACTTTATGAAATAGCTTTACTTTGTTCTGAGTACCTACCTTGTTTACTCATAATTTAAGGCCATAATATATCACTGCAGTTTTTTTTCCTGGACCTTCTTCTTCCTGTCTGTTATTTAATCCATCACTCTCCTCTCACCATCGACACCAGAACTACTCAGGGAGGCCACTCCTCCTAAGGCACTGACTCATTCACAAGTGCAGGCCCCATCTTTTCCCCAGCTGTCGCGTGTACTTCCAGTGTGGTTCAGCCTCCACCTGGCCAGGTTGAACTGATAATAGATCCCTGTTGATGTTCTCAATTTTCCTTCCCTTGAAAATGTCAACCCTTCTTCAGAGGAACCTCCTGGAGACAAGACAAAGCAGGGCCTCATTTAACTTTCATATAATTTTGTGGCTCTTCAAAACTTATCGTTAGAATCTATGTAATAATTTGGCAACTTTGGGATATATTGCTAAAGAATAATGACTGTAAATTCATGGGAAGATCTGAAAAGAAAATAAATGCATATTTCAGAGGTTGTACATGCGCGCTTTCTCTCTCTGCTCTTGCTCTCTATATCTATGATTGGTCTTTATGTGACTCTTTTTATACACCCTTACTCACCATTACCCACAAACACACACCAATTGCATTTCCTGGAATGTTCTGTCTTTTCTGCTTTCCAAAAATGCGGTTACGGTTACATTAGTTATCAATAGCTGCCTAATAAGTTACTCCAAATTGAACAGCTGGAAACAAAAACGTTTATTATGTTTACACAGGTTCTGATGATAGGTATCCTGGAGGAGCTTGGCTTGTTGGTCCTGACTCAGGATCTCTCATGAGGTAGCAGTCAAGTTATCAGCAGGGGCCAGAGTCTTGTGAAAGTTTGACTAAAGCTGGAAGGTCTACGTGCAAGCTGGCTGACTCATATGGTTGTTGGTGGGAGGCCTCAGTTTCTCATCGTGGTTTCATTGTCCTCACAGCTGGCGTCCACTGAGAAAATGATCTCACAGAGAGCAAGAAGGCAAGCAGCAAGCCACAGTGCCTTTCATGACCCACTCTGTGAAGTGAAGTTGTACAACACATATTTCACCTTATTCTGTTTGTTAGAAGTAAGTTGCTAGATCCAGTCCACCTCCAGTTGGAATGCAGTTGGGCTCCACCTCTTGAAGGGAGTAACATCAAAAAGCTTGTGTATGTCTTTAAAAACTACTACGTTTATTTAAAAAAAAGAAAAAGATCTCTAGTTGCTGAAGTTAATGCTATCCTGAGATTTATCAGTAGCTTTTAATAGTACAAAAATATGAGCTTCTTTTGAGGGTTTTACTATATTAGAGAGTTTGAATGATCATCTACCTCAAATTGTGTCCCTATTACAGTTTTCACAGTTAAGCCTTTACAGTCCTTCATTTTGGAGAGATGGAAATTAAAGGCTGCAATGTGGCTTCAGAAACTATCACCTGATAAGGATGAATGACATCAGAAATTTATTTTTAAAAACCCAGCAACTCGTCCCCTTCTCTTCATAAGTGTTTCTGAATTTGTGGCCACTTGTTTTAAATGTCTCATTGTTTACTTAACATAACCTGAAGGTGACCCATTTGGGTCACCTGAGTGGTAGCATGTCAGGCAGTCATGTTGTTCTCACCACCACTGGGGATGCACTTTCAGCCTGTATCACCTCTCTGGGAAAAGCTCCAAAAGAATTTCTTTTTCATTATTTAACACCCAGTACACTTCATTTGAACATTAGAAAGCTTCAGGTTCACTTATTTTACTCAACATTGAAGTGTATGTAGCATTTAACCCATTCAGAAAATTAGGAAATGTTCTATGTTCTGAAAGTGGTACTTTTATTTATTTGTTTTTATTTATTATTATCATTTTTTTAGTTCCACCACTTGCACAAAGGGTCCAAGGGAAGACACCCTTAATAGATTCAGGTTCAAACAAAAGCCTATTTGGAATTATTTTCATGCTCATGATAAGGAAATAAGACAGTGATTTATAAGAGAAACTCAAACAAATAATTGCCATAAATCATTTCAATTACAAAATGATATGAATTTATTTATAAATAAGGAATGCACTATGACATTTGGAAATGTTACCCTACAGTGTGCTATCTATGGATAACACATGAGAATGTGGGATTATGTTTGTAAGTTCGGGAATTTAAAATGGCGCTCTTTTTGTATTCTCTTCATTTTCTAGCTAACGTTTGCCTTTTGCATACCACAGAGGATACTGTCAAAAAACAATTCCTAAGGCTTGGAAGGAAAGTTCTCTAATCAGACTCTAATGATGGTGTGCTCAATACTTGTCGTCTTTAACTGTCTTTAGCTAATTCTCATGTCCTAAAGAAAGATGGAATGGCTCTCAAATGCGAAGATTAAAATGCCAGATGCAGAACATGAATCAATTGTAAATGACAAAAGCCAACAGTAACAATTTCATTTCCGTAGGAACCAATTCATTATTATGTAGCCTGCCAATGATGCCTGTTGTTCCAACTCCTCCCCAGCAGGATGACTTGGCCTTCACCAAATATTTTTTCTAAAAAGTAAACCAATGCAGAGCTTTTTAGATTAGCCTGATGGTGTAGTTAGTTCAGTGTCAGTAGTTTCCAAATAGATTTTGAGTCACAAATATAAGACATTTCTCTTCATCCACAAATCCAACATTTTGCTGTGATGTGATAAAAATGGTATCTTGTGAATAATAAGGCGTATTATTTTCTGTGTAAGCTCATATTTTCAGCTTATATAAAAGTACTTATATTGACTTACTCCTACTGAGAAAGCTTGTTTATAGTAAGGTTTAGCAATAATTTTATTAAGATCCTATTTTATTTAACTGAATATTAAATAACTTAATAATACAGTTGTAGAGTTTAAAAATATTTAAAACAGAAGCTTCTGTTTTGTTTACAAAATTTTTTCCCTCCCTGGAGCATATCCAGAGTACAGGACCCAACATTTTGGTTTGAATATGAAGAGTCAACCTACGTCTATTGAGTAAATGAATGAATGATTAAATGGATGTAAATGTTGCTATGAGGCGTTTGCCGAGCTTACATTTACAGTCATCTGACAGTTGTGACATTTCATGTTTTCATAAGCCCCATTACCCTCTCTCTTTGTCTTACAAGTTATGTGGGTAAAGCAGGTCCCTCACAGTTTTTGTTAGGAGGATTTTTCAGTGCTGAGATTCCTAGGTTGTGACTCTATCCTCCGCAGTATGCTCCACTTTCTTGCTTTTCATTAGAATGGATTTCCGCATCCTTCCGCCTCCTGACCTGTCTCCTGAACTTCAGCTTCTGCTTGTGCCTCCACCCACTGCATTGTGAAGCTAAGTCTTGCCCTTCCAGGCTCTGGGGAGCCTGGTGTTCTAAATTGAAACTGTTTCTTTGCCAACTTCTTCCTGAGCACGCCAACTCTTAGCAGCAGAAGCCTCTGTTCTCAATTGATATGGATGCTTCTGCACATGTAGCCATTCCACAGACCCTGCGACCGCTTGCACCTGTGCAAAGGCCACAGTTAGATCTCACAGCCTGGTGGAGACTCCAATCACGGACCTGATTCATCAGCCCTTTCTTTAACTGTCTGTGTGACTGAAAGCCTGGTTTTTCTCCAACATAAAAACCCAGAGTTTAGCCTCTGGGGAGAGCACAGCATGTCTGAAGGTGGCAGCTAGAGGACTACCTGCTCCACGAGAAACAGATCAAATAATCATCTAAGATATTTTCAGGTTTCCTTGTTTAAAAGGCAGGCAGATCAAAGACACTGCCACCCTCAAAGATTTGAAGACTAGCAGAGCAGCCTCAAGGCCTTCACCCCTTCCTGACCCCTAACAGTTCACCAATTGTGTGTTTTTTCACGTTCAAGTGCCTGAGTGTGGCAACTTCACAGTATGTAATTTGACTATCTACCTTAATCAAATAATCTGGAGAATCAAAAAGTACACTTACATATACATTTAAATTTCTTGAATATACCTGCCAATGAGAGGAGGGCCATTCATTAGTTATTTTAATACATCAGAAAAAAATCTTCTGCGTAAGTTTTTTTTTTTTTAATTTGCGGCATAAACCCAGGATGTATTCTAATGATAATTGTGATTTATTTTTAATTCTTGAAAGCTGTAAAACACTACTGACATTAATTATTACTCATGTCATCCAGAAAGCTACCTCTCTTTTCCCTTAAGACAAAATTACCTTCTGTGTATTTTCATATTTCAAGAACCTATCCTTGAACTAGGAATTACTCCTGAAGATTTCATTTTCATATTAAGGTTAATTTGACTATTTTGTCTACTAGACAGTTTTTAGGCCTTTATGGACAAGGAATGGTTCTTGTTTATGATTTTGTACCTACTGATTAATATAGTACCTGTAACATATTTATCACTCGATAATATTTCTTGAATTCATATATAAATTCATAATGTACATTGAGCCATTATCCTGTGACTGGTTTGTATGTTATATTTTTTCTCATCTAAATATATAATTATTTATTATTTATCCATTTAGGTATTATCTGTATAGAAATATTTTACATATGTCAAACAGAAGGTATTATAGAGAGGGAGAGAAAGTGAGTGACTGTGAAAGTAATGTTTTGTCCATTCAGTAACAGTTAAAAAGCAGCAATAGCTATTTTTAAATGTGGTTATATTTCATGGTATTATGACATATCATTTTCTCTCTATTTCTTCCCACCGCACCCCAAAAAAACAAAAACAAACCCCAAGGCTCTGTCAAGTTGATTGAAGAAAGGGTTATGGGAATCCCTAACCAAATAAAAATTCAATAAATAGTTTCAACTGCTAATCATATAACTACAAAATAAAAATGAGAAAAGCAAAAGAAGCCAAGACATGTTTCCTCTAATGTGGCTAAATGTCTGCATCTGGAAGGCTAGGCAGGTGAGCTGGGAGAGCGGCCCGGTTCTTCCCTGCAACGTGGCCTGCACCATCGGGAGCATGACCCCGCTTCAGCTCTGTGGCTTCCTCTTCTGTGGCAGACACTGGGTCGGAAGAGGGACTAGAAAAACACGACGTCTGAGCTGTGCACCAGCAGGCTGAAGGCAGACTTGCCCAATTAAAGACCCAATTAAAGTCATTGTTTGTTCTGATAGAAAAAGAGTAGGGATAATGTGACAGAAAACAACTAAAGTGAGCAGAAAGTGTATCTATTTTAACACTACTGTAAATCTCATTTATCATCTTGAGATAATGTTTCTGAGGGAAAATTGAAATTATATTTAGACTAAAGTGCATACTTGATTTCTCTCTGGGATTTTAATTGTTTTTTGAAAGAACCAACAATAATTATAATTTTACTTAGTGTATTATTTTTATACTTACATTTGATTAAAATGTGTTCATAATATAGTATTTTTGTCACAGAGAGAGCAACAACTTCTTTCTCTGATTCCTCTCTCACTTCTTTTTTCATCTCATCAACTTTTTTTTATTGAATTTATTGGGATACCGTTGGTTCATAAAACCATACAGGTTTCAAGTGTACAGTGCATCAAAACATAATTGGCACACTGCATCATGTGCCCAGTGCCCCAAGCAAAGTCTCTTTCTGTCCCCAGTAGCCATTTCCCACCCCCTTTGCCCACCTCTAGCTAGTCCCCAGCCCCCTTCCCTGGGGCTACCACCACACAGTTGTCTGTGTCGATGTGTTATGTATATATGTTCTTTTGGCTAATCTCTTTACCTTCTTTCATCCAATCCTCTTTCCCCCCTCTCATCTGACTGCTTTATCAACATGTCTCTGTTTGTATTTTGTTCATCAGTTTATTTTGTTCATTAGATTTCACATATAAGTGAGATCATATGGTATTTGTCTTTCTCTGACTGGCTTATTTCACATAGAATAATACTCTCCAGGTCCATGAATGCTGTCACAAAACACCTTTTCAACTCATTCCTGCCTTCTGCCCCATAGTGGAAAAGAAATGTAATCATATCTTAACTTTACAGAAAGAATTAATATAACAGTATGTGAATTATTATTAATTTTGTGCCTTACACTATCCTGGAAGGAAGAGATATTTTTGCACTAAAAAAGTCTCTCATTCGAGTTTAGCTGAAAGGATAAACAGAGGATCTGTTTATATCAGTTGAGTACTTAACGAAGTAAAATATATGTTACCGTCAATTTAAAATTAAGACATGAATATTTTTATAATAATAAACTGTGGTTTTTCAGAATGTAAGAAAACAAAATATCAGAAAATATCTAAAATTTTTTTATCCATTCATGTGCCTATGTAGACAATATTATGCTGTCTGTACTTTTTATAAATAGCATCACTTGTCTACTTGTGTAGTAGGTGGAATTCTAAAATGGCCCACAAGATTACATCCCCTTGGTGTACACAACCTGTAGAAGCCTCTCCCATTGAGTGTGAGTGAGCCTATGAATATGATGGGATGTCACCTTCATCATCGTGTTACATTATTTAGCAAAAGGGATTTTACGTCTTCAATCAAGAACCATAAACGACATTGAGTTAGCTAAAGTGAAACAAGCACATTGCTAGTTGTCAGTTATTCCATGGAGAAAAGCGATTTTATGTTATTAGCTATTAATATATAAATATATTTATATTATATATTTATAAATATGTATTTATATATTATATAAATGTATAATATATGTAAAGTAATATAAAGTAATTAAAATTTAATATTTATGTATTCATAAGTATTGATGGATAGGATGCTTTAAAAAGTAAGTTTATCACAGAACATGTGACAAACATACTTTATATTTTTCTTAAAAAAAGTGTGCATTTTGGTATTACACAGCCAGTTTCAGAAGCAGGCTTATAAGATGTAGTTACTCACAGACATTCATGATGGGGGCTCTCTGGTAACTTATTAATCTTATCCCTTCTTAAAATGAAGTTTTCTTGTTTTTAGACAAAGAAAAAATTATTTTCCCAAGAAACAGAGGGAAACTGAATTTAGTATCTGCCAATTTATTTTGTTTCATTGGCAATTATGAAAAATAACTTCAGTTGCTGTTTAAAATAAGTTTTAAGATGCTTCATGTTTTATGAATTATATATATCAATAGTTATATAAATTTCTAATCCATGAGTAATAAATGTTACATTTGTAGAAAATTATTGAGAATAGAAAGACATTTTTAAGTGTTAGTAGCATGCAAAGTTGAGAACAGTGTTATTTCAAGGAATGGATGTGTTCACTACACTGTACTGCAATAAATATTATCACAATGAAGTATTGGTATTCTATATCAAGAGACTTTTATGAGAGTCCTTTTAAGCCATCCTGGGATTACATGGTCCACTATTATTTCAAGGTAAGATAAGTTAATGTGACATGCAAGCCCCTCATTTACTTCTGTAGAAGTTAAAGCTCACAGACACTGTTCTGCCTCCAGTTCTATTTTCCTTCAAAACAATGATAGGCAAAGTTGCTCATTGTAAAAATATTTATAACTTGTAAAGGAGCTTATCCAGCCTGTTGTATTGAACTGGATTGTAATTGTAGTCTATTTGTATACAATTACTGCATTTTATCCACTTATAATGTGACTTATGTGTCTGATATATACTCAATCAATTACATGTGCATAGTCATTATTGAACCGGCATAGGGAATGGCAGGTCTGGAGCCAGTATAGTCTGATACCTTAATGGGCCTTTAGGGACTTTTAATACACTGATTATTAGAATGATACAGTGTCCATCCACTGAATAACTATACATTTTTATTTTTTTCTTTTTAATCTTCTGATACAATACAAAGTCATTTTCAGAGCAAATAACATAAAGTAATAATTACAATGCCATATGAAAGGATTTGAATTGAATTTCAGTGTATTTTATTGTACTATTTAGAGGAAAGGACTAAGGAGATGCAGGGAAATTCAAGAGTTTAAAGGAATAGGAAAAACACTGAATCATTTTAGTACTTTTGCCTCTAGTCAAAGAAAACTTTTAAGTGGGAAACAGGGTTCCTTTGAAATTTATTTATTTATTTTTTAAATTGTTTGTAGTGAGAAAATAATCCAGGCAAAGTCCTAAGTGGCTAGCTGGGGTATAAATGAAAAGATGCTAGCAATGCCCATATAACTTTTCTGAAATTGCAAGATAAGAATAGAAATATTTTTAGAAAAACCAATAGAATTTATTTATTAATCTATATGTTGGTGGATAAAAGCTTGAGATAAAATTTAAGTGATGGCTATAAACACCTACCATACCACTTAAATTTGGGGCACCACTGGGAACTTCAGTACTCCATTAAGTAATAGTAAGAATAGCAGAAACTGATAACAAAATAAACAGAAAGCCAACTAAATGGGAAATGATATTTTCAAACAACAGCTCAGATAAGGGCTTAATATCCAAAATATACAAAGAACTCATAAAACTCAACAACAAACAAACAAACAATCCAATAAAAAAATGGGAAGAGGATATGAATAGACACTTCTCCCAGGAAGAAATACAAATGGCCAACAGATATATGAAAAGATGCTCATCTTCTTTAGCTATTAAAGAAATGCAAATCAAAACGGCAATGAGATACCACCTCACACCTGTTCGATTAGCTGTTATTAGCAAGTCAGGTAATAGCAAATGTTGGAGAGGCTGTGGAGAAAAAGGAACCCTCATCCACTGTTGGTGGGAATGTAAAGTAGTACAACCATTATGGAAGAAAGTATGGTGGTTCCTCAAAAAACTGAAAATAGAACTACCTTATGATCCAGCAATTCCTCTACTGGGTATATATCCCCAAAACTCAGAAACATTGATACGTAAAGACACATGCAGCCCCATGTTTATTGCAGCATTGTTCACAGTGGCCAGGACATGGAAACAACCAAAAAGCCCATCAATAGATGACTGGATAAAGAAGATGTGGCACATATACACTATGGAATACTACTCAGCCATAAGAAATGATGACATCGGAACATTTACAGCAAAATGGTGGGATCTTGATAACATGATACGAAGCGAAATAAGTAAATCAGAAAAAACCAGGAACTGTATTATTCCATACGTAGGTGGGTCATAATAGTGAAACTAAGAGACATTGATAAGAGTGTGGTGGTTATGGGGGGGAGGGGGGAATGGGGGAGGGAAAGGGGGAGGGGGAGGGGCACAGAGAGAACAAGATAGAGGGTGACGGAGGACAATCTGACTTTGGGTGGTGGGTATGCAACATAATTGAACGACAAGATAACCTGGACTTGTTATCTTTGAATATATGTATCCTGATTTATTGATGTCACCCCATTAAAAAAATAAAATTATAAAAAAAAAAAAAAAAAAAAAGAATAACACTCATTGAGTCATTAAGAAGATTAAATTAGTTAACATGTGTAAAGCCATTGTAAGTACTCAATAAAATTAAATCATTATTATTCATTTATTTATTTAAACCAAAATTTTGTAAGTATCAATTACTTGTCTGACAGAGAAGATATTTTTTAATAATGAGCTGACCCTAAAAAAATAAGAGCTAATTTTGAAATTCCTTAAAGGAGATTTCACTGAAGTTCTTTCTTTAGTTAGCTCTGCTTAAGGGTTATATTTTTTGAGGTTAAGAGGGAAAAAATGAAAGAAAAATTTTGTAATTTTAGCAAGAAAAAGGGAGAAATAGAAAAGGCAAACTAAAGCTATATGTTAGCTTCTGTAAAAAGAGAACCATATCCAAGGGAAATAGAAAATTCTATTTTTATATTAATTTTTACCAGATTGAAAAATCATATTCAGCCAAAATGCTGTTGGTAGATGTGATATTGATATACTCTGAACCATATTTTTATCTCAGTGACCCCCTATTTTCTGACCAAGTAAGAGATAAAAATGTAATATTTAATGAATAAATATTATAATAATTATATATTATTGTGTTATTTAAATACTTAAATATACTGATTAATTTTAGAGAGAGAAAGAGTGGAACATTGATTTGTTGTTATTCCTTAATACTTTATTATTTTAAAGTGACATGTTATGGGTAAGTCCTGTTTATATTCTTACACTAGGTTCCATTTTCCTTAATTTGAAACTCCTTCACCCTTTAAGGGGTCCTAGATTAATGGCTCTTTGGAGCCTCATTTTCTTGTAAGCTGCATTGAAAAATGTAATATAAAAATTATAAATGAAGGATACCATGTACACACACACACATACACACACACATTCCATATGTTTAAACAGAAACATAAAAGAAATGTAGATGAAAACATGAAGATAGCTTCATAGTTAATTTTCTTAGACACCAGATACCATATCATAAATTATATGCTATTTACTTTTTTCTCCTGTTTATGAAGTAAACAGACTGATCTTAGACTGGAGAATTTCGGCTCACTACTAAGGATAGATTCATCTTGGTTAGCATCTCAAAGAAAGCTCTTCACATTTCTGAGTTCTGTGGACAGAACTCCAGGAATTGATTAGCAGTGTTCTCTTCTCAGTTTCCTCCAGCTGAAATGAAGGTCCTCATCCCAGCTCTTTGGTTGTTAGCAGAATTTGGTTCCTGTGGTTCCTGTGGTTGTAGGACTAATGTGTATCCTTTTCTTACTGGTTGTCAGTTCTTAAAAAGTGAATTTCTTCCTCCCTCCCCTCTTCTTTCTTTCCCCTCCCGCTTTCTCAATGTCAATCTCAATCTTCAGATATAAATTTTAGTTTGATCCTAGTACCACAGCTGCTGAAATATTAACAACATTTAATGCACAAATAGAAAATGTGACATGCAGAAGTATTGGTCCTTAGAGTATTATCTCCTATGCCTTTTCCAGACAAATGAAAAGTGACTAAGATGGTAAGAGTATTTAATATGGTAACCACAATTGACAGCAAAATTTTGCAGATGGATAAAGAGGACAAAGGACATTACTCTTGTGTTTTTTTAAGTGTATCACAAAGCTATGCCCTATATGGAAAAATGTTTCCTTCTCTACTTAAAAAGTATTTGTTTACAATCAGCATTCATAACAGGTTTAAAAAAGATAAAAAATGAGTGAATTCCTAATTTTTTTTTGTATTTTTCCAAAGCTGGAAACAGGGAGGCAGTTAGACAGACTCCTGCATGTGCCTGACTGGGATTCACCCGGCACGCCCATTTGTCCGGGGCGTTGCTCTATTGCAACCAGAGCCACTCAGCAGAGGCCATGGAGCCATCCTCAGCACCCGGGCCAACTTTGCTCCAATGGAGCCTCGGCTGCAGGAGGGGAAGAGAGAGACAGAGAGGAAGGAGAGGGGGATGGGTGGAGAAGCAGATGGGCGCTTCTCCTGTGTGCTCCAGCCGAGAATCGAACCCGGGACTTCCGCACGCCAGGCCGACGCTTTACCACTGAGCCAATTGCCCTAATGTTTTTGAATTTAAGTGAATGAACTAAAAAAACAGTATTGAAAAGTGTTTTGATATTTTTTAAATGTGCGTAAACATGTTGTTGAAGGAATTTATAAATTACATCAACTGATTTATATTCATGCAAGAATAAGTAAAAAATGCATTTTCTGGGGACATTGAAGTAAGAGATGAACATAATATTTTATTGCTCGTGTTACTTTTGGTTTAACATACTTAGTACTTAGCAAATGCTCTTATTTGCTTTTAATTTTCAAAAAATTTTATATTTAGATAGGAAATATATAATATGTTAATAGTATTTGTTTAAATCTCTTATCAATGAATGTGCTATGTCCATTTCATGTGACAATAGGTAATTATATTTTTAAAGAAGAAACTTTCCTTTTTATACATAGGTGCATTACTTCACCTTCCTCAACTTCCCTGAAATTTCCAATGTCCAAATTTTACATAAGTCTTTTATTGAAAATTTATAATTTCCTTGATATGCGTTGGCTTGAATAGTTTTTTAAAATCAGACAATATCTGTAATCTAAAGCCATTCACTTCGTTTTCAGAATTTATATTAAACACCAGACCCAAATTAATTTCTTAAATCTAATAATTAATATATAGTCGTCTCTTGTCTCTTGCGGGGGTTATGTTCCAGAACCCCCCGCGATAGGTGGAAATCTGTGAAGTTGCGACCTTATATTTGTTTTATTATTTATATATATTTTAAGGCTTTATAAACCCTACCTACACTCTTATAAACCTTTCCTACACTGTTATTAACCTTTCCTACATTTTTATAAACACTTCCTATGCTCTTAAACACTTTCTACACTCTTAAACCTATGTAATTTTAACAACATATAAAATTCTACATGGGTATTCACCAGTGAATACTAATATGTTCTAATTAATATTTTTATATATTTTTTATATTTTCAAATTTTTAGGCTAGAAAGTGCTTATTTTACTGCAAAAATAATTACAATTATAAATATATAAAAATACTTATATACTGCAAAATTCCACAATATAGCGAAAAATCCACGATACAAAATTAGATATATACAATTTAAAAATCCGCAATACAGTGACACTGCGAAAAGGGAACCGCGTAGTTTGAATGACACAGTCAGTGACAATGCATAACCTTATGCCATCTGAGTTTACCAAATCAACTCTATTTCTACTATCCTATGTTAAGTTCCTTCAATTCATTGAGCTCTTTATCTGTACAACTGACTTTCCTGCAATCCTGGTATCCTACTTTTACATCTTCCACCTTCCTAGAGGACTTAAATGTAAAATTAACTTACCCTGTCATTTTATGTTACTTGAGCAGCTTTTTCTTCCTAATTTTGTGATTTTAATCTCTCTTAGACAGTTGGCTTCATTTGTTAGTATTCTATTCTGAATTAATGCTTCATTGCCTTATAATTGTTATTATAATACACTCAGCAATTATAACTTGGGAAAAGGGGTACCTCTTCTTGCCATCTCTCAGCAATATTGAGAACTGATATTATTCACCTGGGAGAAGCCCTCAACCGTCACTCCCAAGCCTCATAGAACAGCAGTCATTCTCTTAGTAAATAAACTTGCATCTAAACCCTGGTTATCACTCTTGTGGTTTCAGACAATAGTGGATTTAATCCTTTTTTATGGATATACAGAAATATCAACACAAAATACCAATTTGAATGAAAAACATAATAGTTACATGGAGTGAAATATTCCCAGGGACCATCGTGGTGCATTCTCTCCTCTAGATGCATGGGAAGTCAAATCATATAGAATAGTAAGTTATTCATGAACAGTAAGAACTAATATCTCTGGTGGTGCAGTGGATAAAAGCATTGACTTGGTACGCTGAGGTTGCCAGTTCAAAACCCGGGCTTGCCTGGCCAAGGCACATGTAGCAGTTGATGCTTCCTGCTCCTCCCTTCTTCTCTTTCTCTCTCTCTCCTCTCAAAAATGAGTAATAATAAAAAAGAACTAATATCTCAAGGGCAAATTATCAAGGTCTGTATGACAAAAGTGTTTTTTCTCTGTAGGTGAATGTGCATGGATAGATAAGTAATAAAGATTACTTGAAATCAACACAAGGAGAATTAGATAAATCACATGACCCTGGGCCACTGCAGATGGCCCAAATGCAGTAGAGAAGGTTTTGCTCTTGAAAAGGGAACAGTACAAGCTGTCTGAAGCTTAGACATGATTTTGCAAACGGGAAGAAATTCTTGGAGTTTATTGCCCAAAGTTCATAATCTCCTTGAACAATGTTTGAAAGATACTTTGACTATTAAAGTCTGTGACACCCCTTTTAATATGATCCATGGACGATCCATGGATGATCCACTGCATCTCCAGAGACTGAAGTGCTATTTTAATACATACGTACATTTTGCATACCCCTTTTTTGTTCCATTTGGCTTCCATTTTTTAGGTTAACATTAAGAGGACAATATAATTTCTTATTAATTTCAAGTTTTTGAGGAATATCACATTCTGGACTGTCAGTGTTGGCTAGTGTATATTTCTTAATGCCCTTTCCATAGCCTCAATTGTAAAATTACAAATGTTCAGGAGATAATCAGGATACTGATATGTTCAAATCAATAGAAAATAAGTTTTATAGATATAAACACTTTAAATATATCTGTATGTGCAACCCCAGTTGCAACCAAAAAATAATTCATTATAAGTCTCATTTTATGCTCAACACCTAGATAACTTGTAGGTTAAAAAGTCAGTCAACAATATCTGCAGCTGATTAGTATTTTTAATCACCTTTTCTTCAGTCTACTGGTTCCCCTCCTCCACAAAAACCTCTTGCTTGTTTTCTTGCAAAGCTGCCAAGAAACTGAACAAATTTAATGTCTGAATAACTTTCTGCTCTCTCAGTGATCTTGAAAAAGTACTTGTATCATTAAAAATTCAAAGAAAAGAACATTTTAAAAAGACTGGCATATGTAATCATCATACCTCCTGTTATGCTACTGTGCTATTACAATCTTAGGAACTTAAAAAAGTATCTTTAAAGGCATTAACTTTTCTCTAGTTACCCAATTATTTTTTTAAATTCTGATATTTTTCAGAAAGGATCACACAATTCACTGCATATAGGGAAAAAGCAAGAAAAACAAGGAGAAGAGACTGATTAATCCTGTGAAATTTTGTGATACTACACAATGATTTTAAACAGTGACATGAAATTTCAAATAGAGTATTTCAAAAGGTTTTTATTTTTAATTGAGGTGAAGTTCACATTCAATGAACCGTTTGAACTCTATAATTCAGTGACATTTAGAGCATTCACAATGTGGCTCTTTAGTTTAAAAAGTTTTTCATAGCCCAGAACACCTTGTACTCTTAATCACTTTTCATACCTCTCTCCTCCATTCCCTTGGCAACTACGGATAAGCTTCCTGTATCTGCAGATTTGCCTAATCTGGCTTTGAGGGGTTTGAAATGTAAATATACATAATTTTTAAATTCTGTTTATGCATTTATTACATTTATATCGTTTTTACTGAGGAAAGAGCTATGGAAGAGAAGGATGGAAAATTCTAAGAATATGTCCTGGAAACTCTGGCAAGATGCTAAAGTGTCATCAGAAGAATCCTTCTGATACCTCTCCCATGGCATGTACCACACTATTGTAATGATCTGCTTGCCTGTCAGTCTTCTGCTCAAAACTGTAATCACTGGGGTACATTTTTCACTTCACATCGTGCCTGTAGACATCTCAGTCTTTGCTGTTTTCTGAAGGGAATGTGGGAAAAGAAGAGAAGCGGTAGAGTTCTTTGATAATATTTTGACCTGAATTTATAAATAGAGAAGTTATTATACTGGATTGGTTTTTTTTTCCTTCCTTCCTTCCTTCCTTCCTTCCTTCCTTCCTTCCTTCCTTCCTTCCTTCCTTCCTTCCTTCCTCCCCTTCCCCTTCCCCTTCCCCTTCCCCTTCCCCTTCCCCTTCCCCTTCCCCTTCCCCTTCCCCTTCCCCTTCCCCTTCCCCTTCCCCTTCCCCTTCCCCTTCCCCTTCCCCTTCCCCTTCCCCTTCCCCTTCCCCTTCCCCTTCTCCCTCCCTCCCTCCCTCCCTCCCTCCCTCCCTCCCTCCCTTCCTTCCTCCCTTCCTTCCTTCCTTCCTTCCTTCCTTCCTTCTTTTTTTATTTTTGTGTTTGTCTTTTGTGATGTTAGTATTTGTGGTCTGACTTTTCTAAAGTCACCTCAAAGAATATAAAATTGGCCCCCAAAATGTGTTTATAAAGTGTGTTGTATCCAACAGTTAGCTTTATTAGCATATAACCAGTGATTATGCATCATGTATATTGTTGTCTAATATGTAAAAGAGCTACACTTAATTATCTGGGCAATGCAATCTGATTTTGTCCTGTCTCTTTTCTTTCTCTAGTCATTCTTTCCTCCTAGCACAACCTTTGTTTTCAAACCCCATCCCACCCTTGCCCACAGCATCATTGTTCAGTCCCGCGGGTTCAGTTTATGAAAACTCACACAGACCTGGAGTGAGACATAAAGAGGAGTACTTATAGAAAAGAGAGAAAAACTAGATCTGAATCCTTTCCTCGTGTATATATTCCTTAAAATGTGATTTTAATTTTGCATAGGATACTGGAAAACATGATTAATTAAAAGCCCAGTGTCAACCCTGTTCATTTCCTTATAAAACAGCTTGCTTCTAATACACAACTTGCCCACCACTGACAGTAGTAGGTATTGTTTCCAACAATGGGTAAGATAAATATTTTTCTTTATCTTATCCATTTTATCTTATCCATCTTATCCTCTTTACTTCACCTTTTTATTTTCCACTTTATTGTTGAGATAATTCTCCTAATGCTGATATGTCTCTGAAAAAAGTCGATGAAAATAACAGCCTTTTTCATAATTCGTTACATGTCCATGTCTTGAGCTGTCATTCTGTGTTGGTTTAGACAGATACTACCTTCAGAGGTAGGGTGTTAGAATTGTATTTTAATATTCTATTTCCAAAGTTCTGTGAAGACAGTGCTACATATTTGATTTGTGGAAAAGAATAGGTTGTGGTTGATTTTACTGAATTCCAATGAACATTGTTTTCTGCTCATTTTGTCTTTCTTCTGGGTAACACATCATATTATCTTGTATGGGGTGTCTATGCTCCTCCTCAGTGCCATTAACATACATCTGGGCCACCCTTTGTGTGGAACCGTCCCCTGGTGAAATCCTCAGTGGTCTGGGATGGAGAAAGACTGCAATTTACCGAGTCCATTATCACCTCTGGACGTGTAGAATGATAATGGAAGTGACAGAGGTGCAGCTGAAAATTGGCTCTTAATATTTTATGTGTTCAAGCAAAGGATTGGAAATCTCATGCTGCTCTTTAGGGAAAATGAAGTATGTTAGGATTTTTTTTTATTAGAAAGTTATATGCAAAGGGTTGGCTGCAGGGTTTCAAAGAAAGTATTATGGCATATTTATTTTGTGTTAACCAATACTTCTCACTAGAGGTTTAGAGGGGAAAAATACTTCAGTGTGAAAAATTAATGTATGGAAATAAAGTATATCCAGCTTGGAAGCAAAGTTTCAGAACTGACCATTTTAAAGTCATGCACCATATACATTACTACTTTGTTTTAATCAATCTGGTATGCTTAAAAGAATCACAATAGTTGCCTAACATGATTATCTTCTGGGTTGGAGGTGGTTTATTCTTATCCCCACCCCCCCATTGTTTTTCTGACTTACAACTTTGAATAAATGTTTCACAAGCTATGATTGTCACATTGATTTTGCAAACAGAAATTCTGTCAGAATTTTTAAGTGTTTAGGACATACAAGATGAAAAACAAATACAGCTTCTGAAATAGTTATATTAATAATTTAACATGTATCTCAATATATTACAGTGTTTATAATAGCACTAAAGAGACTTTGTTGAAAGAATTCTCTCATGAAAAATGTAGTTGCTTTCTGGGTTGACTAAGATGAGAAACAATACAGAACCCTTTTTATAAGTATTTTATTACTTGTCATCCATCTTATTCAGACAAAAGTAGTAAGGTGATATTTTTTCTTAATAATAAAAGACTAAATATCATTGAAATTTATCAGCTGTTAAGTCCTGTCTGTATTCCTTGATGTATATTTATGATATAAAGAATCTCTAATTTCTATACTTTACCAGTGTACATTAGTGGCATTAGTATATCATTATTGCCTAGTGATTAATATTTCTAGATTTTACAATTTCAGGCATTTGGAGATGATAGGATAAACATTGCGGGCTTTTTTTCCCCCCCTTTTAGTTGCTTTTCAGAAATGACAGCTTACTTTCTCTTATATGTGTATGTTAATATTTCTTTTCTGGAAATGAACATCACTTTACTCAACTGTGAGTAAGAAACGTTTCAAGTTGCTATGGTAGATTTCAAGCCTCATTTAAATCAGCAACGCCTGCCATTTTGAATAAGGTCTCTGTAGACCCGTTTATTTAGATGTGGCATTTGATTCAGTTGTCACTGACAGGATCAAAGTAATAAGACTTTCAGTTTGAGACTTACAGAGAATTCTAAATGGTACAAACACCCTGTCAGTGACTGCTTAGCTTATAAATTTCTCATATTTGTAAGACACATATATAGACTTTATGTTATATGGGATCAATATTAGTTAATACCTTAACTTTTATCACTACAACGATATTGACTATTATATGCTAAACAAAGTTTTAGGCACTTTTAAATGTATTCTCTATACTGCACTAATCTTTGGGGTTTCCAAGTTTACAGGGAAAAGATGGTTGTTTAGGTCACTTTTAGCCCCATACCTAATTCATTTCCTGGAAATTAATAAGAATTCAATAAATTTTTGTTAAATGAGATCCTGGCCCAGTAGCTCTGTTGGTTAGAGCTTTGTCCCAATGCCATATGCCAGCGTAGCAGGTTGAATCCTCAGTCAGGGCACATACTAACCAACCAATGAATGCATGTAAGTGGAACAACAAACTGATGTCTTTCTTTCAAGACAGTAAATAAACATTAAAATTTTTTTGTTGTTGTCGAATAAAAAAAGGCATTACTTTCATTCTAGGCATCATAAGTAAGATGGTTGTATAAATATTTTATGGGATGGTTTCATAAAAAGCTTGGAATTCTGGTACTGGTGACAGAGCAATGGTTCTCTCTTTGTTTTTTGGTACCTAGAATATGAACAAATAAAATCTCAGAGGTAAAAACCTTATCAAAGTGCGGTCTTCTTAATTGGTTTGCTCTTTAAAGGTGGGCCGTATAACAGTGGCCTTTCCTTTTGATACAAGATAGAATTTCTCCCTCTGGGTCTTGCCAATTCTACAAAAAAGTTTTAATATTTCAAGTGTCTTTTTTTTTTCCTTGCTAAATAATGTAAATCATAAAATGATATAATGTTCATTTCAAAAGTGTATCTGTTGCTGACAACTTTTCTTTTTAACAGTGTTTTTCTCAGGTGTTATTACATTACCATACTTCAGTGTTAAAACATGCAAAAGCATTGTTGGTAGTTGTAATTTATCGAAAGAAAATCCATAGAAAATTCCAATGCTTCATATTCCTGAATGTTATGAACACTTTTAACATGTCTACATCCATCATCACCATTTTCTCCTACTTTCACATGTGACTTAGAGCTGCCCTTTGCACTGTGCGTCTGGTAAAGTCAGACCAGGAAAACGAACATTTTTAATAGCCTTTCCTTAAATTGATCCATTATGTGCTACCATTAGAACTTGAAATTTATATTTTCATATTTGTATTTCTCATATATTGATATATTCTCATATATGTGTGTATATATATTCTCACACATATATATTTCATATATATATATATTATATATATATGTATTTCTGCAAGGCAGCTCATACTGTTATTGAACTCCTTTCATAGATAGGACCTGAGGCCCACCTGAGTTGTATGGATTGCCCGTGGTGATGAGATTTTCAGGTGTTGCATGTGGGACTACAACCCCATTTCAGTATTCTTTCCACATATGTTATAAATCAGTGTTCAGTGATCAGGCTTAAGTCCCCTTTTGGGGTTAGAAAAAGTCCTGGCCATAGGAGCAGTCACATTCTCAACTGGGCATTAGCTAGAAAAGTGTTAGCAAAGTGTGGTTGTTTCCACTACTGGCAAAGTCTTCTTTCCTCCCCTTAATTTATCAAAGTTGTATCCATCCTACAGGGTTAGCTCCAAGCCCCTTCTTCCTGAAGAAGGGCCTTTTATCCTGCAGATTCTTTTTCTTCTATGATATATATTCTTCACAGTTTGCCTGGTTTTAGACTTTTCTATTTTCCATCTTTGTGTCTCAGTGAATCTAGAATTAGACAGACCTGAATTTTATTCTTAGATGTGCCACTTTAACTAGCTGTGTGTCATCAGGAAGGTTGCTAAATTTGCTAGTATAAGTTTCCAAGTTTTTTTGTCTGTAAATTAGGTCACCTACCTCATAAGACAGTTTTCAGTCTTAAAACATGTGAATAGCTTGGCAAAATGTGACTCAGTATGTGCTCAATAAATAGCAGCTATTTTTATTTTTGACCTTTGTTTAATTTGGACCTTCATCTTTTTATGAATCCAGCACAGTGGTTGAATATAGAATTATATGAGACTATCAAGAACTCCTCTATCTTGATTCATAGTTCAAGACACTATGACTACATTTAAGAAATAATTTTTATATAGTGTCATGTTTTGATTAGGCCCAACAGAGGAAGAAAGAAAGAAGCTCAGAGGGTAATGATAATAGTAAGCTATTCCTAATCTATTGCACTGTGATAGAGATGATAGAGAAATAAAATGTGAACCACTTAGTGAATGGAAAGCCAAGGTATAACAGTGGTACCCTAGTCATAATCAAGCAACAGACATATTTAATATTCCACCACTTTAAACCAGACAATCTCAGAAAATGATCTAGTTCTTTTTAATGATGGTATAATTTACATAGAGTCAAAAGAAATGTTTTTAGTGTACAGTTATATAAAGTTTGAGAAACACATTCAGTTGTGTAACCACCACAGTTTTATAGCCAAACCCAATCAAGGTCTAGACCATTTATCATTGGCAATGAATTTGGAATTAGGCAGGCTTGAAATTAAATCCTGGATTTGCTACTTTCAAGTTAATGTCATTGAACATTTTTCTCACCTTCAAAATATGCCTTTACGACCACTATTTTCAGTCTCTCACTTTATTCCTAAATTTGGCAATAGTTAGCTGTTTCCTGTCTTTAAAGTTTTGCCTTTTTCAGACTATCATATGAATATTATAACGTAGTGTGTAGCTTCTTTTTCTGCTTTCTTTCATTTAGCATAATTATTTGAAATTCAGCCAGGTTATTTGGATGTGTCAGTTGCTAATTGCTTTTATTTCTAAATAGTATTCCATTGTATGGATATAACATGCTTTGTTTATTCCCTGACCAGTTTAAATTTCCCTATAGTGTGGTTTATGAATAAAGCCACTAATAAACATTTGTGTACAGGTTTCTGTCTGAAAATAAGTTTTAATTTTTTCTTGGGTAAATATCTGGGAATGGATTACTGGGTCATAGGGAAAGTGTTCTGAAAGTGTTAGAGAGATTTCTTTAAAATTTTAACTAAAGATACATCATACTCATTTTTAATTGGATAATTATAGATATACTCTGACTTATGATATTAAGCATCATATAAGATTTTATTAAATAGTCATCATTTTGAATGTAGCTTATTAAATATTGAGTAATCATTGCATGTAAGAATTCGTATTATTATCTTCAGTAGTCTCTCAGAGTGTATCATTACCCAGGATGCTAATTTTCTCTGACTGGACTCAGACAGCTCTTTCTGTATTCTCATCTGCCAGTTTGTAGATATTTTTCCTTCTGTCTTTACAACTTACCTAGTTTTCCCTCTTGATACTCTTGGTTCCACTCTCCCCTTTTCATGTACCACTTATTTATCTATTGTATCATTGTAAATCAGACTGAATAACTTGCTGAAGTGTTGGTTACTTTAAGTACTGTACTTGATGTCCTGAGTCTATTACAGGGTACTATTTAAAAAAAGAAAAAGGACTCTGAATGAAGGCCTTTCTCTTTCAGGCACTCCAAGGAGAAGAAATGTATCTCTCCTTCATTCTAGATACTTTATAACATCTCCTTTTATGAAAAAAAATAATAAAATAAAATAAAACAAACAAACAAAAAGCCTCAATCACTTCTTTGCAGGTACTTTATCTTCCAAAAATGAATATTCTTTCTAAGTAAGTCCTAGTGGTACTATCTTGATGCTAACATGGATGGATTCACAGCCCAGCTGCCCACGCCTGCATCCATCAATGACACCAGTTCTTCACTAGGAACTTACTTCCTCTTCTTTTCACCAATATGTCTAAATGACTCCATTGATTCTGATTTCTCTAAATCAGGTTGCTCAGAAAACCCATTTATTGCTTTATTATGTGCTCATTATACATAATACTTTTAGGCTTCCTTTAGCAACCAAATTGTCAAGAACTTTCACTTTTCTTCCCTGAAGTACTTTCCTTTGTATTAAATATATTAAGAAAAAAACAAATAAATACTTACAGATTGATTGCTTGAATAGCTATGTTAAACAACATTATTAAGAGCATTATTGTACTGAATTTGCATATAACAGTTTCTCAAATAATGTCTTTACTTCTTTACTTCAATGCCACTTTCTTATAATGTTGGTGAGGGGGAAAATTAATTTGTGGCCTGGCCCTCTGTCTTCGTGGAGTTTGCATCTTCTTCCCATGTCGGTGAGGATTTTTTCTGGGAACTGGTTTCCTCCCACATCCAAAGATGTGCATGTTGAATAAACTGGAGTGTTTTCATTGTTCCAGTCTAAATGAGTGTGGTTGCGGGTGTGAGTGCCTTGTAATGGATGTAATGGAAGGGCACCCTGTCCATCCTAGCTTGGCTCTGGTCACCCATGACCCTGAACTAGAGTAAATGTGTTGGGAAATCATTATCTGACTTATTTTTATTAACCTTTCTTAAATCCATATCAAGCTGATGTTTATTTTAGTGTTTAGTATTAGAAGTGTTTGATATCTTTATTTAAAAGTTTGTTGATATTTTTGTGACCAGAAATGTTCTGTAGCAACTAAACTCTTGTTTATATTAATTAGCTTATGGAAAAAAATAGTTTATTGTAAATCTCAGTTTCCAAGAGCCTGTCTATGATGTTAAGTGAAGTCTTAATGTACTTGATGTTCTTGGTTATTACAGGGTATTATTAAAAAACAGAAAAGCAACAACAACAACTGTGGCTGTGGCTGTCCCAGGATGAGAGACAAAAACCCTGTCTGATTCCAGTGGAATGTATTCTTAAACTGCATTCAACCACATCCCTCTCCATTTTTTTTAATTTTTTTTTTAACAGAGACAGAGATAGAGTCAGAGAGAGAGATAGACAGGGACAGACAGGAACGGAGAGATGAGAAGCATCAATCATTAGTTTTTTGTTGTGCATTGCAACACCTTAGTTGTTCATTGATTGCTTTCTCATATGTGCCTTGACTGTGGGCCTTCAGCAGACTGAGTAACCCCTTGCTGGAGCCAGTGACCTTGGGTTCAAGCTGGCGAGCTTTTGCTCTAACCATATGAGCCCGCACTCAAGCTGGCGACCTCGGGGTCTCGAACCTGGGTCCTCCGCATCCCAGTCCAATGCTCTATCCACTGTGCCACCTCCTGGTCAGGCCCCTCTCCATTTTTGACTGTTACTCATCTAAAAGACTCATGCCAATAATTAATGTGCCTAAGAAAATGAAGTAGAGTGATCAGATAAAATTAAGCAGAAAAAGGTAAGAATGAAAATGATATATGCTTACAAGGAAGGAGGGAAATAAATAAACGTTGGTAATTAGGTCTGCAAAGCGTCCCCTGAAATTTGATACATAATTGATATGTAAACTTCTCTAAAGTTTCTCCTCTACAAAAATAGAAAATCAAAAGACAACCAATAATGAAAATAAGTTAAGTGAGGCGACAGCTTTTTCAGTTTTTAATTGGGTTTGCTCCTTCCTTCCCTTCCAGATCGTGGCACCCAAGGCTCTGCCTGCACAGCTGCCAGTTGAGTTACCTCCAATGTGATCAAGCCCTGTACTATAGGTTGCAACAGAATCAATCTACCAAGCGTGGCTATTTATAAGCTTCTCCATACATTTCTAAATAGAATTGAAGACTGATTCAATACAACATTTTGGTTAATTTTTTAATGGGAGCAATATCTTGGATTTGCAGGGTGGTGATTATTCACTTAAATCATGTGCATATCAGAACTAGACCAGAGACTGTGAGTTCCAGGAGTCACAGGAGGAAAGAATTGTAATCCACTGCTCCAGTTCTCAGGATGATTCTCCTTAAATCCAGGGTCCATCTAACCATGCTGTTTTCACTGTGAAGCCCATGTTAACCAGGGTGGCACTGGTTTTCTTGCCTATCGGTCCATTTCCAATACCATACATGATGAGAGGTTTGCTTTCAAACTTTCAGTAGCCTGTCACTGTAGAGTAGTCCTTTCCTTATTTGTGATTTTGCTTTTCAAGATTTCAGTTACCTGCAGTTTACCATGGTCCAAAAATACTAAACAGAAAATTCCCAATTCATAAGTGTTATGTTGCAAGCCATTCTGAGTAGTGTAATGTAATCTAGCACTGTCCCGCTCCGCCCTCCTGGGACGTGAATCATCCCTTTTTCCAGCACCTCCACCCTCTGTGTGCTCTCCACTTGTTTGTCTCTTAGTAGTCATCTGGGTCCGCAATTTTCAACCTTCTTCATCTCATGATACACATAAACTAATTACTAAAATTTTGTGGCACACCAAACATATATTTCTTACCAGTCTAACAAAAAAAATAGCTATAATTTTGATTCATTCACACCGGACAGTTATTGTTGTGTTGGCTGTTGTCATTCTTTTATTTCACAGTCCAAGAGAAAAGAGGGTCAGTGTCCTTTACTACATAATCCAGTATTGCATGTTTTAAAAATTCTTGTGACATGCTGGTTGAAAATTGCTGACTAGATCAGATTGACCATGGTGGTATCACAGGGCTTGTGTTCAAGTAACCCTTATTTTACTTAATAACAGCCAAAAATCACAAAAGTAGTGATGCTGGCAATTTGGATAGGCTAAAAATAAGTGAAAAGGTGCTTTCATTAAGTGCAAAGGTGAAAGTTCTTAATTTAATATGGAAAGAAAAAATCATAAGCTGAGGTTGTTAGGTTCTATGGTATGAACAAATAAATCTTCATGAAATTATGAAGAAGGAAAAAGAAACTCATTAGTTTTGTTGTTGTACCTCAAACTGCTAAAGGTATGGTCATGACGCATGAAAGTTCTTAGGATGGAAAAGGCATTAAATTTATGGGTGGAAGACATGAACAGAAAATGTGTTCCAATTGACAGCAATGTGTCGTGCCTAAAAGCATTGGGCTTATAGGAAGACTTCAGCAAGGCATCATCTGAAAAAAGTGACACCAAGCCATTTACTGCAAGTAATGGATGGTTACACAGAATTGGGAATAGAAATTTGTAATAGAAAATATAAAAATTGCCATTTGTAATAGAAAATATAAAAATTGCTGAAGAAAGAGAAAGAGCAAGAACACATTTACATAATTTTTATTATAGTAGATTATTACAATTGTTCTATTTTATTATTAGTTGTTGTTAATCTCTAATTGTGCCTAATTTATAAATTAATCTTTATCTTATGCATGTATGTATGTCTAGGGGAAAACATATTATATAGAAGGTTCAGTAGTATCTGTGGTTTCAGGCATTCACTGGGGCCTGGACTGTATCCCCCACAGATGAGGGGGGACTGCTGTATATGGAGAGGTACTATTTTGATCACCATTTCTATGATAGTAAACTAAGGAATTCATTCTGTCAGCATTTTAAAAAGGTGATGGGGTCTTACTGGATTAATATACTACTGCATAAATTAAAGCATTCATAATTTAATTAAATTTTTTTGTATACTTGGCTTGACTTCATTTTTAGTGGAAAACAAAGAATTTGTATTATACAGTAAGGACAGGTTAAATCTTATCAAAACTTAGACTTAAAATTTCATAATCCCACAGGCTGATCAGGCAGTGGCGCAGTGGATAGAGTGTTGGACTGGGATGCAGAGGAACCAGGTTTGAGACCCCGAGGTCGCCAGCTTGAGCGCAGGCTCATCTGGTTTGAGCAAAGCTCACTAGCTTGGACCCAAGATTGCTGGCTTGAGCAAGGGGTTACTTGGTCTGCTGAAGGCCTCTGGTCAAGGCACATATGAGAAAACAATCAATGAACAGCTAAGGTGTAGCAACGAAAAACTGATGATTGATGCTTCTCATCTGTCTCTGTTCCTGTCTGTCTGTCCCTATCCATCTCTTTCTCTGACTCTCTCTCTGTCTCTGTAAAAAAAAAATAAAAAAATAGAAAAACAATTTTATAATCCCAGAGAAACCCAATAAATAAAAATATTAAAAAGAGACAACAAATTTTTAGCTCAAAGAAATTTTTCTATTTCACTTAAAATTGGTAAAAAAAAAAACCATCCGTTTTTATGTTGTATCTCTTAAAAAACAAACTTAATAGAGTGAAATAACATATATAAACCAATATTAAATATATCTTTAGAGAGTTCCAAAAGGAGGGATTATTTATTAAATTTTCAAAGGTTCTAGATTCTACTGTGGCTTGGTAGGGGAAAGATGACTGGCCAGCTGCTTTGATTTAGGTGATCCAAAAGAATCTCTTGTAAATGGAGAGTCTTAACCCAGAGTGAACTCTTAATCTCTTGAAAGTTAAGAAGAAAATTATATTTAAAACACTAGTTTATACAGTGAGTAGTAAAAATAAGTAGCTTATTTGCCCTCCTGTGGTTTACAGTTGCACTTGAAAAATAACAACAAAGGCCTCACAGACCCTCCCTGATCTCCCAGAAACCCTTGTCTGGCTGTGTCCCCTCTGATCTGGTCATGTACCATTCTTCTCCTGCCTGGGTCTCACTGGCTTCCTTGCTGATGCTTGGCTTACCCAAGCTGATTCCCAACTCCAGTTTCTGGTATTAGCTGTTTCCTCTCCTTGGAATGTTATCCAAGTTAATTGCTTCTTTATTCTTTATTATCTAGTTCTTTCTTGAGAAGTCTCACTAATATATCACAGCTTCCTACTCACTTGTGATCTCCAATTAACTTTTTTTCCCATGTTTCCTCTACGGGAATATAAGCTTTTTGAGTGCAAAAACTTTCCTTATTGTCATTATGTCTCCTAAATTTAGGAAACACCTGCCTGAGTTACTAGCATGATAAATGGTATAGGACGAAGCTATGCATAGCATATATTTGCATGAGTATGAGTGTGTGTGCAGGTATATGTATACACACCTATGCTTGGGACTTTAACAAAAACACAAAGGTCACATCTGCATATATTACTAATGATTTAGCTTATTGTTTAGATTATGTTGCTAATTATTCTTTGTGAGATAGCTCACAAAATTACTTCACCTCACCCAAATTTTCTAACTGTAAATGGTAGACACAGTGGAGAGTATAAATAGTTAAAAGCCTTAGAGACCTTCAGGACTATGTAATTCAGTCTTTTCTTATCCAACTCTGTTGTACAATAAGGTAAATGAGATTCAAAAAGGTGACACAGTACACAGGGGCACATGTCTAGTAGACTGGACATTCCGAATCTCCACACTAGGATTCTGAATCAAAGTCAAACATCCTTTCCACTCAAACAAGCTGCCTTTCTCTTCTCTGTGCCAGATTATCCATTAATCTGCCTTGGACCTCTTGGTCTTGGTGTTTTTTTTTTGTACTATTTGGCTTCATGTAGTGACTTAACTCTGAAATAGTGCTTTAAGAGCCCAGACTCTTGAAACAAACTTGTTTAATTCTGACTGTACCATTCATTAAATATATCATTCAAGTTAAGTAAGCTACATGACTGTGCCTCTGTTAATTTATCTACAAAATAGAAATAACAATACTACGTTTTCTTTGACAATTAAATATAATAACATATACACTGCTCACAAAAATTAAGGAGATATTTTATAGTTTCATATTCATTTTGAAATATCCCCTAACTTCTGTGAGCAGTATATATGACAGTAATTGTACGTATTCTTACAAGATTTTTGAAACTTTGGTCTATAAAGTTATTTAGGATAAAAAACAATTGAGTACTAACATATTAAACATAACAACACCTGGCTAAAGTAACTTTGAAATTTCTTATTAGTTAAATATCAATTTAAGAAAAGAACATTCGAGACAGATTTTCACCACTAACCAAGGAGTTCTTCATCACTACTTATTAAATGTAAAACAATTACAGTATTATCTTTTGAAACATACCATGTTAAAAATTAAATCTACTGCATGGAGAGTAATAAATTCATTTGTAGTCCATTATGAATGATTTTTATATTATGTCTTGCATTAGCAATATCATTGCTTTCTTTCATTAAACTGGATAATGAGGAGATTGCCATATTTGACTGTTCAGGAAGTTGATAAAATTGAGACACAAAAATGAAAGTCTGGTAGCTTTAGACTAAAATTAACCCTTTGTATCAATTTTTGAACTAGTTTCTCAAACACTCCTGAATTTAGGCCACTTCCATGAAGAAATGCTTCTGTGTGGTCAAAAACCAAATTTAGTTATCAAGAATTCTAAATTCTAATTTTACATCATGTCTATTTCCAATTTTTTTTTTTTGGTTCTAAACTCCACTTAAAATCAGTTGATTATGGCTGCAGTTTAATATTTTTTAGGTCTTTTTAGATACTTCAAATGAATAACTATATAAATAAATGTAAAATATCGTCATCAATTCTCAGGTGCGTTATAAAGATTACTTAACGTTTATAAAGTACTTTGAAGAGGAAATTGTGATGTAAGTGCTAAGTGTAAGCTCTATTTATTAAACAAAATTATTTTAGAGTTATATTGGCTGATGAATACTTTTAAAATTTCATTTCAATGAACTCCTTTCAAAAACTCACTGAGGCATGGTGAAATGTTATTCAAGTAATCCAGGAAACTTTTTTTTTTCTTTTTTTCTTTTGGTTTTGTTTGATTTAGTGTCAAGTCTTAGCAATTCTCATTTTCTCTTTTTAACCATCACCATTGCTACCATCTAAAAATACATATATCTATAACAACTTAAAATTGTTGAAAATGAGATTAGCTATATATGCAGTATTATCTTTTTATTGTAAAGAAATAAGTACTCTCTCCCACTTATGTTTTAATTATTAATTTTAAAATTATTTTAATTAAAAATCAGATCAATGTTTCATTATTTGTGAGACTATTGAATAAATGGAGAAAATGACCATCCTCTCTTGATAGTAAATGATATGAACTATCACTAATAACTTACTACTAATGAAAGTTATAAAATTATGGTCTATTTTGTTTTAATTTCTTATAACTAGAGAGCAAAGTACTTTCTTTAGATGTGACTAAATTCATCTGGGCTCTTTTTTTCCTTTCCTTCTCTAAAACTAGCACATAGGGTGTAAAAAAGCAAACAAACACAGATAAGTCATCTCCCATTAAAAATAATGCGGTGTCTTCCTTTATCCCATTACATGTATTTCTGGCATCTCTATCCTTGTAGAACAACAGTGAGCTTATCTGTGATTTTATAGTGTCTGTACAGTAACACCAACAAAAGTAGCTGAAAGTAGCTGTCTTGCCAAATAGGGAACAGAAGTGGCAGTGCCACCAATAGAAAACAGAAGTACCAATAGTTGGCCAAATTTGTGGCCACAGAGCTGGAAGTCAGGAGAGAAATTTTGGTAAGAGAAATCAAGCAGTATTATGTGTGTGTAAGCTCTGGGCTTGGTCCTTTCTTGAGATGGAGCAGTGCCATGAGATGAAGAGAGAATGATTGACAGTCCATTTCTTGGTGCTTGTGGAGTAACTACACAAGCACCGTGTGGGTTTATGTTTCCCATCCAATTAGCCAGTCAAAATGAGAATGTCTAATGTTTACGAAAATCCAAGTTGACATTAGCATCTCCTAAATTTATTTGACTTTCATAACACTTTTCCCCCCTTATCTACCATTAACATCCCACTTCTAGAACTTGTAGTCTAGAATATACTTTAGGGAATGATGCTTTAAATAACCCAAAAAGGTTTAATTACATTTTGAACATTCTACATTAACAAGGAAGTATGTGATATGTTTTTAGAAAGTTTCCTTCAAAAAGAGTTCAAATAAAATTTCCTTTGTTTCTGAAAGTGTTTGTCTTTCATCTATCAGAAAGATAACTATGACCCTAACCATATCAGATAACTAAGGGGATGTTTATGTGTTGTGTTAAATAGACTTTGTCTTAAAACATAAAAAGGGAAAGAAGAAAGGAAAAACTCACTTAACACTTCTTTTTGCTAAATGATTCCAATTTTTCCTCTTGAGTTTATGATTCAGATGGCCTCTGAACTCTTCTGGTTGTCCATGCCATCCATGCTTATAAATCTTTTACACTTTAGAAGCTTAAGATGTTTCATTATTTATCTGTATTTGTTGGGGCCAGGCTTGATGAATGAGACTGTTTATAATGTACTGCTTATTACAAGAGCCTGTAAAAGAAAAAATAAACTAAACTGGGCCTGTGAACTTGGATATGCACTCGAGGTGTAATTTTTCTTGCAGCATGACAGGACAGAAGAAGACTGAAATCACTGATATTTTTTTGAGGATTTAGGGATCAAAAACAAAGCTACCTTCTATCATTTTCACTTGGAGAAAAGCAAAGTCACTTAGCATATAGGTTTGGCCTAGTACTACATAATGGCCTTCAGTTTATTGCTGACTTTCTTCACCATTTATGGGTAACATGAAAAAGAGAAGGTATCTGTAGGAGCTCATTTCTGGAAAACTAAATATCTTTAGACATTAGATCTATTATTTACAACTTTTACAAATAAATAGGTCAACAGAAATAGCTGCTTAGAAACTACACATGTGGTATGCATTTTCTATTCTAGCAAATCTCAGGTATGTGTGCTTAGATTTCTCAGGTGCAAAAAGAAGGTAATAGGAACTTACCAGCTCTGGCTGGTTGGCTCAGTAGTAGAGTGTCAGCCTGGTGTATAGATGTCCTGGGTTTGATTCCCGGTGAGGACACACAGGAGAAACGATCATCTGCTTCTCTACCCCTCCCCCTCCTCTCTTTTGTTTTCTCCTCCCAGAGCCATAGCTCAATTGAATGAAGCACATTGGCCCTGTGGAGCCTCTGCCTCAGGTGCTAAAAATAGCTCAGTAGCAAAGGTGACCCCAGATGGGCAGAGCATTAACCCCAGAGAGAGGTTGCTAGGTGAATCCTGGTCAGAGCACAGGCAGGAATCTTATCTCCCCTCTTCTCACTGGGAAAATATAAAAAAGAACATACCTTTCTCTTAAGGATATTTGAGCAATAACTGTATTTTTGCTCTCATTATTTATCAGTGAAATGTTAAATACACTTTTATAAATTATATTTTTGTTTTGAGTAATAAATTTTTTATTCATATTTTACTTTTTCATGTATTCTGTGATTATTTTTATATAGATATTTTCAAAAAGAAGCTTACATGGTTGAATTATTAAGTGAGAGAGTACCTGTCCTCAAGACAATCATCTTGACCCCTATGCCACTAGAATTAATTTTTCTAAAATACACTGCTGAATAGTGGTATGTGGTTATTTGGGACCTCTGTGTTAAGAGAGGAAAAAGAGATAAGGTTTTTAGTTTTTACTTGTATTACTTTGTGGAATGGCCAAGTTTGGGTGTAGAAACATCTTTATGAGAAATGTCTTGTTAAACATAGAGCAATCTCTACAGAACAAACCTGACTATTTTAGTTGTGTTGATAGGCTTTCCCAAAACTCTGATCTAGTAGAATAATGCCAATGTCCATAAATGGAGTTCCTTTGTGGCAAAGTTCCTTTTACCATGAGTTTTGTTATAATGATGGAAAAGATAATCCATATGGATTATTAATTAATTTAAACGCTTGAATGTACAAAGGTCACAAGCAGCTCCACTTTTATCTCTCTACCCAAATGAACAATAGTTAAATTGTGGACTTAGTCACATGGAAATCCTGGGTTCTGATAACCATCTTGCACTCTATTTTATTTCTTTTGAGGCTGCTAAACAACTTAACAAAGTTTTCTTAGTTGGACTCTTGTTTTTGTAACAGAATCCTATGGAATCACATTAGACCTTATTGTTAAAGCTGTATCATTCCATTGATCAAATCCAGTTTATTCAACTTTTATGCTAAATTGCAGTGGTGCAGGAAACCTAATTATAGTTTTACATTGGACTGGCTCTTATTATCTACTCTAATCACTACAAAATATGGTGATTTATTCTAATCAAAATTTTCAATAGTTTATTTATATAGTTTCTTGTCATATCATGTCAATATGTGAGAGAAAGACTATATCCTTTATTACCAATTATTTAGCAGTTATAAAATTCTACATTTTCCCCCTATTGCTTCAGGTTCCTAATACAATATGCCACAGATTAAAGACAGGCTTTTATTTTCACATTTATATAATGTTATGATTTGTGAATCTTCAATAAATAAAAATATTGACCTTAACAATTTAAAATCTTTCGTACTTTTTGAACTCTTAAGAATTTTTAATTATACAGAAAGAACTCTAGGCATATAACGTCACTAGTTAAGTTTTCCAGGCCATCCAAATATGAATTTTTAATAATATTTTAAATAAAATATAATGAACATATTAGAATTGACATGATACATGTATGTAAATTTCACAATTAGAGCTGCGTATTTTTTTCACATAAGTATTAGAGCTGTATTTGATGTTCAACTATGGTTTTATTCACTTTAAAATGGTTTCTGTTCTACTTAATTGGTTTGGATTTGCTCTGTCAGATTTTTTCCCCCTTTGTTTCCTTAGTGAGAAAGTTGCAGACCTGCTGTTTTATATTGTCATTTTTTTCTCTAAGAAAGAAAAAGGCAAGCAAAAATCTAAGTCTTATAAAAGTAATTTAGTCAGAGTTTCTGAACACTTCAAGAAATGTTTTCTGTCTTCGTTAAAGCATTGTGAAAATCCTTTGATGCATCCTTCATAGAAAATACATAAGCCACAAAATCACATTAAAGGTGATTATTTCTAAGATAATACTAATGACTCAGTTCCAGAAAAATGTCATGGATACAACCTTATACCCTTCTTTAATTTTTTATAAGAGTTTGCTAACTCTTTATATTTCTATTGGTTATAGACCAATTTGCACTATTCTAGTATAAACTGGTAAAATATTCTATTGATATTATCCAACTAGCTTGAAAATGTTCATTTAATTCTGAGTTATTCCAAGAGTTAACTAACAGAAAAAACTTAGGGCCTTTTTTCATGAGTGACCTGACCAATCTTCACATTTTTATCAAGATGACTGTCTCAAAAATTCCCAAACAAGAACTAGACCATTCATCCATAGAAATTGCTGTAATTAGTAGTATGTCTGCATTATTCAGTGTAATATTTGAACTATCAATGAGATTACAATTTGTCTTTAATTTCATAATTGTGTTTTTTTTCCATTCTCTCATACTAAGGGATCTTTTTTAGCTTTACAAAAGGTTGAGTCCACCTGTAAGAAAATTATTCCTGGAATCTTTTTAACAGGTTTTTTTTCTTTTTTTTCTTTTTTTTTTTTTTTACAGAGGCAGAGATAGACAGGGACAGACAGACAGGAACAGAGAGAGATGAGAAGCATCAATCATCAGTTTCTCGTTGCGCGTTGCGACTTCTTAGTTGTTCATTGATTGCTTTCTCACATGTGCCTTGACCACGGGCCTTCAGCAGACCGAGTAACCCCCTGCTGGAGCCAGCAACCTTGGGTCTAAGCTGGTGAGCTCTTTGCTCAAGCCAGATGAGCCCGCGCTCAAGCTGGCGACCTCGGGGTCTCGAACCTGGGTCCTTCTGCATCCCAGTCCGACGCTCTATCCACTGCGCCACCACCTGGTCAGGCTATTCCTGGAATCTTTGAAGATATTATTATGGAATAGAGGGGCATATTTTTAATTTCAGAGAAGTAAATTATGGGTTATCTATCAGTTAGTGATTGCTCCAGTTAGTTTTCTCTATGGGTTTTGCATGAAAAAAATTTATAATTTCTTATGTTCTTAGTTATTACCAATCCTGCAAATGGATAATCACAGGAAATTATTAGTATAAAATTATTTTAAGTTATTTTGCATTTAACATCATAGGAAATTTAAATTGTGGGACAGAGCTTCATAAAAATTACACAAGTAACAATGGAGTATTTGTACAGCATATGTGCTCCTAAAGTTTACCTCAATGTCCAAAATCATGAGCTAAAAACCAAAAGCAGCCCTGGCCAGTTGGTTCAGCAGTAGAGCATCGGCCTGGCGTGCACGAGTCCTGGGTTCGATTCCCAACCAGGGCATACAGGAAAAGCACCCGTCTGCTTCTCCACCCCTCCCCGTCTCCTTTCTCTCTGTCTCTCTCTTCCCCTCCCGCAGCCAAGGCTCCATTGGAGCAAAGTTGGCCCAGGTGCTGAGGATGGCTCTGTGGCCTCTGCCTCAGGCGCTAGAATGGCTCTGGTTGCAACAGAGCGATGCCCCAGATGGGCAGAGCATCGCCCTCTGGTGGGTATGCCGGATGGATCCCGGTTGGGCGCATGCGGGAGTCTGTCTGCCTCCCCGTTTCCAACTTCAGAAAAATACAAAAATACAAAATAAAAATAAATAAAAAATAAAAACCAAAAGCACTGATGGGAAAAATGGAGTTGGGCATAACACTCAAATATAGAAACTTGATTAAAATGGTAGCATAGTTTTACACATGTACATTGTTATGAAATACATAAATGTCACAATGACAATGGACTTTACCTAGAAAGAGACCTTATGAAAGAGCTGCCACTTGAGAGATACTGCAGAGGTGAAAGGAAAGTTACTGGAAATCCAACAGGAAGGTGTAACATCAGTTGTAAATGGGTGTGGTTTCTAACACATGTGGTAATCTGAATTAGCTAGTAGGTATATGATATGAAGGGTGTGTGTGTCTTAGCATTTTGTGTATTCCTATGTGGTTTTGTTCAGATGGGTGTGGTTTTCTGTGTTCATCTCTCATTTTCTCCATGCAGACTAATGCATATTCAAATGAGCAGTTCTGTGTCATGCCCAAATTATTCCTTGTTGGGTATTTGCATTTTCAAAACAAGAGTTATAGTAGAACTAACTATTCATGTGAAAGATGGGCATACTAACTTTCTAATTGAAGATGATGAACCTTGTGGTAAAAAAGTTGTGACTGTTCAATATTGTCATTTAATATCAGTACAATTAATTACATGCAGCGTTTTTATTTTTCCATCTACTGTTATACAAAATTGAACTTCAACTTCTCTGTCCATCTTAATTCATTCATTTGGATTTGTTTTACATTGAAAAATAACATCTTATCAGGAAGGGATATCAGAATCAGGAAGACCACTGAGTATTCATTTAAAATTTTTGAATATTTCCTTTGTCTGCTTTCTAGATTTCATCTCCAGAATTTGTGCTTACCAAACCATGCAGTATAAGCAAACAGAGGATTCTTTATTTATTTAACGAATGAATGAATTTAAAGGAGTAAGTGAAAATGTGGGACATGAAAGTGTATTCAATGTATTCTGTTTCTGCAAAAGCAAAAATTTCCTATGATGTTACTCTATTTTAAGAGAAATTAACAAATGTTGGAAGGGAAAGAGCTTTGACAGACTGAGTGCTTCTGTGGCCTTTGGAATATGCTTTCCTATCCTCAAGCTAAGCTTCAGTGCACAGTAGAAAAAGAATAAGTTCTTTGAGCTGAAACTTCACAGTCACCATGGGCTATTCAAAAGGAGACCAATGGGGAGAAAGATAATATAGTCATAGCTTTAAACTTGTCCTGGATTTTACTTGCTGGAAACAAAGCAAGTCACCCTGACACATTATTACTAGCTCTTTCTCAATGTAGGGAAAAGTGCTCCACAGTCCATGTTGATAAAAGTGAAAGGGAGTTCACACATGAGAGAGAAGGTGGTCTTGGATTTAGTGTAAAAGGAGTATAGTAAGGCTAAGATCTACTTCAAGACTCAGCTTGGAGACCACCTTCAATGGCAAGTCTTTTCTACCCTCTGATCCAAGTTACATATCTCTTTTTACATTCCAAAAGCACTTTTCAGGCTGTATTATATTTCTGTTTCTTGTTTTCCATTTCCCATTATGGGACGAGGACAGAAACATGTCTGCTCCATTCCCTATTAAATGCCCCAATGTGTAGATAATTGTCTAGTGCAGGATAGATGCTTAATACGCATATATAAATGAATAAATTACTGTCTACCAGAAGAGAGAAAGATCATACAAATTGGCTAAGAAATAATATAGTGCTTTATTATGAATGAACAAGTAGTGTATAGGAAGAAATCAAAGAGACTATAATTTATTCAGTCAACAGTTATCTGTTGTCTGCCTACTACTATGTTTTACTATGTTAGATGACATAGTGAATTAGAAATATATAGTCCCTAAAATCACAAAGCTTATAGTCTAGTAAAGTACACAGATATTAAATAAAGAACACATAAATAAAAGTATAATTCAGGCTTTCATAGAAATGATTATAGAACATAACTAAGACATTATATGGGCAGTCAGGATAGGCATTTTCAAGGAGGTAAAATTTAAAAGTGACTATTGAGGAATGAGGAGGGGCAAAAAGAATAATTATCTTATCAGTGCACAACAGGAGCTTAACTTGTGTGAGAAACAGAAAGGCCATGTGACAGTAGATGAGCTAGGTAGGGATAATGGACTGGAGTTGTGGTTAGAGAAACAGACTTCAGTCAGATCACACTGGGTAGAAGATCTGGATTTTAATCAAGAAGAAGTCTCATGCATTTGTTAAAACTTAGTGAATTTGGACTTTATATTTGTGAATTCTATTTTGTGTGAATATTACAAAAAAAGACTAAACAAATTTTGAGCTTTAGTTAATGATATGCATCTTTTAATATTTAAGGAAAAGTTTACTGGGGTCTGTAATTTACTTTGAAATGCATTAAAAAATAAATTGACTGTTAGAAGAATTGACTGATACATAGAACTATAGTAAAACAGGTAAAATTACTGGTAAAATATACGTTCTATATACATAGATATCCACTGTAAAATTGCTTTAAATGTGATATATCTTTGCATTAATGTTCATAGTAAAAATGTTGAAAAAATAAATAAATGCTCCAAAATGATGATAAGGAAATATATCACAATCATGCAAGATCCCACAACCAAAGGGAAGGATTATTCTAGCATATTATCATTTGATTTTTTTTCCTACAAATTTTTATTTTTATACAATTTGGTACCGGATTTTATGATAATAAGTATATCCCACAGCTTTAAAAAAGTTTCAAACTATTTGCATGGTTTTACATCACTTAAACTATCAAATCTTTTGACGAGTTATTTCCTTGGCTAAGTACAAAAACAACTGTCCGACTAGAACCTGTGTGCCCTCAGCTGCCCACCAGCACCCACCCTCAGTGTTGCAGAACGGAAGTGAGCACACTGGAGCCCATGACCATGTTCACCTATCTGCAGCAGGTTCTACTTCAAATGTCTTGTTCACAAGTTTGTGGTTGATTTAAATTGTATTAGAAAAATGAACTATTGTTTCTCTGAAAGTTAAGTGTGCCCCAGAATATTGGTGTACTCAGTAGTTTGGCTTCTAACCCTTCTGTGAAAAGTTAAGTAACATAGCCTTAAAGCTGTGGAACAGAGGTTACTTTTTTCCTTGAGTTGTTACCCACCAAGAGCGTTTCACTGAAAGATTAGTGTATCACAGAATCACATTAGGAACTTCATGCTTGATCTCCCTATGTTTTCAATGAAAACATTTCCCTTTTATTGATGTTTGTTCCTAGTGACCCTTTGAGGTCAGAAGACAGAGTTTCTTTATTAAATCAGTAAATCAAGGGTATTTAATTGGCACTAGAAACTTCTGAGTGGTTTTGCCCTATTCCAGCCCCAAACAGAGTTCTGAACAACAAATGTGAATTCTGCTTTTCCAAGAAGGTAGGGGGTGAGAGATTATAACAGGCTCTGTGTAAGTAGTCAGCCACTCATTGCCTTCAAAGCTCTGATTTTCTTGGTGTAGGCAAAATGCCAAAATCAATGTTTTTGACACACATACAGAAATAGTTGAGTATTTAGAAAACTATACAGTTACTTCCTTTTTTTCTGAAAAGCCATCAGACATTTTAATAATAAAATATTTTGCACATTTTCACAGAGGAACTTATTATTATTCTCCATGCTCCACAGAAAATAATGAGATGATTGTTGGCATTAGCAACTGTGCTAAGATCAATGATACTGCAGGAACGATGAAAGCTGACTTTCATAATGAGAGCAAATGGCCTGGAGTCTACCAGAAATAGCTGAGGATCTTTTAAGGGTGCCATCATTGCTAATTAGAACCTGAAAAACAACACCAAAACTGTTCAGGAGTCATGAATACTCATTGCAGAACCAACCTCGAGGGTCATTCCAATTTCTAAACTTATCTTCATTGAAATATGAGTATTAACAAAACATCTCCTAAACTGTATCTCCTCATTTATATTCATTTCATTTTACATCTTTTTCATTTAGTTCTCTCCGTTTTCTGTTCCTGTGCTTGACTTCATTATTACTTGATGTGGGGCACTTAGAAGGGAAGGAAACAAGTTCAGAAATCATGCCTGTGATAAGTGTTTCTAGACTAGAGAATGGAGCCTCATTTATCATCATCATTATCACTGAAAAGCTACAGGTCAAGAATGTGTGAAGTCCCTTGTGTTTCAGCATTGTCTATTAAACTGGGGTTAATTAAAATGTCTTCTTTAAAAGTACTTCTCTGGAACATATATACACATGCACCCGTGCAAACATGCACACTTTTCTCCAGTCTTCTTTAAAGGAGTCATTATTCTATGTCTTGCAGGAAAGGAAGTAATGGAATTGATATGGATAGGGCATGATTTCGCTCTTCTAGACTAAAGAGGGAAGAAATGATATAGAGATACATGACTTTCAGACATGTAGGTGGTTCTGCCCCCATGGAAAGGCCATATTCCATTTTTAAAATATCATTATATTTTTGAGTTTTTACCCTGATTCTCATAATATATTTAATAACCAAAATTATCTTTAATCTCTGTTTTTTACTTCTCCAAAGAATATATTTCCCCCTCTAGTGGTTCTGAATTGATAGGAATTACCTGGAAAGCTTTTTTAAAATGCAGATTTCTCAGCTCTACTCCTAGAGATTTTGATTCAGCAGGACAATGGGAGGACCTGGAAATGCTGTTCTAACAAACCTCTGAGTTGCCTGACCAGGCGGTGGCGCAGTGGATAGAGTGTCGGACTAGGATGTGGAGGACCCAGGTTCGAGATCCCAAGGTCGCCAGCTTGAGCGTGGGCTCATCTGGCTAGACCAAAAAGCTCACCAGCTTGGACCCAAGGTTGTTGGCTCGAGCAAGGGGTTACTCAGCCTGTTGAAGGCCTGCAGTCAAGGCACATATGAGAAAGCAATCAATGAACAACTAAGGTGTCGCAACGAAAAACTGATGATTGATGCTTCTCATCTCTCTCCGTTCCTGTCTGTCTCTATCTATCCCTCTCTCTGACTATCTCTGTGTCCCTGTAAAAACCCCCACAAAAAACAAACAAACAAACAAACAAAAAAAACCTCTGAAGAGATTCTGATGCACATGACCTTTAAAGGACACATTTTGAAAACCTCTGCTTTATACCCTCACCATGATAGAGCATCACAGATCTGCATAAGGTGTGCTACAAAACTACACAGGATGAGAATCTAAATTGACATAATAGTAGCACTGGGACCTGAAGGTCGAGTGGGAGTTACTAACCCTTTGAGTAGTAGGAACGTTCATGTACTTCCTCATGCCTCCTGGCCATCCAGAGTACGATTTTACCTGTGTGATGGCAACATTAAAAAAAAGACAAATGTATGTTCTTCTTGTTTCCATAAATTGGTTATCAAACAAACATGATTTTAAGTTAATAAAACTGGAACTGGAACTAATTTCATTTTTTCTAAAAAATACTCCCTGGGGATCAGCGAGCATGAAGAAACTAACTCACTGCTTAAAGGGCTAATCACACAGATGGGATTAATGGGAAGGAGAGGGTGAGGACATTTTAGGTAGAAGTTAATTTGAGGGCAAAGGCTAGAGAGAAAGGTGATGTTTTCTGAGGTCCACAAATAGATCTACCTGGATGAAGAATGATGTGTGAATGGTTAAGTATGTGCGACATAAAGATGATGTTGGAGAAGTGAATTGAGATCAGACTACAGAGTTCTTGTAGCCCAAAGATTCAGGGACACATCTTTCCAGCCACCACCAGAATTCTTAGAAGTTGTGTGCCCTTGCCATCATTCCTTATTATTATTTTTTTTATGTTCTTAGGCTCCATGTAATCTTAGGTTTATCATCATTTTAAGATGACAACTGCTTTCAGGTAATCCACTGTAACTACTAAGGGTAGAAGCCCTACAGAAATAACAGGTCATGATGTGACATGTGAGAGAAGTGGTTTTTTCATCGTATTTTATTTGAAGACAACTGCTACCTAATAATTCAAACTGCTCTCTTCCTTGACTTTGTCTCATAAATATTAGGAAGAGAACAATAGAATTGTGGCAAAACAATGTCATGTGACAGAGATAAAAAGAAAAACTAGTCTAAAATTCTGCCATTTGGTACCTGTAACCTATACTTTTAATTACATTTATTTTCTATTTGGTAACTGAAGGTAACTAAGAATTTTTTTATTATTAATTTTTTATTATTAATTTATAAATAAATTTTATCATGACATTTAAATAAATAAGTATATATCATTATTCTGTTCCACATATTAATGTTAATATACACATTAACCTTCAAACTCTAATTCCATGTTTATGTCTTCTGGACATTAGTTTTTCAGTAAGTTATCCCTACCTATTTTCTCTTTCTGATTAAGAACATGTGGAATAGCAAGAAAATATGCATTGAAATGTAAAAAATTTAAAGAAACAGCTAACTTGAGTTTCAACTTGTGTGGATTCCCCATGACTCTTTGGCCCCACTGGAACCATATTAGCATACAAACACCTTCAAAAGGAAAGCTTAGAGCCTGCCAGGAGCAACTTTTTTTCCTCTTCTTTTTTTTCTATTTAATTTTGAAAGTAGGAGGATTTGAAATTTTGATCTGCCAGGGAGAGCTGTCAACTCAGAACAACTAGATTTTATTTTGTGTTTTGTTTCTTGATCTGGATTAAGACTTTAACAAGAAAAACAGTTACCCATCAAAGCAAGTATTGGGACAAGGAAAAGCTTTTACTCTATGAGGTCCGGAGAGAATGCAGACACAACCTGTAGTCTTTATGATTAAACAATAAACTTGTTTGGGTTTTTTGTTTTTTTTGGAAGGAATTACTAACTATTACTATATTTAAAGGAAGATTCAAAGTGCTACTTCAAGTAGAAATCAGATTTAAAAAAAAATTTCCATTGATTTGAGAGAGAAAGGAAGAGAGAGAAAGAGAAGCATCAACTTCTTGTCCCACTTAGCTGTACACTCATTGATTACTCCTGATACTTGTGCCGACTGTGGAAGAACTGCTACCTTGGTGTGAGAGGATGATGGTCTCATCACTGTACCATTGGGCCTAGAAATCAATTCTTAAAAGTCTCTTTAAAACCAGTTTTACTTAAAGAGGAAGGAGGGTGAGGTGGGGGAGGGAATGAAGCCATAAGACTAGTGACTGACCTGGGTGGGGGGAGGGGCTGTGAACACACAATACAGTGTACAGAGATGTGCTGTAGAATTGGGCACTGAAACCTGTATAATCATGTTAACTAGTGTCACCCTAAAAATGCAATTAAAAAAAATCAGTTTCAGACATGTTTTCTAAATGCTACTTGTAAGGTTCCACCTAATGAACTAGAGGAGGCCTTCATCAGCAAATTTACTCCTATTTGTTCTACTAAGCAGTGCAAGGCTTGTTTAGGGTGGGTTTTGCTTTCTCAGATTGCCCTCCTTAAACAAACAGAGCAAGGGAAGAAAGCTTTTAGATGTATAACATGAAGCCATTACAAGAAGCTGAAAGTCAACCCATGAAAGAAAAGAGCTTTTAAGATCTGGGTGGTGCTAGAAACAGAATGGGAGATAATAGACTCCCAGTGACAAGGCTGTCAGGAGACAGAAAACTGTAGCAGCTTTGTGGGAAAATAGAATTGCTGGGTTTGCCCACTTGACCTTTACTCTGAATAGATGAACTTAAGAAGATCACAAAGGGCTTTGGAAAAAAATGTGGTCTGCTCAGTTCTTTCTGTGCCAGAAACTCCTCTTTTATTCGGGGGAGTTTTAAGTTTGTTTCTTGGTGTCCATAAAAGGATTTCTTGATACTTGTTTTCATACCGTAGGTATGTGTTTTAAATGAAGGCATTGCGCACTCTGTGGCCATCATGTTTCGGTGTGTTTCTGAGGAAGGATTGCTTTAATAGAGACTCCAGCATCTGTACACTCCACACTGTGACTCTCACCAAAGCCATTCGTTGAGACCCCTTCTAGCTTTCTGGGTAATTGCATAATCTTATTTAAAACAGAAACACAATCACCATTTGAAAGCACAGTGCATATCAAATGCATATATAATACCCTGTAGATGAAAGTCTCACAGTTTAGTTGCCAGTATTTTCCAAAAATACAGCTTGACAGTAGTGTGGTTTATTTCAAAAGATCTGGGAGATTTTAGTTAAGTACCAGTTGTACAGATGCCAAGGCTAAGATTTGGTAGCCAACAACCCTATTTTATCTTAGTTTCATTTATTGAATTATCATTTCCTGCCCAACAATGCATGGACACTGCACATTTTAAAAACTGTATCTACTTGTAAACAGCACAGTTCTTAATAAAACTGGCAAGTTTGAGAACATAACAGATGAGACTACTTTACTTTTAAATTTTCTTGTGAATCCATACATAGATGGGACATAAAAATGAAACTCAGAGACATGGACAAGAATGTGATGGTAATGGGGGGTGGGGAGGGGGCGAAGAAGGAGAGAGAGGGGGTGGGGGGAGGGGAGGGGAGGGGCACAAAGAAAACCAGATAGAAGGTGACGGAAGACAGTTTGACTTTGGGTGATGGGTATACAACATAATCAAATGTCAAAATAATCTGGAGATGTTTTCTCTGAACATATATACCCTGATTTATCAATGTCACTGTATTAAAATTAATAAAGAAAGATATTGTTTATTGATTTTAGAAAAAGGAGAGAGAGAAAGCATCAATTCCTAGTTGCTTTTCGTATGTGCCTTGACCGGGCAAGCCCAGGGCTTTGAACAGCAACCCCAGCGTTCCAAATCTGCACTCGATCCACTGTGCTACCACAAGACAGACTTTTTTTTTTAAATTTTGTTTTAAAGTTTATTGATTTTAGTGAGACAGGGTGGGAAAGAGAGAGAGAAAGAGACAGAAACATCGAGCTGTTCCTGCAAACACACTAACCAGGGATTGAACTGGCAACCTCTGTGCTTCGGGACGATGCTCCAATCAACTGAGCCATCCAGCCAGGGCGAGACTACTTTTCAGACGTCTTTGAAAAAAAAAAAAGGAGCTGATCATATTTAATATAAAGAAGGCTTGTTATTGGATGGAAAAGAAATGATAGGCATGATCAAAGATTTCAAATATCTGAAGGCCTACTATATAGACTAATATCATTTATAAGCTTTCACAAAATTTATAGTTTCTCAGCTGCAAAAAAATTTGCCAGTATAAATGACAGGTTGGTGAAAGATAATTAAAGAGACATATTTAAAAAAACCATATCAATAACACAAGAAAATAGAAGGAAGTCATTAACTTCTTTTGGAGATAAAATGAATGATTTCAGATAAAGAAACTATGAAGAAAATGTTGATAGTTATGTGTAGGAATATCTGAATTTATTCAAAAAAGCTTAAAATTTATAATAAAAAATTAAAACTCTAGAGAAGCTGAAGGAATTATATAGATTATATTCACTAAGAAATAGTTACTGGCATGGATAAATATTTATATTAATATGTTGAATAAAAAGATCACAAGATCAAAGTTTAATTTTTAGAGTTGAAATACATGTATTAAACAAATTGCTAAGAAAGAAGGAAAAGAGAGAGAGACAAAAACACATTGATCTGCTCCTTTATATGCCCTGACCAAGGATTGAACCCACAACCTTTGTGTGTTAGGACGGGGCTTTAACCAACCAAGCTATCTAGTCAGGGATAAAGAAATCATTTTAATGGATTTATATAGGTATTTGAAATATAGGTTTTTATTTATTTGTACTAGACATGTATTTTTCAAAACTATATAACCTACTTTTTATGTTTGTAGAAAGTTATATAAAAAGCAAAGAATATAAAAACGAAAGAAGTGAGTCAATCTTTAAACATTACAGGTAGATATCAAGTTTTAAAAAAATTAGAAAATATTCCTAACAATTAAACTTTTAACCCTTTGAGTAGTACTAACGTTCATGTATGTCCTCGTGCCTCCTGACCATCCAGAGTACGATCGTACGTGTATAAGGCATCATTTAAAAAAGGCAAATGTATGTTCTTGTTTCCATAAATTGATTATCAAGCAAACATGATTTTAAGTTAATAAAACTGTAACTGGAGCTAATTTCATTATTTGAAAAAAAAACACAACTCGCTCTTGGGGGTCAAGGAGCATGAAAAAAACTCACTACTCAAAGGGTTAACAATGTCTCCTGACCTGAGGGCTGTGCCTTTCATTAGATGAAGTCTTGGAGAAAAGCCATTGTAAATCAAAGATACTATAGAATAGATTTTCTTAATGGTGGTAGGAAAGTGAAATTTCTTGGTGAAGAGGAAGCGATTTACAATTTGAAAAATTATGCAGATTGGAACTGAAAAGTGACATAGGACTACACAACTTCAAGTAATTTAGCTATCTTCAAAATGAGTAAATGCAGGTCCAGAGATATTATGATGGGCAAGAACACAGCTGACTCATTTCCTGAAACATATTGCGGTGATGGATTTTGACCCATTCCAATCACTTGCCTCAGTTTTCTCATCTGTAAAAGGAAATAAGACCCTTGAACTGAGAGCTTTAACATATACAAAACACTCAACAGAATTCCCGACATGTGAGAAATTGGTATTACTTGTTTTCATACATTAAAAAATACATTTGATAACTGATATTTCAATTTTGGTTTCTATGGATAAGCATGCATACATGGGGTGGGGGTGGGGGAGAGGGATGTCAAAGTCTAGTCCAGTGTATATATTTAGTTATTTATCTTAATACCTTCGGAAGTCACTGCCCAGATTTCTCAACAGCATTTTTTGAGAATTTCATGAAACAGAAAAAAATAGAACACTTAATATTTTTCCCTCATGTAAAAAACAATGGCTTTTTTATATAAATCAATTAATGCTAGCTTTTTACATATTAATGTTTGTGGAAACTGATTAATTTTCTTGTATAGTTATCTATTTGAAGACCTCTTGTTTTAGACCATGAGCATATTTCTATTCATTGTAGAAACAATGAAAACTATACTGAAATACTTTTTCACCGTAGTTTGTGTCTCAAATTTAGAAGATCATAGGGGTGTTAAAGAATTTTTACTTTAAAGTTGCTGGAGCCTGTCTGTTAATCACACCAATACAAATGCTCACAGGGACCATTCTCTCAGGTGTGGGTGCATAGTCTGCCTTTAAAAAAATGACCCTGACCTTTTGGCTTAGTGGTAGAGCATCGGACCAGCTTGTGAATGTCCTGAGTTTGATTCCCAGTCAGAGGATATAGAAGAGGCAACCATCTGCTTCTCCACACGTCTCCCTCTCCTTTCTCTCTCTCTCTCTCTCTCTCTCTCTCTCTCTCTCTCTTCCCCTCCAGCAGTCGTGACTGAATGGTTTGAGTGCATCGCCCTGGGTGCCTCCTTGGAGCCTCCACCTCAGGTGCTAAAAATAGCTCAGTTGTGAGCATTGGCCCCAGATGAGGGTTGCCAGTTGGATCTCTCTCTCTCATTTGTAAAAGAAGAAAAAAAAATTGCTGAGATTACTTAGGCTATTGGCCATCTATTCTATTTTAAAGGACATTTTTTCCAAAATGCTTCATAAAATATCTTTTATTTGTGATATATCTTCCCCAACTTCTAAACATATTTAAATATTGTAAGATAAAACAGAAAAGAAAAACCTCAAAATGTATTTGCTTAAATGGGAAAGAACAATATAAAAACATTTCTTTTCTATCCTTCAAACATATTTTATTTTATGAGCATTGTTTTGAAATTTTATAGCAGTCCATTGATAGGATCCCTTGCATGCAATTTCCTGACCTCATCCTTCCATGGTGCTATTATAGCTATTTTAACTTTTAAAATAATACTGCATTGGGAAAGATGAGCCAAGAGAAGCCATCTTGCTTCCTTGTGCCACTTAGGAGCATCCACTGGATAGCTGCCAGTGAACACAGGTGGAGGTGGTTCCACTCTATTCTGGGTAGCATGGCCACACTGCTATCGTCTTTCGTGTCACAGAGGTCCAAGGTGCAGTTTGTTTTCTCCAAATCCCAGAGAGATATTACTGTTTGGTACGTACTTGATTTTTGGCTCAAGAAATTCTCTCAAGAAGAAGATATCACCCTTTTATATAGAAAGTGTCATTTCTACAATGGGGGCTTGTCAAAGGTTCTGCCTGCATTATTAAAGGTATTTCCAGCAGGTAGGAGGAAGACGTCTCGTTGAGTGCAGATCACCACCATTTTATTTATTTATTTATTTATTTATTTATTTATTTATTTATTTATTTTTGTATTTTTCTGAAGCTGGAAACAGGGAGAGACAGTCCGACAGACTCCCGCATGTGCCCGACCGGGATCCACCCGGCACGCCCACCAGGGGGCAATGCTCTGCCCACCAGGGGGCGATGCTCTGTCTCAAGGCGACCAGAGCCACTCTAGCGCCTGGGGCAGAGGCCAAGGAGCCATCCCCAATGCCCGGGCCATCTTCGCTCCAATGGAGCCTCGGCTGCGGGAGGGAAGAGAGAGACAGAGAGGAAGGAGAGGGGGAGGGGTGGAGAAGCAGATGGGTGCTTCTCCTGTGTCCCCTGGCCGGGAATGGAACCCGGGACTTCTGTACGCCAGGCCGACGCTCTACCACTGAGCCAACCGGCCAGGGCCCATTTTATTTATTTTTAATAATGATGTTCTTGAGGTTTAAAAATCTATAATTTACAATTCATACAAATACATATTTACAAGTACAGCAGCATTATCCACTGGTAGTCATTATCAGTAAAACAATTAAAGAAAATAACATATTAACATGCACACTGTGAAGCAAACTCCACTCTCTCCAGAGTATTCTCTCATTGAGATACAAGGATTTTATTGTTGGCACAATGGATATGAACTAATTGAGATGTCATTAAAAGAAAGAAGTTAGTTAAGAAGGTTAGGGAAGAGTGATGTTGTTGTACAATTGTTTATTTATAAGAAGACATTCTTAGAAAAAAAAATACAGTCCCCAGTTGCAGATCACTGGGGGGGACGGGTGGGGGAGGAGAGAGAACACAGAGAAAAAGAATGTCTTAAAGAGAGAAAAAGAGCAAGACCCTAATTGAAATGGGAAGCACTTTCATTTTAGAAAATGTTTCCTTAACAGATTGCTATAGCCCTTTGCCTTAAGGTTTTTGATTAAATTAATGATGGGAGTGATAAGCTCCATTAGTGTTGCTGTTTCCAGAGGGATATTTTCTACAATTTTCTTTTTTTCTCCTTCCTCATCTTAGGGATGACAATAGAATTGCTAATTGAAGCCCAAACAAGCTGAGAAGATGAATTTATTATTACTATGCAAATGCAGACAATCCAGGAAATTAATCTTTCATGTGTGCCTACCTATACAAGTAATGTTTCCATTATGGTCTTTCCTGTCACTCAGCTGGGAAGCTGTGGCTGCGGCTTGTTGTCGTCAATGGGGTCTTGAACCACTCTTTTTTTGTTGCCTGTTGTCTGCTGTCTTGGGACCAGTCAGCACATCTGACATGTGCTCAGTTGGCCCTTGCTGTTATCTGTCTGCAAAAGCTTTGATTCAGATGGTATCCTTTATATTTTATTAGGTCTTTCTTTACTCTTCTGATGAATACCCTAGAGTTACAAGTGGCATTCAATAGCAGAGACTTTCATCGTATTTGGAGTCAGGAAAAGTCTGTTCCAAAAAGATCACATGGAAGTTTTGAGGATGCAGAGTGATTTACTTAGGCAAAAATAAGTAAGAAATATATATTTCATAATTAAAAGATTGAAAATCATTACTTATGTTTATATTGCTTGTATTTATATGGAGGGAAACCCTGAGCTAGATCATTATAGAAATTGATGATAGATCTTTCAGAGAGGTGGCCCCAAATCTCAATGTCTAATAGGGGGTACCCAGAATTAATGCCAGGATGGCCTTGGATTGTTAATCTCAAGAGTTAATTATATGACTTTATAAAATTTGATCAATGTAGCTTTTGTTCTTCTGCTGAAAAATTTTCTTTATTTAAGCTCTTTTAAAAATGTAACCTGAAGTATTTACATTTCCCTTTTCTGTTCCGTGAGTCTCATATATCTTTTCCATGTTACTCATGATAACAGTGTACAGATGCCTCTATGAGAGATGAGAATGTGCTTTCTACTATGTTTATAGGACCTCTGTGCTGAAGCCAATGTTTTGTTGAAATATTTTATTACAACTTATTATAAGATAAAGTCTAAAAAATGACTCCCATCTAAAATAACGGAAAACAAAATGGAAAAAAAATGAGTTTAAACCAATTTAGAAATCTAAAAAATATTTTATGTATTTTATCATGCATCAATAAAACATAGTTGCATGAAGTTTTACTTAGAAAACATTTACTAATTCCCTTCTGAAAAATAAGAGTTTGCAAATGCTAGTAACTAGAACAAATTTAATTTGTTAAAGCTCTAGACTTATGAAAATATTGATTTTTTTTAATGTGTCCCCTTTGACATAAATATGTCTGCCACTCTCAATAAAGTTGCTTATAAAATAGAGTAAATGTGCTTGGACTTTATATCAGACATGCCCTGTGAATGTAGCAGTGAAGAATAACTGGAATGGAACTTAAGTTACAGCCTTGGTACTTGTTCAGTAAGTTTCCATATGTTAGAGGGTATAGATTCATAATACTTATCAAATACAACACATTATTTTACCGGATTCATCATTTTTGAAGAAACACACAGGAAGTGCAGAATACATTTAAAAATTCTAAATGCTTATATATATGCTTTGTGTTCACATCTGATTATTTTATTCTCAGAAATTCAAGCAGTAACATTTAAATGTCATGTCTTCATTTAAAAAGACCATCAAAAAGTACGGAAATATTGTGTTGCATATCAAGTTCCTTTTATTTGTAAACTGTCATAAGTAAGACTATTACTATCTATTTCTATGGGAACTATTGAGTTATTCTGAGCTAATATTTTAGAAGGTAAGTTCCAGGAGGCAAGACTCTTTTCTTTGGGGTGCTTTATATTATTCAGTCTGTCCATTATAGCATCAAGTGTAGTTAGTGTTTTATAAGTGTCCAACATGTGCCCGAAAAGCACTGCTCAAGGAATGGATTCTCTGGGTGTGGAACTCTGAAAGAGGAAAAGTTTGAGTGTCTATGGGGTAACAAGGTGGTGACTGCATTACAGTACTGCAACTCTGTCTTATGTATAGTGGCGCTCAATAAATACCTGTTGACTTTAATTGAGTGGGCATAAATAACATTTACGAGAAATCCTTTGCTGGCAGCCAGCTGCATTAGGTTGGCTGAGAACCACAGCACATGCTCTCTGGAATAGAAGGGAACACAATCTCTTCTTAGTGTCCACCTTTGCACAAAGAGGAGACTCAAGTTTTATTTATTTATTATTATTTTAAATAATATTCATTATTATTTCAGTCTGATCAGTAGTAAAGTGGTTTAATTTCATGTTATTATAAAGAGTCTATGAACAAAAAGGCAAATTGAGTAAATTACAGGTTTTCAGATAATTATTTCAGGGTTTTTTTTTTGTTTGTTTTCATCATCTTAAAAATTAAAAATTTGTGTGTGTGTGTGTGTGGTGTGTGTGTGTGTGTGTGTAATAGCAAGGTCACATTGTCATCTGAATTTTCCTATATTAAGCTGGGTGAGAAAAACCAACCCAAAACCACCTGGATGTAGTTTACTCCTTCTCCATCAATCATTTAACACAAATTTGATAACTTAATGTTTCAGCTGTCAGAATACTGACTTTAAGGCAGACTATATTTTTGTTTATATAATTTCAATTTCAAATATTTCTCTGTGAGAAAAGAATTTAAGGAATATCATTATTTTCGAAGATTACTGTGTCTCACCTAATGAGACACAAAATGAAGGCAGTGACACAGAAAGTGGGCAGCAGAAGAACATTCTGAAGTCATGGGAGTTGAGAGTCTGGGGCATTTGGCTGGTGTTAGCATCTGATTTGAACGAAGAACAGGGAAGGTCTTGGAATCGCTTTTAGTCTCTGTAAAGAAAAAATTTCTTATTAGCACTGAAAGCTTTGCTCTTTCTTCATAAGGGCTGGCCGTGGTATATATGAACTTTTCTGTTCATAAGCGCTCAGGAGTCAGAGCTATGGCAGCTGGCGCTTGTTCTGTAAATGATACTCATGTTGTCACCACTGAAGAAAGGCCTTGGGTTACTACATATCCCTCCTGGCCACTGGCTGGGCCTCCCTGTTCAGGTGTACATTTTAGCTATCAATGTGATTACTATGATGCATTTTCTTTTCATCATTTCTTTCTTAACTTTATGTTTCTTCCCTGGTGGGTTGACTCAGTGGTAGAGCCACAGCCTGGCATGTGGATGTCCTGGGTTTAATTCCCAGTCAGGGCACACAGAAGAAGCACCCATCTGCTGCTCTACCTCTCCTCCTCTCACTTCTTTCTCTCTTTATCTCTCTCTCTTCTCCTCCCCTCCTGTAGCCATGGCTTGATTAGAGCAAGTTGGTCCCGGGCGCTGAGGATGGCTCTATGGCCTCCACCTCAGTAGCTAAAAAAAAAATGTCTCCAGTTGCAATGGAGCAAGGACCCCAGATGGGCATAGCATCACCCCCTAGTGGGCTTGCCTGGTGGACCCTGGTCGGGGCGTATGCGGGAGTCTGTTTCTCTGCCTCCCCTCCTCTAAATTAAAAAAAAATAAAAATAGAATTTTGTGTTTCTTATGATTTCTAACCAAATTTATCCTAAAAATCACTTAGAGGAAAACATAAAGCTCCTCATGTTTCCAAAGTAACAACAAATCAAAGTGAAAATCCTTGTCATGGCAATTCTAATCACACTTGGATAGTTTTAGAATCAAATCTGTAAGAGCACAAAAGCCACAAACTGATGTTTTAAAGGAGGACATGGTTGGTTTTGAAACCCCTAAATCATGCAGCATAGCAATACTAAGGATGACAAGCCATCAGAGTCTGCAATGGGGATGAGAGGGCTGGGTCCCTACTGTACCTTCACCCAAGTGGAAGAACTGCTTATTAGATGAATTCGGAGGGTGTGTCCTATTCAGAAAACAGTTCCCCACTGACTCTTTGTTCATCCCTAAGCTAGCCTTTCTTCATACTAAAGTTCGAATAAAAGTAAAGATTTAATCATTGAATTTATCAGTAGGTTATTTTCCTGGGGAGAAGCAGCAGCCAGAGGCCGGCTGGCGCTCATCTGGTGCTCTGGGGGGAGAGGCGGCCCAGAAGGAGGAGGCAAGGTGCAGAGAGGGGAGCACAGGAGACCATGCTCAGTCGCTTTAACTTTCTCCAAGAATTTAGTAAGCAAGTAAGTCTTGTGAAGTTCCAGAATGTGGAACCATTCTAAGATGTTTGGAAGAGATGCACTTGAGTCAAATAAAGCAAAATACTAGGTTCAGCCAGAAGATTGCAATCATTTTGAAGAAATAAAGCTGAAAATGTAAATAGACTCATAAAGCATTTAGCTAAATTCATGAATAAACCAAAAAATATTTGTTTAAGGAATGTTTGGATGCATGTCTCTAATCTTATGCAGTTGAGGTTATGGGAGAGAAAACAGGTGCTGCTTATCTCAAAATGCCCATTGCATACAGAATTCTTGGCATGGAATTGATAGAGCATCCTTGGATTTTTAAGGACTCTCTTTCTCTCTTTGTATTTCCTATGTTCGTATATAGTTGCTTTAATTGTGCTGATACCAGGCCAGGGGGGAAGAAGTGTCTGGTGTGGCTACGACAAAACCACAGCGAGCCACATGTTTATTGGGATTTGGCATAATGCCAGAAGCATGCACTAGTCCCGTGTGTGCACATTCATCTACCCACTCCCTCTGTGCCTGACCCCATTTCCTTCCTGCCTCAGCTCTATTTCATGAATAATCATCATATGAAAGATGAAATACAGCTCCAGAATGTTATGTCAATTACAGACTTTATATGATGCTAATTAGCTTAGGAACCGAAGATGCTTGCCTCATATTTTCTCTAAATTAGTTTTAATCAATCTGAACAACATCCCAAGGAAACATTTTAAGGAGAATTGCAAAATGGTCATCAAGAGGATGATTTTTCCTGCTCACTAAATGTGAAAATCACTATGCAACAAGTGCATGATGTCAAACATCAGGAGTTGATTAATAATGAAAGTAACAGAACATAGGTCAAAGAGCTGCGTGTGGGGGGAGACACATTTAAAACAAATGATTAAACTTAATGCACATTTAGAACTTACAGTGCTAATTTATGTAAAAAGATGTATTAAAACTCCACCTGACAAAGTCATTTCCATATACAATTCATTTTTCTGGGTGCCATTAGAGCTATAGTTTCCTCATACCATAGAGGTCCTAATGGGGTTCATTCTGAAATGTGTGAAGAGAAATTTGCTAGAGTAAGAGGAGTGTGTGGCGATCACTCAGCCCAATCTTAGGGTAAGGATGTGGTTTGGAGCATTGAAAGAATTGGATTTAATTTTTGGTTCTAGCACTTACTTTGGGAAAGTTCCTTGACCTCACTTTTTTCACCAGCAAGAGAAGTGTCTGGCTCTGGTCGCAGCGGCAGAGCGATGCCCCGGAGGGGCAGAGCATCGCCCCTGGTGGGCGTGCCGGGTGGATCCCGGTCGGGCGCATGCGGGAGTCTGTCTGACTGTCTCTCCCCGTTTCCAGCTTCAGAAAAATACCAAAAAAAAAGAAAAAAAAAAGAGAAGTGTCATAGAACCTACATCATAGGGTTATTTTATTTATTTATTTTTTCTTCATTTTTCTGAAGCTGGAAACGGGGAGAGACAGTCAGACAGACTCCCGCATGCGCCCGACCGGGATCCACCCGGCACGCCCACCAGGGGCGATGCTCTGCCCACCAGGGGCGATGCTCTGCCCACCAGGGGGCGATGCTCTGCCCCTCCGGGGCGTCACCATGTTGCAACCAGAGCCACTCTAGCACCTGAGGCAGAGGCCACAGAGCCATCCCCAGCGCCCGGGCCATCTTTGCTCCAATGGAGCCTTGGCTGTGGGAGGGGAAGGGAGAGACAGAGAGGAAAGCGCGGCGGAGGGGTGGAGGGGTGGAGAAGCAAATGGGCGCTTCTCCTGTGTGCCCTGGCCGGGAATCGAACCCGGGTCCTCCGCACGCTAGGCCGATCATAGGGTTATTTAAAGAAATAAATAAGAAACAACATTTAACACTCTTAGAATTCCTTGAACAGAAATTAGAGCTATCATAGCATTCATGTAGTCCTAACACACACATTTCATGCATCTTTATGGACTGTTTGTCTTTGGCAAAGTGGATACTCGGCTGGGTACTGGGTCCTTTCAAACAGCTTTACATTACCCATGCTATTAAGTGCTTATTTTTCCAAGAAGCACAAGCCATTTAATTATGCCAGATATTTTGTTCTGTTTCTCTGTGACTTGGACATGATGTGGACATTTTGATAACGCTGTCTTAGAAGTTTTAAAAGTGCAATAGTAATTCTGTTATACTGATAAAAGCATATTTAAACAAACTAGAGATAACTGTTCTAATTGCAAGAAAGATCTCATTTATCTTGAATTAAATAATATCTATTATTAATTTTTATACATTCACTTTCTTCCTCTCCCCCAGAGCCAGAGAATCAAAGCAGCACATATACATGACAACAGAGAACTTGCATCATCATATTTACACACATTTTTCTTTGTTTAAATCACTGTCCCCAAGGTAGTCTTTAGTTAGTTGGTGTTCCACTTGGTTGTTAAAGGCAGACACAGTTCAAGAATGTACTGAAGATTGAACTTCCATTAAATTAAACTTTCCAATTCTTTTGGGAAGCTGTAGTAACACCATTTTAGAAACTGCCTCACTTTAAAAACTCATATATAGCCTGTAATCTTTCAAAAGCCATAATCTGAGTTCCCACTGAAACCTAAAAGATGGGTCCCCTGCTTGTGCTGACAACCCAGTTCATTCCATAAAATAAATGCTTAAAAGTTCTTTCTCACATTGACTTAAATCTTTCTAACTTCTGCATACCAGTTCTAATAACTGTACTGCTTCCTGGACATTCACAAATTAATTTATTCCAAAAACCCTCTTCTCCCACTTATTTTCTCCTATTTTAATTTTAACATGCCAACTTCTATCAATGTTTATACATAATCAAATGAATTTTGAAGTTTGAGATGGGGAAGGGACATTAGTATTTTTCAGTTAAGACTAAAAAAATCAATTAAAATATTAAGTGATTATCAAAGTTCTTGCAAGTGGTCTCAAAGTGAAGAAGTCTCAAATTAATTGTCTCTTTTCAAAATGATAGGGTCACACTTAGGGTTGTCATTTAGCACCTGCACTCCTGAGCACACAGTAAGTTCACCCTGTTTATCCCATACTTTTTAATTGCTTATCATGGACACACGTCAAGGTGGTTAATCTACAAGGTTATTTTGCAAATAAGAACTAATGCATGTAATAACCCTTATTTTTAAAAAATCAGTTTTGCCTTAATGAAAATGAGGTATTAAACTTACTACAATGAGACAATTGACCTTATGACTGCTGTCTAAATAGTGCCTAGGGACTAGAAAAGTGGCTGGCACCTAAAAGAGCCTCAATAAGTATTACCTCAATTTTCAGGTAATCAGTTTAACATATGCATATTCATTCTGTTTTATTAACTTGTTTTCCTGTTTATTCAGTTTTTTTAAAAAATCTTTGTCTTGGGGGAAACTCAGTGTTTGCTCTGAATCATCTGTGTTCTCAGCCTCATCTAAGATTTCGTTTCAGAAAGTCAAGTTAGGGGTAGGAAGCTATAGGTTTAACAATTTAAGAGATTTATTTTGCCAAGTAATTTGAATATCATTGTCCTAATGTATTTGGGAACTTTGAACTCTAAAGTTATGACTTGAAGAAGGAAGTAGGGTATAGTCAAGGTAGACTATGCTGAAACAATTTTTTTTTTTTTGTGACACAGACAGAGAGAGAAAGAGGGATAGATAGGGACAGGCAGACAGGAAGGGAGAAGGATGAGAAGCATCAATTCTTCATTGTGGCTTCTTAGATGTTCATTGATTGCTTTCTCATATGTGCCTTGACCAGGGGCCTACAGCAGAGTGAGTGACCCCTTGCTCAAGCCAGCCCTTTGGGCTCAAGCCAGCGACCATGGGGTCCTGTTTAGGACTTTACATTCAAGCCAGCTACCCTATGCTTACACTGGTGAGCCCGCACTCAAGCCGGTGACCTCAGGGTTTTGAACCTGTGTCCTCTGCATCCTAGTCTGATGCTTTATCCACTGTGCCACCACCTGATCAGGCTGAAAAAAATATTAATGACTAATGAAACTTCTGCATGCCTAGTATTTTTTAAAAAAATTATTTACTTTGTTCTTTTACATTAATGCTTCTGTTATGCCCTTCAAAAATTAAGAGGTCTGTGACAACAGCTCAAGCTAAAGTATCAAAAAGAGAAGAAAAGAAAGAAATCCCTACCTGTAGTGACCAGGGCTCAGATGGATTTATAATCAAGAGTAGAAGGGAGAGGCTTAAGGTTATATGAATTTAATATGATGAGTAAATATTATTGTACTGAAGATTTGGACTTTCTTTTATTTCCCACTTGCAAAATAAAGGTCACAATAATCTCTAAAATTCTTTTTTTTATGTTTTCAGCATAATTATCCAGATCATTTTTTCTCCTCCATTGCACTATATAACCTACTTGATGAAAATGTATTTAAGTTCAAAGTCATTTTACTGAGCCTGAAAAATATTGTCTTGAAATAGTATGTTGTATGTTTCTGCCTGCCCATTTACATCACGTGGGTAAGGTTATAACATTCATATTCTCAGACAGAAGGTATACCTTAAATTATATTTTATATATTATATATATATTATATATATTATATATATATTATATATATATATCATTAGAATAGATTGTGGACTAAAGGTTTGAAAAAACTGATTCCACAGAAGTGTCATGGTCACATTGTCACACAATAATAAGCTTTGCATTTATGTTAAATGCAGAAACATCTGGGTCTGAGCATCTTAGTTGCTAAGTAATTATTTTATACATTACTCTGGTTTTTGACATTACATGCTGGTAAATTCAGGTAAGTACTCCCTCTGCTGAAAGAATTCAAATCATTGCTGACCATCTTTATAGCAAAGACACTCACTCAGCTCATGTCTTGGGAAACTTGTGAGCAGTCACAAACTTGTGAGCTCCCATCTGCTTCTCCACCCCTTCCCCTCTCCTTCCTCTCTGTCTCTCTCTTCTCCTCCCGCAGCCAAGGCTCCACTGGAGCAAAGTTGGCCCGGGCGCTGAGGATGGCTCTGTGGCCTCTGCCTCAGGCGCTAGAATGGCTCTGATTGTGGCAGAGCAACGCCCCAGATGGGCAGAGCATCATCCCCCAGTGGGCATGCCGGGTGGATCCTGGTCGGGTGTATGTGGGAGTCTGTCTGACTGCCTCCCTGTTTCCAACTTAAGGAAAATACAAAAAAAATAATTTTGCATTAAGAACATGTTTCTGTGTGGGAGCATACAGTCAATTTTGCAGGCAGAGCAGACCTCAGCTGCTTGGCTAATTTAGTTGTTACATTGCTTTTTCATCTTATCTGCCCTATTTTCGTTTGTGTGTGTGTGTGTGTGTCCACAAAGATCTATATTCTGGGGAGGGAAGATGTGAAAACCAAAACATAAAAAATTTGAGGAGATTCTAAGAACTGATAAAAGAATCTCTCAGTTTCAAAATGTTTTTACATATAAACTATTTAGTAAATTAATTTGCTGTGCTATTCAAGATGATAAATAGATCTGATCAAAAGAAATTGACATTTGTCTAATGTGCCACCATTATTTAATTAGGTATAGGGAGATGTGAGAGCGTATTTGTGTCTGAGTGCAAATAAGGACACAGGTTTTCTCTGGAGGTAAGGCCCATCCTTCCCATCTGCAGGCTGTCCTCAGAAGGTAATCAAACACCTGTACTTTGCAGGGTGTGCAGTTGGGAGCTGTAGGACCTAACACTCAAGAACAGGAAAGCTATGATCTTCTACTTCCTTGGTTGTTGCATAGACTCACAAATAAGCTATGAAAAAACATGTTTTTGGAAGAAACATGTTTTTAATGCAAAATTATTTTTTTTTGTATTTTTCTTAAGTTGGAAACGGGGAGGCAGTCAGACAGGCTCCCACATGCGCCTGACCAGGATCCACCCAGCACGCCCACCAGGGGGCGATGCTCTGCCCATCTGGGGCGTCACCCTGCCGCAATCAGAGCCATTCTAGCGCCTGAGGCAGAGGCCACAGAGCCATCCTCAGCGCCAGGCCAACTTTGCTCCAGTAGAGCCTTGGCTGTGGGAGGGGAAGAGAGAGAGACAGAGAAGAAGGAGAGGGGGAGGGGTGGAGAAGCAGATGGGCGCTTCTCCTGTGTGCCCTGGCCGGGAATTGAACCCGGGACTCCCGCACGCCAGGCTGATGCTCTACCACTGAGCCAACTGGCCAGGGCCTGCAAAATTATTTTGATGAGAAAATAATGAGGTATGTTACACTTGCACCAATCTGTGTAACTTTGACACCTTCGTTCCTATCACTGGAAGGATTAAGTCAGTTGGTTTTTCTGAAGCATGTTGTCTTCAATAAAGTGGAAAGGTACTAAGACACTCCACATGAATGTGGTGTAATCAGAATAATTAGATGTTAAATTTGATCTGAATTTGATGAGTTTGATGAATGGCAATTCTGGAAAGGAGTGATAGTTCTCTGTGGAATAATGTTGGAGGCCAGGCCCCATCATGGGTAGCCCTTCAAAAGGAAAGGCTGAGGAAGTAGGCAGGGAAATAGAGATCAATGCTCCAGACAGCAAATGGAAAAACCCACTTGGGTTACTTAATGATGACATGAGAGATATTGGAAGCAAAAGAGATACCATGCAAAAACTAAATAGGATCTGCATCAAGGTTATTAAAGTAAGTAATAACTCCCAAACACCAAGGAAGTGTATGGCCTGGAGGCTGGAAAGTAGCAAGGGGTTGGGGTATGAGTTTGGGGAATTGAGTTTAGTGAAGAAGAATGGTGGGTTTATCAGAGGGTCACAGGGGATGATTGTTTCATTTTTTATTTACCAACATCTTTCGTACCTGTGAAAGAGAAGTTGCCCTGTTCACTTTTGTTCAATTCCCATACGTGAAAGAAACAGGGAGAGTCCTGGCTGAGCAGATGGAAAACAAGAGCTGATACCTGCAAAAATGATGATGCTGATAAATATATGTTTATTCTTCCCGTTTGCTCCCCACGCAGTCTGACCTCATCCTTTGACTATCTGCCCTTTCTCTCACCACTTATATCTTGCAGTCTTGTGCTCTTGGTTCTCCCTGTGGTCAGTGGGAAACTAAAAATTATTCAAGATCAGGATTTGGTGACTTACTGTGCTAACTCTCACAAGAGTATCTGCATTTTAACAGTCTTCCAGGAATAAGGCTATAAATTATTTACAAAATAAATCATGAATGGTAGGTAGATTTTTAGGCATAAATACATTTTTTGGGAAATGTTTGACTTTCCCCTGCTTCTCACATTCACCCAAAACACTGACTTAGTTCCTTCAAGGAGCTTACAGTCCAGAAAAAAAGGTGGGAGGGGGCTAACATGAGATTGCAATAACGAAAGAAAGATAGAAAGATCCAGTAGGATTTCCCCTCCCCCCCAAAAAAACAAGACAGCTGTAACACACAGAATGTGTTCAGAGACAGTTTCATGGAAAAGATAATATCTGAGTTAAATTTTGTGTAAAATGATATAAACCTGATGAAGAGAACTGAGAAGGGGAAGTTTTTGAGAATGGGGAGTAGTATGTATTAACATTTGCAAGTCATTTGGCCTGATTTGAACATGAGATGTTGGGGGAGAGAAAGGGAAGGACAAGAGATGAGACTGAAGCTTATTTAGGACTGTGTGTCATGTGTGACCCCAGTTGCACGTTTTGCATCCTGAAGACAGTGAAGAAATGGATATGACGTAATTAGAATTGGTTTTAGAGAAAACTATTCCACAGCATTTATGGAGACTTGATGGAAGGGTGTGAGGACAAGAAGCCAGGGGAGGCTAGTTAGGAGGCTCAGACAGTATGGTGAGGTTTCTAATGATGGCAGTAGCAATGCATACAGGCAGGAGAGAACCTGTGGGAGGGAAAATAATGACTTGTCTAAGATACATGATTGTCCTTGCTGAAAGCCATCAGAAGAGCTCCGACTTAATAACCGGCTGTATTCTCCTAGACATCATTTTAGACAACTATGATGATTGAAAACTTACTAATAAAAAGACTGATATTCCATTTAATTGTGACCTTTTTCATTTTCTCAATTTCCTTCGGTATAATACCGGTTCTTACTCTGGTATTTGAATTTAAAATAATAGATATGTTCTTTTCCTCAAGTGTAGAGACTCATGATACCAGGGTGGGTACCAGGGAGCCTGATGTTAAACATGTATGTACATTCATTTTTGAAAATCAGGAAGCTAGAGAGTACTATTTCCTGAAGGAACTTCTAATAGAAACAAAAAAAAAGTAATATAATGTGCCAAAAAGCTCAAGGGAATGTATAAAAGTAAATCGCAAGGAAGAGAAACCTGGACAACCAAAGAAAGATAACTTTCTCTTTAAAATTCTGCCCTAAGTGCCCTTAATCAGAAAGGCTGAGGGACTGTCACTGGACCCTCTATGGGCATCCAAGTTTCTTCTGGCCCCTGGACCGAAAACATAAATCTTGTTTCTCTAATAAAGACATTTAAGTTTGAAAGTTATGATAGTATCCGTAATATCTTAAAGTTAGATGTGTTAAGACATTGGAAGACATCCATCTTCCCTGTCCTGCGGATTCTCTGCTTTGTCCCCCGGGGCTATGGCATGTGTTTTCCTTGAAATTTTCAATAAAAGATAAGAAAATCATTTCTTGTGACTCATCAGCTTTTCCAGCTGAACTCCTGCGAGGTGGACTTGTACAGACAATTAAAGCGAGCCTTTGCTCCGCTTACATGGACATTGTTATTGCAGCATTTGTCCCTTTCCTGACAAATTGTATTATGCCTCTGCCCTCCATACCATTAGAAGGGAACCAGGTGGTGATAAGGAGGGGCGGGTCTCACATTTGTCAACCCACAGGCAAAGCCAGGCTAAAAACTGTGAACTCCTTCCCATTCTTTACACTGGGTAAGGGGTGGGGGAGGGGCGAATTCGGGTAGGACACACATCTGAACGTCCTCCTTTGCCTCTGAGCAGCAGGCTATCATCTCTTTGGTGTTCAGAGTGAGTGTAATGCCCCCAGATTTGTTCAATAATTACCCTGATTTGTGCCTGAGGCTTGACTTTCTTCTAGCTAAACGCCTGTCCCCTAACGCTTGCCCCCTTTACTAACAAAGTGTCTCTTTCATTTGCTCTGGGCGGTAGCAGCCTCTGCAGCCTGTGCTTCCAGCGCTGAGGCGGATTCAGCTCACAGACTTCCCTTTGTGAACCTTTCCCTCGCCTCCCTCTTCTCTCCCTTCTTCCCGGAGTTGGAAAAATAATGCAGGATTTTAGTTGTTGCTGAAGCATCTGTTAAATTCTAAGGAAAGGGTAGTTTGTAAGAAATACACAAAAGTGAGAGAAAACAGGTAGCCCTCTGGGTGGCATCTGCCTCTCTTCTCTCTTTTATTAAGGAGTCTAGGACGTACTATGAAGTGCCATGCTTATGGAGTGGTACCAGGGACAGTATAACCCAGTGGATTAGGACAGTCTCAGGAACAGGAAAATGTCATTCAAAAGTACATCAGCGCCTCTTTCTAGTGTGGTCCAGTGTACGGTGCCTAACTCCTCTGAGAGTCAGTTTTGTCCTCTGCAAAGCAGAGGCGATAACATCCACCTGCAGACCAGGAAGCAAATACAATCAATATGTATGCAAGGTGCTAACATGATGGACTGAGTGTGCCAAAACCATCATTAGCAGTCATCACTTTTACTGGCATAGTTGTTTTTATACTGTGACCCTGATCACCCTCTGTCGAAGCGGGGTAGAGCCCAGAGCCAGCTGGGAGAAAGCGTGTGGCAGTGTTCCTTCCACATGATGTCACAGAGCTGGGTGAAGCCCTCCCTTCGTACCAGGCCAGTCCTGGGTGCACAGGACAGTGATGAACAGCAGCACTGCTCTGCCCTCATGGACCACGCCCCTTGCGACAGTGAGAGATGGAACTGAGTACACAGGACCTTGGAACAAGTCACAAGATAAATGGAATGCTTGTGTGACAAGTGCTGTGAAAAGAAAAAGGACAGAGAACAGTGGTCAAGTGGGTGGGTGATCACAGAAAGCCTCCCTGAGAGCATGGTGCCAAGCCCTCAACTTGATTGTCCTTTTCAACAGCAGAAAACTTTGACCACCTCCCTGGCATAAGTAATCAGACTTTTAACTTCCATTGATTTGAAAATACACAAGGATAAAAAGCTACTGTGAATTCAGTAAAAAGCTTTTACACAAATGTCTATTTTATTCATCAGAGTGACATCGGTGCACATTTGAAAAGTCAAAGTACACATATGTGTAGGGTATGTTATTTATTCTTCTGAAGATAATGCCACACTTGCATTTGGATCTGAGGATTTAGACACTTTAAAATTGTTCTGAGTCCCTGCGTTGTCTGCAGCCAGCACGTTGGGAATCCCTGACAGAGAGAGAAAAGTATTGGATGGGAAGAAAGGGGACCTGAACCCTATTTTCTCCTTCAACAACTAAACAAAAGAGAAAGAAAGCACTTAACTTTTTGTGTCTGTTTTACTTACTATTAAAACGAGGAGAATGACATCTGTCACTTAACTTTCTAATTATTGTGTGTGATGTTGAACTCATTTGATGGGAAATTTCTTGCAAAACATTTTAAACTATGTAAAGATGCAAATATTAACAATGACTTGAAATATGTAATTCCGATCATCTAGAGTACAAACTGATTGTTTTATAAAAGTGATTTGTTAAACTACTCACTTCACTTGGCTCTTCCTGCATTAGATTCTTCTGTTATTTAAGTTAGGTCCTGGCATCATCTGCTCTCACCTGTGTCTACTTCTCTAAATGATGTGAATGTATTTCAAATCATGGGCTCCAAAGGAAAAAGGTTATTATTCTCAACCCTCTAATCTTTGGAGACGTGACACCATGTAGGCTACTTACATGTTATGGAACATCGCCTTTCCTCATATTTGAAGTAAACTAGAAATGTCTCTTTCTCTCTTTTCTCCCCCTTATACATATTCCTTGCTCCCTTTTAATAACAAATGCTTTGCCATTGAAAGAGGCGACATTTCCTTTAGAAATCTTTCAGAAGATCAGCAATTTGAACATTATTCCATAGTTCATTATATCTTAGTATTTGAAGTTGAGACTGAGTCATTGGAAAGGCATTAATGAAAGTAGACAGAATGCAGTTATGTGATCAAGAACAGAGGAGGAAGATTGCAGGTAAAATCTCCATCATCTTCTAGGCAGAGAATTTTAGCCAACCCAGAAACATTTTATTCCTTAGAAGTCTTCAAAACACCTTAAGTAATTTTAAACATAGATTAGAAGAATATGCATATTTGAGAAGGATGTAAGTATTCTGTGGCAATGAGATATTCTTGCTACCATTTTGCATTCAATGGTGTAAAATATCTGCTTTGAGATATTTACAGAAATTACTTAATTCATTTAAAAATAAATGTATTTAACAAGGTAGAGATATTTAATTTGCATATTAATTAAAGTGTAATACATTTTTACTATAACATTAAACTCTGTGACATTTTTTAAACTCAAATATTTACCGAACCCTCTGGAACTCCTTATCTAACTACTTTCTTTTTTTTTTTTTTTTTTTAATTTTTTTTCATTTTTCTGAAGCTGGAAACGGGGAGAGACAGTCAGACAGACTCCCGCATGCGCCCGACCGGGATCCACCCGGCACGCCCACCAGGGGCGAAGCTCTGCCCACCAGGGGGCGATAATCTGCCCATCCTGGGCGTCGCCATGTTGCGACCAGAGCCACTCTAGCGCCTGGGGCAGAGGCCACAGAGCCATCCCCAGCGCCCGGGCCATCTTTGCTCCAATGGAGCCTTGGCTGCGGGAGGGGAAGAGAGAGACAGAGAGGAAAGCGCGGCGGAGGGGTGGAGAAGCAAATGGGCGCTTCTCCTGTGTGCCCTGGCCGGGAATCAAACCTGGGTCCTCCGCACGCTAGGCCGACGCTCTACCGCTGAGCCAACCGGCCAGGGCTATCTAACTACTTTCAATTCTTTTTTTTTATTCTGATTTTTACATATTTATTTTTAAATAAACTTATTCTGTTATTTCTTAACACTTTTATCTATTGATGATTGACTTTCAACTATTGTAGATATCAGTTTAGCTCTGTTATAACCCCTTTTTCACCACAAAGGCTCTCCTCATTGCCCTAATATAATATAATAAAACTTTTTGTCAAATTTGTATTGTTCATAGCTTTATGATTGAGTGAAAGGCATCAGATGAATTGTTTTCTTACACAACTCTGCTTTTACCAAAGTTAACCATTGTCTCCCTGCACCTCCCTCTCCCTCTCTCTTGCTGACTTTGTCCTCCTCTCTCCTTAGAATTCTAAGCACAGTACTAACATTAATGTAGGTCCAGACGTTTCTATCAAATTCTAAAACTCCTCCCAGGGAAGCCAAACACATCATGTGATCTGTCTGATATCCCTTGGATCCACTCCTTCTGCAGCCCTCTGCCTGTGTCCTAACTCCAGATTTTTTGGTGCCCATCCAGGCTTGTTGCATGTGTTCCTAAGATTTCTTTGCTATTTGCCCTGGAAATACCTTCTGCCAGCGGATTTTGCTGGATACCCTGACTCTTGAAACGCCTCATATCCTCTCTTGGATGGTTTACTCTCTAGTGTTGGTGAAACACACCCATCAGTATCTTCCTAAGAATAGAAGAATGAAATATAAAATTTTAGTGACCTTAATAGATCTGAAAATGTCTTTATTCTCCATAAATAGATAATTAATACTGTGCTGAATATTGAATTCTAGTTAAGAACTTTATATAAAAACCTTAGCTTTAAATAATTCATTATCTTATATCCATAGTTCATTTTTTGACAGCCTTCATTGGCTATTGTCAACTTTCTCATTTTCTTTGTTCTAATGCGTTTGTAGTTTTTCTGTTTATTTATTGGAAGTAGGAGATTCAGGAGCAAGGTGCAGTTATTTATATTTAAGTATAACCAATAAGTTATACCTCCACTTTGAAGTCCCCGAAACATACCTATTTAACACACTTATTAAATTTGCCATCAATAGCCATTGAAATATTTTGTTTCTAAAAGCAACTTTTTTTTCCTTTTTTTCTTTTTTTCCTGGTACCTTTCTGAAGTTGGAAATGGGGAGGCAGTCAGACAGGCTCCCGCTTTCGCCCAACCAGGATCCACCTGGCATGCCCACCAGGGGGCAATACTCTGTCCATCTGGGGCCCCGCTCTTTTGCGATCAGAGCCATTCTAGCGCCTGAAGCAGAGGCCATGGAGCCATCCTCAGTGCCCGGGCCAACTTTGCTCCAACGGAGCCTCGGCTGCGGGAGGGGAAGAGAGAGACAGAGAGGAAGGAGAGAAGGAAGGGTGGAGAAGCAGATGGGCGCCTCTCCTCTGTGCTTTGGACAGGAATCGAACCCGGGACTCCTGCACACCAGGCTGACGCTCTACCACTGAGCCAACTGGCCAGGGCCAAAGCAACTTTTTAAATATTATTGAATGAGCATTTTTTAAAGTAATGAAATTGTTGAAAATGCAGTTTGGAGTAAATCAGTTTTTGAACAATATGTAACTTACTTTACTCAATATTTTAAAGCATTAAGATTTGAATTTTGCATTTATTCTTCATTAGCATATCGCATTATTTCTCAGTGTTTGAGTTGCTTTATAAACTATACTCAGAAATGTAAACATGGATATAAGGAATGAATAAACTTTGATAATGAAATAAGGTGGCTCAAGGAACTAACAGTAAAAGAAGTCTGTGGTTATGAATTATTTTTGTTGCATATCACATCTCTATGACACATTCTGATAAATTTGTACTATGAGTCAAATTTGGACTATCTTGGGTACATCACATATAAACTAGACCTAAACTAAGATTGTCACATTTTCATTTAGAGAAATGAGATTAACACTGGCCCTAATGAAATCAAATACTAACTTTTAGGATGAATTCCAGGTCTTTAAAAATGCTGTCACAGTAGCTGGAAATCATGGCATTGTCTCCAAGAAGCTTAAGTCACATAACGCAGGTTATTAATTGAAGGCAAGCAACTTCTGGCCTAGCCTAACATTGATAACAGAAGAAGGATTTATTCCAACAGATGGGCAGCAGAGCATTGGAAAGCAGGGAAATGGGAACTAGAACTAGTAAACTGTTTATGTGGGGGTGGAAGGAAGATATTGGAAAGGCAATAATTTTAGACTCATACTTTGATCTAGCATGAAAGTATACTTGTTTCTGCCTTTCAGTTCCATTAAATTAAAACAAGTTTCTCTGGTTTTTGTTAGTACTATGGCTGATATCTCTTAACATTCGCTCACCTCTGTTTTTAACAAAGAGAGTCTTTCTTAAGTTCCAGGTCTATGGCAAGCAAAAGTATCTAAATGAAAAGATGAAGCATTCTTTTGCATTTTTTTTTTAGGTATTATGGTAACCTATTGATGGCAGTTGATAATGGTTTCCATTTGCTGTGATGACATACAGATTCCTATTATAATAAATGCACTTAAGTAAAAACATGAGTTGATTTCAATTTGTAAAAATGACAATAGTTAAAATAGCAAACAGCTATAATCAGTAAACTGTGAACATGGAGCACCCGCAGGTGAAATTTGGGAAGTGCTGGCATGGGCGAGAAGGAGGTATGGACTTTGGTTCTGTTCAGAGCAAACATATGACACAGTCAGGTCATCTAACTTTTCCAATCTCTTTTTCTTCATCTAAAATGAAGAATCAGATTATCTTAATAAATCCCTCCTCAATGATTTCAAGGATTTTTTTTTCTGGCACTTGACTTATGTATAGTTTGTCTTTGGCTTGATGCAACTTGGGAGGAGTGGAAAATTATGGAGAAGCTGATGAAAACCATCTATAGTATCTAACTAAGAAACAGACTAACTTTATTTCATAGAAATTTAGAACTGGTATCACCCTTAATGAGCATAAAGACTAACTCCCAGCCCTGGTCAGTTGGCTCAGTGGTAGAGTGTTGCTTGTCTTGTGGAAGTCCTGGGTTTGATTCCTGGTCAGTGCACACAGGAGAAGCAACCATCTTCTTCTCTACCTCTTCCCCACTTCCCCTTCTCTTCCCATCCCGCTGCCATGACTCGAATGTTTAGAGCAAAGTTGGCCTTGGGTGCTTAGGATGGCTCCATGGTATTACCTCAGGTGCTAAAATAGCTTGGTTGCTGATCAATAGAGCAGCAGCCCAGAGAAGCAGAGTATTGCCTCATAGTGGGCTTGCCGGGTGGCTCAAGGTTGGAGCACATGCTGGAGTCTGTCTCTGCCTCCCCACCTCTCACTTAAAAAAATTACTAACTCCCTCTACCAATACTCATTTAATAAATGGGAAAACTAAAATGTGCAAGAAAACTTATGTGGCTCAATATCATACAGCTGAGTACTTAGTAGCAAAGAACTACATGGACATTATTTACATGATAATATTATGGTTTTTTGATATGGTGTTTTTGAACTTAATGAGCTTGTAAAAAGAAGAATGGCTATGCTTGGGTGTTGGAAATTTTTATGTCGTATATAGTCAGAAATGAAACAAGTTCAGTCAAGTGAGCACTTGATATCACATGAATAGTTTCATCAATACCAGCAGCTCATAAAATAATTTAAGATTACTAATTATTTTTCCTGACACACGTTGGGTAGTTTTGTCCAAAAATATGCTATTTCCCTTTAGCAGTTATAGCTACCTTAAACATGGAGTATCATCAAACCCCTTCCAGGAGAAAATTATGAAGATGAACAGACATTGTAAATTATTTCAAAATTGTGAACAATTGTGTTATCAATTTGTTGTTCTAGCTGATGATATAAAAGTTATTCTTAAAGAAAAATGGGAGAGGGAATGTTTCTCTGCTTTTTGTTTTCTCCTCACAGCCTTTTAGAGTCTATTGACTCTTCATCAATTTAATTATTATGTTATATATGTCTAATGTACTTGCTACACAGGAGGCTAAGTACTTTCCTTCCCCCAAGGTAGCTTTCTATTGCTGGAAAGTGATCCATCTGTGAGCCATGCTGGCTTCCTTGGAAATATCCTCCTATTGATTATTCTTTAAGAAAGAACTTTAAATGATGGCTCAAGAAACTCTACTGAGGAAGCATGTCAGTGTTTTATTCTTTAATTATGACCTGAAGCAGATCACTGAAACAAGGGATTGAAAAAGTTCCATGGAGTAGTGGAGAAAGTGCAGTGATGTGGACATAGAAAAATGGGCTTGGGCCAGAAGAAATGAATTTGTGAAATAGTGATCAATCTGCAGGTGACTATGAATGTGGAAAATATATACTTATTTTGTTTCCACAATAAAAGTATTATATTTAAAATATATACAACTCCCAATGGGAAAGAGAGTTTTGAAAGGTAGTAGAAATAAAACAAAAATATTAGTAAGTATATATTCAGCACTGTTGACTTCCCTGCAGAGAAGCTTTCAGTGACTTCCCACTGGCAGTCGGATTAAATGCTGCCTCTTCACCTCCACACTGAGTTTGTCCCCAGGTGTGAATCCTAGTCCCTGCATGGGGGCTGTATTCCAACTAAGCTGACTCCAAGAAAGTGCCCTCCCTCGGTTGCTCTATCAACATGCTTTTTGCTGAGCTATTTCCTCCAATGTTCTGTTCCCAGCCAACTTCCAGTTTCTGGCTTTGGAAATTTTATTAATACTGACAAGTTTATTTCAAGGTCTTACTCAGGGAAGCCTTACTTGATTTTCCCAACCAGATGCAATCATTTCCTTCTTTTTCATTAACAATAAATACTTACCACTCTTCTACCGGTGTTCCACTCAGTAATTATTGGCACGTGCCTCTAAAACTCTTTTTCCTTCCAAGACTGTAAAGTTCTTGACATGCTCTTGAATTTAGGAGTAACTTATACTTATCAAGTTGAAAAGACATCTTACTACTTTGCAATGTACTTTAAAGAATTGTTATCTAATACATGAAAGAGTAAATATCTCAGAATTTTGATCACTATTAGAACCACAGGAGAAAAGTCCCCAAAAGACTTTAGATTAGTTTCTAACTTTAGAAAAATGGAGCAATCTCTTTAAACTAAGAATCTGTAGAGAAATTGCCACCAAGGAACCAGGATTTCAAATACCTTTAGAAAGATTTGGCCCAGTGGAGATAATAATCTGGAGAAGCGACTTGAATTAAAGTGGGGAGGAGGAAAATACAAGAAGCAGTCATGAAATAGGTCATAAATATTTGTTTGTTATAGTATTTTATATGATGCTGTCAGTTCATTAAAGCTTATAAATTATTTTTTATATATTATATTTGTCTCCAAATCACACTGGAGCTCTTAAGTACTTAAATAACCCTTTCAGACCTTCTGAGACTATCTGTTTATTCCTCTCCGCTAATGTCTCGTGTGATTAGAAACAGGGGGAACCACTTACTTGCACAGTCTTTCCCCTCAAGGCTAAGCAGTTCTTCAAGAAATAAACAAATGAAGAATGATTATGCCTATTACACAAAATAAGTCCCTGAGAGAAGTGTGCTTGATCACAGAGCCCAGACTTAAACATAGGACTACTTTGTCCACGTCCAGAGCTCTTTCTTCCATGTCAAAGCCCCCAGTGTTCCAGGACAGCAGGTCTAGGCAGAAGAGGAAACCTGGAAATGCACATCTGATTGATGCTACATGGGATGGGGAGTGGAGGGAATAGCCATTTAAAAATTATAGCCAGCAAAGTGAAACAGATGGTATCTTTAAGTTGTATAATCACATTGATTAGAAAGCATTCTGAAGAAAATTACAAATAAGTAGAAATGGAACTAGATGAAGATGTTGCATTAGTAACATTACATTTCACAAAATAAATAAAACTATAGATGATACATTTTTAGAAACAGATTTTAGGGGGGGAAAACTAGATAACTGATTCCTAAAATTTCAATAAGATAGGAGAATACCTGTTTCTCCTTTCTCTCTAATAATACACTGTCCACATCTCTAATCACCAATATAAGATACTGCTTTCAAGAAGTTATCCTTGATATGCTCTATCATACTCAAATATCTCTTGGGCTTTCAATTAAAAGTCAATATTTTTCAAATATTAGCTATGCTTCTAGGGGACACACAGGTGAATGAAATACTATTCCTGGCCCTATGAGAGGAGAGAATCAGACAACTCTGTGTGCTCAGACCCTGACTCCCACTGGCCCTTGGCCACTTGCTTTGTCCTCAAACACCAGCAAGGGCTTCAATCCAGTGGCTCAGGGGTGAGGACTGGAATAAAATGATCATGAAGAGAGACTGGATACATATGTGAGTTCTTTGTATTAAGTAATATTGTTACTGGACTGTGTTTTTTCCAACAGATTCAATACTTATCCCCCCACTTCTAAAAAGTGTACTTTAACCTATGAATCCTGTAATACACATGGAAGACACTTGTGAACCAATTAAAGACCCCAAATCAGAAAATATACAGAAAAGAAAAGAAGAAATACTGCTAAGGTTATATCTCAAGAGAAAGAAAACATTTTCAGTATGAGATTTGTCACTTAAAAAAAAAAAGATTATGCCCCACCATCCAAAATGAGCATTTTAAAATGGTAGCCATTTTATTATTTCACAGTTCTGCAGGCAAGGAGCCCAGGCACAGCTTACCTGTACTCTCCGCTCAGGTTTCAACAGGTTGCAGCGCAGGTGTCAGCCAGAGGCTCATTCTATCGGAGACTTGATTTGGGGAACCTGCTTCTAGCCTCCCTCCGGTTGTTGGAATACCTTATTTCATTATGACTGTAGGACTGAGGGCCACATTTTCTCGCAGGCTATTGGTTAGGGTGCTTCTGAGCTCCTACAGTCTGTCCACAGCTCATTGACATATGCCCCTCTCAGAACATGGCAGCTTATTTCATCAAAGCCAACATTCTATCACTTTTATTATATTCTGTTAGAAGCAAGCCACAGGCTCCTCCTACACTCTAAGAAAGGATATTATTCAAGAATGTAAGTCATAAGGATCAGCTTAAAAGATGTCCAGTACAACAGATTTTTCCACTACAGCCTATATATATATATATATGCACACACACAAACACACATATATATACATATGTATGTATATATATGTAAAATATTAGTTACTTTTATCTTTAGCAGTGTTAGTAACCAAGAACAATGATTGAAAATTTAACCAAATTTCCTGAAATATAGAGGTAAATTTATGAAGTTATTGTGCTAGTTTAGGGATAAACAACGGAGACACATCCCTGTAATTAAGGAGCATATATTCTAATGGGGAAGATTAATATTAAAGACAAAAATCCTACTCCCATACATTGTTACAGTTTCTCGTGAGTACTGTGAAAGAGCAGAGTTTTAAGAAAAAATGACAGATGAAGGAAGCCCACTTGGGTGTTAGAGAAGATAACAAGAAAAAATTACTCTAGATTTGGTGATCATGGCCTGCTTCCCCAAGAAATATTATTTGACCACCTAATGCCTACATGCTATTTAAGAGGAAGGGAAGAGAACTTTAGGTAGAGAGAACATAAGTGCAAAGACCCTGAGGCAGGAAAGACAAAGTCTATCTGAGAGATTGGCATAAGGCCAGCATGAATAATAAAGATGCAGTCTGGATATGTGACGATGGAGAGGTAGGAAGGAGCCACAGGCCATGGTGAGGATTTTCCATTTAGCCTAAGTGCAGTGGGAATCCATAGAAGTGTTTTCAGCAGGAAAGAGGCCAGATACAATTTGAAAATACCAGTGCAGAGAACATATTTTGCATTTTTTTATTATTCTTAATAACATAAAAAGGTTTTTGCCTGTTGTGTGCAGTTTAGTCTGTTTTTGTGAAGTTGTTGATAAGGTTTTTCTACTAGCCTCTAGGGAAGGCCCTGTTTAAATTCAAGTAATTGGTACTTAATTATGTCTCAGTTAATATTTTTAGAATACTATTCCTGGCATGATAATTCCTATGTCTTATACATATTTTTCTTATTTCATAGTGATTTTACTTTTTTTTTTTAGGACATAACATTACAGGCGACATACTTCTATTAGTATTTGGTGTCCTAATTTTGTCTTAGTTATTAGAATGCCCTGTGATGCAATTAGCATGTTTAAAGTAAATTAGCTTTATTTTGGAAGATTTTAGTAGAGGAATACAGACCCCAAGTTCTGTGTTTTTCCTGTATCTCAGGAAATTCATGGCATAAAATAATGTTTTCAGTCTCCTCTCAAGTAATAAGCAATATTTTTCTTGTGATTTTTATCTAATTAGTTCTAAAGCTGCATTTCTGTCTGAAAACCCTCTGCAGCAGCCTCATTTCCACATGGAATTCACTGTTGGCAGAAAAAGGACATGCTGCTGAAGTTTTCTGCTACCAATTAAACAGCAAAATCCATCCCACTGAGAAAGCACAGACTAAACTTTATTTCATTAAGACAAAGTCCAGATGCCTTGTTTACTTGTGGTTCAAAATCAATGCTCTATTGTCTTCTAAGAAGACATAATTTGCAACCGAAACAAGAAACAAGAGGTATGTATTCCTTGCTGTGTCTAAACTAGTAATTAAAATCTAACTTTTATTTTCAGAGAGACAGTTTTAGCAAGTCAACCATGGTTTACAACGGTATAGTCAATGGGGAGCATTCTCTGCTACGGTAGAACTTGACTCATTGCCTTGTGCTTAGTTGACACTGAAATAATTGTTGAATGAATGAATGAATGAATAATGGGAGATTGAATGAAGATAGACTTCTGAATTGCAGCTATTATTCTAATTTGGTTGATGGTTTGCAGAATCTGGCTACCAGAATTGGGCAGGACTGGTGTCATAATTGGAAATGATGGTTTCTTGCTTGCAACTTTGTTAAAATGCAGAATAGAATCAATTACTCAGCAGTAGAGGATATTTTATGTTAAAATTCTGGGGAGATCAGTTCTTATGATTCTGATACCAAGGTCATTTTGATGGCCAAGGTAAATTGTTTGGATTATAAGCATGGATTCCTTTGTTTCAGTTTGCATTTGGTTAGTGATATAAATTTTCTTATTGCCATTTAGGAGCCAGGATGTATGTTACCCACTGTAGCATTTTATATAGGAAGCAAAAAAAGAAAAAGCTATATTTGGCTAGTTCTTATTGGGAAATTGTGTCCCAAGGGTGCAATAAACATGCCAGTTTTCTGAAACATATGTGGAACTGAACATATTGAATTATGAAGATAGAGCAGAATGCAAACAATTAATAATACTACTGCTCTAAAATATACATGAGAATTTTAAAGAAATGTTTTTGATAGTTGTCTTGATGTACGATAAAATCTCTACTCTTTGCTTTGCACAGCTAATTTAAACATGTTTTATTCCCTGAAGTCTATGTCTAAAAATTTAAAGGGCAGTAAAAACTCATAAATTATTTCTTCCTTATATGGATCTTTGCTCAAAGAAATGAGTTTTAAGGATGCTACTGGCCACATTGGGTACATTCATGTCCTTGGCTTCTAATGTCATGGATGAAATACATCAAAGGAACTATTTACGTTTCAACTGTCCAAAGTCCTTTTTTCTATTGTAAGAACAACCTTTATATTTACTTGAAAACTAATTAGTGTAATAGCTAGTGAAAAATCAGGAGAGGTATAAATAAAATCTTTTTTTTTTGTCTAAGGCATAATTAACTTATTTAAGGTGCCTAAGTGTTTTCTTACTGACTTTTCTATAATAGTACCTCTTAAAAAAATTGGTGGAAAGCAATATACAAATTTAATGCAATTCCCATCAAACTTCCAATGACATTTTTTAAAGAAATAGAGCAAAAAATCATCAGATTTATATGGAACTATAAAAAACCCCAAATAGCCAAAGCAATCCTAAAGAAAAAGAATGAAGCTGGGGGCATAACAATACCTGACTTCAAACTCTATTATAGGGCCACGACAATCAAAACAGCATGGTATTGGCAGAAAAATAGACACTCAGACCAATGGAACAGAATAGAAAGTCCAGAAATAAAACCACATATATATATAGTCAAATAATTTTTGATAAAGGGGCCAACAACACACAATGGAGAAAAGAAAGCCTCTTCAATAAATGGTGCTGGGAAAACTGGAAAGCCACATGCAAAAGAATGAAACTGGACTACAGTCTCTCCCCCTGTACAAAAATTAACTCAAAATGGATCAAAGATCTAAACATAAGACCTGAAACAATTAAGTACATAGAAGAAGACATAGGTACTCAACTCATGGACCTGGGTTTTAAAGAGCATTTTATGAATTTGACTCCAATGGCAAGAGAAGTGAAGGCAAAAATTAATGAATGGGACTACATCAGACTAAGAAGTTTTTGCTCAGCAAGGGAAACTGATAACAAAATAAACAGAAAGCCAACTAAATGGGAAATGATATTTTCAAACAACAGCTCAGATAAGGGCCTAATATCCAAAATATACAAAGAACTCATAAAACTCAACAACAAACAAACAAACAATCCAATAAAAAAATGGGAAGAGGATATGAATAGACACTTCTCACAGGAAGAAATACAAATGGCCAACAGATATATGAAAAGATGCTCATCTTCTTTAGCTATTAGAGAAATGCAAATCAAAACGGCAATGAGATACCACCTCACACCTGTTCGATTAGCTGTTATTAGCAAGTCAGGTAATAGCAAATGTTGGAGAGGCTGTGGAGAAAAAGGAACCCTCATACACTGTTGGTGGGAATGTAAAGTAGTACAACCATTATGGAAGAAAGTATGGTGGTTCCTCAAAAAACTGAAAATAGAACTACCTTATGACCCAGCAATCCCTCTACTGGGTATATATCCCCAAAACTCAGAAACATTGATACGTAAAGACACATGCAGCCCCATGTTTATTGCAGCATTGTTCACAGTGGCCAGGACATGGAAACAACCAAAAAGCCCATCAATAGATGACTGGATAAAGAAGATGTGGCACATATACACTATGGAATACTACTCAGCCATAAGAAATGATGACATCGGAACATTTACAGCAAAATGGTGGGATCTTGATAACATGATACGAAGCGAAATAAGTAAATCAGAAAAAAACAGGAACTGTATTATTCCATACGTAGGTGGGACATAATAGTGAAACTAAGAGACATTGATAAGAGTGTGGTGGTTACGGGGGGGAGGGGGGAATGGGAGAGGGATAGGGGGTGGGAGGGGCACAAAGAAAACAAGATAGAAGGTGACAGAGGACAATCTGACTTTGGGTGGTGGGTATGCAACATAATTGAACGACAAGATAACCTGGACTTGTTATCTTTGAATATATGTATCCTGATTTATTGATGTCACCCCATTAAAAAAATAAAATTATAAAAAAAAATAATTGGTGGGCCACAAAAACAATATCAGCAAATTCAGAAAAATTGAAGTTGTACCAAGCATATTTTCTGATCATAAAGCCTTGAAACTAGAATTCAACTGCAAAAAAGAGGAAAAAAATCCCACAAAAATGTGGAAACTAAACAACATACTTTTAAAAAATGAATGGGTCAAAGAAGAAATAAGTGCAGAGATCAAAAGATATATACAGACTAATGAAAATGACAATACGACATATCAGAATCTATGGGATGCAGCAAAAGCAGTGATAAGAGGGAAGTTCATATCGCTTCAGGCATATATGAACAAACAAGAGAGAGCCCAAGTGAACCACTTAACTTCCCACCTTAAGGAACTAGAAAAAGAAGAACAAAGACAACCCAAAACCAGCCGAAGAAAGGAGATAATAAAAATCAGAGCAGAAATAAATGAATTAGAGAACAGAAAAACTATAGAAAAAATTAATAGAACAAGGAGCTGGTTCTTTGAAAAGATCAACAAAATTGACAAACCCTTGGCAAGACTTACCAAGGAAAAAAGAGAAAGAACTCATATAAACAAAATCCAAAATGAAAGAGGAGAAATCACCACGGACACCGTAGTAGATATACAAAGAATTATTGTAGAATACTATGAAAAACTTTATGCCACTAAATTCAACAACCTAGAAGAAATGGATAAATTCCTAGAACAATACAACCTTCCTAGACTGAGTCAAGAAGAAGCAGAAAGCCTAAACAGACCTATCAGTAGAGAAGAAATAGAAAAAACCATTAAAAACCTCCCCAAAAATAAAAGTCCAGGCCCTGACGGCTATACCAGAGAATTTTATCAAACATTCAAAGAAGACTTGGTTCCTATTCTACTCAAAGTCTTCCAAAAAATTGAAGAAGAAGCAATACTTCCAAACACATTTTATGAGGCCAACATAACCCTCATACCAAAACCAGGCAAGGATGGCACAAAAAAAGAAAACTACAGACCAATATCTCTAATGAATACAGATGCTAAAATACTAAACAAAATACTAGCAAATCGAATACAACAACATATTAAAAAAATAATACATCATGATCAAGTGGGATTCATCCCAGAATCTCAAGGATGGTTCAACATACGTAAAACGGTTAATGTAATACACCATATCAACAAAACAAAGAACAAAAACCACATGATCTTATCAATAGACGCAGAAAAGGCTTTCGATAAAATACAACACAATTTTATGTTTAAGACTCTCAACAAAATGGGTATAGAAGGAAAATATCTCAACATGATAAAGGCCATATATGATAAACCATCAGCTAACATCATATTAAATGGCACTAAACTGAAGGCTTTCCCCCTTAAATCAGGAACAAGACAGGGTTGTCCACTCTCTCCATTCTTATTTAATGTGGTACTAGAGGTTCTAGCCAGAGCAATCAGTCAAGACAAAGAAATAAAAGGCATCCATATCGGAAAAGAAGAAGTAAAGGTATCACTTTTTGCAGATGATATGATCCTATACATCGAAAACCCCAAAGAATCCACAAAAAGACTACTAGAAACAATAAGCCAATACAGTAAGGTCGCAGGATACAAAATTAACATACAGAAGTCAATAGCCTTTCTATATGCCAACAATGAAACAACTGAGAAGGAACTCAAAAGAATAATCCCCTTCACGATTGCAACAAAAAAAATAAAATACTTAGGAATAAACATAACAAAGAATGTAAAGGACTTATATAATGAAAACTATAAACCATTGTTAAGGGAAATCGAAAAAGATATAATGAGATGGAAGAATATACCTTGTTCTTGGCTAGGAAGAATAAATATAATCAAGATGGCTATATTACCCAAAGCAATATACAAATTTAATGCAATTCCCATCAAAATTCCAATGACATTTTTTAAAGAAATAGAGCAAAAAATCATCAGATTTATATGGAACTATAAAAAACCCCGAATAGCCAAAGCAATCCTAAAGAAAAAGAATGAAGCTGGGGGCATAACAATACCTGACTTCAAACTCTATTATAGGGCCACGACAATCAAAACAGCATGGTATTGGCAGAAAAATAGACACTCAGACCAATGGAACAGAATAGAAAGTCCAGAAATAAAACCACATATATATAGTCAAATAATTTTTGATAAAGGGGCCAACAACACACAATGGAGAAAAGAAAGCCTCTTCAATAAATGGTGCTGGGAAAACTGGAAAGCCACATGCAAAAGAATGAAACTGGACTACAGTCTCTCCCCCTGTACAAAAATTAACTCAAAATGGATCAAAGATCTAAACATAAGACCTGAAACAATTAAGTACATAGAAGAAGACATAGGTACTCAACTCATGGACCTGGGTTTTAAAGAGCATTTTATGAATTTGACTCCAATGGCAAGAGAAGTGAAGGCAAAAATTAATGAATGGGACTACATCAGATTAAGAAGTTTTTGCTCAGCAAGGGAAACTGATAACAAAATAAACAGAAAGCCAACTAAATGGGAAATGATATTTTCAAACAACAGCTCAGATAAGGGCCTAATATCCAAAATATACAAAGAACTCATAAAACTCAACAACAAACAAACAAACAATCCAATAAAAAAATGGGAAGAGGATATGAATAGACACTTCTCACAGGAAGAAATACAAATGGCCAACAGATATATGAAAAGATGCTCATCTTCTTTAGCTATTAGAGAAATGCAAATCAAAACGGCAATGAGATACCACCTCACACCTGTTCGATTAGCTGTTATTAGCAAGTCAGGTAATAGCAAATGTTGGAGAGGCTGTGGAGAAAAAGGAACCCTCATACACTATTGGTGGGAATGTAAAGTAGTACAACCATTATGGAAGAAAGTATGGTGGTTCCTCAAAAAACTGAAAATAGAACTACCTTATGACCCAGCAATCCCTCTACTGGGTATATATCCCCAAAACTCAGAAACATTGATACGTAAAGACACATGCAGCCCCATGTTTATTGCAGCATTGTTCACAGTGGCCAGGACATGGAAACAACCAAAAAGCCCATCAATAGATGACTGGATAAAGAAGATGTGGCACATATACACTATGGAATACTACTCAGCCATAAGAAATGATGACATCGGAACATTTACAGCAAAATGGTGGGATCTTGATAACATGATACGAAGCGAAATAAGTAAATCAGAAAAAAACAGGAACTGTATTATTCCATACGTAGGTGGGACATAATAGTGAAACTAAGAGACATTGATAAGAGTGTGGTGGTTACGGGGGGGAGGGGGGAATGGGAGAGGGATAGGGGGTGGGAGGGGCACAAAGAAAACAAGATAGAAGGTGACAGAGGACAATCTGACTTTGGGTGGTGGGTATGCAACATAATTGAACGACAAGATAACCTGGACTTGTTATCTTTGAATATATGTATCCTGATTTATTGATGTCACCCCATTAAAAAAATAAAATTATAAAAAAAAAAATAAATAATTGGTGGAATAAAAGTAATAGAAAAACAAATGTTTAGTTGAAAATATAACCAATTGGCAAAGGTTTAAAGGCATCGATTGGTTAACCTTGGAATGTGTTAGGCTTTCTCACTTTGTGTAAAGCACTTGTCTTTCTCAGAACTGTGAGTTGAACCCAATTTAGGTTTTTAAAGAAAACCGTCTTCACTTCCCAGTCATCAAACCACTTGTCCTCTGTATTCTGCTTCTCAGGGCGCCCAGACAACACACATGAGACTTTGCACCCTTCTTCTCCCTCCCACCTCGCCTGTGGCACTTGGCCTGTGGGCTTCCCAGGGTCTGAATGCACTGACCCTCTGTGTTCTGCTATAGATCCCGGCACACAGTAGGAGCTTAGTAAATATCGGTATCCTTAAATTTTTTTGGCCTCAATTCCTTTACTTGGAAAGTAGGCGTAATAGTATCTACCACATAAAGAATTTATAAAGGTTAGATGAATTAAAGGTAAACTAAATTAGTTAAATGTAATACTTAAACAGAGCTCAACACATAGTATCAATAGTATCAATATCATTCTTCTTCTTCTATGATATATATATATTTTTTATTACATGAGAGGTGGGAGGCAAGGAGGCAGCAGACTCCTACATGTGCCCTGACTGTGATCCACCTGGCCTGCCCCCTATGAGGCAGTGCTCTGCTATCTGGGGCTGCTGCTTGTCAACTGAGCTATTTCACCACGTGAGGTGAAGCCATGGAGCCATCCTCAGCACCCAGAGACAAACTGCCATGACTGCGGGAGGGGAGGAGAGAAAGAGAGAAGAGGGAGGGATAGGGGTGGAGAAACAGACAGTTGCTTCTCATATGTGCCCTGACCAGAATCGAACTTGGGACTTCAATATTGCAGGCAGATGCTCTACCACTAAGCCAACTGGCCAGGGCCTCCTTCTATGAAATTAAATGCCCATTAAAGGTAAAGATGTTTCCTTCTTTGAGAAAAGGAAATCTGAGTCTCTCCTTTATCATCTCATAGACTTAGGAAACATTCCATGAATCTTTGGAATGATGTTCAACACTTTTATGTTATAACTTAGAAAACGGAGTTCCAGCGAGCTGGACAATCTTATACAAGATCACATAGTTTGCTAATGAGCACCAAATCTTCAATCTCAGTGTTCTGATGTTATGGGGTCAGTATATGTTTCTCCACAGTGATTTATCTCCCTTTCTCCTAGCTTCCTAGGGTGCTAGAGACACAAACCCTCAGAGTAATATCCTGTGGGTTTTTCCTACGCTGAAACTCCTTGCCCTGGTTTATCAGTTATAATAGTTTGCAGGTTATTCCACAGAGCTCTTGCCATAAAAGGTTGATTAAAATAAATATAGAAGTTGCTTTTTGGGAGAGTCAGAGGAACCATGCTATTCTGAAAGCTGCCAGCCTGCTCATTCCTGTGCAGTGAGAGGCAGAGTCAGGGCCAGCTTCATGGGTATGTAACCAGGAATGAGGCCCAGAGTGCTTAAGGCTGCTGATGTTTACTAATGGGTGTGGGGGCTATTTGAAGGGCCCCATCTCAGTTTAATGCTCTGCTGTTTTCTTGAAGTTCTTAATGTTTTATGAGTAAAGAACCCCTTATATTCCTGATCTCTTGGCCTCACAAATTACTTGCATAGATGTAGTGGATCTTTGTTGTAAATCTTGAGTCACTTAGGAAAATTTAGAGCTGCTTTGCATGGGAGGTACCAAAGTGCTTTCAGGAATGAAACTCAGGACTGTAAACTCAATTATTACTAAAGATGAAACCTATGTTATCACTAGGGCAGCATGCTGTTTTTATTTAAGAAGAGAAATAAAACTGAAGTGGTTACCCGGGGGGAGTGGGTAAGGAAGAGGGGAGTGAGGGGGGACACACATGGTGCCGGAAAAGGAGGTGACTTTGGGTGATGGGCGCACAACACAATCAACAGTTCAAAGGCCAGGGAGATGTTCACCTGAAACCTATATACTCTTATTGATCAATATCACCCCATTAAATTTAATTTCTAGATTAAAAAATAAATAAACAAAATTATACATCTATTGTTTTTGGTGCCTCAACAAAACTTTACATTTATATCTTTTCATACTGATGTGGATCCGTGAAAACTGCTTTTATTAATTGACACTAAGGATGTAGGACTAAGTTAAAAATTAAAAAAAAAAAAATGCGGGCCTTTGGCCCTTTAACTTTGGTAAGCCAGTACGAGAGACAGCTCTGTCACAGCTCTGTGCTTAGGTCGGAGAAGACACAGCACCCAGCACTCCAGGGATCTGACCAGGACCAGCCCTGCTCAGGCTCTGTTCAAAAGAACTATGTTCTGATTATTTTTAAAAATAAAGAATATAGCTTTATATATAAGAATAAAGCTAATCATACTTTATTAGAATTTGTGCAGAAGAAAAATAGCTTTACTGTGATGAAGATCAGCATTTTAACCATTCAACTGAATTAATGACTCTCTTGATAAATAAGGTAGTCAGGTAAAAAAAAAATCACAGAAATATATTGGTAAAAAACAATTAACTTGGATCAAGTTAGCAGTCTGGTAACATTTCAAGACAATGCCTAGAGCTCAAACTAATAGTCTATAGCATATGGGGCCACTTTTACACTGATGCAGAGGGAGGCTTATCCACACAACCTGGCCACCATGGAAGGCTCCTAAAGCACTCACCTGCCGCCAGAGAGGAGGGCTGGAGAAGCAGACTGGTAGGAAATAGGGGCGCACTGTGAATCTTTGCCCTTTGAATTAATTCTAGTTGACCTACTTGAGCAATGACTGAGGAATTTTGGATTCAGTTTGTTCCAATCTATCCCCAGGTGAGCAGGGGCTTGTTATTTTTTAATGAAACCATTTTCACAGCCTGTTGTTTAAGGTGCAAGCAACAGAAGAGAGAGAGGATTTTTTAAGGGTTTTTTTGTTTTTGGTTCTTATTCCATTCTTTCATCAATTCTTCTACTGCTGTTTGTGCTGCTGAATTGCTTTGAGTCAACATCTTGTTGCAGACGTACTTTCTAGCAAACAGCAGGATAACACTAACGAAGAACAAAAACAATCTCAGATAATGACAGATGAGAAAATAATATATATATATGACAAATACATTTGCAGAATGATTATATAATTTTATTATTTCTTCTGATTTATGCAAAGAAACTTGTTGGGGGGTGCTTGTCTCAGTATTGAGCTTTCCAGCCCAATCCATTGCCTATCTCTGGAAATCAGTGGGAAATATTACTTGATATTTTTAGCTGTTAAAATGAACTCTGTTTATTTACTCCAGTTTTTTTTTTTCCTTTGGCAATTAAGGTAGGCTAAATTCAATCTGTATTCTACCAAGAGAAGTTTTCCAATTAGAGACATTTACTGCTAGTGTAGGGAAGGTCTAACTCTAGTTAGTTGTCCTCAGTTTGTGAGGTTCCATTACTACGTATTGTGATTTTTTTCAAAAATGGCGTTAGTAAGATTGAAGGGACCTTCACAAATTATCCACAAAACTTCAGGAGTGGACAGAAGACTCAGATAGTTAGAAAGCGGCTGGATTCAGAAGTCAAGCCTAGCTAACTCTTCATTGAGGGGCATGAACACACAATATGGGGTATTGAGATGTGTTATAGAATTCGGCACCTGAAACCTGTATAATTACATTAACTAATGTCATCCTAATAAATTCAATAAAAAATAAAATAAATGAAGTAGCAATAGTTTAGGAAATAGTAAGGTATTTCACAGTGTCAGTATGAGCTTCAGTACAACAAAAACACAGGCAAAGACAGTGCATTAGCAGCACTTAGTACCAGTTTACAGAGAAGACATCCTTCGCTCTTCGACCATACATTTTCATTTGCTTTTCTATTTCTTGACAGAACTATCAGAATAGGTTTTTCAAAACTGAGTGCCATTATCATAACTTTAATCTTGTTTACATTCAAAATCGTCCTCCAGGGGTTGATACCTAGAGAGACTCAGAGTGAGTGATCTTGAAACAAGCAAGTTGTACAGGAATTGCTGTTAAAATTCTGTTCTTTAAAATCAATCAATCAATGAAAACCTCTGTAACCTATGGAACAGCTGTCTGTAACAAAACATCAAAAAAAATGTTCATTTTAGGTTTTTAATTTCAAATGAATAAGTGATCATAGGAAGCAAGTATCAGCAAGTTAAATCTCTTTGTAGATCTGATAAAATTACACTCATGTCATATTTCAGAGGTGGGGGGTAGGTAATTAGACCATAGAAGTAATAACCTCATTCAATATTTAGAAGTAACAAAAAATTTTAATATTTGAAAATGTTAATGGTACTCAGAAAGACTTATTAATTAACTCTGAGTGCCAATTGGAAAAACTAATTTAGAAACCACTCCAGGAGAACCTTATGATATAGTAAGTGTCCTATGAGTTACCAGTCTAGCCTGCATAGTGCATGTGCTAGAAGTATTTTCTAGGAAGGGTCTTTTGCCTTTTTTCTCGATAGTTCTCCCTTGATTCCTCCAACAGTACTCTATAGTAAGCTAGTATAATTAGGTTACAAAGTTCCATCTTGGAAAATTTAACTAATTTATACTTACTCAACATTTTGTGCTTTATCCTGTGCTCTCTCTCTCTGTAAAATAGTAACATCTGATATCTCAGTGGGGAGAGGTAATGTTAAAATTAACAAGCATGACTTTTAGATTCTTTCTGAACCATCCAACTCCAACATCTGTCCTACTCCCACCTTGCATTTCATCATGAAGTGACACATAATAGAAAAGCAGCACAATAAATCTCAGTCGACTCACTATGTTTCCCCAAGGGTAACTCTTTTGTTTCCAGGTTAAAGGGTGCATTTGTGGACATCTAATACCATACATGCTGATCTGAAGGAATTTCCCTGGGGGGACGTGAGATGTATAGATCTTCTTCATAGTCTCCTGGGAGATTTTCACTTTTACGGAGTCACAGTTAAGTCAGTGTGGCATCATTCCCTCAAAACTAGTAATGTATGTTTAACTGAATTGGTTTATAAAGCATTTGATAAATTAAAATTCTCTTATTTTCTATCTTGTGACACTTTTAATAACTTTGTAGTGATAACATTTTTATAGTTGAATAGTTTATTGGAAGAAATGTTAGGATAATCTATTCTCTTAAAAAATTGCTCTGCCAATTGTTGAAATTATGCCCCAAACTTTGTAGGATTTTAGACAATGACTAATTATTTTAACTGGAATGCTTTTTTTTAGCCAAAAAATATTTTAGTTATATAATGTTTTCTCACATTATATAACTAATATAATAATAACTCATGGAAATTATTAGAAATAACTGTAAAATTACTCAATAATAAGCAGGGTTTGTTGTGGGGGAAGGTATTTGGGTGAAAATTTGGTACATTTTTAAGCTATTTAGTTCTTCTAGGCATCAAAGATACATTTCTGTAAAAATTTTTTTCAGCCTACATTAATAAATATTATGAGTACTTACTTTAAAACACCGTTTTTATTCCCCACAAAAAGAACATGGCTTACTTCAGTTTATACAACATGGTAGTTAAAAAAATTTAAGAGTTTTGTCATTGTTAAGATAGTTATGACTGTCTGCTAAATAGTTTTTATCTGTATTTAGTAGATAGTCTCACTGAGTTCTAAGAATTTACATATAAAAGAAGTATTGTTGACAATCAAAGAAAAGTACAAGATATATTAGAAAGAAATGATAGTTATCTGATTGTCTAACCCATCTCTTGTAAATGATTTAACATATGAATACTGTTCAGCATAATTTCAGCTACTCTCAGAAAATGACAATCAGTATAATATACTGTAAAATTATTTAAATTAGTTGTAGTGTCAGGTTTCCTAGTTTCTAAAATTTGGAAAACATTTAGCTCTTCGTGTCTCAGATTTCTCCTCAGTACAAGGGTAGGGGAAGAGGCCTCTCACCAGGTTCTTGTGATTTAAATGTGGAAGGTGCTATGAAATATAGAAAGCACTCTATAAGAGTTAGCTTCTTAGAATTCATTTAGAATCACCAACTTCTAAAGCAAGAAGACTTTGGAGATAATGAACCTCCCTGTCTCCATTTGGGAAATGAGGGAAGAGGCTCAGAGAAATAGAGACTTCTATTCCACATCACACAGGAATTGGACCTCATTCAGAGTTCTTGACACACTAAGCCATCTCATTTGTTTGCTTGTGTATTTATTTGTTTGGGTATATTTACCTTTAGAATAGAGTTCAAAGTATAAATGCCAATGTAATCATAAAGTTTAGGGTTGCCTGACCAGGTGGTGGCACAGTTGCTAGAATGTCAGCCTGGGATGCTGAGGACCCAAGTTCAAAACCCCAAGGTACTTGGCTTGATCCTGGGCTTACCAGCTTGAGTGCAGGGTTGCTGACTTGAGTATGGGATCATATACATGACCCCATGGTCTCTGACTGGGGCCCAAAGGTTGCTGGCTTGAGCCCAAAGTTTGCTGGTTTGAAGTCCAAGGTCTCTGGCTTGTGCCCAAGGTCGCTGGTGTGAGTAAGGAATCTGTGGCTCAGCTGGAGCCCCCCCCCCCAGTCACATATGAGAAAGCAATATGAGAAAGCAATCAATGAACAACTAAGATGCCACAACTATGAGTTGATGCGTCTCATCTCTAGCCCTTTCTGTCTGTCTTTCCCTGTCTATCCCTCTGTCTCTCTCTCTCTCTCTCACACACACACACAAAAAAAATGAAGTCTAGGGTTGTAAATATCTCTTGAAAATGTAAAAGAAGCCAAGAATGAGAATGCTATAGAGATTTCTTTAGTCGCAAACTCCCCTGTTTAGAAGTTCTAGGGAGTGTGCTTGCTTTTGAACATTTAGAAATTTTCCTGGCATAAATTGCCTGGCTAATTTCCAGTTAAGCATTTTGCCAAATCCCGACTTGGACCAGCCAGTGATGACTAGAGCAATGCAGTAAGTCAGACACCCCAGAGTCTCCCAGCTTTTCTTTTATCTGAGGTGATTTATCTTTTGCTAATTCTGTACTAAAGAATCAGAATGATACTTCTTACTGTCCAATGACTGGAATAGAAATTATAATTGAGAAATAATGTCATTTTCATAAGTTTTGGGGCACCATTTTCAAGTATTTGAAATATAAACAATTAACTTTACCTTCTTGAACAGAGTTATCTAATAGAGCTACATATAATGTGCACTGCATATGTAATTAAAATTTTTTTAAAGCATACTAAAAAAGTAAAAAGAAGCAGTTAAAATTAATCTTAAAATTATTTTTCACTGAAGATATCTAAAATCTCATTTTAACATGTAATCAATATTTAAAAACTATTAATGAGATATTTTACATTCTCTTTTTAATACGTCTTTGAAATTCAATGTGTATTTTATACTCATAGCACATCTCAATTCAGATGCTAAAGTTTCATTGGAAATAGATAATCTGTATTTGATTTCATAGAATTTGCATTTAAAAAAGTACATTTCTATGCCTGAGTTGTACCAAAGTTAATTAAAAATTTCCCTGTAACTGAAATAGTATTAGTCAATTTTAAATTTAAATACATTAATATAAATAAAATTTTAAATTCAGCTTATCACTTACATTAATCAGATTCAAATGCTAATACCACATGTAGTTAGTAGTTACTATATAAGATATTACAGTTCTACAAGACTGTGCAATGCTTTTGTTTAGCATATTCTTACTTATGTGGGAGAAAAAAGAGACAGAAACCCATCTATTTTATGTTATGTTATGTTATCGACCAATGCTTTATTGTATTATGCAAATATCCTCCACATTCTTTCTGTAGTAAATATTTAGATTTTCCATTTCATACTGAATAGTAAATCATTTATTATAAAAACCGATAAGAAGGCAAATTTTGAGAAATAGCCTTAACTGTGATTGTTAGTATTTGAATTGACCAGATTTCCATTCCAGCAGCTTTGAAAGCTTTGTGGGTTTGTATGACTGTGAGCCCTGCTGTATAAATACTTTCAAAGTAACCTGTTTTGTTTCACTTGATTGCTCTAGTATGGTTAAGGACACACAAGTGTTTTTGAATAATGACAGACCTATCAAATTGCCAATTGGGAGATCCATGGAATATACTTAGGATGGCGTTTTGCAGCATTTCTTGTACCTGGCCAAAAATAAGAAAATGAAAGTGTGCAATTGCACAATGGGTTTTTACCTACAAGATTCTAGAAAATACTTCTTTATTTAATATAGAGGCTTATTAATTAGTGTTTGGGAACTGTATAGAGAGACGATTTAGCAAAGGAACTGAGAACTTGGCTCTGGATTCAGACAGCTTTCGTATCATAATTCCACCATTTATAAATCATGTGAACTTGTGCCAAGTTACTTGAACCTTTTCAAGCCTTAATTTCTTCATTCTAGCTTGGAGATCAGAATATGATCTAATTTATAGATTTTTAAAGAATTAAATGAGTATGTATCTTCGGCCTTGTGCCTGGCACAAAGTAGATGCTCAAAATATGAATTACTATTATATGAGACTGTTGAACTATATAGAGATCATCACAGTTTAAACCTACTGCCAAAGGTTGAGAGGAAAAGCAACTGCTGTATGTGGCATGTCAAGTAAATCAAAGTGTATAAACCCACAAGAGTAGGGAGTCGAAGCGGAGAGTCTCAGTTTCACTTGGTTGTTGTTTAATTAGTGTGCAAGTGTTTCCCTCAAAAAGCGAAAGGGTTTATCAGTTTCAGTGAGAAAATTTTGCTTTGCCTATCTGTTCCAATATAACTGCCTGTTTTGAAACAAGACTTTACAAATTCTCTAAAATGATTCCATGAATAATAGATCAGACTTTTAATCAAGGTATGGCTTTATGTTCTGAAAATTATAGGAAAGATAAACATCATGAAGTACATTTGCTAGTTTTATGTAGCCCCAGACTGGTAAATTACTGTTCTTTTTTGCTATCTTATTATTGTTGGTGGTGGTTTTTTATTTTTTAATTCACATCATTCTTCACATTTCAGGATTCCTATTCCTCAGAAAACTTTTCTGTATTGTTATTATTAATATGGCATGTGTAATGTTTATAGTGTTTGCATAAAAATAGATCATCTCTGGTATCTAGTTTTCAATGTTAAAGCCAATCTGCTTACTCATTGAACATGAAAAATATCCTTCTGGAACAAATGTAGTACCATCCATCTCTTGAACAGAATTCTTATGGGTTTTGCTTATCTACCTAACTGCCTTGAAAACATAGCTTGAAATCATTCCTCTACTTTTGGGGAGCAGTCAATCATTTAGGCAGTTTCCATTGAACAGCAAACTCATTGAGATAATCAGGTTATTACAAGTAAGAATATTTTAGGGAGGAGGTTTCTGTTACCTCAAGGGAAAACTTACACTGAACTCATTTAAGATTCATTATCACAGGTGAAAAAAACAATCTTTTCTTGCTCTTTGACAGTGTTGGTTACAAGAGTTCATAGTCAGGTCAGCAATGGCAGAAATGTGGAGTTTTAGAATATATTGAATATTTGGGTTTTGTTTTTTTGGGTTTTTTTTGTTTTGTTTTGTTTTCTTTGCGAAAGAGACTGAGAGAGAGGTACAGACAGGAAGGGAGAGAGAGAGGAGAAGCATCAATTCTTCGTTGCAGTACCTTAGTTGTTCATCGATTACTTCTCATACTTGCCTTGACCAGGGGCCTCCAGCAGAGCCAGTGACACCTTGCTCAAGTCAGTGACCTTGGGCTCCAACTAGTGAATTTGGGCTTCAAGACAGCTATCATGGGTCATGCTATGACCCCATGCTCAAGCCAGCAACCTGTGCTCGAGCTGGTAAGCCCATGCTCAAACCGGATGAGCTCACACTCAAGCCAGCGACATCAGGTTTCCGAGCCTGGGTCCTCTGCATCCCAGGCCAGTGCTCTATTCCCTGTGCCACCACTTGGTCAGACTATTTGGCATTATTTTTAAAACCATTAATATTAAATTGGAAGCACTGCTTCTGGGTAGAATTTCAGAGCCCTTGTTCTCTTACATTTTAAAAGGGAAACTAAGAAAGTGGCACATAATTAGAACTCTCAGGATATATAATTTGAATATGGCTGTTTAATTCTTAAAGATATTGGATTTAAACAAATAAGGCATCGTGTCACATAAAACATGAATGTGTTTTAAAAATATTTTTGAGTTAAAAAATATATTTTTTCTTCCATATTTTAATTACTGTTTTTTAAATCTCACATTTTATGTGAGAACTGAAAGAGGAGTGTTTCTAGAAGGCCAGAGTTTAGGTTAGCTTAAATATTGCCATAATAGTCCAAACCTTGATAATATATTTTGTTGACAGCTTGTGTAGATTTCTTTTTTTTTTTTTTTTTATTCTGAAGCCAGAAACGGGGAGAGACAGTCAGACAGACTCCCACATGTGCCCGACCGGGATCCACCCGGCACGCCCACCAGGGGCGATGCTCTGCCCACCAGGGGGCGATGCTCTGCCCCTCTGGGGCATCGCTCTGCCGCGACCAGAGCCACTCCAGCACCTGGGGCAGAGGCCAAGGAGCCATCCCCAGCGCCCAGGCCATCTTTGCTCCAATGGAGCCTTGGCTGCGGGAGGGGAAGAGAGAGACAGAGAGGAAGGAGGGGGGGGTGGGGGTGGAGAAGCAAATGGGCGCTTCTCCTGTGTGCCCTGGCCAGGAATTGAACCCGGGTCCCCCGCACGCCAGGCCGACGCTCTACCGCTGAGCCAACCGGCCAGGGCCTTGTGTAGATTTCTAATATTGGATTATAACCCATTGAATTCCCATTAAGATCCTCAAGAATATTCTCATGGAGAAAAAAGATACTTTGCCACATTAAATTAAACATATGAAGAGCACAAGACAAGGACTTTTGTGTTAAGAAGTGAGAACAACTCCAACATTCACCCTTCTCAACAAAGTGAGGACATGACCATGGATGGCATATCTTGCTATCAACATTTTTGTCCCCAGGATAAACTAGCAAGTCACAGCCAAAGCAGAATTTTGTCTGTATGTGTTAGCTAGAACAGCACCATCAGGGAGATCAGGGAGACTGAGAGATCAATCATCTGCATTGCAAAGGAAAAACAGACATTAGATAGAGAAGGACAGAGAGCTTCAGATAGAGACAGTGGAATGATCAAAGGCATTCATGTCCAGACTGTACAAGTGTGCTATATGTGCTCAGAAGAAATATTTCAGTGCTTCAAGAGATCAGTGTTTTAGTAAAGAAGAGGAAAAGGCTGAAACAATGTGAAGACATTACTATTTAACCAACATGATATTCAGAAATTGTATGTGGCCCTACCAGTAGTTGCAGAGACCAGTTAGAAATGTTTGTCATAATACAAGAGTGAGCCATGGTGTAATTAAGAAATTTTTTAAAAAATTACAGTGAAAGACACCACAAATTATGATAATGATTAGAAGTGTGTCAAGACAAGTTTCAAAATGTGTACCAAAAATAACAATGGCACCTTTAACAGACTCTATGTAAAAAAACAAAACAAACAAAAAAAAACAACAACATTAGATGCCCTTTGGAGAAGACTTAGGCTTTTGATGTTTCTACTTTATATAAATCTGATTATACCCCTGAACAACTTTTATGTTTTGCTTTACAGTTGCCATCTTAAAATAGCCTGATTTTTCTCAGGCCATTACTAAAATATGGTCAAAGAAAAGAATTCTGGACATAGCAGAGCTCACAAAGTTATTAAATAAAAACAAGATTAGGAAGGTACATTTCTTAAACATGTGCGATTTAAAGTCCCAGGAAGATGTCTATGTTGATTGTCTACTGGAAGCTGTCATCACAGAACTGAACCTTCAATGGGGCATGAAGGGTGAACACAAAGCAGTGTGTAGAGGGTGTTATATTGAGTGGGACACTTGAAACCATGTCAATACAATAAATTAAAAGTTAAAATAAAATTTAAAAAAAGAACTGAACCTTCAGCCACTGGACAGCACTGGAAATAAAATTTGGGTGGCCATCAGCAAACAAAATAATTATAATTTTTTGTAAGAATATGAAGATTAGCAAGTTTATAAGCATTTTCTTGTTTCCTCTTAATGTAAAAACCATCCACTTGATAGCAGTGGAAACTTCTGACACTTCTAATAGCAATATCCTAGAATAAACCTGAGTGCCATTAAGATTCCTTTTTTTAGCTCTATAGTTCTATGAAGTATCATTCAGTCATTTGGCTTTAGTTCTTACTTGTTTAGTGATGATAAAAATGAGTTTTAATGAAAGTATAAATTTTTTACAAGAACAGAATGAAATTGAGCAGTACAACATTAAATGTTCTTCTATCTTCCTACAAATTGTAATCTATAATTTTTATAGGCCTGAGCAATTCAATTTATCTGCAAGTAGGGAAAAAATGAACAGCACAGTTGTATTTTCAGAGCATGTCTGAAATAAAATGAAGTCTTTCTGAGCATGAAAGTTTTTCTTTCTTTAATTGAGAGTCTACAAAGCAGTGAGTGAATGGACACTATAAACAGGAAACCCATAATTGGTCCTATGTTTGAAGACATTTTACTTCACTCTAGGACATTCCCCACTGCCTCTTCCAAATGGGCCCAAACTCCATCGGGGTACAAGTGCCATGTGAGGGAACATGCTTTTTCTCCCCTTTTAAAACTCTGCCTTTTTCTTATATTCTCTAATTTATTGGCAGCACCCATCAGCCAATCCAGACATTTCATCGCTTCCCTCTAGCACCCAACACCAATCAAAAATCTAATCTTAGTTCAGCCTTTATGGACCTTTTAAATTTTCTTCCTCACTTCCAAAGCCATTGTTATGGTACAGACTTCCATAATCTCTCACCAGATTTGCAAAATCCTTCTCCCTTCTTATCCCCTTTCTGTCTTCTACCCCATCCAATCCTTCTTCCACACAGCCACCAGAATAATTATATTTTAGTGGAAATCTAGACCTGTCACTCTCCTCTGAAAAATTAGTTAGTGGCCTCTTGCCAGGATGTCATTCAACTTTTTTGATTCCACCTGCCAGGCACTTATATATTCTGCACTTTTTATCCACACTCATGACATGAGGTCAGTGTTCCAGCCCTGCCAACCTTCCTGTGTTTCTTCACAACTGCTCTGTTGGGGCTTCCTTCTGCCACACAGCAAGTGTATGGAGTGCCTTCTACCCACGTGCCTCCCTCACAGGTTGTCTATCAAGATTCTGCAAAAAGATAATCTCCCCTGGCTCCTCGTTTGCAGGCTCAGTTTGGTCCCTTTGCTTTATATTACTGTTATTCTTCTATTTGTAATTATTTTTCAAATTTCCTCTCCATTATACAGTGAAATCTTTAAGAACAAAGACTATCCATAAGCATGTTGTATTTATTTGCAAGACCAAGTACTGAGCCTAGTATACAGGGGTGGGCAAAAAAGTAGGTTGGCAGTTATTCACAGAGAAAAAGACATGCAAGTAATGATTATTACAATAACTTTATTAACTCAAAAGAATGTCACAATTGTACAATAAACTTACTTTTTTGCCCACCACTTTATAATTGTTACTCAATAATATTTTCCATGGGAAGCTGATTTTAAAAAATAAGCAGAAATCCCTGTCCAAATAGTTCAGTTGGTTTGAGCATTGTCCTGATAAGCCAAATTTGCAGATTCAATCTCTGGTCAGGGCACATACAAGAAACAAACAATGATTGCTTAAATAAGTGGAGCAACAAGTTGATGTTTCTCTCTTTCTGTTTCTCTCCCTTTAAAATGTAAGCAGAAATGGGCTTAATGTTGTGACATTATTTTTTTTTTCCGAACCGTAACATTGACAAGCTTTATATAAACCATGTTGAAATATATATATTCAATTCATCCTTGACTAACACAGGGTTTGGGGCATCAACCCTCTCCCTACTCAATAGAAAATCACCACACAACTTCTGACTCTCAAAACTTAAATACTAATAGCCTACTGTTGACTGGAAGCCTTATCAATAATAACATAAACAGTCGATTAACACATATTTTGTATGTTATATGTACTATATACTGTATTCTTACCACAAAGTAAGCTAGACAAGGGAAAATTCTATTAAGAAAATCATTAGAGAAAATACATTTTCAGTATTTATTGAAAAAAAAATTATGTGTAAGTGGACCTGCGTTTGTTTAAATCACTGTTGTTCAACATACACATAATTTATGTCAACATACACATAAATACATATATATGTTGCATATATATTTGGTAAATATATTTACATATAATAAAATATTGGGGTTTGAAATATTCTCTTCTACTTATTTTTTTTAGATTAAATCATTTTTCAACACTATATCACTAATACAATAAATGACACTTTATAAGTAAATGAACTAATGCTATTTATAGAATGTTTAATGGATTAAAGTAAAATAATGTTTTGGGAGAACTTAGTCCTCTTTTGTAGATGTGAGAGGAAAGTGAAAAATTGGAGTATCCTGATATGATGAAGAAGACAGTGGTACTTATTGAGAATTAAGGTGAAAAGGTTATGTGTACAGTTATTTGCCAATGTAATGAGAATATCCATGGCTCAACTTATTAAAAACTGGGAGTTTGTATTAAAGCTAGTTGTTGTGCTTCAATTAAGTTAGCAAATATGGATGTCAATATTATCACAAATGCAATATTAGAATTGATGTTTGATCCTGTCTTGAATGCAGTGATTACATTAAGTCTAGTGCTCAAATCCCTCATATTGAATAAAGAATAAGCAGCCTGGCATTTTCCTTATCACAGAAATCTTCTTGGTACGCTGTTGATGTTGTTTAGTATTTCTATAAATAAGCAGTTAGAAAAAGGTAAGGTAAACTCACTCATCATTAAGTTGCTATATTGAAGAAGTAAAGTGATCATTGAGTCTTTACATACCAAAACAGAAATCTTGAGGATGACTAGTATGGGAATAGTTTCTAAAAGCAAGAAAACATTAAATTGCCAAGAGATGTGTTTATAATGTCCCACTATTTTTGTGTATTTAACAACAATAAAGAAAACCCATGCATATCCAATTTGAAGTGCTTATCCTTTATAACTGTCTATCAGTTTGGAAACTATGTCTGACTAAAAGTATATATACAGATAATTTGTATGACCTTTGTTCAAAGAAGAAAAATATGAGAAAGCGCTGATGATTTTGACGCTCCTTTTTTGTTTTTTATTCATTATTTTCACACTTATCTTTAGCTTTGATAGTGCACCAGACTTTGGCAGCATTGCTTGCTGTTTCTTCTAGGATGTTTCCTGTATAGAGCTTCTGTTATTATATCCTGCTAACAATGCAGTAAATGGAAATTTGGTGAAAGCAACAGTAGGCACTTCTGTACATCTGCAGTAAGTTAATCAGATTTTGATACCCCAAAACTAACACAGGCCACCAGGCTGATAGCCCAGTGCTTCAGTAAATTGTTTCTTAGCAGGAAATCTACAGTAGCAGTGTAATTTGGACAATGGAGCGTTTGACAGCTAACCCATCAAAAACAGTGCACCCTGAGGAAGTCGCTCACTTCCAGCTTTGCATTCAGCCAAGCATTGATAAAGCTGTGGCTAAGTAGGAGAATCAATTTAGAATCAAATGATGGCAAGGCTATTTATCCCATTGCCAAAAGGGGACACAGGTCGATAGTATATTTCTCCGCCTGGGGATTCTAGACTATATACTTACCCAAATTAGGGGGTGGGGTCACCCATGCCTTATAAATTACTTCTGAGTGGCAGATTGCTCTGCTTATATATTAATAAGCATGATTAAAAGCTAAGCCATAGGCCCTGAATGTTGGCTCAGTGGTAGAGCGTTGGCCTGGCGTGCGGAAGTCCCGGGTTCGATTCACAGCCAGGGCACACAGGAGAAGCACCCATCTGCTTCTCCACCCTTCCCCCTCTCCTTCCTCTCTCTCTCTCTTCCCCTCCCGCAGCCGAGGCTCCATTGGAGCAAAGATGGCCCGGGCTCTGGGGATGGCTCCATGGCCTCTGCCTCAGGCACTAGAGTGGCTCTGGTCGCAAGAGAGCAACGCCCCAGATGGGCAGAGCATCGCCCCCTGGTGGGCATGCCGGGTGGATCTTGGTCAGGCGCATGCTGGAGTCTGTCTGACTGCCTCCCAGTTTCCAGCTTCAGAAAATTACAAACAAACAAACAAAAAAAAAAAATTAAAAAAAAAAAAACTAAGCCATTATCTGCTTCCAAAAGATTGATTTGCTCAAAAGTGTCTTGCATGCAGGGTACTAGAAGTAATCAAAATGCAAAGTTATTGTGACTTCAAAGAGAAAAGACCTTTGGAGAATGTGTACATTATGTTTTAGTTTATCTCAAATGGTGGGCCAGAAAGTGTTAAAAGATTGAAAAAAAATAAAGATGTTTTCAACTCACAAGTTGGGAGAGCACTTCTTTGAATGTGAGCTTGTAATGTTTTCTTTTTTTCATAGTAGGCAAAGAACACAGTTATTTCCCATCCCTACAGTAATCACCTGTACTTCTCTGCTCAAAAAATCATTTCTCGTTTCCCCACTCCATATCCCAACCTGCTTTACGGAAAGTCCAGAAATGACAGTGGCGTTAGTTGAGATAGTAAATCTGTGACAGGGAGAAAAGACAGTGGCGATGCCAAGCCCATTGTCCTATCTGCTGGGCAGTGTACCTGACAGGAGTGATACATGTACTAACCAGACCATTGTTGCATGCCATCAGAAGTAGAGCCAAGCACCTGTGTTTAGGTGTAAGAAGCCAAAAGGTAACAGTTTTGATAAAATGTCTCAGATACCAAGACACCAGATTTATAGGCTTGAAACTAAAGAATGTTATTATAAACTGGGGAAATGAGACAAGTCCAATACATACATACTAAATATATAATTTTTGTCACTTGGAAAAGCAATCAAAGAGTGGGCAACAAAACAAATGCAAGAAAAACAGCATTATAGAAATGTGACCAGCAGTTATTTAAGAAGGAAATATAAATATTACTTTTCTGAATTCTGTGATGTTTGCAGTATTTGTCATGCTTCAATTTTTAATTTGTTATAAATCCCCTTCTCATTCTAATAAAACATTTCATTTGTATCTAAATTTATATACATGATTTTGGATTCTTTTCTTAATGAGGTCTGTCAAATTCTTTAAGCTTACGATGCCACATAACCTGCGCATGTTCCTGCAGGTCAGATTCTGGTAAAAAGAATTTTATATTTGCCAAGTGCTGACACTGGACTTTGAAACAGGCAAGGCAACTCTTGGCCTGAAACCACTCCTGGGCATAAATTGCAGATTGCCTGTGAAACCTGGAAACCAGATTTTACTCAGCTTTATCTGGGGTTCATGAGTTTGCAGGTAGATGCTTTAATAATCCTAGAGTTTGGAGTTTGCCCATTTCCTCTAGTAACACTGTGAGGGACTAGCTGCCCTGCATACACAGATACATTCATACTTACATCCCAAGTATGTCGTGGTCAACAGCCAATCACTGTTAAACTTATAAACCCCCATTGTCTGACTATCCTACCTTATAAATCTATAGTTTTCATGTAATGTATTATCAGGTTTTTTTCTTAATATCTAGGCTCTTAGATTGCCATTCAGGTATTTGGTAAGTGTATAGTATTCCTTAGACATGGGGAGTATGTCCCAAGACTCCCAGTGGATGCCTGAAACTTTGGATAGTACCAAACTATATATATATACTATATGGGCTTATATATATTGTCTGTTTTTTCCCCATACATACATAACTATAATAAAGTTTAACTTATAAATTAGGCATAGTAAGAGATTAAAAACAATGATTAGTAATAAAATAGAATAACTATAACAACATAGTATGAAAAGTTATCTCTGTCTCAGCAAACTAGCATGAATTTTTCTTCACAGTTTCACAGATAGAAGACCCAGTCTTATGGTAAATCCCAGCATACAATTTTCTTTCTTTCCTTCTTAAGTGGATCACTTTTTCAGTTAAAAAAATCAATTTATGGTTCCTCTTTGGCATATCTGAATTGTTGCCAGCCTCACAACTCTTGTGCTTTGGGGCCATTATTAAGTAACATCAGGGTTACTTGAACACAAGTACTATGATATTGGGACAGTTGATCTGAATACTGAGGTGGTTACTAAGTGACTAAGAAGAAGGGTATATTCTGGCCAAAGGACATTTCGGCAGGACAGAGAGGAAATGTAGGAGGTTTCATCACACTAGTCATACTCACACAGTTTAAAACTTATGAATTGTTTATTTCTGGAATTTCACATTAAATAAATTTCAAACTGCCAGTAACAAACTACAGAAAACAAAATCCTGGACAAGAGGGGACTACATACATGCAGTATTTTATGCCATATTTCTAAATCTCCGTTATCCATGGTAAAACACTGAAAATGTTAGAAACAAATAATGAAATTGTACAATTTAATATGACAACCTAATATCTAAGCTTTAGACCCATGTTTCAAATTTTAAGCATTTTTTGTTAAAATAAATTCTTCTCTGGATTACTGTCTCACAGACAGGCATTTATAGTGATGGTATGGGTTTTTTTGTGGCAAAGTTAGAAAATGCATGTTTATTTGAAAAGATAAAATAAGAAGATAAAAGAGTAAGAATAGTGTAACGCAAAGGGCCATCACCATTGTGGCCGTTCACATCCAGGTTCTCATTGGATTCAGGCAGACAATAAAGAAACAGTGGAGCCAAAAAATGGTGGGCCATTTCTTTATTAAAGTCTCACACCAGCCAATGAGCAACACACACAGGGAAAACACTTCCCTTTCACTCAGGGCTCCTAACACCACTGACACATTCTCCGGTTCCATAATTGGGAGAATCTTCTCTGGTTTCTCCTAAAATCAAAGGCCTCCCCAGTCTCAGCGGAACTCACAAAAGCCCCTCACCTCTGGTTCCCCATCAGCACACCTTCTCTCTCTCTGCCAACACAGCTTCTTCCTCAGCACCCTGCATTCCCTCTGCTCTCACTCTGCAAACATGGCTTCTCTCTCTCTTCTCTTCCTTCGTCTCTGCTCTTTTCAAAACATTCTGGTGCAAAAACTTATCCTCCAGCAAACATTAGCAAAAACAATGGCCCTTCCCAAACAGGAAGGTAATTTGCATATCACAGACCCACATACACCTGGTGCTACCTAGCCCCCAATGCAAACTATAAGCCTGCAAACATAAAAATCATATTTTACAAACTTATTTGCCCAACAGATTAGTCACTCCCTCTTTCCATTTCCATTTTCTTCGAGCATCATGGCTCCCATACACATACACATCTCTGCCTTTTACAGCAGGTCTGCTGTGAACTTCACGTCATTCAGCACCTTCATGAATAATTTCGCAGAAATATATAATCAACACAACCAGCCCCATGATGTAGCTCTTCAAAGTGGCTCTCTAAGAAGCACTATGATGTTCAATAATGATGAGTGTTCATACTCAGAAGCAAACATACATCTCATTCTGTGCCTATAAGAGGTTCAAGTTGTTTCTTCTTTGATCGTAGTGTAATAAAAAAATTAAACATGATTTTAAAATAAAAAGCTCATTGACAATACATATTGTACATATAAACAGTAATGATATTGGGGTTTAGAATTTAAAAAAGTTAAATACTAAGGGTCTTGTTTTTTTCTGTATATGGAGTAAAATTCTCTCTAGTGTAAATTAGATACATGGCAAATAATTATTACAAGGTGGGTTTTAAATTGGTATGGTAAAATTATACAAAATAGGAACTTTAACATTTCACTGGTCACATGGTCACTGGAAGAAAGATCTTTTCTTGAACGAGGTTATTACATTAATTAAAGTGGCTCAGTGCTATTAGCTACATGCAAAATCTGAATCTAAATGCCTAATCCTGGAAATTAGAGATGATCACGTAATGGATTCAGAATAAAAAGTGTGGTTTTACTCCAGGATATTAACAAAAAATTGTTTATCACACATAGAATTTTGAGGAAACTAACATCACAGAAAATCTGGGAATTCAGTCTGGAGGGTTTGTTTGCTTGTTTGTGCTTTTGATTTGTAAATGACTAATTTTAAGAAGTTATGTTACAGATGCTCACATACGGAATAAAAGATCTTAGGAAAACAGAAATTTGTACTAAAAATTATATTAACAAACTTGAGTTCAAGGGGTCTCAAACTCGCGGCCCGCCGAACAATTTTGTGCGGCCCGCAGACTAATCCACGGGTTTACTTAATTTTATCCAAAATATTTTGAACTTCGTGGATTAGTCTGCGGGCCGCACAAAATTGTTCGGCGGGCCGCGAGTTTGAGACCCCTTATCTTTCTATCCAAATTTGACTATATTAATGAGACATAAGTGGAAACTGATAATCATGATTTTATTTTCCAGTAATTTTAAATGTTCTATATTATCTTAAACATTAAAATCACAATGATATTTAAGATACACTTCAAGTACATGGAAAGACACTAGATACAAGAATATAGCTAAAACAAAAATTGGAGCGTGAGAAAATGGGACAAAATATGACTGCTTTCCATCAAAGAGAGTAAGGCAACACAGAGCACCTGAAAATAAAGAACAAAAAGAATTTTCGAAACAGAGACCTTAGAAAGAACATTTCAGAAATTTTCCTAACAGCAGAGAGTAGTGTAGCAAAGTGATACATGCAACAAATGCTGCCATAATGCTTATTGTTTTTACATTATCAAGCAACAATTCATGGCTCTTCTACACTGACTGGCCCGATCTAACAACCCTTCTCTAGGAGTGACAGAACTAACAAAGCCATGAGGCGGCACTGCGTCTTGTCACCTCCTTCTCTTAGGCCTGTACTTGCCTTATCTTGCTATAGAAGTGCCAAGTCCTTGTTATTCCAATAGCCGCTGAGCACTGATTTACTACCATGTGAAACTAAATCATGTGAAACTAAATCCAAAATTCCACAAGGAATGGGGTCAACCTATCAGTGAAAATAATAGCCCATTTGAGCGCTTCTTCTTTCTCTGACCGGAAGGCAAGCTCTTGAGAGTCCACTGGGGATATTTCCTAAAACCACTTTGAAAGCTCACACACGTGTGCTGTGATTTTAGAAAGCAGGATACTCTGCTTGGGGAATAGGAAGGCCTCTGCTATAGTGAAAAATGGTAGAAATGGGAAAGGTCCAAGAACACGCTCAGAGTGCAGTTTGCATAATGGAATGTGTATGTATTCTGAAGCTTAGATAATTGTTTATTAAAGACTTCAGCAAATTCATACAAAATAATGCTTGCTAGATGGTAGTCACTGTATGGCATAAATCTATTTTAGCAAATTTTCCAATAATCACAGCATGCATCTGGTACTGAGACAAAAATCAATGCTTATGGATTTAGCAGCGTAATCCTATCACTTGTTCTGTGAGATATGATTTGAAATGTAAAGTACGCTGAGACTTAAGTGAACTTGGAGGCATGTAGTCTCTGGGGTGTTTCTTAGTACCCTATTTATTATTGATCAGATATTTTCTTTATTGTGTCTCTACTCCTTGCCCCAGTTATCTTTTTTCCCTTAATCACCAATAGTTTTTAAATTATGTGTATTACAACCAATAAACTATCCTCAATATTTAGTTTCTACTTTCAAAACAAGTAATAATTTTGAGTTTTCAAACCAAGAACATTATCATGTGGCCAGTCAGGTTAAGTTTTAAAACAACATATTGGTAAAATATTAGGTGATTTTCACAGTTTTACTAAGAAAATTTAGTGTTTTCTCTAGAAATATAACACAAATTCAGGAAGTTAACTTCTTTTGAATAACCTTAAATAACCCTAAGTTATTGTGTTTTATATTCATTGGAAGTCACTAACAGTAAAATTTTAGGAGTTGTAGCTCTTAGTCTAATCACAGTTTTAAAAATTAGACATTTTCTCTTAAATTTACTGTGAAAGAACAATTCAATGCAGTTTGAAATGTTGTGGCGACAGTGACTCCTTGGAGTAGCAAACCCGTCCTTTGGTTCTCGTTCCTCACAGCGACAGTGACTACTCAGAGACCAGATGACATCATCCGAGGGGCAACAGCCCTGGTCAGCAGACCAAAAGGCTGAAGCCCTATCCTCAACCTTACTCAGATATTCTTTAGCCAGTACAATTAACTCAAGAAAGCAGACAGAAGAAGTTTGCAGGGAGTGAAGTAAAGGACGAGGAACATGCTGACCCCCATCTCTGTGCTGAGAGCCTAAACATTTTCTGTTACTGAATCTTATCCTGCTGTTTTGCTGTTTGCAGCATGCACTGTTTCCAGTATGGGGTCAGAGAGTCCCCTGGACTTTCATCCACTCAAGGCTTTTGCCCTCGGGTGCCTCGGGGTCTCTAATTGTCCTAACTCTGCATGTCTTCATAGCATATTCCTACATTGAAATAGTACGGCTACATGGAGCCATTCATTGAAGCATTCATGTCTGTGGGAAACCTGTGATGTACCAGGCAGGCACTGTCAGGTACTGGGACAAAGCCCCCACCTTTATATTGTTCATATTCTAGTGATCCCTTATACATTCTCTACAAGCTATTACTGACTGATGTTTACATAAGTCCTATTTGTTTGTGCATGCAAAAAATTAGACACCTTTTATTTTTGTATTGATTTTAATTTATTGTGTTTACTAGTGTCCCACCAAATACATCCCCCACCGTGTTCCCCTCAACATCCACCTTGCCCCCCTCCCCCTAGACACCTTTATTTTTAGCTCCTGAAATGATGATCATCAGCTGTAACAGTCTTAGGATATCAAAAATTGTTACAGTTACTTAGGCTTTTAACAGCACTTCAGCCTGATTTGAAATAAAATTCTACCCAGTTGAGTAAATGTGCCTCCCATTAACAGATTATATTTCTATCTGATTTTTAGTTTTTATTCTGAACTACATTTTTCATTTACTATATACTTTTTATTTTGACAGTTCAGTTGCAAATTCATATGAATTCTTAAAACTATTATTTTTCATTACCCTTCAAGTTGTCTCAGTTTGGGGAGAGCATGACCTGACAATTAAAATTAGGTCCCTCTGTGCATACACTACTCAACCTTGAGTTTCTATTAAGTTGGTGGGTTTTACACACAAGCAATGGTAGTGAAAGAAAAGAATATAAGTTTCCATGTAATAAGACATGACTGAAAATTATTCAGAACACAACTGTGTCCAGACTGTGTGTGTGAAAATAATTATGAGAGGAAAACCCGGCCCCATAGTGTGAACTCTTCTTGCTTGGATGAATGTGTGTGTATTTAAAGCCAGTCACTTATAGAGGACAAATCCTGAATACTATGAACACTCTGGATAGCATCTGCTTACACATGAGCTTGAGTTTTTTAAAAGTTATTTTGCCTTTAAAAGAGCAAATCCACAGAATGACCTTCAGCTACTATTAATCCATCTAAATGTATGGCATGAATGCAGAACACATCTGCCATCTGACAGCTGAGAAGCCCCCGCCATCTCCCGGACCCCCACTTCCCACCAGGTCCTCTTGGGACTAAGATAACTTAGGGAGAGGTTTTTCTTTGCTGGTAAGGAAGGAGCACATTTAGACTAATCATTAAAACCCATTACCTAACAAAGTGCATGTTCTTAAGGAACACAGTGATACTTGCCAGTGAATTAATCAGCAAAATAGACTATGAGAAGGTGAGGTTTGTAGTCTCAGAAAAGATCAGAATCCAGGGAATGCCAAAGCGGTTTCTAGTTGCTGTAAATCTTAGCCCAACTACAGGAATTTTCTATGAACAATTTAGAATTCTATCAAGAGTTGATCTCTTTGACTCTCCACACTGTATTATATCGGAGGCTGGAACAGCGACCAAGACTTTCTTGGAGCTTGATAGGGAGAATCATTTATTTGAATAATTGATCATTCAATTAGCAGAACAAATGTTGAACAGTTGGACAGCTCTTTTTATCAGTGTTGATGGGAAGTAATTGGCTGTAATTCATTATAAAGCAGAAAATTGAAAAGTGCAATTTTAAAATAAGAATATTAAATACAACCGTCCCCCCACAATAAAACCACCTTCCTTGCTCTTTTTGTCATAACTGTGTGATTTCCTTTTCTCTCAGTACTACTACATTCTAAAATATAGTTAAACAACTGATTATTTCCCAGAATATTACTGAATAGTGATTTGCTTATACAAACTAGATCTCATTCTTCAAAGTAAGGCCTACAAGTAAAGAACGCTATTAGCACTTCATTGCATTAACTGAAAACACAAGACAAAAGGCAGGCTAACCAAGACCGTTGTCTAAAGACATTGGTGATATCCTTAGGCTAGGCTGAAACTCCCCTCAATTTGTAAGAAGAAACTATATCTTCAAGAAAAATGCTTACATCTTGAACATCAAATTTGAATTTCTAGCAATAAAATAATAAAAGGAGTTATGGCATATGTGGACAACAACATCATCTTGAAAGTAATTTGAAAGTACTTAATCAAGGAAAATTCTGTAATTGTGGCCTATGCTTGTTTCCTGTTAAGTTTAATCTAATGTCAAAAGACTGTAATTTGATTCAGAGTGATATACTCATAATTTAGTTATAATAAAATATATAAAAAACATTTTATTTTTTAAAGGCAACTTCTAAAGGTAAAAAATTGATTGCTGGTACTCAAGCTGACCCTGTTTTCGCTGATACAGTAGCTTATCTAATTTCTCATAAGAGCCCTGGAAAAAACTTTACCATTTAAAAATAATCTATTTCTTCTTAGTCTCTAATATCAGATAACCTTCTGTTTAGGGTAGAAACTATGAACAACCTTAGAGCTCAACAATACAAGATGTTAAATAAACATAGTTCAAAGAAAAAGTATTTTTATGTGTGTGTGTGCATATGTATGTGTGTAAAAATATATATGAGATGTTTCTATCTTAAGGGCAAAATTTTGCAAAGATACATATATGTATATATCAGGGGTAAAAATAAAAATGAGTCAATCAATCAAATACCTTTTATGTTTATTTTATTTATTTTAAAAACCATTTTATAAGAAATATTAAATAATATATTGAAACTATTTATACATATTATAAGAAATAAAATATAGAATAATACTAAGTAGTGAGGACTCTTATTTTACAAATAGATCTAAAGGGAAATTCTTAAGAATTTTTGCCTTTGAGAACATTGTTTTCACTTTAAAATAAGTACTTTGCTATTAGAAAATTGTTCTTATAGTCTAATTTTCAATGGTTTTATTAGGAATGAGTGTTAAAAGTTATCAAATACATTTTGGCTTAAATTAGTTATATGATGTTTGTTTGTTGTTCACAGTGTATTGTATATAATTCTTTATAACAATCATTTTTGCATTCTTACTGTTGTTCTGTCATTCTTTGTTTGAGAAAGACTATCTACACATTTCTTGGTAATGGTTTCTTTCAATGGTTGTTTTTCACTATCTTTTGGAGTGTAGAAAATTTATTTTTGTATTAATGAAAGGATCTTAAGAGAAAGCACTTTGATAATGGTTTCTTCTTGCTAATTTTAATTAAATTTTAAAATAGTTTCTTCAATTATGTTCTTAATAACCAATTCTAATTTATTTTATGTTGATTCAGACCTTTGAAATATACTCTCAATGGTTGCCATCTTCTCTCACCCTTTTCCTAATATAACTTTTTATTTGTTCAACTATTTCTTACACAAATGTTTAGTAAGAGTCAAGTATCCGATAAGCTACTAGGTAAGTTGGATGAAGGAAAGAGAAATATGATAAAATGCTCACTCCCAGTTTCCGAGGATTTTCAGAATGTGTTAGTCCAGTCTATGTTGTTTTCCATTTCAGTTCTGCAGTTTAATGCTTGAAGTGCTAATTTAACTATTCAGTATTACATTCTAACCTGTTATATTATTTTAACTTAGTTCCCTGACATTTATTTTCTGAGAATTAATGCTTTGATTTTTCCCCCTAAATTTTGTATATACTTTATGTGACCTATGTATTGTGTTTGATTTTTAGACTTTTTTGCCTTCCTTCTTTAACTGTAGTATAGAAAGATTCTAACTGACACCAAAACATAGCACACGTAGGCCTGTGAGCGAGCTTGCTGCCCTGAGCCTTGCACTCCAGAGGGCCTTCTTCTCTCTGTGTTCCTCCTCACTCACTTCTTATGCTGAGGGTACTCGTGGCTCCAACATTCACTGCTCAGATTGCTCTAGCTTGATTCCACGGTTCGCTCCTACCAGCCTCTCTCATCTGTCCTCTAGAATGCAAACCTTGCTGTCACTGTGTAAATGCTTAGGTCTAATAGGTGGTCAAGGAACAACTAACTGTTTGTAATGGTGTGGACGGAGCTTCTGCAGGAGAGTGGGCCGGCCATGCAACTAAGGCATCTGCGGATGGAAAGATGCTTCATCTCTTTCCATGACCCATGGAATTCAGAGCACTTAACAAGTGATCATTTAGAATTTAGCCACATAATAAATTTCTGGGAGGCATATTTGTCAAAATCAGATGATAGCAAATATTTTATTTAATAGTTGGTTAACTTGATTTATAAACTTGAACTGTTTAGACATATGGTATTCATTTGTACCCTTGTTCCGGGCCTTGCAAATGTTGAGGCAGGTCTGAGTTGAAATATTGTTTGGCTTAGTTTTTTTCTTAATTGATTGACGTCAATGCTTTGAAAGATGTTGCTTTGATATTCCTTCTCTTAATGTCAGAGTGCACGCTTACCTAGTTTGCGATGGGATGTAGACATGCTTATGATATAATTGAAAGACTAATACAGACTCATTCTTCAGATTTACTGAAAGATGACTGTTGGAGGCCAACTAGAGAGTAAGTGTCATCTATGATTCGATTAGAGACTGTCATGAAAATAACTGTATTATACTTAGAATTGCTTTACAAACCAAGATGAAGGAATGTGTTTACTCTTGCCTTCTTATTTTAAAACCTAAAATAGTTGAACAACCAAAAGAACGTTAATGGAAGCATTCCATCCTTTTCCTTGTTTTCTAAAATAGTTCAGTGTCTTTCATTCTCTATCCTGTAGTCTAATAGCAAAATCATTTTTTTCTTGTGACCTGAAGATCTATTCACTTATTCAGTAGTCATGGATTGAGCACATACTATATGTGCCAGTCACTGTGCTTATGATGATACAGCAGTAAAACAAACACTTTGAGAACATCTGAGAGGAGGAATTAGAAAAAAAATCATATTAACAAATCAACATATAACTTAATATCCCGGGAAGGGCACAAAAAAGAATAGAGTAGTCAGTAAAGAGACAGTGTGGTCAGGGAAGGCTTTTCTGGGGATGTGACAGTAAATAGGGGCCCTAGCTGAGTTGGAAGAACAGAGTGGAAAGAGAAATATACCGGCTGACAGACCACAGAAATCCTGACACAAGAAACTGGCAAGTGTTAGAGGAACACCAAAAAGCCTGACCTGTGGTGGCGCAGTGGATAAAGCGTCAACCTGGAAATGCTGAGGTCGCCGGTTCGAAACCCTGGGCTTGCCTGGTCAAGGCACATATGGGAGTTTATGCTTCTAGCTCCTCCCCCTTCTCTCTCTCCTCTGTCTCTCTCCCTCTCTCTCTCCTCTCTAAAAATGAATAAATAAAATAAAAATTAAAAAAAAAAGCCTGAATGACTGAAACAGTTGAGGAGGGAGAGTGTGGTAAGAAGTAAGAATGGGAAGCTAGTGTCAGGTTGTGTAGTAATAGGACTTTGTAGGCCACGGTAAAATGAAACCATGGTTTAGGTAGTATTATGTGTTTATTAATGTTTTAAGAATTTTTTATGGTATTGGGGATAGTCATGTCATAAGAGTTTCAATTCAAAGTATGGAGAACTGTAAGGAGGTGATTATGGTAGTACAAGGCAAAACATCATGGCATGTACTATAGGAAATAGTTGAATTTCTGGTATATCTGGTTTTGCAGAAATTAGCTCTTAGAGAGCTAATCTTGAAGGGCAGACTCCCACTAATTTTTATTTATTTTTTTTGGTACTTTCCTCTCATGTGTCAGTATAATTTTCTAAAAGTCTAGAGTCTGGTACCGTCTCTCACATTCAACTATAGAGTAATCTAGATTGTATTCAGGTATTATATTTGCATCCTCTGAGCACTATAGAATGATTATTGGATACTTTGCTTAGAAGCAGAGCAAGAAATTATCCCCCGTATCCATAAACCACCAACCACCAATTAGTCCAGCTTGATTTCAAGTGCTGTGTCTTATATTTATTTTATTGTAAGATGCCTCAGATCTATTTTTAAATGTAGAATGAATATTAGCTTTCAATAAAAATGTTGTATTAACCAAATAAGACTGAAAATATTGAAAATCAGGATGTTTAATCTCACTGAATATTTTTGACTATTTCTCAACTTTGTAGTCTTAAGAAAGTGAGTGGAAGGATTATGAAATCTTTTTGGAATCAATGGTGCCTGATGGAGCCAATTTTTCCTATTTGAAAATCCTTTTTGTGTATGTGATTGGAAGGGAGGATTGGATATAATATCAGAAATATCCTGGAGACCATTATATCTGCAATTGTGTACACAGGTTCACCTAATTTAGGACTACCCTACACGGATTTCAAACACTTAGAAAGCAGTTGTTCTTAAATGTATTAAGCAATTTACTTTAGGTAATGTAGCCTAAGAATTTTTAATTTCAAATTAAATAAACCATATCCTTCAGCATACCTATTGCACCATGATATGCAAAAGATGAAATATGAGCATATTTAGTGAATTTCTTCTCAAGATGCTCCACTGGAGAAGGGTCAATTGCTTCCTAATGAAAGTAGTCAATAGCAATTCATCTTTGGAAGCTCAAGAAAATTAGCTTTAAACAACAGGCCTGGGTGTCTTGGGTTTTACACAATTATGTGAAAGGATTGTTACATGTTTTAGGAAGTGATTTCAGGAGACATTGCATTGAAGAGCTAAATGATAGAAAACAGTGTAATTCTGCAGGCTCTGGTGCTAATTGCTTTATAATCTAGAAACCAGAAAGACAGGTACTTTGAAAAACAATACTAAGAAATGCGGAACATGGCCTTTATAAATAAATTGCTAAAGATTAGTAAAGCTTATTGTATTTTAATACTCTATTGGGAAGAAAACAGATGTTATACTGAGTGAAAATTTGAATTAAATACACATTTGATTTATTGCTTCCTAAGTGTCTGTGAGTTGTGAGGTTTTGAACTTGCTTCCTTCTGTGCAAAGTGATTTATTTAACAAACACTTATATAGCCCCTGTGTTCATGGTGCTGTGTACATATTAACTCATTTAACCCACATAACAATGTATTGAAGTTGGTAATAAAGTTGTCTCCATTTCTCAAATGAAAAAACAAACAGTTACAGAGAGGTTAAGTAACTTGTCTACTTATACTGAAGTAGACTTATACTACTTTATACTGAAGTTTTATTGAATGGTGAAGTCAGGCAATGTAGATGCAGAAACATGGTTCTTAACTGACAGATTATGCTGCAACTTTTTCTTTTCTTTCTTTCTTTCATTTACTCTAAGAAATTTTATTTATTATACTTATAAAAAATCCCACTCTATGTAAAAAAGTTGGAAAAAACAAAATCAAGTCATCGTTTACTTTCAAAGACATGATTTTAATGATGGCTCCTATTATCTTTATCTTTCAGAGTAACAAAAAGGTTTGGCCCTTTCTAATTCTAATCTCAATCCCATTTGCTTCCACCCTCCACCCCCCAAATAAAAACCTTAAGCATTTTTATTTCTCCCTTATCATAATTGTAGGTTCAGCAAACGTAGAAACACAATGACAAGTTTGCTTGACACGAAGTGTGTTTGCATTGTTTTTAGTGGTCTGGATTTTCTCATCTTTTACAATTCAAAATATAACCTATGACAAAGGAAAAAAAAATCTACTAATGGTATTATAGTGAGGAGCCTATTATAGTTCAGAAAAAACTGTTTAACCAAAGGCTAACTGAAAATAGGCTTTTGATTCACTTTTGAAGGCACTCATTTTTTCCAGTTTAAAGAAGGAAATTGATCATAAATATTGACCCAAGAAAGTTTATCTCTTTCCTCTATAGCATTTTAATAAATAAAAAGTGAAAAGAAAATCAATGCTTGCTTATTTTCTAATGCCAACTCTGGTTTATTTCATTGTCTAATTAACATATGACATACCAGGCAGGGTCTTAGAGCACACAGAATTTGCTAGTGGCCTGAAGCAAATTCCACTGCTGTGATTTTTGTTAGATCTTTTAAACTAAGCTTTGATAGACAATGGGAGTTGTAAAACAGCCAAGGACTATTTTAATGCTCTGGAAGTCTTGTTTTCAAAGATGGCATTTGTCCTTTTAAGTATATCCAAAATCAATGTCAGCTGTTCTAAATGTATTAGATGATAACGAGTCTCCAAAATTTCTGTTATTAACTTAATACAGATTATTCAATCTTTCTAGTTCTTTCTGTCTGAAGAGCCAATAAAGGTTTAGGAAATTACATCTTGACCCCCTTTGTCCTTGCTGTTTCTCAACTAAAATAGTAGCCTTACTATGACTCTGTTTGATAAACTCATGTTTTCTTTTTCACAGTTTATGTCAAATTAAAGTTCTGTTTAAACAATTTATTGATCATGTATAATCCCACTGAGTGTGCATGGTGAGACAGATGGGAAGATACATTGCTCTCAGTTTGACAATGCAGACAGCAGACCATAACCAAAGTTAGACTGCGTTAAGTGCTTCGGAGACATGGAACAAGAATTGATTAATTACACTAAAACGTCAGTGTCTCAAAAATAAGGCAATATTAGCCTGACCAGGCAGTGGCACAATGAATAGAGTGTCAGACTGGGATGCGAAGGACCCAGGTTCAAGACCTCAAGGTCGCCAGCTTGAGCGCGGGCTCATCCGGCTTGAGTGGAGGCTCACCAGCTTGAGCAAGGCTTGGGCGTGGGATCATAGACATGAACTCATGGTCGCTGGCTGGATTCTAAAGGTCGCTGGCTTGACAAAGGGGTCACTCACTCTGCTTTGGACCTGGGTCAAGGCACATATGAGAAAGCAATCACTGAACAACTAAGGAGCTGCAATGAAGAATTGATGCTTCTCATCTCTCTCCCTTTCTGTCTCTCTGTACCTGTCTGTTCCTCTCTCTGACTTTCACTCTGTCTCTGTAAAACATTAAAATAAAATAAGGCAATATTAGATTTGCAAGTTTAAAAATAGGTAAGATTTTTTTAGCTAGAGGGTGGTGAAATTAGCCATGGGATTAGGGTGCCTTGAAACAGAAGATAAAGGGACAATGTCATTCAAGGAAGTTATTCATTGTTTCAACAAATATTTACTGAATACTACTATGTTGTAAAACCTGTTCTAGTCGTTTGCAATAATAAATACTTAGATAAGCAAAACAGGTTAAAAACATCTGTTCTTGTCTGGCCTTAATTATAGCGAGGTAAAAATTAACAATAAATAATAGAGAAATATATAAATTATTGGTAGCTATGAAGGAGACAGACAGACATTGTAGGGAGAAAAATCTGGAGCGAAGCAAGAAGAATTGGGAGTTCTGGATGAGGGAGGAACAATGTGTTGCAATTATAATCAGTAAAAGAAGATGAAATAGAAGAATAAAAGACAAAATAAGAATTTAAGTCAAGAATAAAGTCTGGTATGATCAGTCTAGAGTGGGAGATGTCAGACGAGGCAGGATAGCTAGACCTGAGCCATATTATGCAAGACACTGAATATAAATACAAAATGATAGACTTTTAAAACCAGAGATAAAGAGGAACTTAAAAGGATTCTGCGGAAAGTTGGTAATATGGTTAGAATGCATTTTACAAAACTATAGGCAGTGTGGTGTTTCAGTGATCCAGACAAGAAGAACAAAGTGGTCTTGGTAGTTATTCACGTGAAGCTGGTGAGAATCCAACTAAAAGCTGGTGGGAAAAATAAACAGAGTAGAATTTAAACACGTCATAGGTACAAATGGCATGACTTGAAAATTGAGTGGTTGTGAGGAGTAAGGAAGAGGCCAGAATTAAGCTTGATTCTCATGTTTCTAACTTGGTTAACTTAAGAGAAAATTATATTTAATTAGCAATATTTGAGCTAAAAAACACAGGAAGAGAATCAGAGTTGTGGTCATGATATAAAATTTGTGTGAACATAAATTACTTTGTTCATGGTAGGTGCACAGAAATGTCAGCTTTCTCTTACATCCTTCCTGTTCTCCACCTTGGACAGGATGAATTGGAGCTATGAAGCACATATTTAAGTAAAGATGTCCAACAAGATGGTAGCTGGCACTTGACCCATAGAAGTCTAGAGACACAGAGTTCTAAATTATGGAACTAAATTCAGTAAAGAGAATTAGAATACACAGGGAAAGAAAGAGGTAATACTGTAAGTAAAATTTAAGAAACCAAATTAAAAAAAAAAGCAAACGAACAACAAAAAACAAAAAACCCCAACTAAATTCAGTTAAATAATCATAAGAATTGAAATGGGAACTCAAAGTTCAACTTATTGCTTTCAGTAAAAAATTTACCTTCCAAGATTTTCCACAATTTTCCTGGTAACTCTGTATTAAACAGTCTATGTATGTTATCAAGTACCGTGTTTCCCCATATATAAGAAGCACCTTGTTAAAAAAAAAAATTGGGTTCTAAAAACTGAGTGTGTCTTATACAGTGGTTGCAGAAGTTTGGCATTTCAAAGGTCACAGATGGCAGTAAGGACAAGGCAATATATGAAGACAGTAATTTGTCATCAGACACAAATGAGGACAAGCTAATGGATGGGAGTTTTAACATTTATGAGGAGTTGTATGAATTTTATGATGAATAAAACGAGTTCAATAACTTTATGTCATACATTTTTTCCCCAAATTTCGGGCCCTAGAGTTGAGGTGCGTCTTATACACAAGAGCATCTTATACATGGGGAAATATGGTCTATGTAAGGTCGGTGGATAATGGGGAATGGTCATGTAGGGAACTCAGACCCGTGAACTTTGGCTAGGACCACCCACAACCAAGCCCGCCAAAAAGGAGGCATCACAGAAACCGTTTGGAAAAAGTGATCGTCTACCAGCCAGTGGGATTTCACCACGTCATGTTAGCTCTACTTCCCTAGAGGGACCCCTTTAAATATCTTCCACGCGGTTTAATCTGTGCAACTTCCCTGGTCTCCATCTCCTCCATCTTCCTTTCTTCGGGGCCAGAGAACCTTGCTGGGCAGGATGCGTGCTCTGTACTCAGTAAAGCCGTTTGCTATTCCACACTTTGTGGCTCTGGCCTCTTCCTTCCTTCTCGGCGGGGAAAAATACCTTATAGTCTATATAAAATTATAAATTATCCACCTTGTTATTATCCCTCCCACAGTTCTGAGTATTTAATCTTCTTGCATTGTGAAATATTTGTTTTATGTCTTTTTTCTTTCTAGCTCATCTATGATGGGTTCAAATCAATAGTTGAAACAGTTTTCTTTGTGCCCCTCCCCCTTTCCCTCTCCCTCTACCCCCTCCCCCCATAACCACCACACTCTTATCAATGTCTCTTAGTCTCACTTTTATGTCTCACATACGTATGGAATAATGCAGTTCCTGTTTTTTTCTGATTTACTTATTTCACTTCGTATAATGTTATCAAGATCCCACCATTTTGCTGTAAATGATCCGATGTCATCATTTCTTATGGCTGAGTAGTATTCCATAGTGTATATGTGCCACATCTTCTTTATCCAGTCATCTATTGATGGGCTTTTTGGTTGTTTACATGTCCTGGCCACTGTGAACAATGCTGCAATGAACATGGGGCTGCACGTGTCTTTAGGTATCAATGTTTCTGAGTTTTTGGGGTATATACCCAGTAGAGGTATTGCTGGGTCATAAGGTAGTTCTATTTTCAGTTTTTTGAGGAACCACCATACTTTCTTCCATAATGGTTGTACTACTTTACATCCCCACCAACAGTGTATGAGGGTTCCTTTTTCTCCACAGCCTCTCCAACATTTGCTATTACTTGTCTTGTTAATAATAGCTAATCTAACAGGTGTGAGGTGCTATCTCATTGCAGTTTTGATTTGCATTTCTCTAATATCTAAAGAAGATGAGCAATCTTTTCATATATCTGTTGGCCATTTGTATTTCTTCCTGGGAGAAGTGTCTGTTCATGTCCTCTTCCCATTTTTTTATTGGATTGTTTGTTTGTTTGTTTGTTGTTGAGTTTTAGAAAACTAGGTAGAAGGTGACAGAGGACAATCTGACTTCGGGTGATGGGTATGCAACATAACTGAATGACAAGATAACCTGGACATGTTATCTTTGAATATATGTATCCTGATTTATTGATGTCGCCCCATTAAAAAAATAAAATTATTAAAAAAAATAGTTGAAACAGAGGAAAAAGTCACAAAAGTTCACTCTTTGCCTTACTTTAACTTAATAATCTTAAACACAACTGGCTTATTTTTCTTTAATGTCTTTTTATGTAAACTGGAGAGTGTAATAGAGAAATGTATATATTTATTAATTAAGAGAAGAATTATGACATTTCCTTTAGATGACCATAAACTCAGACAAATCAACATTTAGATAGAAAGTAATTCACTGAACAATCTTTCAATTTGGTAACAGACAAAAAACTAAAGACATCACAAAATAATGTCAATCATGTGCCATTTCTTGTCTGACTGATTTAAAGATTGTTCTGTTGAATAATTAGGCTAACCTACTTGTGAATTGCTTAAAGTTAGTGCTAACAGTTGGAGAGCGAGTTTTGATTTCAAATGTTGTGGCTTTATTAAATGTCACTAAAGTATAAACTTGTGCTCTATATATTTAAAAGACGTGTGGTCGTTTCTTTATGGGTTCATTTCCTATATAGTTAGAACATTATTCAAGCAAATGATAATGTCATAGAGATTAGAGACTTCTAATTTATTGATAGTTAATGTAAACATTATTCAACCTAAGCATTTACCTCACTAAAATCAGTCCTAAGTTTAATCAACATGCAATTTCAAGCAATTAAAAAAAATCATATCATCAACCTTGAAAAACCAACCACCCTATACTGACTTTTAAATAATTGCTGCAAGTAATGCTCATTGGTATTAATCATCCATCTTTATCTCAGGGGAATCTTTTTTCAGTATAAAGACAGATTGTCTGTTAGTCAATAGAAATGAGTGATAGAAATTACCAACCTTATTGGTAGAATAAAGTTGAACTTTATCTATAAATTCTTTGACAGTGATAGAAGTCAAAGACATGAAAAGCTTATATCAGTCTTGAAATCACATTTGATTCTTCATTTTGTAGATTCTGGAAAAGAATGAGAAATATACCTTTGTCTGTACCACCAGGGAAGTTTGAGAATATTTTCTTTTACAAGGAAACAATTACCTGAGGGCTTATGCAGACAGAATTTCTATATTAATATTCTGTTCCTGGTAAAAGGCAATACCATATCTCTAAAATTTCATACTTATCTCTGTATGACTTCTTTGTGGTAGCAGTGTAGCTGAAAAGAAAAGCCCTAGGCTCTCCAATTGAACAACATTCAATTTCCTGTACGTACAATTCACCTGACCTTGAGACACCTGCCCCCACTTCCCCTTGGTTTCCTCATCTACACATGAAGCTCACACTTGAGCCAATAGTTGTATGGATTAAGAAAACCATGTACTTAAATTACAAGCACTGTGCTTGGATACAATGGGCTCTTTAAAAATGTAGTTTTGTTTAAAGTCTTGAAAATTTCTGAGAAAGAAGCGCCAATTAAATTAATGAAAGATGATAGATCTTGATCATAACAACAAGGAAAAAATGTCAAACTATTTAATGATATTAGCGCTATAGTATTCAAGCCATAAATTAATTGACAAATGTTAGGCATAGTCCCCTAAGTGTATCCCTTATTTTTTTTCCACCTTTACCCAATGCTTGTTATATTTTTATTAGAAAAAAAACAAATGTATCAACATCTCATGCCTTTTCTATTCCCAAGGATATGCTTTTTCTATTTATAATTGAGATATCAGGTAGATAATTTTGAGAGGAAGGGGCACATATTATGTAATTAATATCCCAGCTTGTCGCTTCTGAAAATTCACAAGAATTAGTAATTACAACGATTATTTTTTAAAGCTAGAGAATGTGTCGTCACATGCATTTGAAATATACTATACATAGATATCACATGAGGTGCTAACGTCAGTGTTTATATAAACTGCCATTCAACTTCCTGTCTTCCAGAAAGACTAACCTTAAAAGGTAAATTACATTAGGAACTTTCCATTTCAGTTGGACAGGCAATCTAATCAACCCTTGCAAAGGAAGTCCTGAAGTTGACGATCCTCCAGTAGGCAATCATTCTGTATAACTCTGCTTTCTGTTTCCTGTTGAAAGTCCGAGGTTGTAAACGGTGTTATTAAACGATGTATTTTAATGAAGTTCAACTGTTTTGTATTCTAAGGGCTTCCTTCATGGGATCCTTAGAGGCGCATTACCAGTGTTACAGCCTGGGTAGAAATCTGCTTCTCGTTATCTGGGCCATGCAAGAGCGTGTTGTATTAGAGCCCCAGGGCTCCAGGCAAAATTCCTTTCAGGAGCCAAGCACAGAGTCCTGGTGAGGAAGTAAACTTTCTATGCTCCTGATAGGTGCCAGGAAACTTCACCTGAGGGCTTATGCAGGCAGAGGGATAGTAGGCATCAGATGTGGTGTTGGCACCTTAGTGATATGAGCAAAAAAAGCCTCTGAGTCACTCTGCTTTGAGGACTTGGTGACAGTGCCATGTGCAAAGACAGAGTGCAGAGGCCAGACATGGTTGAGTTACTTATGCAAAGAAGGTCCCGAAAAACCTACTATGATAATACTTTATAGGTGCTCCAAACTGAAGTTTCCAAGTGCCACTGTAGTCTCTGTGCATACAACCTAAGCAATCCAAACCCAGACTCTTGGTATAACCGTATGGAGGCTATTTTTTCCTCCTCTTCGCTGAGTGAGAACATAGCAGAGCAGGCAGCAAGAGAAGTTCAACAGGCTTTCAGCCTTCCTGCCAACCTTGGAACTGTAATCCATGTATGGGAATCAGAGAGACAATGTGAAGACTGAGGCCTATAAACCTATAGCTTGCCTCCTAAGGGCTGCCTGGCCATTAAGAAAATGAATGATCACTTTGGACTGAATTTTCTTTTGAATTACATACTCTTTCGAACACCTGGTGATTCATATAATCATTTGTGTAGTGCTTTTTCTAATGTTGCCTTGGTCCTACTGTGATAAAAATGTAAAACTGCATGCAGTAATTGCATGAAGCCACCCACAATGGGTGGTGAAGTTTCTACTTTTGCAATGCCTGAAGAATAAAAAACACAAATCAAGCTGCCAAATATATGTAAGCACAAAAGGTTAACAGAATAAAAACAGCAATTAGCTGAAAATGAGTACAGTCATGTGCTACATGACAACATTTCTGTCAAAATGGGACACATATACAACAGTAGTCCCATAAGATTATCGTGGAACTGAAAAATTACTATCAAATAGTGACGTCATAGTCATGGAAACATCCTAGCGCAACACATTATTCATGTGTTTGTAGTGATGCTGATTTATACAAACCTATAGCACTATAAGTCTTTGTTTTATTTTATTTAATTTTATTTTTTGTGCTGTATATCTTATAAAGTATAGCACTTACAATTATGTACAGTACATAATACTTGATAACAATAATAACCATGTTACTGGTTTATGTATTTGCTCTTTTGTTATCATTGCTTTAGAGCAGGGGTCTCAAACTCGCGGCCCACAGGCCGCATGCGACCTGCCGAACAATTTTGTACTGATTTTTTTTTGTTTTCAACTGCAGTGAGAAAAGTGTTGCGTAACAGTTGCCTTTTGTAGACCTAGTGCGGCCCGCCGAACGGCTGTGATCTTGCTCTGCGGCCCACATGCTGAGTTGAGTTTGAGACCCCTGCTTTAGAATATACTCTTTCTACTAATAAAAATGTTTTCTGTAATAAACAGTGTGCATGTTTCTCTGGCAGCAACCTCATACATCTCATGTTTACTTCATCTTTTTTTTTTTTTGTAACAGACAGAGGGGGACAGATAGGAACAGACAGGCAGGAAAGGAGAGAGATGAGAAGCATCAATTCTTCGTTGCTGCACTTTTGATGTTCATTGATTGCTTTCTCATATGTGCCTTGATGGGGGAGGTGTATGGGGGGGGCTATAGCAGAGCAAGTGACCCCTTGCTCAAGCCAACAAACTTGGGCTTAAGCCAATGACCATGGGGTCATGTCTATGATCTCATGCTCAAGCCAGCGACCCCATGCTCAAACTGGCGAGCCCCCACTCAAGCTGGCAAGCTGCCACTCAAGCTGGTGAAACCCCCACTCAAGCGGGTGACCTCAGGTTTTTTATTTGTTTTTTTTAAATAGGACTTGTAAATTTTTTTATTTTATAGAGTTTCATACTTTAAGAACAATAAAAGCAAGATAAGTTCTTATATTTAAAAATGTGTTTTAATTACAAGAGCAATATATTGAAATATGCACTGTATAGTTTATGTACATACATGACTAAAAAGTTTAACTTTATGTATTTTGGACCTCAGGTTTCAAACCTGGGTCCTCCATGTCCCAGTCCGATGCTCTGTCCACTGCACCACTGCCTGATCAGGCATTACTTCATCTCTTGATTGTATCATTTTACGTAGTGCTTGATTTAATCTCATGTTGTTTTATAAATTTAGTGTAGCCTAAGTGTACAGTATTGATATCTACAAAAGTGGACAGTAATGTCCTAGACCCAGGCCTTCACATTCATTCACCACTCACTCACTGATTCAGTACAACTCCAGTCCTTCAAGCACCATTCTGGTAAGTGCTCTATATAGGTGAACCAATTTTTTCCTTTTATAGTATGTGCCTTTTCTACATATAGTTATGTTTAGATACACTGTATTTGTCACTGTATTACAACTGTCTATTATAGCATTCAGTACAGTAACATGCTGTATGTACATTTGTAGCTTAGGAGCAATAGGGAATGCCATAGAGCCTAAATGCATATAGTAGGCTATACCATCTAGGTTTGTGTATGTGCACTTTACAATATCCTCACAACAACAAAATTGCCTTAAGATGCATTCCACAGAACATTTCCTTGTCATTAAACAGCACATGACTATACAAATGAGCCATTATTTTCAAAGTTGGGAGGCCATTCTATAACTTTATTTGGAAAAGCCAACGACAAGAAAGTGGGTCATAAGGCCCACTCTTGCCATAAATATGTATCTTTTTCTGGCAGCATATTGTGGAAGAGTATTTCTGAGAATATTAGAACTCACATGCTTAGAGTAAACCAGAAACCAAGCCATGCAGCCTTAAGAGTCAACTCTTTGATGCAAGAAAATGCAAGCTCTCTTTCTTCACAGTGTTGTCCAATAAAAATACCATACAACCACATATAAAATTTTAAATTTCTAACTGTGCATTAAAAATAAGCAAATTAACTTTAATAATATAATTATATAATCTAACATATTTAAAATATAATTTAACATATATTAAGTCTTAAAACATCATTAATGAGACATTTTACCTTTTGTTGTGCTAAGTCTTTGACATTGATGTATATTTTATATTTATACCACTTTTAAATTTGGACTAGCCGTCCAAATTTTAATTGACTAATCAAACTGGCGAGCACTTGTGATATGACTAATCGATTGTTGCTTAATCGCCCTGTATTCACATGTGGCCAGTGGCCAATGCACTAGACAGTTCAATTCCAGACTAAACTTTCCTTTCTAACAAAAAAGGATATGCAATGGGTACTCATTAACTCCATTCTACCTTAAAATTCTATCCTGTATTCTCTTGTGGACAGAAAAATAACAGATGCAAAATTACTCAGGAAACCACAAATAACAATAAATATAATAATGGAAAGATTTTTAAAATTAGTTCTATCAAAGGTAACTTGACCCATATTACCATTTCTACTTGTTTTCTTCCTCTAAAATGTCATCTTCTTATTTCTTTGTATTATAGAATCAACAAAAATTTTAACTTTTATTATAGAAGGGTGAAGTTAAAAAATATATACTGTTCCCGTTGAAATTTTTGTTTAATCTATTTACTTTGCTGCTGTCCAACACATAATAACCCTAGCTACATCGAATGACTGAAGACTTAAAATATTGTTAGTGTGACTAAGGAATTATATTCTTCATTTTATTTAATTTTCATTAATTTAAATAGGTTCAGTTACTGAAAATGTTTAAGTATATTTGAAACATTTGGGGTGAGTTAATCTACTGTAGTTATTTTACTATAAACTTTGTGAAAACCAGAATCAAATCAAGGAAGTCCAATGGAAATTTAGCTCTCAAATTCAGATTGCTAAAATTATAAATAAAATTCACATTGGATTTCATACTTAGTACAAGAAAAAAATATAAAATATCAATAAACTTTTATGTAGAATATATGTTACAATGACACTATTTTTGATATATTGAGTTAAATAAAATGTGATTAGAGTTAAATTTGTTCCTTTGTATTTTTGGTAATGTGACTAGTGGAAAACTTGAAATTGCCTAAATGGCTTGCATTATATTTGTATTGGATGTTCCTGGTTTAGGTTCTTATACTTACTTGGGCTTTGGAAATGTCTCAAACACGTGGCTTGTAGAATAATAACTGGAAGCAGAACACATTCCTAAAATGTATAAATCATAACTGATTTACAGGTGGCCCCTTGAAAAAATCAAAGGGTTTAATGAAGTGCATCATAAATAAACACTAGCAGTCATCAGAACTGGCCCACCTTTCAACATACTGCTCTGTGAAATATTTTTACTTCTGTCTCTGGGTTTTGTTTTTTTTTTATATATTTATAGTTTTAAATCAATTAATAATTCTTACCAATGCCATAAACTGACCTGAAATGTAATAGTAAGTCTATAATTTGTAAAGTGTTTGAAATTGACCAGCTAAAAAAAAGATACTATGAAAATACATGAGTTGTTTGAATTCAATTCTATGGGTAGAGGGGGGAAAAAGTACAGATTTATTATTTTACTGAATTTGTGTTTCCAAAATACCTCAGTATTAAATTGAACTACTTAGTTATGATACAATTTCATACATCACAGATAACTGGATTTTATGTTATTTTAGACATCAAAATGTTTTTAAATCATGAAAGGGGTATTCATACACTATGCTGAACAGGCTGTCAGCACACCCGGGGCTCATTTAGACTGTGTCTGGGTTATTTTCATGGGCTCTCATGCCTCTGTGAAAGCACCTATTCACTGCACTGTATCTGTCTTTCATCAAAATGAATTTGTCAGTCATTTCTAGGAAAGATAATGTAAAATAACTTTCTGAATATACTATTTGTATTCCATTTCAAACATGTCCTACAAACTTCTCCTTAGAGAGAAGCTGGCCAATTTGAAAAGATTTTCTTAAACAACTACTACAGGCTAAATATGGTAGACCATGGAATCTGTTGTCTTGAAACAACTAAAATCTACATGAATTACCCAAATTAACTTACACAAAAAGCTTAAACATCAGAAGAAAGAATGATAATGTTAAATTCATATCATAAATACCATGTTCAAAAGTCTGGATATTATTAAGAAGGCATAATTAATCTTAGTATATTCTACTTTTCTAGGAGTAGCCAATAAGATTTCTTAGAAGGGAAGATAAAATTTTTAGATAAAAAGTACAGATATTTAATACATAGAATGTTTAGAATATCTAACATCTAATTCAAATAAAGTGGCATAAGGCATAATGTTCAAAAGGACTGGACAAGAAGTGAGAAGACCTTGTTTCTAATCCTGACATACCATTCATTGAACAGAGGTATAATTTGGGTGCATATTTTTAAGCATTCAGAGCCTCACTGTTATTATATATAAAATGGGGATTAATAAACCCTTCATGGCTTGATCTATAGGGTTTTAGGGAAGATCAAATAAGATGTTTGTGAAGAGATTTTCTGAGTTTTTAATGCCTAGTCAAATATAAAACCTTATTATAAACTTAACTTCCTAAGCTCTTTTGAAGGCTTATAATGTTCCTGCACTTTCTTCAGCTGCTTGTAGACCTGATATCATTGCAAATTATATTTGGGCACAAGAAGAAATGTTTTAGTATAAACTGCCTCACAGGGAAAAGTTTTAGTTATTTTATAAATTGAGTGCTCAGCTCTGCTGTTCAATGTGACAAAAATAAGTTTAACAATTAAAATTACAAAGTTAGATTAGACTAGTCTTAATCGGAAGATAACAAAAGTTCTTTTTTTGTTTGTTTTGTTTTTTTGTTGTTGTTGTTTGTTTTGACAGAGACAGAGAGAGGGACAGATAGGGACAGACAGAGAGGAAGGGAAAGAGATGAGAAGCATCAACTCTTTATTGCGGCACCTCAGTTGTTCATTGATTGCTTTCTCATATGTGCCTTAAGGCAGACCAAGTAACCCCTTGCTCGAGCCAGTGACCTTGGGTCCAAGCTGGTGAGCTTTGCTCAAACCAGATGAACCCGTGCTCAAGCTGGTAACCTTGGGGTCTCGAACCTGGGTCCTCCACATCCCAGTCCGATGCTCTATCCACTGTGCCACCGCCTGGTCAGGCAAAACATATTTTATTAATATAAAAGAATGCTTGTCATTTTTCTTTTGAAAAGTAGACAATTCAAACTCTTTTTGTGACAAGACTAGATTGTAAGTTTTCAGTAATTTTGAGCTAAAATATTCTGCAGGACCAAATTTAATTGATTCTCAAGCACAAGAGGAAAATATATATTAGTGTTTAAAATTTACACATAAAAAACTGCTTTTCAGAAAATTTTTAGTGTGGGGAAATATTGGGGAGAAGTATTACTTGGTACATGACAGCTAAATCCTGTGTAACAGGAAGATGCTGACCTGTTGGTGAATGTTGGAGCTCAGATCTCTAGAAATGACTGGTCATCCCAGACAACCCAAGTCTCCTTATCACACTTACCTCTTATATTGTTTATCCTCAATTATTTTTATAGGATTTGACATTTAGAGCATGTGCCATCTTAACTCGGAGTATACGAGAGACCAGTCTGTGTTTGAAAGATCACTGACATGTCAGCACGTCTGAGTGTTGAGAAGAACACTTTTAAATACGGTATGAACTATTAGTAGTAGCTTTGTGAAATAAAATTTTCAATGAGGATGTGTGTGTAAAACCAAAGTGCAGTACTCTTTCTGTTAGAAAATTAAAAAATAAATTATGTATATTTTGTTTTTTATTTGCTTGTTTGTTTCTTTCTACTGCACTGTGTTCGATGAAGAATTTGGCAATGCTTAGAAAAATACATAAAACACAATGAGTAAGATAAATCATTGAGGAAGTTGGTAAAGCAGGAAAATCAGCATGGCAATGATGATAATTTATGATGATGATGACATGTATATTCAGTGTTACTCCATGCCAGGCACTGTTGTAAAAAACTTTTCATGTAAAAAAATTATTTAATCCTCACAGTAAGCTAGGTGGTTAGGACCATCTTACAGATGAAGCAAAAATATTAAAATACATGTCCCAAGTTACAGAGTTAAAGAAGCAGAACCATGTTCATAACCTGTCTCTTGCTTGGTCTTCAAGCCTGGGCTCTGAGTCCCTGAGCTCCGCTGCTTTCTCTGTAAAACACACATGCAGAATTAGGTTGTTTTTACAGAGTGCCACAGATTTGGTTCTAAACTTTTCACAGATAAACCAAAGCTGGAAATATAATCATAGCGTCAATAGGATAAAAATATCAATCATCCTGGGAAATAAAAAATAGAATACATTATAGATGTATTTGAAACAACCTTACTGTACCATATATCGAATCATATCAAAAGCCAAATGCTGCCCCCATTTCAATAATGAGATATAGCTCTTGAAAGTATCCACACTAGCACATGAGTCAGGCACACACAGGTGTATTTTGCCAGCTCAGCTTAGAGCTAAACCTTTCAGCCTCCAAACCTTTGCTATTTTGCAACATGCAGGCCGGAGGGGAGTTTCAAAATGTTTCACAACAGGGGTAGGGGCTGCAGCTGGAGATGGGTAATTATGAATATGCATCCAAGCTAGAGGCAGATGCGGATATGAATGTATGTGAATATGTCAGCCCGACTGCTTTCTACAGAAAAGTGAGCTTCAGCATCTAAGGAAAATAAAGCATTCAACCCAAACTGGGGCTGAAGCTGTCTTGCCTACAAAGGAGAAGTGGTTTAGTCTGAGTTTGGGTCCAGGAGGAAGGCATCAAGTGAGCTCAGTAGAGTATCAAAGGGAACTGTGGCTGTTATTCCACCAGAAAAGGAAAGAAACAAAAAAAACCCGCATCTCTCTGAAGATCTCAGAGTATTTTCCTGTAACTAAACAATGAACTACCTTGGCATTGCTTCAGAAAGGGCATTATATCAAAGAACCTTTTTTTTCTCTCTCTCTTTTGTGACTGAAAAAAAAAGAGATGCAAAGCCTCTTTTATATGGTACATATTAATCACTATCAAAACACACAGCTGTTGGATTAATTTGGATATTAATTTACTTATAGTTTGATTTTGCCACTTAAAATGAAGTATTATCGCTGAGGCAACAGTGTGAAAGTATGTTGTTGTAAATGACCTCTGAGTCATAAAAGCTCCACTTGTTTTGCCAAATAATTAATCTGGTGTTCAATGAATCTCCCACTGCCCAGAGACCTCTATTATCCCAGAATGCGACGTTTTCTGTTTGCACATGCTTGATTTAGTGGCGCCTCTGCCAGCTGACTGCTCACAAATGATAGCACAGCCAGCAAAGATCATCGAGATTTGCATCTGGTTTGTGTAATGGTAAACCTGTGGTGCCAGCTGTCTGCCAGAAATTTCCTTAAAAATTCAAATATAATAAGCAATAACCAGTTCACTACAACATTGCAATAGCCAAGAACTATTATGGAGGTGGAAAATATTTACTAGTGCAAGTGTTTGGCTGGCCAGGTCGACCAGCTGATAGAAGTGTAGTCAAGCTAATGTTTCTTTGTATGACACCACGGGATAAAATTTGCATAAGCTCTGGTGTAAACAGTGCCCCCTAGAGTTGTGAAATATGGTAGCCTTGCATTTGATATAGTCCAGAGCTTTCACCTATTTTTTACTGTTTCCTACTTAGCACACTTTAGTGTTCCTACTTGCTAATAAACTCCTATAGAGTTAGTTTTATTTTCTTATTCTTTATATTGTCAAGCTCTGGTAGAGTACCTGTGGCATATGAAATACTTTTTAAACTTATTCATTTAGTTGTACAAAAATGCAAATGTATCTTGTAAAGCAAAGAACTTTGGCTTTTGTGTTTAAACAAATAAGAACTTTATAAAAATATTATTCATATTGGTATGTCAGCTTAATCTTTTTACTGTAATAGTCAAGAATCTTCAGGATGTGAAAGAAAGAAGACCAAATCAAACATGATTAAAACAAAAGAAGTAAAATGAATTTACCAGAAATAGATCCATCTGAGTTCAGTTGCCACCAGACCCATTGACCCAATGATGACCTCAACACATGCTTGCTACATCTCCTGTCTCTGCTTTTATCTGGTTGGCTTCCTTCAAGATTGCTGCTTCCATCCCATATCAGATGGCCACTAATGGCACCATGCTAACAGCTCAGCCTTTGAGCAGTGATTTTTTTTTTTCATTACAACAAAATCCCAAGTTTTATTTTGATGACACTTTCTTGGGTCATATGCTCACCTTGAACAAGTAATAATGGTCACAAGATTGTAATGCTCTCCTGGGCTGGAAGGGACACGAATGGGAAACTGAACCACATGACCTGAGAATATAGGAGACATTTCTGTCACAAAATAAGAGGAAATGGATGATGGACAAAGAAAACCATGTTTCTACTACATTATCCTCCATTTAACAGGTGATGAAGTGAAGGCTCACAGAAGATATATGTCTTGAATAATCAGTTTCTGACATTGAGTCCAATAGGTTTTGCATGTTTTCTCTCATTCATTCAATCATTTCTGTGAAGTCTCAGGGTTGTAGGTAGTTAACAGTCAGGACTTATTTAGACCTGTAACATGGTAATATGAGAACACTGAAGAATCAGAAGCAATGAATGAGTAAATTGATAAGAGTCATAGGAATATTTTTTCGTCTTTGGTTCTGTAAGATTCAACATAATTTTTCAATTTAGGGAAAATAAAAGAGGGAGCTTGATTTTCTTGGCAGACTATACAAATGGAAGATTTCCCTGAAGTACTGGCAGTGATGTCAACTGAAGCAATCAAATTCATACAGTTTCCTTGTTTCTCTGCTTTCCTGACTGTTGGAAGGATTTGTTTGCTTTGATTTGGACGTGCTTCCGGTTTGGGTAAGAGTAAAGGGGCACCTTGCCTTAAGGGACTTATATGTAATTTCAGCAAACTGGCATTGGATCTGCTTGCAGCCCACACTGCACAGAGGGCATTTTCGTAAATACCACCTGATTCTGAATCCACATATTCCCAGAACAGCAAATCCTTGATGACCACATTTTATTTTAGTTTAATTTTGTTTACTTTTTGGTTCACTTTTTGTTGTAGTCAGTCTGGAAGGTATGAAAAGGATAATGATTTTGCAAGAACTTGAGTTGAACCCATATAGAGAAAAGAAGGGAGTTAAGGGGTCTGCCCTGAAATCAACCTGCTTATTCAAGTGGATTTGAAGGAAAATCAGAATGTGAAAACAACAAATCAGTCTGACTTATCTGACAGGAGTGGATAAAATAGTCCCTGCAGGAAGAAAAGTGTAACCCAATCCAGTAGTTTATAACATCTTCGTGAAATCTGGAAATAGCTCTATGAATTTATATTGTTTCCAAAAGTCATATGAGCTGTGTGTCTTGCCCTGCCCCACTGTGAACCCTGAAATCAATCCATTGCTCTCTCAAACTCTGGAAAATGATATGCTCCTAATGTCAATGAACTAGCTGTACTCACAGAATGGTTCTTCACTCCCTGAGTTTACTGAAGTGGAAGACAGAAAGGGTAAGCCTTCCTGAAAATAACCACATGTGCTCAAAGACCTGGATTTTCCAGGCATGAGTGCATTTCTGATAAAAACACCTCCTTAACATGAAGAAACCTTGTTATTCTCCCTTTCCACAAATCGTTTGCCTCCGTTATATTTGTAAAGATTGTCAACTCTTATTTCATTTTTGGACATTTGATAAAACAGATCCCTTTGTAAAAGGAAAATTGATACTGTTCAAAGAAATTCACCTCCTGACAAAAAAAAAAAAATCCAGATTTGTATCCTTGGTGCCCTTGTCTTACTCAAATAACCCACTTCTCTCTTAGTTTATATTATTTCATAATCATTATTTATACTGTTATTCTGAAGAAGTACTTTATCAGAGGATAAAATGCAAGTTTAGATTTTTGGTTCAAGAATATCAGCTAAAAGTTGTTAAATTTTCAATTAAGTTGTACTACTTATCTTAGAATACTTTTCTTACATTATTTTTGCAAATTGCCTTAGCTTGTTACTTAAACAGTGTTAATACTTTACCATGGGAAGCAGTTAGCAATTTTCAGATTGCTTTCACATATTCCGTGCTACTCATGGTTTATTGTTGCTCTCCATATGGTGGACACTGATTTACTAAGCCTTTTTTTTTTAACCTTAGAGACTAGCTTTTACAGGTAATTTAAAGCAGTTATTATAAATATCTTGGTTTAAGAAGTCAGAAAGTCAAGCAAGTAAAAAAGCAATAAAAACATGGCATTGTGATCTCTAAAGAGAATAGCAGATATAGTATAGATATATAAAAATATGAAAAGTAACATCTGTATATTTCTCATTTTGACATAAAACTAATAAATTGATGTTGTTTCCTGTTAGAGAAACTCGACAGCTTATTTTTCATCAGGTTGTTCTCCAAGTTGTGGGTTGAGTGATAGTCAAATTTCTGCTCCTATTCGCTGTGTAGGCCTCGGGCAAGTAAACTGTCTTCTCTGTTCCTGTTTTTTTCACCTTCACAATGGAGATAATGTTATCTATGATGCTGTTGTGAGAATCGTATGAGGGAACAAATTATAAAGTGCTTAGTGGGGCACCTGGCATTTTGTAATTGCTTTATATGTATTTGGTTTTCTGTAGTTATTTAAATGTGTTGCTAACAGTGATACTATAAGAAAATTGTGGCCCTGGCTGGTGGCTCAGTGGATAGAGTGTTGGCCTGGCATATGGATGTCCTAGGTTCAATTTCTAGTCAGGGCACACAGGAGAAGTGACCATCTACTTCTCTTCTTCTCCCCCTTCTTTCTCTCTTCCCCTCCCATAATCAGTGGCTCTATTGGTTCAAGCATGGCTCCCGGCACCGAGGATGACTCAGTTTGTCCAAGTGCATCAACCTCAGGTGCTAAAAATAGCTCTGTACTCAAGCATTGACCCAAGACAGAGTTGCCAGTTGGATTCCTGTTGGGGTACATGCAAGAGTCTGCCTCACTATCTCCCCTCCTCTTGAAAGAAAGAAAGAAAGAAAGAAAGAAAGAAAGAAAGAAAGAAAGAAAGAAAGAAAGAAAGAAAGAAAAGGAGGGAGGGAGGGAAGGAAGGAAAAGGAAAAGGAAAAGGAAAAGGAAAAGGAAAAGGAAAAGGAAAAGGAAAATAGACTTCACAACTAACCTTTCATGCAGTGGGTGGCAGAATTACCTATAGAGCACTCAGGCTCACAAAGCCAGAAGATTCTGGACTCCTTTCTTAGCTCCTCAGATTTGGGGGGACACCTTTAAATTATCAAAACACAAGCTTTCATTTACGAAAAACATAGAGAGCTTGTTATTAGCAAAATTGCATCCCACAGGGTAACTGTGAAATGAGATGGCAATATAAGATTATTAAACAATATAGAAAGAAACAGTTTCATAAAGAAAACTTCCCTTACCTCTTCTTAGGAGCTGTACAGGTAGCAATTACTAAACTGAGAAAATACTTCTCTGGCTTTAAGCATATAATAGTAGAGCTTATCATTAAATGTCATTCAATCCTCAGCCCAGCTGAGCGCTCTTAATCAACTATAAAATGTACCTGTCTGATCTTTACATTTTTAAACAAAATAAAAGTGAAATTTTCTATTTATTTGTAAAATGTGATATTAAGTTTAAATAATTGTCAACCTGGCAAATTTTAGTTTTATCTCGGTAAACAAACTACTTAAGCAATGGCATACTTCCATACTTAATTCCTTATTTTCTTTGATCTTTATTTTTGTCTCTTTTTAAATTGATAACAAAATTGAAATTGCTGCTTAATTCTGAAGTTTAATGTTTCCCAAAGACATGTATTGAGAATGAGTTCAACTACACTGGTTACTTAATTCCTTTCAGTTTTTGGTGTAGAATTTAATTATAGTTCTACATATAATAATTTAGACATTTTAGCTGTCTTAATGAGACCAGAGTCTTTGGAACCTTTTGTTTACTTGTAAACTTCTAGAAATGCTGAAGCATTTGTCATATTTAAAAAATACAGCCTTTATCTTTCAACTTCATGTAAAAATGTCAGGTTAGGCTAAAGTGACAAAGGCTGCCTGAAGGGGAACTTTGAATCAATAACTTGAAAGAAAAACTGTTTTCACCAAAGGCTTGTCCAGATTTAATTAGTTGTGGGGCTAAAGACAGGGGTAAAGGCCAGGAGCCTAAAGGGATTTCAGGACTAAAGTGTCAAGGAGAAGTGAGATCTCACGTAGAGAAAGAAGGTTGCTGCCTTCAAGTTTAATAATTTTGTGACCCTGTGTCAAGTGTTGTGATTTCCAGTGGCAGGGGAGGTGAAAATGTGAAACATTAACCAACCATGTACCTTGCAGGAGATGAGTCATATCCTTCTCATCTTAAGTCTACTGGATATACTAACCTTCAAAACAGTAAATTTTGGAAGAATGTAATTTGTTCCAGCAAAAAAGATTAAAATTGATAATATTGGTTCATGATCACTATCCTCACTCAACAAACAGAATAAATCCTTTAATCCTTTCTTCGTAAAGTTATGAAATATGAATTTATATCACATGCCACATGGAAACTCTGATTTCTAAACAAACACACAGGGATCCAGAAGCTAAAGATAACAATGTTTTTTTTTGTGTGTGGGTTTTTTTGTATTTTTCTGAAGCTGGAAACGGGGAGGCAGTCAGACAGATTCCTGCATGTGCCAGACCGGGATCCACCCGGCACTCCCACCAGGGGGCGTCGCTCTGTTGTGACCAGAGCCACTCTAGCACCTGAGGCAGAGGCCACAAAGCCATCCCCAGCGCCTGGGCCATCTTTGCTCCAATGGAGCCTTGGCTGCGGGAAGGGAAGAGAGAGACAGAGAGGAGGAGAGGGAGAGGGATGGAGAAGCAGATGGGCGCTTCTCCTGTGTGCCCTGGCCAGGAATCGAACCCGGGACTTCCGCACACCAGGCCGACGCTCTACCACTGAGCCAACCGTCCAGGTCCTGTTTTTAATAAAGGTTGTAATGCTTATTTTTGGTATAAAACATCTGCAGAAGTGTTGGTGTCATGTAAACATTATCAAAACTATAAATGTACAGTAGCTTTTTATTTTTCAAATTTGGATGTTTGCCTACACTGTAGGACAGTGATGACACATAGTAGGCATATGATAGCACCAACTTTGGCAAATGATGGATCAAGTAAGGCAGAGAATTTATTATAAAAACAATAGTCAACACAAAACAAGTATAGCATAATCCCATTTGTATTTTTTCAATGTTATAATATATCCACACACATTTACACACACAATTGCATAAGGAATTGGACAGAGAAAGATCCAGAAAAACACACACTAGTATCAACAGTAGGTAGGTTTGGGGAGTGGTATAGAGCTTGAGTGACTTTCTATTTTTGTTACTTTTTTATTGTAGAATTCTCACTAAAATATGTAACTATTATAATTTTTTAATAAAGACAAACATAATAGCATAAAAAGACAATAGCCCAGGGGTCGGGAACCTATGGTTCCTGAGCCAGATGTGACTCTTTTGATGGCTGCATCTGGCTCTCAGACAAATGTTTAATAAAAAAAATAATAATGTTAAAAATATAAAAGATTCTCATGTATTATAATCCATTCATTTCCTACCGCTCATGTTCATGGTTGCAGGTGGCTGGAGCCAATCACAGCTGTCTTCTGGGACAATACCAAATTTTTATTGGATAATGTGTAAGGTACATGGGTCATTGTATGGCTCTCATGGAATTACATTTTAAAATATGTGGCGTTCATGGCTCTCTCAGCCAAAAAGGTTCCTGACTCCTGCAATAGCCCATGGGTTAGCTCAAAAATAAGAAGACAAAATAAACTATCAGGTGAATTAGAAGGGGCTGTGGATGTGATGGCTCATAGCTTACATAATCACAAAATATATACCACAGCCATGAAATTTCAATATTGATCTGGAAAGTCTGTTCCTGCAGCTTAAAAACCATGTAATGATAGACAAGTCACTCAAACTCTCTGGGTTTCAGTTTTCTCCTCTACAAAATGAGATAGTTTGACCAACTTGCAAATTCTAAGTAGATATTTAATTATCAACAAGTTACTTCCCTATAGCCACAAACAATGTCACTCATGTTTTCCCCACTCGACAGTTCTGAAACAGCCACCCAGCCAGGCACCGAGAAGTGAGACCATTCACCATCTTTTTCCGCCTCTGGGATCCTGGCCTTCCTCCCATCCTCCTGATCCACAGTCATTTGGTAGAAGCACAGACATCTAAATAAGGAGACATATAGATTATTCTCATTTTCTCAAAGCTTTGTTAATTTCATGTATGATGTACTCACAATTTAGATTTTTGTTCACACTATACAATCCTACCTGTCAATCTCTTACAAAAAGCTATTGCATTAGCTTCTCTCCTTATCCTAAGCTAAACATTTTGTAGCGATGGGGGTAGACACTAGAAGATTTGGGAATGTCTTTGCCGGGTATGTAAAACAATTATCCCTACTGTGTTATCTTGTGGTGTATGAATGAATGCTTTTTCCTTTTAATAGATCCTATAGATAGATGTTGTAAGCTTGTTGGTAATTGACTATTGTACCATGCTCCCTCCTTACCCACCCCAACCAGTACTTGATTTTGTGTAAAAGAAGGTCTAAAATGGTAAGAGGACCTACATGATTTGGGATTGTGCCCCGTGTAGCTAATCAGCTAATTAATAAACTCCTCAAATTTCTTCTGTAATCTGCCTGGTGTTTCTATATAACCCGTGGATTGCAGTACTTTACAACATTTGGTCATTGAAAAAATGTCCAGTCTTAACACAGGTTCTCAACTCACAGTTCAGGATTCCTTTCACCACCTCCTGCTCACTCCTCCAAAGAACACTTGAAAGTACTGCTTAGAAAAATTAGGGGATATTTTATCGCTTCATATTCATTTTGAAATATCTCCTAATTTTTGTGAACAGTATATGTTGGGAAATTATATGGTAACTGGATTTTGTCTTTGGAAATTATTAATGAAAAAGCAAATTGAAACTTGTATAATATTTATAAATTACATCCAAAATTTCAAAAGAGAACACTAAAGTGAGTCAAAACTATTTTATATACCTAAAACAATGAATTGGAACTCTTAAGAAGATACTAATACAAAATCTAGTTTCATTTGTTACAAAGTAGAAAAATGGAGAATATTGGCTTCTACGTTATTTTAAAATTTTTGTTTTGAAATTTGTAATTTTAGGAATTTCTATACTTCTTCCTCAATTCAGTCAACAAACATTGTCTTCTACTTATTTATCTTTGGTCCTGAAGGTACCAAGCATGGCTGGGTGTACAGATGTGTAAGCAAAGTACACATAATCTTGTTCAAATAAGCTCTTTGTGTGGCGGGAACACAGGAAAGCACACCATGACACATTACTGTGTAATAAGAGTGATAATATAGCAGTGCATATTTGTTCAGTGCTGGCAGAGAGAAAGAGGGCAACACACCTGTGCTGGAAGGGTCTAGAACGGCTTCCTAGTGAAGATAAAGCTCAAGGTGAACTTGGAAAGAAGAGTAAGTTATTACCAGGCACAAGAGAGAAAAGACATTTCAGAAAGATGGATTAAAGGCATATTAGTGCTCAAGTGTGTTTAGGAAGATGAGAGTAGCTTAGCATCCACAATAGAAATAGAATAAGAAAAGAATACAAATAGTTATCATATATGAAGATCTAATCTGTGGTAAACTCTATGTTAAATCATTATTATTACCTTATTTAATGTAACCCCCACACTACCACCAACCACATTGCTATACCTACCCATTTTGCAGCTTGGTAACTGAGACTAGGTGAAATGCTCAAAGTCACATGCACAGTAAACAGCAATGCTAAGATTCAAATCCAAGTCTGTGAGATCCCAGAACCTCTTTCTATAGCAATTTCATAGTTCATAGTCTATGATAATCCAAAGAATATTTTCCCTAGATACAGAAAGTCCTGCAACCACTTACTCAAAATTTATACATTCTTATATATATCATTAAAATGATATATAAGGCCATAATAAGCACCAAGTATACAAAGATCAATAAAAGCTAGTTAGTTAGTTTCAAAGTAAATTATAAAATGCAGTGCTAGAAATATACTGAAGGTAAGGGGTAGGGGAGAAGTAGATGCTTGTAGTATAAGTTGCTAAAACAGGTGAGGAAAGTCAGAAAAAGCATCCTAGATAAAAATGATGCCTGAGCTGAGATTCAAAGGATGAGGAGGAGTATGTACAATAGAAGAGCAGGTAAAACTGCAGACAGAAGGTGGAGAAATTGCATACTGTGTCCAGAGGACAGTAGGTGGTCTGTATTACTGAGAGTGGTGAGAGAAGATGGAATGGCAGGCACCCTTCCGATCATGGAGAAGCTCATATACCATGCTGATGAGCTTGGATTTATTTAACAAGAAATGAGAGTCTTTCGGATTGTAAACAAAGTGATTTGGTTAGATCTTGTCTTTAGACGGGGGACAAAAGATACCGATTATGAAGCTTGAAGTTTTTTTTTTTTTTCTGGCAAGGAATGATGATAGCTGTAGAATCAGAACCAGAGAAAAAGAGGTGGATTCAAGAAATATGTGGGTCATAAAATTTGTAGGACTTTTGATAGTTTTTTTCTTGACAGTGAGGGAAAGGAAAGAGCCAATAACACTTCTTAGATTTCCAGCTTGGGAGAACCTTAGGAAAGACTAAAATTTCATAGTTGTGAAGTTTCCTGTATGCAAAAACTTAGTTACCAATTTACGCGCTAGATTTGATCCTTGAATGATTTGAGAGGTAAGGAAGCCAATACTCCGCACAGTCAAAAATCCGTATACAAATTTGGACTCCCCCAAAACTAATAGCCTACTATCGGCCTCACAGATAATATAAACTGTCAATTCACATGGTTTTTCATTATATGGATTATATACTATATTCTTATAGCAAAGAATAATTAAGTTACAGTAAAGAAAATGTTAAGATAACCATAAGAAGGAGAAAGTACATTACAGTATTTCATATATTTATTGAAAAGAAAATCCACATATAAGCAGACCCTTGTAGTTCAAACTTATTCAGTGGTCAACTGTACTGTATTTTTTAATGTATTAGTAATAAATTATTTTACTAAAGTATAATTTCTTCATTCCAAAGTCACTAACAGAGTTTCTTCTTTATATGGGTAATCTCAGCTTAGAGTTTTCTAATGGTTATGTCTTGTAAAATATACTTTGAATCGTGTGATCTTATCATTAATCACTATTATCAATACTTTGAGATTTATTTTTATGGATGAGCATTGTACTCTTAAACCAAATATTCTCATTTTGGCAGTGATTTTATTTTTATAATATGCAATATTATGAATTTAATTTCTATTTTTGGAAATATTTGTCTCCTTTACTATCTCAGCCTAAGACTCTGATATTTTCAGTTTCTCTTACTTATGAATTTTGAATGCTTAAACATTTTTATATGTGTATGAAACAAAATTAGCAACTGTTGAAACTCCTTGTGGGTGGATTATGGGTAAGTGGGGTTCTTTGTTCTATCATTTTGCATATACTTGAAAATTTTCATCATAGTTGAATATATACAGACTTTTTATATAAATAGAGGTTGTATTTAGATAATTTGAATTATCATAGTACATTACTATGGCTATGACATTAATTTCATAGTTCTTAAGAACTAGTAATCAATTTTAGATATGTTCACCTTAATTGAGAAAACTTTTAGAGTCTACTAGCAGTTTAAAAGCTGTTTATAGACTATAGAATGACCAAATTTTTAAATTTGTAGGACTCTGGTGAACAGCTAAAAATAAAATAAATTTTGGGGCCCTGGCCAGTTTCCTTGGTGGTAGAGCATCATCATGGAGTGTGGATATCCCAGGTTCGATTCCTGATCAGGGCGCATAGGAGAAGCACCCATCTGCTTCTCCATCCCTCCCCCTCTTGTCCCCTCCCTCTCTATCTCACTCTCTCCCCCCTCCTGCAGCCATGGCTCAGTTGGAGTGAGTTGACCCCAGGTACTGAGGATAGCTGCACAGCCTCACCTTAGTTTGGAAGAACTTGGTTGCTGAGCAACAAACAACACCCCAGATGGACAGAGCATTGCCGTTGCTCCCTAGTGGGCTTGCCAGATGGATCCGTCAGGGTGCATGCGAGAGTCTGTCTTTGCCTCTCCTCCTCTCACTAAACAAACAAAAAAACTGGCCCATATTCTACTGAATACTGAAAGTTTCCAGCAAAAGCTACTATGATTTCACTTTCTACACATAGTGACGATACAGTGATGCAGTATTGATAAAATTAAAAGAGAAAAGTCCTGGTCCTGGCCAGTTAGTTGAGTTGTTTAAGAGCATAATCCCAAAACAATGAAGTTGTGGGTTTGATCCTGGGTCAGAGCACACACAGGAAGCAACCAATAAATGTGTGAGTGAGTTGAACAATAAATGAATGCTTCCCTTTTCCCTTTCCTCTCTCTTCTCTGTCTCTAAAAAAAAAAAAAAAAAAAAAGCCCTGGCTGGATAGCTTGGTTGGTGGGAGCATCATTCTGGAGCACGGTGGTTCACAGTTTGATTCCCCAGTCTGGGGCACATACAGGAGCAGCTCCATGTTCTTCTCTCTCTCTCTCTCTCTCTCTCTCTTGCTCTCGCTCTCACTCTCTCTGCCTCTCCCCTGCCCCCAAAAAGAAAGAGACAAGTCAGGATCAAGGCAAATCAGTAACAAGGCTCTTGTAATAATCTAAATGAAAATGGTAAAGACCTCAGCCTGAGTTCTAGTGATGAAAAGAAAAATAAGGGTTGATCGTGAGTGAGACAATGTAAATCTGATATGCACTGTACATGTAGATGGATTCAATCTGATGGTGAGATGGGGCTTCAAGCTTTTCACTGTGAGAATACTATTACAGTCAGAAATAAGGAGCTGAGAAAAAGGAGAAGCTAGCTTTAGAGCAAATATACGTTCATCTGATGTTGATGCTGAAGATAGTGTTGAATAAAATAGACAAAATTTCCCATCTCATAAGGTTTGGTGTTTTGTGAGAGGGAAGAAAATATAAGCAACTAACTCAGTGAAACAAGCTAATTTGAGATGGTGATAGGTGATGAGAAGAAAAAAAATAGAATGATTGTTCTTAGAAAGAATCATCAAGAAATTGAGATTGGGTGGTCAAGAATCTGTCTTTGTCCAGGAGACATCTTGAGCTAAAATCTAAATGACAAAAGGAGGACTATCTTTCCTGGAAGAATGAAAAGCAAATGTAAATATCTTAGGGTGAGACTGAGTTTGGTGTGTACAAAGATACAATTACCAGTCTGACTGCTTGAGAACAATGAAGAAAGGTCGGGAGGGTAGAAAATGAGACATAAAGAGAGACCAGCAGCAATCAGATCAGGTGGGTTCCTGTTGGCCTTGGTAAGGAATCTGATTTCATGCTAGAGGTCATTGCAAAGACCTTGAGGGTTTTAAGAAGTAAGGGGGTGGAGTGGAAGGTTGTGCATGCGACATGATCTGATAATTGAAGTTAGTGTTGTGGATGAGATGCCCAGGGGAGAGACTAAAAAAGAGAACGTTGGTTAAGTGTCTAACTGTATTCAAGCAGCGAAGAAGAAAGAGAGAGGTCGAAGAGGTGGGATGGTAAAGCAGTCTAGTGTTAATTCACAGTCCCCAAGAGAGGAGGAAGTTTCAAAAGGAGGGAGTGGAACACTGAAGTCAAGTGTCAAATGAGTCCAAGAGGTTGAAGAGGCACTGAAATCATATGTATTACACAAAATGTTTTAAATTCAACTTTGATTATATATTGAAATATAATGGAATATACTTTGTCCAAGGCTATGTACGCTTTATGATATATAGCATTAACACTTGAATGGAAGATAGCTGTAATTCTTTTTTAACCCTTTGAGTAATTTGAATGTTCATGTATGTCCTTGTGCCCCCTGACCATCCAGAGTACGATCGATTTATTTTAAAAATGTGTAAGGCAACATTAAAAAAAAAAAGGCAAATGTATGTTCTTGTTTCCATAAATTGGTTATCAAACAAACATGATTTTAAGTTAATAAAATTGGAACTAAAACTAATTTCATTTTTTGAGAAAAAACTCAATCCCAGGGGTCAACAAGAATGAACAACAAACTCTCTACTCAAAGGGTTAATGTGGGAACTGATTCTGTACTTAAAAACACTAAGGGGACACATTTTAAATATGAGTGTTTCTGTTGTATTTGTGCAAAGATTTCCTCTCATAATTTCTATTGATGGAGTAATTCCTCTACCCTTCTTTCTTATCAAATAGAACCTGTTTAGGCATAGCAATTCAAATGAAAAGGGAAAAAATATCCGAAAGCCATACTAGACACTGAACTAGATATTAGTTATGCAAAAATGAGTAAGATAAACATTGTTTTTAATTCTCTGAATTTGCTCACTAGTGGGGAAGAAATACAAACAAAATGAAGAGTAGAGATCAAAGATGATACAGGGCTTAGGTCTAGGATTTGGAGTGGAGAGGCCTTCTGAGAAAGGGGTATTTGATATCTGAAGCATGATCAAGACCTAAGAAACAGGATGGCAATGAAATTGTGGGAAGTATGATGGCATTTTTATGCATCAACTTGGCTCAGCTACTGTTTTTGATTATTTAATCAAACATTGGTAGGCCTTTCAATTTGTGGCATGAGACACACCCAGATTATCTCTCTTACTTAAAGAAACTAATGAATGGACTTAATCACAGCCACAAAATACCTTCACAGCAACACCTAGATTAAGGTTTGATTGAATAACCAGGGACTGTATTCCTGGCCAAGTTGACACATGAAAATGACCATCACAGAGTTTCCCAGGAAAAAGATTGGCATATGTCATGTGAAAATATTATAATATTGAATTTCTAAGTCTTTAATAGATTCTTTTAAAATATAATCATTCTTTTAGTTAACTAGTAAGGATTGCCACTATGTTTATGTTGTCTTATTTATCTACTGATAATTGCTTAATTTTTATAATTTTCTTCTGAATGAATTTGTTCTGTTCTTCAAATTCCTGAAATGTATAATAAGAATACAGGATTTGTAGCTCTAGCAATAGAGAGTAAGAAAACTGTAGAACTTTTCTTTAACTCACTTATGTGAGTTTTACACATATTAGTGAACCTTTCTAACATCTTAAAATTAAGCACTTTATTTTTTATTATTAATTTTAATCAGGTGACATTGATAAATCAGGGTACGTATGTTCAGAGAAAACATCTCCAGGTTATTTTGACACTTGATTATGTTGCATACCCATCACCCAAAATCAAATTGTCTTCCGTCACCTTCTATCTGGTTTTCTTTGTGTTCCTCCACTACCCTCACCCTCCTCCTCCCTCCCCCACCCCAGTAACCACCATACTCTTGTCCATGTCTCTAAGTCTCATTTTTATGTCCCACCTGTGTATGGAATCATGCAGTTCTTAGTTTTTTCTGATTTACTTATTTCACTCAGTATAATGTTATCAAGGGCCATCCATGTTATAAATGATTCAGGAAGAAATACAAATGGCCAACAGATATATGAAAAGATGCTCATCTTCATTAGCTATTAGAGAAATGCAAATCAAAACTACAATGAGATACCACCTCACACCTGTTAGGTTAGCTATTATCAACAAGACAGGTAGTAACAAATGTTGGAGAGGCTGTGGAGAAAAAGGAACCCTCATCCACTGTTGGTAGGAATGTAAAGTAGTACAACAATTATGGAAGAAAGTATGGTGGTTCCTCAAAAATTAAAAAATAGAACTATCATGTAACCCAGCAATTCTTCTACTGGGTATATACCCCCAAAATTCAAAAACAATGGTATGTAAAGACACATACAGCCCCATGTGCATTGCAGCATTGTTCACAGTGGCCAAGACATAGAAAACAACCAAAAAACCCTTCAATAGATGACTGGATAAAGAAGATGTGGCACATATACACTATGGGATACTACTCAGCCATAAGAAATGATGACATCGGGTCATTTACAAAATTAAACACTTTAAAGTGAAATTCAAGTACTAATGAATTTTAACATTCTCTTTATATAACCAGACTAAAAGACCAATTTTTATTATTAATTTAAATTATCATAAATTTTGTATTTTTTATTTCACTATTTTTAATAAGTAGGAGGATTTCATTAAGGGATGATGTGCAGCCTCAGCTACCACAGTGAGGACAGCTTCAGCATATAGAAAGCAATCAGCAAATAGTGTATACTTGTTTTTGAACAAAATGTGAAAAAGGTTTAAAACTTTTTAGTTCAAAATTAGAGGTTACAGAGTAAGAAAATTATGAAATGAAAAATGAAAGGATAAGGAAGTGAAACTAGGCAGAATGAAATAAATGCTCTATAACTAAAAGTAACATGGTCTATAAACACACGTTTTAACAGAGACGTAACATAAGGAAGGCTTTTTGGTGTCAGCGTAATTGATTTGGGAAGGTTTAATTTAGTAAAGAAGCCTGAAGTGGTTGTTCCAGGTTTGAGCAATAGTTTGCACATGAGATTATTTAATTTTCTTAATTTGACTAAAAACCCAGAAGCACATTAAATATAGAAATAATCAATAACACTGGGGAACAAAATTCTTGTTGCATCCACAAAAACACTTGTTCTTACTTAATTTGAGTGTGCTGATCTCAAATCTGACATTAGTTTTTCTCTGTAAGCTATAATATTTTTTTGCAATTCAAGATTTTAGGTTTTCATCTTATTGTAAAATTTTCAACATTTAGTTTAACATAATGAAGTAGATTGTCCTCTTGGACATCATCTTTGTGAAAATACAATGCAGTAAATACACTAATACACTAAAAGATATGATTGCACCAGAATTTGTCTACAGTTTCTAAATAGAACATATTAAAACATTTATTTTAATCATAAAATTTGCACAAAACTTATATCAATTCTATTCAGGCAAAAATTTGCGTTTGTAGCTCTTGCATTTTGTTGAGGACAATCTGATTGATACTCCAGCAGTAGTCTGCTCATCACTAACAGCTCCAAGATTTTGGGGAAACTTATCAAGGTGACTGTTCAGGAAGTGAATCTTAACTCTCATGTAACATCTAATGTCGCGGAAACCGAACAGCATCCTTTGAGCCAGAAGTTCATAGTTTTCTGCTTTTTTGTTGCTAAGGAAGTTCTTTGTAACTGCCACAAAAGACTGCCATGATGCTTTCTCGTCCTTATTCATCTTCCTGGCAAATTCTTCGTCAGGTATCAGGGTTCGAATTTGAGGTCCACCGAATACACCTGCTTTTATCTTCTTGAAAGACAAGGCAGGAAAAGCAGAAATAATATGTTGAAAGCATTCATTTTCTCTATTCAAAGCCTGAACAAACTGCTTCATTAAGCCAAGTTTGATGTGAAGTGGGGGAAAAATGATCCTGTCTCGATTAACTACAGGTTCATTCACAATATTTTGCATCCCTACTTCCAGAGCTTCATGTTTTGGCCACTCCTTTTGTGTACAGTGTTTCTCCCAAGCTCGGCTGTCCCACAAACACAGAAAGCAAGGATACTTTGTGAAACCTCTCTGTTGTCCTAGCAGGAAATTTATTATTTTAAGACCCACAAAAATGATCCAGTTATGCTCCTCATACTTCAGAAAGTCAAGGACAATTTTTATGTCATTATAATCTTCTCGCAGATGAGTTGAATAACCAATTGGAACCACTGCATAAACATTACTGTTATGTAGAACACATTTCAGACTCCGTTTAGAGCTGTCAAGAAATAGCTGCCATTCTGTTGGACTGTAAGTGGTAACACCTAGCTGGCTGAGAAGACTACTGATATCATGACAGTAGACAAAGTGTTTGTCTTCAGAAAAAAAGACCACAAAAATTTGTTCATGCTTCCTGAAATGGGACACTTTAGCTGACCGGTGAAATACATTCTTTTCTTGAAGCTTGGAGGCTAATAACTCAGCTGCTTTCTTTGATAGACCCAAATCTCTTACTAAGTCATTTAATTTGGGTTGGCTAAACTGCTGAGGGGTTAATGACTGCTTGGCATCAGAAGAAGACCCTTCAGATTCTACAACCATTTCCTCATGCATCTTACCAAAATACAGTTGATCACCATGTTCACGTTCTTCATCCTTAGAAGAAATAAAACCATTGAAAACTGGAACCGGGCGTGTCTCAGAGTGTGGAATAGGTCATATTGCTGAAGGAATATTAGGATATGTGATCATATGTCATTTTATCATATATATTTTTTATTATATAATAATTTTTTACATTTAAAAACAACTACAATTATGTAAAAGTGATGTTTGTAAAACATTAATTGCATTGTGGTTATGTTCAATCCAAGAGTCATTGCCCTTTAACTCCAATTTAAAAACCAATGCATGGGATTAATTGTAACAAAAAGAAATTAAAATTCCATAAAAACTAGAGCATTGACCGAAAAACGGATTTCAGATTTGGAATCAGCGATACAGAAATACATAGAAACAGTTCTAAAACCTCATGCAACAGAAAACGAAAAAAAAATTGTTCCCCACTGTCTCTCTCTGTTCCTGCCTGTCTGTCCCTGCCTATCCCTCTCTCTGACTCTCTGTCTCTGAAAAAAAAAAGGGCCTGACCAGGCAGTGGCACAGTGGATAGAGCATTGGACTGGGATGCCGAGGACCCAGGTTCGAGACCCGAGGTCACCAGATTGAGCATGGGCTCATCTGGTTTGAGCAAAAGCTCACCAGCTTGGACTCAAGGTCGCTGGTTCAAGCAAGGGTTTTCTCGGTCTGCTGAAGGCCTGTGGTCAAGGCACATATGAGAAAGCAATGAATGAACAACTAAGGTGTCTCAATGAAAAACTAATGATTGATGCTTCTCATCTCTGGTCCTGCCTGTCTGTCCCTGTGTATCCCTCTCTCTGACTCTCTGTCTCAGAAAAAAAAAAAGTTCCCCAGTGTAATGTAGCATTTGAAAAGCTTAGTTCAAGTAGAAGGTAACATTTTCCCCAAAACACTTTCATTCTTTCTCACAGAAATAGTTACTGTTAATATTTTTGGATGTCAGCTTCTACACTTTACCTTGTACTTCTTGTGACGTATTGATGCAGCCATCTACACACACACACACACACACACACACACATTTCTTTCCTTCCTTTCTTCCTTCCTTTCCTTCTTAACAAAGAGTGGTATTATTCTGTGCAGATTGGATAAGAACCTGCTTTATTTGCTTAGTAAATTATAGTTGTCCTTCTGGTTTTATGCATAAAAATATGCTTCTTTATTTTTATAGGTGAAACAGTATTCTCTTGGGAGGACATATCATAAATAATTATCTCACCATTCCTTAATTGGTTTTCAGTCTCTATTCATTAGAGCTGCCTTTTGTTGTTATACAGCACTTATTTTTTTAATAAACAATGCTTCAGTGAACATCTTTGTGTGTGTGTGTGTGTGTGTGTGTGTGTGTGTGTGTTATTATGTCTATAACATTGATTCCAAGAAGATTCCATATTTGGAGATATGCAGATTTAATTTTTATTTATGTTGTCAAATTTTCTCTACTATGGATATAATACCAATTTACACTGTAGCCAGTACATGCAAATTCACATTTCCTTAATCCTTCATAAATTTTTCAGTATTTGTCAGCGAATACGAAAGCAAAAAGAAACCATCTTGCATTATATTGTATTTGTTATATTATTTGAAGAAGGAAGTAAATTTGGAAAACTTTTCTAAAAGCACAATATAGACTACATGGCAGAGACTGTTGTCAGGAAACAACATAGGAAATTTTGTATTATTAAAAGTCAGAGATCATAAAGGCTTAAACTGGGGCAGAAAGAGGTGCCTCAGTTTCATAGGTAAGTGTATGCCAAATAGCATGTTGACTTCATATCACTATTAATAATGTATGGATATGGTTTTGAAAGTATGTCTTTAAAAGCTGAAAAGTTTTTTTTTTCTTTTGGAGTTGGAAATTATTCAGGATCTCCAAATTGTACAATACATTTAAGGTATTATATCATATATTCAGCTACTTAAATTTAAATGATGAATCCATTAATATGTTGCTTGAAATACAGACCATACATAGTCTTTGTCTTCCAAAGGATATTTTAATCAAAATATTAAAAATAAGCTGAAGACTCATTCAAATAGTTAATTCCAGCTGCCTTTTGTTGTAATATATCATGAATTATCTCTCTGATGTATGGGCAGCCAAATGCAGATAAAATTAGCTTTGCAGTCATTCATTTTAAATTGCTCTTGAATCATTTGGAAGTATATTCCATTTCAGAAGAATACGCTTCAGGTCTCAGACAAAGAGATATTAAGTCTATATTTTATGTTATAAGCAATAATAGTTTAAGTCTTATGATTCAGAAATATAGAAACTTATGTATTAATTTCATGAAAATTAAGGCTGATGTATAGCAATAAAGCCAGTACCCTAAAGCTTCCTACATTGATGCTCATAGTACAATATTTTACTGTCAGGAATTAGGTAGAATGAAAGTCTATAAAAATAATACATGATGCAAAGCTTTCTCTTCTTGTATGTAAATGAAAACACAAAAGACGATATGAGATAATAGGGAAAGGAAATACTGAAATTTACCTGACTTCTAGATAAAAATGGCAATATCATTATTGAATAATGGTAAAAGTGGAAAATAAGTCCAAGTATTAGCGGAGTAAAATGAATATAATGTATCTAAATCAATGAGAATATTACAGCTTGAAATTAATACTGAATTCAATGTATAAAAGAAAACAATGAAAAATTTTATTTTGTTAACCTGAATGAACTTTATATAAAATATTTGTATAACAATGTAATTAATCAATAATTTTGCCAACATAACATAATGCAGTCAGTATCAGTTTTTGGGGTGTGCCTTTATACAACATATACCAATTTAGAATAACTATGGCATATCACCAGAAATAAATTCACAGTCTGAAGTTGCTGTTCACAAATTGAGTTCCTGTTATCAATATAATCCTGAAGACTTGAGAGGACTCTTTAGATACTTTTATTAAGAAATAAAGTGGGAAGAGAATGCACTCAGTGATCTCCCTACTGAAGAATTAAATCGTTCTTTTATAGCTTCCAATTTTTTAGCATGACCTTAAGAGTATAAAAAATTTGGTTTCTTTTTATAGTAAAATGAATTGTATGCTAGAAATAGGCAGCAAACAGTCTACAAGCTCAAAAAAGAATCTTCAACCTTATTATCCCATGTAGTAAACAATTCCTTAGTGGCCTGAAGGAGTTACCCTGAGTGTGGCAAGGATTTTCTTGTTTTATATCAGGCCCAAGGATGGGCGCTAGTGTACATCCAAAAGGAAAACCAGGAACAGATAAATCCACACACTTACTTACAAACCATTGCAAACACATGTGCTTAGAGAATAGATTGGAGTCTTTGTTTCAGAATTTGAAAATCCATATCTTCTTCTAGAAAACATGTTATACCCATAAGAAGCTGGGAAATTCCAAATGTGTTCTAAAACAAGCATTCACTAATAAAGATGTATTTTCACTTCTCAAACTCTCCTTGAAGTGGAACGCTCAGTTAACTGACAGTGGCAGACAGGGCTAGCTTCCTGACTATGTGACCTGACCTGTCACACAGGACCTGCACTACGTTTAATGCTTTGCTGTCACCACTTCTGAATTCTTAATGCATTTTTAACAAGGATTCCGAGAATTTCATACTGCACTGGGCCACACAAATTTTGTAGCCAGTTCAGTTTGTAGATATTATTGTTATGACGCTTTATATTTAAAACTGAATTTGAAGCATTTGAAACTCTAAAATACCTTGTGAATCTTTTAGGAATTATCAAAGTTGCCATAATGATATTTGTGCTTCTGTAAGACTTTTATTAACCTCCCATTATGTACCCAGCACTATGCTAGATTTGTAGACAGTAAAAATGGAAAACAACATAGTCCCTGCCTTCAAAAGCACTTATTCTAGTATTGAGCATTTGTTGTTATATATTCCTGGCTTTTGAAAGTTGGGAATAGTCACATAAAACTGGTTACAAACACTGAAAACTAGACTCTTCCACATACGTGCGAGGCAAATGCATAATGTGGAGGAACTAAATGTTCGTGAAGATGTATTTGTAGATGACCCTTTTTTCTGGCTAAATGTACATGGTGTTTGGAGAGGATCATTTTTACCTTGTTAAATACATATAGTTGCAACCATGCTGGGTATTTAAATACTAAGAAGTTTTCCTTTAAACTTTTGTTGAAGAGAATTGGCTTACTTGCTTGACTTTTAAAACTTACTCTAGAAAAAGATACAGATGACATTTCATAAAATGACGATCCCTGAAATACCATTATATTTGAAAATTAATGCTGACACTTACCATTTTTGTCTAAAGCAAGAAAAGTGTTCTCTTAGCATACTTAACCTGACGGTGAGGAAGCTGTTCTCTGGGCCGACTTCTATAGTGGGGCATGGTACCCTGGCTAAATGTTGCATATGGAGAAGTGAGGAATTTCACAGCTGTCCATTTGCATTTTGTTATATCTGTCCCACTATACATATCTTACTAACACAGTTTCTTCAAAGTTATCTTCATAAATGTCATTCCCTACATCAGAATTGAGTAACAGAAATGATGTGTCATAGTGCCTGATGTGAATTTGTCTAGAGCATAGATTTAAATACACTGTATGTATATTATGAAAAATAGCAGTTCTGCTATTTTCTACCATATTGGTAAACTAATATGCTGTGGTTAGTTAGGCATCTTTCTACATAAAATTTTAGACATGGGATTCATACAGAGCTAGAATGATATGTAAAAGGAACACTGGATTTATGGCATATTGAAAATATTTCAAATGATGAAAATAATTCCTTAATAACTTGCATATTAAATGTTATTAAGCAAACATCTTGAAAAGTCAACACTTTATGAAGCCTCAAACCAAGACAGAATTATTTCTCTTTATTTGTAGTAATTCTCATCTTAAAACCCAAAATTAATGAAATTACAAACTTAGTCTGTCCATACATTTAAAAAAATATAGTATTAAATCATTACTATTTTTTTCCAGCACTTAGCAGAGGTCTTTTTGACTTGAAAACATACGTGTGACTTTCTCAGCTTCCATTGGGCTTCCCAGTAGTTTAAAATAAAATTATCAGAAGAAAGAAATATGTGCTTTGGAAGTGCAGTTTAATCAATGTTTAGTGCTTCTCTTTCTGTAGGATATGAAAGTACAAGTACTTTTGTTACATTATTGAATAAGGTACATACAATCATCTGATGTCTTGCAATCATCATTCCTTCCAAAGGAGTAAGAATCACCTTCTAAATGAATGGCTTGAAAGGCTTTTTATATTTTGCATACCTAAATAAATATACTGCTATGAAAGATATACACAAGTTTCGTGTGCATGAATATTCATCAATAGAAAAAAAAAGTCTAATTAACCCTCTGCTTTCATGGATAATAATAATTAAAAATGAAAGCTAACATTTAATAGCATTTGAATTTGATATTTTATGAAGCTTTATTGATTATCAGCACTGTCTGTCATTACATATAACAGGAAGTTCTTCAAAAGAAAAAACAAGAAAATATTGACTAATGCCTTCAAGACATCAGCTCTGTGCTGATGGATCTGTCTAATGCCTCCATTCCCCATTCTTTTGCCTTTCTGAACTATTGTTTATTTAAGCAGCCTTGAGTGTTCTTGCATATTGATTTTTTTTTAAAAAGCTGAAATTGATGGAAACGAAGTTACCCCTTAATATTCTGACAGTTTGGGTTCTTGTCTAACAATAGAAAAGCCAGAAATGATGCTCTGCCTAAAGCAAACAAATTCAAAAAATAAAGTGAGAAAGAAAGCTAGTTATGTGAAACATCATTTACACCCAGTGTCAGGAATGTATAATTGAGGGTCGGTGTTCAAAACTTGTTTTGTCTGTGATGCAAGTGAAGTCAATTTTTACTGCAAAACAAATTGGCAAAGGCCAAATGTTGTTACTGTTTGACAGCTATCTCATGATCTACATGAAAAAAGTCCCATGCCAGGGTTCTTAGTAGACAAATATTCACATCAGCAATGGCTGTCTACCAAAACAAGGAAACAACTGAATAAGTGATGAAATGAGTTTCAAGGTAACATCTGTGCAATCACTCTTTACCAATACCATATCCTATATTGCTATGTAATATATCTATCTATCTCTATATATATATATCTATATATCTTTAAAGAACTTGTAAAAACTTTTAATTTTTAAATTTTGACCTGAGTTTTATATTTACATATTATCCTAGAGTGCTTAATCAACTTAAGCAATTAATAATAGTTTTATTCTCCTCTGTCCCTCATCGTAAAAGAATTATCAAGCTTAACTTATTTAGAATGTATTGGAAGACATTTTATTTAACTTCTATTTATCATATTTTACGTGGAATATGATAAGATTTTTAAAAGGCACTTTTGTTATTCTCTATTTTTATTTGAAATTATGTATAACCCAAGTTAAAAGAAAATGTACTGTATAGTGTGCAAATATTTCAATTAATTTTTAAATTTTGTTTATTCATCAGTGTTGGAACAGAAGGGAGATAGCAGTATATTTAAACATTTAGTAATGTGAAAATATGAGACTATTTTTCTTCATGATAATATTTAGTACTATTATAATAAGAATGGGTTGAGCCTGACCAGGTGGTGGCACAGTGGATAGAGCGTCGAACTGGGGTGCGGAGGACCCAGGTTTGAGACCCTGAAGTCACCAGCTTGAGCGCAGTCTCATCTGGCTTGAGCAAAAAGCTCACCAGCTTGGACCCAAGGTCGCTGGCTCGAACAAGAGGTTACTCGGTCTGCTGAAGGCCCGAGGTCAAGGCACATATGAGAAAGCAATCAATGAACAACTAAAGTGTCACAATAAAAAACTGATGATTGATGCTTCTCATCTCTCTTCGTTCCTGTCTGTCTGTCCCTCTCTTTGACTCTCTCTCTCTGTCCCTGTAAAAAATAAAAAAAATTAAAAATAATAATAATAATAAAGAAAGAAAAAGAATGGGTTGACTATTCATATACAACATACATTTGAGGTATAGTTTCAAAATAAGATTGACCAGCTTTGCTAGATTCTAGGTTCTATTGTAGTTCTACTGTTGCCTGACTTGAAGTATCATCTTCATTTCTAGTACTTAGCATGACTCTGAACTCAATATTTTTGGATGAATGAAAGAATATTTCATGCAGTGGCATTTTTAAAAAATAATAATAGATTTATCCTTAATTCCTGTTTCTAGTATTTCTTCTTGGGTTATTGCAAAATTTACCTGTCAACCTTATATTTTTCAAATAAATTTTTCTAATGAAGTTGCTTCTGCTTTTGTCAGTTCTCAAGGGTAACGCTGTATAGTGGGAGGTGTAGTATATATCTGGAAGATCAAAGTTTTTGAGGAAAGCAAACCAGGCTTCTGATCACAGTTCTGTTATTTTCTATCTGTGTGCTCAGGGCAAAGATATTTATTCTCCTTGATGTTGAGTTTTGCCATGCATAAAAATGAGAATAACAATCTAAATCCTTAATTGAGCAACCAGTCAATAGACCTAACATACTGCTTAACGCACAGGGTCACTCAAATTCCTTAATTAGATAATGAGGCATTTAAAAATAAGTAGCAAGTGAAAGGCAAGTGGTTACCATGCTTTGAACATTTCCTCTTTTCTTCTTCTTTTACCAGACGATGACTTTTTTCATGAACTACCAGAAACTTTTCCATCTGATCCACCCGAACCTCTGCCACATTTCCTTATTGAGCCTGAAGAAGCTTACATCGTGAAGAATAAGCCTGTGAACCTGTATTGTAAAGCCAGCCCTGCCACCCAGATATACTTCAAATGCAATAGTGAATGGGTACATCAGAAAGACCACATAGTAGATGAAAGAGTAGATGAAACATCTGGTAAGTTTTCGCTGGCATGTGGACTATTCCTTAGGAGTCCCATGTCATACAGTTCTTTCAATTAGTGAAATGGAAAATGGAGTTATTATTCTTTGGCAAAAGTTTTGAATGAGTTTGGTTAATATTTGGTAATCTTCTTCCATGCATTGCAAAGTAAAATGGGATATATAAATCTTGACTTGATTTCTGCTGGACTATGTGCAACTAAAACATTGTTCACACTAAGAAGATAAATGATGAGAAACAGTAGACTAAATAAATGGTAAATGCCCTAGTGAAAGATACTCTTGGATTTCACTTTTGTGTCAAGTCTGATGTAAGTTCTAAATATCCTAAGATGGGAAAATATGTTTAACTAAAGATAAATTGTATTTGTTTACATGACTCTCCAATGTTAATTCATATGCATAATTTTTCCTTATACTTTTTCATACAATTTGTAAAAGTTATAGATTCAAAATATTTTGTATCCTTACTGTACATCTGAAAGAAATAAATCTTAATTGTATAACTTGGCTAAAGTTACATTGAGAGTGACTGAGAATAGTGAGTATAGGATCCAGGGAAAGGAGAAATGGTGAGTGTAGCTACCACCTATCTGGATGGATCTTGGTCAGAGTATCTTTGATGCTGGCATGATTAAAACTCTTAACTTTATTGCTCGGTAAATATCATCCTTAACAGTTATACTAAAAGCATAGAGAGTTTGAAGTAGATTTTAATAACCTGTGAAATTTAGATAGGTTATAAAGGAAACTTTCTTGATAGCAATTATTTATTCCACAGTGGGTAGCTTAGATAGTTGTGGAGTCTCCTAGAGTTGTTTTAAATTGAAAAGATATATATCTTTCTACAGTGGCCTAAGTGTTTTTGTTTTCCAGCAGGGAGAATAACAATTTGAACTTTCAGATCCTTTCCAGATCTGACTTGTAATATAAATATATTTTTTTTTAAATATTAAAACTTTACTGATCTGTATTTCCAAGCTTAATAGTGACATATATGACAAAGTGGAAGCATTTAAATACCTTTATTTTTATTCTTAAATATACTTATAGCAAAATGAATATAGGTTTTTGAAAGTCAAACTATAATTAATTCACATTTGTATCCAAATGTGGGATTAACCAGGGACAAGCAAAGACCAGCACCTAAGAGAGGACTGCATTTAAGGTCTCTAACGACATAAAGAGCATACAGAAGTGACGGAACATAAAGACATAGAACAGACTGGCATCTTTCTAAAAAGCATGTGAAGAATATAGTTCTATAACACAAATTGTCTGAGAAAATCAGGTGACAGTTCTACCTAATTGTCAATTTGTGAATGAATATGCTCACTGCATGCAAGCTGATGACTATAGAAATGACTGGCAGCCCTGGCCGGTTAGCTCAGTGGTAGAGTGTCGGCCTGGCATGCAGGAGTCCCCAGGTTCGATTCCCAGCCAGGGCACACAGGAGAAGTGCCCATCTGCTTCTCCACCCTTCCCCCTCTCCTTCCTCTCTGTCTCTCTCTTCCCTTCCCGCAGCCAAGGCTCCATTGGAGCAGGATTGTCCCCGGTGCTGAGGATGGCTCTGTGGCCTCTGCTGCAGGTGCTAGAATGGCTCTGGTTGCAACAGAGTGACGCCCCAGATGGGCAGAGCACGCCCCCTGGTGGGCATGCCGGGTGGATCCCGGTCAGGTGCATGTGGGAATCTGTCTGACTGCCTCCCGGTTTCTAGCTTCAGAAAAATACAAAAAAAAAAAGAAAGAAAGAAAGAAAGAAAGAAATGACTACCTATCCAACAGTATGGTATCTGACTTCAGGGATTTGTCCCACCTCTTGGTCTAATTGCTCAGAAAATAACTTCACCAGATGTCTTCAAAATCTCAAGTGAATTGGGTTTTATTTGTTTTAGCTCATTTACTTGTAAAGGTTTCAAACACGGAAGTTTTAATGGTAGGCAGAAAAGAAAGAAATCATAAAAGCTAAAATGAGAGTCACAAACATTTAGATTCACCTTTATTAAATTAATAAAATTGCCCATATAGGAAGATTAGAGAAAAAATAAAGCTGCTCTGACACTGAGGATCACTGATGCCTTCATGCTATGTTGGTTTTATATATATGTATATAAAATATTGTATATATTTTACATTCTGAAAAACATAGTACTTTTATTATGTCCTCATAAAATTAATGAATATTGCATATATCAGTGTTTAAAAATACCTTTTAAAGCAATTGTAAATGAAAATACATGACGTATTTTTATTCAAATTCAGGATGGGCTAAATAAGAGTTAAGGTAAGACTTGGTGGCTCAAATAATTGCACAATCCTCCTAAGATTCATGGATAGAATAGAGAGGAATATAATATACCTTTGGGTTGGCTTTTATTTTTTTTCAAAACTTTACAAGAAAGACAGAATCCAGGTGATGTATTACTTTTCCTTTTTTATCCTTATTATTTATTGATTTTTAGAAAAAGGGAGAGGAGAAAAGAGAAGAAGAGATAAATACCAATTTGTTGTTCCACTTATCCATACATTTATTGTTTGATTCTTCTATGTGCCCTAACCAGGAATTGAACCCTCAACCTTGGGGTATCAGGAAGATGCATCAACTAACTGAGCTACCCTGCCAGAGTTGTGTTATCTTTAAAGTTAAAAAAAGTGAATGATACCCAAAGATATCAGTATTGTTTGGTATTGTTTTCAACAGACTAGTCAGTGCAGTTATACAAAACAAATAAGTAAAATACGTAAAAATTATAAGGTAAGCAGAAATGATTGTTTTCACAATTAGTATGATTTTGTATATATAGAAAAGCACGGTTTCATAGGAAAAATATAAAAAAACTTCAAAAGAATCCAGAAAAATGGCAGATATAAGATTTACATTACATATGAACTCTTCTAAGTACAAATAGCCAATTCAAATTATAAGGCAATAAAGGATACTTTTAAAAGAAACAATGTAAAACAAAATATGTAGTCATAAAGTAAACATGAAATTTAGAAAGAAATATAATAAATTTTACTAAAAGACAAAATTATAGTTACCTACTTAAGTGAAAAACATCTTGTTCTTAGATTTAAAAATAATATTTTTTAAATTTTTACTGTTTATAAATGAACCTATAAGTTCACCAGTATTGTATGAAAAACAATTTGCAAAAACAGCTGAGAGAATAATGAAATAGAAGTGTAACAAGGAAAACCTAACTCTTTATAAATATATTATAAAACTAAAGTTAAAAGAATTTGATCTTAGCAAAGGATAAAACATACAGATTAAGACATCAAAATAAAGACCAGGAAACAGTTAAACACCTAAGGCATTTTACAATGTGATAAAGATGATTTTTCAACACATAAAGTAGGCAATTGGAAAAGTAAAAAACAAACAAATCAATAATAAAGTTTGGATTCTATCTCATTCTTTAAAATAAAATAAATTCTAGATACCAGGACTTAAAGTCATTATCATTATCATCCTCACCATCATCACTAGGAGAAAAAATTGTCAATTAGTTTCATTGGTGGACACAGCTTTTTTAATGAATACAAAATTGAAAAGCCTTATCAAATTTGAATCTCTAAAGCAAGAAAATCACAAAACTAAGGTACAGACCCTCCCCCTGAAAACAACAACAACAAAAAACACTTGCTATATTTTTGGACATGTATTAATCATTAATCAATGGGCTAACTTAATTAATATGTAAATTACTCTAAAATAGATTTAAGCAAAAGCTCAGTAACCTAATAGAAAATTCAGCAGAGCCTGACCTGTGGTGGCGCAGTGGATAAAGCATTGACCTGGAATGCTGAGGTTACCAGTTTGAAACCCTGGGCTTGCCTGGTCAAGGCACATATGGGAGTTGATGCTTCCTGCTCCTCCCCCCTTCTCTCTCTCTGTCTCTCTCTCTCCCTCTCTCTCTCCTCTCTAAAAAATGAATAAATAAAATTAAAAAAAAAATAAAATTAAAAAAAAAAAAGAAAATTCAGCAGAGTTTGAACATGGAGATACAGGGAAAAAATACAAATGTTAAATAGGCATCTAAGGAAATGTTGTCCAGATCAAAACAGGTATTAGTATACAGTGCTGAAAAAGGAGTGATATAGGGCAGTGGTCCCAACTTCTTTTGGGCCACGGACTGATTTAATGTCAGAAAATATTTTCATGGACTGGCCTTTAGAGTGGGACGGATAAATGTATCACATGACCGAAACAAGCGTCAAGAGTGAGTCTTAGACGGATGTAACAGAGGGAATCTGGTCATTTTTTAAAAATAAAACATCGTTCAGACTTAAATTTAATAAAATGGAAATAATATAAGTTATTTATTCTTTCTCTGCGGACCAGTACCAAATAGCCCACGGGCCAGTACTGGTCCACAGCCCCGGGGTTGGGGACCACTGATATAGGGAACATTCCTTACTGTTGATGAGGTTGCAACTGGTACAAACTTTTAAAGGGCAATTTGAAAATACCTATCGATATTTAATGTATATACCCTTTCTTCACTAATTACAAATTTAGACTATCTAAAAATAAAATTCCAAAGGAGCACAAAGATTGCATGCAAGGTTGTCATTGCACCCTTGTTGCAGGAATGTGTCAAAGACTGTCTGTTCCTAGGTTGAAATACCGTGATGCTTTTTAAAGCAATGGCATTTCTCCACATATAAAGCTGTAGAAAAATCAGATAAAATTTTAAGTGAAAACCAAAGTACTCTAGTATACTACATATAATATATTCTCATTATGTAAAGAAAGAAGGAGCACATATATTTCTCTATGCATTGGGATTTTCTATAAAAATATATAAGTAGTTGGCAGCTCAGAATCCAGGGTTTTGGGAGGTTTTTTTTTATACTTTAATTTTTTTTCAATTCTGTGAATGTGTTATTTTCCTAATACATAATGAAACCTAGAAGAAAAGAGAAAGCCCATAGAGTTGTGTTGCATCTCTTTGCCTGCTATCATAAATCTCCAAATCTCTACAGTGTCGGCGGGGGTGGGGGGGGGGATTTGAGAGCTCTTTGCTTTCCTGGGAAATTAGAAACATTATGAATGGTATTGAAATTGAAATGCTTGTTTTGTTGGGGTTGTTTTTCCCTCTGAAGCTGGATATACCTGCAACTTTGGTCTTCAACTTTCCACTTAAAACAGTCTGATTATCATCTTTTGTGGGGGATCTTACTTGTTCCTAATCAAAAGAAATGTTAGAATACATTAAGTCTTGAAATATATTATAAATTAAGGAAATTTATTTGGCATTTAAAAAATCAAATCGGTTCTCAGATGATAGGACAGAGAAAGCATTTGAAACAAGTTAATTTTTATAGATGCCACTTTAGAATAAAAATATTGGAAGCATGTTTAGTGGCAATCAGATGCATTTCCTTGCAAATAATAATCAACTGCATTCCATGAGATCTTCAACAAAGGTGTCATCACATTGAAAAACCATAGAACCATAAACTGAAGGGTGAAAGTTCTTCTCCAACTCACAAAATTTTTTCTTTAAACGTGGAAGGCGTTATTAAATAGACTCTCTTGAAGTATGAAGCAAACCACTATTTTTCCTCACTGAGCAAAGTTGTGCCACCAATCATAAAATGTACTGCAGGGGTAGTCAATCTTTTTATACCTACCACCCACTTTTGTATCTCTGTTAGTAAAATTTTCTAATTGCCCACTGGTTCCACAGTAATGGTGATTTAAAAAGTAGGGAAATAACTTTACTTTATAAAATTTATAAAGCAGAGTTACAGCAAGTTAAAGCATATAATAATAATTACTTACCAAGTACTTTATGTTGGGTTTTCGCTAAGTTTGGCAGAATAAATCTTTATAAAACAACTTACTATAGTTAAATCTATCTTTTTATTTATACTTTGGTTGCTCCGCTACTGCCCACCATGAAAGCTGGAACCCCCACTAGTGGGTGGTAAGGACCAGGTTGACTACCACTGATGTACTGATTGAAGGTGATCCATTAACTAGTATTGTTCACCTTTCTATTATTTAAACCACATTTGCATTTCTTACAAGTATGTAATATAAGAAAATCAGTTTATATTAGATAGTTTAGAAAGTTTTAATATTTGTGTTCTGGCTGGGTAGCTTAGTTGGTTAGAGTGTTGTCCCAATACACCAAGGTGTGGGTTCAATCCCTTGTCAGGGCACATACAAGAATCAACCAATAAATGCATAAATAAGTGGAACCACAAATAGATGTTTCTCTCACACTCTCTCTTGCCATTCTTCTCTCTCTAAAAAATCTATCTAAAACTTTTTTAAAGAAAATTTCAATATTCAGCAGCTCTTGATTTGTTAATATAGTAACAAATACCTGTGCTCTTTCACAATTTTATTGAAATCTTGAACTGTTCAAAAATTTAATGTTAACATTTTTTAAGAAAAACTCAGACTTGGCTGCTTGCTTCTTATTTACTTGAAGTCTTTTCAACCCTTGTTTCCATGGTACCTAAGATTCACGATCAAAAAGCAAATATTCTCCCTCTATGAAGAAGCAAGGGAGTTTAGAAAAGCTCAGTTGGTTTGAAATTTTAATAACCTCCAAGATTTTCCCTTTTCATCTCACATTAGCAGAATGTTATCAATAGGACCAGCACACAAACAATAAAAAGAGTTCTAGGCTTTATATTGAATGCCTTACATTTATTAAGTCATTTAGTCATCACAACAATCTCATGAGATAACTTTGGGGTTCTCTCATACATCAATAAGAATACTGGGGCTCAGCAGAATAAAGAAATTGACTTGCCCCAACTCACATAGCTAAGAGATGACAGAGGCAGGACATGAACCCAGGGCTCTGATTCCGAAGCTTTTGCTCTTGGTCCTTATACCCAGTGTCTCCCTAAATTCTGCCAAAACTACTGAGTGCCAAACAGACTGAAATGGAACTATGTAATATAATAACTCCTTTTCTTAGGAGAAGAAACTCAGATTCAGTATGTTAGCTAAACTTTCATCTTTCATGTTTTCATCTGCCTTCTTTGCCTTGTGTCAGTTTTCCCATATGTGGCCTTTTGTGATTATTTAATGTAATAACTTAAGATAGTGCTTATGATTTGATTCCTTTTATTCTTGAAGGTACTTAACATTTGGCCAAATGGCAAAAGGTGAGCCTTAACAGAAAAAAAAAAAAAAGAGAGAGAGATTGAAGAGAAGCTATAATCAGGCACGAATTTAAGCAAATTGCATTTCTCAGACTTCTTACAGATATACTGTGCTCACTCAGTTTCCCATTTGTTGTAAGAGTGGCACAATTGAAATTCTTTCCCTGCTTGTATTCATATATTGTATACCTCTTCTCTCCATCCCGTCACCAAAAAAGAAGTCTCAGCTTCATTCCATTCTTCAACAGCCAAAATAGTCATTAACTACTGCCAGCCAATTCCATCTCAGAATTCTCCTGCAAAACAACCTTTATTTTTAATTCTTGCTCTTACTCCCCTGCTGTAGGCCACTATTATATACCTCTTAGTTTACTTTGTAAGTACTCTCCCATCTCTTCTTGGTTTCAACCCCTCTACCAATCCATTCTCCAGGTAGTTACAGGACTCAGCACAGGTCTAAGTGATTATATTATTTTATTTCTTATATATATTTATTTCTTATATATATATTTTATTTATTTCTTATATATACATATACTTTCATTTGTCTGTGCAATAAAGAACACCCTTCTTGGTCATATAGTTAAAAGCTTCAGTACCATTCATTCCTAATCAAACTTTCTAGCCTTATTCTAATAGGTTCTCCTCCACCACATGTCCCATATACCAGGCCAACTTGATTTTACCTTTTAAAATGTACCCGTGTCTTATAAATACTATTTGGTAAAAAAACAAACAAGAGCTTTGTGGTCAAATACTTTAGGAAAGTATAATAGTTATTTATATTCCCCTTTTGGAGAAAAGAATAAAGTAAGTTTACATGTAAAAGTTCAGTGAAAAATACTTTTTTAACCTCATGTTTGGCAACTGAAATCTTTTTCATGCAACCTTTATCCTGAGGCCTTAATGTCAAACCATTACATGAATTAGAAAATGCTGCTTATACAGTTTCATTAGGGACTTAAGTGAGATTCTTTAAAGTTTTATTAACTGAATGCAAATACTCTTTATACTATTGTATCTTACAATCATAGAAACTAAGTTGTGAGACAACAACAGTAATTTAAACTCAGTGAATTATTGGCATGGTCTTCATTAAATTGAATGTGATTGCTTTTTTTAATTTTGATTTAGTGGTCTCACTTATGTCATGTGGAACTTTAGGATAGGTCTGTTCACCTTCTGCTCTCCAACCAATCTCTTTGATATTTAAAAGGGACAGTTATCATGTCTCTTGTCCCAGGTTATCTCTCCCCTTTAGTCTAAATATGAGCTGAACAAGCTCCATGAAGTCAGGGGTTATGTCTTTTTCACTCTTCCAGTTCATGCTTAACTTGGTGTTGGGTACTTACAGGTATCCAGTGAATATGTATTGTACAAATTAATGAATTTATACCATACTTTCCCCAACCTACCTCTGTTGAAATCCTACTCACTCTTAAAGAAGTATTTCAAATGTAATTTTATGTGTTAATTTTTCTATAAAACCCTAAGTCATACATGCCCAAATTTCTTTTATTTATACTTTTTTCATTTATATATCTGTGAATTTTATATGTGTATTAGGTTAAATAATAATATGAAATTATTAATATTCTTAGTAATAAGTATTTTTACTTATTAGTAATAAGTAATATTTATTAGCAATATTTGTATTGTTATAAATTATATAATATATAATAATTATTTTAATTATCATATATATTTGTATGTAATTATAATTATTATAATATAAATTATTAATATTCTCATTAAGTAATTTCTTATAATTCTATATCAAGTTCTTTTTAAAGTGTTATATTCATAGTATAAATATGTACATTTTATGTATATATTTTATATATCATATATTTATAAATACATATAAAAATTATGTCTCTTCAACTAAATTGAAATGGTATGATATAGCCCAATGGTCCCCAACCCCCGGGCCATGAACTGGTACCGGTCCATGGGCTATTTGATACCAGTCCGCAGAGAAAGAATAAATAACTTACATTATTTCTGTTTTATTTATATTTAAGTTTGAACGATGTTTTATTTTTAAAAAATGACCAGATTCTCTCTGTTACATCTGTCTAAGACTCACTCTTGACGCTTGTCTCGGTCACGTGATACATTTATCCGTCCCACCCTAAAGGCCAGTCTTTGAAAATATTTTCTGACACTAAACTGGTCCACGGCCCCAAAAAGATTGGGGACCACTGATATAGCCTATGCTTTGTAAAGTTTTCTCTTTTCTGAAATTTATAACACAAGGCACTAAGCATCAGAAGATGATCAATAAAATTTTGTTTTGTGGGATTATAGCCATTCATACTGCTAAATGTGGTTAAATCAAATTTAGTGAGACATACTAAATGATGATGTCTTTATTTGGAATAGTTCATGAATTGGTGATTTAAGGAATACATAAAAATAGCATAAGCTTCTGTAAGGAGTTATTTTACACATTAAATTGCCTATCAGACCAATCATTACTCTTCATGTGAAATAATTACTTTAAATTCAGTTCTCATTCACAAAGTGAACATTTTCAAAAGAAAGTTAGATGGCCTTTGTTTAAATTGTAGTAAATGATGCATAAAATTTGTAAACTCTGTTGGAATTTCTTCTATAATTATTTTTTTAAATTTAAGTCAATGAGAGTATTGCTTTGCAAGTATAGAGCTTATACCTGTAATATATTTGTCTGCCAATGAAGATAAATGATTCTGGAATGTAAATCAATTAATTTATTGATTTCCTTCTCAGACATACTTATTTCAATACCAGAAACTAACAGGTTTTTTTTCTTTCCATTAGAGGCTGGCCCCAAAATAAAAATAGAAAATTGGTGAGGATCCATTTAGTACATGAAGACTTTTCTACTGAGTCAGTCTGATAACTTGGCAAGAGAGTAGTTAGTGAGAACAGAATATCAGTTATCTTGAAATACATCCATTTTCATATTCTTTATCTGTTAGTGCTTACAATTGATTCATTCTAATTTCACACTGACACGAAGAATTTAAACACCTTTGTTAACAGGGCTAATATAATTTCAGCTGCAACTATAAAAACATAGTTGGAGCAGAATTCCAGAACTCAGATTTTAACTGTGGCCTTCATTCCATTCTAGCATGAAGATAATCTTAACTAGCTGAGTGGTTTGGGCTCTCTCACTGTATATAAAACTGGTGGTGTTCGTTTCTGCTGTTTTCTTAACTTATAAACAGAAGTGAGTTTGAAAATTTTTAGGTTACAAGATTGGATTCTTTTTGTTACTAAACTACTGTTGTAAAATTTTTAATTGTTATTTCTTCATTATTAGTAAGTTTAAAATTTGCAAATATAAAAATTATAGACCATGAATAAACCGCAAAACACCACATGTTTGAGAAAGTATGTAATTTAACTTAATTATATATCCTGGGGAAGATGTTTTAATGTGTACATTACCTACTGTATAGAATATTTCAATAGTGTGTATTTATTGAACAGATCCAGCACAGAGCATGATTGTAAAGTAGAGGCAAGAAAACATTACACCTTTCAATACAGTTTTAAGCAAGCTGTGTTTCATTAGAGGAAAACAGAAATTTTCTAAGACTACATACAGTGAGTCTTTCTAATGTAATAAACACAAAGGAATTCTCCCCTACTAATTAACACTTAGGGCAAGGTTACTTGTAATGCTTTACTCTTTTTTCTTCCCACAGTTAAAATGAAAGCATTGATTAATACAGTTTAATCAAAAATAAGCATATAAGTAGATATTTAGGTACATACATATGTATATGTATGTGAATATATTTGTATGTGTATATTTTCCCAAATTTAGAAAAGAGAAAAATCAAATGCTAACCATCTGCAAGCCCATACAAAGGATACAATAAGAAACAAGAGCCTAAAGCCCATTCTTTATCTAGATCACACCCAAACAGAGCATTTCAGGAGCAAATCTAGTGATTGTGTTGCTATAGCAATTTTGCCATGTGCCCAGCAGCCATGCGTACACTGTGGCTTAGAGTTTTGATATGCCCACTTTGAAGTCAGAATAGCACAAGTGTTAAAAAGTCATAATGTAATTTTAGTCTAACTTCTGGCTAAAATGTGTGAGGGTTTTAAGGAGAGTTTCTTGTTCTTTATTTTCATAAGAAGGAGCATACTTAACAAAGTTTTAGATAGTAATATGAAATGAATTTATGATCTTGTTTAAGGAATTTTAAGAAAAATTCAGTTTAAATGACAGGGTTAGCTTTCTAAAAGAGCATGACTTCCTTTCAAAATGCAAATATTCTTTTTGTTGTCTGTAACTGTGGTGTTAAATATAAGTAAATCTGGTGGATAATGATTAGATAATGATCTAGATTGTTGTCCTTTTTATTCTATAATGTCATAAAATGTTATCTATTCTCTTTAAGTCTCTGTATCACTAAATCTTACTATCCAATATTCTCTCAATAATTGGCTCAGAATTCTGAAGCTGTTTTCTCTTACTTCACCTCAACACAATTTTTGGCATTTTAAAAGACACAACAGAGAATGAGTTAGTTTAAAATGCCACAATCAATGAATAATCTAATGCTAAAACTTGAGGGAACAGGACTTGACTCAGTCTGGACCCATTAGTCTTCTCCTCCACCCCCAATACCAGCCATTCCTCAGCCAGGTATTCTTAGAGTCGTCATGGGCATGCCTGTTGAAACATTCACTCTTGCCAATTCCTCTGAAAAGCACTATTTGGAGATACAAAACCACATGCATAACATGTAAGCTCCAATTAGCAAAATATCAGGATCTGGCCAAAAAGCAAGTACAGCATATAAGTATAACATGTAGCAGTGAAAAACAACTCAGATTTGGTAAGTCTTGGACTCATTTCTGATTTCATGGATGGTTTAAGCGGATATTAAAAAATCTGCTTTGGTAGAAATCTCCGAGAACATGAAGGCAAGAGCAAGAAAGAACTTTTAGGGTATTGGCTCTCAACTCTGGCTGCATTTGACAATCACATGGGGGTAGGGGGTGATATTAGAAAACACCTTTGATCTGGCCTCAGATTTAATTAAGAGCAGGGCAGAGCGTTTTTGTTTTTTGTTGTTGTTATTGTTGTTTTCCTCTGTTTGCATGTTTTAAGTTCTCTAGTGATGCTAAGAGGCTTGAAAACCAGGGCAAAAGAGGGACACGGTTGTGAAAATGGAGCAGGAGGCAGCGCATAGACGTGCTGTTCAAAATCCATGACCCAGATATTACTTGGTGCTGTAAGTAAAGACACAACTAAGACTTAATGCACTTAAGATCGCAGTCTAGAGGGGACAAAAGAGGGGGTGGGAGAGAGAGAAAAAAAGAGTATACTTTATCACTTGCTCGGGTTCTCGTCTCATTATGAGAATAAATTCATGAAACCCCCTGGTAGTTCCTTAGTATAGAGTTACATGGCAGAGAGCCCTTGCTTTCTTCAATGGCCTTCTGCTTGTCTTTGCCTATTAAACTTCTCAGGCTGAGGGATAGTCTCCTGAGAGGAGGGGGGGAGGAGAATACTAGGGCTGAAGCAAACTAAAATTTAGCTGGAAAAACCCAGAAGAATGTTTTCTACAAAGCAATTTCAGGAATGGCAAGGAATGAATAGCCTGCCTCTTTTTATAACTGCTGCCTTGATGATCCTAAACAAGGATGCCCTCTGTATGAGATGACGGTAGTGACTAAAACATTACCTTCCCACACCCATTCCATGAAGCATTTGTGAAAACAGAAAAACACCACAGGGCAGACAGTTTTTTCTCACCGTTTGCTCTCCAGTCTACTCTTTGACTACAGGGACAGAGAGAAAAGGCCTTTAGTTTTTGTATTAGTTTTCTATTCTAGGGCTGCCATAATAATTTACCACGAAATTTGTAGCTTAATACAAGAGAAATTTATTCTCTCAGTTCTAGAAACCGGAAGTCTGAAATCCAGCCACGTTGCCTTTCCTCTGGAGACTTCTAGAGGAAAACCTGTTTTTTGTGTATTCCAGCTTCTGGTGGCTGGCCTGGCATTCCTGGGCTTGTGGCCATATCACTTCATTCTCTGCCTCTGACATCACATCATCATCTCCCTGTGTCTCTCTTGTCTGTGTGTCTCTGATAAGGACACTTAGCACTGGATTTAGGACCCAACTGGATTATTCAGGATCACAAGATCCTTAATTTAATTATATCTGCAAAGATCTTTGCTAAATAAGGTAATAGTCCCTTGTTCTGGGGCTTCATATGCAGACATGTTTTTTTAGGGGCCACCGTTTAGCTCTCTATAGTCATTAAATATCTGTCAAGAAAATGCCACTTAATATGGCTGTTCAAAGTGGCAATAAACATTGATAGACACCTCACCGAGAAGATTTACAGATGGCAAGTAAACATACAAAAAAATGTTCCCCATCATATGTCATTAGGCGGATGCAATGCGAACAACAATGAGATACTACTACACACCTACTAGAATGCCAAAAATCCAGAACACTGACAATACCCAAATCTGGCAAGGATATGGAACACTAGGAACTCACACTTATCGCCGGTGAGAAAGCAAAACGTCACATCTATTTGGAGCACAGTAAGGCAGCTTTTTTACAAAACTAAACATGCTCTTTCCACATGATATAGTCATTTTATTCCTTGGTGTTTATCTAAAGATGTTGAAAACACACAAAAGATACAGATATTTAGAGCAGCTTTATTCATAATTGCCAAAACTAGGAAGCAACCAAGATATTCTTAAGTCAGTGAATAGATAGATGAACTGCAGTACTTCTAGACAATGGACTAGTATTCGGCACTAAAAAGAAATGAGCTGTCAAGTCATGGGAAGCATGGAGAAAACTCAAATGCACATTACTAAGTGAAAGAAACCAATGTGAAAAGGCTTTATGCGGTATGATTTCAACAACACATCATTCTGGAAAAGGAAAATGATGGGAGACACCAACAAGATCAGTGATTGCCAAGGGTTAAAAGGAAGGTAGGCATGAATAAGTGGAGCACAGAGGATTTTTAGGTCAGTAAAACTCTTCCATGTGGTACTATAATCATGGATACATGTTATTATACCTTTGTCTAAACCCATAGAATATACAACAGCAAGAGTGAATGTTGACGTAAAATGTGGACTTTGGGTGATAATGCTGTGTCAGTGTTTGTAGGCTCATCAATTGTAACAAATATACCACTCTGGTGGGGAATGTTGATTATAAGGGGGTCTCTGCATGTGTGAGGTAGGAAGTATATGGGAAATCTTTGTGTTTTCTGCCCAAGATTGCTGGGAACTTATAGCTGCTCTAATAATAATCTACTAGCTGCCGTGAAAAAGAAAAGACCATGATGATGGAGGCAGTGAGTAGGGGTGGTGGAAGCTAAAATTGAAGGCATTTACCTGCCTAATTTCCCTCATTTGCTAAATTTTTCTAAGTTAACTGTAAATGTAACAGGCAATGAAAGCATTCCCTCGTGTCCTTTACCAGTTTTCTGAAGCCTCCCCCAAGCTGTTGATTGTACTGTGAGCCAGATACAGAAAAAGAACGAACTGCTCAGCTGGGCTTCTGCATATCACTCAGTTTCCTCATGTCCAGGGCATCCTTGCCAACCTCTGCACTTTAGCCATCCCCTGTCTCACGGAAACCTGAAAACTCTCATACCCACATTACTCATGAAAATTCTTTCCCCATATAGTTGCCAAAACTAAACCAAAATAGCCAATATAATCAGAAAAGCTTTACTTGGTAATTTCCTACACACAGGGACACACACACACTTCTGCTTGGCTAGCAACACAATGAGAATGTAAACACGTTGTTAATGCAGTAGCTCTCAGTTGGCTTCCCAGATGGCTTAAGTTCAATAGATTTTTCCCCCTGATTTCCTCAGCTTCTCCTAGCAAGTGCTAAACAGCCATTATTCCTTTTCCTGCACATTGAGATTCATCTGCAGCTACTAAACTGCCTCCAAAGTGTTTCAATTTTGCATGAGCACTAAGCTGGGGACTGGGAGACATTACCCAGTGCTGAAGGCCCAGATCATTAGAAAGAGCATGTAAATCCTCTGAACCAGAAATAAAAAGTGCAGAAATTTCCTTTGTGAAGTCCCAACTGCAGCTTTATGTAAAACATGAACCTTTGGCAAGATTTTATGTGTTTTCTTTTAACCTCCTCCATTTTATTTTTGCCTTTTATTTTATTTTATTTTTTTTTTACTTTGGCCCATGTGTTCTACTTTTTTGTTAAGCAGTAAGATTTATTTCATGGTCAGGAACATATGAAAAAGTAGCCATGCACTGTCATTATTTCTCTTCTTAAGACACCAGATCCTGCTTCACCTCTCATAGGAATGGAACTTCAAAGTCTTGCTAAGGGATGACTTACAGAATAGACATGAGAGCAAACCTGAGACGGCCTGAGTCCAGAGAAGCTTGTTGGGGGATGGGATGACATGGATAAGGTATGTGCAGGGGGCATACATTTATGTTAAGTAAGTATAGATGCCAGAAATATACACATATTGGATTATAAAGAGATGTTGGAGTACACTCTAAAGAGGATCGTGAGAATTATTCACGAGAAAGAAGTGATTGTATTCTTCCCATGTTTTCATAGACGTATCCCTGTTCATTATTACCTAGAAGTGTTGTTTGTATTTTCAAGGTGAGCATATTTTTTATTGGTACTTGATCTGTATTTCCATATGTACTGCCTTCCCAGTATGCTTTTCGGACTATTTTGCCACAAATTAAAAGTGTGCCTATGGTCAGCTGAGCCTGATGGGATTGGAATTCTGAGTGCCCTGCAGTTCCATCTGCTGTGGGGCTGGCCCAGTGCATCAAGCCTGTGGAATTGTGACAAAAAAAAAACAACAAACCACTTATAAGAAAAACAAACAAATAAAAAAACATAACACTTATGATGGAAAGGTTGACCCTCCACCCTTATTTAGTAATTCCTTTGCAGGAGAATTTTTTGAACAGTCATGAAAACATTTCTTTTTGTCTGTAGCATATCCATTCAAGAATAATAAACCAGGATCCTTGTATAAAACTGCTCTATATTTAACTTTCTTCCTATATGCATGTACTAGGTAAGGTTATGTTTCTTTTAAGATTCTGAGAATAAAAAAAAAGTACATTTATGACCAGATCCAGTAGCTTATTATTTATCTCTAAACATTTCCAAGGACATTTATTAACCACTGATTTATTTAACACTTCATATGCAGGTGGGATCTGACAGCACTGTGACTAAACGGGCTTATAATAGCATATGAAGTTAATGCACTTCAACTTGTAGATAAAAAGGAAATACTGGATGAATGATACACATATAAATATACATATTAATACTAGGTGCATGTGTATATTGTCTACATAACATATCCATTTTATGCTGAAACCAGTTTTGTTTGTCAGCACGTTGTGTGCATCCTTCAGACTGAATAGTCTTATCCATTAATTTCCCTTTCCTAAAAACATAGCTAATCATGAAAATGTCATCATTTTTATTAGTGTTAGTACCATCACAAAATATTATTTACTGTGACTCCATACCTCATGACACTGAACTGTGCATATTATATAGCTAGCTTTCCTGTTCTCCCATGGAGATTGTTTACCCACTGGGGATGCTTCTTTGAAGGAAATACATTTATAAGAGGCAGAAAGGAAAACAAAATTTTGCCTGGAGATATGAACAAACATATGATTGAAGCTGTTTGTTCAGCTGACAGTATTATACAGTTACATAAATATCTCACAGAATTGGGGTTCATAGTGAGAAACAATCATTTTTTTCTTCTTTCTTTTCTTCTTTGTGATGCTAGTGCAAAATGGACATGAAGACAAGTAACACAAAGCAGTCAGAATCAGGTGTCATTCTTCTGAAAAGAGAAAAATATTGTCAGCAAAACATTTTGAAATTCATATTTTCTTACATAATAGGCAAATTCCTCTTTTATAGTATTTTGAGCATAATACTACAATCACACATTCAGGTATTTGAGCATGCAGAAATTAATAGAAATGTTTCTTTGTGTATCTAACAAGACATTGCCAAATAAAAAAATAATTTAATTATTTGGAGCTAAGCTATAAATCATAGCATTACTGGCAATGTAGGTTCTCAGTTCCTGGTTCCTGAGGTTGGCAAAGAAAGAATTCAGAGCCCCTTGCTCTAGTGCAAGAGGAAATTTATTTAGCATGCAAAACAAAAGTACACTCAAAGAAAAAAATTGAGCTGGCTGCTCAGAGAGCTGCCTTAGCCTTTTAGACAGAAGATCACAGAGGCTGAAGACGTGAGCCAGCTGAGCTGTTTGGACTCAGGGAACATGTTACAGAGGCAGAAGATGGGCCCTCAGAGAATAGCAGAAAGAAAAAGGTACATACCTGGAAACGGAAGACGCAGGCGTGCTCTAGAGAGAGAATGCACACTGGGCCTTTTGTCTTAAGCATTTTTATATGTTTTCAATAGGCAGGGATTTTAGGAGAGGTCTCAGGGGAAGACCTCAATACACTATTTATTGGCTTTCTAGATATGTCTTTTAATATGTTGATTCATCAAAATGAGCATGTAGCCTGACCAGGCGGTGGTGCAGTGGTTAGAGCGTCGGACTGGGATGCTGAGGACCCAGGCTTGAGATCCCGAGGTCGCCAGCTTGAGCATGGGCTCACCTGGTTTGAGCAAAAGCTCACCACTTGGACCCAAGGTCGCTGGCTCGAGGATCGAGCAAGGGGTTAGTTAGTCTGCTGAAGGCCTGTGGTCAAGGCACATATGAGAAGGCAATCAATGAAAAACTAATGATTGATGCTTCTCATCTCTCCGTTCCTGTCTATCTGTCTCTGTCTATCCCTCACTCTGACTCTCTCTCTGTCTCTGTAAAAACAAAATAAAAAAAATTAGCACGTAGGATCAGGGTCGTGGTCTCTACTGATTGGTCGGCACTAGGGTGTGATTGGTCATTGCATCTGGTCCTTATGGCAGTCATGGTGTCACTTTGTATGGTATCACTGCTTTTCTGGGCCTGCGGCTGAAACACAACTAAGGCCTGGAGTTGTTTTTGTGGCTAGTTCTAAAACAAGGGAAGCTAGAAAATGTGGCCAAATTATGTTCCCAAAAAGATCTTTGACGTCATTCCGTCTCTAAAAGTACTTTCTCTTAAAGATTAATTTTGATCCAGTAAAAACCCTTTGAAGTACACTGGTAAAGGGCTAACTACTTTATTGATTAAAACTAAGAAAGTGAAAAATTTAGTAGCCTTCCCAAAGTTACTCATGATGGTAGCCAAGCCAGGATCAAAAATCTTGTTTCCTTTCTCTTGGTCAAATATTGTGTTTTCTTCTACATTTAGCTCTTTTTGCCAGTAAAGACTTTTATATCATGCAAAACAAAACCCAAATATCATTTGACTTGATAACTGTATTTCAATCACATTAGAGTTCTTAAACGACAGTTCCTTGGTTTTCCCGTCGAAGTAGCTTTATCAATAGGACTGCAATAGGACTTCCTATACTCACATTCAGTTATGCTCTCCTTCTTGAGCACACAGGAATACTACATATCTTGGCATCCTTGCTCTTCAGCTACGTCAACTGATTACTTCTAGCCAACAGACTAAGAGCAAAAGTTATGTCACCATTGTTGAGCCAGGTCATTTAAGAGCAGGTGTGAGCTTTCTAGTCTCACTTCTCCTCCTCAGAGACCTTGGTAGCCATGTTTGAGTGAGTGTAGATTCAAGACAGATGCAGTCGTGGGTCACTGAGAAAGATCATGTAGAACAGCTTCCCTGGAGACTTTTTTGGTAGAAACGTAAGTTTTTATTTTGTAAAACCTCTGAAATGAAGGATGTTATTTAATACACAACAAAGCATAAACCATTACAGCTCCCAAAAATCACATTAATTAGATTATATAAGGGCATATTCTGCTAAGAATTTTACATGTATCCTTCATTTAAACCTTAAAACAATCCATTGAGTGGGGAATTTTGATTATTGTTTTCCTGTTGAGTAAAGTGATGTTTAGTGAGGCAAAGGAATTTTCGCAAGCTCATACCTCTAGTCACAGGAAGAATCAGAATTTGAACCAGATCCTCGGCAAGGATTATACCCTCAATTAAGTTAATTGCCAAGGATTCATTAAAAATAAAGTTTTACTAGCATATCTGTAGCAGTTTTATATTTTGGAATTATACCTAAAGTCTTATGTTTATCAAAAACTATGTGTATATAACTTAGAATCATCAGAAGAACAGGAAACATTCTTAGCATTTAAAAAAGAAGGAGGGAGAATTTAAGTGCTTTATACTTGGTTGTGTTGTTTTTATTAAATTATCTTTCCCTTTGGAAAAATAAAAGAATGATTTAGGGCAAGGTTCTCATACTACATAGAATTATTTTGGAAATATCAGAACACATACAGTGTAGAGCAAAAGTAGGTTTACAGTGTATGCAAAACAGTTTATTATTTTATTGGTATTTATTATATTTTTTAATTTGAATTAAAGCTTCAAGCCTACTTTTGCACATCCCCGTAGTTTTTTCTCAGACCCTATATAAAGTTAAAATTGAAAATTTGTGTTTTAATAGGAAATCAAAATACATAGCCCTGACTTGAAAATATAAAAAGCTAATATTTTTCATCACTGCTTGGAATTTTGCAAGTTAAAATTTTCCTTCTTGTTGTGAATTAGTAATTCTTACATATTAAGTTCTGTTTTTAATAATTTTATTTAGAAAATTAAATCTAATGGGGTGATATTGATTAATAAAGATATTGGTTTTAGGTAAACATTTCTATAGCATTTGAACTGTTGATTATGTTGTATATGCATCACCCAAAGTCAAATCATTTTCCATCACCATGTATTTGCCCCTCTTTACTCCTCTCCCTTCAATCCCTGTCCCCCCAACTCCCTTCCCCTGGTAACAACTTCACTTTTATCTATGTCCATGAGTCACATTTTTATATCTCACTTAGGTGTGAAATCATATAGTTCTTAGCTTTTTCTGATTTACTTATTTCACTCAGTATAATGTTCTCAAGGTCCATCTATGTTGTTGTAAATGGCAATATATGGAGTTCTTTTTTAAAAAAAGAGAAAAAGGATAAAGAATTTTTTCATTAGTATTTGACCTCTGTTAACTCAGCTATTCTAAATAATTTCAGAAGCTCCGAAAAGCATTACAATAACTTTGCTTTTCCTCCCCATTCTCAGTGTGAATTCCAAGCAGTCAAAGTTTAAGTCAAAATTGTATTTCGCGATATCTTTCTGGCTAGGCTTAGAGGTACAACTATCATCATGATTGAAAAATTATGTGTTTTTTTTTTTTCTAAAACATAATCAGACAATTACATATCTTTTAAATAAATATGTAATGGAGTCCTGGGTACATATGCTTCCATTATTTCAACAAATATGAATTGTATGCTTACAATATATGCCAGGTAGGTATTCTAGGCCACAGCGACAGCATGTAACAAACAAAAACTCGACTCTGATGGAACTAACAATCTAGTTGGAAAGTGAAGATCCTAGAAATCATCAATGTACTCATCAGTTTTAAATCTCCATTTAGTATGCAAGTTGCTTATTCTGCCCCAAATTAGTCAAAATTCACTCAGTAATCTTCATTCAGTTGTTTAATGTCCTTACCTCACCTGTATGGTAGAATAAGAAATATAAGGAATTCCTAATAGATGAGCTGTGCAAACATTTTAGTTGCCAAAATAAATAGACTTTTCTACTCATTGTGTCAAGGTAACACTATGCTACCCTCACTTCAATGAATTGGCTGAAAGACAAGAAAATTCAAGGCAATTCACTAGAACTGTTTTCCTGCTGTTCAAACTCTGTTTCTAAAAATGGTAGCCATATCTGCATTGCCCTGGACAAATGATGCCCCAACCCAGACCTAACTCTCCAATTCTGTAGAAAAATTTCAAAACCAGTCATGTCTTTCTCAGCTGGACATGTCACGTGCCTAATACAATTTCTAATCAGGGTGCTCCTTATTTTAATGTTAGTACCTTTGATGTTAATTTTGTGACTAGAATGTAGTTTTATTCTCAAAATAATTTTGCCTTTCCAAAATCTTATAATAAATACAGAGCAGAAATTTATTTTCTTATCTAAATAAATGAGTAGGTTGCTATATAGTTGATGAATATTGGTCTAGTCCCTTAGTTGTAATAATAATTGTCATGGATGAGTTAAATTGTATTTACTTTTTAAATTTTTTATTTTTATTTATTGATTTTAGAGAGACAAAAAAGAAAAGAAAGAGAGAGAAACATTGATTTTTTTTGGTTCCACTTCTTTTGTATTCATTGGTTGATTCTTATGTGTGTCCTGACTGGGGAACCAACCTGCAAACTTGGTGTATCTGGATGATGCTCTAACCAGCTGAGCTGGTCAACCAGGGCCTGGATGAGTTGAACTTTTTATAAAGTGAACATTTACCCTTTGATTTAGAAGGGATTTTTTTGGATTGTTTGTTTATTGAGAGAGAGAGAGAGAGACAGCTAGGAACAGACAGGAAAAGAGAGAGATGAGAAGCATCGATTCTTTGTTGGTGCACCTTTGTTGTTCATTGGTTGCTTTCTCATATGTGCCTTGATGGAGGAAGAGCAGAGGCAGGGACTACAGCAGAAAGAGGGATCCCCTTGTTCAAGCCATTGACCTTGGGCTCAAGCCAGTGACCATGGGGTCATTTCTATGATCCCACACTCAAACCAGCAACCCCACACTCAAGCTGGTGAGCCACGTTTAAGCCTGAGACCTTGCAGTTTCAAACATGGGTCCTCTGTGTCCCATGCCGATGCTCTAGTCACTATGCCACCACCTGGTCAGGCTGATTTAGAATTTTTATTATAAATTTGAGATGTATTGCTTTTAAGATAAACAAATAGCTGCCCCAAAAGCATATAATGTGTGTGAACTATTTATTATAAGTGGCAGTGACTGCAGAGGTGATTGCTTTTAAGACTTGTTTCTAAATTATTGGGAATAAGTGCAAAATGAAAGCCTAACAGTATGAGTAATGATTGTTCTTAATATATGTGCCCGGTTTTCATTTTCAGAAATTGTTTTTAGGGGGGTCAAGAATATTGGTCTTAATACTATGATTAATGATTTGAAGTAATATCACAGATATGAGAACAAATTCTATAATAATAAAAATTAAAATTATTAAAACTTCATTAAAATAAATCAGATTAGTCTTGCTTACTAATAGAAACAGTTTAATCTTTCTAAAGCATACGTCATTAAAATGTCATATCACCAATTTACAATGTTCATAGGCTCCCTGCTCCACACAGCATACTTCTCTAGCTGCCATTCAAGGCTCTGCAGGAATCTCTCTTTTATCTAGTTCTATGGTTTTATCTAAACTACTCTCCTCGAGGGTGCTCCAAACTTATTCATCTTTGCCCTTTGGCTTCCTGCTATTCTCTCGTCCTGAAGTATCTCTGATTCTTTCCTAAATCTTTAAACCCAAATCATTCTACAGCATCAAAATGAAATATTCCATTCTCCATGTTTCCCTTGGTCTCTCCTTTGGAAGATGTTTCACTTCAGCTTTCTTTATATGGTTTTTAGAATTTTCCAAACAATCAATTACTTTTATTCAATATGTCAATGTATGGAGAATGAAATAAACCACAACTGTCGTGAGATGGGTTCTGTGTTTATGTTGATCGTAGGGTTCTGTGGTTATGTTGATTGTAGGGTTAATAAATTTGGAGGTGGCCCTGGCCGGTTGGCTCAGTAAATAGAGCCTCGGCCTGGTATGCAGGCATCCCAGGTTTGATCCCTAGTGAGCTCACACATAAGGGAATATCTGCTTCTCTTCCCCTCCCTCTCTTTTTTCTCTCTCTTTTACCCTCCTGCAGCCAGTGGCTTGATTGGTTCTAGTGGCAGCCCTGGCTACTGAGAATAGCTCAGTTGGTCCAAGTATCAGGTTCAGCTACTGAGGATAGCTCGGTTGAGTCAAGCATTGGCCCCAGAAGGGGGTTGCTGGGTGAATCCGAGTCACGGAGCATGAAAGAGTCTGTCTCACTAAAACAAATGTGAAGAAATGGTGGCAGTTCAAATAAACAGACATTTTTGAGGCAAAAAGTTCTAGCCAATACCTTCAATATGCTAGTGAGCATGCTGAGCTTTTAAAAGGAGTATTAAATAAAAATCTCAAGAGAACACTTTTTTGACACAGTTTGCAAGATATTTGCTGTATTGAAAATTGGATTTAGACAAATGCTAAATCTTGATTTCAATAATTACTGATGGTGTGACAAAACTGTTTAAGTTTTGACCTCTGCTCTTTACCCATATTATAGGTATAGCAATACGAATCCTCAAGGTTTATTATACAGATTAGCTGAGACACATGGTAGATGCTCAGTAAATTTGCTTAGTTTTACTCTTCTGAATAAGATTTAAATTTACTTACTATCCGGGATTTAATATCACTTGCTATTATGGCTTGTAAAGTATAAATTGTTCATTCATTACTGTACTGGTAGATTTACAATGCATATGAGAGAGTCCCTTTACTCAATATACTTCTATTTTGATATCTAGTATTTGAGAGTAAAATTCTGAAGAATCCATAAAGAATTCATCTTATGGCTATCTTAGAAATTACTGTGCATAAAATAGATGCTCAAGAACGACTTCCACGATGGACTGTTACCCATGGAATGATAGCAACCTTGTCTGCCATCATTAGCACTTACTTGTAGTGCACAGAAGAGTGCATGGTACGTAGAAGAATCTCAATACATACCTATTGAATGAATGAATAAACAAGAGATCTACACTTCACAAGTACACAGTTAACTAGATCTGTAAGAATGCATTATTATTCCTCTACACTTAAATTTCATGGCCCTGGCCAGTTGGCTCAGTGGTAGAGCATTGGCCTGGCGTGCAGAAGTCCCGGGTTTGATTCCCGGCCAGAGCACACAGGAGAAGTGCCCATCTGCTTCTCCACCCCCCCCCCCTTCCTCTCTGTCTCTCTCTTCTCCTCCTGCAGCCGAGGCTCCATTGGAGCAAAGATGGCCCAGGGCGCTGGGGATGGCTCCTTTGCCTCTGCCCCAGGCGCTAGAGTGACTCTGGTCGCGACAGACTGATGCCCCTGGTGGGCAGAACGTCGCCCCCTGGTGGGCGTGCCAGGTGGATCCCGGTCGGGTGCATGTGGGAGTCTGACTGTCTCTCCCCGTTTCCAGCTTCAGAAAAATACAAAAAAAAAAAAAAATTCATGAATTACATGAAATTAAAATACAAAGGAATACATATTTAGATCTAGATAATTTTTTAAAACTATACTTTCAAAGAAAATTGTTGAAATATACATTCAAATATATAGTAATTAGGTGTGTAAGAAAAATATTTAAAAGGAGCAATGCATTTGCTATCTCAATGGAATATGCTGTGTCCTTCCAAATTAAACAAATTGCCATCATGGTTTTACAAAGTGGTCGCTTTATATTTTAAACAATATTGACACCTAAGGCAGAAATAAATTATAGAAAGCACTTCAGTTCCCATTTTGTTCTCCGAAAGAATTCTTGAAAGAAATTAAACAGGGTTTTCATCACCAAAGTTATGAAAAGGAATTAAATGATGAGCCAAAGTTCGTAGGATTAATTTCTATCACCTCATTACAACTCTGTAGGTAAGAAGGATATTTTGCATAGCCACCACTTCAAATATCCTTCATCCCAGCATCTTCAAGTTTAATGGTGGTTGGAAAAGAAAGGGAAAAGCAGTGTTAACACTGTCACTATATTTGAGTCATTTGTCATTATTTTAATATCATTTTGCAATTATAAAGTTTCAACTTTCAAGGAGGAAAACTGAACTTATATAGCTTTCTAGAAGCACTGGACATTTCTCTATTCCAAATGCACAATCAATTAATATTTTCTTCTTAATTCTCAACAAAACAAAAATATAACAAAACAAATCACAGGTCTTCATTGGACATGGGATGCAAGACAGAACCAGGTGATTAGAAACTATCACATAAGAAGGAATCAATTCAATAACTTAGGTATAAAATATTCCCAAACAAATCCTTTGAACCATTCAGTCCCAGCCATGTTATCCCTTAACTTTTAGGCAAATTGATATTGATCACAAAGACAGTAAATGGAACTTTAACAAAATTACACTCAAAATAAATCTAATATACCAGTAAGTTTTAATTCCCAGCTACACAAAGTAATTTTAGTTATTTAGATGACCTATTTACATATTAAATATTATATTAAAAACCCTTGGAAAATATTTGAGAGAAAAGTTTGTAAATTATTTTTTACAGTGTTTCTTTTTTCCTGATGTAGTTAAAGCTTGTCAAATGATTTCATGTAACAGGAAACAGTGTCCTGATTATGAAGTTCTGCCTATCAAGCTGTCATATTTTGAGTACTTCAGTGAATTATAAATTACAAAAATAATTATCAGATTTTATGGTATGACATCGTTTTAAATAATAATGGTATTTTGTGTTGTTTAATTTATAGTAATACATCTACTACTGATATGTTTCATATTTTAGATCATATTAGTGAAAACTAATAGGATTATGCTCTGGAAGAAAACATGAAAAAGAGACCACACTAATTCAATTACATGTAATATATTCCAGAACATCCCTACCTGCAGCTTTCTACATTTCTCACCAACCCCAGTCCTAACTGTGAATGTACTATAATGAGATCTTACTGAATGACCTCTGCAGCTCTTCTCCCAATAGGGAAAGGGCTGGAAGAAGTCTGCACAACATGATGTCTCAAAACTTCAGTTTGTCATATGAAAGGTAAAGCAATTGGAAGGCATGAGAAAAACAAGTTGGTGTACTTAACATCTAAGTTAACGTGGGGGTAGTATGCTTTGTACTAAAGCATATCTGGGGTATCAGAAGGTACAAATTAGATGACCACATTTTAAAAAATCTTTATAAGATGATGCATGATTTTGTTTAATATCACCTAATAAACAAAATAAATGATCAGCTTAAGGCTGTAGGTGACATTTAATTCATCTTTATATTTCTGGAATTTAACATGATTTTTGACACTTATGGACTTTTATATTTGTTGCCAGCATTATAGATTACATTTCTTGGGGTAATATGGATCTTTTAAAAAATAATTATACAACAGGGGTTATCATGTATTTGTGATCTCTTTATAATAACCTCTAGAAAAACACAATTAGTGGTGCCTGACCACTGTCGTAAAATTAAAATTATGTGAAGTATAAATGTTAATTACCAGATTTTATTGCCATATTATGGATAAACTCACAACAATTCAATCAGAGCATTGCACTTACATCTGAATTTCTAAAATTATTTGAAACTCCCTGTTAACAAGTACATATTTATACTCATTATAAGACTACTTGGTATAGCATGCTAATTACTTTCCTGTGCTCTGGCTCCCAAACCACAATGAATCCTATTATAAAAGCAAATCACTGCAAACTTCAAACAGCATGCATCCTTGAGACGCCACTCTTAAAGGAAGAACAGTGATGGGAAATCTTTGATGTGTTTAGATGTGATGGGAAATACATATTTGTATCTGAGCAAATCCTGTAGACCGAAGCATTTCCCCCCACCCTTAAATAACCTGAAACCAATTTCAAGTTCTCAAATGCTCTTCAAAGCAGACCGCCTTAGAAGCAACACTGATGGCATTTCAAATTTTAAGACAGCTTGTTTTTTTCTATCTTAAGACTTCAAGCATATTTGAAATTTCACTTTCAAAGGGAAAGGATGTTACCTACTTTTACCCACACCACTAGCCTCTGGTTAGATGAGCAAAATGTTATAAGGGAATGAACTTACCTGTGGTAATGAACAGATGATATATAACCAAGTAGCTCAGAGTCTGAATAATGAATGCAGTAGACTCGAGGGAATTCTGAGCTGTGTTTAGATACTTCATGCTTCACTTCTTTCTTGTGCTCGTGTTGTGGACCAATAGTTGGAATGTAAACTTTGGCCTGTGGCAGGACAACTCTACACAACTGTAAATAATCCATCCCCTTCTAAACGGGGTGTCTGTGAAGCTGAGGACAAAAACTGGTGTGTGCTTGACTCCAGCACCCACAGGGAGCCTGGGCCACACAATTCAGAACATTCATACTCTGAATAGTTCCTGTAACAGGAGGGTCGGTCTGTGGCTTCTTAAAAGGCCTCAGATCTGTGGTCAGTAAAAACAGCCATGAATCTATTTGGGTTAAAAGGATACAGTGGCCCTAGTGAAGTTACCCCAACATTTAATTAGGTTTCCTGTAATTGCTTTAAGTAAAAGGGGTGAGGGGGATGAAACCTAAATTTGTCATCTTGGAACACAAAATATTTGTATGTGGTTTTAATATCCTGAAGCCATTTGTTGCTGCTCTGCATTTTGGAAAGAACTGTAATAGTTCTAAGGAAATACACATTGAAAGTTTATCAGCCCTTTGGTGACTGTAAATTACAGCAACAACTTTACAGGAAGAGTTTTGTTTCCAGTAGTGACTTTCTGCAGGAAGAGAGAAGGTACAAATAGGCAAAACAGGCACAAGTATTAAACACCAGACAATGGGGGGAAGGGGAAGATGTGGGGTGGGCAAAGGGTGGAAACGGTGTGCTCTCTCTTTGCACGGATTTCTATGCATTGAAAAAATGGGAATAATAACAGTTAGTTAGGAAAATGAGAGGCCTAAACAGGGGCCAGGATATAAGAAAGAAAGTGCTGTTATCTTTATACACCAGTGGGACAGCACCTACTTCTGTTGGGTGGTTATTAATTTCCCTGAATACTGTTACCCATTTGAGCATGTTGTAGCCTCTAGGGTAAGTTCTGAGAGATTCCTTTTTAAGGGTCTCTAGATAACACCTTTTTCATGTCACCTGTGCCAAAAAGTCATAATCGAACATCTTAAGAAATCATAACTTTGAGGAACCAATTAAATTCCAGAAACCTAATTAAACTATATCTTGTACATACACATAGGTATTTTTTTAAAATTCTCATCTGATTATATTATCTACTTGCTTAAAACACTTCAGTGATATCCATGACTCTAAGGAAGAAATTTAAAACCCTAAACATGGTATACAGCAGTGGTTCTCAAGTTGCATGCATTAGAATTCTTGGAGGGTTTCTTAAAACACAGATTACTGGGCTTGATTCTTGAAGTTATTTAGTTGCTGAGTCTGAAGTGGGACCCGAGAATTCACATTTCCAACCAATTCCAGGTGATGCTAACAAAGCCGTACTGGGGTTCAAATTGAGAACCAGTATATAAACGAGTCTCTAGTTTTATCGCATGCCATTATTTTCTGTGTCTGGGGTTTAATTATCTTCTCTTGGGACTTCAACTTTCTCTTTACTTTTCTGCTTCTTCCCATATGTCCTATTCTTCCCATGTCATTTAGCCAACCTGACTCTTGTTGGATCTTTCATTCCCCTTGTTATTTATTGTGTCCCTATATGTCTCCTTTGCAGCACTGAATACAATTATAATTAAATAATAAATTGTATAATTGTATATTAGTTCAATGAGAACAATCACTATCTTACTCATCATTTCCCAATTACCTAGTGCAGTGTCTTTTATATAATTGATACTTAATAAATATTTAGTCAATGAATGAATGAATGGTAGAAAGCAATATGTTTAATCTTTTTTCATGTGCTCCACACTTGACCTAGAACAAATTCTTCTACTCACTAAGGGTTCCCCTGTTAGTTCTCTCAATAGACACTCCATCTGTAAAGTGTGTAATCAATCAATATATGATGGCTACTCACATATATTGTTTAGATCATTCTTCATGTTCAATAGAAAGAGGCACCTTGCAAAAAATAAATCTCTGACATTGGTTGATACCTCTTGATAAATACACCTAAAATCATAATCCCAGATTCTTAATTCAATTTTTGTTATTTAGGATTAAATGATTCTGTGGAAAAAATTCCAATTTTCATGCATTTTAGTTGGAGGCCACTTTATCTCTAAAAGGATTTTCATTACATTACAATTACAGAGAAACATTTGGGCTTTCAAAATATTATGCGTGAAAACCTTGAAGTCATACATTCTTTGGATAGAAAAGCAGAGGTTTGTTCATTAAGGCTAGTAAATCTTTAAAAAAAAACAATATGCCTTAATAACTGAAATAAATGTTAAAGTAATTTAGTTGTTAAATAATCACCACATATTTATAAATTAGTAGCTGATATAATAAAACCTGATAAATACAGTGGTGAGATTCAAATAATTTAACAACTGGTTCTCTGCCCTAATGACCATTATAAGTATAAAAAAACGATATACTGAAAGGTAATTTATTATTTCATGCATTTAATACTTAAGTAAGAACACTAAAAGAGATATATAAAATTAGATTGTTATAAAAAAGAGTTCTAAAATATTAATGAAAAAATATTATATAATACCCGACAAAAAACAAGAAAACATTTATTTCCATATTGCTTCTTGATTGGCATCCTCACTTGCTATTTTTTTCACTATGGATGGAATGAACATTACTACAGGTGCTTAGAATATGCTGCTGCACAGATGAATGTTAAAAAAAGAGTAAGCAATGTAAATTTGTGATTTCCACATTGGGCAGCTGCCCAGGCGCCCATCTTAGAGAGAACCCTGATTACAAGTGCCATTTTAACAACCAGTTTGCCGAACTCAACAAAAAATTAGGTAATGGTTCTGTTAAACTGGTGCAAACTGGCTGAACCCACCACTGGATATATACATACATACATACACACACACACACACACACACACACATATATATATGTATATATATATTTTTTATAGTTTATATACTTATGATTATAGTTTTAGGTGGTTCTCATTTCACGGGAACTAAATTTTCCTAGGAAGACTTAAATTCGTAATCCTGTAAACAGCATGTGGGTATCTTACTCACAACCTATATAATTAAGGTAGAATCCTTAGAAACTGTGAAATTCAAGTTCACATTTAAATATACAAAAGGAGATAACTTGGTGGAGGATGAGTATTAGGCTATATGGAGAAAAATATAATTTTGTGGAGTGATAGATCTTCCCTTTTATCTTCTGATAAATCCAGAAGATTTGAAATAACAAATAAGAAAGTAAAAAAAGTTTGAGTCAAGTACCTGGAGCCAGAGAAAATCAGAAGAGATAAGAGACAATATCCAGGATATTGACCTAGGGCATCAAAAAGCATCACCGAGGGATAATAATATGGCACAGTGTTTTGTATTTCTTCAGTAATAATCTTCTTCTGACTTCAATATTCTTTTCTCTGGTTAGGTCTCATTGTCCGGGAAGTGAGCATTGAGATTTCACGCCAGCAAGTAGAAGAACTCTTTGGGCCTGAAGATTACTGGTGCCAGTGTGTGGCCTGGAGCTCAGCGGGCACCACGAAGAGCCGGAAGGCCTATGTGCGCATTGCATGTGAGTCATTGCACACGGACCCTGTGGGTTTCAGAAACTGGTGGAATATGGGGAGATTTAGACTGACAGCTCGAACATCAAAACACCTAGTCAAAAATGGCCCTCATATTTCTTTACTTGAGCTATGCTTTTCTCTTAAGTCACCATATTATTTTATTGTTTGTTTCAAGGCACTGAGCAATTTTCCTTTAAGGACATGAATAAATTAGTGCTGCTTTTAAAAGATTCTGAATTTTTTATTTTAAATCTGGTAATAATGAAGTTATGAGAAAACCAACTGTATTCCTTTCACCAGTTTATTCTGCCTATTTGTGAATACAGTGTTTTGCAATCAGAAACAAAGATTGCCCAGACAAACTTTTGTATTTATTTTGGAAACGTTCTAGTACATCAAAATTACCACTATTTTTTACACAGTGTTAATTTCTAGAGTATTCATGTTCATGAAGAGGTTCAAAGGTGCCCCATTAAAATTGTTCTGTAATCAGATGAATGTTGCTAATACAATTTTTTTTACCAAAGTTACAGAAGTTTTTTCATTGTAAATCTTCTCAGATTTTTTATATGCAAATATTTTAAATGCTAAATTAATATGCTAATAATATCCCCAAGAAAGAGATATAGCCTGCAGTTCTTTCTGTCGACTCATTTTTTTAATAAATACTATTCACATCTTGAACAGCATGAATGCTACTATAATCTGTTTTAAGTTTCCATATTAAGAACTTTTCTCAAGTATGAGACCAGTGAAATCCAAGTAAGATGTATTACCTGAACCCTTTTTCATGTCTGCGTTTACTAAATCCCCTTTTGTGGCAGATGTCAATATTACTTATCTCTAACAAGTCACAGAGTTTCAATAATCCTGGCTTTGATGCTTCCCCAATTCTACACTCACCTCTTCCTTCCCTTCATCATGATGTAGACCACAATCATTGCAAACACTTCCCAGGTAGTGGTTATGGCTCAAGACTTATCCTTCTTCCAGTCCTTCTTTCATATCACCACAAATGCAGTTTTTCTAAAACTTTGGTCTCATCTTTCTGTGTTTACAATTTTACAGTGGTTTGTGTAATAAAGTCAAAATTCCTTACATTGGTATATATCATTATATTAGTTTGTTAGGGCTACTATAACAAAGTACCACAGAGTGGGTGGATTTAAACAACAAAAATTTATTTTTGCATAGTTCTGGAAGCTAGACATCTTGAGTTCAAGGTGCCAGCAGTATTGACTTCTTCTGTAACCTCTACTTACAGATAGTCATCTTCTCTGTGTCTTCACATTGACTTCTCTCTGTAACTATTCAGATCCAAATTTCTCTTCTTCGTAAGATTATAAATCATTTTGGATAGGGCCACTCTAAAGACCTCATTTTAACTTAATCATCTTTATAAGGTTTATCTCAAAATAAAGTCACTATCTGAGGTACTGGGGATTAGGACATTAATATAAGAAGTTTTGGGAGATACAATCAGTCCATAATGCCACATTTTATGTTTTACAAATCTAACTTATGTTTTTAGCTCTGACGACTATGAATGTCTCCATTCTAGTTGTACTATATTAGAAATACTATGATTTCTCTACTCTCTAGTTATTGTTCATAATGAAGTGTTTTACCTTTCTCTTACTTACCTTTATTATTTATAAAAGTTCATTTATTCAACAGTTATTTAATAAACACAATCTCTCTTCTTGGAACAATTATAGGTATTTGGTATGGAACCTGAAACAAAACATGTAATGATCCCTGCCCTCATGGATCGTATGTTCTGGTGAAGAAAGACAAACTCTAATAATAACAATAATAATAATAATCAGGTACAGAGCAAGTGGTTAGTTCTATGAATAGAACAAGGAAAGGGGATTCTGTTGTGCTATGTGAGGGTGGGCAAGGAAGGCCTCAGGAAGAAGTGACAGTTAAAGAAACCTGAAGGGGAGCAAAGGAGTTAGGCAGAAGGAACAGCAAGTGGTACAAGCAGGGATGGATACCCTGAGGTAGGAAGCTGACCAGTTACAAGAAGACCAGATTGGCCAGAGTGGCTATAAGACAGTGAATGAAGAGAGACTCTTAGATGAGCTATGAATGGTAAGGCATGGAGTAAAGACAGGAGGGGCAGTCTAGGACCATGTAGCTATAACTTATTTGGTTCTTAGTAGGAGAAAGGAACTTTGGAATGTTTTCAGCAGAGGAATTCCTGACCTGACTTTTATTTTAGCAGAATCACCTAACTGCTGTATTGAAAACTACTATGAGAGACAAGGGTAAAAGCAGGAAGACCAATAATGAGGCTGCTACTATTATGGTAAATGAGCATAGATGAGAAGCGGTAGAAGTAGTGTGATCTTGATTCTAGATATATTTGAAAGCAAAGGTAATGGCTTTTGTGGAGAGATTGGATGTGGGATGTGAAAGAGAAGAATAATGATACAGAAAGTCTAGAGATTTTTAAGGATTTCTTTCAAATGTCTTCAGTGAAGTCGTTTCTGCCTCATGAGTCTCCTTTTTCAATATTTTCAGAGCAGCTTGTCCATACTCTTAATATAGGAATGTCTCATTTGAATTATGTCCACTTGTAACATCTGTGTTTCATGCCAGCAGGTTCCTTGAGATCAATTTTGCTTAATTCAGTTTTGCTTAACTTTATATCTTTAGTGCTTAGCACAATGCCTAGAATATCATAGATGCTTAATAAATTTTGTTGAATTAAAATCATCATAAAGAAGTCCCAAAGTTTATTAGAATGTTCTATAAAGAGAATTCTCATGTGGGTTCTCCATGAAATACATGGAGATAGAAACATGTATGTGGGCAAATGTTATAATTAAAGAGTATTGTTAGGAACAATATTCGTGGAGGAATAAAGGCAGTAGTATTGGGCAGAGGGAGAAATTGTGCTGCAGTACAGGTATAACAAAAGATGAACTCATAGGGAGCTTTGGAACTCAGATGGTCCCACCTTGAGACAAAGAGCTTAGCAAAATTTTATTCCTCCACATAGACTAGTCAGTGGATGCAGGTTCCTCCTAGTGCCCCCCTTCAGTATGTGTCACCTGGGTCAAGTCAGCTCTCCTCAACTGAGGACAGTTCCAGGAGAGAGGCTGGGAACCTTGAATACGAACAGTCCCAATAGATGGGATCGGTCCTGAGAAAGAAACAGAAAGTAATTATTTTGGTGAAATATTTAAATGAATTTGAAACTACCAGTAGCTTCTAATTATAATCAAGAGGCACAATGACTTAAAACTATATCTTTCATTGTTGTGTTTATTAATATCGTGTATAATAAATATGTAAAATCGCCAATCTCTACTTCATATTAAATCGACTTGACAAAAGGCTGGCTTAAGGGCTTCATAGTTTCAAATGATAAATATCTTGTGTCAACTTCATATATGTAATATATAGTAGCATATATAATATTCTCTATATATGTCTATTCATATAAAAATTAAATATATATAACCTCATCTTTCTTTGCAAAATATTACATAATATTTGCTATTTACTTCATAGTTTTTAAATGTAGATTAACATTTTTAAATAATAGAACAAACTCTTCCTCTAGTAAAAGATTGGTTTTCCCATAGCATCTTTTCATCTTCACGTAGTAAGACTAAAGAGCAGTTTACTTGTAGTTTCATAATTAACTGAACCTGTGTGTGTATGGCCAAAGAACACCATCCAACTGGTGAGATTTATCTACATAGTATTTAGGTCATGATGAAATAAAAGGTTAAATTTCAAATTCTCTTTGTCAAGAGTGGTGATGCCTAACAATCAAAATCCTAATTTTACAGTAAGCTTGCAGATTGTTATTTTGCCCAATAATACTTGATAGCCATCACACAGACTTCAATTAAAGTTCAAATTTGTCTCAGGTCAAGATAACCATAATCCTAAGGTTAAATAAGTGCAATTACCTCTCACCTAATTAGATTTATATATTCATTTTGTGTACTTTGGGGGGTCCATAGTTGTTTCATGAAAAAATGCTCTATTTTCAGAAGTTTATAAAGCTGAAATGAATATTGGCTATTCATTTATTGAAGTTTTTTTATACCACGTTCAGACTATATAAAGAGACAGTAGGACAGGAAAGAAAGGAAACATGAAATGTAGAATTCAGCCAGGCATGAGCTGAGAACATAATATGCCTGCTCTAAAGTAATGAACATTTGTTAGAGAACAGCGTCAAATGGCTTAAGTAGAGGCTGTAACTTCCAATACACAGAGAAAATTTTCTTTGCAGAGAACTCAAACAGACACTATAATGACTGTCCAAAGTAGAACTGTTGGGTAAAACAGCTACCAGTTTTATAGGATTGCTTTTTCCAGGATCCCTTGTTATAGACCAAAGGGAAAATTCCCGAATATTAAGGTAGGAAAACATAATTCAGGCAAAATTTCAGCCAACACTGCCTTTCCTCCTACAGGAAATGTCTTGATTTTTATATGGCTGCTGTTGTGCATATGGTGATTGTTGATGATGTGGCTATTGTTGCCAGGGGTTGTGTTTATAATGTAAAAATAGTAGCACAGTAGAGTGGTGAGAGCACAAGCTTTGAGGCCACATTGACTTACAGTCAGTCTAGTTGCATCACTTACAAGTATGACCTCGATCAAGTGATTTAACCCCTCTGAGCCTTAGTTTTATCAGCTGTGAAATGAAAATGATAGGGTTATATTTTTAATTAGATAGAGATGTAAAGCATAGAGCATAGTGCCAGACACCAAGCAAATGCTAAGTGAATAGGTGTTCATAACAACAGATACAATTTCAACAACTTTATTTGTGCACATTGAAACTTATCGATGCTAAGTTAACTTTGGAAACTAAAAGTCTCTCCTTTTACCACTTCATGTCCCAAGCCTGGACTACCAATCCTAGAGGATGAAATTCTCTGGTGATTCACATATAATTGAACAGTAATATTTCCCCATCCCTGAGGATGGAGGAGCAGTCCATATAATCACCTTTCTCTTGCAATTTGGGAGTTATAGTGGATTTATGTGCACAGAGAACCTATCTTTCTGGGAACGGCAGGATAGATCCTAAGGATTTTCTCTTTATGATGTGTGCAAACCAATAAATCATAGACACTGTCATAAAGACCATTGGCTACAGAGAGGAATAAGATATTGTAGATCCTGGAAAGAATTAAGGAAGATCAGAGCCACCCTTAAAAAAGTAATTTAAAAAGAAAAAGGAAAAATTAATTTTAAAATGTATTTTATTTAGTCCAGAATCTCTAAACTATCATGTGAACAAAATAACCAATATAAACAAGTAATAAATATCTTACATTTTTTTCATTCTAAACTTTGAGATCTGGTATGCTTACAGTTACAGTACTTCTCAATTAAAGCTAGCCACCCATTAATTGCTTGAGAGCGAAATGTGGTTAGAATTGGGCAGATGGGTTAGAATAATATTAATAAAGGTGCAGTCCAATTAACTATTTTTTCATCCCACATAATTAGATATCTTTTTCTTTTTGGGTGGGAATACTTAAGATCTACTCTCTTAGCAAATTTCAAGTATACAATATGATATTATTCATGATAGTTATGCCATACATTACATTCCCAGCATTTATTCATGATATAACTGAAAGGTTGTACCCTTTGACCGATATTACATGGACTATTTTATTCAATCCTTGCAAAAACTTTATGTGATGGGTGTTATTATCCTCATAATTAAGAAAATTGAGAGCAGAGAGAGATAAAAAATCTTGCCTGAGTTCACAGAGCTGGTATATGAAGAAGCAAGTCAGTCCACCAGCAGTGTTCACACCCTGACCCAACACACTGGATACATATAAGAGAGGACTTGACAATGATTTCTATGCAGGTAGCACTCTCATTTTCCACATACATAATGTTATATGCTTGCTATTATTTATAATAGAGAAGTATAAGCAGTCCTTAGGTTTCTGCTTCTCTACCCATTACTTGGTCTGTATTAGCCACACCAGCTTCCTTGTTTCCACTGTTGTATAACATAGTCATTCCAAATACAAACTATTTGCAGTAATTGTTCCATCCCATCTGGAACATCTCCAACTCTGTGTGCAGTTCACTTCCTTCTTCCACTCTGATTTCTGCTAAAGTGTCACCTTTACAGATGGGGAGAACTTGACCAATTTGCCTAAACCTATTGACCCCAACTCTGTCCTCCTCCTAAACCCACACCTTTATTTTTCTTGAGAACATTTCTCTTAATCATTATTTGTTTTCTTTTATGTTGACTGTGTGCATCACTGGAATATAAGCTTCACAAGGACAGCCATTTTATTTTCTTCATTATATTCCTGTGAAAATTAAGAAACGGAAACTTTATTTAAAATGGCGTCAGGAGACTAGAAGAGAGAACTCTCAAGTATGTGGCACTCAACTGACCTCAACAGAAAGTGACCTGCCTTACGTCTTTGACAGGAAGTGATACTACATTACTATCTCAGTCAGAGGAAGAAAGGATTCCTTTGATCCTAGTAACAATTCAGCCAATGAGAGAATGACATAACTCAGACAATGGAAAGTCAGGATACTTCAAACTTTCAGTTTCCTCCAATAGACTCTTTGTTTTCAATAGTCCCTCCCAAGTCTATAAAGGACATGCAAATATCTGGCAGCCTATTTGTAAAAGGTCAAAACCCCCCAATTTCTAAAAATAGTTCTTTGCATGTGGATGGTGCTAAGTAAATGAAGACATTTAAAATTAAATTGAATTAAGTTGAAAGCATATGATGGGGCAAAGTGATGATGCCATTGAATGCTAATCATTTGTTCATTCTGTAAAAATGTTTTACTTCCTAAGAAATTGAAATACATCAGATAGTCTGAAGTGATTATCTCTGTGCCTCTCAATTCAAACACCCATTATACGTCTGCACTTAATCATTTTCTTCGTAGCACTTATTAACTTATAAACTATTATATACTTATTTATTATGTTCATGGTTTGAGGCTTATCACTCCCACCTTCTTAGAAAGTGATATCCCTATGTTTGGTTTGTTATTTATATTCAAAATGTCTACAATGATACCAGGTACACTGTGGGAACTTAATAAATATCATAAAGAAATGAATTAATTAATATTTCTATAGTAAGGGTAGTAGGATCTCCAATTAAATATAATATGTCAGCTTGTAAATTATTGTGTTGGTTTTGTATATGGAAGTTATTACTCATGGCCTTCTATGTTATTTTATCCATTTCCTATCTGTCTACTCCACCTGGCATAAAACAAAATTAATTAATTATGCAATTTGATCAGATAATGCATTTCTTTAACCAGATATTCTGAAAGATTTATATTACACTATGATATTATCTAGAATGATGTTTAAAGCCAAATGTCTTGATAGAGCTTAGGAAGCTTGCCAACACACCAGAATAAATGACCTGTTTACTAAGTTGTGGTTGATTTTCTTGTATAATCATTTAAGCCCCCAAGGAGCCCATTATAAATTCCCAAAGCTAGATTTTAATTAGATGAGATTAATTGTAGAATTTAGACTTTTTAGATAAGAGAAAATTTTAACAATAAATTTCTCCTTGTTTTATATAAATCTTAATCATTGTATTAAATCATGCTGTTTTCATTTCAAGATTAAAAACTATGACACACCTGCTTGTAACAGTCTATGTTTTTGCAAACATATTTGCTTATATATATGGACAGAGGTTCCCAAGATTCATGGAGGCCTACAAATCTAAAAACATTTATAGCCCATATTTATTCTGAGAGGTAGACATTCAATTGATAGAACGCTGTCTTATAAGTTATAGTGTGGGGGAAATTTCTGTGTGCTATAGGAAGAGCTGGTAACCCACCAGACTAAAATGTGTCATTAAAGTAATGTTTTATGCTATATGAAAAAGGAAGTTTATGGCTGAAATGCTTATTTGCAAAAAAGCTCGTCTGCAATCATTGCATTCTATTTTGTACTCTGAGAAAAGAGCCCTCAGTTGTTGATATGTCAGGTATCTCATCCATAACATTGGCATGTTTCTTAGTATTTATCCTTAAGACATACCTTTAAAATATTATGAAGACATATAATCATTTTTTCTGAAACTAAAGATGTGATGTGAATATAAAAGAATAGCTCATATGATTCTTTTTCTTCCTCTACTTTGTTATGGATGTCATTTGGAATTCTTGCTCTAAAATATTTATTTAAAAAAAAATCTTTAGCAAAACTCTCTGAATACAAATATGTCCTATATATTCCCCAAAGCCAAGAAATAAAGAAGAAAGACTGAGATTGTACTTTCTTTCTGCAGGGACTTTGTTCACTTGAGACTTCTCTGTTTAAATGACCTCAATGCAGGCAGAAATAGGCATGCCTCAGCACAACTTAACACTTTACCATGATAATCTTTTGCCTATTTGCTTAAAGATCATTCTAACATCTGCCCCTGGATATGAGCTATGATATTATAAAAAGCTTTAACAGAAAATTTCTAAAAGTTGTCAAAAACAACTTTTTAAAAAGTAAAAAATGAGGTTATAAAACAACAGGAACCAATGAAAACATTTCATCTTCATTAAACTATTAAAAATCCTGTGTGCCGTCCCTGGCTGGTTGGCTCAGTGGTAGAACGTCGGCCTGGCATGCAGAAGTCCCGGGTTTGATTCCCGGCCAGGGCACACAGGAGAAGCGCCCATCTGCTTCTCCACCCCTCCCCCTCTCCTTCCTCTCTGTCTCTCTCTTCCCCTCCCGCAGCTGAGGCTCCATTGGAGCAAAGATGGCCCCGGCGGATGGCTCCTTGGCCTCTGCCCCAGGCGCTAGAGTGGCTCTGGTCGCAACAGAGCGACGCCCCCTGGTGGGCGTGCCAGGTGGATCCCGGTCGGGCGCATGTGGGAGTCTGTCTGACTGTCTCTCCCGGTTTCCAGCTTCAGGAAAAAAAAAAAAAAATCCTGTGTGCCCAGATCTGTTGTAAAGCCCCTGTGCCCGTTAACTATTGTGATGCTCTTGGCAATCCTAAGAGTTAGGTGTTATTATCCTTATTCTGCAGATAACAGAACCATCGCATAAAAACAGGTAACTGGCCTCAGTCACTTGTTTAGGAAATAGTAAATGTGAGCCTTAAACGTTTCTCTCCTCAGTCCAATTCATTGTGCACATTTCAGAAACATAACAATTCTTGAATTTTCTAACCATAGAGGAAACTTCTTGTAGTTTGTTTTTGTTTGTTGGTTGGTTGCTTCTTGTCTCTTTTGTTTTATATTTTACAGTATTCTAAAAGAAAAATCAAGAGAAAAGAGACAGTTCCATCCATTTTATTTACATACTATATTCCTTATATTTAAAAATTACAGTTGCTGAACATAAATTTTTTCATGATTTTTAAAAAAATTCCAGCAAAGATATATACTCTGATTCTAAATAGTGAAACATTGATAAACTTTTTAGAGTTCTGTGGTCTCAAGTGGGGCCTTTTTCAATTTTAATAAGTGTTCAAAGCACAGGAGACTAATCTAGTTCTCCCAAAACATGCTGACCGGTCTGTGCACAGCAGTTGTTTCCTGGCAGCAGCCAAATTTGTTGATTTAAACATAAGTTGTACTCAACTCTGACAACATAATTAGTCCCGTCTATCATTATTGGAAGAAAGGTACATTTCTTCCCTTTAGTAACATAAGTATTATTATTATATGTGACCACAAAATTATTTTATTCACTAGAAGAGTACTTTGAAAGTACATTAAAACAATTTTTTCAAGTTAAAAGTATAGACCCTGGCTGGTTGGCTCAGTGGATAGAGCATTGGCCCAGTATGCAGATGTCTTGGGTTTAATCCCTGATCAAGGCACACAGGAAAAGTGCCCATCTGTTTCTCTCCCCTTCCTTCTCTCCCTTCTCTCTCTGTTCCCCTCTCACAGCCAGTAGTAGCTCAATTGGTTCCAGCATTAGCCCTTGGTACTAAGGATAGCTCGGTTGGTCCAAGCATCGGCCCCAGATGGGTTGTAGGGTGGATTGCGGTCAGGGTGCATGTAGAAGTCTGTCTATCTCCCCTCCTCTCCCTTAAAAATAAAAGTATTTAGCACCTCTGTTTATTGAGCATGCAAAAGAATTAATTGAAAAATAATTTGAAAATAGGGAAACGTGACTTACTGCAAAGCAGCTGTATTTGCTTAATCCAAGGTCAGGCCTGTGTCAGAGTGTACAGAAGGCGGCCAAGAGCAGATAACTCCACATGAATCTCTTCTAAGTACTGAATTTCCCTAGATGAGAGTCACTTTGTCAAGACCAGCTCACTTTGGAAGGCAGGAAGTTTAACTCTGATACATGGAGTGTGGCCTTTTCACAGAAATAAATAACTAAATAAAGTAATTAATTTATGTAATTCAGTATCAGTACAACCATGAACTCGGTGGAAGTATGGCAGCGGTGCTGATTGGGAACTGAAAGGAGTGGTTATCTAAATGAGGACATTATTATAGAGGCTTTTTATGTAACAGCACTGTCTTAAGTGTGTTCATGTGTATTATTTTATTTAATCTTCACAATAACCCTCTACATACTGGAATTACCCTCATTTTAGGATGCAGAAAGCAAAACACATAAACCTTAAGTACAGGACCAAGATTAAAGTCGGGCCCATGGACCCTGGCTCTACACTCTAATCCCTGTGGCAGGTTGGACAGTGGCTCCAGAGGCATCAGGTCCTCATCTCTGGAACCTGTAGATCTTACCTAACATGGAAAAAGGCTCTTTGCAGACATGCTCAAACTAAAGATCCTGAGATGCGGAGATTATCGTCAATTATCCAGGTGTGCCGTAAATACCATCACAAGTGTCCTTATCAGAGAAAAGCATAGGGAGTTTTGACACAGAACAGGGAGCCATGTGACCACAGAGGCAGGGATTGGGCTGGCAGCCACCGGAATCTGGAAAATGAAAAGCTATGTATTCTCTCTGAGAATCTCTGGAGACAGCACAACTTTGCTGACCCTGTCCTCTTGATAATGGTCCAGTAAAACTGATTTCAGATCGATGGCCTCCAGACTATGAGAAAATAAACGGTGGTTGTTGTAAGCCAGAAAGTGGTCATTTCTATAGGAAACAAATACAACTACCATACAACAGTTCTTCTATAGACCCACGTTATAGGGTAGCCTGCTTTTAAAAAGTTTGTGATCTAGAACAAGTGGGTTCACCTCTCAGGGTACTGGTTGTCATAGGGTAGCCTGCTTTTAAAAAGTTTGTGATCTAGAACAAGTGGGTTCACCTCTCAGGGTACTGGTTGTATCACTTTGTTGTAGAAAATAAGAGAGTTGGGCTGTGCAATTTCTGAGGGCTTTGTTTTCTACTGTAAGAAACGTTCCCAGACCTGCAGTAAAGGGGATGGCAGATTATCTTAGAATTTGAACTGAATTTGGTGTTTATTAAGGATGTACTATATACTAAGCACTAAGCACCAAGATATACTTGAACTTGAAGAATTTTAAGATTTATAAATTCAACAATTGGCTGGAATAGTTCATCTTTTTGAAATGAGATTTAACAGCCCTGTAATGTATGACAGAAAGACAACCATTACTGTGCACATATACCCCATATCAGGAAGCTCTGTACAGTGATCTTTAGATCGGGGATGCAAACATATCACATCTGGAATGCTAACTGCTGTTCAGTGGTGGCCTCCCAAGGGCCTGCGTTAGGGAGGATCCTGAGACTGAATCCAGACTTTACGGAGAAGAACATCGTGATTACTTACAGGCATGTGCTGAAAGGAAAGGCAGCTGTTCCAACTCTAAAACAAGAGTTGAGCACTGATCATACCACTTCTGACAGTTCACTTCTGTACATGAAAGAACTTCAGGATTTTGTACATAGCAACTGTAGCAATGAAGACATTGCATTAGAAAAGAATGTGGGGACATTTTGATTATATATAGTGATCAAGAAAAACAGAAATGATAAAAAAGTATATTTTTTGCCATCAAGAAATTTGTGATCCCCCTGACTGAGGTGCTAATTGTTTTTCATTTCCAAAAAAATGTTGCTTAATCTTCTGAAGTAGTAAAAAGTTATTGCCTAATATTCTTTCTGAAAGTAAGTAAAGGTACCTAAACTAATAAATATAAAATATTACTTTGAAAAATGTTATGTATGCCATACTCCTAACAGAAACAGTTTTGCCCACCAAGATTTTTTGGTCAGCTTTCTTGAGCAAGTGTCTGAAAGTCCGTAGGGGGAGGATTTGTGGGGAGAAGTTTAGGGGATTGTCTCTGAAGTGGGAGAGAGGCTGCACAACTATACTGCTCACAAAATTTAGGGGATATTTCAAAATAAGTATGAAGCGATAAAAAAAGAAGCATTTGTTTTTTTTTATTAAACAAGAACATCAGAAAAGCAAACAAGTCACATCAAGTTGTTCAGTTTTGCAAATAAGATGCAAACTCAATTATTGTGATTGAGTAGCAAATGACATAACAAATGCTTTTTTATCACTTCATATTTATTTTGAAATATCCTCTAATTTTTGTGAGCAATGTATTAAGATAACTTTGACACTCTCAGTAATGAACTTGCTAGACCCACACTTCAAAATGGCAGTCCACATGCTCAGTATAGCCCACCAACTTTTTGGCTCTTAAAATGTTGGTTTATACAGGTATTTTAATAAGCTTTTAAACAGTTGACAGCAATTAGAAAAAAATTTACATAATAGCCTATATTTCTAACTTTAGTAACCATGTATGAGCCTGTGACCCACTAAGTCTGATTTCCTGTAGGACAACATACAGCTAGAGCTGAGTAGCAAGGGGAAAAATTTCTGGTAGATTGGCTTTATGTCCATGTCTCTATTAAAATTTAGAAAACAATAGACAACTCACATGGGTGTCATATTTCAAGAAAAAAAAATTTTTGTCCCTAACCTTCTCTCAGTTTTTTTACCAGTATGGCTTCTAGACACAAGTAAAATTTCAAGTCCTATGCTAGACAACATAAGCCATCATCCTGTACAGAAGTGAGTTCTGCTGACACTGTAGAAACACCGGTAGTGACTTACTGCAGACCAGGTGGCAAGCGTCATAGCACAGAAGCAGGTTAGCGTGTCTCTCACAGTCTTCCTAACCCTCCCTCCCACAGCCTGCAGGATCTAGCACAGTGCCATGTATATCACAGGTGTTCCATAAACACTCCATCAATAAACCTGTGGTTCTTAGATTTTAGTGCTGTGCATAAAACAGACATATGGGACCAGTTACAATTGTATATTCCTAGGGCCCAACCTAAAGATGAATTCTGCATTTTTTTTTCAAGTATAGCATGGTAGTTCTGGGTTTCTCTTTGTGATACATCAATTTAATCATTAGCCCTCCTGCATTCGTAATTGTTTTCTCTCACTCTTTGTCTGACTAAGAATGATAATGCCTAAGGTTTGTATAGCATAATAAAATTCACTAATAATATGGAAAAAGATTAAGTGGGGGAATTACTATCTTTTGAGCACAGACTATATTCAAAACATGGTGGTAGAATTTTTTTTTTTTTTTACAGAGACAGAGTCAAAGAGAGGGATAGACAGGAACAGACAGACAGGAACGGAGAGGAGAAGCATCAATCATCAGTTTTTTTTTTGCGACACCTTAGTTGTTCATTGACTGCTTTCTCATATGTGCCTTGACTGTGGGCCTTCAGTTGACCAAGTGGCCCCTTGCTCAAGCCAGCGACCTTGGATCCAAGCTGGTGAGCCTTGCTCAAACCAGATGAGCCCGTGCTCAAGCTGGCAACCTTGGGGTCTCGAACCGGTGGTAGAATTTTATAGGAGCTTTTTCCTATGTAACATTATATATGATAGTCCCTAGTATCAAACACATTTTTAGCTGAATAAACTAAGGCAAGAAGAAGTTAAGCAATGTGCTTAAGGTCACATACCTAGTCAAGTAGTAGATTTAGGACCTGAGTCCAAGTTTGTTCATGCTGAAGACCCTGTTCTGGTCACAGTGTTATTTTGCTTTCCAATTGCTTTAGATTATTTTCACAATGATCTACAAAAAAAAAAGTGCTTACACTAAATACATACCCATCTCTTAACACACACAAATACACACAGACCTGTGTGTGCATATATGGCTGTTTGTACATATATGCATATATAAAGTATATATACATATATAAAATAAAACCATGTATGATATACCTTGACACTTTCTTTTTTTTATGATTTAATATTTACTGAGAAAGAAATAATCGTGAGTCTACAGTGTCTATGTGCTGTGTCGTGTTTCAGTAAGAAGTACACAAAGCCATTTGCGCACTGGGTATATTGCGTATTCTCTCAAAATCTCCTGTGCGGAGCACGTGCGTCTCATAATTGCGTCTCACCATGCTGTACTGGTCCTTGATGAACTGTCATGTCAAATACAAATATGTCACATCACACGCAATGGATCAACTCTGCATCGATCGAATACGGACATGTGCAGATTAGTTCTCCAATATCAAAAAGGAGGACATGTAGGAGGACAGAACTTACAAAAGAAGGACTGTCCTCCCTAATGGAGGATGATTGGTCACCTTAATGTTAACCATATTTTTAAATAAGTAAAAAATATACTATTACTATTAAAATTGCACATATGAAACCAAAATTGGTGTTATTAGAAAAAAGTGTAAAGTTGGGATTTTGCAGAGCCCTTCAGAAATTGGGGCCCATGGCATGCACCTGGTACACGGGTACACCATGAAATCCACCTCTAGCTTTGGGAGCTCTAAATGAGAGGGAAGTGGTCTTCCCTGCCTGTTTGCTCATCCAACGGTATGAGACTTTAATAAATAGAATGGGCTTGACCTGTGATGGCGCAGTGGATAAAGTGTCGACCTGGAACGCTGAGGTCACCGGTTCAAAACCCCGGGCTTGCCTGGTCAACCTTGACACTTTCTAGTTATTCAATTTCATATTTTTTTTTTCCATTTTTCTGAAGCTGGAAACAGGGAGAGACAGTCAGACAGACTCCCGCATGCGCCCGACCGGGATCCACCCGGCACGCTCACCAGGGGCGACGCTCTGCCCACCAGGGGGCGATGCTCTGCCCATCCTGGGCGTCGCCATATTGCGACCAGAGCCACTCTAGCGCCTGAGGCAGAGGCCACAGAGCCATGCCCAGCACCCGGGCCATCTTTGCTCCAATGGAGCCTTGGCTGCGGGAGGGGAAGAGAGAGACAGAGAGGAAAGCGCTGCGGAGGGGTGGAGAAGCAAATGGGCGCTTCTCCTGTGTGCCCTGGCCGGGAATCGAACCCGGGTCCTCCGCACGCTAGGCCGACGCTCTACCGCTGAGCCAACCGGCCAGGGCTCAATTTCATATTTTTTAATGCTCATTTCTTTTTTAATTTTTTAAGTGATAGGAGGGAGATAGAGATACAGACACCCGCATGTGCCCCAACTGGGATCCACTTGGCAGCCCCTGTCTAGGAGGCTGATGCTCAAATTAGCCAAGCTACCCTCAGTGTCTGAGGCCAATACTCAGACCAACTGGGCCACTAACTGCAAGAGAAGAAGAGAGAGAGAAGGGGAAGCGTAAGGGGAAAAGAAGAAGATGATCACTTCTCACATGTGCCCTGACCAGGGATTGAACTCGGAAGTGTGCATGCCAGGCTGACACTCTATCCATTGAGCAAATGGTCCAGGGCCTAATGTTGGTTTTCAATATAAGGTCTACTGGAAAGTTCTGTCCGTTTTTGGAATAAAACAAAATACAAATTTTTCTTATCGTCAAACTTTATTAAATAATATAATTGCCATTATTATTAATGATTTCTTGCCAGCATGAGGGCAATTTGTATATCCCATTTTTGAAAAATGTTTTATCTTTTGATGTGAAAAATTGAACCAGTGCTTGTTTGATATCTTCTTCATTTTTGAATTTTTTGCCCTTCAAAAAATTTTGTAAGGACAAAAACAAGCGATAGTCGGAGGGTGCTAAGTCCGGGGAATATGGTGGATGCAACAGACATGCTTCTGTAACATTTCTTCCTTGTTGAAATTCATAAAAATTACAGTGGCGTAAATGAACTTTATCAGTAGCCATGGGTACACTATCGCTTCACACATAAGACTAACGTGAATCAACTTTGTTTTAGTTAATTTGCTACGTCAGTACGTATACATTAAGTGATAAAAATAGAGAGGCACACATGCGCCAAATAAACATGTGCTTACGTGTCGAAACTTGTGATAGAAATGGACAGAACTTTCCGGTAGACCTTATACATTAAATTGATATGTAAGCTTCTAAGGGGTCATGACACAGAGTTTGAAAAACACTCAATTAACCCTAAATTTCATAAAAATAGTAAAAAATATTAGATACAATCATTTATAAACTACAGTGTGTCCGTAAAGTCATGGTGCACTTTTGACCGGTCACAGGAAAGCACCAAAAGATGATAGAAATGTGAAATCTGCACCAAATAAAAGGAAAACCCTCCCAGTTTCTGTAGGATGATGTGGCAGCATGTGCACATGCGTAGATGATGATGTATCACCGTGTATACAGCAGATCAGCCCGCGGCCATGCCAGTCGAGATGTGGACGGTAGAGAAGAAAGTTCAGTGTGTTCTGTGGCTTGCTAAATTCGAATCCGTGACCAAAGTGCAACATGTATATCAGCGCGTTTATAATGAAGCGCCACCACATAGGAATAACATTACTTGGTGGGATAAGCAGTTGAAGGAAACCGGCAGTTTGGTGGAGAAACCCCGTTCTGGTAGGCCATCAGTCAGTGACGAGTCTGTAGAGGCTATATGGGATAGCTACCCAAGGAGCCCTAAAAACTCTGTGCGTGAGCCCACATCAAACTGCACTGAATAGGTATGAAACTGGGAGAGTTTTCCTTTTATTTGGTGCAGATTTCACATTTCTATTGTCTTTTGGTGCTTTCCTGTGACCGGTCAAAAGTGCACCATGACTTTACGGACACACTGTATATGGAAAATTATATAAAAGAATGACATATTAAAAATTTACTCATATTTTCAATTATATTCATTCCAGATCTCTCGAGTAATACTAATAGAAATAGCTGTAATAATTTGTTACATGTATTTTGTCCTCTGTAATCTTCCAAACCTTTTTAGATTCAATAGTTCTTAGTATTCATCCAAACCTATGAGACTTAAAAACAAAAACAAACAACATTAGTAATATAATAATTCATTTATCTTACTCTGTGGAATTTAAGGATTTTCATTTCCACTAGAAACATCTATTGAAATAAACCCACCGGAGAATTCTTGAGTTCATAGTATCAGCTGTCATATCACCAAGATTTTGTCTTTTAAAAATATTTTATTTTAATAAATCAGCATAATGAAGTAGCATTGCTGAAGGAATAAACATTTTTAATAAGTGTAAATAATCTTTTAAAATGTGGTGGGAAAACATGTTTATTAACTTTCTCAAAGACAATAGCAACAGCAACCTGCCTGCACCATAAGGAAATCTTTTTGCTAAAATTTTTCTAGTTTTCTTCTAAGATAATCAGGGATAACAGGTGCTTAGATGGCAGAGTGACCCATTATACTCAAAGCTGTGGCTTGTCTACCCTCGACTTTCCTATTGTAGGTCACACTCACCCTTTTCTATGGTGTCAAAGTTGCCTGAGGGATGCCAGTTGGAGACGGGGACAAGATCTTCTGCCCCTTTTATAAATATGCACATTAACATTTTGGGCTTTCTTACATATGGTTTTGCCTAGGCAATTCCCTCCCCATCTCTCTACAGAAACAGAACATTGATTTTCTCAAAATCATTCCAAATGCATTCACAATCTTCCAAGCTTTACTATTTGTGTGCTTTTGTGATTCTTCCTTGGATTTATATGAAGAATATTCTGATATTTTAACATTGACTTTTCTGAAACCCATCCTTAAAATTTAATCCATTTCAAACTTTAAACCCATTTTCAAACTTTTATCAATACTTGTCTATACAAGTGAAAATTCCACAAAAATTTTCCTGAGAGGAAAATTATTAGCTGTTCTCTTCAGAGATACATCAACTGCTAGATTATTTTTTAAAAAGTAATTTCTTCTATTATTACTCTTAGACATTGATAATTAGTATATTTTCTTAAAGATTTATCACAGCCAAGAAGTGTTTTATTTAGCAAAGGATAACTTTTTCCTCTAAAAGACATGTTTAAAATATTAGTCTATTAGGTCATAAACTGTTATGGCAAAGGAGACCTTCAAAAGCATCCACTCACTTTCATTTTACAGATGAGAAAGGTAAATGCCACAAAGTCTTTGAACACTTAGTTAACCTTCTTTTCTCTTTACCACATTGTCAAAAGCAGAGTACATGTTTGTAGAATGCCATGAATTAAGATATTCTGCATCATAAATAATTTGTAACTGCAGCATTATTATTGTTCAAGAAAAAATCATTGAATGCATCAGAATTCTCTAATAAAAATGGTACATTGTTTGCACCCACACATGTGTTTGTATTCTAAAAGCCTTTCTTTGATTACTGAGTAAATGGTAAATAGAAATCCATATAGTTTCAGGTCTGATTCTACATCTGCTAATTAGATTTCTCTTTACGGATTTATTAATTGGAAAAATCAATGACTACATCAGAGGTTGGCCAAGTTGACTTTGCAGAAATAATCTAAGTTATAATGACAGGACTATATATATACTTATTTTGGTAGCAGCCTTATAACTAATGAAGAGAAAACAGAAATTTAGATTCCTACAGGTCTTCCAAGGGTAGGTATTCATCTTTTGTGCTGACAGTAATGCCCACATTATTCTGAACCATTCTGTTTTACATCTAATTCCTAGCTGACAAGTGTCCGTTTTTCATGCTTATTCATTCGTCAGCCATGTGTTCTCTGTGCCTGCCAGGCATCCTGCCCGCCTTCTATCACATCTCTCCAAATGATAAAAGATATGCTTACAATGTTACCCCCCTCTGCTTGCTGAGTCAAGAGGAGGCGTACTGAAATAAGCAGCTGCCGTGCTGGGCCACCATGGTATTTTCGGTGCTCATTACACCTACCTGAAAACTAGAACAGAGGTTTCATGGCAGTAATTAAAAGGATTTTTCAGGAGAAAGTATTGCCTTGTAGTTAAATGTGAGGACCAGATGTGAGATCATTTTAGAAATTAGATGGAATTTATAGAGTTTAAAGCCAAACCATTAAAACAAAATAATTATATGGTATTCCATGATGGTTCAGTTCAACCCATCTCTTGAAGTACATGCCTCTGAGGCATGGTCACCATTCTCAGGAAGCAATGCTCCTCATCAGCTGTGCCTTCACGGGGCAGAAATGAGAACTGCCAAAAAGTACACTATAGTCTAAGAATTATAACATGCCTCATTCAGACCCATCACCCATCAATGGTGCTGCTGACTTTTTTCACTATAAAGTTTTGCAAAAGAGCATTAGTTTCTCGTGGTGGTTATTTTCCCAGTTCCTGTGAAGCCCTCAACAAAAGCTTGGCTTCTTCTCCTAGTCACTCCTAAATTTCCCAAAGCAATGACTTCTTCCCTTTGATTCTTTCACTGCGTGTGTCCTGTTGGCCTCCCAACTTCGTAAAACTTTATTCATCGCTTGGCTTCTTTGACACTTGTCTTTAGTTTTCTCACCTACTGCATGATTCATGCCATGTTATTTTTGCTGGCAGCTTTTTCTCTTGAATGTTGGTGTCCTCATTTTGTTTGTTTGTTTTTATGCTTCAGTCTTTCCTTTGCTAATATCTTCTATTTCTAGTACTTCAGCTGTTTCTAAAGCAAAAATCTTCTACCTGGATTTCTTTTCCAAGCACTAGGCCCAGTTATTCTCAAGTTGCAGTTATTTGTCTTCTTTGGAGCAATTTATTTTGTCAAGGCTGGAAGAGGTGTTACTGGCTTCTAATGGATAGATCGCAGGGATGCTGCTAAGCATCTTACCATGCACAGGACAGCCCCTCAACAGAGAATTATCCAGTCCCAAATGTCAATCTTGTGGGTTGAAAAATAATGACCTGGACCTACCGGGATATCCATTTGCATATCCTACAGACACACCAAACTGAATATTGAACAAAATAATTTGCTTTTTCTCCTCACTTTTCTACTCAATTCATTAGTATTTCATTTAATAATGATACCAACTTGACAATTGCAATAGCTAAGGATATAGTTTTATGTTGACCTCCTGGCACTTTCTGAATACCTAGGTCTTTCCAAATGTGTGATCTACTTATTTCTAGATTTTTCTCTTTCTGTCCACTACCACTAGCAGAATTCAAGACCAAATCATCCCTTGTGTTCTATTCAGTTTGTTCCCAAACTACCTTCTGTCTCATGCCATCTGTCACAATGAAAACAATAAGATATCTGATCTCTTTCCTTTGCTTAGAAGCCTTTGAAGCAGGGGTCTGGAACCTTTTTGGCTGAGAGAGCCATGAACACCACATATTTTAAAATGTAATTCTGTGAGAGTCATAAAACAACCCATGTATGTTACGCATTATCCAATAAAAATTTGGTGTTGTCCTGGAGGACAGCTGTGATTGGCTCCAGCCACCCACAACCATGAACATGAGTGGTAGGAAATAAATGGATTGTAATACATGAGAATGTTTTATATTTTTAATGTTATTACTTTTTTTTATTAAAGATTTGTCTGCGAGCCAGATGCAGCCATCAAAAAAGCCACATCTGGCTCACGAGCCATAGGTTCCAGACCCCTGCTTTGAGGGTTTCCCATTCCTTAGCATGGCAGAAAGGCTTTTCCTAAATAAATCTCAACCTTTCTTGTCTTGATTCTCTATCTTTCACTTCTTTATCTTGAGTATCTAGTAAATTGTCTACCTAAAGAAGATAATTAATAAGTACTAGTAGAACTTGTTTTGACTATTTAGATACATATGTGCCTCAGTTTTTCTTATTCTCAGCCTTCATTTTGTGATATGCTAATAAATTTCACTGGAAGTGAGTTATAATGTTATTTCATTTGAGAATTAATTCCAGTCATCATGTCTTCACCATATTCTACATCAGATGGGTGTTTTCAGAATTATTTTTCAAAAAGTGAATATACTTTGTCAGGAAAATTTTATCTCATACAATTTACTCATTGTTGTTCTTACTTTTATTAGTATTTTGTGCTTTACCAAAATTTTTACCTTAATGCAAATTAGAAACAGAAAAACTAGCATATCAGAAGAGAAAAAATAAGAATTTTTTTAATGTTTCTGTTGGAAAGACAACACATAACCAAAAGAAATACAGTGTGTCCATAAAGTCCTGGTGCACTTTTGACCAGTCCCAGGAAAGCAACAAAAGACGATAGAAATGTGAAATTTGCACCAAATAAAAGGAAAACTCTCCCAGTTTCATACCTATTCAGTGCAGTTCAATGTGGGCTCACACACAGATTTTTTTAGGGCTCCTTAGGTAGCTATCCCGTATAGCCTCTACAGACTCATCACTGACTGATGGCCTACCAGAACGGGGTTTCTCCACCAAACTGCCGGTTTCCTTCAACTGCTTATCCCACCAAGTAATGTTATTTGTATGTGGTGGCGCTTTGTCATAAATGCGCCGATATTCACGTTGCACTTTGGTCACGGATTCAAATTTAGCGAGCCACAGAATACACTGAACTTTCCTCTGTACCGTCCACAACTCTACTGGCATGGCTGTGGGCTGCTCCGCTGTATACACAGTGTTACGTCATCGTCTGCGCATGTGCACATGCTGCCACATCGTCCTACAGAAACTGGGAGGGTTTTCCTTTTATTTGCTGCAGATTTCACATTTCTATCATCTTTTGTTGCTTTCCTGTGACGAGTCAAAAGTGCACCATGACTTTACGGACACGGACACAATATATTAAAGGGATATATGGGATCCAAACTATATATCAGATCCGGGATCATCAGGTTCTAAGGCAACATTCATTATTTTGCTATGAGGCTTTGAGTGATTTGTTAAATATATTTCTTAAATGTAAATTAGGGATGTGATTTATATAACTTTCAAATTTAATAATTCTAGTTTCTAAGTGTTCACTTCTACAATATACTCAATTTCTTGATAATCAAATTAGAAGCACCTTTCTGACAAATTCTGTCACCATTGCGAAAGTCTCTGTCTTACCCCAGACCCACATAGATCTATAGTTTTCTCACAACCTCTAAGTTTCTAAAGGTTTTCTTTTGCCAAGAAATTCAACAAAATGACAAATATGTAACCATTGATTTCTTCTCAGTGCATTTTTCCAGGTGGTGCTTTCTGATAGCTCCTTGAAAGACGTTAGAGGCATATACCTCCACAGCTTTTGAGTTTCCACTTATTAGTTCAATAGGCTAAAATGATGCTTTTAGGTTTTTCAGTTTTTATCAAGCATATGAGTTAAAAGGACAGAGACATTAATTTTTTATTAAAATAAAGTGGATAAAATTCCAATAACTTCTATTGAAAGGAGCTGAATCGTACAAGTATGAAATGAAATTTTGTGTTTTTTTAATGCTGCTTTAAATCTCTATGGCTGAATCATTTCTTTTGTTTTTAATTTTGGGTTTTAAAGTAAAAGGCTGGTTTCTAACATTTTTATGTTCATCTAAAAAATTTTAAAGATCTCCATACTGCTATGGCAAATATAACTATATAAATGCATAATTAGTATAGCTGGGAAAAAATGACTACTTAATTTTCTAATTTAAGAATGACCACATAATTATGTAAGTGAGAGCTATCTGGGTTAATATTTGAATATTAGATAACTATTCCAATAGTTACACTTTCACCTGGCCTGTGTTTGAGATGCCTCAAGAGGTTATATTCATTCTTTCTGGACTCCAGCATTCTTTTTTTTTTTTATTATTAAATTTAATGCAGTGACATTGATAAATCAGGGTACATATGTTGGAGAAAACATCTCTAGATTATTTTGACATTTGACTGTGCTGCATACCCCTCCCCCAAACTTAAACTGTCTTCTGTCACCTTCTATCTGGTTTTCTTTGTGCCCCTCCCCTCCCCTAACCCCTCTCTCCTTCTTCACCCCCTCCCCCCTCCCCCAACCTCCCGCCCCTGTTGCCATCACATTATTGTTCATGTCTCTGAGTCTCAGTTTTATGTCCCTTCTATGTATGGATTCATCTTAGTTTTTTTTTTTCTGATTTACTTATTTCACTCCGTATAATGTTGTCAAGGTCCATCCATGTTATTGTAAATGATCCGATGTCATCATTTCTTATGGCTGAGTAGTATTCCATAGTATATATGTACCAAAGCTTTTTAATCCACTCGTCCTCTGATGGACACTTGGGCTGTTTCCAGATCTTCGCTATTGTGAACAATGCTGCCACAAACATGCAGGTGCATTTCTCCTTTTCGAGCCATTCTATGGTGTCCTTGGGGTATATTCCTAAAAGTGGGATAGCTGGGTCAAAAGGCAGTTCGATTTTCAGATTTTTGAGGAATCTCCATACTGTTTTCCACAGTGGCTGCACCAGTCTGCATTCCCACCAGCAGTGCAGGAGGGTTCCCTTTTCTCCACATCCTCGCCAGCACTTATTCTGTGTTGTTTTGTTGATAAGCGCCATTCTGACTGGTGTGAGGTGATATCTCATTGTGGTTTTAATTTGCATTTCTCTAATGATTAATGATGTTGAGCATTTTTTCATATGCCTATTGGCCATCTGTATGTCCTCTTTGGAGAAGTGTCTATTCATCTCTTTTGCCCATTTTTGGATTGGGTTGTTTGTCTTCCTGGTGTTGAGTTTTACAAGTTCTTTATAAATTTTGGTTATTAACCCCTTATCAGACGTATTGTCAAATATGTTCTCCCATTGTGTAGTTTGTCTTTTTATTCTGTTCTTGTTGTCTTTAGCTGTGCAAAAGCTTTTTAGTTTGATATAGTCCCATTTGTTTATCCTGTCTTTTATTTCACTTCCCTGTGGAGATAAATCAGCAAATATATTGCTCCGAGAGATGTCCGAGAGCTTACTGCCTATGTTTTCTTCTAAGATGCTTATGGTTTCACATACTTCAAAGATATAGAACACATATTCCAAAAATTTATATGGAACCAAAAGAGGACACGAATAGCCTCAGCAATCTTAAAAAAGAAGAATAAAGTGGGAGGTATCACACTTCCTGATATCAAGTTGTACTACAAGGCCGTTGTACTCAAAACAGCCTGGTACTGGCATAAGAACAGGCATATAGATCAATGGAACAGAACAGAGAACCCAGAAATAAACCCACAGTTCTATGGACAACTGATATTTGACAAAGGAGGTAAGGAAATACAATGGAGTAAAGACAGCCTCTTTAACAAATGGTGTTGGGAAAATTGGACAGCTACCTGCAAAAAAATGAAACTAGATCACCAGCATACACCACTCACAAAAATAAACTCAAAATGGATAAAAGACTTAAATCTAGCATTCTTTTTTACACTCCAAACTGGAAACTTGCTTTTGAGTTATTGATCCAATGATCTCAGAGTTACTACAACTCTAACAGTATTCATGGTGAACAGAGAGGAAAAGATTTATGTACATAAGGGACTCTGTGTGTGCAAGAATCATGACGATGAGGTTCTTTTGATTAAAAATGTGATCATTATCATTAATTATCAAGAATGAATAAGGAAATGCAAGAAATGAAGTTCACTAATTGCTAATATGAAGATCTTCAAAGCATTCCAATGAAGATTAAAGTTGGAACAGTTAATAGCCTCTGAATTTTATAATTTCCACCCCACAGAATATAATCACCCAGATTGAGGTACAGTATTAACAACATGTGGTTTTAAAAAAATACAAAGACACATAAAATACTAAACTGTAAAAGTTCTATTGCACTTCCTATAAATGAACATATGTAAATTAGCTTTGTCATGTATTTTATTTTCTGTGCTTTCCAGATCTACGGAAGACATTTGAGCAGGAACCCCTGGGAAAGGAAGTGTCCCTGGAACAGGAAGTCTTGCTCCAATGTCGACCACCTGAAGGGATCCCAGTGGCTGAGGTGAGTAACGAAAATTCTTTGCATTTAGCAATTGCCACTTAGTTATTCTAACAGAGGCCTAATCCATGGCTAATGGTGCAGTGAATTAGGGAATGGCATGATGAATGGTTGGTAATGGAGTCCTAACTGCCTGCTGCTGGCAAAATAGATGGATTGGGAACTGATTAATGACTTGGGAGTCAATTAGAATGCCCCACTGGACAAAGCTGCAGTCATTTTGGTTTGATTTTGTCATTCTCTTTCAAGAATTCAGAAATACTGCTTTATTTTATCTGGAATGTATCATAGAGAGAGATGGTATGGTTTAAAATTGTGTGTGTGTGTGCGTGTGTGCGTGCTTGCACCTGTGCACTCCACATAATGCATTTCCTATTCCATGATATATAATCATGGGCATACATCTAAAAGCCATATTCACCTACCAAGAATAAAGACATGTTTGAGGGATAATAAATGACAATTCCATCATATAAGCTTCCTATCAAACTCTTTATTGTAGTTTCCTGTTTCTGCTAAAATAAAGCCTGTTGATTGCTACTGTAGTATTATGAACCAGATTCATACCATGAATTTCCATTTGCACCTTGCATAGTGTTCTTTGAAAATGCCTGTCTCTGGGGGATAGGCCCACAGAATCACAAGAGAGTGCCATGCTCTTCTTAAGACACTCCCATCAATTAGAGCATACTGTTGAGGAAGATCACCCAACACCGTGTCTTTCATTTGTTAACATTTCAAACTCTGAAAACTATTCCTTTAAAAAACAACAACAAAGAACCAAACAAACCCCCCCCAAAAAACAACTATTCCTTTTTATTATTTTTTACCCTTTTATGATTTTTGCGAGATATCTTAATATGCATCAAACACTTGTCCTAACAGATCCAGTACCCTACAAGCCCAGAAAAACATTTATTTTGATGAATGATGACCTGCCAATTTGTTAGTGGGTTTCGTTAGCCTCCAAACTACATTGACTCTTTTGGAATTTTATTCTTTGTTGGAAAGAGGTGTCTTTAAAATTGTTACAAGTTAGACCTATATATGGATCTACTGATACTTTTTGAAAATAAGCCCAATATATCCTTATCTAAAAAATTATAAAATAATATTACTTAAACTCACAACTTGTCCAAAAAAATTTTAAGAGCTAACAATGCACTTACTATTAGATTTCCATAGATTTCCAATTTTTTGAAGGTTCAATCAAAGGTGGGAGTCAGCTCAGTTATCTTGTCCTATAACAACAAAATTAAATATCTGATTGTCCTTTCCAAATTAATTAATAATAAACTAGTTAGAAATTTAGGGAGTGTCTCTACAAAATGACTCCATTTTTCTGTCACAGCCATTCATATCTTCATGTGTCAATGAAAAGCACAGTGTGACACTCTTAATAAGATTTCATTTTTTACTTTGAAATAAGAGAGCTATTTTTGCTTTGTAACTAGTATTCCATGGCACTTTCTAGCATTGTTTCAAAGATTTTTGAACAGTTATAGCTGTTTTTTTCCAACCACACCAAATGATCTCCCAACACTGATATACAATTGCAGTTAGAAAAGGAAAATCTCTTCTCTATTTAATATTTCATTTCACTTATTACAATAGTGTATCTGTCTTTTTTTTATTAAGTGAGCATTGAGGCAAAGACAGACTTCTGCATGCACCCAGACCAGGATCCATCTGGCAAATCCCCTACCAGGTGATTCTCTGCCCATCTGGGCTGCTGCTCCATTGCTCAGCAACTGAGCTATTTTAGTGCCTGAGGCTAGGCCATGGAGACATCCCCAGTGTCCAGGGCCAGCTTTGTTAGAACCATTCAAATCATGGCTGAAGGAGGAGAAGAAAGATGGATATAGGGCAGGGTGAAGAAGCAGATGGTCACTTCTCCTGTGTGCCTTGACCAGGAATCAAATATGGGACTTCCACATACTAAGCCAACACTCTATCACTGAGCCAAACAGCCAGGGCTGCATCTTTCTTCTTCTAATAAATGCATTTCTAAAATTCTAATGCAAACTCTTCCATAAACTACTTAAAGACAAAAACATTCTTAGGTAACATAGGTGTCCATAGCCTCATTTCTATTTGATACTTCTTAATGGTAGCTGATCACTACGAAGACTTTCAGTGAAAGATCCTAACAATATCTTCATTTTGTGTGTATGTGTGTGTGGTTCACTTTGTCAAAGAGTAAAGATTCATGACTGAAGACTAAATGGCTGTGAATTTTATCTGGGCAAGAGACCAATTAACACTTGGTAAAATCAAAATCGTATACCCCTTGACATTCAAAGAACTATATTTAATGCTTTTTTTTTGGAAGTCAAAAGAAAGATCAAACACATATGCTAGAGAGCAGGCTAATAAACTCTTATGTCGATTCTTTTCAACACCCTCAGAATCACCAAGACAGAAAACTAATGAATATCTTAAAGTGACACATTACAACTGTCATTTACTCAAGAGTGGTAGATAAATTAGAAAGGGATGAAATGTAACTTGGTGACTTAAAGGATCATAAGACATAAGATTATTTTAATTTAATGAAAAATGCATTTATTTAATAGCCTATTTATTTGTTTGAGTAATCTAAAAGCATAAAATTAATATAGAATGAAGTATTGACCTTAAAGGAAAACCAGCATGTAAAACTCTTACGTTTTGCCATAAATAAAATCTGTCTTTAAGCTATCAGGCCACCAGGACAAAGATTTCTGCTTCTGTACCCAAGGCAAATGATTCTGTAAAATTAAGATAGTAAATGCTCAATGCATCCATGGTTGATAGAGTCAAATGATATTTGATTTATGAGTATATGTCTAGCTTCAGTAGAGACATAGTCAGATACATTCTTTGTGAATATCAGAGAGCCATGATTTTCTTTCCTCCCCTACAAGTTGGTAAGTTTCTAAGGAATTCTTACTAATCTAAAGTTAAATGGCACCTATTTGGTGCAAATAATGTTATAAACATTTCTGAGGTAACAAATAGCATTTTATTTTCTCCTTCTTTTGGCTTTAGTCTCCACTACAAAATGCTAAACTAATTTTTTTACAGTATTCTAGGTTTAAACCCAAGCATCACCATTTTAAACTCTGGCGTTGGGCAAGGTATTTCAATTCTCCTATAACTAAGTTTCCTCAATTACAAAATTGTGATAATGATATTATCTATCCACAACATAGTTGTGAAATTTAAATGAGATAATATATGCAAATTTGTAGAAAGCAAATTTCAAGAAACACCAGCCTTTATTAGTACTAGTATTCTCTTGTCACCTACTGATTCACAGAACACTGAATTAATTCTCCTGATTTCAAAATAGTCATTAAGAACACTGTGCCTCTGCTGGGCATTGTGGAGTATATGTCCTATAAAAAGTCACCAAGGTACCCTCCTGTGTTCCGTAGCCAGTTGCTTTGGTTAGAGTCCATAAATGCTGTAAATAAAGCTATTTTGAACTTTAAAACAAGGAAACACCTTATATGTGTAAATATCTAATTTATAAATGACAAATACCTACAAGTCATGACATACTGCTGTCCTAACTCTGATTTTTAAAGTTACTGATCTCCATTTAGTCATCATAATCACAAGACATTGGTCCAGACCTCAGATTTTCTCCCATAGAGGAAATCTGGGCTGGAGGTATTGTTGGTAGCTCTTTGCAGAATGAAGGAAAGAGAAGGACAAAGAAAGCCTCTTGGAGGAAAGAGGCCAAACCAGGATTCTTTCTACTCTATCCCTTCAGGTAGTGGCAGTTTTGACTCAGAATTCCTCTTGATGTTCATCGGTTAAGAAAACCTATGTTGTGGGCACCCTGGGCTGAGTGTTTCAGAGCTCTAAGCCTGGCTGCTTCCTCCTCTCGTCTCCTTACCAAACCCTTTCTTTATACCTATTCTCTCTATTTGCAATATTTAACAACCGCCGGCTTCAGTAGCATGGGGCAGAGTCTGAGGGCCTTGTGTTGTAGCAGGTATAAACTCTTCAGCAGCTGAGTCACAGATATGGCCCAGGGGGCCAGCTGGCACGTGGGAGTGAGGGGCAGTCCAGTATTTAGAAGCAGACAGAGAACAATGGATCTTCAGCACCTGGTATGGACGAACCAGTGTGACTGGCTGAATGTCAGCCCTACATACCATGACTTTATATAATAGCTCTGATTGTTAGTTGTGTTCAAATGTGTTTGCTGTCTAATTAGATTGTAGCAACACAGGAGCAAAAGGAGGTTTTTGTGTTTATCTTTAACACCAGCTGAATGTAGGTTTCTTAGAAGATTCTCTAAACATATTTAACTAATTAAAATAAAGAGTTTCTGATGGATGTGACATGTGACACAGAGTTTGCAATTCAAGAAATGCAACTTTCCAGAAAAAAAGATGTCACCTCTACAGATACAACTCTATGGAAAGAACTCAGTGTGGGGTGATGGTCCCAGCACAGCAGGGCTGGGGCGAAAAAACATTGAGGGGTACTTTAGCTCGAGGACTATAGGTCAGGTTACTAACAATCATATTGAAATTAAAAATCTAGACTGGGTGAAAGAAAGAAAAATGATCCCTAGAAATACTCTTAAATGGTATTGCTTAGGATTTTTAATAACTCTTCTGCTAGGATCTAGGCAAAAATATAATTCTTTCCTTCTATTTCTGGGGAGACTTTTGCCACCCCTTCAACAGAAATTTCTCTATATCTCTAGGAAGCCTGGAAATTAATACATCCATAACGGGTGCTGGGTTGCTCCGCCGGGTAATAGCGGCACTATTAGAAATGAATCCCTCTTTGCTCATTTTAGCTTATGCCTAGAAAATGTTGTTGTCACATGGTGAGCCAGAAATCCATTCAGAGAGGCTTCATTTCACTGGATTATCTCTTTTGGAGAGTATTGGGATCTAAACAGTAGTGGAGAGAGGTTTTGTTGGCATGGCAGAAGGAACGACAGTGAATTTTTCACTAAAACCGTGATTTGTTTCACCTTTAACAAGGGGATGATTGCTCCTCTAATTATAATTGAGCTATTTCTCATAAGAGTTTAATTGAAGGAACAGGGCACAATTTCAAACTTATTGACCCAGCGTGCTTCAAAACTGTCACCTTATTTATCAACATTTGCATCTGTAATTAGCAAGTGGGAAAATATGAGGTGACATGCAAAAGAATAATTACTTCACTGAGTTTAGTCTTGATAAACAGGCAACAGATTTTTTAAAGCTGATACTGCCAGAGCAAAAAGCTGCCGGCCGCTGGAGGCTCAGCCAAATGAGCAGCATCAGGTGGCTCTCCATCTAATTGATTATTAATGTGGCCACTGAACACTTTGTTTGGTGAAAGGCATGCATGTTTGTGCTGCCGTTCCTCATAACTGGTTCGTGTTGATGCATTTCCACGCAGGTGCATTGTCTTCCAAGCTGTGCTTTCTATTCTTTGCAAGCAAAAGAGGTTTAGAGAGAAAAGAAGAGTTTGAATACTAATTTGAGGGAAGACATTGCTTGTGGTGTCTACTATTATCTGTTGGAATTTTTTCCTACCATGCATGTAGAAGCAAGAAGGACTTTTGATTTTAAGATGATGATCCGTCCTGCAAACAGGTTTGCACAAGTATTAGGTTCCCTGACTCATAGTCAGCTTGCAAGTTTTGCATTGGTCCAATTAATATTTGACAATGTCACCTCTTTTTCTTTTTTTTATTTATTCCTTTTAGAGGGTGGGGGGGAAGAGCAGGAAGCATCAACCCATATGTGCCTTGACCAGACAAGTACAGGGTTTTGAACCAGTGACCTCAGTGTTTTAGGCCGACACTTTATCCACTGTGCCACCACAGGTCAGGCGACAATATCACCTCTTTATTATAGTCACTTAATATGTTTTTCTTCCATGTTTGTCCTTAAAGGATAATATACACACAGATTACCACAAGTCCAGATAACTGAGTAAATTAAATTAAAAATAATAATAAAATTAAATAGTAGCAATATCAATTTAAAAAAAATAAGAAAATAAACCTTCTCTGACTTATAATAGATTTGTGTCTTGACTTCTACATATACATTTCTTTGAGCCTATAGTACACACTGAGTTGTTTTTTTTTTGTTTTTTTTGGTTTTTTTTTAATTTTATTTTATTTTTAATTTTTTTTATTTATTCATTTTAGAGAGGAGAGGGAGAGACAGAGAGAGAGAGAGAGAGAGAGAGAGAGAGAGGAGAGACAGAGAGAGAGAAGGGGGGGAGGAGCTGGAAGCATCAACTCCCATATGTGCCTTGACCAGGCAAGCCCAGGGTTTCGAACCGACGACCTCAGCATTTCCAGGTCGATGCTTTATCCACTGCGCCACCACAGGTCAGGCCACACTGAGTTTTTTAAATCATTAATTCATTGAGTCAAGAAATAGTTATTGTCCACTCACTGTGTGCCCGACACTGTTCTAGTTGCAAGAGATTCAAGTCAGTCAAAAGTTTCTGAAGGGTAATAAAACAAAGCTAAACACTAAATAAGAATGGAAACAAATGAGGAGGATATTGTCAGATGATTACAAAACAGAGGAAATGCCACAAGGTCATGTCTGAGAGGTTGATCGTTGCTGGGGATTGGGAGTCCCTTTGAAGTCCAAGGAGAAGCTTTCTGAGGATATTATGTTTGGGCTGAGATCTGAATGACAAGAAAGAGGAGACTTGATAAAGATCTGGGTCAGGAAACTCGGGGCAGGGGGAGCAGACTCAGAAGGAGCTGATGCGGGTTATTGATTGAGAAGGCGGCTGGTGTCTCTGAGACAGCGTGGAGGGCAGGAACACCTTCTGATAGAGTGCAGAGGACAAGCTTGCAGAGTTCCTTCTGAGTTCATGGAAAGTCATTGAAGATGTTAAGAAAGGAACTGTCATGTCCCGATACATATCTTTGAAAGATAATTTATTTCTGCTATGTGGAAACAGATTCTGGGAAGTGTCAGATTGAAAGCAGGGGTACCATTTAGGAGATCTTCCAAGAGAAAATGGTTGCTGGTCTTAGATGAGAGTAGAAGAGATGGGAAAGCAAGGAAAAATAAAGGACATATTTTAATTCCTGTGGAGCTGTGGAAGAAAGAATTCTGAACATCTTTTAAAATTTGGTTTTATTAAATGAAATCTAGAAAACAATTAACCTTGCAGAAGAAAGTGGACTCTCCCGTGCTAAAGCTCAGTGCCCCTTCAGCAGCAGACAATGACTTAACCTGGGTCCATAATCAGGACAGAAAGGACTTTTATAGCTACAGCCTTTATTTCTTGAAAGAAGTTTATGTTTCTTGCATAAGTTATCTTGCTTTAGAATTTCTTTTAATGATTCTCCCTATGCCTATTGGCAGTATTTACCGTAAATTGATTGTGGGATGAAAAATGGTTTAGAGAGCCAAAAGCCAGTGTTTTCTAAAGGTGGTAGACTTAGCAAGAGTCCTGAACACTCTTCATTGGTAAATAAGAAGAAATGTTGAGATTTACTTATCCTGAAAGTCAAGGTGATAGTAAAAAACTGCTTAGAAACTATCCATGGACTAGTCAATTCATAGTCCCTGCCCTGGAAAATTTAGTATTTTAAGGACATTTCTGTACCATTTTACTCCCTTGGACGATATTAGGGATATTTAATCTGCTTTGGGGTTTTTTCAGTAGTTGTCACTATTGGTTCATTTATGAACATCCTTTTATCATAGTCAAACCTAGACTTTAGAAATGGACAAGTTTTAAGACAAGTTTGCTCTTCCAATATGGCCTGTGTGAGCATTCACCTCTCCAAAGCAGTGAGCTAGGCATATATGCAGTTAAGAGAGTATTCCCCTAGAACAAAATTTCCATTTCTTTGCAGAAGTTATAAGAACTGAGTGAAATGTCACTACAATTTCCACTTTTAAAAAAATCCTTCCGCTATGTATATTTTTCAATTATATAAAGATACAGTTTTAACTTTTTTGAAGACCAACCTTTTTTTTAAGCATAAAAATACACATACTTTTACGATCTTACTGAAAAGTGCAAAGTTTATTGAACAGTGGACAACACAAGTAAATGACTCCCTTAGTTTATTGCAAATCTGAGAAGGAAATAGCTTCATAAATGATGTAGCCTTGGATTGTTGACAAGAGAGAACATCTATAACAGTTTCTATGATAGCTTGGGGAACAGGGGCTCTTTGCATAATTTTTTTAAATGGCCTTTTGAGTCTTATATTTTAAAATACTATTTTATGTGGTACACACTTTCTTTGTTAAGTTGGACATAGACATTAATCACTTGGCATGCATGTTTTTATTTTCATTTTATTTTTTATTTTTCAATTACAGTTTACATTCAGTATTATTTTGTTTTAGTTTCAGGTGTACAGCATAGTGGTTAAACAACCATATACTTTACAAAGTATTTCAGGTACTCACACAGTTACTATGATGTAACTGACTATATGCCCCATGCTATAGTTTACATACCTGTGATGTATATATCATTTCATAACTACCACCTTATACTTCGTAATTCCTTCACTTTTTTCACCAGCCCTCCAAACCCCTCCTCTCTAAGAACCATCAGTCTGATCTCTGTATCTATGAGTCTGTTTCTAGTTATTTATTTTATTTTTTGGATTCCACATTCAAGTGAAATCATCTAGTATTTTTCTTCCCTTTTTGACTTATTTCACGTAGCATAATACACCCTAGTTCTAGCCATACATTCCCAAATGGTAAAATTTCATTCTTTCTTATAGCTGAGTAATATTTCATTGTATATATGAACCATAACTTTCTTATCCACTCATTAAGACACTTTTTACCCACAACTTTATGGGTAAAGAACATTTATTTGCATTCTATAATGAAGGCTTTCTTGGTCATATGAAGGCGCCTACAAGGGATTGGTAAGAGACTTATTTCAAGTGTGAGAAACAAAAAGAAAATCATTCTGGAATTTCAAACTCTGGAGCAATTGCAACTAAAGCCTATCGGGTGAAAGTCTACAGAAGGTTTATTAGCTATAGTTATCTTTTAGAATTGTCAAGGTCTTTATATTCAAGATGTGATGCATAGATTATCTCTATTAACACAATCTGGGAGCTTTTTAAAAAGGTAGAATATCAAGCCACGTACGCGTAGACCAGTTGATCAAAACCCACATTCTAGTAAGATCATCAGAACCAGTTTTGAATACCAGTTCTCAAATTACCATGCACATTGGGAATCGTTAGAAAATATCAATGCTTATATTGCACCCTAAAAATAATGATTTACTAGGTATGATGAACAGCCTGTCTATCAAGATTTTTAATAGCTCCCCAGGTGATTCTAAAATGCCACAAAGTTTGAGAACTGCTGGTATAAAGGTTAAAATAAACAAATACAGGAAAAGCTTCAAACTTGTCACTTCTGAACCAGTCAGTAAAACTTGGCAGACTCCCAACTTCTAGCTAATTCTTCTTTTAGAAGCTTGGCTTGGCTGAGTGTGCATTTGATAATTGCCACATAATTGTTTTTCCCATTTGTTTGATTAATGTACCTGCATACAAGGATTCCAGGCTGAATTTCCATTCTCTTAAGTGTATATACTTTTCTCAACTCTGCTCTGTCATTTTCAACCTCAGTGTCCTGTCTTTAGGACCTCAGTTTGTGTTCAACAGTAACCTTTCTGATAGATGCGGATTTTTCTGCCTAATGGCTGCTGGACCTACTTTTCATGTTGGGTGGCATGTGGCAGTCCCACTCTGTTAATTAGAACAAATGTGCCAATTATGTTAATGTTTCTCCCGATACCAATCAGAGAATAATTAGACACAACACATCTGTCTTTCACAGAGGAGTAGAATAGGAAAGCACACTGCAAGGTGCTTTGCTCTTTATTATTGACATATATGATTAGACAATACCTTAAGCAATCACAGTTAAACAGTCATGTATCATAAGGGCAAAGGTTGCCAGTAGCTACTTGGGGAGCTGAACACTTCTAATGTTAGCAATTTCCTGACCAATGTTTAACTATCTCTAAAGAACTTCTGCAAAGAATTTAAGTAGTCTTTCCTTCCATTAAAAAAAGAAATAAATTACTCTGCCCTATCAGTAAAATGCAGGCAATGTTATTTACCCTGAACTACAGAAAGAAACAAGTTCTTAAGTATAATTATTTAAAACTCTCAAAAAGAACTTCACTTCATTGATACAAAAGCTTGCACACTGAAATAAATCACAAAATTCTGCCTTTAGGATTATATTACAAGTGTTGTAAACCTATGTCAATCACCTTCAGATTTATAGTTTGTTATTATTTCTGCTTATATCTTTCTTTGTGTCTTAACATTTAGCTTTCTGATTAAAGGAAAATTGATATTGCTTCTGCTGTGTTGGCAATTTTTTAGAGAAATAGAGATGCAGCCAAATTATTTCATAATATAATAATGCCTCTCCCCTTGTGTTGATTCTGGAAGTACAGAGACTTATGAAACTAACACATTAGTCTTGAAGATCGCCAAAGCATATCTTTTCTTTCAATTTCTTTTCCATTGATAAAGGGTTGCAGAGAGAAGCAACAGCTTTTTGTTCTACTTGGTTGTTCCATTTACTTGAGCACTCATTGATTGCTTCTTATATGTGCCCTGACCAGGTCTTGAACTTGTGCCCTTGGCATGTAGGGATGACGCTTTATCCACTGCAAGCTACCCTGCCTAGGGCCAGTGCATTTCTTAAGCACTTCTTAGCTAAAGCTTTTTGTTAAGTTTAAAATTTAAAGTATATATACTATAGCACATATGGCTCACATTTCCGATGTTTAATAATAATCGACGATGTGCTTTTGTCATCTAAAAGTAAAACATCATTGTTATAACGTATGTATTATTGTGGCTTCAAATATATTGCCCCTATTGTTCCTTTAGAAACAGTTGATTAGAAAATAGACTGGAATTTCAGATTATAAATTTTTTTTTCCCTACTGTGACACTGATTTGCTTAAACAGAACAAAGGAACAACTCACAGCAGACATTTAATATACTTGAATTTTACCTAATGCTAGGCATTCCTGGAGGGCCTTAATATGAATCATTCTAAGATGTGTTCCTCTTGCCCAGGGATTGGAAGGATGAGGCAACAAGAAAGAGGAGATGGTGGTTGATTTATTAGTATTACATCTTTCTACCCCAACTATTTGTATTTTATTTTTAATAGTTAAACATGAACATAATTATGTTTTAAACAATTTTAGTAGTAAAACATGAAAGAAATTACGGGAGATAAATAATGTTTGGAAAGTAACAATCTGATATAAATAGATCTCCCACTTTATATTCTCTTTACGTTGGATAATTTGGAATCTGTCTTAGGTAGTCTAGCTTTTATGATATTGAATTAGAAAGAGGAGAGGGGAATGAATAAAGAGGAGAGGGGATGAATGTGGCAAGTCAAGACTCAATTAGTGATTATAATTTGTTTTGTATAAATTATAAACTATAAATGGATAATCCATTGGGAATATTAATCTACTTTTGCCTATCTTTGCTGATGAAAAATACATCAAACATTAAATTTAAACTGAAAAATAAAGTTTTTAGGGAAGAGATAATGCAGAATTCTTGAAACATCAGAGCTGTTAAATGCTGGAGAAGACCCTCAGAAGATGTTATGGAAGTCTGAGTCATTGAAAAGTGATCTCCATGTTTTGCTGCAAAACTTCTCTTTTCCTGACAACACTTATATAGCCAATAGTTCTGATTTTATTAAAACTATAAGACCATGTAGGTAAGAGCCATAAGAAAGTTGATTCTTAAATTGCACCACACAGGAAGGGATGGCACTTTTATACACCTTTTCTGGGAACACCCAGTATGGGGCCGATATGCCCCAGCCCTAAAACATAAGCAAATTGGGAATTATTCGTCTTCATAATAAAATCATGTTATTGTTTCTGAAAACTCAGTGCCAGACTAAAGGTGCCAATTGAACTGAAAGACTTAATTGTTCGAGGGATTTCTAAACATTTTATCATCCCACTGTGAGAGCTGGGAACCTCTCCTCCTACAGGAAAGCTAGAAATATGAGAGTTCTGGTACATACATTAAAAAAGAATTGAGACTGTAAATAAGCAAAACTTTCCTCACCGGTAGAGTTTAATGAATGAAGACTCATAAATCAACACAGATAGCCACTCATATGCAGTGGTAAATAAAAGTCAGATTTCTCTTAGTGTCATTTTTCCTGGATTTTCCTGTGTTCACTGCTTCCTAATTCCAGGTGCTTTCCCTTCCTTCCATATGTCATCAAGTCTTCTTACAACCCCAGGCAGGATGGTCCATCCCTTCGTGCAGGTGAGGATTGTGATTCTGAAAGTTTACGGCCTACACAATGCTGCAGCTCTGCACAGGAGAGGGCCTGACACAGAGCCCAGTCTCATCGACTCCAAAGCCCATGTTTTTTCCTGTAACCAAAAAAGGTTTATTGCCTGTGTGTTTCTGAAACTTAGCTCATTTAAATGATATGCTATCTGATCAGTTTTGATGAACTAATCAGGTAATATCCAGACAAAGATACCTTTTGGGAAAATTCATTTTTTTGAAAAGTGTTACATTATCTCATCAATTTCTAAAAAATAAGCACCCCTGGCCCTGGCCGGTTGGCTCAGTGGTAGAGCATCGGCCTGGCGTGCAGAAGTCCCAGGTTCGATTCCCGGCCAGGGCACACAAGAGAAGCGCCCATCTGCTTCTCCACCCCTCCCCCTCTCTCCTTCCTCTCTGCCTCTCTCTTCCCCTCCTGCAGCTGAGGCTCCATTGGAGCAAAGATGGCCCGAGCGCTGGGCATGGCTCCTTGGCCTCTGCCCCAGGCGCTAGAGTGGCTCTGGTCGCAACAGAGCGACGCCCCGGAGGGGCAGTGCATCACCCCCTGGTGGGCAGAGCTTCGCCCCTGGTGGGCGTGCCGGGTGGATCCCAGTTGGGCGCAGGGGGAAGTCTGTCTGACTGTCGCTCCCTGTTTCCAGCTTCAGAAAAATACCAAAAAAGAAAAAAAAATAAGCACCCCTATTTGTGTTTCATGTTGCTATTATTGACACTTCATAAATATGAAAATTTTAGAATTTTATAATATGTAATGAGAAACTAAACTCAGTTACTGCTTTATTTATATTAGATTATGTCAATAATTTTTAAACATATTTTATTGGGTGATGTCCAAGAAATTTTTCTAAATATTTTTCTAAAATAAAATTAATTGATATGTTCTATAAGTTTCCAGGTCACATATTTTTGGTGTGTAACAATACTGATCCTAGTTCTATGATAATACTTTCTTTGCACTTAGAAGTCATTTTTCAGCTTTTAGATATCAAAATATTGTGATTGTCTGAAACTTTATGAGTCTTAATTATTAACATTTTGTCTAATTTCTAGCACCTGTAATACTCCTTGGTACATAGTAGCTGTTTAATAGCTACTCAAATCAGTGAACCAATTTTGAGTAGATCCTATTGACTTCTATTTTCCTATGCGGTCATATCTTTATTCTTTTTGAATGTGGCTATATATTGCATTTAAGGGAATGATCTTTACAAAATCTGGTTGTTTCTGGTAGTAGCTTTATTTTCTTTATGGGTAAACTTCATTCATTCATGCCTGTGTTCATACACTCACTCATTCATTCTTTTCACCACACTTCAGTCATGAAGGCTTTATTTATGCTTCACTAACATTTGCAGTTGCTTTTTCCTGTATCCAAAATGCTCCAGCTCAGTATGATTGGTATTTTCTTGGTATTCACATCTTACTGTATAGTTACCTTAGTCACCTCCTAAGAGAGGCCTTCCCTGCCATCAAAAACAAGAGTCAACTAACTGTAGCCTGCAGGCCAAATAGAGTCCACCGCCTATTTTTGTAAATAAAGTTTTATTAGAACACAGCCTTGCTTATTTATTTACATATTGTTTATGGCAGATGTTTAGAGATCATATGACCCACAAAATCTGAAATATTTACTATGTAGTTCTTTACAGAAAACTTTTTATGACTCTTGATCTAAAGCACTGCGTAATGCTGATTTATGATTTTCCTAGCCACTGAAATTACCCAATATGTTTATTTATTTGGATTTTGTCTTCTCTCTTGAAAATTACTTGATTTACTGATATATTCCAGGTACTGGGAAGAGTGAGGCCACATAGAAGATGCTCAACAAATATTCATTAAATAAATAATCAATACATTCTGCTGGGATGCTATGCTAGATACCATGAACTTAAAGTGAATAAATATTCAGAGATGTTCAAAATGTCTCATATTGACTATATCATATACATATGTGTAGTTGTGCTCTCAGGAGCTCCCAGGAGAGGAGTTCACAAACTTGACACAGATTATTACAGTGAAGTACAATAAATGGTTTGAAAAGAGTGCTGGAGTTGCATATGAAAGGAAAATGCTGACTCTGCTTACCAAAGACAACAAGGGCTACAGAAAGCAAGTGTCTCCTGAGGTGGATATTGAAGAATGAGTGGAATTCTCTCGGCAGAAAAAGAGGAGAAAAGCATTATGGAGTGCACAAAATATATAGAAGTATGAATGGCCATGTTAATGACAGTCACATGCTTCTGTTGAGAAGTCAGATGTTATCCTTCTAGGGGCTCCTCTGTAGGTAATTAACTGCTTTTCTCTTGTAGCTTTTAGTATTCTTTCTTTGTCTCTTAACTTTGGCATTTTAATTATGATGTGTCTTGGTGTAGACCTCTTTGGGTTCCTCTTTAATGGGACACTTTGTGCTTCTTGAACTTGTGTGACTTTTTCCTTCATCAATTTAGGGAAATTTTCAGCTATAATTTTTTCAGACAGGTTCTCTATCCCTTCTTGGTTTTCTTCTCCTTCAGAAACCCCTATGATGCAGATGTTTGTTTCTCTTCATGTGGCACAGAGGTCTCTTAGAGTTTCTTCCATATTTTTGAGACTCTTTTCTTTTTGATGCTCTGCTTCTGTGCTTTCATTTATCATGTCGTCTAAATCACTGATTCGATCCTCTGCTTCATCCAACCTGCTGTTGATTCCTTCCAGTGCAGTCTTCATTCCTGATATTGTCCTTGTCATTTCTTACTAGTTGTTTTTTTATGATTTCGATGTCCTTTTTGATGCTTGTTGTCTGTTTGTGTAAGTTCTCATTGTGATCATCCATTGTTGCTCTAATATCTTTGTGCATCCTAAAAATCATAATTTTAAACTCAGTGTTTGGTAGTTTGGTTACTTCCGTTTCACTTAGTTCTTTTTCTGAGGATTTCTCTTCTTGATTCATTTGAGCCATATTTAATTGTCTGCCCATTTTGCCTGTATATTAGGTAGTACTGTCTGACTTTGAAATTTGTTGTGGTGTCTTTATGAGGAAGATGGGCTGAGTAGTACTTACATCCAGACCACCTGATTTTCTTGCTCTAGGAATGCTTCTTGAGGGTAGTATTTACCCTCCTGTTGTATGTGCATATTGAATGCACATGGTCCTTTCATGGATACAGTTATCCGTTCAGGCTGGCTGGCTCTAAGGGTCAACCTTGATCATTTATATTTGACATTGTACAATGTCTGTTCTGTTGGGCATATTTATTCTCTGAAGTATCTGGTGCCTGCTAGACACCTCCTTTGGGTGTGCTGCTTGTGTAGCTAGCTGAGTAATTTTGATGCTGTCTGCCACCCACTACTGGATGTATTGGTTCTGGCTCTTTTTGAGTTGGCATCAGCTGTTGTTTGTAACCTGTTGTGGGCTACCTGTCTGGAGTTACTTCTTTGTTCATTGTTTATGTCTGTGTTTTCAGTGCCTGGGTAGTGTTGGAGGGGCCAACCTGTGTATAAGGATCTACTTTCTTCTGCTTAGAGAAGACAGTAGCTCTGTAAGAGTCCCAATCTCCATCAGATTTGTCTCCACTTTTCAGCTGCTCCACCTCCTCTTGCAGCTATGTGGTCTTCGAACAGAGTCATCAGTAGAAAGACTATAGTTTGGGCTCTGACTGGCCTTACCCTACCAACCCCTCTATAGGTTGCAAGCTTATTGGGTTAGGACAGTTGAGGTTGGTAATACAATGTTAGTGGAACCCCCTACTTCAGGGTTCTCTTGGTCAGGAGTTCAGTACAGGGAAAGTGGCCCCTACTCCTAAGCCTAATCACTTAGCCACTGTTGGGTACTCAAATTTATGTCTTCCCAGCAAGTTCAGCAACCAGCTCAGATTGCATGGGGCTGACAGTCCCCTCCCCTAGTGAGACCTTAGACTCAGGGAGGAAGACTAAGAGAGTCCTTCCCTGGGGCTTACTGTTCCCCTCAGAAAGTGGCTAAGCCCCTCAACAGACCAAACAATGGGCTCGCGGAGACCCACACTTTAAATGTTTATGCTCCAAGCCTCCCTCCCTTCCTCCTGTGGAATCTAGCCCAGCAGGAAAGGATGTCCAGCATCCCGCATGGTGGACTGTGAAGCTCCACCTTGTTCAATGCACATGAGCTGCTCTGCAGTGCTGAAGGCAGAACTCACCTTAGCTGAGCCCAGTGTGGTGAGCCCCCCACCCCCAGGATACATTGCCAGCAAAGGTCTTTCAGTTCTAAACTGATGGTCTCTGCAGCTGACCACTGAATATACCAGCCCTGAACTTCCATTGAGAGAGTCTGGTATAGACCAGTGAGGGAGAATGCCCGTGATTGGCTGCCAGTAACCTTTGTGGAGCTATAAGCAATCCAGAGTTTGTGGCTGCCTCTGCTGGGTCCAGCTGCACATGGAAATACCAACCTGCACACCTCAGCTGGCTTTTACCCACACTGGGCCTGAGGAAAGGTCCACAAAAGGCCAAGGTTCCCTAAGCTCTGCCTCCTGCAGCCTCTGTCTGCTGGGTGCTTGTTGGGCTCTGCCACTGAAAAATGCCTCTGGTAGAATCTAGAACCTGAAGTAATTCAGAAATTAGGAAGGGTGGTGGATGTGGCTCCACCCCTGACCCCAGGTGTCACTCTGTCTAGACTTTTTTCACAGACCTTAGTAGGGTGTGTCCACCTGGATTCTGGGTTGTGTGGCCTCTAAGATCCAAAGGTGTGGTCTTCCAGCACTTCAGGCAGTTTCTACTGTCTTGTGTAAATTGGAAGCACTGGTTATAGACTCAGAAGCATGAAGGGTAGGGAAAACTCCAGCCTCAATGTGAAAAAACTGAGTCACTGATGCTTCCCTGCTTCCTGGCTGATCCTCCACCCAAGAAATATGGCAACTGCAGTATTAGAGAATGACTCAGCACTGGGTTCCTATGGCGGTCCCCATGGTGTGTCTCCCTGGGCCACCAACTTCACGCTCTCTTCATGCGCCTCTAGTTCTCTCAGCCCTTCCTCTTCAAAGCCCCGGGTAAGTGGCTACAAATAAGATTTTCTGTGCTGGCCTTTTAAGACGTAGTCTGTCTCCTAGAGCTTCCATCTCTTTCTTGCAGACATAAACCTTGGTTCTTTTCATCACCAAATGCTGTATGGGCACCTCTTCTAGGCTCTGGGGGCTGTAGGCTGGGGCACCCGACCTGGAGCTTAGGACTCTTGCCTCTCTGGGTGACCCTCCCTGCAGTGAGAGTCTTCTGGACCCTCCAATGCCACTCGCTCCTATGAGCGGGGCAACCCTTTCTGCATCTCTGCCCTTCTGGCATCTCTGCCCTTCCTATCAGTCTCAGTGTGGCTTCTTCTATGATCCTTAATTATAGATGCCTCTTCGTTTAGTCCAGAGTTGGTTTTTCAAGATGATTGTTCTTTTTTTTTTTTTTTTTTTTTCTGAAGCTGGAAACAGGGAGAGACAGTCAGACAGACTCCCGCATGCGCCCGACCGGGATTCACCTGGCACGCCCACCAGGGGCGACGCTCTGCCCACCAGGGGGCGATGCTCTGCCCATCCTGGGCGTCGCCATGTTGCGACCAGAGCCACTCCAGCGCCTGGGGCAGAGGCCACAGAGCCATCCCCAGCGCCCGGGCCATCTTTGCTCCAATGGAGCCTTGGCTGTGGGAGGGGAAGAGAGAGACAGAGAGGAAGGCGCGGCGGAGGGGTGGAGAAGCAAATGTGCGCTTCTCCTGTGTGCCCTGGCCGGGAATCGAACCCGGGTCCTCCGCACGCTAGGCCGACGCTCAACCGCTGAGCCAACCGGCCAGGGCCAAGATGATTGTTCTTAAATTAAGTTGTAATCCAATTTGGTCCCAGGAAGTGGCAGTTGGAATATCCGCCTACTCCATTGCCATCTTGGCATCTCAGGAGAACACAATTGTCTTTAAGATTTATATTTTAAAGAGAATTTTTGGAATTAAAAAGAATCACAATAGCCAGAGTAGGGCTAGAGAGTAAGGGCCAGGTTTGAAAAACATTTTTGCTACCATTTGTAACTTAATGGAATGGTTTGAAGAGGGAAAGGTTAAAATTGTAAACTTTGAGTTGAGGAATGGGAAAAGAATCCTAACTCCATTAATGAAAAAGAAGACTGGGGAAAGACTAAGTTTATAGAGATAGGGATGATATGAGGATATACTGAGATCAATTTTGCACCTATTATATTTTTCATATTTTTTGAGCATTCAGACGGGATTATCTAGAAAGTAATGGGAAATATGAATAGAGCTTAACAAAAATTGTGACTGAAGTTGATGCTTGAGTTAGCCATGAGAGTGAATAAGACCACCCAGCCAATGTACATATGCCAGTTATTAGAAAACCTGACTCCACAATAGCATCATCTGAGAAGCTTTAAAATCACCAATTCCCAGGCCCTTTGTCAATCAGATTCAATCAAATCCTTTGCAGGTAGAACTAAACCATGGAAAGGTCTTTAAAACTCCCCAGGTGATTCCCGTTTACAAAGCTGAAACACATGGCTATAAAATTAAAAGGGCAAAAAAATGAAAGATATTCCTGAAAATAATGAATGAAAATAAAGGGACCAGTGAAAGAGGTTTGAGAAAGAACAGATAACCAGGAGGCCAGGTATTGGGCAATGAGGGAGCCAATGAGCATCTCTGACAGTGAATTTTGAATAGGATGGTTTGTGTGAATCCAGACAGCAGCAAATCAAAGAGTGAATGGGCAGGTCAATAGATGGAAACTATGAATATTCTGCTCTGTCAAGCAGTTTAACCACTAAGGGAAAAGGAATGTGGAAGCTTAGCTGAGATGGTGGGCATGTCAAGGGGTAATTATATTGATGATTTGTTTCTAGAGTGGAGGAGATATGTGCATGTTTGTGGGTGACTTGACACTCAGAAGGAAGAACACTGAGAGGAGTTTATATATCTTATGGTTTATTTGGTCTGTTAGAAAAACACATGTCATCTACCGATGTTAAGGAAGACCACAAAATATTGAAAAATCTGTTAATGACCTAGAGCTTCAAAGAGCCTAAGAGCTGGAAGAAGTGACCAGTGAATACAATTTTTGAGTAAAATTCAGCAAGGCAAAATTGGAGATGGTTCTTGGGTATGATGTATCCACCTTAAAGTTTGTGTGTTCTGGGTAAATTTTCTCTTTTTTCTATTTGCTAACACTTTTCATCTAGAATAGGATGATCTTATTTTTGTTTTTCTTTATTAAATGTTGAACAAGATAAATGTAAAAATGACTATTTACTATGATACACTGCTCAGCAACTACCATATGCCAGGAATTATGTTGCCTAAGAAAATTATGTTACATGAGGCCTAAAGTCGTAGAACTAGTGGACAGGACAGCTGGGTCTTAGCTCTAGGTCTTTGTACTTAAGATTGAAGTGTCTTTTGTCAAGCTCTCATTGGCCTTACATAAAGTGAAGCAATATATAATACAAAACCGCAGAATCACCCAGGAGAATATGCAGAAGTTTTCTTAATTCTCAGTCTTCTTCATTCTCCCCTGATGCAGTTCCCTTCCTAATGATAAAATCACTGCGCTCCCATGCCTTAGTGTAGCAATCTTTAAATTCTTTTAGCATTTCCTTAGAAGAGTTTATATATACTATATACATATATTTTATTATATTTAAAATGTATATATCAAATAACATATAACATATATTTTAATTTTTTTTAAGTGAGAGGTGGAGAGGCAGAGGGACAGACTCCTCCTGCATGTGCCCCACCTGGGATTCACCCAGAAAGCCCACTAGGAAGCTTGTGCATCTGGGTTCTTGCTCTATTACTCAGCAACTTAGTTATTTTAGCACCTGAGGCAGGCCTTGGTGCTATCTTCAGCACCAGGGCCAACTTGCTTGAATGAGCCCTGGCTGCAGGAGGAAGAGGAAAAGAGAGAGACAGAGAGGGAGATAAGGGGGTGGGATGGAGAAGCAGGTGGTCACTTCTCCTGTGGGCCCTGACCAGGAATCAAACCTAAGCTTCCACATGCTAGGCTGACACTCTAACATTGAGTCAGCTGGCCAGGGCTGTATTTTAATTTGGTATCTAAAATTTTTATCATAAAATTAAATAATAGGAAATGACATTATTTCTGGGTTTATTATAAATATTTGGTATCTTTGTAAACATTCTAATGATCTCTTACCCAACATTATCCATTGACAAAATATGAGAATATATAAGAATAGGAATATATATAGCATTCCTTTTTCTATTTTTGCTTGTATTTCTATGTTATTTCCTCTATAGCAGCGGTTCTCAACCTGTGGGTTGCGACCCCAGTGGGGGTCGAACGACCAAAACACAGGGGTCGCCTAAAGCCATCAGAAATACATATTTTATTTAAAAATGTAGTGTATAATAAATATGTATATATTTTCCGATGGCTTTAGGCGACCCCTGTGTTTTGGTCGTTCGACCCCCGCCGGGGTCGTGACCCACAGGTTGAGAACCACTGCTCTATAGATTTTTACTCTAATATATTTGTGCATAAAATTTTTATTGATCACCATTTTATACTTTTCTGTAATAAAAATATGCATATAAATTTTATTTCTTATGGTTATACAGATTTTAGTGTTAAATTTCTTTTGGATTAAGTTTGCAGTACATTCATTTTGATTACTACGTGATTTGTCTGAAGAATCCAAATGTATTGCGCACTTTGAAAAAACATTATTTAGCATACATACTGAATTTTTATTAGAAATATATATTTTAATAGGTGAAGTGGGGTTGTCCTCTCCATCAGTTAGCTCATTTAGCATGTTTGAATGTTACTTACCACAGACATGAGACAGGATCAGATCAATTTTATTTCTATTGATCATTTATAACAGACACAAATACAGGTGAGATTGTTCTCATCCATAAATAAGTAAATAAGAATACATGTAGTTACCCAATTCTTTGCACATGTTTAGAATTGCATGCCAAACATAACATAGTATTCTATCGTCAAAATTTATGTTTTGTGACCCATCCACTGGCATATTAAATCCTTCTTCAATTTTAATGAAAGCAATGATTTGTAAACTACCTGATTTGCAAAAGGATTTGTTACCCTGTCATTACAGTCCCTTACTCTGTCAACTACCATACTTAAGTTCCCAATCACTCACTTGTTTGGCACCCAGGGTGTTTTTACATCCTTATGTAATATATAATAATGAGATTGGAATGCAAGAGATTCTTTATTTTTAAAGGTAGGGGCAACTTCTCAGGGAAGTTAGTTTTAGGATGAATGCATATGAAAGTTAAAGATATAAATACTGATTCCCTTAAAAATATTTTTGCACCCTGGCTGATTTGCTCAGTGTTAAAGCATCAACCCGACATGTGGAATTCCTGGGTTTGATTCCCCATCAGGGCACACAGAGGTGACAATCTGCTTCTCCTCCCTTCCCCCTCCCTGTTCTCTCTTTCTCTCCTCCTGCAGCCATGGCTCAATTGATTCAAGCGCACTGGCCCCCCATTGGCTGCAGGCACTGAGGATAGCTCTATGGAGACCCTGCTTCAGGCACTAAAAATAGCTTCTTTGTGAGCATGGGCCCCATATGGGCAAAGCATTGGCCCCAGATAGAGGTCGCCGGGTGGAACTCAGTCAGGATGTATGTGGGAGTCTGCCTATCTCCCCCTCTTCTCACTTATATAAAAATGGATATAGCCTGACCTGTGGTGGCGTAGTAGATAAAGGGTCGACCTGGAAATGCTGAGGTCGCCGGTTCGAAACCCTGGGCTTGCCTGGTCAAGGCACATATGGGAGTTGATGCTTCCAGCTCCTCCCCACCTTCTCTCTCTCTCTCTCCTCTCTCTCTTCCTCTCTCTCTCTCTCCCTTTCTCTCTCCTCTTTAAAATAAATAAAATAAAATAATTTAAAAAAAGAAGGAAATCTTAAAAAAAATAGATATATATTTTTACATGTGCACCACTTAGAAAATTTTACATACTGGACACTTGAATATCAATTTGAAATTTCACTGTTTTCAAACTCCTTTTTTACTAAACTGGAAAGCATTTTCCTTAGTCACTTATATGCCATGTTTTATAATCCTTTATGTGACTTAAGGTGTTATTTTTCCAGGTAATTTGCATATGAAGAGAACCTTCTAATGATAGAATCCAAAGCTTCTTCTTCTTAAAGACATTTCAAGTCACAGTAAAAAATGTGGGAGTAACTTTGGAGAATAAGGAGACTTTCATGAGGCCTCTGAAACCACAGTGCACCCAGTTCTGAAAGTAAACCTGTGCTGGTTCCATAAGAGTCAGCAGGGTAGTGGGGATACCAGAGGATGGGTCCATGGGCCCTTCCCTGTGATGATACCACTTTCCTGGGGGACGCCAACCAGAGGCTAGCCCATGCCCACGATTGGAGTGGCCTAGGTGTGTCTCGGTGTCAGTGGTTTCTCAGGCACCATCACACGACCCCAAGCCCATCCTATCTGCTCAAGCTGCAGCACTGTAGGGGCCTCCCCCCAGTTCTTGGCTTACTGGACAAAGGAGAGCGCAGAGTTCAGGCAGTCCTGACTTCAGATCTAGACTTCACTGTGGGCTGTGTAAGCTGGTGTTAGCTCTTTTCTCTGAGCATCTTCCTCCTCATGTGAAAAAGATGGGAATATAAATACCTCTGTCACTGTGCTGTTGTTGGGCCTAGAGGTGTATACACACTTACCTGGGTACCTGGGATGCCCCACAGGAGCTCACTGTCTTTCTCCGTTTTCAGTTTTCACCAACACATCCCATCTCTCTCACCTCCTTCTCTGTCCTCCCAATTTCAGTGCAGGGAAAATCTTCTGTTTTCAAACTCCCTTAAACCAGGTCAGGATTCACATCAGGGACCATAGGACCATGTTTCCCTCCATGTCATGCCCCCTCCTTCTTGCATCTCAAAGGATGGTATTATTCCGTAACCACAGGATGTGCTCATAATTTCTCTCTTCTTACCCATGAGACAAGTTACTCTGGCCCAGAATCCTTCCTGTGTGGGGAAAGAGAAGCAGGAGAGAGCTCAGGACACAAACTCCTGATTTGCAGGCACAGGGAAGAGCTGAGGGAACTAGAAGGAAACTCCAGTGCTTGGGGATGTGGATAAAGGTGTTAGAGTAATGATGTGTGGGCCGGTGTACGGGAGTGGGTTGGAGTAAGAGCTAATGTCGTTACAAGAATAAGTGATGAGGACTAACTTGAAATAACAGGAATAAACCTGGAGTATTTACAGAGGTAAAATAAAAACTATAACAATGTGAATGGTTAGGTCTAGGTAAAAGTAATAGTAATGCATAAATTGCCCATCATTTATAACTTATTACCAAGTACAATAATGAAAATTTCTCAAATTAATGTTATGAAATTCCCTTTATTAAAAATCTATTCTACTTATCCTTTTAAAAACTAATGTAGTGTGATAATTGGTTTATAACTTAAAAGAATTAGAAAATAACATTTATACAGACTGATTAAAATGTCATGTTCCGAAGCACATGCTTGCTAATTACATCTCTGGAAACATGGATTCGTAGAGTTAAGTAGAAATATGTATTTAAGTTTAGCATACAAACTAGATTGGTCAATTTCATTCTTAATCATTTATATATCTTGTACAGTACAGTCTTAAATTGTCACAATCTAATGGTGAATTGTCTTTTTCCCAATAGAAATGTCAGTGAAGGATAAAAGAATTCAGACATTAAATAAATTATTTTTTTGTTTTAGATTAACACTATCTCTGGTATGTTTTAAAGTGACTAAGGTTTTTTCCCATCTTTTTTAGTATATCTTTAATCATTTAATATTAGTAATAATTGAAGAATATTTACTGTATGTCAGGTACAAAGTAATTTATATATTAACTCATTCGATCCTTAAAAACCTTATAGAATGGGGTCCTGGCTAGTTAGCTCAGTCTGTTAAGAGCATTGCCCCGAAACAATAAGACTGTGATTTCAATCCCCATCAGGGCACACATGGGAAGAAACGAAAGAATTCTCAACTGAGTGGAGCAACAAATGAATGCTTTCCTTCCCCCTCCCCTCTCTCTCCCTTCCTCTGTCTTAAAAAAAAAATCAATAAAAATTAAGCCGTGGTCAGATAGCTCGATTGGTTGGTTGGAGCATGCTCCTGGAGCACTGTGCTGGACCAGGAAGGTTGCTGGTTCAATTCCCTGGTTGGGCCCCATACAGGAACAGTTCCATGTTCCTGTCTCCTTCTCTCAAACAAAACAAACAAACAAATAAAAAAATCTTTAAGGGATGGGTTAGAGAATTATTCTTATTTTATAAATATGTACTCTGAGGCACATGGACAATAAGAAATTACTCCAGCAGAGGAACAGATGTAGAGGGAAGTTTTTTTTTTTTTGATGTGTGCTTTTTTTTTAATTTGTTGTGTTTACATCAGCGGTTCTCAACCTGTGGGTTGCGACCCTGGTGGGGGTCGAATGACCAAAACACAGGGGTCGCCTAAAGCCATCGGAAAATACATATTTTATGGCTTTAGGCGACCCCTGTGTTTTGGTTGTTCGACCCTCACCAGGGTCGTGACCCACAGGTTGAGAACCACTGGTTTACATAGTTGCAAGTGTACCCTCAAATATATCTCCCTCCTTCCCCCCATGTTCTCTTTAATACCCCCTTTGCCCCCTCCCCCCCACCATCTTCTCACCTTCCCTCCATGATTTACTATCCTGCCCTCTATGTCTGTGTGTTATGTGTATATACTTTCACTAATGTCTTTCCTTTCTTTGATACCCTCCTCTCATTCCCTTTCCCTCTGCCTGCTTTCCCTCTGGACTCTTTGACCCCTTCTCTCCTTCTCTTTCATTCCTCAATTCAGATTGTTCATTGGATTACTCATATGAGTGAGGTCATATGACATTTTTCTTTCTCTGCCTGGCTTATTTCACTTAACATAATAATCTCCATGTCCATCCATGTTTTTGCAAAGGGTAAGATTTCTTTCTTTTCCATGGCCGCATAGTATTCCGTTTTGTATATGTACCACAGCTTTTTAATTCACTCACCTACTGATGAACACTTGGGCTGTTTCCAGATCTTGACTATTGTAAACAATTCTGCAATAAATATGGGGTGCATTTCTTTTATTGAATCAGTGATATGTTATTCTTGGGATATATTCCTAGAAGTGGGATAGGTAGGTCAAAAGGCAGTTTGTTTTTTAATTTTTTGAGGAATCTCCATATTGTTTTCCACAGTGACTGCATCAGTCTTATTTAACACCAGCAGTGCAGGAGGATTCCCTTTTCTCCACATCCTCACCAGCACTTATTATGTGTTGTTTGTTAATGAGCGCCATTCTGACTGGTATAAGGTGATATCTCATTGTGGTTTTAATTTGCATTTCTCTAATGATTAGCGATATTGAACATGTTTTCATATGCCTATTGGCCATCTGTGTGTCCTCTTTAGAGACATGTCTATTCAGTTCTTTTGCCCAATTTTTGTTTGAATTGTTTACTTTCCTGCCATTGAGTTTTACAAGTTCTTTGTAAATTTTGGTTATTCACCCCTTATCGGAGGTGTGGGCGAATATGTTCTCCCATTGTGTGGTTCATGTTGTCTTTAGCTGTGCAAAAGCTTTTTAGTTTGATATAGTCCCATTTGTTCATCCTGTCCTTTATTTCACTTGCCTGTGGAGTTAAATCAGCAAATATATTGCTGTGAGAGATATCAGAGAGCTTACTGCCTATGTTTTATTCCAAGATGATCATGGTTTCAAGACTTACATTCAAGTCTTTTATTCATTTTGAGTTTATTTTTGTGAATGGTGTAAGCTGGTGGTCTAGTTTCATTTTTTTTGCGTGTATTTGTCCAATTTTCCCAGCACCATTTGTTAAAGAGACTGTCTTTACTCCATTGTATAATCTTACCTACTTTGTCAAATATCAATTGTTCATATAGATGTGGGCTTATTTCTGGGTTCTCTGTTCTGTACCATTGATCTATATGCCTGTTCTTGTGCCAGTCCCAAGCTGTTTTGAGTACAGTGGCCTTATAGTATAACTTTATATCAGGAAGTGTGATACCCCCTACTTTCGTTTTCTTTTTTAAGATTACCGGGGCTATTTGTGTTCTTTTCTGGTTCCATATAAATTTTTGGAATATTTGTTCTATATCTTTGAAGTATGGCATTGGTATTTTAATAGGAATTGCATTGAATTTATATATTGCTTTGGATAATATAGACATTTGAATTATATTTATTCTTCCTAACCATGAACACGGTATATTCTTCCAATTGTTTGTGTCTTTCTTGATCTCTTTTATCAATGTTTTATAATTTTCTGAGTACAGATCTTTAACCTCCTTGGTTAAATTTACACCTAGGTACTTTGTTGTTTTTATTGCAATAGTGAAGGGGATTGATTCCTTAATTTCTCTTTCTGACAGTTTATTGTTGGTGTATAAAAATACCTCTGGTTTCTTTGTACTAATTATACACTACCACCTTGCTGAATTCATTTATCAGTTCCAGTAATTTTTTGACTGAGACTTTAGGGTTTTCTATGTACAGTATCAAGTCATCAGAAAATAATAAAAGGTTTACTTCTTCTTTTCCAATTTGGATGCCTTTTATTTCTTCTTGTCTGATTGCTGTGGCTAGGACTTCCAGAACTATGTTGAATAAGAGTGATGAGGGGAGTGACGTCACGGAAATGGCGCCGTGAGCAGCGCGTCCGACAGCTCTCCCCTAAATCACAACAAATTTATCAACTAGAAACAGAAAAATTTATCCTCGGAGCATTCCGGAGTTCCACACAAACTGATAGCGAAAGGACTGTTATCACTTGAATCTGAGAGACGAGGGTGTGGAGGAATCTACCACAGGGATGTTCTTTCAAACCGCAAGGAAGTGCGCCTGTGGTGAGTCAGCCCATATACTTGGGAACCGCGAGCCGCCGCGAGCAGGCCACTGCCGCGAGCGGCCGCCGCGAACCGCTGCCGCGAGCCGCCGCGCGCGCCCGGTCTGGTTGAGCACCACTGACGTTCCCAATGGCCCGCACACAGCGAGTGGGGGTCGCCGGCCACCGGTGCTCGGAGCGCCCCATTCGCGCTCGTGCCTTGGGCATTCCACGCACCCAGGGCGCCCTGCTGGCCCGCACACCCAGGGGGCTCCATTATCCTGCGCCTGGTGTGGTCCAGCCGCCAGCGGCGGGGCGAGCGGGAGAGGCTTGGGAGATTCTCTCCGTGGGCGGGGCACCTCACCCAGCCATTCAAGCTAACAATCAAGCGTTGGGGGAGGGGCGCGCGCAGGCAGCCTAAAATACCTTCGGAAGCACAGCTGCGACCCAATCACTGAAATTAGCTTAACCCATGAAATCTGCGCACCCTCGGTTCTAATTGATAAGATCTCTCTCAGTTCAGCGATCCAAGACAAGAGGCGTGATATTTTTTAGTGCCTCTCACTAAAGGGGCGGGGGCAACTTCTGATTGATAGAGCCTCCATATTCAGGGATAAACGCTAACAAGAAGGACTTGGCAGATAATAAGGTCTATACTACACTAGTCGTAAGCAGAGACTAGTGCCTCTTCTTCCCTGCAAAAACAGGCTACAAAGTGTGGAAAGCCTGGGTTGAGAGGTCCAACTAAATGGTAGGCACTGAACAGTCACCTTGACAACAATTGACTCCCACCCCCGCCTGATTACACTGCAGGCCCTGACTGTCAGAGCCTTTCCCAAAGCCTTGCACTGAGTGGGGATAGAGTGGGGATTTCCCAGCTCTTTGAGCCTCTTACTCCCCAGGCAGAAGCAGTTGCAGCCTTATAGCTGGATCACCAGGCTGCTAATTCAGAAAGGGGGGACTAGGAGAGAGAATCCAGGAAAGCAAACTCTCTCATCGTTGGACCCTGCAAACGCCAACAAGCCTTTACTTCCAGCAAGACTAAAGCCAATTATATGACATTGCCATAGAATCCCATCAACTGCAAATCCCTACCTAAGAGTGACACAGGGGCAGAGCCTGGGGTACAGAGTCACCGACCAGGAAGAGGGAGAGAAAAGAAAAAGGAAGAAGTTAACCTCTCAAAATCAAGAAAAACCCACAGACTTTACAACTTGATCCACTAATTTTTTGTTGTTGTTGTTGTTTGTTTCTTCTATCTTTTTGCCTTTATTTCCTCCACCTCGGTCCTTCTATTCTCTGCCCATCTTATGCTTCCCCTTTCTTGAACTACACTACCCATGAGTGTTGCATTTTATTTTTCTTCTTCATCCTCACCCTCCTTTAAGGTTATACTCCAAAACACTTAACTCTCACTCTCTCCTCTTTTGTTTTGTTTTTTTTTGTCTTGCTTTATTTTGTTTTTTTCTCTTCCTATTTTATTTCTTCCTTCGTTTTTCTCTTTTTCTTATTTTTTCCTTTCTATTCGTTTTTTCTTTTCTCATTTTACTTTCCTCCCATATAATCCTCAATCACGAACAAATTAGTTAATTTGGGACTCAAGGCTTTTTTTTGGCTTTATTTCTCTTTTTTGCTTTTGTTTTTATTTTTTTTTCTTGTTTGTTTATTTTTGTGGCATTTTGGGTCCTCCCAACCCAAGGTCTCCATTGTATTTAGTCTTCGCTCCACTTAATACAACAGATTTTTACTTATTATTTTTATTTTTTCTTCTTTATTATTCTTTTTTGGTCCTTTTTTCTGGTTCCCTCTTATCCCTCTCATTATATCTCTTAGTTGACCATCACTTACAAGCAAATCATCTTATGCTTGTCTAAGATTTTCTTCCTTTTTTTTTTTTTTTTTTTTTTTTTGCATTTAGTAGGTCCCTACTCCCTTTTTTTTGCCCCTTGAACTCTTCACCCCAAATCAGGCCCTCCATTATAGGCACGATATTTCCCTGAGGAGGGGAGAGGAGGGAAAGAGAAGAGAGAAAAAAAGGGGGAAATAATAAATTATTACTGTTTTTTTTTGTGAGGTGTTTTACCTTTTTTTTTTTTTTTTTTTTTTTACTTTTTACTCTTTATTAATTCTAATTAGTGCTATCAATAAGACCACCCTCAGATGCCGATAAGAAAGAGGAAATCGAATATTATGGATACAAAAGAAAGAGAGGTAACACAAATAGATGTGGAAAAATCTATGGAGAAAAGACTTAACATATTGGAAGCCTTGGAGCTAAATGACAGAGAATTTAAAATAGAAATCTTAAAAATACTCAGAGATATACAAGAAAACACAGAAAGGCAATATAGGGAGATCAGAAAACAACCCAATGAACACAAAGAATATATTACCAAGGAAATTGAAACTATAAAAACAAATCAAACAGAAATGAAAAACTCAATTCACGAGCTGAAAAACGAGGTAACAAGCTTAGCTAACAGAACAGCCCAGATTGAAGATAGGATTAGTGAAATAGAAGACAAACAACTTGAGGCACAACAGAGAGAAGAAGAAAGAGACTCAAAAATAATAAAAAATGAGAAAGCCCTACAGGAATTGTCTGACTCCATCAGAAAGAATAACATAAGAATAATAGGTATATCAGAGGGAGAAGAGAAAGAAAATGGAATGGAGAATATACTCAAACAAATAATAGACGAGAACTTCCCAAGCCTGTGGAAGGAACTAAAGCCTCAAATTCAAGAAGCAAACAGAACACCAAGTTTTCTTAACCCCAACAAACCCACTCCAAGGCACATCATAATAAAGATGACACAAACCAATGACAAAGAAAAAATTCTCAAGGCAGCCAGGGAAAAGAAGAGTACAACATATAAAGGAAGGCCTATTAGATTATCATCAGATTTCTCAGCAGAAACTCTACAAGCTAGAAGAGAGTGGACCCCAATATTTAAAGCCCTGAAAGAGAGGAACTTTCAGCCAAGAATACTATACCCATCAAAGCTATCCTTCAAGTATGAAGGAGATATAAAAACATTCACAAATACAGAAAAGATGAGAGAATTTATCAACAGAAAGCCCGACTCCAGAAAATACTAAGGGGGGTTTTCCAACCAGATTCAAAGAACAAAAGAAAACAACACCACAAGTAACAGCTCCACCAAGAACACAATAAAACCAAACTTAAACTGTGACAACAAAGGAAAAAAAGGGGGGAGAGGATGGAGATTAACAGTAGCAAAGGATGATGAAGTGCAGAAATACTTATAAGATAGGGTACTACAATGAATATGGTAGGTACCCTTTTCATTACTTAATGGTAACCACCCTTAAAAAAACCACCACAAAAACACTTGACTCAAAAAAGGTAGCAACAGAGGAAAGAAGTATGGAACACAAACAAACAAAAACAAATGATAGAAAAACAAAAGAGAAGAATCAAACTAGATACAAAACTAACAGAAAACAATTTATAAAATGGCAGTAGGGAACCCACAAGTATCAATAATTACACTAAATGTAAATGGATTAAACTTACCAATAAAAAGACACAGAGTAGCAGAATGGATTAAAAAAGAAAATCCAACTATATGCTGCCTACAAGAAACACATCTAAGCAACAAGGATAAAAACAAATTCAAAGTGAAAGGCTGGAAAACAATAGTCCAAGCAAACAACACCCAAAAAAAAGCAGGCGTAGCAATACTCATATCTAATAATGCTGACTACAAGACAGAAAAAGTACTCAGAGACAAAAATGGTCATTTCATAATGATTAAGGGGAAGTTGAATCAAGAAGACATAACAATCCTTAATATATATGCACCAAACCAAGGAGCACCAAAATATATAAGACAGCTACTTATTGACCTTAAAACAAAAACTAACAAAAATACAATCATACTTGGAGACCTCAATACACCGCTGACGGCTCTAGATCGGTCATCCAAACAGAGAATCAATAAAGATATAGTGGCCTTAAACGAAATACTAGAACACCTGGATATGATAGACATCTACAGGACACTTCATCCCAAAGCGACAAAGTATACATTTTTCTCTAGTGTAAATGGAACATTCTCAAGAATTGACCATATGTTGGGCCACAAAGACAATATCAGCAAATTTAGAAAAATTGAAATTGTACCAAGCATATTTTCTGATCATAAAGCCTTGAAACTAGAATTCAACTGCAAAAAAGAGGGGGAAAAACCCACAAAAATGTGGAAACTAAACAACATACTTCTAAAAAATGAATGGGTCAAAGAAGAAATAAGCGCAGAAATCAAAAGATATATACAGACAAATGAAAATGAAAATACAACATATCAGAATCTCTGGGATGCAGCAAAAGGAGTAATAAGAGGAAAGTTCATATCACTTCAGGCCTATATGAACAAACAAGAGAGAGCCGAAGTAAACCACTTAACTTCACACCTTAAGGAACTAGAAAAAGAAGAACAAAGACAACCCAAAACCAGCCGAAGAAAGGAGATAATAAAAATCAGAGCAGAAATAAATGAAATAGAGAACAGAAAAACTATAGAAAAAATCAATAAAACAAGGAGCTGGTTCTTTGAAAAGATCAACAAAATTGATAAACCCTTGGCAAGACTCACCAAGGAAAAAAGACACAGGACTCAAATAAATAAAATCCAAAATGAAAGAGGAGAGATCACCACAGACATCATAGATATACAAAGAATTATTGTAGAATACTATGAAAAATTATATGCCACCAAATACAACAATCTAGAAGAAATGGATAAATTCCTAGAACAATACAACCTTCCTAGACTGAGTCATGAAGAAGCAGAAAGCCTAAACAGACCAATCAGCAGGGAGGAAATAGAAAAAACTATTAAAAATCTCCCCAAAAATAAAAGTTCAGGCCCAGACGGTTATACTAGTGAATTCTATCAAACATTCAAAGAAGACTTGGTTCCTATTCTACTCAAAGTCTTCCAAAAAATTGAAGAAGAAGCAATACTTCCAAACACATTTTATGAGGCCAACATAACCCTCATACCAAAACCTGGCAAGGATGGCACAAAGAAAGAAAACTACAGACCAATATCTCTAATGAATACAGATGCTAAAATACTAAACAAAATACTGGCAAACCGAATACAACAACATATTAAAAAAATAATACATCATGATCAAGTGGGATTCATCCCAGAATCTCAAGGATGGTTCAACATACGCAAAACGGTTAACGTAATACACCATATCAACAAAACAAAGAACAAAAACCACATGATCTTATCAATAGATGCAGAAAAGGCTTTTGATAAAATACAACACAATTTTATGTTTAAGACTCTCAACAAAATGGGTATAGAAGGAAAATATCTCAACATGATAAAGGCCATATATGATAAACCATCAGCCAACATCCTATTAAACGGCATAAAACTGAGGACTTTCTACCTTAAATCAGGAACAAGACAGGGTTGTCCACTCCCTCCACTCTTATTCAACGTGGTGCTAGAAGTTCTGGCCAGAGCAATCAGACAAGACAAAGAAATAAAAGGCATCCATATCGGAAAAGAAGAAGTAAAGCTATCACTTTTTGCTGATGATATGATCCTATACATCGAAAACCCGAAGGACTCCACAAAAAGATTATTAGAAACAATAAACCAATACAGTAAGGTCGCAGGATACAAAATTAACATACAAAAGTCCATAGCCTTTCTATATGCCAACAATGAAATATTAGAAAACGAACTCAAAAAAATAATCCCCTTCACGATTGCAACAAAAAAAATAAAATACCTAGGAATAAACATAACAAAGAACGTAAAGGACCTATATAATGAAAATTACAAAGCATTGTTAAGGGAAATCGAAAAAGATACAATGAGATGGAAAAATATTCCTTGTTCTTGGATAGGAAGAATAAACATAATCAAAATGGCCATATTACCCAAAGCAATATACAAATTTAAGGCAATTCCCATCAAAATCCCTATGAGATTTTTTAAAGAAATGGAACAAAAAATCATCAGATTTATATGGAACTATAAAAAACCCCGAATAGCCAAAACAATCCTAAGGAAAAAGAATGAAGCTGGGGGCATTACAATACCTGACTTTAAACTATATTATAGGGCCACGATAATCAAAACAGCATGGTATTGGCAAAAAAATAGACACTCAGACCAATGGAACAGAATAGAAAGCCCAGAAATAAAACCACATATATATGGTCAAATAATCTTTGATAAAGGGGCCAACAACACACAATGGAGAAAAGAAAGCCTCTTCAACAAATGGTGTTGAGAAAACTGGAAAGCCACATGCAAAAGAATGAAACTCGACTACAGCCTGTCCCCGTGTACTAAAATTAATTCAAAATGGATCAAAGACCTAAATATAAGACCTGAAACAATAAAGTACATAGAAGAAGACATAGGTACTAAAATCATGGACCTGGGTTTTAAAGAACATTTTATGAACTTGACTCCAATGGCAAGAGAAGTGAAGGCAAAGATAAATGAATGGGACTACATCAGAATTAAAAGTTTTTGCTCAGCAAGAGAAACTGATATCAAAATAAACAGACAGCCAACTATATGGGAACTGATATTTTCAAACGACAGCTCAGATAAGGGCCTAATATCCAAAATTTACAAAGAACTCATAAAACTCAACAACAAACAAACAAGCAATCCAATAAAAAAATGGGAAGAGGACATGAACAGACACTTCTCCCAGGAAGAGATACAAATGGCCAACAGATATATGAAAAGATGCTCAGCTTCATTAGTTATTAGAGAAATGCAAATCAAAACTACAATGAGATACCACCTCACTCCTATTAGATTAGCTATTATCAACAAGACGGGTAATAGCAAATGTTGGAGAGGCTGTGGAGAAAAAGGAACCCTCATTCACTGTTGGTGGGACTGTAAAGTAGTACAACCATTATGGAGGAAAGTATGGTGGTTCCTCAAAAAACTGCAAATAGAACTACCTTATGACCCAGCAATCCCTCTACTGGGTATATACCCCCAAGCCTCAGAAACATTGATATGTGAAGACACATGTAGCCCCATGTTCATTGCAGCACTGTTCACAGTGGCCAAGACATGGAAACAACCAAAAAGCCCTTCAATAGAAGACTGGATAAAGAAGATGTGGCACATATACACTATGGAATACTACTCAGCTATAAGAAATGATGACATCAGATCATTTACAGCAAAATGGTGGGATCTTGATAACATTATAAGAAGTGAAATAAGTAAATCAGAAAAAAACAAGAACTACATGATTCCATACATTGGTGGAACATAAAAATGAGACTAAGAGACATGGACAAGAGTGTGGTGGTTACCAGGGGTGGGCGGGGAGGGAGGACATGGGAGGGAGGGAGAGAGAGAGTTAGGGGGAGGGGGAGGGGCACAGAGAACTAGATAGAGGGTGACGGAGGACAATCTGACTTTGGGAGAGGGGTTTGCAACATAATTTGATGACAAAATAACCTAGACATGTTTTCTTTGAATATATGTACCCTGATTTATTAATGTCATCCCATTACCATTAATAAAAATTTATTAAAAAAAAAACAAAAAAAAAACAAACAAAAAAAACAACAACAACAAAAAAAAAGAGTGATGAAAGGGGGCACCCCAGCATGATTTTTTTTTGTGTATTGCTGGATCCAGTTTGTTAATATTTTGTTGAGAAATTTAGCATCTAAGTTCTTCAGGGATATTAGCCTATGGTTTTCTTCCTTTGTAGTGTCTTTGCCTGGTTTTGGAATGAGGATTATGGTCACCTAATAAAAGAAGTTTAGAAGTTTTTCCTCCTCTTGAATTTTTTGAAATAACTTGGGAATGACAGGAGTTAGTTCTTCTTTGAATATTTGGTAAAATTTGCCTGTGAAGCCATCAGGCCCAGGACTTTTGTTTGTTGGAAGTTTTTTGATAACTGTTTCAATCTCTTTTGTTGTATTTGGTTTGTTTAGGTTTTCTGATTTTTCCAGATTGATTTTTGAATGATTATATTTTTCAAGGAATTTATCCATTTCATCTAGGTTGTCTCATTTTGGGGCATACAGTTCTTCATAGTATTTTCTTACAATCCTTTGAATTTCTGATGTGTCAGTTGTTACTTCTCCACTCTCATTTCTAATTTTATTTATTTGCCCCTTCTCTTTTTTTTTCTTGTTGAGTCTAGTTAAAAGTTCATCAATTTTGTTTACCTTTTCAAAGAACCAGCTCTTGGTTTCATTGATCTTCTGTATTTTTTTGTCTCTATATCATTTATTTCTGCTCTGATCTTTTTTATTTCCTTCCTTTTACTTGCTCTAGGCTTTACTTGCTATTTATTTTCTAGTTCTTTTAGGTGCAGGGTTAAGTAGTTATTTTGAGGGTTGTTTTTTTTTTTTGCCTCTTATGGTATGCCTGTAATGCTATGAACTTCCTTCACAGGACTGCTTTTGCCGTGTCCTATAAATTTTGAGTTGTTGTATGTTCATTGTCATTTGTTTCAAAGAAGTTTTTAATTTTTTTCTTGATTTCATTGTTAACCCATTCATTATTTCATAGCATGCTATTTAGTCTCCAAGTGTTTGAATGTTTTTCAGTTTTTCTATTGTTGTTGATTTCTAGTTTCATGCCATTGTGGTCAGAGTAGGTGCTTAATATAATTTCAATCTTCTTAAATTTATAAAGACTGTTTTGTGTCCTAACATGTGGTCTATCCTAGAGAATGTACCATGAGCACTTGAAAAGAATGTATATTCTGCTGCTTTGGGGTGAAAGGTTCTGAAGATATCTATTAAATCCAGTTGATCTAGTGTATCATTTAAGGCTGCTGTTTCTTTGTTAATTTTCTATCTGGAGGTTCTATCCATTGATTTTAGTGGGGTATTAAAATCTCCAACTATTTATTATAGTATTGCTGTTGATCTTTCCCTTTTTGTCCATCAAAATCTGTTTTAGATATTTAGGTGCTTCTATATATTTATAATAGTTATATCTTCCTGTTGTAATACTCCTTTTTTTATAAATAAATTTTTATTAATGTTAATGGGGTGACATCAATAAATCAGGGTACATATATTCAAAGAAAACATGTCCAGGTTATCTTGTCATTCAATTATGTTGCATACCCATCACCCAAAGTCAGATTGTCTTCCGTCACCTTCTATTTAGTTTTCTTTGTGCCCCTCCCCCTCCCCCTTTCCCCTCTCCCTCATTCCCTCCCATGCCCCCCTCCCCCCCCCCGGTAACCACCACACTCTTGTCCATGTCTCTTAGTCTTGTTTTTATGTCCCACCAATGTATGGAATCATGTAGTTCTTGGTTTTTTCTGATTTACTTATTTCACTCCATATAATATTATCAAGATCCTACCATTTTGTTGTAATTCTCCTTTTATCATTATGTAGTGACCTTCTTTACCTCTTAGTATAGCCTTTGTTTTAAAGTTTATTTTGTCAGATATTAGTACTACTACTCCAGCTTTTTTTTCTCTCCATTTGCATGAAATATTTTTCTCCATTCCTTTACTCTCAGTCTTTGTGTATCTTTTGTTCTGAGGTAGGTCTCTTGTAGACAGCATATGTAGAGGTCCTGTTTTCTTATCCATGCAGCTACCCTATGTCTTTTGATTGAAACATGTAATCCATTTACATTTAAGGTTATTATTGATATTTAGTTGTTTATTGCCATTTTATTTTTAAAATCTATAATCCTCTTTTTCTCAATTTTTGTTTCCTTTGCTCTTTTTACAGCAAGCCCTTTAACATTTCCTGCAGTACTGGTTTGGTTGTAATGAATTCCTTGAATTATTTTTATCTGGGAAGTTTTTTATTTCTCCTTCAATTTTAAATGATAATCTTGCTGAATAAAGAAGTCTTGGTTGTAGGCTCTTGTTTTGCATTACTTTGAATATTTCTTGCCATTCCCTTCTGGCCTCAAGTGTTTCTTTGAAAAGTCAGATGTCATCCTTATGGGGGTTCCTTTATAGGTAATTGACTTCTTTTTTCTTGCTGTTTTTAGTATTTTTGTTTTATCTCTTAACTTTGGTATTTTAATTATGATGTGTCTTGATGGAGACCTCATTGGGTTTCTCTTTACTGGGACTCTGTGTTTCTTGATCTTGTGTGACTTTTTCCTTCATCAATTTAGGAAAGTTTTCAGGTATGATTTCTTCAAACAGGTTCTCTATCCCTTGTTCTTTCTCTTCTCCTTCAGAAACCCCTATTACACTGATGTTATTTCTCTTCATATTGTCATAGAGTTCTCTTATAGTTTCTTCAGACTTTTTAAATCTGTTTTCTTTTTGCAGCTCTGTTTCAGTGTTTTTATTTATCTCGTCCTCTAATTTGCTGATTCAATCATCTGCTTAATCCAGCCTGCTGTTGATTCCTTCTATTGTAGTCTTAATTTCTTATATTGTAATTGTCATATCTGATTGATTCTTTTTTATGATTTCAGTGTCCTTTTTGATGCTTGCAATTTCTTTATTTAGGTGGTCATTAAGTCCATCCATTGTAGCTCTGAGATCTTTAAGCATCCTAACAATCATTATTTTAAATTCTGTATTCAGTAATTTGATTACTTCCATCTCATTGAGTTCTTTTTCTGGGCATTTCTCTTATTGATTCATATAGATTATAGAGCAGTACCTTGAGATAGTAATTTAATTTGTTCTGTAACTGAGCTCATAAGTCAGTCAACTCGTATATCAAACTGCTGATACTGGACCCATGCACCAATGCACCAACTAACAGCAGCTTCCTGAATCAAGACTCATATCTCAGAATTTCGCTTGGATCCTGAACAAAAATACAGACCAAGTCACAGCTCATATCAAAAAATTAGTATCTAGCGTGCGGAGGACCTGGGTTCGATTCCCGGCCAGGGCACACAGGAGAAGCGCCCATTTGCTTCTCCACCCCTCCGCCATGCTTTCCTCTCTGTCTCTCTCTTCCCCTCCCGCAGCCAAGGCTCCATTGGAGCAAAGATGGCCCGGGCACTGGGGATGGCTCTGTGGCCTCTACCTCAGGCGCTAGAGTGGCTCTGGTCACAACATGGCGACGCCCAGGATGGGCAGAGCGTCGCCCCTGGTGGGCGTGCTGGGTGGATCCCAGTCGGGCGCATGCGGGAGTCTGTCTGACTGTCTCTCCCCGTTTCCAGCTTCAGAAAAAAAAATGAAAAAAAAATTAGTATGTTAGTTTGTTCATATCTCAAGGTACCACTGTATTCCTCTTTCTTCTCATTTTTTCTGTGTGCAGTTTGCAAACCTGTTATGGTTGTGGGTCTGAGGTTGGTATATAGAATGTAGCTCCTCCTCCAGGTCTTTATCGCTCAGCCTCTGCCGGTTGCTCTGATTTTAATTCTCCTTAGAGAATTAAAAACCTTTTTATACCTACCGCCCACTTTTGTATCTCTGATGGTAGTAAAATTTTCTAACCACCCACTGGTTCCACAGTAATGGTGATTTATAAAGTAGGGAAGTAACTTTACTTTATAAAATTTATAAAGTAGAGTTACAGCAAGTTAAAGCATATAATAATAATTACTTACCAAGTACTTTATGTCAGATTTTTGCTAAGTTAGGCAGAATAATTTTTTTTTTTACAGGAAGAGAGAGAGTCAGAGAGAGGGATAGATAGGGAAAGACAGACAGGGACGGAGAGAGATGAGAAGCATCAATCATCAGTTTTTTGTGCGACACCCTATTTGTTCATTGATTGTTCTCTCACATGTGCCTTGACCGTGGGCCTTCAGTAGACTGAGTAACCCCTTGCTCAAGCCAGCAACCTTGGGTCCAAGCTGGTGAGCTTTCTGCTCAAGCCAGATGAGCCCATGCTCAAGCTGGTGATCTCAGGATCTCGAATCCTGGTCTTCGGCATCCCAGCCTGATCTTCCATCCACTGCACCACCGCCCAGTGGCTCCTAGCAGAGCCACTTAAAAGTTTTAATTTCCTTTCTGTTTGTTTGCTGAGCCCAGCAGGGAACTTCTGTGTTTAGGATAGTGGGGGTGGGGGGGTAATGGATGTATCTTGTTCTTTGGCCCCAATTGAAACTCTATCCAAGAGTGTGGTGGGTGTGACCTCCGAGAACCAGAAGGTGTGGTCTGCCCAGTACTCTCGGGGTGGGGCGTGTTCTTCGTATCAGAAGGTGGCGGTGTAGCTCAGGTATACCTGGAAACCTGAGTCACTACCCCTCCCCTTTACTTCCTCCTTTCTGAATGGCCTTTTGTGCTGACTGGAACTGGATAGCTTTTTGGAGGCTGGTCAACTGGCTCCCTGCTAAGCTTGTGCTGGATGGAGGGAGCAACCCTCCCCTTAGCTATGGCCACCTCGGCACTGGAGACTCAGCTCAGATACTCTTCCCTTCACCGTTTGTGTCCCCGTGCCTTTGATCTCCCCACTCTCCTCATGTAAAACCAATCCTCTCATCCCTCCTCTCCTCCGGAGCTCCAGGCAAGTGACTGTGAGTGATATTTTCTACGCTGGCCCTTTAAAGCTACAACTTTTTCACCAGCCATTTCCCACCGACAGAAATCCCACTGTTCTCCCCATTCAATGCTGTCAGGCTGTCTCCTCCAGTCTCTAGGCTTCTAATCTGGGGCTCTGGTCCTGAGGGTGAGGACCCCCGCCTCTCAGGGTCTCTCTTCCAGCAATGAGAAACCCTCTAGACCAGTGGTAGTCAACCTGTACCTACCCCCCACTAGTATGGGCGGTAGCGGAGCAACCAAACTATAAGTAAAAAGAGATTTAACCTTAGTAAGTTATTTTATAAAGATTTATTCTGCCGCCTGACTGGGCGGCGGCGCAGTGGATGGAACATCGGACTGGGATGCCGAAGACCAGGATTCGAGATCCCGAGGTCACCAGCTTGAGCATGGGCTCATCTGGCTTGAGCAGAAAGCTCACCAGCTTGGACCCAAGGTTGCTGGCTTGAGCAAGGGGTTACTTAGTCTACTGAAGGCCCACGGTCAAGGCACATGTGAGAGAACAATCAATGAACAACTAGGGTGTCGCAACAAAAAACTGATGATTGATGCTTCTCATTTCTCTCCGTCCCTGTCTGTCTTTCCCTATCTATCCTTCTCTCTGACTCTCTGTTTCTGTAAAAAAAAAAAATTATTCTGCCTAACTTAGCGAAAATCTGATATAAAGTACTTGGTAAGTAATTATTATATGCTTTAACTTGCTGTAACTCTACTTTATAAATTGTATAAAGTAAAGTTACTTCTCTACTTTATAAATCACCATTACTGTGGAACCAGTGGGTGGTTAGAAAATTTTACTACCATCAGAGATACAAAAGTGGGCGGTAGGTATAAAAAGGTTTTCTACCCCTGCTCTAGACCCTCAGTCGCCCCTTGCTCCTGGCAGTGGGGGAACCCTCACTGCATCCCCATACTTTCTACCAAGCCCAGTGTGGTTTTTTCTGTGCTCCTTGGTTTTCGACTCTTGTTCTTTTAGTCCAAAGTTGTTTTTTCATGATGATATGATGATTGTTCTTAATTTGTAATCCAGTTTGGTCCTGAGAGGTGGCAGTCTGTGCGTCTACCTACTCTGCTGCCATCTTGGAATCGGGGAAGTTTTAAACCCAGGCTTCTGGCCAGAGAGAAGCCTTCCTTTAAAGTAAGATTAGCAGTCACATACAATGGGATTAATCAACCCCAAAGATAACAACAGAATATGAAAATAAGACATCCTAAACTCACCTTGTATGTATTTTTATTACCTGTGAATAAAAACTCGTGTCTTTATTAACACATGAGTCAACTTCAGATATGCCCCAAATTATTGAAAAGACCGCAGTTACTGAGTCATAAGAACATAAACAGAATTATTCTTTACTGCAAAACTGGCAAAATGTTACAGTTATAGGTAAAGCCTCATAATATACTGAACTTCAACCTATTTCACTCTCTTCTTGAATGTTTTATGCAGTTAAAAAGAACTACTGTCTAACAGGTAGTAGCACAGTGGGTAGAGCAATGACCTGGGATGCTGAGGACCCAGGCTCAAAATCCCAAGTTCACCAGCTTGAGCACAGGGTCACCAGCTTGAGCATGGGGTCATGTCTTTGACCCCCTAGTCACTGACTTGATCTGGAAGGTCATTGGCTTGAATGTCAAGGTGGCTGTCTTAATCCTAAGGTCGCTGGCTTAGCAAGGTGTCACTGGCTTGGCTGGAGTTGCCCCCTTCCACCCTCTTCAAGAACATATGAGTAAGCCATGAATGAACAACTAAAGTGTCACAATTATGAGTTGATGGTTCTCATCTCTCTCCCTTCCTGTCTCTCTGTCCGTCTTTCCTTTTTCTCTCTCTCACTAAAAATCAAAATACAAAAAAATACTATCTCAGAAAGATGGCTCCCATGTATAAATCAGATGGTTTGCAGAAAAGAACAGATGGGAGGAAGCAATGTCTCAGGGTAAAATCAATAAGAAGAGTTGAAATGAGCAAAATATGAACTGAATTTAGATGCCAGACCAAAGTGCCAACCCCTGAGTGACCAAGATTAGTTTACAAATAAATAGCTTGTCAACAATATAATTACTTACTATTCAAAACAACAAAATTCCAGCATAATGGAAGATACTGTATTGTTTTTTGGGATTTTGCTTAGGGTCAATGTATGGCGACTTACTATGAAATTCTTTCAAGTGGGAAAATTGTCACCTTTTTCTGGAGGTACTGGGTTCTGGAAACACTGCATAAAAAGGATATATTTTTTAATAAATCCTTATTAAATAAATATTTATAAGCCTCTTATATGAACTTCTTCAGCTGATTCTGACAATCCCTTACATAATAAATAGAATTATCCTCAAAATTGTTTTCCCTTGCATACATCCCCTCTTAAATTTCAGTTAACAGGCCTGACCTGTGGTGGCGCAGTGGATAAAGCGTCGACCTGGAAATGCTGAGGTCGCCGGTTCGAAACCCTGGGCTTGCCTGGTCAAGGCACATATGGGAGTTGATGCTTCCAGCTCCTCCCCCCTGTCTCTCTCTCCTCTCTCTCTCCTCTCTAAAATGAATAAGTAAAATAAAATAAATTTAAAATTTCAGTTAACATTTTATCATTTTTGTCTACATTAAAATAGGACTGAATTATTTTTTATCACTATCTGTGTTCAGTTACTTCTTAGTGTTAAGATAGAAATTATTTAAGGGGAGCAGAAGTCATCAAGGTTTTGTTGTCATTGCTTTATTTAGTATTTCTCAAGAGAAAAAAAAAGGTCAGTCTGTTCATGAAAACAATGGAATTTTTAGCAGTTTAGCTTTTGTCAAAATCATGCTTTGCTACCTGGGTGTCTTAGAAGACTAGCCAAATTAAACTCATCATTATATTTTCTACCCTCAAATCTTTTTTACTCTCCTTATTCCTGATTGGCACTCAGGTGCCCAAACCAGAAACTGGAGATGGGTCCCTCTTGCTTCCTCCTTTTCACATACAGTCAGCTCTCTTGCCCTGCCCCTTGTCCCTTCAAATCCCTTTCTGAATTCGTTCTTTTCCCCCGGTCCTCTTGCTACTTCCTTCATTCTCTCTTCCTGGTCTCGTTAGGACTATGACAAGAGGCTCTAACTGGTCTCCAGCTTTCTTTCTAATCCATATTGTCCCTAAACAGTCTTTTTATGAATCAGTGTCATGCTTCTTCACTTTAAATCCTTCACTGGGTCACAGTAACTACAGGTAAAGGCCAGCTCTTAGCATTGGAGCCCCTGGATGATTTCCTGTAAGCACCTTTATTCTTGCTCGGCTCCCCCTGACTGTGCAGTTTACACCCAGCTGTCCAGAGTCCAGACTCCTTATGAAGCTTCGAGCCTGTGCCAGAGAACCTGCTGTTTCCTCTTCTTCAAATGTCCCTTTCTGGCCCCGGCTGGTTGTCTCAGTGGATAGAGCATTGGCCTAGTGTGCGGACTTCCTGGGTTTGATCCCCAGTCAGAGCATGCATGAAAAGTGACCATCTGCTTTATTTCCCATCCCTCTCTCCATTCTCTCTCTCTTCCCCTCCCGCAGTCGGTGGCTTGATAAATTCAAGTGTCAGACCTGGGCACTGAAGATGGCTCCTTTGATTTATGTGTCGGCCCCAGATGGGTTGCTGGTTTGCTGGGTGGATCCCAGTCAGGTGTATGTGGGAGTCTATCTCTCTATCACCCTTATTCTTATTTAAAAAAAAAATATATATATATGTATGTATACACACACACGCACACACAGACACACACACACCTTTCATCCTCCATGTTCTTTGCCTTTCCAATAATCTGAATTTCACCCTTTAGAAAGTAATTTAGACATTCCTGCCTCAAATGTCTTCTCCCCACATTACCTGAACCTCCATCTTTATCTTGTATATATGTGTGTGATTTCTCTATCACACAGTAATTACTTGTTTATAGGTTCATCTTCTTATCCATAGCTCCCTAAGCAAGCACTTCTCTGATTTATCTCTGTCCCCCAGCCCTTGACACAATGTGCGGCATATAGTAGGAATTCAGTGTTTTCAGAATGTACTTGAAATCACAAGATGCCTAACTTTTTGTTTGTTGAAAATTAAAATTACTGTGAGCACCTAGATTCTGTGTTTACTAGATGAAAGTCTGTAATAATTACTCAAACATTTTTTAAAAAAGATTTTCCAGCAAACATATAGGTATAGTGTGGTCCAAAGAGGTGTGCCAATTTCAAAGATGCCTTAGCTAAAATATGCTGACCACAGGACACTTGACACTCATGAGTGGCAGTGAATCACTGGGGAGGAGAAGGCTTCAGCATAATTCTAGAGGCCCTCTGTCTCATGATTTCTCCAGGGACTCCACTGGACAGCTCTGTAGGCTTTTTCTTTAGGCACTGTGGGGATGTGCGTTCTTAATCTGAAACAGGACTCAGTGAGAAGGGATATTTAACATGGCCCTTACTGGCCCTGGCCAGTTAGCTCCATCGGTTAAGAACATCATCCCAAAATGGTAAGATTGCAGGTTCAATCCTGGTTAGGGCACACACGGGAAGCAACCAATGAATGGACAACTGAGTGAGTGGAACAACAATGAATGCTTCCCTTCCCCTTCCTCTCTCTGTCTCTAAAAAGTAAAAATAAAAAATAAAAATAAGCCCTGGCCAGATAGCTTGGCTGGTTGGAGTGTCATCCCAGAGGTTGCTGGTTAGATTCCTCAGTCAGGGAACATACAGGAGTGGCTTGATGTTCCTGTCTCTCTCTTGCTGCCTTTTTCAAAAAAAAAAATTACCCTTACTAAATATATTTCATATCAATGTTGATAGTTAAAGCACCAACTTTATAGAGACTTAAAAACGTGTGTGTGCAAACAAACTGGATCCTACTACGAATCTTGTTGTTCATACATTCAGCAATACTAATTAAGCACCTACTACATGCCAGTTTCAGGCCCCAGATATATAACATGATCAAAAACAGACCAAAATCTATGAGCTTACATTCTGGTAGAGGAGACAGTTAGTAACTAAAAACATAAATAAAATATAGACTATACAAATGGTGAGAAGTGCTATGGAGAATTAAAGGAAAACAGGGGGAGAATTTGGGGGCATAGGCAGAGGGAAATGTTGTGGTTTTAAAGCTGTTCAGGAAGTGAATCATTGAGAAGGTGACATCCACATAAAGACCTAAAGGAGGGAAGGGAGCAAACTGTGCAGGTACATGGGAATGATTATTCCAGGCAGGTGCACCATCAGACTCAGAACCACCAAGGCAGAGACAGCTCCCTGATTTGCATAAGGACCACCAAGGGAGCTAGCATGCTAAAGAGAAGAGAGACAGGAAGGGAATACAGTCATGTGCCACACCACGATCTGTAAGTCAATCCCAGACCCCATGTGTGACAGTGGTCCCAGAAGATCATAATGGAGTAAAAAGATTCCTATCATCTAATGATGCCGTAGCCATCATAGTGTTGTAATGCAACACATTATTCACGTGTAATGCTGGTGTAAACAAACTCACTGCACTGTCTGTCATATAAGTATAACATATACAATCATGTACAATACATAATACTTAACAATGATAATAAACAGCTATGTTACTGGTTTATGTATTTACAATAGTTTCTATCATTATTTTAGAACATACTCTTTCTACTTATAAGAAAAAACTTGCCATAAAACTTAATATTGTGTTGCTTGTACATGAACATGCCATACTATCTTATAATCTAGGAGTAATAAGCTATACCATATAGCCTCAGTGTGTAGTGGGCTATACCATCTAGGTTTGTGTAAGTGCACCTTATGATATATATGTGCACACAACAGAGCCACCTAACGTACATTTTTTCAAAATGTATCCTGGTCATTAAAGTGCATGGCTATCAGAGAGGTGATCTTAGAGAAGTCAAGGGTCCTGGTGAAGCAGGGCCTTGTGAGTTCTTGTAAGAACTTCAGCTTTGACACTGAGCAAGATAGTGAGCCGTGGGAAGTTTGGAGATGATCTAAATTAGGGTGAAGAATCACTGACTACTGTGTTGAGAACAGACTGCTGAGGACCAAGAGGAAAAACAGAGGGTAAGATAGGAAGTTGTTGTTATAATAATACAGGAGAGAAATAGTGGTCACCTAACCCAGAAATGAAGTGGTAGTGAAGAGATAAGAAGTGGTCAGGTTCCAGTGTGCTGCTTTGACATTAAGAGGGCAAAGGGAGAGGAAGAGGAGAGTCAAGGACAAGTCTGACATGTCTAAGTAACTGGAAAGATGGAGTTGGCATTAACTGAGCTGTGGGAGGACTAAATTTGTAAGAGCAGTTCAAAAGATTGTTATTAGACAACTGAGTAGAGTTGCAAGAAAGCAGTTGAATATCTGAATCTGGAACCCAGGGGTGGGATCTGGAATGAAGATAAATTGAAGAGTCATCTGCATGAGGCAGGATGTGAATATGGATCGAAAATAGAAAAAAAAAAAAAGAGGCCCAAAGATGGGGCCCCTGCAGGAGAACAGAGCTCAGTCCACGGAAGCTTTGGAGGATGAGATGAGGTAAGAAGAAAGTAGGAAAAGTGTCATGTCCTGAGAAAGCAAGTGAGGAGGAGCGAGGGGTCCACTGGGTCAAACACTGCCACTGCGTCAAACAGACCTCCGAGACCTCCTCAGCATCGCTAACACAGTGAAAGCAATGGGCAGCTTTGAAAAGAGCAACTCTAGCAGAATAGTGGAGGAGGAAGCAATTAGAGTAGATTCAGTCACAATAAAGAGGAAAAGAATTGGAGAGAGTAACTACCAACACCTATTCCAAGGCGTTTTGTGAAGTGAGCAGAGAAATATGGGGGTAGTAGAGGCAGAAATGAGTGGGAGAGATTCTAAGTTGTGAACATAACTGCATGTCTGCATGCTAATGGGCATGATTCAGTGAAGAGGGGAAATGAATGATTTAAGAGAGAGAGAAGAGAATTGCTGGTGCTCGCCCTTGAATAAGAGGGAAAAAAAGCAATAGGATGCCAAGTACAAATGAGAGTTGACAGGAGCACGGAGAACTGACTCAGTAACAAGAGAGGGTACAGAACAGAGGTGGGTAGGCAGATAGCGGGAGTTTTGGAAGATGCTGTGGTCAGTTTTGTCAGCAATGCCAAAACTTGGTCATCAGCTGAAAGTGAGGATAGAGGAGGAGGCAGTGTCTGAGTTGAGAGGAGAAAGTGTGAAATAGCTGTCTAGGAATGTGGGACAGTGAACAGACAATAGAAATATACTATGATTTCTTTTTTGGCAGAATTAAAGACCCAGTTGAGTTCTATTATAAATTTAAGATGAGCCCATCACTATTTTTCACTTCAAGGATATAATGTAAGGGATTGTAGATAGTGTTAGACAACTAGAAGTTACACTTGGTAGAAAGGAATAGGAAACATTGAGAGGGCGAGAGATAAAGTTGGTAAGTTTAAAAGCTTGTAGGTCGTGGTGTGGATTTGTTAAAATAGGGGTTCTAGAGAGACTAAGCAGGAAAGACAGAAAACGATGGAAACAGAGGATGACTGACACTGAGTTGAAGGAGGGTTTGCAATTAGTGATTAAGACAAGAAGTAGGCCAGTGCTGCTCAAACGTCGATGTGCATGTCAGTCCCCTGGTGTTATTATGATACACATTTTGATTCAGTAAGTCTGAGGGCGTGGGGAACAAACCCTGAGAGTCCTCATTCCTGTCAAACTCCTAGGTAATATAAATGCTGTAGGTTCAAGGGTCTCATTTGAAAGGCAATGGTCTAGTGTGGTATTCCTCAAAACTAGCGGGAAACCACAGCACCATGGGAAGTTTAAAAAGTACTGATGCTCGGCTAGTCTTGACCAGTGAACCAGAGTTTCTCTGGGTTGGATTAAGAGTTGATATATGATAAATGTTCTGCAAATTATCCTGCAGTGAAGCCAGGATTGAAAACTTCTGTCTTAGAATATGTGACTATGAATATAAGATCATGGCAGGAGGGAGAGTTATGGAACTGAGAGGCCGAGATGTTAAAAATCCCATCCTTTGGTTATTAAGATCATTAAGAATTATTACAGAAATTGTGCTGGATGAAATGACTGTGAATCCAGAGGTTTGTAAATGATTACAAAAAATATAGAAAAAGTAGATGAAAAATCTGATGGCATGAGATTTAAAGCAAACGTGTTTGGACAGAATGATCTGGCCTAGATAAGGCCGAACCAAGAAGATACTCCTGAAACCTCCGGTGCAGTGGTGTCTTGGATTTGGGAAATGCCCTCATTTGAGAGGATTCCAGAAGAAACAGTAGCATACTGAAGAGCTAGGTTTTTAGTTAAGGGAAAAGGAAGAAAATTATCTAAAAACATATGGAAATTTTGGAGGATTTTATGACTGTGTTCATAAAATGTGTTCCTATGTGAGCAACATAGGAGGGGAAGCTGGGAACCCATAGGCACTTCCAGGCAGAGCTCCAGTGCCTGACAGCAGTCCTTCAGAAAACAGTAGCAGGCAAAGGTCCTTGAAAGAAAAGCACAAAGTGCACTGTGCTTTTGGACTGTGTTCCAAAAGCCGGATGGAAAGGTTTCGAGAATCTTGGAGGGTGGGGATGGAGATGTGTAGAGCCAGACAGGGATTCTAGTCTAGAACAGGAGGGAGCAATGACCTGCAGTTCAGACAAGAGCTTCTGGTGGTGACTAGTGATGGTCTCAAAGCAGGGTGTTGTGCGTGCCTGGGAGTGCCGAGATGCGGAGAACTGCGAAGAAGGATCTCACTAGAAGCTGGAGAACTTCCGGGCTCCCCTCCTAATTTCTGCAAATATTTTCTAGCAGTAAAAACCTTTCATTTCTTCAAACAAAGGCATACAAATGAACCTAATGTGGAAAGCAGATCAAAGATGAGCTTGTATGATGAAAGCTAGAGTTCAAGGAGGAAGGTTGTACTGCTACAGGGCTCGGGGGTCCTCCTCAGCACTTCTGGGGCTCAAAAGGGGTCTTAGACTTCAGGTGATAATCACAACTCCCAGGTTGGTGAGAAATATCCAAGGAAAATGCAGCCATGTATATGAAAGTAAAGGCCATATACCCAATAATGATGTGAGCCTTTTTAAATCTTTTGTCAGTTGTCCCAATTGCTCTCCTTTCTCCATGTAATAAACTCTTCAGATAAACAAGTGGCTCTTAATGTTCCTTGAGACTCTTGATTATTACATTTATGAATCAGGACAACACTTCTGTTGTTAACTGATACTACACGCATAGAAGAAACCACAAACCACAGTTTTGAACAGCTGAGACCTAGGGAAGGTTCTCCAGAAACAAACCTAGAGGCAAAGGTTTGACAGCACAAGATTTTTCTGGAAGCACCCCCAGTAGAGCCCGGGAGGCAGGTGGAGTAAGCAGGGGAGAAAAGAGGAACCTGGAAAGAATGTGACTTCAGGCAAAGTCTCAAGGAAGTAAAGTTTCAACCTAATCCCTGCTGGGGAACTCGGGAGTAACCTTCAGATTCTGACTGGGATTGGCCAGTTTCTTAAAGCTTTTTTCCACCCCCTGTGAGATAGTGTGGAGAGCAACATAGGAGGGGAAGCTGGGAACCCATAGGAACTTCCAGGCAGAGCTCCAGTGCCTGACAGCAGTCCTTCAGAAAACAGTAGCAGGCAAAGGTCCTTGAAAGAAAAGCACAAAGTGCACAGACACACACACACACACATACAAGTAGAAGGGATCCAAGACCTGCTCAGGGAAACCCAGCAGTGCCTTCTGCAAGAAGAAAGCGTTCTTTAGAATGGCATAGATAACCTAGGTAAAGATTAGCTTCAAAAAATATTAATGTCAGCTTTCAGTTACTGTCAAGTCAATTTCTGACAGTATGAATTTTGCTCCCTTCCCCTTGCACGCCTAGCAGAATCACGTTACCACACACACAGGGTCATACTTTGAGAAAATCCAGGCCAAGTGAGTATGAGTATCTAATCAAATATATCCAAGCATGGCCCCGACTGAATGTGCAGTCTGTGTTTGAAAACAAAATGCGTGTTTTAGAACTCCATTGTTTTACATGGATTCCGTTCCTGTTCTCATTTCCATTAGTGTAAATGCCCAGTATGGTTATTTATTTCAAAATGTATATTACTACAAATGGTAGCTCTTACCTACTTTTTCATACATTTTTTATTTAGGATTGTTGCTGGCTTTTGTTTTTCTCTTTAAATTGTGGCCTCTCTTCTATGGATTACAGGAACATTGTTTTAAAGTCCCTGTGTTAGATTTAATTTAGACATGTGCAACATCAAACCCCCTGACAGATTTAAAGATTAATTTCCAGACCTCTTGTGGTGCTAGAGAAGCTGCTTCAGATTTTGAAAATGGCAACACTGTTGACTTCCTCCCATTAAAGGTTACTTGCATTCCCATCCACTGTTAATGCAAAAGGAAAGTTTAAATGTGGTAAATATCAGTACTGTTTCACTTTATGGAAAAACCTGTGCATAAGGGGGGAGTGGGGGGAGAGGGAAAAGTGATTTTACAGGACAAGAAATAATTTACCTTTCACAGGACAGCTCATACAGATACATCTCCCTCTCTTCATTCTGTAGTGATAACATTGCTGCTGCTAAATGGATATTAATTGCATAGAAAAAAAGTAGTTTAATTGTTTTAGACAGTCATGTCTGCGGTCAGATTCCTCAGAAGCAATCCATGAGCCAAAGAACTGAGGCTAGTGATATACAAAAGGAGAGACAAGCATGACTTACATGCTGTTTGGATTCTATTGAGAGGTGGTAGAATGGTAGAAAACTCTTTTTCCCCTCAACTTTTTTGGCTTAGATGCATCTCCAGATATGTGTTTACAGCATTTTAAACAAAGTGCATTTTCAGGGAAATTTAATCCATACATTTCAGAAAAGCTACATGTAAATCATACGACTGTTATTTTATTAGAGCTACATGTGTAAAATGCCTCCCGAGCTTTTTAAATAGTTCTTACGCTCTTCCGAAAAGCTGCAGGTAGGTTGCCAAGAGTAAACAAATTAAATAGTAAAAGGTTTGAGTTCAGTTTGAAATGCTTAGCTTGTTATTTTTGATTGGGTTCTGAACTTGGCAGCGGCACATTCCCTGTTCCTGCCTGCAGGGCAAAGTGAAAACAATTTGAACTGTATTTCCCAGTGGGTTCATTGACATTTGAGAATACCGTAGTACGTACAACATCAGCAAGTTTGGCAGGTGAGTGATACTTCACATGACCTCAGAAAGTTACTTCCTCCCAGTTTGCAGAAGTTCACAGCATGGAGCAGTTGTTGTACAGATTGCAAAGCCCAAGTTAGGACAGACAGCCATCAGGGAATACATACTGGGAAATTATCTACTTCTTCTGTGCATCTTTAGGTGGAATGGTTGAAAAATGAAGACGTAATTGATCCTGTTGAAGATCGGAACTTTTATATCACTATTGATCACAACCTCATCATCAAGCAGGCCCGTCTCTCAGATACTGCAAACTATACTTGTGTTGCCAAAAACATTGTTGCCAAGCGGAAAAGCACAACAGCAACTGTCATTGTCTATGGTGAGTGAGCTTTTGGGGTCTCAATCTACTTCACATCAAAAGTACATCTCATTTTCATTTTAAAACATCAAAAACAAGAGGCTCCTTTCTAATCCTCATTGCTGCTCTCTTCCAGCTTCCCATGTGCCCAGAGGGGTTTAGATGCTTCTCTCATACTCATAGAATATCTAGCCTTGGTGATTCCCAGCCTTTGTGAGGCAATTTTTAGGAAAGTGAAGGAAATCTACCTAAGAGCCAGCTGATCCCCCAAGCCCTTCCCTCTCCCTGCCATGGCCTACCGAAATCTGGAGTAAATTTGGAGAAAAGATGTTTAAAGCAGCGTAGTGCTATTTCTGTGAACCTTGGTACAATCCAATGATTGCAGAACCTCAGGTAAACTGGAGCTGACATGTTCCCTAAACACATCAAAGCAATTTTAACTTCCAGGAACTTGCTTTACACACTCCATTGGGGTATTCCAAGTGAAGACACCACTTCCATTGCCAAGTAACACTAAACCTAACCAAGTGCCAAGGTTCAACATAATGATTTCTTTAAGAATCTTCCTTGACGCTCTCTGGTCCTTCCTAATCTATCTCTTTTCTAAGCCTATTATTTCCCCAGAAGTGGAAAACAATTTCCCACCCAATTCTGCTGTGGCATATATGCTTTATCTCCCTGTATGGCTTAGAACTCAGTGGTTTTCTAGTCATTTCATGAGTAGTTTCATCTCCCCGGCTAGTCTTTAAGCTCATTTATGGACCAAGAGCCAACTCTGTATATTTATGTATTTCTCATAGTTTAGACATACAGTAGGCTTTCCTATTCTTGATGAGTTATTGTCTCAGAGGAAATTGAACAACCCTGGGAAGTTATGCCACCTTCTGAATGATATAGATACCACTTAGAACATAAGCAAGTTTTTCATTGTTGCTTCAGTGGTAAATGACACTCCAGGGGCCTTAGCATCTAGATGGCTCCGTAGCAGTGACAGCCACTGGCGAGCACTGGGCTCAAGGTACTTATAGTGATAGTACTATTTGGATAGTTGTGCCCTCATGCTGGAGGGAATTTTGAGAACGGAAACCACTTTTTGTCTTTTTCTAAACTAAGTGACTTAGTTAACAGCATTGAAAAGGCAAAAGAGAAACGGGCCATATCACAGCACATACCAATAATAAATAATGAATGAAGGCATACTATGTGTGTTATATAGATGTTTAATACACTTGCAAATCTCTTTCTATGTATCACATACTCTCAATATCTAATCATTACAATCAATAATCACAAGTGCTCAATAATTACAAGCCAACAAATTGTCTTTAGGAAGGATCAAACGTAAGTCACAAGCATTTTGAGTTAAAAACAGCATTGGACTAAGGGTCTTGTGTTCTAGGACTAGTTCTACCATTAACTAACATTAACCAAGCTGATCAAAAGCCTTGTCACCTTCTCTCTAAAATGAGGGAATAAGCCTAGAATCTTCAGACTTTATTTTATAAAAGTTTATGATTTTCATTTCCTATTAAAATCCTAACAGAGCAATATATGTATATATAATCTAAAATATCAGCTTGCTAGTATACTAGTAAGAAATTTATACTAATAATTCCACAACATTTGGATCTTTGTCAAGTTGTTTGACAGGTAGAGATGCTTTTTGAAACACTAATTGAGACTCTACGTATCAACCATCTGTTTGTCCTTTTTATGGCCTTATAATATAAATTGTCTGAGGCTCACCAGAAGTCCACAGAAAACATATATACATCCATCATTATTTCATTTTTGAGTCACTTATATATATATATTTTTGTTCATGTCATTTTTAGTACAAATATATGTGAATTACAGAAACTTTGGGAAACACAGAAATGGCCAAAGAAGAAAATACCTATAACCCTGTCATTTTGTCATCCAGAGACAGTTTTTAAAAAGGTGATACACACACACACATACACACACACATACACACACACTACTGACTTCTTCTATGCATAGATAAGACTTTAAAATAAGGAATATAATACCTTATTATTTAAAATATAATACTGAAATATTCATCTATAACTAAATAGACTTCTACAACATCATTTTTAATGGCTAAGAGTCAATCACATGAAGATACATGGTTTCCTTATCATTTTCCTATTGTTGAACATTATAGTTGTTTTAGTTAATGTCTATACATAAAAAATAACTCTGCTGTAAAAAATACTCTTGTCTGAGTTTGTATATATAACACATGCATGATTATTTCCTAATTACATAGCTTTCTAGAAAAGATTTGGGGCATATTATGTGCACATATAAGGTTAGTGTTACTTGAATAGCTAACACTTTACTTTCAAGAGAAATATGTGTGTGTGTGTGTGTGTGTGTGTGTGTGTGTGTGTATATATATATATATATATATATATATATATACTTATAGTGTCCTGTCCTAACTACTAGCAAATAATTTTTGTTAAAAGTTCCTTAATTACAAAATGCATACACTCACATTTTTGAGTAACTAAAATATATTAGAGTATTTTCTAGAGTGTATCCCAGAGGTAAATAATGAACATAATGTTAGCATGTAGGTTTTATAACCTCATCTATAGTGACTTCTCCATCAAACACTGTAATTAGCCTTTCTACACACAAAAAAGGTGTTCATTTCAATTACATCAACTAATTGCCAATTTAATCAAATAGCTACTTAATTAGTAAAAAAAAAAAATCCAGCAATATAAGACTTTATTATTTAACCAGGTTCAGTGGTTAGTTAATAAAACTGGCTAAAAATATTTAAATGGTTGTGAAGCTTACATATGCTAAAGAAAAAATAATCAATTATCTGTTATTAAGTAAAGACAGAATGATTTTATTCAGTTCCCATGTTTCAGATCGACTTACAGCCTGGCCATTAGGATGTAAACTTTTATTACTTGAGATAAGCTGTCAAAAGCAATTTTTGGAGCTTGACTAGGTAAAGGGATATATTTTGTTTTAAAAGTAACACTGGACAAAGAACAGAGAACACAAGTCTATTTACTTTTCTGAGTAGGTCAATAAATATTGGTAATTCATTTTATTTATCTATGATCTTAGATTCTTTAGTTCTGCAATAAAACTGAATAAAATGATGTCCTAGGTCTCTTCTAACTTTGAATTTTAGATATTTTTGTATAGTCACTTGGGAAATAACTTTTTGTTTATGTGTTTTGTGTAGTTTGTGTGTCTGTGTGTGCATACAAGTACCTTTAATCACGTTTTATTATTTACCTCCTTCCAGTCAATGGTGGCTGGTCCACCTGGACAGAGTGGTCTGTGTGTAACAGCCGCTGTGGACGAGGGTATCAGAAACGTACCAGGACCTGCACCAACCCAGCACCACTCAATGGTGGTGCCTTCTGTGAAGGGCAGAGCGTGCAGAAAATTGCGTGTACCACACTATGCCCAGGTAAATAAACCAGTACTCTCATTCGAGATGTCTTCTTCCACTCTAGAAGTATCTTTTAAAGGATATACACAAAGCCTTGTCCTTGACCTGAGTGTGTGATAAACATTATTTAAATCCATTATATCATTCTATGCTTTTATTGTAGGGAAATCAAATATTTTCTTCCAAAAGAGTACTTAACTTTATTACTTAGACATACAAAATAATACAAAACAGGTGATTAAACACTTAGAAACATAATCCCCCTCTATTACTAAACAAAACTGCTGCAGCCAAGATTATAGGTTCTGTAAATCAAGATATCAAGAGATTTGAGCAGCATTAAAAACCACACTTTTTAGAAACAACAACCCTTGATCTCCAGAAAGCCATGGAAATTCATTGGTACTGAAATTCAGAAAATATTTTAGACATAACTATTTGACATTTGGTGTCAGTTTCTGGGCAAGGGCAAATAAAATTTTTGGAATGAATTAAAAGGAAGTCTCGGCTTTATGACACATGAGCTAATAGATTTTAAAAATACAATGCAGTCAGCGCTCTGTTATCTTTACATGTTGGTCACTTATTTTTTGAGTTATTTGCACTGGTACTTAAGCCAAGATTGCATCCCTCTGCCTCTGAACATCTTTCTATGCAATTTTATATTGTTACATACCCTTATCCCTAGGTAAATTGAACTTAATATTCACCAAAACCAAAACTCACTAAGATGCTTAAACAACGAATTGAAAATTTTAGCTAAGATTATTTTGAAATAATTCATAAATTAAGTGCACATCTTTGACATAGATATCATATGGTTAATTTCATTATTTAGATATACAGTTTTTTACTTCCCCGAATTTTGCCTGATTTTAGTTTGGTTTATGATTGATAGAAACTTTCTCAGAGACAGATTGAAGAAATTAATTAAAAAGAAAAACAATCTATATTTCATATTCCTGTGTTGATTTCCAAATATCAAAACTATACACCGAAATGTTAGAGAGCTTTTTCATGGAACAAATTTTGACAGTTAGGTTTACAATTTCAGTATTTTATCTTGTAAACTCTTCTGTATTTTATCTAGATTTGGACTCCCACAAATAAAAATGCACTGAGCATTTTGAGTTGAAATAGAAATGTGTGTTTGTGTGTGTAATTTAGGATGGTCTAGTCTAGGTCAAAGCAAATGCCTTTTCTCCAGATAGCTGAGAGCTGCTTATTTGGAGGCAGCTCTTTATGATTAAAGCATTAATGCTTTTATTATTTTTTATGTTCATGTTTATATCTCTATACATGTTATGCCTATTTTTAAACAATAGTTTGAATATGAAATCATAGAGTAAACTATTAAAATTAATATAATTTTTATCAATATGCATGAATAAGATGCTATATATATTAGGTATTCAATTAATTATATTTAATATTGTTTACAATGAATTCTAGGTAATCATAGTTATGTATTTCAGAAAAAAAATTTAACTCATTAAATTTTTATCCTATTTATGTAAGCACCTTTAAAGAATATATTTTAAAATATGACCTTAGTAAAACTTACTATATATTTTTAACTTAGAAATTGAAGTTGTTTTCAGAATCAATTAACCTGGATAAAATAAATAAAATAAAAAGAGTATATAGGACACTATATAAGACACACATAGTTGATAGATGATAGATATATTGAACAGATATAGATAATAAATGATAAATGGATGGATGGATGGATGGATGGATAAATTTCGTCCCCACTCTACCAACCTTCTCTCCTTCTTCCTATATAGGTTTACTTGCACTGCCCACATGACACCATACATGAAGGAATTTTGGGTCCAAAAAGAAGCCCTCTACTTTTCAGTACAAAATCCAGAAGTTTTCCCTTTGATAGAGAATGGGAAACCACCACAACTTCTTTTTATATAGGTGTTGGTGACAACTTTGGTTTCTCTTTGTCCCGTTAAGCTGGCCTTGCTTGGTCAGTGAGGAAACAGCTGCATCGCTCCTAAGGCGAGTTCACAGAGCCCAGCAGACATACGCAGAATGTGTTTTGCTTCCAGCAGCTGAAATGAACGTAATACACCTTGGAGGGGCATCTTCCTCACCTCTTTGTTCTGTTTTTAAACTTGAGCTTAGCTTCCCTGTACCCTCAAGAAGCTCCTTCTCCCTTTCACCTGACGCTGGTTGTTTTCTGTGGCAGTGGATGGCAGGTGGACTTCCTGGAGCAAGTGGTCTACCTGTGGGACCGAGTGCACACACTGGCGCAGGCGGGAGTGCACAGCACCCGCCCCCAAGAACGGAGGCAAGGACTGTGATGGTCTGGTCTTGCAATCCAAGAACTGCACTGACGGGCTTTGCATGCAGAGTAAGTCTATTTGAGCAAACAAAACACACTGAAGAGACCTGAGATAAAAGCATTTGGAATCTTTTGCAGGAAGTATTAAAAATTCAATATTATTTGAACAACCAAAAAATGCAATAATACCTCAATATTCCAGCACTCTTCCCAAACTGAAAAAGGTAAATTCCCAGGAACCAAAAGTAATAACTGTGTCCAGGTAACAAATATCACATACAGTACTGCTTTCCCATGAGCAAATTGTTTCTAGTCATCTCCATAGAGGGGCTGGCACTCTCTCCAGATCATGGAACCATACTCAGTTTTACTCCTCATAGAGTTTCAAAAAATTATTTATTCCTAATTCATGGCTGTTACTGAACTAAAGACCATGATAATAGGTATAAGAACAGGAAACATTTCTGCAGGTAGATTTTCCAATGTAGAACTATCTAATGGAACATCGGCACAGCTCCTCAAAAATGCTGGGCTTTGTTAGAAATTATGTTTATTTAAATGAAACAATGTTAATAAAATATAAAAATTTTAAATGGGTGCAGAAGATCGGCTCAGGAATATTATGGGTGCTTTAAGCTAAATATTTCCCATTTTTTATGACTTCGTTCTTTAGGTTTTCTTATGAAATGGCTGTTTTATTTCCATACCTACAAAGTATTACCCTTTTTTAAAAGACCCCTTAGATGTACAAAATTCACCATCTCTTTCATGAACATGAATTAAAGTACTAAGAATTGTTCTAAAATCATACCTATGCAGATAAATAGATCAAACAAGTTACTATCTTTGTATCTTAATTCATGGCAGCCAAATGTTGATATTTATTATAACATCACAAATTGCTTGCAGAATTTAAGCAAGCAAATATATTTGTGTAGAAGCTTTTTTGAATAAAACATTTTATTTTCACCATATTTATGAAATTCTATTTCCCTTCCTGAGTCTATACATAACAGGACCTTTAAACGGAAACCTTACTTAAAACAAATCAGTAATTATGTTGCTGACATTGAATAAAAATCCAATAAGATTTCTATTTTTCTGTCCACAGTAGGTTACCTGCTTTGAAAATGGGCTTCTGCTGACCAAAAAACCGTAGCTACTGGTTATGATTGGGGGATAGTTACTGTGCATCTATTAAGTTTGTACCTGAAACGCAAGACTGATAAGAATACAACTGTTGGCCTGACCAGGTGGTGGTACAGTAGATAGAGCATCAGACTGGGATGCAGAGGACCCAGGTTTGAAACACCAAGATCACCAGCTTGAGTGCGGGCTTACTAACTTGAGAATAGAGGCCCTGGTTTGAGCATGGGATCATAGACATGACCCCAAGGTCACTGGCTTGAGCATGGGGTCACTCGCTGTGCTGTAGCCCCTTGGTCAAGGCACATATGAGAAAGCAATCAATGAACAACTAAGAAGTTGCAACAAAGAATTGATGTTTCTCACCTCTCTCCCTTCCTGTCTGTCTCTCTCTCTGTTCTTTCTCTGTCTCTGTCACACACATACACACAAAGAATACAGTTGTTTTACTCAACATTTTTCCAAAGACACAGGGTTTGTTCCTCTAGGCATGATCTTGAGTGAGAACTAAAATAAAAACATATGTCACATAAGTTATACTTTAAACATTTTTATGATTTAGTATTCTTTCTTTAATGTTTAACAAATTGATTCATGTGATCGAGAAAGAGCAAAATTTAAAGTTTCTCTCTCTTTCTCTCTTTTTATCTCTTTCTTCCCTTTACTCCTTTCTTCCATCCCTGTCTTCCTGTCTCAATGTTATTTCAACTTTGGATGATTTAACGCTTACTGCTTTTATTGGGCATATTTAAAATTTCCCAAAGCATCCTATCTAAGAAGGAAATCAAAGCCACAAGATGGAACACTGAGTCTTTTATTAGTTACTCAAAATGACACATTCTAAATTATGACATCTGTCAGCTACAAACATGAACTATTCAAATTAAGATTTTCATGACACAGCATTCCCTTAACATCTAGCTTATTTCTTATAGACTTAATAGGATTTCCCTTATGATTGAAAATTTGTCAGTAATGATGCCATGAAGTGTGTGCTTAAATAGGAAAGGGAATGATGCTACAGGAGGGCTTTTTTGTTGTTTGTTTTTGTTTATTTTTATTAAGTCTCTTGGACTTAAACATGTGAGTTTAAATTAGTTAAAAAGCTATTTTCTTTTACAATTTTGATTTGCTATAGTAACAGCCTCTATTAAGTCAATAAACTTTCATCTGTCCTCTATATCTACTCTAGTGCAACAAGTAATTGTAGTCTATATTATTGGTTTCCTTCCTGATAAAAACCACAGAGCTATTGCTGTACTGTGTAATTATAATATTTTATAATGAAAGCTATAGTTTTTATTTAGCAGTAAACTGAGTATTTCTGGCATAACATCGTTGCCAAGCCTTGAAAAAAAATAAAATTGCCTTTTTAGCCTTTATTTTGGAAAACAAAAGGTTTTCTAATAGTGAAAATGCTAACCTTGCAAGAGGGATGGGTCTGTATTAAAAAAAAAAGAATGGGAGTAGAAAAGACAGGCAGAAAGTTGCAACTGACAGTTTAAAAATTATCATTTAATGTTTACTGACTTTAGGGTAATCAGTGTCTTCAATGCATTAATAAATAGTTCTTTATCAGTACTGCAATATTATTTCAAAATAAAGGTAGCCTACTCACTATTTACCTAGGTGTGCAGTATAACCTCTGAATGCACTTCATATTGTTTACAGATGGTTCTGATATGAATGTAAGCATGCTGCTAAGTAGCATAAATTCAGAATTCATAATGGACATCAGTAGAATTCAGAGTTAGCTACATAATGTATATAAAGTAGTATATTTTAAAAGCCAAATTGGTACTTAAAATAAATACAATGGGAAATATATAGAAAATATCACTACAATGCTTATTCACTAATTTGTTCAAAACAATTTTATTCAAACACATTTCTTCCCTAACTACCTTTGTCATTACAAAATTACAAACACCTTTGTCTCAAATATGTAAAATATTGTGTAAAATATTAAAACCTAAAGAACAAATACACACATGGAGAGTGTGCATGCACGTGTGTGTGTGTGTGTGTGTGTGTGTGTGTGTGAAGGAGGGAGGAAGGGAGGAAGCTAGAGAGAGAGAGAGAGAGAGAGAGAGAGAGAGAGAATGAATCAAGTTTAAGAGTTCAAGTGAAATGCAGGGAATTTCTCAAGTGCCAGAAATGAAGTAGGAACATGAATAGAAAGAGGAAGAGAGAGAGGGAGGGAGGGAGGGAGGGAAGAAGGGGGATAGAGAGAGAGAAAGAGAGAGAGAATTAATCAAGTTCAAGAGTTCAAGTGACGTCGGCCTAGCGTGCGGAGGACCCGGGTTCGATTCCCGGCCAGGGCACACAGGAGAAGCGCCCATTTGCTTCTCCACCCCTCCGCCGCGCTTTCCTCTCTGTCTCTCTCTTCCCCTCCCGCAGCCAAGGCTCCATTGGAGCAGAGATGGCCCGGGCGCTGGGGATGGCTCTGTGGCCTCTGCCTCAGGCGCTAGAGTGGCTCTGGTCGCAATATGGCGACGCCCAGGATGGGCAGAGCATCGCCCCCTGGTGGGCAGAGCGTCGCCCCTGGTGGGCGTGCCGGGTGGATCCCGGTCGGGCGCATGCGGGAGTCTGTCTGACTGTCTCTCCCCGTTTCCAGCTTCAGAAAAATGAAAAAATGAAAAAAAAAAAAAAAAAAAGAGTTCAAGTGAAAAGCAGGGAATTTCTCAAGTGCCAGAAATGAAGTAGGAACTTGAACCTAGAGAGGTAACTGTTTGAGTGGACCTCAGAATAACCAAGAGAGGCCTTGAACAAGGATGTAGGAGGCAAGATATATCCTCATTGGAGTTGGATGTGGGATTGACAGGGTTTCAGTTTTAGCACAGAGGTAAAAGCCCTGGGTTTGCAAAAGCCTGAAGCCGAAAGTTGAAAGCAAGAACCCTGAATAAAGTTGAGTCTCATAAATGACTGTTCCCACCATGAAAAATAACTAAAAAATATTTTACTCACCAACCAGAGTAAAATTCATGGTAAAGAAATGAAAAACGAAGGCTTCACTTACATAAAACCAGTCTTACACTCGGCTCTGGTATGGAGTCTAAGATACAGTATGGGGAGCCATAAACAAAAGATGTATAATTTACATAATTGGTAAAACATCTGAGGTACCAGCAGGAGCAAACAGCAAGCCATTCTCTAGAGTTCTTTCCACAACCCACGTGCATTGGTCTAAGATAAAAAATAGCCCAGTCTGGAAAATGAGCTTATAATATACAGTTTCAGATCACCCAAGAGAACAGTCTGCTGTAAAGGAGTCAGCAACACAATATATCAGTGAGTTAGCCCACTTATAACATAGACTCATAAATCTGAATAAAACTATGAATAAAATAAAAACATAAACTTTACTTTTTAAAAGATATGTAAGCACAAAAGAAAGAATAAAATATTATAGAAAGGGCAGTCAGGTAGGGGAAATATAGAATGAAATATCTGAAATGATAAACATGATTATTGAAAGTTAAAATTCAATGGAATATTAAAAATCAGATCAGATTAAAGTAAGCTTTAGATAAAGTTAGAGAAAAAATGAGTAAAATGGAATGTAGACTTCACGAAACTCCTCAGAATACAAGGGAAAAAGATAAAGTGCATAATTTTATAAAAAGGAGGTTAAAACACATGGAGGATAAAATGAGAAAATCCAAAATTTATCATGCAAGAGAACAAAATTAAAAATATTTTCAGATAATCAAGAGAGCTTTCTACTTAACAAACTCTCACTAGTAAATTACCAATCTATAAAAATTAATTATATATTTTAAAAAAAGAGAAATCAATTAAGGGTCAGTTGAAAACAAGATAAAATTAAACTATAATGGTAATAACACAGAATATGGTAATGTCTAACTGAGTTAAAATTTTTCTAATTTCCAGGTATTGCTCAAGAAAAGAACAGTAATACTACTTAAACTACACTGTTAAGACTAACTACACACAAAAATGTTGTATGCATAAATTCAAAATAAGATTTTTGGCCTAACCAGTTGGTGGCTCAGTGGATAGAGTGTCAGTTTGGGATGCTGAGGACCCAGGTTTGAAACCCCAAGGTCACCCGCTGGAGCACGGCCTCATCCAGCTTGAGCATGAGCTCACCAGCTTGAGCGTGGAAAGTTGCTGGCTTGAGTGTGGGATCATAGACATGACTCCATGGTCGCTGGCTTGAGTTCAAAAGTTGCTGGTTTGAAGCCCAAGTCGCTGGCTTGAGCAAGGGGTCACTCACTCTGCTGTAGCCCCTCATCAAGGCACATATGAGAAATCAATCAATAAACAGCAAAGGTGCTGCAACAAAGAATTGATGCTTCTCACCTCTCTCCCTTCCTATCCGTCTGTCCCTATCTGTCCTCTCTCTGATTCTCTATCTCTGTGAAAAAAAAGATTTTTGAAGGCAAACAGGAACAAAACAGAAAGAACAAAAAGATGTAATAGATCACATGGCATATATCAGGGGTCATCATATATCAAGGACAATAATGAAAATGAATTAAATTCACCTGTTAAATTCAGTAGGGGGAAATCCAGTTTTATACTGTTTATGAGAGATACAATGAAATCATAATTATAGAGAAAGATTGAAGTGAAAAAAATGGAACTTATAATATACTTCTATCTTTATTTAAAAATATCCAGTTAATGGCTTTGACTATCTGATTGGTCTATTAATTTAATTCCATTTCCCACTGTGCCTCCGTAACACATCTTAGAGATTGTGTTTGCTCATAGTTTTAATTTAAATATTTGTTGGGTTGTTTTTTTTTTACTTTATAGTTTTTAGAATATTTAATTTTCTATTGGCTATTTAATCAAAAGTTTGCCAAGTTGTTTACTAGGCTATCAGTTGTTTGTATAAGACGTCTTAGAGATCCAGGTATTTCCTTAACACCAATTGAAAATTTTAAAAACCTTTGAGGTTTACTTACCAATTATAAAGCTATAATAATGCTAAATGTTAGCAAATGTGTCATAAAGTAGACTCTTCTGTGTTTTACTAATGAGAATACAAATTTTTACTCTTATTTAGGAAGGTGATTTGACAGTATGAATTAAGAGTTTTTAAAGTGTTCAGAGCCTTTGACCTAGTATTACTACTTCAATGACTAAATTTCAGTGAGTAATATGAATACCAAAAAAATGCCAAATATGTCCTATCTTTGTATTTCACTTTTAAAAATGCAAAATCTGAAAGTCCAATATTAGAGCAATGGTTAAGTAATACAGGCTACTTCCATAAGGAGGGGTATCATATAGCCACTGAAATATTTATGATGGTTTTAAATGAAAAGCAGAATGTAGATTTGTAAATGCATTTTGTCATAAGCATGTGAAAATAAGCTATAGAAGAAGGTGAATGAAATTTATGCATTTATAATGCTTGTGAGATGCAATTGATTGTTTTTCTTTTTCAATATGTATTCTATTGTCCATATTCTTTAGCTTTAGTATTTCATTATGTTTACAATTGTAAATGACTTATAGAAAAAGAGATACTGAAGATTGCCTGAAAGAACTGCTTATCTGTAAGCAAGAGACTCAGGATTTGAAATGTAGCAAAATCACTGACATGTCCTAGGAATTTGGTCATGTTGATTAAAGTTAGATTAGATTTAAATTAGATTACCAAAAAAGTATTTGCACAAAATACTTGCATAAAGCCCTAGTTGTATGAAACCCTGGGTGGCAAGAGTTACTTATAGCTAGCAAATCAATTACGTATATAAAAAGATTTTGTAGACATGGGGATTTGAAGCTGACTTATAGTTTTGCATTATTTCTCAGTTGCCTATTATTGATATATATAATATACATTTGCAAACATACTTATCCTTAAACTCTTTGAGAAATTGGGTTCATTATGTGATGCTGTGTAATTTCATTTGTGAAACAAGGTTATTGTCTTTAAACAATTTCAGAAGTCCTGCTGAATTTTTTAGGCCATTCATTCATGTTCGTTGAAATTGAAGAGTAATATATATCATGTATCTATTACACTGGCTATATCATTATTAGCCTGAAAAAAGTAGTTTCTACACTTGAAACACTGCTTTCAAATTAAGAACTTCCAGAAATTGGTGTTATTTCACAAGAATGCATTAATTAAAAGTTTATTAAAAACCATCAAAGTCACTTAATGTCCCAGAAAGAAGTTGAACCTTTTTTGTTTATAAACACATTGTTAATTTTAAAAACAATTTCAAAACTGGAGTCCTTTGGTATGCCAAAAGTTCTGAATTGCACTAAACAAGAAAGGATAGATGAGTTGGACTATTTTTCACTATTGAAAATAACTGAACATAGATGTCTGATATTTCTAACATGAGAAACAACATTAATAACAGATGAGACTGTTTTCATTTAATACTACTACAGAATAATGTATCTTATTCAGAAGGTAGTAATGGCAGGTCTATTGTATTGTGTACCCATTTAGGATTCTTTATATCATTCCTAAAATTATATGAAAGTAGCCCCAAGTTTAACCATATAGTTTTGAAATAGGATTTCCATGAAATGGTTCTGGCAAGAGAGAGAAAGAGACAAACAGAGAGAGGAAAAAAGAGAGAGAGATAGAGAGACAGAACACTAGACATATAGAAAAGGTACAGAAGAAGAAAAGAGCACTTAGGACAATCTCCAAAAATGCTAAGCTAGTAAAAGCGTGTTTATCTCTTTACCTTTACCTTTTTTATGTTGGAATACAACCGCATTACCAGGCACTGACAACACTGAACATTTATAATCTCTGTAATGAATATGTAGTAAGATCCACTTTGTCATGGTTGACGTATAATGGTTTAATCCATGCTTACTTTTTTCTTTTCAAAACAGCAATTCAAAGACTGTATATGCGACTTAGTTCAGAAATGGTGCTTCATATATCTATATATTTATAATAGACTCAATTATATTACTGCCTCGATTCCTATGGACTAACTAGTTTTTAATCCTATTTGAAGATTGGGGTCCCACCATAAGGATATGTAACAGTTCACATCTGAATTTAGAAGAATTCCTTCACGCTGAAGAGGGTTTATGTCACAGTAGACAAATTAAAAACTGCAATTTACAGACAAGAACTCCCTGGAATTGTGTCTGCATCAGTGAACTTCCTGACTTCAGGAATTAAAATGTTATGCAGCCTACGAATTTAGCATTTGCAACTCATTAAAAAATTTATAGTTCACACAGCTCTTCCATTAACTCTTCCATACAGAGGAAGTGGCAGAATGCTGTGTGTAAATTGTATGTGGACACATTGCGTACCAGGTCTCCTGGCATCTCAGGTGTGTTTAATGTGAGAAAATAATTTTACATTATAAATAGTCTATTCTTGACGTTAGAATAATGTGTTTATGACCATATGATAGGCATTTGAGAAGGTACCAGTCAGTTTCTAGTGACATTCCTGTCAACACAGCAGTTTGCTAGGGAATGCATAATTGTGAGTGTCAGACAGTGAGTGCTTTTATCTATAGTTTGGAAGAAGCTGATGTCATAGCTCTGTTTGCAGAGTCCTGGATATGCATAGTGTCCCAGCTGGCAAATAAATATTCTGTATGCGGACTGGCTGCCTAACACAGAGTGCTGCTGTCTCCAGTACAGTGAGTGCGGTTTGCTTTTGCCTTCTTCCTTTCTGGTATAATATTTTTCTGCTTTTGAAAGCAGGGATGTGGTTAGAAACTGTAACTCACAGAAACCTGCTAAACACCAATGGAGCCCCCTCAGGAATTAGTGTGACATGAGAAATGCAAGGTCTTCAGGTTCTATGATGGAAAGGAGACTCCTAGAGACTCAAGAAAGGTGTCGCCTGTCATGATCACAGTAGAGTAGGAACTCCTTCAAATCACGTGGGTGCAGGGCCAGGGCGTTCAACTGTTTCCTTTTTGCCTAAAAATGCAGCAGATATGGTGATGTGTGCTACAAATCAGCCTTTCAGAACTCTGTCATTTTTCTACCAGATGTCTTTACTACTGTGGATTATAATGTCATGGCCTCTGGATTTAATAGTTCATTATTCTTCTTAGGAACATTGGTGAAAATAGTCTATTGCATTAAAAAGACTTGGGCAGCTGAACTCTGGATTTGATTTTACTCAACTATTGAGTTAAATTTCAGACATTTATTCTTCACCTACTGTGAGTCACAATATCAGATTTACATTCTGAGAGGTTAATTCCGAGCTACTCATTTCCAGAGGGTGTGGTTGTTGCTGTCAGGAAAAAAGGCTGTGGATCAGTTTAGAGAGAACTGCCTACTATCCTGTGAGGGCTGGAGCTCCAGTTACCACAGCAATTTGGATAACTGACATCAGTGATAAGCAAATGTTCTTTTCAATTTTTGTTGGCATGTCCTAGAATTTATGTATTCATTTATTTGGAGATCCTTAAGTTCTGGTCAATAAAGAAACCCTCAGAAGGGTGGTAAATTATAATAAATGACTTGAATGTCTTTGACAGACCTGACCTTTGACATCATTAGTGCAGTCCTGATGGGCTTGCTAGATAAGAACTGACCCGAAAGGAAAATCAGAACCTGGACATGTTTATTTTGAATGGCCCTTGAGGTTTTTAATAGGAACACTTGCATCAGAAGAAATGTAATCTGGGTGAGAAAAATCACGGATTTTGGCTTAAAGTCACTGGCAGAAGGAAAGACCAAGGAAGTAGGAAAAAGGAGAAAAATCAATCAAGAGTAGAGATTTTTCTTAAAAACAAAAAAAAAAGAGTAGAAATTTTTCTAATGCTGAGATCATAAAAATGAGGACAGAGCTTTAGAAGTTGTCTAATACACTTCAGATGGATAAATATGACTAAAACTAATATTTTAGGATAACTCAGAAACGTGTACTTTTATAGAACACAGTGCTTTTATAAATTACAGTTGAATTATAGTCATAATTTACATTCTAACCCCCATATAAGATATGAATGATCCTCTATTCCTTTAATTCTCACAATATTATAAAATCTATGCACATGCATTAAGGTCAGAGAAGCGGTTTCATATTGATACTCCCCTTAGAATAGCTCTGTCTTGTAAAGGAAGAAACTGGGATGTAAAAATGAAACAGCCCATCCAATGCCCACAAGTTAGTGCAAGAACAAACATATGAACCCAAATCTGTCTCATTTTGAAATACTCTTTTTTATGGGGGCTCTTAGATGGTGGAAGCAACTGGCAGCCTTTTTTTTTTTTTTGCTTTAAATTGTGATTTTCTTCTGATGGGTAATGTCCCTCCAATTATTAATGTTTATTTCTTTTCCCAGTCGGTATCATTTGAGGAAAGCAATGCGACTCTTAAATACTTATTTATTGCAGAACTTTCTGCCAAATGCAATATGATGATCATACGTCAACAACTACATTATTCTAGCTTGGTTCCTCCAGTTACATTAGACTAGAAATAACCGTGTTTGGTGCACCTCTTCCCTTGTCCTACACCTGAAACAAAAGACACTGTTTGGAAGTTGTTTCATTTAAGGGCAAAAACCTTTCTCTGTGATTTCAGCATTATCTCATTTAATCACTGCAATGCAGAGTAAGCCATTGTATGGCCAGTAGTCACGGCCATCACAGCCAGGCACTTGCAGGTTCACAATGAATTCAGTAGATGGTAAAGAAAACAACGGAACCAAAAACTGGTGGGCCATGTCTTTATTCTAGCCTCGCAACCAGCCGACAAGTAAACACAAACACACAGAGGGCACCAAAACCCACTCACACATTCTCCAGTTCCACAACCAGGAGAATCTTTTCTGGTTTTCCCTAGAATCACAGGCCCCCCACCAGCCTCAGTTGCCTCTGGTTCCACATCTCCTTCTTTCTTCTATTCTCTGCACAAACTCTGCACAAACTGGCTTCTCCTTCAGCACCTGCCATCTTGGCTGCTTTCTCTGCAAAAACATGGCTTCTTTCCTTAAATTTCCTCTTTCTTCTTCTCTTAAATCTTTTTGGCACAAAAACCCCTCCTCAAGCAATATTAGCATAACAAAGCCCTTCCCAAGCAGGAAGGCAATCAGCAGCCTCACCTGGGCAGTGCAATTTACCTGGGCAGCAGCCATTTTTAACAATAAAAGTGAGCAAACCCAAATAACAAAAATTTTACAAACTTATTTGCCCAACAGTCATGAAACATATCAAGCTCTTTTCTTTAATTTCTTATCTCTCCTTATTAAAATCTACTAATTAATTCCCAGACAACACTTAATAAGACTGTTAGGACTTGAGCCCAAGAGCTGGACACTCTGTTTCTGCTAATTCACCAGCTTTGTGATATTAGTCAAGTCCCTTCACCACTCTGTGATCCTGCTCCTTAGTCTGCAGATAAAAAATGTTACATAGGAAATCCTAATCTCTGAACTAGCTTAACTCCATCATCCTGGGTGTATGTGAGTTAGTAAGGAAACAGACTGGTTTCGAAGAATTTAAACCTGCCTAGTGATTCTCAGAAGTTTTGATACTTCTCACATCAATAGATTTGCTTGATAATTTCCTTTCTATTAAACTATTATATATGGCATAAAAACAGTTTATAGTATCATTTTCAAATTTAATCATAAAATCATGATGATTTTTAGCTATTACTTATTAACCATAAATCAAGAAAAGAATTTTAAAGACTGGAAAGCTCAAACCAGTTGTTGTTTATTGGGGGAAATTAAGATTTACAACTGGTTTCTGGGATTTCCCAACTGTAAATCCACCAAGTAGGTTATGTTTGCCATATTATTGCACAATTATGAGCCCTGTATTTAAGAATGACTTGTTACTTACCCCTGTATAAAACCAAGAAAAGCTCTTTTGCTTTTTAAGATACTTGGGCATGGACTTTCATCTTTTATTAATATAACTGTTGAATATTGGCTGAAAAATATGGGCAATCCCACCTCTATTCTAAAGGGTGACCTTGTGAGAATTAGAAAAAGTCATTTTTTTCTTCAAATCCCTTTGCCACCCTCAATCAGGAGATTGTTACAGTGACAATCCACATCTACAGTCAACACAAATGTAGATGGAGCCATCCCTAGCTGAGCAATGCAAAACTCTCACACCCTCAGCTTCACTGCCAGGGGTGTGAAATCAGGTTTCAGTCTCAACATTTTTGGTAACTTTAAAATATCACTTTTCCACTTTAGAACTTAGTTTCCACATCTGAAAAGGCTGTATTAGATAACCTCTTAAAATGATGTTTCGAGCAATAATGAGATGGCCTTCTGGTGTAAGGATCATTTCAGTGATTCTTTAAGACAGCAGGCGCCTGCTCTGATTTTCCAACTGTTCATGTTTGTACTTACAGTTTTTCTCCACAGTTAAACTTCTTCCAATCCTTATTCTCCCAGGTCAGGAAAATCTCTTCATTGAAAAAAATATATGTTCACCCTGGCTGGGTGGCTCAGCAAATACAGAGTCCTTGCAGGCATGCCGAGCCAGCGGGTTCCATTCTTAGGGAAGATATGAGAAGCAACCAATGAGTGCACAACTAAACAGAACAACTAGTGGAACAAGGAGTTGATGCTTCTCTCTTCTCTCTCTCTCTCTCTCTCTTTCTCTCCCTCCCCCCCTTGTTTTTTCTCCCTCCCCCTTCTCTCTTTCTCTCTTCCTTCTTCCTCTTTCTCTTTCTCTCAAAACAATGGAAAAATAAATAAATAAAAAATACATGTTCTTTAAAATTACCCCCCAAAAGACCCCTCAAAATACAGAAAACAACAATAAAACTGAGAGATCATAGGGCCCCATAGCATGCCCCATAGCAGAAAAATCGCTCTGGCCTGAAGTGCCCGGTCACTGAGGCTGTTACAACCAGTGAGGCAAGTCCCGTGACCTTCCCGGAGTCCAGGACGCGGGCTTCATCAGTTCAAGAGAGGCGACTTTGAAAGTTGTTATCAATGGAGCTGCATTTGTCCCAGACAGTTCTTTCATGCAGGGCATTTAGTGCCAATTAAATGCCACAAACAAACCCCAGATCATTATGACAGCCAAAGAACACCTAGAACACCTCCTCCACCCTGTATCCAAACACCTCCTTTAGAAGTGGCACCAGCTGCGGTTGAGAAACCATTTTAGCGTCAAGTTGCCCTCTGGTCTTGGAAATTTGCTTCTGAAACATGCCACTATATTTTTGCCAGAAGCCACAAAGGACAGGAATAAACCTCTTAAGGAGAGGGTGAAAAAAGTATCCAGTACTTTGAATGAGTGTATTGCTCATGGTTTCTCAAAAAACAAACAACAACAACAACAAAAAACTGGGTTTCTTGTCTCTGTAACTACCAGGGAACCTGAAATTCAAACAAATCTCCAAAGGTCATTCATTAAATAATAGATTGCCTATACTCTACAAATAAAATCTAGTAAGAACCCACGGTCTCAGTGTACTTAAAATGTGCATCACAACGATATTGACATCATTGTTCTTTTTTTATTGCGTGCTCATACCAGCACTTTACAAACCTCATTTCTTCTTTCCACAACTGTATGGAAGGGATTATTCCTGCCTTTTTGCACAGATGAGAAAACCGATGCTTTGGGAAGTACAATAGTTTGACCAAGTTCTCATGGTTAAGGAAGGGGCAGACCTAGGATTCAAACTAAAGCCCACAAACCTGAAAAACTCAATTTCACTGCCTTGGCCAACAGCCATGGTGCTTTTTCAGTTGGCCTTACTTTCAAGTAGTAGGAAAAGTAACTGAAATCCCTAACTTATGAACCAGGCTATTGATAGTGACACTGAAAACAATTATTTTGCACTGTGTTCTGCCAGAGATGGTATTTTTCATTATTGCTAGGACTACTCTCAGCAGGGTCACCTCATTAGCAGAAGAAAATGTCCCCTATTGTTCTGTGAGGGATGGATCAGATGGAGAATTGTTAAAACAAACTCTAGAAAGTGATTCTGTTTCCCTCATTTGGGGGATGGAACAGTGACCCCCTTCTTTTCTAATTACCAGCTTCTTATGTGATGTTTTAGTTCTTTGGTTGCAGAAGTGTTTTTGAAAAGTATGGAGAAGTTTTGCAGACTTGCCTTCCAAAACTCCTTATCACTGTTCCCATAACAGAGTAAACTAGGGTGTTAAAACACTGGTGAGGCTGTTGAATACTGGTCTGTTTTAAATTTTCCCAAGTAGGAAAATAACAGTCCGTCAAGATCCGTCTTAATTCATTATGAGGAAAAGCTATTAATGAGAATTTTTTTTGTTTTATCTTCCAGCAATCTCAAATGCAAACACTTCATCAAATATATTGATATACCTAAGATAGACGTCTCTTAAGCCATGTGTTGTAGAAACCATCCATAAAATGTCTCTTTGCTCTCCGTTTTTCATATAGAATCTAAAATGACCTTTTCAGAATTATATTCTATCACAGGATGAGCACTTCATTTTGAATATATTCCAAATGCCTCGTCATGAGCCACCAGGCCTACATGCTCTTACTGCTGCTCACCCTTCTGCGTGTCCCTTTCTCCTTTTACCCACGGCCCTCTGATCACTCTTTTTCTGTCAGGACTTTTGCATTTACTGTCCCTCTTCGTGGGACATTGTTCCCTCCTGAGGTTTACTTGGCTGATTCTTTCTCAATATTCAAGTTTCAGTTCAGACTTCATTTCAGCAGAAACTTGTTCCCTGATTCCCTTAGTTTGTCAGCCTTTTCTCTACAATCACATTACATTCTTTTTTATTTTAAGAATTTTTCAGCATTTAAAATGATCTTATTTAGCATTTTGTTTCCTGGTTTGTTTTCTGTTAAACGAGAATGAAAGCAGGGACTTTCCCAACGCGTTTGTCATTTTATTCCTATGGCTAATATGGAACCCTGCTTACATTAAGGTTCAGGAGTACTTGTTAGATAAATGCATAAATGAATGAATGGATTTTAGTTCTATGCCTGCAATGAAATATAAGCTTCAGATAAATACCATAAAGCACAAACATATTTATTGGGTGTGAAAATTGAGAATAAAATAAAAATTATGGAATTTCTTTTTACAATTTCCTGGTCTTCTTATTGAGAACAGGGAGGGGTTCTATTGGGAAGTAAGGCTAAAAGCCAAGGAAAACCCAAAACTGCTTCACAGGGAGAAATTTCAGCCCATGCTGTCTCTCTGGAGATTGGCTTCTGCCTTCATAAACTCCAGCTCTTCTGCTTACTCCAGCAGGACCTCACTTATTTTTACCAACATTTTCATGGTGAACATCAGATCATTCCCAAATATCCTATTTACACTAATTTCCAGACCCTACCACCTGCCAAAAACAAATCTGTTGGCATCCCTCCTTAATATCATTCCTACCAAAATGACAGCATTAGTGATCTGTTCTCCTCTCCTAGCAGTGAATTTGCCTTGTCTTAAGTCTTTGGGTTTCAAAAATAAATAACCTTTTCTCTAGTGCCTGTATTTGTCCCAAGTGTTCTATTATTGAGTTCACAGAATACAAATCGAAAAAGGTTATTACCAGACAGAAGTGTTCAAAATGAAAATCAAACCTAATACATGGACTCAGACACCTGGAATGAGGAATATAATATTTATAACACTGAGTTGGAGGTTGCAATCATTGCTCTAAAATAAAACACTAAACATTAATTCAGAGCCAACCTGTGTGTGCTGCAGCAAACCTCTCTTTCATTAAGGTCGCACTACATGTTTCTCCAGAATTAGTTCCGCCAACGAGGTAAATAGCTTGTAAGAACTGAACGTTTTGCAAACTATAAAAAAATAAAATTAAAAATTATATACCCGAAGCACAATTCACATTTACCTTTAGAATTAAAGCATTATACACCTTTAATTCTGAACCAATTAATTGGGATTTTTGTAGATTCTCTACATTTTTTCCCTTGGGTATCACTAGGAAAGTCTAATTCACATATGTCTTTTTCATCATCATTTGATTGATCCAAATGGTGCCAGATCATTTGATTAACTCATATTGCCGCATATTAAATATTAGACAACTTTGGGAGCCAGTTAAAAGTTGTACCTTCAAAATTTCCATGGATTCTTTAATTTAAAAAGTTTGTGTCTCACATTGTGAAATCTTTTCTCCTAACCTTCTACTTCACATCAGTATTTTTTATTAATTATTATTACTACTGTTATTTTTTTATTTCCTACCTTGGAATGTACTAAAAAGAAAGAAAAATAAAATTGGTAGTTATTTCTGCACTTACTGTCGAGATGAGATTTTTATTTTGCCCAGTTTACACCATTCCTCTGAAGCCCTAAGATAAATAATGTTCTAACCTCTAGGCCCTATTGATTTTTGAATGATTTCAAATAAAAAGCATCTAGTTCTCACTGCATTGACAAACTGCCCAGTCTCTTGGGAAAACCTATTGGATTCCTATTAAATGGAGAGGGGCAGGAACAACAAAAAAATCCAAAAAGTAAATCTGAAATGGAACAGGAGAGGTGGTGGTGGCTCAGCTCAGTAAATGGGCGTTTAACCTTTGACCAATGACGACAGGTCTCCTTTAGTTCTATTAGACCAAGAGCAAGCTGTTATGATTTAATAAAAAAGAAAAAAAACTGTTTAGAGCCCTACTGAATATGTCCTGGGAATTAAAGCATATGGCAGGGATAAGGAAAAAAGATTTTCCTTATGCTAATGACCCATGATGTCTGAAATAAATTAGATCCATTAGAGTTTATGCTCAATAAAAGAAAGACTTTAAGCACTCCAAAGTTAGTGACTCGAGACCAGTTTTTGCTCCGAAATTCAATCTGCCTACTTATTAATTCTTCCTGAGACTCCAGAGCAGACAGGAGATGCAAAATCAAAACTCTGTACTGAACCAGAATTCTAAAGATCCCCGAGATTCTTTTCTTTTTCTTTTAATTAACCATTTTTCATGCTTCTCATTTTGTTTTCCTCATTGATTTGATTTTGTTCCTATTTTTGTTTCAATATTTGTTTCTTTTCAAGGTTTCATTTATCCTATTTCAACTGAACAGAGAACCCAGAATGAATATGGATTTTCTTGTAAGTTTCATGTTTGGTTTTTATGTTGCTGATAATCTTTTAACCTTATTGCCTCTGGTTCAAGTTTACTTTCTTTAGATCACAGATGTGCACACGGGGAAACTAGGTGCCTAATATATTCTAACATGAGAAACAAATTAGATTTTCACTGCTGAGGGGAAGAAAGGGTCATTTCAAGTCTCTGCCAGCTTTAAAATCTATCAGCCTACCATCCAAATCTTGAATCCTCGTAGCTGATAAAACAGACCATAAAATATGCTGATATAAATAAAGAGCAGGGTTCAAATGTTAAAGAGTAAAGGGTTGAGAAAATGTAGATCTATTGAGTTAGAAATCATGAATGTTGAATAAGTAATTACAGCTGGTAAAGTAAAATATTAAGGATTTCTGTATAATATCCTGACCAGAGTTCTGAATGCTGCTTCAGGGCCCCAGATAGACCTGTCAGTAAAGTAAGGTCAGCATTTTGGAAACAGTGCTCACACAACCAAGAGGGTTTGGGATGTTACTTGTTTTCTGAAATGTTGACTTGATTGATAGGAAAGCAGATATTCCAGAAACTTTTGGAAGACAGTGGTTTAAAACAAAAAATATGAAAAATATTTATATAATCTTTCCACATACAATGCATTTAAACACAAAGTTCTACAAGAGACATAGTGACTTCAACGGGGAATTCCTTTATACTGTCAATGTGTCAAAGAAACCATGACATGATAGTGGAGGCACTTCTCTGAGCTTCTGCCAATTTAAATGAAGAGTCATTTCACCATATAAACCTTGTGGCTAGGAGTCTTAGGAAAAAGTAGTGGTTCCTCAGCTTTTAGGAGGTCATGAGACCTACAGATCTGAAAATTCTCCTCCCACATAATGAGTGTACATATGAAATTAAGCATAGAAAGGCTGTTGTTGACCACCTGACATACCTGTGTAATCACCTCTTTTAAAGTGAGCCAAGAAAGCTTCAGTTAACGTTGCTGATCATTTTTGTGGGCCACAGAAAACTGAAGGCAGAGATTTAAAGTTGTCCATGGGAAGATGTCAGGAATGGTTTACTTTTGTTTTGCTGTACTTACCACCTTTTGCAGTTGGATCAAAGCATGTTCTATGCCACCAAGCAACATGCAAAATTTACAGGAATTCTGTTCTCTCTTTACCCAGAAACAGCAGAAATAGCCCCCCTCCCATCTGACCACATACTGAATTGGTCAAATGCTTACTTACCTTCAGGGATAGTCTGACTTTTCTGTTCATTGAACCCGGCCTTTATCTTACTGAGTACACTATAGAGGGGTAATTTATCCCAGTAATGAGTAGCTCAAATGGAAGTCTTCAACAAGAGACCTTGAGAAGCTCAGGGTTCTGCGAGGTGATACTAAGTCTGTATAAAAGTCTGGTTAACCAGTGTTAACCTCTGCTCCTCAGATCTGAGTCTTCTAAAAGCACACCTTTCAGATTCAACATGTTTGCTCCTGATATTTGTTTTGCTTAGTGACACCGTTCCCCCACCTACCCATTCATTGATTTAGGGGAAAGTGAGAAGAGTACTATGGAAAGTAATTTTCTGACTTTGAGGCATACTAGGAAAATATTCTGGTTCAATAAATACACAGATTCAGAACATGCCAGATATTTCTAGCAGAGTGTTTATGTTTTTAAAGAACTATCAGGGAATTCAAAGCCACCTTACAAACTTTTCACCTGAAATTAATAATAAGCTTTTTTTGTCCTGTGGGTCAGGATGGTTTTAGCTCAAGTTTCTTTTGTTAACTCGCAATAAATGAGATTTGCTGCCCAAGTTTAGATAGATGGGTAGGGAGGATGGATCCAGAGTGAGAAAAGAAAAAAAAAAATCAGAGATAGTTTACCACTGAAAGGTCACAGTTGTTTTATGTAGCTTTTGGAATAGATTTGAAGTTAACATATAAAAAAGGCAATAACTGTCTGGAAAAAAATTATAGCAAGATGCATGTCTACTGTAGGAAATGTCTCTAACCAGTTGGTTCAATGTTTCCTTTTCCTGTCTAGCTGCTCCTGATTCAGATGACATTGCTCTGTATGTTGGCATTGTTATAGCTGTGATTGTTTGCCTGGCCATTTCTGTAGTTGTGGCCCTATTTGTGTATCGGAAGAATCATCGTGACTTTGAGTCTGATATTATTGACTCTTCGGCACTCAATGGAGGCTTTCAGCCTGTGAACATCAAGGCAGCAAGACAAGGTCAGTTGACATTGCACTTCACACCTACAACTTATGAAAATAAATAACCTCCCTGTGTAGCTTCAAAATCAGTGAAATCATCCTGTTCAGCAAGTCCATAAGCTCCATGAAAACAGGGGTTTTGGTCTGTTTTGTTAATAACTGTATTAACAGTATTTGAATTACAAGTTAGAGTTGACAAAGTGCATGAATCTTTTCTTTTAAATTCTCTAACAGGTTTCTCTGTCATACGTTATAAGTTTATTTGAAAAGAGTATATGGACTGGTTGGCTGATTCTTGAATCTCTCTTTTTTCTCTCTCTCTTTTGACAAAACATCTTGTATTTCTATGAATAGAGTGGTCTACAGATGAAACAAAATCCAGAATAGACAAGAGAAATTATTGCCTATAGATACCTAGTGGGGATCACTAAGAGTCTCACCTGTTGAAATAGCTAAGTATCTTCAGAGCAATGAGTATTCTTCAAGACAAAATATAGAACCTGTCTATTTGCAGCCAATAAAAAAATGGATCATAGCCATCTAATTGCTCTATTTTCAGCAAAACTTTAGAGTCTATACATCTCTAATATATGCTGAGTTTCCTTGCATTTGACTCAGAATGTATCAGGAGAGTGTCTAACATCAGTTGACTGAATGAAGAATTCAACTACCCTTCTTTTCTCTTTCTGATTAAGATCTCCTGGCGGTACCTCCAGACCTCACATCAGCTGCAGCCATGTATAGGGGACCTGTCTATGCCTTGCATGATGTCTCAGACAAAATCCCCATGACCAACTCTCCAATTCTGGATCCACTGCCTAACCTGAAAATCAAAGTGTACAACACTTCAGGTGCTGTCACCCCCCAAGATGACCTCTCTGAGTTTGCATCAAAGCTGTCCCCTCAGATGACGCAGTCCTTGTTGGAGAATGAGGCCCTCAATCTGAAGAATCAGAGTCTGGCCAGGCAGACTGATCCATCCTGTACTGCATTTGGCACCTTCAACTCTCTTGGGGGTCACCTTATTGTTCCCAATTCAGGTAATTCCTAAAGATATACATTGCAAAAAAAGAAGCTTTAAAACATATTTTTGTGCCCAGATCACTTTTTTTTCATTAAGCCTAAAAAGTTCAATGTAGCCTATCTAACCCAAATCTATTTTCAATGTAAATCTACATTACTTCAGACAAAATCAGCAAAACCATTCATCTTCCACCGATCAATTCTGAAAACACTTAACTCTCTAAATATTATACTAACAACTTCCTGCTGAGGTGTACTTTAGAGCTGTCATTGTCCTTATTTTTAACAGAGCTTCAGAAGGCACATCAAGCCAGAAGCTCTCACTGTTGTCATTACACTTTAAAAGGACAAGTTAATTAGAAAACATATCAGTTGGTTCAGCTCCAATTCACTATAGGAAGCCATACTTCAGAATGCTAATTTCTAGATGATCAGAGAACATCATAATACACATTAAATCTTTATTTATTAACTCCTTATTGCACAGTCTTTAGTCTCATGATTTTATAAGATACTCCTACTCCTGACATCGCTATCTAGAATCACAGTTTTATCATGTGTCATTTTGTGGTATTATTTAATTTTCAGTTTATTATTTAGCAGTAGTATTGGGTTTGGAACTGTGGGTCATAAGAGGGTTAATGGAGTTCTCTGTGAATAAACCTTAGCTCTTATGGACAATACTGAATATTTTGCAAATACAACAATAAGAAACAATTTTATTGATCTAAAGTTTTTGTGTAATATAAGAAAAGAATATATGTGTCGACAGCCAGAACCACTAGGTCCTCAGGTTTGAATATGAACTTGTCGTTAATTCCTCCTCTTATTCAACTCCCCATTTCAATGCCTTGGCAACTTTTTACCCTATATCTTTAAAAGTATATTTTAATAAATTGAAATACTTAATGGAATATTATTTTTCATTTTTCTATACATTTCACTTAGTTAGAATCATACAATATATAAATAAAATGCTTTTTTCACCTTTTTCTCATTAATTCTCATGCTCTTGTATGAACTTTAAAATCATGATTTTAAATATAAATTTGATAGCCTATAAAATGAATAGGTCAAAATATGCTCTATCATTCTTCATTATTTAAACATTATATTATTCACAAGATGGTTTTTAAAAATGATATTCACTGAATTCTACCTTTCCTTCCCATTTCTACACCTGTCACATTTTCATAGATTAATTATTATAAAGGCTTCGCAAGTGGAAAGGAGGGAACTAGCATATGTTAAATAACTTTCTGTGGACTAAGCAACAGTGATTTACATAGATTATTTTATATAATAGAGTAATAATAGTTAACTTAAAAGGTGTCAAGCCTTATTCTTGTTATTTTACATTCACAATTTTATTTCATCCCTATAATAAACACAGAGGTACATTTTATTGATCCCATTGAAAAAAGGAAAAACTCCGAGGCTTGGTAGCCTCTTGTGGTCTGCCTGCTTCCACTGTGTACCACAGTAAATCCTTTACTGCATGAAGGTGGCAGTCCACTCCCCACAGCTCCACCACTCTCACGTGGCTCACCTTCTCCGGAAAGCCAAGACTCAGCATGCTCAACCAGTTATACAGAGGCCTTTGAATAACTACTTCACTTCTCCTTAACTCTCCATTCTTTATTCTTGAGACTTTCCAACGTGATCAGGCAAGTTTTCTTACTGCCCTATGTTCATTTGGTATACTACATTTCCTTGATAATTAAATTATCTTCAAAGATAAGGGCCCTATCTTTTCATTCTTGGCATTCACAACAGTGCCAAACACTGACTCAAAACCGTGCTCCATAAATTTTAATTGATTTGAAATAATCTACACCTATTGGAATAAAATCATGAAGCCAAGTATCTTCCTGTTGCTGCCCACCCTGAATTACTCTTTGTGGTGACGCTGCACTGGCACAGGCCAGTGATTCTTACAGAGTGGTTCACAGATCACCATCATTGGCATCACCTGGCAACTTGTTAGAGCTGCAGACATTTATAGTTTTGTTAGAACTATAAAACCAGAAACTCTGGGGGTAGGGATCCAGTAATCTCTGTTTTAGCAAATCCTCCAGGTGATTCTGATGCAAGCTCCAGTGGCCACCCACTGCTCCAGGTAGTTAATTAGAACAGAGGTCAATCCAATAGTCCTGCAAAGTGGCACTAATGAGCAACTAAGTAAAAAACCTGCTTGATGGGCATAACTACACCTAGCAAGTACTGTTCACTCTCTCGAGCTATGTGTGATAAAAACCGTTTTTATCAGTTATTATTCTGTTACGAAGAAACACTGAAGCTGACCAGATATTTCAGAAATCAACGTTTTTTGATATTGCTGATGTTAGTATTTCTCTGACTTTTAATCTTGTGGGGATTTTTCTTTTTATAATAATGCATCATTACAGCTGTTTGAAATTTTAAGAGCAGTTGTTGGTCTTCCCCTTCTTTTACAAGGAAAACAACAGTGGAACCATCTGTCTATTCCTTGAATAGAACAAGAGTTTAAAAAATTACATCACTTCTTTAATTCCTTGGCAGTTCAGAGGGAGCTGTAGTGACAAAGGAGGCCAATAAGGAAGGAAACCAGAGCAGTTGTGAATATTTACATGTCTTTAGAGTGAAAGCAGACATGTGGCTACATGGCCACAGAATCTCATTCCCTTTCTCTCATTTCAGAGGCATTCTGTGAAGTTCCATTTGACTCATAGGACTGACGCGACTTCTGTTCTCTTTTGCTCTTCAGGAGTAAGCTTGCTGATTCCCGCTGGGGCCATTCCCCAAGGGAGAGTCTACGAAATGTATGTGACTGTACACAGGAAAGAAAACATGAGGTAAATACGCTTTTTCTGCTGCACTTCACTTTACCAGTGTCTACTTGTAAGAGAATTGTACAATAGAAATAATATACCCAACATGTTTTTGTATTGAATGCCCTGCCTTAGGCATACCCTTGTGTTCCTAGACCTATAAAAGGTCAGTTTTTACTTCCCTTTATGTCAAAGGCTGAAGACACTTCTGCAGATCTTGAGTATGGACAGAGAAGGCCAGAGATCTCTTCCCATGTGGATATGTGGACATATGAGCTGAAAAAATGGCCATAAGCATGATCCGCAGATTGTCCAGAGAGACAAAGAAATATGACCCTTTGATTGTCCAGAGAGATTTGTGGGCAGACACAGAGACATCAGCTTCTTGTGGCCTGGCTTAAGAATCTAACTTTTTCCTGTTATAGAAATGAAGGTCACAAAGAATAAGATGAACCCCAACTCCTGACCTGCCACGCCCACCTCAGCCTAGCATTTTATTCTAACTTGCAGATACTTCTTTTTGTGACTCTGTCTAATAAGCATTACCAACATCCTTCTAATGTTCATCACCTATAAATTCATGCTGGGCCTTTCTCAATGGAGCTAGGGTTGATTAAAACTAGATTAACTCAAAAAGTTCTATTTTGAATGTGTCATTATCATAAAGATGAAGTTATTTTAAGTGAAAATAGCAAGAGGTGTTTAAAAGCCCCAAATTCAATTTCCAGGCTGACCTCCAACAAATTATACATGGTATTTCTTTCTTAGTTCCCACTAAGTGGGAACAAAGAAAGTGCATGTGTTCAGTAGTGCTTTAGAGGCCTGGCTGATTAATGAATACTTCTGAGGTACAGAGATCTTAAAATAAAAAATGTTGAAATCATGATCCTTACATGTAATTTTTTCTGCTTTTTCCAAGGGGAATGGTATCAGCTCTTTAGTCTTAAACTCCGCATACAAATCATCAGTGACAACATAGAGTTAGGTTATCATTATAACGCATTATACCTTTTCCATCCCTTCTTTTGTCCTAAGAAAAACATCCATTTTTAGTCTTGTTCAGTATCCAGAAAGCTATTTTATTATGCTTGAGGTGGAAATATTGATATTTATAATCTGTAGGACCCAGAACATTCTTTCCTCAGGTGGTGAGGCTACATAAACACTAGCCTGTCAAAGAAAATAATAAAATGCCTTGAGCATTACTCATGCCTTAAATTTGAGCAACAGAAAATCACTAAAAGGCTTGTATTTACTCACATCAAATATTCATTTTTTCATTCCCAATGCAAAGCAACATTCATGGGCCCTCAGAGCCCTTCTTTTGCAGCAGCAGATACGGAGATTAGCAAACTCCAAGATCCCTTTATATTGTTTTATTTTCTCTCTTGTCCAGACTCAGGGTTAGCACTAAGTACTTCCATCTCTGAAGGCCGTGCCAACATGGATATTTTGTTTAAACAGGAATGAGTACTGGCCAGTGCTTTACGCTGAGAAGCAGTGAGGTGGTCATGTTTTCTTACTTTCCATGTGATCAGTGATATCTTTAGCTGGAGATCCAGCCAGAAGGGGCTGCTGCAGGGCCGTGCTGACCCTGAAAGATGTGTGCACTCCCCTGCCAGCCACAGCTTTCCTCCTCACTGTCTAGTCGGCATCTGACCAGGATAATTGTACGTTTCAGATGAAAGAAAGAGAAAACATAAAATTGATAAAGCTAGACACTTCTGCTTTTAGATTCCTCTGCCTTTTACTCTATAGAAAAGGAGACAAAATCCTGCTTTGCCATACCTACCACCTGAAGTTAAGGAATTATTCTATTGAATTCAGTGTGCATCAGAGAAGTTCTGTTTATCAAAAGGAAGCTATAGAAAACTCAAGATCTCAAAAGAAAATAGAAAGAAGGAACAAACACAAAAGGATAACTGTCTTAAATGAATGAGAAAGTGCCTCTCTTCGCTAATTTTCTGTTGTGAACCAGATAGGTTTCTTTCTCTTGTCAAAACGCAATGACAAGTGTGTGTTTTAGGATATAGACATAGTCCTAAAACATAACAAGCATAGCTACCATTTATTCAGTATACTTTTGATTTCACTGATTCCTCCCTACTACTCTGCAAGGTAGGATGACTTCCACTTTAAAGATGAAGAAAACGAAGCTCAGGGAAATGACGTCATAGAGCCAAGGTTTCACACACAAACTCAGGGCTGGGTGAGACCAAATTCACACAGGGTTATCTCACGGCAAAGCTCTCCCACCAGCTCTCACAGGCCGTCCGTCTCCCATCTCACCGGGACACAAGCTAGCCTCAGCCTTTTCATTCTAGTGCATTCTGGAACACAGTTTCTTCCTATTGCTCACTGAAGACCCTTCTGTCCTCACATGATGTGAGAAAGAACTTCTTGCAGAGAAGACACAGTGAGGACATCAGGAGGTGTAAATGTCACTTGAAGGCATTAATGGGACAATTCTGATTATTTTTCTCCATTTTCCTCTCTCCGTTTCCCTTGATTGAGTCCAGAACTGGGTGTTGTTCCAGCTGGATAGGATCCAGCTGGTCATCTGTTGATGTGAACTGTCCAAAAGGAGGCATGAACTTAATTACATGTGGCATAGTGAATGTGACAAGAGGAGCCTTGTCATTACCGACTGTGCTTGAAGAGAAAGCACGGAATGGCAGATGAGCAGCTCAAATGAGCTGCGGAGACAGGGCATACTGTCTCTGACCCAGAGGGAGCCGAGCGGCGAGACCATGACGCGACTCCCACCTCCCCGGCTTGGCACAGCTCTGCAAAGGCTGCACAGCCTCCGCTTCCCCCCCGTGGAGACCATTTCCACGACTTATGACACTCACATGGGCCTTTTTGCCTGGTTCCCAGTAGCAGTTTAGAAAATGTGGGCCTCACCCAGCCTGAAATTTTATGCAGTGCCATTGCTTATTGAAAAACAATTTGAATTGATGATGTGAATGTTAATTTTACCATTCTCTATATTCTGTAGTTACCTAGCTGTTTTCTCTAAAGACCAAAAAAATCAGTTTCGACATTTCAAATACAAAGGCAAATGGAATCTTTTTTATAAACTGCGGGGTAGGGGAGGGGAGCGTTGATGTCTTTGAGCAGCCATGTGATACCGAAATAGCAGTGCTTTTTAAAGGTTGACCTGGTGACGGGCTGTGGGAGGAAACAGAAGGCCTGCCCTGAAGGCTGGGCGCCTGGTTGGGCTGGAGCAATAATCCAGATGTGAGGGGACAGGGGACAGAGCCAGGCTCGAGCCCTTAGAATGGAAAGTGAAATATATTCCAGAACAAAGGTATTTCCTAACTGATTAGATGTGACGCAAAGCACAAAAAATATATGCTTGGGTACCGAGCCTTGGGCACTGTGAGAGTTGTGAGAGCAATGGAAGAGGTCTGACAGGACAAATCCTGAGTTAAATGAGTGAGTGTGCATGAGTGGGGTTACGGGATTCATACAGATGGGAAGTCACCAGTGAGCGGGTCCTCCAGGGAGAAGGTGCGGAAACAGAAGGAAGAGATGTGGGGAACAAACTTGGGGAAATGTTCCTGTTTACAGTTTGGGTGTGATGAGCTAAACTAAATAGAACATGAAAGGATAAGGCAGATAAAGAATTAGCATTATGCATAATGTTTAACGTATAGTGGCCCCTCGAATAAATATTTTAAATGCAAGAATGAATGTAAGTGCGAACAGGAAAAAAATCAAAAGTCAAGAGAGTTTCAAGATGGAAGAAGTGGTTGACAGAGTTGTCATTAAAATGAAAATGTAAAGAAAGAATAATAATAAAAATATGTTGGATGTGTCAACTCAGGACATTGATGGTCTTTGGGTATTTCCTTTTTAAGGATGAAATCCCAACAAGAAGAGTTTAGGTGTAAGTTAGTAGTGAGGCAAATAAAACTGTCATATATACCAGTATTTACTGAATATAAATAATAATGTGTTAAGATAGTAGAACAAAAATCTTTTTTGTAGGTGATTATATAGTTGAAAGTTTTAATTTATTTTAACATGTTGTTTGGAACTTTGTAAACTGTAGTTGACATTATTATTTCTTAGTAAAACACAGAGTATTCTTTTTTTAAGTGGCACCCTAAGTTCCCCCTTTGAAGAAACGGCTATGCAGAGACTAGAGGTAGGAGGTAAGGGAGACACGGCCAGGTATATTTCTATCTTATTCTCTTACTTTTCTCTGCAGTCTTTCTTTATTGAAATCCTACTTGTAAAGATATTATTCAAGGTGATTTGTGAAAACACAGTCTTTTCAACAAGAGAAAAAATTTTTAAATAAGTGGATGGAAAAAGGGAAAAATAAGATTAGAAAAGATAAGAAAAAGTCAGGTGTCAGCAGATAGAGTATAAAATATTTGGTCTAATTACCAGCATATTTTCTGATAAAAGGTTATGAATTTACTATTTTGAAGCTTTTTAGAGGGGAGCGTGGTAACTTACAAAATCCACGTGTCCGTGAGGAAACAGTATTCCCGGAAGAAGCTCAATGATTCCTCTTGTGGTTCCACATGAAAAAGACATTTTGTTAATACAATGAAGAACATGTTAAAATAAAAACAGCAGTGAGTTTCTCAGGGCTGCTTCTGTTAGTGTCCTTCAACGGAAGTAGACGGTATAAAGTCCAGTGTAAATTAAGTGAAACAATTACACAGGATTCAGTAATTCAGTCCAGGGCACCATACTTAGTTGTTCTGTCTTAACCTAGGGACAGATTTTGGCCCGTCTAGGGAAATGGTGGCATGTCCTTTAGCACAACAGCCATAAATATTCTTTTTTGCTGAATTGAGCTTTTGATAGCAATTGAGTTTGATATTCCCTGCCAGATACGGAGTGTAAATATTTCAGGTTGCCAGTTCTATGGGAAACCATGTGCTTTAACAGGCAGCTGAGCCTAGGGTGGGTTGTCATCCTGAGGGATCTGACAGAAGTCGTGTGTTAATAGAAGGCATCTCGGCTCCACACGGAGGTAGATGGAGACGGCTTCTTCTTTTTAATAAGCTGTTCTGAACCAGCTCCAGCAAACACACACAAAATTTTTTTTTCTCAAAGCCCTAAACCCCGATAAGCAACTCAAAATACACCATTATGTGAAAAAAGCCAAATGATTATGTTTGAATTCTAGCTATGCCTGTGACTAGCTGTGTGGCCTTAGGCAAGCGTGTTAGTATCTCCAGGTTTCAGTTTCTTCTTCTGGAAAATAAGGTAACATAAATACTTACCCTATCTACCTTACAGGTGTGCCGTGAGCCGCAAAAGCAATTGCTTTTGTGAAAGTTTTGTAAATTATGCACTTCTGTGTAGGAGATTTTCTCCTCACTGATAAGAGCAAGCCAAGGATGAGAAAATCTCTCTGACAGGAAATGAAAACTCCTGTCTGAGAGCATTTACCATGGTATTATTGTCGCTGGACTTTGAAAAGCCTTTAAATTTTTTAATCAGTGTTCAGAGCTGAATTTCTACATAATTGCTGCTTCTGCAGCTAATTTTTGCTTTGCATTCATTTCCATATCATCTACAATTAATATTTACACAATGTTTGCTTAAAAAGCTAAGGTAACTTGAGATATAGATGTATCAAACCCTTCTCTGCAAACACGTGAATCGGACTTGTTTATATGTATTTTCTACTATTTTTGTTTAATGGATTTTAATACCTTCTCTTTATATAAATAAAATGTGAATTTAAACACTCTGACCTTTGGTAAATTTTAACTTTCTGGACCTACATAACTTCTTCCTTAAGTATTTGTAAGTATTTCCTATTTCCTCTTGAAAACTCTGAAAGATTTTGACCATTATTTCTTTGTTTCTTCACTCCCTGTTATGAATTTCACTTCACCGCTTTTCTATTCATGACATTCTTGCACCTCACTGGGTTAATAAATTCTTTTGACACCTACTGCCCCTTCCTCTTCATGCTCTCCCTCCTTCAAGAATGGCGCCCATCAATATTGCATGCCAGGGGTGTGCTCGGAGCTCCCAGGTCTGACAGCTCCCTGGTCCAGCAGGGAGTCTTCTCCCTTCTGTTGCAGCTCAGCGAGGAGAAGGACCCCTCCTCCTTCTGCCTCAAGCACCGGCTGCTGCCAGCAGACTGAGAGACAGATGTTTCCAATCCCCCATTGTACTGCAAGGACCACTTGAAATGGTTTCCACTTTAGTTTCCTTCCTTAAAAGTTTAATGCTCCATAGACACAGACAACAGTGTGGTGATTACAGGAGGGAAAGAGGGGTGGGAGGAGATAGAATAAGGTATGGGGCGGGATCAATAGTGACGGAAGGAAACTTGACTTGGAGTGGTGAACACACTGCGGTATACAAAGGGTGTATTATAGAATTGTACACCTGAGACCTATACAGTGTCACCCCAATAAATTCAGTTTAAAAAAATTCAATGACATAAAATATATTTTAAAAACGTTTAATGCTCAAGTATACTTTTAACTAAAATAAAAGAGTACTGCACAGGAAAATTCAATCACTGTTTCATCGTACCACTGCTACCACCACCCCACTACAGGAGAAATATAATTCAAATACTCAGGGCAGATAGTGTAAAATAACCATGACACGGTGAAAGTAAAACTTCACTCATGACCTGAGACCATGAATTTCAGACTGAAAGGAAGGAGGAAAACCTGGGTTAAGAGGAAGTGGAAATGAGGGGGCCGAGAGGGTAGTAGTGTGTTCTGAAGATCTCAAGTATAAGTCTATTTTCAAGTACCTTGATATCTTTAGGTTTAATAAAACTTGTTGTTCAGTGAGAATGGAGATAAGATTAAAAGACGAAAAGGAGTCAAAGATTGTTTTGATTTTCTAAATAGAAGGGAGGGAAAGCTGTAGGTTGGTGAAATTGTAGTAAATTTTTAGAATCAGTGAGGAAATAGCCAAGTTTTATCAAAGGGAAAATATGCCAAATTTTAATTGAGTCCTCATAAATAATAATAATAATTGTCAAGAACTAGGGAATCTATAAGACTTAACCTTACCCAGGTGCTACCAAGTTGGCTGCCAGTTCTATAGATGCTGATAGATGGCACTAGAATCCTGGTCAGGGACAGAGTACAGTTATTACAGCAGTAGCACTATCCAGACTATTATCAGTTCTCTCCCAGTTTCCTGAGCCCCAGTTATGAAAGAGTGATGCCAACGGGGTCAGAGAACATCTACACACTCAGTGATTGCATTTCAAGACCCTGGCTTAGAGGAACTTGAGTCCTTTATAATGGGAAGTAGACATGTCTGGCATATGCTCCAGAGGTAAGCGCTACCTTTATCTTCCAAGGTGTGTGCTATGCAATTGCCTTGAAGAGATAGGGACGTGCAGAAAACATGAATGTTCCATGGAGAATTGTCTTCCAACAGTACTTTTAAAATAGTAACAACTTCTGTCATTGAGTGTTAAATGAGGCCATAGATAAAAGCTAACTTCTAGGGTATGTAATATTTAACATATAAACATAGGTAAAGAGTAGAAAAAAATCCACTTCAAGTGGCTACTGCTTTTATATATAAAAGAATTTAATGTGTCCTTTGCAATATCCATGTGAATAAAATGGAAAGATGTGAACTAGACAATGTACATTGTAATGGATTTATATTTGGCTGACATAAATAACTCAAATATTGATGTCAGACTGGAGATATGTTTCAAGTGGTGTCCTTGAAAAGGTCTCTGTCTTTGCCCTATTCTTGTATTACAATGTTATCAGTGATTGGAATGAGAACATAAATGGCAGGCGTATCATATTTAGAGGATAAAAGACTGGATGAGACAGCCAGTATTTGGAGGCAATACATAGCATTCAGAAATAGATGTCCTGAAAATTTCCCTGAAATTATTAAATTGAAATGAAGTATCTAAATAGAAATTTATGCACATTGGTTCAAAAGCCATCATCATGGCAACTACATAACTATAGAGACTTAGCCCAAGAGCCTTTCATATTAGAAATACATAGAGTGGTTAGTTTAACAAATTACTTATCCTTCTTGGGCTTTATTGCCTCATTTTATAAAGGAGATGCTTAGCCATATTATCTCCATCTTCTTATCTAATTTGAACTTGCTAAATAATATTTATAAATAATTACTTGATTGAAAATAATGTAAGTCAACGATTTTGTGAGGCATTGATAAAACTACATATTCCAAATCAAAGAAAATAATAGTCTGCCTGCACTGTTTACTGGAGCATTACTTTCATTTCAATATGCCTCACTTCAGTGAAGACATGGAAACACTGACAGACATCTATATGAAAGTGAAGAAAAAAATATAGGGAGAGACCTGTAAACCATAATTCTCTAGTTGAAATTTAAGGAGTTGGAGAATTGAGAGGATATTTGGACTGAAACACAGAAGACTTTTTAGAGACATAATAACAATTTCTAAGTATTTGAAAGGCTTTCCTGCCAAAATGGAGAGAAAGCAGGACAAGATATGTATAGAGAAGTGTCAGTGTCAGGAAGGAAGATTGTGTTCATTCTAAGTAAGAATATGTTGTAAATTTGAGTTGATAGTCAAGGAGGTGGATTGAGCAGTAGTGGACTATATAATTCTGGATGTGTCAAAAGCACTAACCACGTGTCAGCATAGTGTAGAGAGGCTCCTACTATGGACAGAAGGTGGTACTTGTTGGCTCCCAAGGGATATCCCTCCTCTAAAATTCTATGAGTCAATTATTTCTTAAGCCACATTATCTAAACTACAGAGTAGTTTTGAGGACTGTTGTTGAAAACGCATTGGTTTTAGTCCCAAACCTAACACTGTTAGTTGTGAGACTTTGGGCAATCCACTCAACACCTTGGGACTACTTCTTCACATACGAACTGATTACTTTGGTTTGTTTATCTGTTAATTTGTTGATTACAATCTTGTTAGGGAAAATTTTAAGTCAATTTAAAAAACATAAACATGTGAAATAAAGATTTTGGATCTTTAAGGTTCTTTCCATTCATACTCTCATAGTATCAAGTATACAAGAAAAGTTATTTCATTTTAAATTGCTATAGAAATGCAATTCTATATTCTGTCTGGTCACTTTCAAAAGAATACATTTATTATACTAGTCTGAATTGTTCCTGAAAGTTATTTCAAAGAAGTTTAGCTCTGGGGTATCCTTATTCTGAAGTGATTTTTTTAAAGTGTTTTTTAAGTCAGGTCCCCAAAACACAAAAGTACTTAAAACCCTGTGAGACCAATGGCAAGTGTTCTCAGAAAACGTGGTTATGTAACCTCATAAGGACCCTGTCTCTTCTTATTCCATCCTGAAATTATCTCTATGTGAATTCAGAGGACATCACCAAAGGCATACTTGTATCTGAGGGAAGGGAAACAGGGAAAGCTGGCAGACAAACTGTTATCATAAAGACCTCCAGTCATAAAAAGTCTTAGTATAAGTAGCATGTCTTCCAAGCTGGTTCCGTTACCCCCATTTCTCCCTTAAAAAACTCCAAAAGGAAACTATTTGTTCAATTTTAGATATAAAATCTCAAAGAGTTCATACACATAAATACTACAGAAATGTCACTGATGTTGTTCTCTGTTCTCCTAGGCCACCCATGGAAGACACTCAGACCCTCTTGACCCCTGTGGTGAGCTGTGGGCCTCCTGGAGCCCTGCTGACGCGCCCAGTCATCCTCACGATGCATCACTGCGCAGAGCCCAGTACCGAGGACTGGAAAATACAGCTCAAGAACCAGGCAGCACAGGGACAGTGGGAGGTGAGCTTCTGTGGGATAAAGAAGAGATGGGAGCAGTCCCTGCAGATAAACAGGAGAAATAATGAGAAGGTTTTTATTTTTAAAGCAAAACGTGGATGAAATTTTTATCTTACTCTTAAAAGTAAGAGAGGGAAGGTAGGAACAAAGAGAGGAGAGAAAGAGGAAGAGAGGCAAGAAGGGATAAGGACAGAGACAGGAAGTTTACTGAAATGCTTTATCTGTTGACAGACATAGAAAATGATGGTCAAGCATGAGCTAACTCATAGGGAAAGTGCATTTAGGAGTCTTACATGAGTCCATTTTGTAATATACATACTATATTTTGGGAAGGGAAATATATATATATATATACACACACACACACACTGTATATATAATTATATCTAATATATATAAATGTTAAATTTGCAGGTAGAGAAACATTGCATTTGGGTCAGAAAATTTCTTTTCTGGGTTAGACACTTTCTTGCAAACAAGTCCCAGGGATCTATCTAGTTCCTCTGAACCTAACCTGGGAAAACAAAAACAGTCTTCTAAGCTCCACCAGAATGAAGAACACTTATGGCATCTTGACTCTTTATGGCTGTTGTCATCATAACATCTTAAGGACAGTGGCTTTGCAAATCTTGTTCTTGACATCAGAACCCTTTAGTGCAAAAGGATTTGTTATGTTTATCAAGAAGATTTTAGCCTGACCAGGTGGTGGCGCATTGGATAGAGCGTCAGGCTGGGATGTGGAGGACCCAGGTTGGAGACCCCGAGGTAGCCAGCTTGAGTGCAGGCTCATCTGGTTTGAGCAGGGCTCACCAGCTTGGACCCAAGGTCGCTGGCTCGAGCAAGGGGTTACTTGGTCTGCTGAAGGCCTGTGTCAAGGCACATATGAGAAAGCAATCAATGAACAACTAAGGTGTCACAACAAAAAACTGATGATTGATGCTTCTCATCTCTCTCCATTCCTGTCTGTCCCTATCTATCCCTCTCTCTGACTCTCTCTCTGTCTCTATAAAAAAGAAAGATTTTATACCCAATACCTTTTGAAAAGTTTGTATATTTCCATTGTTATCCCTTGAATAAACGGTATCTATTGTTTAAATAAAAATAGTCATGTAAAAGATACAATTTAGATTATTCTTATTCTCAGGAAGGCATATGTCAGGAATATGTTTATCAAAAACATAGCAGGCCCTGGCCGCTTGACTCTGCAGTAGGGTATCAGACCAATGTGTGGAAGTCCCAGGTTCGATTCCTGGCCAGGGCACACAAGAGAAGCACCCATGTACTTCTCCACCCTTCCCTCTCTTTTCTATCTCTTTCTTCCCCTCCTGCAGCCAAGCCTTCATTGGAGCAAAGTTGGCCCGGGCACTGCAGATGGCTCCATGGCCTCTGACTCAGGTGCTAGAATGGCTCCAGTTGCAACAGAGCAACAGCCCAAATGGGCAGAGCATTGCCCCCTAGTGGGCATGTCGGGTCCTGACAGGCATATGTGGGAGTCTGTCTGCCTTCAGAAAAATACTAAAAAAAATGGTTAGAAAAAGCAAATAATTTTAAAAGCTACTTCTGTATTTTTGCATAAACATGACAAAGACAAGTATCCACTCTATATACTATATATTGTATATTTTGTGATTGCATATCATATGTTTCTTTTAGGAAATAAATTTTTGAAAAGTAATACATAAATATTCAACACCCTTATATTTTAGGAAAAAGTAGTATTAGAGTTAAAAGAGCAGCATGGCATCCCTGAGATGTCCTGAAATTTCCTCCTATGCACATGTTCTTCTTTTAGCCATATGAGGAGAACACCCCTTGCCTGAAGAACTCAAGTCCAGGATTGAAGTCTAGGGATATACTTCATCTTAAGACCAGACTTAACCAAATCTAACCTCAATTCCATTAAACTTTAAGTGACTTATCTCAAAAACACCCCAAAGTCTTAGTCTCAGGTAACCCCAAAGTGTTTGCACAATTCTCTGCCTAATATCCTAAAATTCTCTCTATATCTGGGTAGTCTGAATAATAACAATTCATCAATAATAATTATTAAAAAAAAGAATGAGATTAGAAGAGCCGAGAGGACAATCGTTATGAAAACACTCAGACTTGTGACAGTGTCTCTTTATTCTTGACCGTATCTTCCCAGAGGCTTTCTGGAACTAGATATTGCTTGGGGCTGCAATAAACCTGGCGGTGCTGAGCTTCCATCCCTTCTTTCCGGTTCAGTTTGAGCTTCATCTTAGGGTACAGGTTCAGTAGAAGAAATGATTTTACAGATGCTATGAAAACAGAGCTGAGAGGATGATGCCAGGCTTAATTAATAAAAAAATCACCTAAGGGGATTACTTTCTTTTATACCTTTATCCAGCCCAGTGGTGGGTTCGCACCGGTTCGGCAGAATCGATACCTAATATTTTGTTGAGTTCGGCGAACTGGTTGTTGAAATGTCAACAGTAATCAGGGTTCTCTCTAAGGTGAGCACCTGGGCAGCTGCTGGATGAGGAAATTACAAAGTTACATTCCTTACTCTTTTTTAATGTTCATCTGTGCAACAGTGTATTCTAAGCACCCAGAGTAATGTTCATTCTGGTCCATAGGTGAAAAAAGTTTGACAGAACTATGCTTGTAATATTTAGTTATTCGTTTAATGAAAGTCATTATTCCTTTGACGAAATACTACATTTTAATTCCCTCGTGTTTGTTATTTCAGTAGAAAGTGAAGGTGCCAATTAAGAAGCAATATGGAAATATCTTAAATAACAGTTTTATTGTTTTTTGGTCAGGTATTATTTAACATTTTTTATTAATATTTGAAAACTCTCATAACGTAATCTAGTTTTTTATACCTGTATTATTGTTCTTATTTAAGTATTAAATGCATGAAATAATAAACTACCTTTCGGTATATCATTTTTTTCTGTTTTTTTATTTTATTTTATTTATTCATTTTTAGAGAGGAGAGAGAGAGGGAGAGAGAGAAATAGAGAGAGAGAAGGGGGGAGGAGCTAGAAGCATCAACTCCCATATGCGCCTTGACCAGGCAAGCCCAGGGTTTCGAACCAGCGACCTCAGCATTTCCAGGTCGACACTTTATCCACTGCGCCACTACAGGTCAGGCCTCGGTATATCATTTTTTTATACTTAAAACGGTCACTAGGGCAGAAAGCCGGTTGTTAAATTATTTGAATCCCACCACTGGTCCAGCCCCAGGAACTTAGTTTATGATGAAGCACTCATTCTTTTTTTTTTTTGAACATAAAACCATTTACTCACCGCAAGCCACGCGTACTGAGTTACAGTGGAAAACAAAGTAAATACAGTTCCTGCCTCTGTTGAGGTAAAGTAGCCTAATGCAGAGGGTGAGTCGGGCCTGCATATTCATTTTATTTCTCCCACATGAAATTTCATTTTACATTTGAAGTAATTAAAAGTAGGAAGATTTCACATAAAAAATCTGAACTTCCAGCTTGTCTTGAAAAATTAAAGGCCGTGTGCTCATCGAGCCTGCATTTCTGTTAAGCTGCAATGAGCTGATGCCAAGTGGAAACTGAGCTCTTTAGACAGGCTTGTGCTCCACTTTACCACAGTCTCCACCACTCCTTATTGTCTCTTGCCTGTCCTGCTTCACACACACTTATTACTTGGATGCCCTGGGAAGCATGTGGAATTGTGACCCTTGGATTCTATGCTTAGGCTTTCAGATGATTTCTTCTGCAGCCTGAGTCATTTGGATAAATCAAAATCTGGTTGAGTTAGTAACTATTTTCACAAAATTCCGCACTTCCACTTAGTTTTATTTCTTGCTAAATATTTAAAAAATCTAAAGTGATAGGCTACTTAAAGGCCTGCATGAAAAATAACAGTAACAACAGTGAAACTTGTCTTAAAGGCATGGAATTTGCTACATAGTTTGCTTTCTGTAGAGTCCAGCAACCCAGATCATTGGGGAAAAATAGGATATTGCTTTAGAAAGGAATTGGTGGGTAAGTCTAGAAGAACATAGTAGAATGGTATTGCATAATTTATTAATTTGTCTTATTTCTTTCAAATCATTAGATTTGTAAGGGAGAAAACCTACTATGCTATAATAACATTAAAATAAGATAGTATTTTTGGTTTCAATAAGAAATTTAGAGATTAAAACATGAAATTCTCATAAATAGATAATAAACCTAAGTACACTAAAGTTAAAAGGATAATTCATGAATCTGAATGAAATTTTATGTAGATTTCAGTAATGTGGATTCTCAGAAGATCAAAACATGTTAAGTAAATAACAACTAAATAAAAATAAGCAGTAAGGGAGATCATGATGAAAGATGGAAATGAAGGTATAATAAAGCCTGAGGGGAAAAAAAAGAGCAGGAAAAGTAATAACCAAAACTCAAGAAAAGAGGTCCTGCTTTATCCACTGCCATTGGTCACTGTCACGGCTGCCAGCAGGATCTCAGGAGCTCAAGCAGGCCCCCTCTCTTGCCCCACAGGACGTGGTTGTGGTGGGAGAGGAGAACTTCACTACCCCCTGCTACATTCAGCTGGACGCGGAGGCCTGCCACGTCCTCACGGAGAGCCTCAGCACCTACGCTCTGGTTGGCCAGTCCACCACCAAAACGGCCGCCAAGCGCCTGAAGCTGGCCATCTTTGGGCCGCTCTGCTGCTCATCCCTAGAGTACAGTGTTCGAGTCTATTGTCTGGATGACACCCAAGATGCCTTGAAGGTAAGTGGATCCTGTCTGACTCACCCTTTATACCTTCACCCAAAGCCAGGTGTGGTGTGACTGCACACACCTAGAGAAAATGTGTCTGAGTAAATGTGCTCCAGTGCATGAACACAAGTGTTTGGCCCCAAAAGATGCATTAAAAAAAAAAAGAAGACATTTCTCTGAGGCCATGCTGATAAATGAGCTATTTCCATTATGCTGATTTTTCCCAAGGGCTACTTTTGTTTACCTTTCTTGATTTCCTTTAATGAAAAATTTAGAAGGGAAAATTTGGCAATGAGATCCGTGGCTGGTAAGTAATCTGCTTCCGTGTTTATCTCAGCTGTGTTCTTCCTATAAAAGGAATTGGCGCAATTGCTCACACTGTATGTTCCTCTTGTGTGCTACTGCATTTATATGCTTTCCCATTCTTTTTATGAGGACTGCAAGGAAGAGGGGGAGCATTTGACAACAGGCTGCTGCTTTGCAGAATAAATGAGCTTAATTCCTGCTGCTATTATTGCAATTCATTTTATCACATTTGAAGCTTCTTTAAAGGGTATTATAAGTGCCTTTGAAGAAGCAAGCTAGATGGAAGAATAAAAGAAGTATGCCAAGGACTAGGAGACAAGTCAGAGTGTGATAGATGCTACAGATGAATGCAAAGTTCTTTGGGAAGAGAGAGGGAGGCTTCATGTTATTTTACGGAAATCTGAGAAAAAGCTAACATTTGATATTGGCCCGAATTGAAAAATGGTTTGACTAGTAATAATGAGAAAAAATAAATGATTTCTAGGTGAAGGGAACAGCATGAAGAAACACAGAGGGAACAGTAAATACAGACTCTATTCGGGCAAGTTAAAATGATAGATGAGAGTTTTATTAGTATGAACCTTGACTGCCAGATAGAGGAGATGAGATACAGTTTCTTGAGTTAATGGAGAGTTACTGAAGAGATTTAAACAAGAGAAAAAGTCTGAAGTCAGTGGAAAGAGTCAAGTTAAGAAGAAAAGCACGGCAGACCCAGGGTGATGACAGAAGTATGACCAGAAGAGAGTAGGTATGAAAGGTCTTGTTCAACCTGCTCTGCAGGACCTGGTGACTAAACCTGAATGAGTGGAGCAAAAGATCAAGTCAGCTTCAAGTAACAGTAGCAAACACAGGGTGCAGGTAGGGTTTTATTGTTTTTTTGTGTGTGTATTTTTCTGAAGTTGGAAACGGAGAGGCAGTCAGACAGACTCCCACATGCACCCAACCGGGACCCACCCAGCATGCCCACCAGGGGGCGATGCTCCGCCCATCTGGTCTGTTGCTCTGTTGCAACCAGAGCCACTCTAGCACCTGAGGCAGAGGCCACGGAGCCATCCTCAGCGCCCGGGCCAACTTTGCTCCAATGGAGCCTTGGCTGCGGGAGGGGAAGAGAGAGAAGAGAGGAAGGAGAGGGGGAGGGTTGGAGAAGCAGATGGTCGCTTCTCCTGTGTGCCTTGGCCAGGAATCAAAACCCAGGACTCCTGCACGCCAGGCTGACGCTCTACCACTGAGCCAACCGGCCAGGGCCAGTGCAGGTAGTTTTTAGCATATGGATATGGTGCCTTCATTTTAGGAGTACTGAGTTAGAGAAATGAATTAGATATCAGGACAAAGATGTCCAAGGGATAGAAATATGGGTTTGGCCCTCTGAACAAAGGGTAGATCCTGAGATAGACTCAGGAACCAATTGTGTGTTGACAGTTGTCATCCATGATGATCAGAAAGAATATCAAGGGAGAATAGAGGAAGAAAATAACTTTAAAAAAAATAAACATTACTGAGAAATTCCTATGTGCCAGGCAAGATTCTAAATATTCTTTATTAACTCGTGTAATCCTCACAACAACCCAATAAGATACCATTAACCCCATTTTACAGAAGTGTAATCCAAGGCACAGAAAATTGAAGTAAGTTGCTCTACGTTGTACAGCTATTGAGAGGAGAGCACAAGCTTCCTGCCCAGGCATCTGGCTGCAGTCTGGACTCTCCACTCTTAAAGTGGGTTTCTCAAAGTCTCTCCCCGGAACATAGGGACCTAGGGTGCTCTGCGTTGCAAGGGGAGGAAGGGCAGCCAGCAGAGGAGCTTCCGGAGGATGAGTGCCCAGAGAAGAAAAAAGAGAAATGGAAGAAAACTGTGTCAAGGAGGCTAAGAACAGCAGTCTTTCTGAAAATCAGGGTATTTCTTTCTGGTGTTTCTATCCAGAGAGTATTTCATGAAAACAAGAGTGTGGCAGGTTGGATCCATAAAGGGAATGCAACAGAGTCAGTCACTGGATATATTTTTGATGGTCGAGCCTGTAGCAGTCTCTAATGTTGAATAAATGATGTGAACACACAGCTCAAGTGTAAAGCCTAAGGTTATTTCTTTTATATTCTTTGCAAATGTGATACTTCTAAGGCACTGTCAGGATAGAAATCATCTTAGGCTTAAATTCTTCTTTGGAAAAACTGTATTTGTAGAGGAGCCATGGGGTCTGATGAAGGCAAATCTTTTGAACAATTCCAAGAAAAATCATTGCAAAAAGCATACTACAGAAGATCTACATCGTACTTGAAATGTTTGATACACATACTTTATATTCACACACAGTTCTTATATGCTCTTAACCTTTCTTCCCAACAGATACACAGATTCATGCAAAAAGACATAATATTTTATAAAATAATTTTTATTATTTTAATTAGTGATCAACACACAAAGACTGATGGGTAGGTTTAAATAGTAAAAACAACCCAAGAGCAGTTTGTTTTGTGGTCAGCGCTTTCCAAATAGACATTAGTAAATTCTCAGCACCGGGGTATCCAGCATTTAGCCTGAAACAAACATGAAAAATGGATAAGGTGTCTTGCACTTCATGGCATTTTAATAATGCAGAAATACCAAAATCATAGTTACAGGTGAGCAGTCTTTCCAACTTACCAAGGAGACTGTGTTCAGCCTACCCAACACTGCCTCCTACCCATGCTGGAATTGGAAGCGTGGGGCTAGTAAACTCAGAAAAAGGCCCTTAATTACCTCAGTTGTGCCTTTTTGGCACACTGCCTGCTAATGTTCCCTACTAATTTCTCTCCTATAGCCTCAACTTTTCTATTGTCTGTTATCCATAAACGTTATCTTTTGTATCACCCTTTCCAAACATCTTCTTTTGGCTCACCCTAGGCCCATTCATGCTCTTCCTAAATCAGTAGTTCTCTATCCCGCACACCTAGGAATCAGATGGGAAGCTTTAAGAATGACTCGCACTGGGATCTCAACCCAAAGTTTATGATCTAATTGTCTCCAAATTGGGTTTTGTTTATATATTTGTTTTTAGCACTTTCTGGGTAATGCCATAGTGTAGCCACAGTTCAGAACTATTACCAAAACACTTTCGCAGAACATTTTTGTTCTTAAAGTTTCTTTTTAAAACTTTAATCCTGTTAAGGACAAATTTTCCCACACTTTAAATCATTCTCTTTCCCATTGCTTTACCTGTTCACCTTAATGGCAACTGGATATTCCCAGTAACATGGCACTCCTCCCACCCCCCGCAGTGAGGACCACACCCTCTAACTAATCATGGGCCAAGAGAGCAAAATACCAAGACTTCTCATGCCCCATGACCACTTCTGGGGCATGACTGTACTTCATGGGCTGGCTCTCTGTTCTGTTATTATTTGTTCTGTTACTCTGTTGCTCATTACCCATTTTATTTCCTTAGTGCAGAATACCCTTAGTCTACAAATGGGACAAAAGTAGGTTCATGTGGAAAATAATGCAATAATTAATAAGAATACAATAGTAAACTCTGTGTTTCACATACTCGCAACTGTAAATCTACTTTTCCCCCACCCTGTGTATCCCCATACTAGCAGTACCAGCTTTGTGGTCTTTCTTTCCACTCATTTTTTTCCCTCTCATATTTAAAGCCACCACTTAATCATGAGTTTTGTGTTCAAATTTATTCTAGTAGCTTTCACATGATCCCACATTATCTATCTCTACCAGTGTAGATACACTCTAGATTTCATCGTCATTAGCAACAACACCAAGATCTCTACCTGTGAAACTCCTCCTTTCTGACCACAACATCTGAACTTCTATCTCTCACACAGAAGGTACATGCAAACTGCCCTTTGTTCTTAAGGAAGAATGCCTTCAACCTTTTGTGGTCTCCTGGTGCACAGTCCCTCACCTGCTCATACTCGTATCTGCAGGCAACTCACTCCCACTCTGAAATGTTTTGCCATCTGGAACTGCTGCAGGTTTTTCTAATTTCCGTAGCTAGAGAGGACCTCCACTGAACAAGCCGTCAACTTCTACTTCTAGGTGGTTCAGTTACTCTAAAAAATCACAAATTGCTAATTGAGTCTATTTTAATTTCAAGATATCTGCCCTAAGCTATGCTCCCCTGCTTTTCCACAATCCTTCCACTTATCTCTTCTTGACTCATAAGATTTCAAAAAGCAGTTATTTCTTCCCGTCCTCTCCACTCTCAGGTTTTGCAAGGACCTAACTCCACGCAAGGGATTTTCCTTCAGTTGTTGTCTTTTACCCTTGAGGAGAGAGATGGAGAGAGAGAGAGACAGACAAAAAGGGAGATGAGAAGTATCAATTTTTAGTTGCATCACTTTAGTTGTTCACTGATTGCTTCTCATACATGACCAGGGGACTCAAGCCAAGCCAGTGACCCCTTGCTCAAGCCAGTGACTTTGAGCTCAAGCCAGCAACCTTTGGGTTCAAGCCAGTGACCATAGTATCATTTCGATGATCCCGTGCTCAAGCTGGCAACCCCGTGCTCAAGCTGGTAAGCTTGCGCTCAAGCCAGCAGCATCATCCCAGGTTGATACTCGATCCACTGTGCCACCACTGTCCGGCACCCCCTTAAAACCCTTTATTTCAGTCACTCCTCACATAGTCTAGGTTTTGATGAAAACGAGTCCTACTCTCTTATTTGTGCTTTAATCCAACTCCTCCACCACCTCCATCTCCAGCACAGCAAACGATGCCTCAAAGTGGGGCTCCCTGGACTTGATATTTTCTTACGGTCGCTGCTGTGTACTGGTGATTCTTTCTGAATTGCAGAAGCCCTCACAGAAGGTTGGACTAGGACTCAGAGGGAAGCCCAGTGCAGCACTTAATCTCAGGGCTAAGCAGCCCACAGTCTGGAGAGCTAATTAGAAAAAGATGATGTCTGGAACTGAACATAACGAGAGTATTAATTCCCACTTATTATCCTATGTGTTTGTATTGTCCATGTGGATGGGGGAGAGTGACAAGACCACCAACCACATTGTTTTCAATAACCTTGCTGCATTCTTTTATTTTCCCACCCACCACTTTGACTTCAGCGCTTTCATAACAATTTATCTTAGTTTTATTAAACCTGGGGGCAAAAATGATCACCTGAAACTTTAAAAAATTAGCAATGTTGAAGCATTGATGTAAAATTTGAGTGCTGGCAGTGACTGCTGAACTAAAAGTCAAGGCTGCTGGGGACCAGTGAATTCCTTTATACACCTTTCAGAGAGGTGTTTTTCCAGTCTGTACACCCGAAGAAACAATGGGAGCATGTGCAAGCTAAACTCATGTAAATAGATAAAGATGCTAAGACATGTTAGAGTAGTTTAGAACCAATTCCAGGCTCCAACAGAGAGGTCGTATCTACTGAAAAGATTGTTTTGGGTGTTAATACAGCTTTTCTCTTCCTCTTCCATTCAGGTGATTAAATTAATAAATAATATGGCTGTTTTCAAAGACTTAAATCCTAATGATAATTGACAAGAAATTAATAGAGAACAAGGTTATAGTTGGGATAAGTGTAAAAACAGTTTAAGAGACATACATCTAGGTGGAGGTAACTAATCCTGCCCCAGTATCCTAATGGTATAATGCAGCGGTTCTCAACCTGTGGGTCGCGACCCTGGTGGGAGTCGAACGACCAAAACACAGGGGTCGCCTGTGTCGCGACCCACAGGTTGAGAACCACTAGTATAATGTATGAGCTTCTTCCTTTCTTAATAAAGGGGTTTATTCTGAACTCTTAAGATTCAGAACCTAAAAGATGAGTTATTTGGATACAATCTGGGTAGTCAATGATGTTTATTGAATTTCCGGCTAATATGTATGTCATACAAACCAAGAAACATGTACTGTATTAGCATAAGCTGACTTTCTTTCCATCGTCATTTGCCATGGAGAAGAGCATTCTTTGCATTTTATTTTTCACATACACTAATCAGGCTACACTTTTGGTACAATAACTCTAGGAAATATCATATATTGTTAAAAAAAAATAAGAAAATATAAAAGAAATACTGAAAATCAAAGAAAGTAAGAAATCTAGTTAACAATGTGTGATAGTCAGTTTTTCGGGCTGCATTCATTGACAACTGAGTAGCCTGTAAGAGGTTTATTGTCATCCTGCCTCCTGGCGCCTTCCACCTGAGGTCTGCCTTGTCTGGTCCTTCTAAGGCTGCCCTTTCTTGATTGGCCTCATATCTCTCTCTCTCTCTCTCTCTCTCTCTCTTTTTTCCCCAGTTACCTCAAACAACCTCAAAATTAGCCTGATATACTTCAAGGTCCTAGTCTCTGGAATTAAATTAACATATTAAAATAACATACATGTAACACATGTATTAGATAATATCAACAAAAAACATGTTAAATGTTACAAGCATGTGGCATGGAGGGAAAGCGTGTGTCAGGCGGGCTGACTCGGTTGGTTCTGCCGCCCTTCAGCTCTGTGGCCCCGGTCATTGAACTTGCCCACTCCGGGGGTCGTTTGGTCTGCATCAGGGACCTTGGAAGATTCAAAGAGATCATAGTTATTAAATTTCCTGGTACAAAATAGGCACTTGATAATGCTAATTATCCTTAGGTGGGCATTTAGATTATACTGGCATTTTGAAGATAATGGCTCAATGAAAATATTAAGTCTAATTGTAATCTAATGACGGAGTGCATTTCAGGTTTGGTAGCAGGCTAGTGGATCAGCCCTTCGAGAACAGGAATCTTTTTGGTCCGTTGAAATGTACTCCAGCTTTAATATCTTCTCAGGAGACTGGGCACTGGCCCTGGTTCTGTCATATATTTTAGAAATGACCTGCCATGTTGAATAAATATTTTATTTTAGGAGAGGGAGAAAAGAGGGAAGAGAAAATAGAATCTATGGTGAGCACACATGTTTTCCCCTGAGATGTCTACACACAATGCTCAGAACTTGTGAATGTATTGCCTTATGTAACAAAATGTGCAGAATTCTCTTCTAGAGCCTCCAGAGAAGAAGGCAGCCCACCCACTCCTTGATCTTAGCTCAGTGGAACCTGTGTCAGATTCCAACCTGCAGAACAATAAGGTTATAAATTTGTGTTGTTGTAATTCTCTAAGTGTATGCTAAATTTTAATGGCCGAAGTAGAAAACTAATACAGAAGTTAAAAAAATAACATGTTAGGGGTGAAAAGAAATAACAAGATGACTTCAGAAATTCTAGAACAACCTAAAAAGTCTTATTCCTAATACATAAATATGAGACATCATCTTTTCCTTAGAACTAAGAGCAGAGGTAGACAAGTGACACGGCCACTTCCCCTTGGCATTTTTCTTCACAAGCGTCCAAAGCTACTGTGACTCAGGCAGGCTGGAAGTGGCAGCCCAAACCAAGCACCCATGCTGGTGGCAGCTGTGGCGGCAGCAGGCAGACCCTGGAAACTGAGTGACTTGACGGGAAGTGTTTGCACATGGTCACAGGATCCCCGCCTTGTTATGATTCGGGAGGAAGGGTGGCAGACAGACTCAGGAGGAGAGCAGAGCTCCGCAGCATGACCACTGGCAGAGAGAGCAGCACCACCAGGCCTGCGGCCAGCAGCGATGACCAGAGCAGGTGGGAGAGGCCGCTGACATTCACATGTTCCTTTGCTACCGCTGGCCCTGCAGCCTGAGACCTGAGGCCTGAGGAGGAGTCAGCGAATGGGAGCTAAGAGCAGTCATTGAAGAGCTGGCAGGGAGCAGGAGAAAAGGGTGGCAATCTCCCTGGCCTCTCCTCTGGGAGAGTTTGGGCCCACAGCTCTGACAGCGACAGTGGCCTGGTGACAACCTCAGTAGCAAATTTAGAAATTTCCCGTCCTTGAATGACAGGGCAGGTTTCCACAGAGGATGAAAGAATGACTAGGAGCAAAGCAAGTTCTGTAAAATAAGATCGGCGATGTGATTTTTTAAACTATAGGTCAGCGCAACCCTTGAAGGTTGGTCTTTGGAGGTTTAGCACAGGTGGCACACCAAACGTTGGCCAGTTTGTTCCTTGTGCCTCCAGAACCCTGTGCCCATATGGCATGGGGAAGGTGGGCACTGCTCTTGAACTGCACAGCTCGGTCTTTGGCACTTGGTCCAGCACCCTGGACAAAACGGAGAATGAGTGCCTTTCCACAGTACAATTAAACCACAACAAGCCCCCCGGAGTGGAAGGCTACTTCATCCGCTGTCCTTTGCATGCTCGCCTCTGGGCAGTACTGTTAGTGCTTTCTCTGCAATCGCTGCCTGCACGTGCTCAGGTCTGGGCGCTAGGCCCTGCGCCCCGGCAGCTCTGACTGCCGCTGATGCAGGGCTCTGTTTCCATCAAGAATAAAGAGTGTGCAGATGAATTTCAGCCAGACAATACCGAGAAAGAAGCAAGGCAAAACAAAACAAAGCCTTACTTCAACCTCCTCTAACCTTCTCTTCCAGGCGAGATTGCAATGCGAGTTATATGAGATTTAAGTTTAATCACTGGTGTCTTCCTTTCTCTGGCTGATAAGATTTCTAATAAGAAGAGGAAAGGAGTGATAGGAGATAAAATGTCAGAGGGAAAACAAGACAGAGACATAGAAGGGAGCTAAAGGCTAGATAACCCACAGATAGGACTCTCACCTCTGGAGAAACTGGAAACTCAGACAAGTGCCAGGGAGGGAGAGGAAGAAGGCTCCCTTCCAAGCAGTGTTGTGAGAGAGAAGGCATGGACTTGAGGAGAATGAAGGTGATCAGAGGACAAGTCTGAGCACAGAGCGTGGAGAATAGAGCCAGGGCCCCAGCACCTCACTCAGCTTCCAGCGCCAAGTCCCTGCTTTCACTCAAGCAGAGACGGTCTCGTTCTTAAACACAGGCTATGCATCCCAGTGCGTGCAGCTCTGTCACCTGGAGCTCTTGTGTGCACTCCTTGTGAGGCTGGCACTTACGGGAAGTTGGCACAGGCTGTAAAGGACCTGGAGGAGGAGGAAGAAGGAGAGGGGCAGTGGAGGCAGATGCGTTCCAACCCCAGCATTAATGCAGATTGAAGCGTCCTGGGTGGGTTTGGGGAAACCAGCGTGTAAGAGCTGTAGGGCTCCTCCCCTTTGCCTGGCTGTGTCAGCCCTTAATGAGGGAAGAGCTCATCCTCTCAGGGCCTGGGAGAGAGCACTGGGTACGGGCCAGAGGGGCTCCCTTTGCATGTCCGGGCCTTTAAAACAGCTTGGATTTATTGTGGCTCTTAAGTGGCCTAAGCTAATGGCTTGGCATGGATAATGTCTTGGTTTAATTGGTTATTGTGAAAGCTGCTTGTTTCTACTGTGGAGTCCCTTGTCCCTGCCTTTCGAGCAATCTCTCACAGGTTCCCTGAATCAATACAGCCCTCAATCAGGGCCCAGGCTGGGGCAGCCCACAGTGCTGGGGAAGCAGCAGTCTCCCCGGATGGCGTGGGGCCTCACAGGAACCAGGCTCTGATGCACAGGGAGCCTGCTCCTGCTGACATTACCACTGGGGTTGGAGCGTGTGTTCCCCCGAAGTGATGGACTAGCAACACCTTTATTGATAACTGACCCCTGAGAGAGTCTTTTCAAGGTTAAGTTGGAGGGGTGGAAATAGACTGGCAAAGAAAGTCAGAAGGGGACCTCTCCCAGAGGAGGAGAGCAAGCAAAGGAGAGCAACAGGTAGAGTCAGTCACGTAGTGCCAGACTAGGCACGGAGGGGGCGTGCTGCCAAGAGAGAGGATGACCTTTGAAAGGAGGGTGACATTTATATTTCTGAGAACAGAGAGCCTAAGATGATCCTAATTCCTATTATGGTATTTCTTTTCAAGGTCATAATATTTTTCTTAAGTCTTTCTAAAGCTTTTGACCTTAAATATATGTTTTTCCCTATTCTCTTTTACAGTGTGTGAAATATTCTAACTATTGGGGTCCAAAAGTAGCCTGTCAGGGTGCTGTCTTGGGACTGAGTGCAGTCTGCTGGGATTACGTGTTTATATGGTGGTCTGCTCAAGGCAGGGATGGGGACTTGCTTGTCTGTGTGACCCAGAGCCTGGCTTGGTTTCTGACAGAGCGTGCATGCTTCCCTGGTGTTGAATGATGTGCCAGGAAGATTAAGGAAAGTAAAGCATTTAACTGTGATACTCTATCTTACTGATTCATACATCTGTTATTTTTATGTTCTCCTACTTATTTGTATCATATGTATGATAACCAAAATGATTTCATGCAGAAGGAAATTTTAAAATCAAGCTTTTCAAAATATAAGTTACAAGATTTTTAAGTGGATTGGCTATAAAATACCTGAAACTATAACACTTAAAAAACCAGCCTGGGCCCTGGCCGGTTGGCTCAGCGGTGGAGCGTCGGCCTGGCGTGCGGGGGACCCGGGTTCGATTCCTGGCCAGGGCACATAGGAGAAGCGCCCATTTGCTTCTCCACCCCCCGCCTCCTTCCTCTCTGTCTCTCTCTTCCCCTCCTGCAGCCAAGGCTCCATTGGAGCAAGGATGGCCCGGGCGCTGGGGGTGCCTCCTTGGCCTCTGCCCCAGGCGCTAGAGTGGCTCTGGTCGCGGCAGAGCAACACCCCGGAGGGGCAAAGCATCGCCCTCTGGTGGGCGTGCCGGGTGGATCCCGGTAGGGCGCATGCGGGAGTCTGTCTGACTGTCTCTCCCCGTTTCCAGCTTCAGAAAGCAAAAAAAAAAAACCCAGCCTGACCAGCTGGTGGTGCAGTGGATAAAGCATCAGACTGGAACACAGAGGATTCAGGTTCAAAACCCCAAGGTCGCTGGCTTAAGCATGGGCTCACTGGCTTGAGTGCTGGCTTACCAGCTTGAGTGCAGTGTCGCTGGCTTGAGAGGGAAATCATGGATGCTGATTTGAGCCCAAAGGTCGCTAGCTTGAGCAAGGAGTCACTTGCTCTGCTTTAGCCCCCAGTCAAGGCACATATGAGAAAGCAATCAATAAACAACTAAGGAGCTACAACGAAGAATTGATGCTTCTCATCTCTCTCCCTTCCTGTCTGTCTGTGCCTATCTGTCCTTCTCTGTCCCTCTCTCTGTCACTGTAACAACAACAACAAAATGTGTGTATGTATGTATGTATATATATATATACATATATATATATAATACTTAAAAAGCCATAACAATATGGAATAAAAGCCTGATGAGCCTGTCAAGTGGGCTTGCCTCTTCTGTCTTTTGAATCAAGATATATGTGGGATTCACTGTGTGTGGCAAGCCATCTCTGACTCATTTATGGTTTCAGATGGTGTTAGTTGTCAAGGAGTGGTTTTTATTTACTAATTGTAATATCTTTAATTTCCACTTTAATATTTTTAGTTTGTACTTTGGTTATTGTCTTCTCCTTTGTTTTGTAGTTTCCTTGAAGTTGAACATCCTAAGTGTGATGATACCAGTTGTTACTTTTCAGGAAAAAAAAAATAGTTAAGTTTGGTAAGAATCTTTTTTACTGAATCATTTACTACTAGGCTAATTGCTTCTAAAGGATCTAGTGAAAGGACAGCCGCCTAAGCCTCCAGTCTCCAGAAGGGAATTCACACAACCCAGACCCAATGAATATATGGAGCATAAAAACAAAAACCCATAAATCCTGTTTGTCTTTGACCATGCTTTTCATGTTATATTTTATAACATAATATGTTAACATGCTCGTGTATTAATATAAGTATATAATTTCTAAAGAAACATACAGAATGCATGCTCAATGTTTTGACTGAGAGAGATATGCAGTCACATATGTTTAGAGACCTCTGCTCTAAGCGTGGATACTCTAAGCAGAATGGGCAGTTTATCTTTCACCAGGTTCATGTCCAATTGAAGGGAGAAAAATGTCAGGTTCCTCCCAACTCTGCGCAGCGGCGTCGTGTCATTCCTGGTTGGTGGAGAGATGGAGAGCTTAAGAATGTGGAAAGCATGTGTATTTTCTGGTCTCATTGTCTGAAATGTCACTTTATTTACAGCATTGGGAATACAGTCAACAGTAGTGTAATAATTATGTGTGGTGCAGGTGGGTACTAGACTTACGGTGGGAATCACTTCGTAAATTATATAAATATTTAGTCACTAAACTGTCCTCCTGAAGATAATGTAAAATAATATTTAATGTCAACTGTAATTTTTTTTAAAAAAACAAAGAGTCAACTGCAAAATGAAATTAAAAAATAAAATAGAGTGGAACTTTACTTGAGATTTTCTCTCAAAAAAAGAGCTCTAGCCAGCCCAGTCACTTTCCCCACCGAGAACTTCTGACCATGAGCTGAGGTCAATGCCAAAGCCAAGGACTGAGCCCTATTCTTGGGCTGGCTCCAGCACAGATTTTGTGCTTGAAGCATGCATGGTATTACATATCTTGACTTCAAGGGCATGGCCAATAGGCAATTTAGGTTGTTTCAATTGTCCTCCCAGCCAAGGAAACTGACAATGCTCTTTGTATACTCTGCAATTTGTGTTGATTGTAAGAATGTGGGTGTGGATTATACTTAGCTGGGTACAATTACCTCCAGGAAAACAATGCATCTTCTTTCAGACATCCCAGGGAGATAATTTGGACATAATGAAGATCTATAGTAATCAGATAATTACTATCGATTGCTCTTTAGACATCTTGATGAGGTAATTAGGGTATACTGGAAAGAAAAGCTACAACTGATTGATTGGCATGATTGTAATCTCAAAGATTTCTAATTATGTTTCTTTTCTTCAAAGGGCTTATAAACAAACATCATTTTAGCTTTAGAATTTGTCAGGTGCCAGGTTCACTGGGAACATCAGCTTTCTCTATTATGCTAACTAGACACTGAACATGAACATGATCAACATAAGCTCATTATGCCTTCCTGCTGAAGCAGAAGAAATTGCAATTAACCCTCACTTTTCTTATTCATCTTCATTTCCACATGGCCAGGTTCTTGTCTAGGAATGGACTGTGAAGTGTTGTGGGAGGGAGGTCCATAAGGAGAATATGTGAGTCTGGGTGGATCTGTATAGCCTAATGGGGACCCTCAGAGCCTGCTGAGCTGCAGGCACAGCAAAGCCAGGGCACAGTGATAACATATGTGTCCGGGTGGCCAACTGGCTGGTTGGGGGCCGGCTGATTGCTCAGGCTCCTGTCACAAGTAATAGCTACGCATAAGCCAGCAAAGTTGAATAATCTCAATGTCAATATTCTCAAGCAGATGGACCATGTTCATCTTTCCATCAATGTTCTGTTTCCTCATGGCTTCCATTAGACACCAATTAGAGGAGTCCCCCTCTGAGAATATTCCATATTATCCTAATATTTCCTACACCCTATAGGACCTTTCAGCACCTTGCTTTGTTCAGAACTCAGTGGCCTGACTCAGAGATGATGGATGCTGAGAATCACTACAGAAGCAGCTTAAAATGAGCTGTTTACACAGTCAACGATGTTGGTGACTATAGTCTGGTTCCCATACTCACAGTTCTCCAGTATAACCCACTTGTGCTTGGTACCCTGGTAGGAGCCGGATAAATGTATGTGAAATGGCCCGTATTATTGAACCCCATGTTTTCCATTGAAATCTCACCAAAGAATAAAACTATATTTTTATAAAATTCATTATTTTCTTGGACTCTTATTTTAAAAAAAAGAAAGTAAATTACCTACATATTGGTATCACTAAAACATTTCTTTATTATTATTATTAAGTGAGAGGTGAGGAGGCAGAGAAGCATGGAGACAGACTCCCGCATGTACCTCAACTGGGATCCACTTGGCAAGCCCCCTACAGGGTGATGCTGTGCTCATCTGGGTCTGCTGCTCTGTTGCTTAGCAACCGAGCTATTTCAGTACCTGAGGCAAGGCCATGGACCATCCTCAGTGCCCGGTGACAATTTACTTGAACTATTCAAGCCATGTTTGGGAAGGGAAGAAAGAGAAAAGAGGGAGGCAGAAGGGTGGTGAAGCAGATGGTCTCTTCTTCCATGTACCCTGACCGGGAATTGAACCAGGACTTCCACATGCCGGGCCAACACTCTACTGCTAAGCCAACGGGCCAAGGCCCACTAAAACTTTAAAGCACAAAGGGAGAGAAATGTGCACGGGGTGGTTCAGACAGCAGAGAAGAGCCAGGATATTTCGTTCATTGATAACTTGTGGTTAGATGCTGTTTGGATAACTGCAGCTGTAGTTGAAAATACTTCATTAACTCCCATTAGCTAGTTTCAGGATTGGAGGAATATATAGAATTTGTCTTCGTTTTACATCTTTATAGTATAAATAAAGCTATTACATAGCAATAGTTTTTATCAGCCACAGTTCTTGAAAAAAGGCACTCTTTTTAAAATTTAGCCTGAGTAAACTGTTGCTTTCAATCGTTGCTGCTGAGAAACCTTCATAATCTGCATCAGTATATTTTCCTCTAATAAGATGTATGATGAGCACAGTTGAATGTTTTTGATAATTTGAAATCTTGCAATGGATAATTTTAAGCAAAATTTTACTATTTCTGTAGATAAAATGACTATAAAAGTCTGAAAAAGTGCGCAAAACATATTCTAAATTTTTATTCATGAGCTGGTTTTCACTAAGTCCAAGATACAGTTTGTTGAATGGTTATTTGCCCCTTTCCCTGGGATTTCATTGAAAATCTACTTACTTACCTACTTCTATTTCTACCTGTTTTTTTTCTTTTATCTGGGTTTCTTTTTCTCCCATTTGGAGCTCTTTGGTTATTTCCTGTATATGAAAAATACTGTGCTTGTTTGTCATGAAGTGCTGACTGTTCTGAATTTGCTCCTAACAGTGTGATTGCTGAGGCATAGTTGGTGGTCAGTAGGATCCAGTCACATACACACTGGCAGTGGCTGCAGTTGAAGGGACTCGAGGCTGCAGAAGTAGTCGTCACCTGTTACTCCTGTTAGCCAGGGTCGGAGGAAGGCACAGGAAGGAAACACTCACTTAATGAGAGAGTTGGTGGAAGTGATACAGTTCAGTAATTTGCTTTGGTGTTGGGCATGTGATTGCAGGAAGTTTTGCAGCTTGAGAGACAGATGGGAGGACAGCTCCTGGAAGAACCTAAGGCTCTTCATTTCAAAGGCAGCACCCACAACCTGCGCCTGTCCATCCACGATATCGCCCATTCCCTCTGGAAGAGCAAATTGCTGGCTAAGTATCAGGTAAGGTGCCCAAGATGCAATAAAGGCTTGGAAACAGCTCCATGAAAAAGGACTAAAATTATTTAAACCTAAGATATTCCCTTCTTTGAAAAATTAATCATTCATACATCAGCACTTGTCTCTCCAAAATAATTTGGGATTATTTTGGATTTTTGAGAAATAGATATATTGGAAGGAATGTTTTTTCTTAATTCTCTTTCAAATAACTGGACAATCATTGTTTTATTTTTAGCAAGTAAGACTTTCAAGTCCATCATTACAATTTCAAGATAAGATAAATGTTTACATTGGGTTGATTTTTAAAAGCCTCAAAATGCATTCATAAGAAAAACAGCCTGACCAGGCAGTGGTGCAGTGGATAGAGCATCAGCTTGGGATGCTGAGGACACAGGTTTGAAACCCAGAGGTCCCCGGATTGAGGGAGAGCTCACCAGCTTGAGCAGGGATCAATGGCTTGAGCATAGGATTGTCAAAATGACACCATGGTCACTGACTTGAGCAAGGGGTCACTGGCTCAGCTGGAGCCTCCTGGTAAAGACACATATGAGAAAGCAATCAATGAGAAGCTAAGGTGCCACAACTATGAGTTGATGCTTCTCATCTCTCTCCTTTCTTGTCTGTCAGTTCCTGTCTCTTTCTCTCTCTTTCTCTCTTTTGCTCAATCTTTCTTGCAAAAAAAAAAAAAAAAAAAAAAAAAAAAAAAAAAAAAAGCAGAACATGTTATCCTACATGACATAAATTAGGCTCAACCTGTCTAGGAGAGTACCTTTTCTTTGAAAACTTAGAAGGAACCCCAGTTTTGAAACTTATATAGCATGTAAAAATAAAACCTGGTGAGGACTTTATTAAATATTAGCATACAGATGCCAAGTCCCATTGTATGTTCCAATGGGAAAAGCATAGGTACTCTCCAGGGGTTTGCACCTCCTCCTCCATCAGTCGGCGCGAGCTCTCAGGAAACTGTGTGATGGGAGGATCTCAAGACTCATTTCCAGTCCTAGCAGATACAGACATACTTTGATAAGCTGTGAGACCTAGTCTACATGCATGCAAATCCAATCCCACGCCTCAGCACTACAGCAGGACTGGTTATGACTGGTCAATGAATGTACTAGGAGTGATGGGAAAATGTTCTAGCTCCATTCTTACTCATAGGTCTAGTACTCACACATAGATTGTGGAAGAAAAACTTATTAATTTGATAACAGTCTCAAGCTTAGATGGGGTTGCATAGCAGCCTCTTCTTTATCACTCAGCACTTGAAAGACTTGGATTTTAACTTGCTCATTAAATCTCTTCCTTTGCTTTCTTCTTCTCCTTATTCTGCAACTGCCATAAAAGTCCACAGATCTTCCCATTTTATGAACAGTTTTCTTACCTGACAAGGCGGTGGTGCAGTAGATAGAGCATCGGCCTGGGATGCAGACGACCCAGATTCACAACCCCGAGGTTGCCGGCTTAAGCACAGGTTCACCAGCTTGAGTGTGGGGTCGCTGGCTTGAGCATGGAATCATAGACATGACCCCATGGTCACTGGCTTGAGCTCAAAGGTTGCTGGTTTGAGCCCAAGGTCACTATTGAGCAAGGGGTCACTCACTCTGCTGTAGCTCCCTGATCAAGGCACATATGAGAAAGCAATCAATGAACAACTAAGGTGCTGCAATGAAAAATTGATGTTTCTCATTCTCTCCCTTCCTGCCTGTCCCTCTCTCTGTCTCTGTTGAAAAAAAAAAATTCTTTATGTAATCATAATGGAAAATACTACTTTTATAATAATGATAACCTGACATTAGTTCAAACTAAGGCTGCCTGAATTCCTTCCTTCCACTAGACACTCACGCACTTTGGTTTATCGCATCTAACCCCAGCTTGTGTAGGATTTAGGTCCTCTTTCACTTACTCTTTCACAGATAAGGAATCGGAGGCATGGAAAGGTTCAGTAGCTTGCTTCTAATCACCACATAGGTGAAGGGAGCATGTTCCCCTCTGTTCTTCAGACTCTGCTCATAAGCACTGTGTTCACCCATTATTTATGTATCGATCTTTTATTTCCTTTATCGAAAAAAGATTTTAGAATGGATTCTGTAAGGTGGTCTAGGAGACTTTGTGAAAATGTACAACTGTTAGATGCTTGATGCTTTTTAAGCCAAAGACCTTTCTGCGGCAGCTAACTGAAGCCACAGCTTCCGACTGGAGTGTGTGTTGCCTTTCCCCTGCCCTGTGCAGAGGGAGGGTATAGGCATGAAAGGGAACTGGGTCAGCCCATTATCCTTCAGAGCTCCATTGGTTCTCTCCAGAATACCACGGCAGGGATTCCTTTTAATGAGCAATGACTGGAGTGTGTAGGTTTCATTTAAACTATTTACAATAGCGTTCTTTGTAAATGACAGACAAGTGGCAAACTGGTTAGGTATATAGATTCTGGAGGCTGACTTTCCGGGTTCAGATCTCAACTCTGCCGCTTGCTCGCTGTGGGGCTTTGGCCAACTTATTTCACATCTCTGGGCTTTTTCATTTGAAAAGGGTTTGGGGGGGGGTGCAGACCTGTTGTGAGGATTAAATGAGGTGATGTTTGCAATACTGAGAAGAGTACTTGACAAGCCAGTGTCTGGTGGTTACTTTTAGTATTAGTCACCTATTTGCAGTTGCACCTTTACATCCTGTAGGAAATTCCTTTCTACCACGTCTGGAGCGGGTCTCAGAGAAACCTTCACTGCATATTCACTCTGGAGAGATTCAGCCTGAACACCGTGGAGCTGGTGTGCAAACTCTGCGTGCGGCAGGTGGAAGGAGAGGGGCAGATCTTCCAACTAAACTGCACCGTCTCGGAGGTACGGAGCTGTGTGTCTCAGAAATCAGGGGCAGCATGACCGTGAGGAGGAGAGACGGTGTGGAGCATAAAGCTATCTCATTACAGGTCATGCGGGAAGTCCTGACAAGCTTCCTATAGGTCCTATTTGTTAGTAGAAGGGCATTTTTAATGAACACAGGGGGCTAGATACATAAAAGAACATACAAGGGAATCGTTTTTGAAAAACAATCTTTTACTTTTTATGACATAAATTGAAGAATCCTGTTCTAACTTTTTACAACAGATCTGAATTCCAAATATAAGGTTTAATTTAAGTGATGTGCACATGGAGTAACTTGACCCAAAGCGTCCCTTGAGTGCCACATCCCGCCTCCGCCACCTTGGCCCCCTGCTCCCTACATCCTCAGGGCGCTCTCACCTTTGCCTAGTTATGTGCTGCCCACAGCGCGGAGGAGGAGAAACTGGCCTCTGTCCCCACCCCTCCTCTATTCTTCTCTTCCTTTTTCTCCTTGTTGAAAGGATACATCTCTTGATCTCCTTATATGTCATTCTCTAAATACAAGAAGATATGCCAGAGATGAGGCGGGGAGGGAGGCAAACTGGATGAGGGGGAAGGTGAAAAGGTACAAACTTCTAGTTTTAAAAAAGTAATAATCCACGGGGATATAATCTACAGCATGGGGTCTATAGTTCTAGTTAATAAGATATTGCATGTTTGAAGTTGATAAGAGAAGATATATATATATTTTGTACTTTTCTGAAGTGAGAAACGGGGAGGCAGAGAGACAGACTCCTGCATGTGCCCAACCGGGTTCCCCCCGCCAGCATGCCCACTAGCGGCGATGTTCTGCCCATCTGGGGTATTGCTCTGTTGTAATCAGAACCATTCTAGCACCTGAGGCAGAGGCCATGGAGCCATCCTCAGCATCCGGGCCAACTTTGCTCCAATGGAGCCTTGGCTGCGGGAGGGGAAGAGAGAGAGAAAGGAGAGGAGGAAGGGTCGAAAAGCAGTGGGTGCTTCTCCTGTGTGTCCTGGCCGGAAATCGAACCAGAGACTTTCACACGCTGAGCCGACACAAGAGAGTATATCTTAAAAGTCTTCATCACAAGAGAAAAAAATGTAACTATATATGAGGACAGATATTTACTAGATATACTAGGGTGATCATTTTACATTCTATACAAATATTGTGTCATTATGTTATACACCTGCAATTAATATGTTATGTCAGTTATACCTCAATAAAGATAATAATTTAAAAAGAAAAGAAAAAAAAAATGTCCTCTCCCCCGGGGTAGGAGAAATGTTCCCAATATAGAAGTAAAATCTACAAATGTCTCCCTTTGTTGCCATCACTGCCTTTCTGGGCTGTGCTCTTCACTCAGTGCCGTTGGACACTTTTATGTGTCCCTCTTACAGAAATGACAATCAGCACTGCTATTTATAGTTTCTCTGTGGAAACAGAGAGTGCCTGAATTAACCAGCTACCTTGGCCCCCAAAGCTGTAGTGGGAACACTGGAAGCCCTTCCTGCAAGAGGAACAAAGGACACAGTAAGCAGAGTGGTCAGAATGCAGCACGTTCTGGGCTCCGTGCTGTTTGCTGAGCTCAAGAGCACGGGATTGTCGTATTTTACCACAACAGCAGGTCAGCGAATAATTTAAAAAGACGGCTTCTCCCTCGCTGTTTTATACACAGTGACGAATGAGATGCCAGGTTGTTTGGCATGTCTCGCTCTCCATGTTGTATTTAAAGACTGTTTTCCTTAGCAAACCGGGGTGGGGGGTGGGAATGAAAGCATGTCAGCCTCGAGGACGATCCATCCCTCTTTCCCACAGCCTGCCCGGGTGCGGTCCTCATTTCCTCCTGTAGTTTCATGAGACTTTTGACTCATCAACAGTTTTAGTCACAGACCCCAGTGTCATTCATAAGGAATGATCTCGGTGTCAGGGTGCCATGGCAACCGCCGGGCCTTCCCAAGGCGCAAGCTCTATCTCCCAGGCGCACAGCACCACCCCTGCTGGCTCCGGAGGGTGTGTTCACTTTCCAGGCCCAGCGGGTCTGCAAAGTTCAATAACCACCCAGCTCCAGTGACAACAAAGACTGCGGAATTTTGGAGGGGGCGAGGAGGGCCTCTCCTTTGATGCTTGTGTTCTGTTCAGCAGGAGCGTTTGTGGTGCAATGAAAAGGTGGATCAGATGCAGCAGGGAATGAAAGAGCTGTTGAGGGCTCTTCCCTGCTAGGTCCACCACCTCCTCCCTCTTCTGCAAGAGACAGCATGGCATAGTGTGATCACAATGTAAGGACTTTCTTGTGCCAACATGAAGGAAATGAAGATTTCTTTTGCAACGTGGCAGCCTCAGCTCAGAGGGGCCAGCCCTTGGGTCCTGTCCGAGGCCTTTGCCCTGTGTGTTAACAGAGGCAGGGTCAGAACCAACTGGAGTCCGATGACTTTGCAGATTAAGAGGCACTCTGCTGCTTTTACTTCTAGGTCACGGAGTCCCACCGTGGTTGTTAACATTTGAATGCGGTGCAGGGGGCCGCCGAAGGGAGGGGAACATGTGAGGCTGGCTTCTGATGTTGGGGAGCAGGCTTAGCTCTGAACAGTAAGCTCTGGAGAGCTCTGAGAGACCGGATCTTCATAAGGACTTCTGTGAAGGGGTACACTGTGACTGACAAACCATAACCCAACAGAGAAAAGGCCCCATTTGTGGTGTCTTTCCTCTCGCAGGGCTCCCCCCTGGGGTCACTTGGCAAGCTGGCAGGTGGACTGGGGTTGCAATTGTAATGCCCTGTCTCCCAAGAATGAGCTGATTTGGCAGGAATGTGCTGCTCCCTCCACACAGCCATCCATCTCTCCAGACACTAACCCACAGTCATTTATGAAGTACAACATGCCCTTTGGCCTCTCTAGTGAGGCAAAGGACCTGTTGCCCCCAACCACACTCCAGGAAAACCAGGCTGTGCTTGACATAGACTATGGTGATGTCAAGAGCTGTCCAGCTGCTCCTCTCCAACTGCTTTGGCCAGAGATTCCTTAACTACAAAACAAAGACTTTAGTCTCACAGAGATGAAGTTTAATAATGAAAATGTGTGACCTGACCAGGTGGTGGTGCAGTAGATAGAGTGTTGGCCTGGGATGCTGAGGACCCAGGTTCAAAACCCTGAAGTTGCTGGCTTGAGCGTGGGATCATAGACATGACCCCATGATCACTCTCTTGAGCCCAAGGTCGCTGGCTTGAGCAAGGGGTCACTGGCTCAACTGGTGCACCCCCCCCTGCCCATCAAGGCACATATGAGAAAGCAATCAATGAACAACTGAAGTGCTGCTAATACAAGTTGATGTTTTTCATCTCACTCCCTTCCTGTCTGTCCCTTTCTCTCTCACCTTCTCTCTGTCTCTCTCTCTCTCTCTCTCTCTCTCTTGTGCTCGTGCGCCCACACAAATTTTAAAAAACAGAATAAAAATATTTGAAAAGTATGGGAAAAATGAATGTCAAAATACAAATAATAGGCCCTGGCCAGTGGCCAGTGGCTCAGTGGATAGAGCGTAGGCCAACATATGGAAGTCCCAGTTTTGATTCCTGGTCAGGGCACACAGGAGAAGTGACCATCTGCTTCTCCCCTCCTACTCTCCCCATTCTCTCCTTCTTTCCCTCCCACAGCCAGTTGCCTGATTGGTTCAAGCATGGCCCTGGGCACTGAGGATAGCTCTGTTGGAGTACATCAACCTCAGGTGCTAAAAATAGCTCAGTTGATTCAAGCATGGGCTGCAGACAGGGTTGACGGGTGGATCCCGGTTGGTGCACAGGTGGGAGTCTGTCTCACTATCTCCCCTTCTCTAAATTTATATATATATATATATATATATATATATATATATATATATATATATATATATGATAAAAAGGTTTTTTTAGAGGGATGGGGGGGGGATAATAACAGGAAAACTACCCATCATTTTTCCAAGAGGAAAAAATGGTTCAGGCAAGAGACATTTATAGTCTCTTCAAGACTTCTGTTTAGTTTTGCTATAAACAAAGACCTTATAACCTTTGTTAACTGTTGACTCAGGACACTTGCGTGTACACAGAGATTAATGTTAAAAAATGTGCAAAGTAACTCTGCTATAGCCATTCCATCCATTGACCTCAGCTATTTTCAATAACCTGCTCAAAACAACCATTGAAACAATCTAGGTTGTCTAATTGACTTTAGGAAGAGTCACAATATGAGAGTGGAAAGTTGAATCCACCGTGGAGTGAGCACTGAAAATGTGTGCCATCACCCATAGCAGCTGTTTGGCTCATGGTGAAAAATCATGTTTAACTAAGGGATTCACAACGTCAAACAGATGGTACCTATATCATAAATGATTATTGTAATAAACATTCTGTGAGAATAAATGCTACTTTTACCTGCAAGCAAAAGAAGAACTAGTAGCAACTGAAATACTAGATGAAATTTAAATGTAAATGTAGAAGAGTATTATTCTTGGACCCCCAAGGCTGTTGTCAGCCATCTGATAAGAAAGACAAGGTATTATGCCCTACTGAGATTGTTTCATACATGCAGAAGGAAACAGCACAGTAGCAAGGGATAGGGTCTCCGGATTGCGAAGTCCACATGAAGTGGCCATGGTTCTCTAGTCATTAGTATAAGGACAACAACAGGGGTATATGAGCAGACCTTTCTGAGAGCCACACCCACCTTTACCTGGCTTTTACCTTCAGGATTGAGCAGTGAGAAGAGCCATCCTCTTAGCCACATTTAGTTGAAGGAAGCTCCACACTATGTGGGGTGGGCTTCTGTCAGAAACTGGTTTTAGACCCTTTCTATATAGGAAAAGTCTGTTCTTTCATCTCAGCAAACATGAACTGAGTAGCTTCCATGTGCAATTAATTTGCTGAGTATCAAAGGAGTTCTGTGGATAGTAAAACTACTCTCATCTCTAAGCGATGTGAGCAATCAAAGGAAGGAACATATGAACACAACCAGCATGCCTAGGGCAGAATATGAAGCCTGTAGAAGGGCTATGAGAAATGCTGGCGGTCGCCAGGTTGATGAATGAGTTTGCTCATGGGAGATTCCGGGGACAGGGTTTTAGTCCAGACTTTGAGGGGTTTACCTGTCAGAGATTAAAGGAAAGGGCAGAAGGACTCTCAGAGATGGATTCTTAAAAGAAGTGCTAGGCAAAGTGAGTGATTCGGTCTAAGGAGAGTTTGAGTCATGTCAAGGCTGAGAAAAATTAGGGTCAGGTTGTCAGGCAGTGGGAGTCCATGGGTGTGGGGCCCCAGCTCCTTGGCAGGCCTAGCTCTGCACTCTGTAGGCATCACCTCTAGGACTACATACCAGCCAACGAGGCAGATGGTGCCAATCACCCTCACTGCCTGATTAAAAGTTGGGGTTCCATGTGGTAGGAGGGGCATTTAGTGCTTCTTAGTGGGGGGGGGCATAGCTTGGTGTTTTGGAAGATCAGTGTGGCAGACAGAGATGGATCACAGGTAAGCAGGAGTGAGTTTCTGTGACCAACAGCAAGAAGACTTCCTGAGGATAGCACTCTGTGTGAACTTAACCTCCGTAACCAACGAGGGACAGTCAGGGTTTAGTTGTATTTGAGGGAGATGTGGGTTTCCTTCTAGACCCTAGTGTTATTGTCCACACAAGAAACAAGCAGGACCTCATTGTGGCTGATGGCACTCAGTTGTGGACACAGTGTGTGATTTCTCTTCTCTTCCACCTTTCCAACCCTGACACACATTGTTTTATTCCTAATGTAAGCATTAGGCACTTGGATTCAGACATCCTCAATATAGACTCATTGATAACCACCAGCAAGGGCTCTTCTGGATAACTCTTCTGGTCCCCTTTGTTGAAGCCTGATGCCCTTGAGGACAGGAGTCCTCTCTCCTCATAGTCCCATGGAAGGAGAGCCGTGCCCAATGCAGGGAAAGATCTGTGGGTCATAGCCTCGTTCAGGGACTCCAACTCCCATTGTTGCTTCTGTGTTTTATACACCAGTCTTTTAAATCCTGGTATTTGCTGCTGGAGTTAGCACAAAGGAGCAAAAGGAATCCTGGGAGTCTCAATTTGCCAAGCTCTGGATTTGAGGCCAAATACCATGATGGCAGCCAACACCACTGGTGTATTACCACAAAAAATTCATTCAGCTCTCACATGCATATGGACCCTGTGCAGTGGGATTACACAGCCTAGCAGTGAGCACTGGCTGCTGATCCTGGAAGGCAGGACACACTGCCAGTCCACACTGGAACAAAGCCAGCCCCGAACCCTGCATACAGGAGCAGCAAGGTTTGGGGGCTCTGAGCAGTGATGGCACTGACCCCTACGCTGACTGCTCCGCAAGGCTCCAGAGACTCCTTGTTGGCTGGAACTGTGTGGCTAGTTTATCCTCCAGCAACTAATTATGTACACCAAGGAGTTACCTGCTTTAAAGAGAGAGAGAGAGAGAGAGAGAGAGAGAGAGGTGACATTTAAAGTAGATTAAGATTTTCTGTTATTGCTTTAATCGTTCCCAGGCAACATTTACTTTTGCTTTTCCAACCAGCAGAAGATCAAAAAATGATTAGGTTTTCTCCTACAGATGAAATTCAGATTTTGCATTTGTGCTGTTTTATGAGCTGAAACTATTTTAAGAGCCAATTTATGGTTTTCTCTGCTAAAATTAGATTTAAAAAAATAAGGGTGTACAGCAATTGGAGGATGCCATTAGCGGCTTGCCCTAAGGCAATATACTGTGTTCACCATTTTCTTCAAAGAAATTAGTCTTAATTTGATATCATTTAGAGGAGAGCTTGTGTTCCATTTCATTCAACAAAAGCAGAACTGAACCATCTTCTACAGAGGTTAGAGCAAGAATTTACTTGGGCATTTGCCCAAGGCATTCCCCTCAGGGTCAGACAGTTTCTTGAAGCTCTGAACTTTTGGCCTTCTAATCTCAGACCTGTGCAAGATCTGCTCACCCATAAATCCAAGGCTGTGCAAAGTCAGCTCAAAATGTACCACTTTCTCTCAGCCAGGTTACAGAGAGCTAATCACAACTTTCAGCCAGGAAGAAGCCATTCTTATTAGGGAGAGTAATAGCACCCGTTCTTTTCTTATCACTCAAAGCAAGGCTATAGTATAGTGATTGGCTTCATAGGGATTGTTCTTGTCTTCAGAAATAATGCTGTGCTGTTCCTGTGCCTGAACTACAGGAACCCACTGGCATCGATCTGCCTCTGCTGGATCCGGCGAGCACCATCACCACCATGACGGGCCCCAGCGCTTTTAGCATCCCTCCTCCTATCAGGCAGAAGCTCTGTAGCAGCCTGGATGCCCCGCAGACGAGAGGTCATGACTGGAGGATGCTGGCCCATAAGCTAAACCTGGACAGGTGGGTATGGCCAGGCTCTGAGATGAATTTGATAGACATAGGGCTCCAGGCTGATAACGTTTAGACAAAAAAGCAGCATTCTTTTCTTTTCTTTCATCCATACATCTGTGTACTTTCATTCTGAAAACAGTTATTAAGCTTCTTCTTTGTATCTTGCACTGTGGGTTTGCATTGTTGAGAGGTATTCTGGGCTTATCTGACATGTAGAAGTATCAAGTTTTATGATCCACACTGCAAAGCTGATGGGCTAAATCCCCCTAAGCAATATATCCACTCACTAAAGTACTTATTGTTCTCCATCTCCTACTGAGCAGGACCTAAAGCTGGATGAGTCACTACTATGCAAAAACACAGCATTGACAGTCAGTTATAAAGAGACCTCAGCAACCTCTTCTTTGTAAAATGTTGCCGTCACTACCGAGCAAAAGACATGGCATGACCTGTCAAGGATGATCAGAGCCTGGGCTGGAAAGAAAACATGAGTCTCTTGATTTCCTGTTTAGGATATGACCCATACACATCTTGTCTCTTAAATTATTTTACTCAGAGTTGAGGTTAACAAAGTTAAACATTACATCTCCTGTCTGCAGCTGATCTAATTAAATGTGGGCTAGTATTTTAGGATGGTTCATTGTAAACCACAGTTCCTCTCTCATGTGAGACCAAGATAATTAACAGGCAAGTGGAGAGAGAGACAGAAGGGTTTAGGAAAAAGTAAAGAGAAAACAGATCTGTAAATCAAGCCATTCAGCACATTTGCCCATTCCCAATTACAGGTACTTGAATTACTTTGCGACCAAATCGAGCCCAACTGGTGTAATCCTGGATCTTTGGGAAGCACAGAACTTCCCGGATGGAAACCTGAGCATGCTGGCAGCTGTCTTGGAAGAAATGGGAAGACATGAAACAGTAGTGTCTTTAGCAGCAGAAGGACAGTATTGACCCAAGCTGAGACTGACAGTGAAGGACAAGAATGCACAGGGAGTCTGTGGCCGTCCAGGGGATCACAGCTGAGGAGGAGGAAATCTAGACTAGACCAATGAGCTTCACAGGGAAGATGGCAGCAGAAGAGAGAAGGAAAACAGATACAACTACCCATATACATGCCCACTTTACTAGGACATCCTCACAGGACTTAAGAACAATTGTGTACATTTGTACCTTGAATTTAGAAACCAACCTAATTTTCCTCTTTGTTGGGCTGTATGCTGTGTGGTACAGGATCTTACAGTTTCCTAGGAAACGCTTCTTATTGCTATCCAGATATATGGATAAACTTTCTTAACAAACCCAATTTCTACAAACGTTGTTTACATCAAATTGGACAGGGATACAGACACTGTCCATGGCTTGTTCTATTTTTGTTTAAATCATTTGAAGTTGAAGCTATGGACGGTTTGTTGTGTCTATTTCAGATTAGTAATTTACAGAGAAATCACAGACTTTTGCTACAAATCATGTGCATCAAGTGTCTCAGATAATCCTCCCATCAGTGTTCTGTTTCTAGAACTTGTAAAACCAGTGTTACTGTTTGTATCAGGGAAATGGAGAACCTAAGTGTAAAGGAGAAATAGCGAAGACTCCTTATTCCTTAAGGACACCTGTCCGGTGCCGTCTGGGAATAAAGCTGTAGCATTGCAGGAAGGACAGTGATTCATGTCAACCACACAAACAGGCATTTCTTTACAACATGTGTGTTTGTAATATGCAATTTGAAGTTTTTTTTCTTCAAAATATCATTATTATTATTGATAAGTATTTACAAGTATTCTAGTAAAAGGAATTTCTTTTAACGTCTGTTTTTGTTAGCAGTACTTTTAGTATTTAGGTATTGACTAGACCTGCTTCACCTTCTCTCCTAACAATGTGGGCGTGGTCACATTTAATTAAACAGGCTTTGCTTTCTCGACCTTTCATCTTTTCCTTTCATTCTGCCCCAAAGGGGTAGTAAGTGCTTACTGGCTTTGTTGGTCTGTTCTTTCCGCCTGCTCAGGCAGGGTCTTTCTCCTCTGAGTCTTATCATGGGAAGTGTTCTCTATTCAACTTCACTTACTATTGGGGTCACGGGGCCTCACATCAATTCCCCCCAGTACTCTGTCTCCCTTAGAGGCAGTGTGGTTGGAGGAACAGCCTCTGAACTAGAAATCAGGAAACCAGTTCTCATTCTAGGTTTGTCATTGTCTAGCTGCGCTACCTGGGGAAAGTCACTTAACCTCCCTAGACCTGTTTCCTCACCTGTAAAATAAAGGGGTGGGATTAGATCATCTCAAGGTTCAAAAAGGCAGAACCTTTGCTCCAGTCTCCTTCATCCATGTGAAGACCACAGTGGACTCTGAGCTGGATCATATAAAAATCCATAAAAGCTAAACTCTTGTCCCGACTACATTATGCCTTTCCAATAGTTCTGACGTGGAAGATAATTATTCTAACCTGTAACATATTTGTTATGTTTCAAGTCTCGTCTTTGTGTCATTGAATTATGCTGTTCACCGAGAGATGGCCTCTATTATCACTTTCTTTCCTCTCTTGGACATTCGACTCCTGGTTAATAGCAAGTCCTCTTCTATTATTGTTTTGGTCAAAAACTTTTAAATTAAAAAGTTTTTAACTGAAAACCAGTTCACCAAGAGAGTACTTTGTATAAACTATGATATTTCCTCTTTGTTTTTACACAGAGAGTCCATTCATTCAGCAGGTGGGAATAGAGATTCGGCTGCCCAGTAGCCAAACCAAGATTGAAAAACAAGGATCCATTTGTATGAATAAGAACCTTCAAAACATAGCTGTGGTTTACTTTTGGCCTCAAGGTATCCAGGCTGCTGAATGGATCTGGATTAGAATAATTTTATACATTTTTCTCCCTTCTTTCCACATATATTTCCTCTCCTATTTTAGTGGTGACTTCTTGATATTTCTCCTGGCCCCTCCATCCTCATCACTGAGAAAGTATAAATAACTTGTTGTGCACCACCTGCACCATATATAAAAATGTTACATGTATCATGAAAGAAAAATATTGCACTAATAAATAAGTACAGTGGATAATGTCTATACTAATGCATATTTGACCAAAAGATAGTAAAATTGTATTCTACATAAAAAATTTAAATATATATATTTTAAAGTGAAAGAGGAGAAAAGAGAGCTATTGCCCATTGCTGCATGCATCTTGAAGTAACTTCTCAAGACTGCTCACCATTATTGGTTTGGGGGTGGTCATCGATTGAAATCAAGAATTAGAAATCTCAAGGTTTCTCAAAGAAACTACTAATATATAAAGAGGAGAAAATATGCCACTATCCAGATAATCAGTTCAAAATTTGAACTAGGAAAAAAATCACTAAAAGGTCATCAACGCAGAAATATTAAACATAGGAGGAACTGTGTTATCAAAGTCACTGAGGGCCTTTTGGTGTTCACTTCAGATGCTTCATAGTTTTTTAGTTTGTTTGTTTGTTTTGTTTTTTCGATTCAATGCCTCAGCACTAGAAATAGGAAGAGTAGTTAATTCTTAATAAGCAAGGTACTCGTCTAGCATCTGTTGTAGAAACCCTGATACGTTTCCTATCAAGTGACTGGCAACTTCCATAGATACAACACACCAGTTATGTCAAAGAATTTTCCCTATGAATTCTGATTTCCTTCTTTGGAAAAAAACTAATAGCTGTTGGATTGCTCTCAAACTTAGAAGGTCCAGAGCCAACAGTTCATTTCTAGGGAGCCACTTCATCAACCGTTTTATGTGACCAGTCCTGCCTCTCATGACCATTTAACTTGTGGAGAAAGACAGGCTTACTTCATTTAGAAGGAAGACTTATCACTTGTGCATGGTGCCATCTAGTGGTATATAACACAACCTACCTTGAGTTTAATATAGAAACTCACTAAAAGTTTCTTGACAAAGGGAATGAATACCCATAGAGTCAACAAGACCTTTATGACAAATAGGTTTATGGAATTTTTCACTTCAAATATAGTTTTCTTCTTCTCACCTCTCTTTCTCATTTAAAGTACCCATATCAAATATTGCATGTCATTATGAACCTACTATATCATCATCTCATTTATACGTGACACATCTCAAGTTGACTTTTGGTAACAGAAATAATAGAAATACATAAAAATCTGTATAAAAGTCTTTGAAGTATTGACTTTTTTACATTAACATTTTTTATTGGGCTTTATATGTTTTAAATCTCATTACTTTTGGTTCTCTAACATTTATTTTTGGAAATGTAAGAAGCATCTACTTGAAAGCTCTAGCTTTTGTATATGTAAATGAGAATCTTATGTCTAAGTGATCAAAAATTGTGATCTTATCCACAAAGAAGAAGCAGCTTCCTTTCTTCTGAATTTGGGAATCTAAAGACAAAGTTCCCACCCTGTTTTCATTATTTTCTCACGACACTCATTCAAATAATTTCCTTCAAGTGATTTGGAAGGAACAGAAGTTAAATTCAGAATTGATAACTGGGCACAAAGTGATGGAAACATGTAGCACCAAGATCCTTACAGCTAGCAGCCTTTTCCACACACAGCGTGAATACTAACGTGGATACCCACCTCAGTTACACAGAAAAAACTCATCCTTACTCAGCAGTTTAGGCACTTGCAAGGCAGGGCAATATTGTCAGTGAGGTATCCAATATTAAACTGCCTAATCATTGGCCATTTCCATATATACTATTATTTTGTAGATTTTAATCTCACAATTTTCAAATAATAGGCCATTTTTTAGGACGACATCAGGGATACTGAGTTCAGGACACTCTGGAAACTACATAGTCAAAAATATATTTGAACAGTATTTCTCCTAGACCTTAAACGTAAGCATTCAGATAGTAGAATCAAGATTTTTTTACTTCTGGAAAGGAGCAAACATAGCTCTTGTCCTCCACGTCCTTGTGTGTGTCTGTCAGGGACACAGCTGTGCTCTTGGTCCACCTACTCCTCTGTCATCAATGTCTGAGGAAGAGAGCCAGTAAGCTGATCACTATCTGCCCAGGATTCACCAGCCTTTCCTATCAGGTCTGACCCCGTGGGGTCAAGTGTATAAAACCATATGAAGATCTGTAAGAGAGTGTAAAGGAGGCAAAAAATGTTTGCTTGTCAAACCTTCCGTTTTCAGATTGACTGTCAGCATTAGCTTTTGCTGAGCAGTTGCTCTAGACAAGTTATCAGTTTCACTTAGTGACCTCAGTACAAACCCAAGGCTAATGAGAGAAAGAATGGCCACAAAAACAGCTGGAATGAAATTGAGTTTTAGCCATCTTTTTGAGAATAGAGGAGCTTTTGTGAATCAGAAAGTCTTTGCTCAAAGTCAGTTATCTATTTACAAAGATGATAATGGTCAATGAGCATTTAAATTTATAGATCCAATAAGGAAGATATTTTTATTATCTCAAGGTAATAAAAATTTTTTCTCTTTTACCTTTCCAGTGCCTCGTAGGACCAACGATTACACTTTGGGGTTTTTGTTTGTGTTTTGTATTCTTTTTTCTTAAACTTTATTGAGCAAATGTTGACTGAAATTCTTATGAAGTACTGTTTCTCTACCCTAAGAAATTTATTTGTATAACCTTTGGCTGTAATGATAATTTTGAAAGATTTCCCTTGTATCTCTATAGATATTTTTAATGGAATAGGCATAAGGGGAATAAATGCATTGTAACCAATGTTAATTTAAGCCTATGTACCCACAGGTGAAGTAAACCAAATGGAGTCATATTTCCAGAATTCATGCCTGAATACCTGCTAATTTTGTAAAGTAGGGAGATGAAGATAGCCTTGTATGTCACTGGGTGGGTTTTCTCCACAGACCAAGTTTAACAATTAACTTCATGATCCTTTCATCTTATCAACCTTGTGGTTGCCCCCATTTTTGGAAATCCTACTTTAAAAAATTGTCTTCGGAAGAGTTCATTGCTCTCAGATTTTCCATTGGGAAACTGATCTTTGGTGGGATAATAGTTCATTCAACCAAATGTAATACATGCCACAGACCTATTTTAGCATGGTCAAGCAAAGATCACCAGGGTAACAGAAACCACAAATGGACCAGCACACAAAATCAAGCCCTTATGAGGGGTAAGTTACTTCTCATCCCACTGTCCACTGAACTTTTGTGTATTGATGAGATCTGTCCAGAGATCTTCCAGAATGCCTAGTCAGGAACCCAGGCAACATGTCTTGAGAGTCATGATCCACGAATTGTTGGGTAGAAAAGAGGAAGCTGCCTGCCTCAAGGTACCATCAGCTGCCCAGCGGCCAAAGTATATGCTACTGTATACCTGCCTCTTAAGGTGTCATTTCAGATTTGTGCCTCAGAAAAAGTATTCCCAAACATTTCAGGGCCCTTTTCAAATATGCCTAAATCCTGTGTGTCATCACCCTTCAATTCCAAAGGTCTACTAGAATTGACACTGTCAGACCTGCTGTGGAACCTGATGGCACCGAGCCGGGTAATAACCCTCAGTGCTGCAGTTCAGAACCTGACTCGTAGGCAGATTTTGCTGATCGGCAGCCTGAGGGATGATGAGTCCTTGGCCTCTGAACCTCAGCATGATGATAAGACAACATCCAAGAATCATGACAACGAATCTGTTTTTAGAATGGCATGAAAGAACAAGAAAGCTCCAGCCAGTGAATGATGCCTTTTTCCTTTTATATTCTTAAGGTCTGTTCTGACATGTAAGCTTATAAACACAAATGGATACTCCTTCAGGCCTTGAAGAAGAAAGAGGACAGCAGTGAGAACAAGTTGAATGTGAGATGTGTGATTCACATTCTCCCTTCATTCCTTCCTAGACTTTCTGTGGGTAGTGAAGCCCCCAATATCCAGAGAGGGCGCATTTGGCTCAATTGCAGGGAACATCATCACTCAGTGTGTGTGTGTGCCAGATGTCCAGGTGCTATGTATTCATTGAGTTTAATGTTGGGTTGTAGCAAGTTGGTGACCTTCATCTTTGCTCTTTCTAAAGAAGACAACCAATACGTGTCAGAGAAAAAGCTCTAGCAGTCTGTGTTGGAGAACCTGGGTCATCCACCTGCTGTTCCCTTTGGAACAGTTCAACTGCAGAAATGTCAGATGGAGATTTTGTGCTTTGTCGTTTTTCTTTTTTAAACACAACACTACAACCTTGGCTTTTCAGATATGGAACCCTTCTTTTGTGGTTGTGAAGCTCCCTCTTGCTGTATCTTCTATGCAATTCTTTTTCTAAGAAGCCCCTGCTGGAGGAGGCGTGCCCCAGGGCACCCTGCCTGCAGATCCTGAGCAGCGGGGTGAGCGGGGCCAGCTCCGGGTGTGCCTCTGTTCTCTCCTGGGCTGCCTTGCCCCATTTTCCTGCAGTCCCCTTGGTTTGTAAATTGCCTGCATTTATTCAGTCAGCCAACATGTACAAAATGTAAGAAAGAATTTTTAAACAGGTAATAAATTATATTTATAAGCAACAGAGAATACTGTCTTCTTTATCTTCCCGGCAAAGCCCTCTTCCACAGGAAGAGTCGCCGTGTGTTTCTTTCGTAGGACACAAGCTCTAAGTCTTCTGTGTGGATAGCAATCACCATGACCTCAGCAACAGGACAAGTGAGGTTCTACAACACTGCTTCTCAAATCTCTCTGCACACTGGAATCACCTGAGCTTTAAAAAGATACCAGTGCCTTGGTCCCACCCTTACAGATTTTGATGTATGGTTTGGGGGTATAGCCTGAGCTGGGGTGGGGGTGGTTAAAGCTCCCAGGTGATGATAATGAGCAGTTTATTGAGAGAGAGTCAGAGTCAGAACTGCCACACTGGACGCCCCAGGGAGCTTGTGACTGAAAAGAGCCTGAGGTCCTAACTTCAGAGATCTGATTCTAAAGAAGCTCACAAAACACTGCACTAATACGTAACAAATGAAAGGAGAGCTCAGTGACACAGGATGCCCAGAGCTCTAGCAGACGCCACGCACACGCGCTCACCTTGGTTCAGGACAGCAGTCACTCCCTTTGGGTGAACAGGAGGGAGGCTGCAAGGGCATGATGAGGAGCAGCTATGAAACTGAGGCCTGGAAGGAAAGACGGCCCTTTCCTTAGGGAAAGAATGACGGTTGACCCTTGGACAGCATGGGTTTGAACTGTGTGGGTCCACTTATATGTGGACTTTTTCCCAATAAATACTGCACTTTCTCTCCTTAATAACATTTTTTGTTTCTCTAGCTTACTATATTGTAAGAATACAGTACATTATATATATGACATACAAAATATGTGTTAATTTACTGTTTATATTACTGATAATTCTGGTCAACAGTAAGCTAGCATAGTTAAGTTTTGGGGGAATCAAAAGTTATCCATGGAAGTTTGGCACCCCAACTCCAATTTTGTTCAAGGTCCAAGCATACTTGGAGAAATGTGTCAGATGGACTGCAACCAACCCTCACTCCTAACAAAGAGTGCTTGTGAACAATTGTGCCAATACTGAGAAACTATACCCTTCTAAGAACTGAGAGTGTGACTTAAGACTTATTCAAAGCTGGGGTCACAAGCTCAAATGTTTGCCAGGGCCAAGGAAGTAGTGACAATACATGAACTAGAACCTGGGTAGAATCAAAAAGAGAAGCGAGTCCTGTCGCCGAACTAGAGGATTCCAACTCCATGTAAAAGAATAGAAATTCTGGTACAGAACAAAGCAGTATTTTGGAAAGAAAACATAGCAGAGAATTCCAACTCCATGTAAAAGAATAAAAACTTTGTTACAGAACAAAGCAGTATTTTGGAAAGAAAACACGTAGCTGCACAGACTCAGCCCAATATTATAAGTGACCCCTGAGTTGGAGCTTTGGTAGTTGGGATTTCTGTGGGAAAGTTGAACCTAGGAGCACATGAAAACATTTTCAAAGTCAAGTCTCTAAAGCCCCAGTTGAAAACCTGTCCAAGTTGAGGTCACTGGAGAGCTCTGAGACCTGGCCGCCCTCTGTGTCTGTTTCTATGGCACCATGGGGGGGGGGCTTCCAAATGCACCCAAAGGTCTGGCTTTTGGGCCCCTTTTTCATCCCCAGTGATCAAGTCCACTGAACCCGCCCATTCCTGTGGCCACTCCCTTTGTCTTGTGCGTAGTCTCACTGCTTCCTCTTTGTTTGACCACAGCCCCTTTTCTCAAAAACTGCCAGTGTGCCCCTCAACCCTTTCAGAGTTCCCTGTCCTTCGACCCATCACCTGACTCCTCTTGAATCCCTTCCCTAACCTGGACCATGCCAGTCACACTCTCCATGATAATAATCGTCATTTTCTATGACTTATTGCTGCATATGCCTGATAAATCTCAACCTTGACTGAATATATTATAATTGCTGCAGTCTCCATGCCAGTATTTGGGTTGCTGATAAAAAAATAATAAAATCCTAAAACTGCATAGCAAAGTAGCATTAGGAATTTGTAATAATGGGAATTTGTAATAACAGCTAATGTTTCGTAGCAGGTGAGTGCTTACCTCCTGCTTGGTACATGGATTATTTCATTTCATCTTTAGAACCACTCTATGCATTATATATTAGTGTGATTTTCATTTTTAAGAGGAAGAAACAAAGTCTTTGAGAGGTCAAAACATGCCTTTTATCACTCAACCAAGGCAATGAGTAAGCCCGGAGTCACCAACAGGCTGTCTGGAGATGCAGAGGCCACAGTCTTGGCCACTAAGTCACACAACATCAATCTTTATCTGGCGCTTGGTGTTGCCCACAACTAGCTGACTCATTTACCACAGTACAATTCTCACTTCTTTCAATCACTGACTTCCTTACTTTTCCTTTCACTCTCAACAAATGATGGTACCTCCTTATCACAGAGAAAATAGAAGCCACTGGTCCGTTTCTCTCGCTCTTCTGCCACCAAGTGTATAAACTTACCTGCATCACCCTTCTTCATGGCTGCCTTCCCACTTGTTACAAGGTGATATTTTCAAAGAGAGAATAAAGGTACAATTATAAGATAACACACACTCTTTTTTCCAAGGGGAACATGAAACCATTTTATTTGGGGGAATGTTCAAACAAAGCCATGTACAATTTGTAAGAAATACAAGTATTTGTTCCCTAGTCCTGAATAATTACAGTATATACAAATTCAATAAGGCACTGGTTCCCCAAAGGAACACAAATGAGTTTTTTTTGAAACAAACAAAAAAATCCCTTTATGTATTGCCAGCTTTTCTCTAAAAAATTATGGCATTATTTTTTGTTTTGTTTTACAAGAGAAATCCTAATTGCTAAATTAAATCACTTCTGCTGTCATTTTGTTCACTTGCACTGCTATCTGACTGAGTTTTCTAAAGAGCTATCACCACAGAACTATTCAAGTTTATCAATCGTACTTCCTTCAGTGCCTTCCACCTACAGACAAAGAGGAACTAGAACAGACCAACAACATAAAACACAGTAACTTCTACTGCACACGCGTGACTAAAACATAAAGTACAGTTGTTATTCCGTCCTGGATATACCTGACTACACAACAATTGAAACAAAGAATTCAATGTAAATATAATCTTAGCATGTTTTCTAAGAAACATTATGTTTTGAGAATAAAAAGAATGGTCGCTAGAGACTTTTGAGCGGTGCTTTCCAGGAGGTCAAAGGCCTATCTCCTCACACAAAATGTTCATAGCACTGTTACTTGTGATTTAACGATCTACATACTTTCATAAATAAATATTATGTTTCATTTAGTACTTTATCATTCATAATATTTTACTCTTTAATCCACAAAGTGGAGTTGTGCCAGACTCCAAACTGAACATAATATTTATATATATATTTTTATATAATATATACACATATAATAAACTATAAACTTGAACATCTTAGCATCAGAACTTATATTAGCTAGCAACTATTATTTTAGGATTCCTTTGGGGGGGCAGGGACTAGAAGAAAATCTCAGTCTCTGAAATAGTCCTGATAGTAAGAAATCAACTACATTATTAATTTCCAGGTTCCCACTTATTCTATAGAAAGGTAAAACAAAAAATAAAATAAAATACAATTTACTTCTGTGCTACTAGAAATTTAAAAATCAAAAAGAATTATTTGGAAGTGATTAGGTAGTCTCTTAAGAATAATTTAGGATTCCCTAAATAAGGTGAATTTTGAAAAGACACAGAAAAATCTATTCATAAGTAAATTCTTGTTTCATTGAAAGACTATAATAACTAAATAAGTCTTTAAAAGTATCTCAGGAATAATTTTTAATGTCCACAGTAAGTAAATCAAGTTGAGAATTAGAAAGTAAGCAATTGATTTTTCCAAAACAACTAAACAAGTAATAAAGAAGAAATTTCCTGCTCTTCTTCATTGTAACCAACACCTCCCTAGAAATCTAGTTTACTTTCAAATCATCACTTCCCCACAAAATATTGATTTGAAGTTACCATATATAAAAACTTACTAAAAAGAACAAAAAATTTCTCTAAAAAATACGTCCAACTTCTCTTCAATGTATAGAAAATCAGAAAACAAAAACATGTCCCCATGTAACTGGCATAAGTGTTTACTTATTTGTTTGTAGATGATCTGATTAGAGGCATTGAAGTTTCCAGAGCTCAGATGATTATCACACTTAGTTCTAGCCTCATATACCCTCTAGGCTATCAAAAAGAATATGATTTGACACAGAGAAAATAACTGTTATATTTCTATTCAGGTTATTTTAATATCACCAAAAGCATTCTAATTAAAATTATATTTGGAAACAACTGCTTTTAATGTTAAAAAATTTTGTTCATATTCAAGAATATTAAAAAAATCTCTTTCTTTGTTACAAAAACGTGGCTCTGAAGCATTGGGAAGTGCATGTAGGATGTAGAACACGGAAAACACAACTCTCAACCCCTCTTTGCTTTAGGATGTTTTCTAAACGAACAAGTCACCAGCTGCGAGCCTACTTCAGAAGTGAGGAAAACATTTTTCTCATTTTTCATGCAGCTGTCAAATTTTCAAAAAACTTATATCTTCAGTCACCAGGTGGTAAAAATGTATTATAAAACACTGCCCTCTGGAGTATTCTAGAAGAAATTCTTTTTTTTTTTTTTTTAAGGCTAAGGGGAAAGTATTTTCCAATTGCTTATTAACTTGCAGAATGTCTAAGAGGTAAAAAGAACACCATAGTAAGGACATGTGAATGAATAAAGGTTAGGGGCATGTATATAATCCTGAACTTTATGTTCCTGTTTCTCAGGAATATTGGCCTCTGTCAATGACTGGATTCATGTTGCTCACAAATGAAAACCCCACAGAGTTGAGGAGGTGAAGAGATGCTTTGCACAAGTGCCACAAAGAATACAAAAATAATAAGTTAAAAAGTGAACTGAACATCATGAGAATAAAATAGAAATAGCATCCCTAAGATGTGAAGTTATCACTTACGGTGTAGATACTTGATCCATATCTATACTAGACTGATAAATCACAACTGCCATATAATTTTGTGGCCTCCACTAACTCGCCTCTGTTGTCCCATTTGGAAGTTACACTTATCTATTTTTTAAATTAAAATTTAGTTAAATTAACCCGCCATATGTTTCTCCTCCCCTTAACTCTGACACAAGAGAGATAATAACGAAAAGAAACTGGTTTTACCTACACAAAGTAAGGTGCACATAATTTTCCCTTGTGCTTCTGAGATTGGCTCTCTGCATCTGTAAGAAACAAGCCACGCACAGCCCCACCCTGCCCTCTACCTTCCTGACACGGTCTTCTTAAAACACAAGAGCCAATTCTATCTATTTTAAAGTGTGTAGTCTTCAAAACAACTGATGGCAACTCTATTTAATATTGATCCTTTCATTTGAGAGATTAAAGTATGCATGGGTCGATTCTCTGCACATTAAAAATAAAACAAAAAAAACAAACAAACAACAAACAAAAAAACCAATGGATTTGACCGTGAAAGAGAAATGTCTGACAGAATCAGAAACACAAAGTGGTTCTGAAGAACATTGATACAAACTTCTAACAGATTACATAAAAACTTCATTTGTTCCATATCCACTGAAGCTGCAAAAAGGTCACCTGCAGGAATCCCCAAACGCGGTCCCAGACAGGTGACATTTGTACCCTGGTTCATTCACATTGCTGCGGCAGCCCTGGGGCAGGGCTGGCCAAAGTGGTCTGAGGAGGCAGGGCGGGGCTTTTCAGACGAGTTCCATTCTGTGTTCTCCACTTCACAGACAGTCTCTCGGTTTGTAGAGTGCAACAAAATTTTACCAATGCAAACACTAGTTTAATTTACTTTCCAACAGAATTTCTGGGAAAAAACTTTGAATGCTATTATCTAAACTATAATAGTATAAACCTTAAAACATCTAAATTATTTGTTTAATTTGGCAAAATTAAAGCATCTTTTAGGAAAATAAAAGGGCGGGGGCAATCCTAAAGTACAGTGCTTTCTTAGAAAGCAACATGCATCATATCTTGAACAAGTTACCCGAGCGGTTTCAACCTCCTTCAGACACGACAAATCTGTGTTTCTGGAAACTTCTGTCTTTGTCCAGGCTGCTTCCCTGAGAGGTGAGGCTGAACCCACTGGGAAGCAGGGCTCTGTTCAAGGCTTGTACTGTGGATGCTTCTGGAACATTTTTTGCTCTGCCCACAAAGAGAAGATCTCCTTTCTCCTGGGATGCTTCCCCCCTCCCTCAAATCAGAGTTTAATATCCTGGGATTCTGACATTTTGGCAAGCGTTTTCTTCACGCGCAGGGCTGTCAGTCTTGACGCAGGGTTGTGAGCCCAGCACTCGGCCATGAGCTTCCCCATCTGCCTCAGACACTGCAGGGAGGGAAGAGGAAAATGGGGAGGAATGTTACAGACAAGTATTTGTTATGTACCAGGCTGGCTTTTCATTCTGAGTTTCCGAAGTTTGAATATATTTTTCAAAGTTGCTTTTTGAACCATGTAGACAAAACTTGATAAAAATTATATGTTCATGCACATTTTAAGTGATTAAAACATATCTTCATGTCTTTCCTCTGATAGGAGCAAACGGGTGGTTTTGCTGATTCAAGAAGAGTGTCTTTGAAGTTGGTATTAAATATATACAAAAAATACCCAGGGTGTTGGTGTTCCACTCCACACTTCCACATTGTTTATAATACTTGATAAGCTTGAATCTTCTAATTCCATACTATTCAAGCTAACATAATTATTCCTAAATCACAGTTGTCTGTTACAATAATAGCATCACACGGTCCCATTTAACAATATTAATGACCTGTGCAGAGCCTCACTAAAACTTTCTCCTACATCAATTATTGGTCTTCCTGTTGCATAGCATAATTCCACTTCATTAGAAATCCTCAGTAAAGGAATCTGGGGCAATACCAATGCCCATAACCAGCTTCAAAATAAGGTAATGGCAACATCTCATAAAGCTTTCTGCACAGCTCATTAGAAAACATATGTATTATTTAGAATTTCAGTAACTAAACACAAAACCAATGAACCAAAGGTTAGTTTAAAATGCATTTAACACTGGAGAAACATTTTATAAACAGTGCTGTGCCCATGTGTTTCCACTGGCTCTGGTACATAGTTGATGCTTCAGACACATCTCTGAATGTTCCAGCCTGCCAGAGCACTCCATGTTTTAGGTGAGTTCAGAAGCTTAGGATGGATGGAGAGCGTGTGGAGCAGATGAGGCAGGAAAGGCAGAGCCCGCCCCACTCATTTCCTCCTCTGAACAGCTTCTCTGCAGACCTGTACGAGGTTTCACCAGTTCATCCTTACAGCCTAGCTGCACGTGGATTCATTCAAATCGCATCTTATCATCCTTCTTAACAAAGACTCACAGCACAGTCATGCATCTGAACTAGGTCAACTTGTAACATTTTTGTGTATAGAAAACTGCATTTTTCACATGCCTGTCTTTTCTCTCATCAAAGTGAGAGAATGTTGTACGTGGGTTCGTCATGGAGAAAGTGCATGATGCTTTAAAACACACAGAGAAAAACACTGCCTTTAAGCAAATGTCAGGACATCGCAAATAAATGAAATAATGTTATCTGTTGTGCCAGCTAAATGTTAACCCACTCGATATATTTTGCAAGTGGCAAAATAAATTTTAAAAAAAGGAGCAGCCAATTTACCATACTAGATTTAGTGCTGTATAAATTATTGCAGTGAGATATTGTTACCTCATACCAACAAAGGAAAGAAGAAGGAAAAATTCCCTTAATGAATATTTGGAATTTTAGCAAAAAGGTACAAGCTATATAGCACATGGTTTCATCAAGCCTTACCTCATCACCACTCCAGCGGCTGGGAAATGAGGGACGTAGCTTCTTAATGCACACAATCTCTCTCATGTCTTCATAAGAGGGGTCAGTGGGTACTAGATCATGATAAGGAAGCTGGTATTCTTCCACTGTACCTGAAAATATAGTTTTATTGTGACTATTCTTTTTCTGTGAAGTGGAAATAAAAGTCTAATATACAAACTGTTCTCAAAACAAGACCTATCAGTACTAAAGACAAATTCAGGCTGAAAATAGCAAAATAAATCTTGAAAAAAAAACTTTGCCCAAATGACATTTAATCTAATTTTTAAAATGAGTAGAAAGCCTAACCAAACATATTATCATAGGTCTTCAAGCCTTTTTTTTTTAATTTCCAAAAGCTAAGTAAAACAAGCATCTCCAATTTATGTTCAATTTTATAAAAGCTTTTGTATGCCAGATTTATAAAAATCTATATTAAATCTCAATGTAATTTGGCTAACACATCCCAAACTCCTACTGTTTAATATGTGATTGTTTCTATTACTGCAGTACAAGATTATGAATCTCATAAAAATCTGGCAGTGTATTCTACTTGAACAAATTGTCACATTTACATTTTTTTCTGCTTAATCACAAGGTTACATTTCTGCACATTTAAAATTTAGAGAATTGTATACACCAAATCACATTAACCATGATTTTTTAGGCGCAAGGACCAATTTGACTTTTATTTTCTTCTTTAAATTGTCTGTAGTTATCCAAAATATCTACAAGAAATACATTACTATTAGAAAAAAAAAGTGTGTTGTTAAAAAAGGGTTAAGAAACACAAATCTATGTCATCTTTAGGGAAATGGCACTTATGATAAATTCTATCTCATTTTTCCTAGTATCTAATTTCTACCTTTTCGCTCTTGTCCTTTATAAACCTAAGCTACTTGTGGCTTCTGTCCAACCCTATCTGATTAACTCCTCAAAATAAATGTAAGAAGTCTCTGTCCTCAGAGGATACTGCTCTAAACCATGTTTCCGGAGCACCCTTACTCCCTACCCTAAATCATCTTTTATAGAAATGTCACTGGTTTTTACCTTAACAAGTGGGTCGACAGATTACCCACCATATCATTAAATTCACTAGGAGATTATGCTGACAAAATCTGGAGTCTGTACTATGTCCTCTAAAAAGTAAACTCAAACACATATATAAATACAAAGGACCAGAAAGTTCAAAAGTTTTATCAGACCATGCCAACTCACCACTTACTCTGTCACCCTCTGGGACCACAGAGCATAATTATACATAATACCTATGGCTAATGTTTTCTTCAGTTTTAATATATGACATAATAAAAGCACAGGCTCTAATATATAGTAGAAGATTACTTCATTTCGGTTCTTTCTCCCTTTCTAATGTTCAAGACAGTGAGTGGTTCTGGGAACATCTTTAGGGCAAAGACTGTGTTTGTCTTATTCATCTTCTATTTTTCTCAGTGCCTGATATTGGTGCCATTGCCTGGTTGTACTGAAGCTTGAAAGTTGGGCGAGATTATATATAGAACAACAGACACACAGCCAATCATATAAAATAATGAATTCATCAAAGTCTACTTTTGAGCTATAGACCTTATTGATTTTCTCCTTATCATGCAATTACATTATCAAAAAGTCCATATTAGCTGCCATTTACTTGTGGCCGAAACCTCAAAACTTTCTTGCTGTTCCTTCCAGAGCTTGAAATGTGGATGTCTATCTGGATGGGTCTACTTCTCCCAAAATTACATGGACTAGAAAGACTAGCCTAAAATTTCCAACATCTTTATTAAATAAACCAATGTTGGAGAATAGAATTGCATGGGCTTTGTTTTTTTAGGAAAAGAAACTCATTTGTTGAGAGCTAATCACATACCAGGCATGAAGGTATGTATGTTCTATATCTGTTTTACTTTTTTAATTAAGGTACAGCTGACGTACAATATTATTAGGTTCATGTGTACAACATAGGGATTCAACATTTATTTGCCTTATTGAATTCTTACAAAAACTTTTTATTAGACAGCATTATTTTCCACACTGTAGAGATGAGAAAACTTGGTTCTGAAGGATTAAGTATCTCGTCTAAGGCCATGCAGTTGCTAAGGGGTCTTACAAATATATGTCAATCTTGTACAGAGGTAAGGGAAGCATTTAGTGCCTCTCAAATCTCCAGAGGCAAAGATAGCTTTAACAAAACAATTAATACCTTAGCTTGTTTAAGCTAAAAAACATTTCACTCATATTCTGCCCCACTGGCTTTCCAATTTAGGATTCTTGTGGCCCTACTTGCTTTAGATCAGTGGTAGTCAACCTGGTCCCTACCACCCACTAGTGGGCATTCCAGCTTTCATGGTGGGCGGTAGCAGAGCAACCAAAGTATAAATAAAAAGATAGATTTAACTATAGTAAGTTGTTCTATAAAGATTTATTCTGCCAAACTTAGTGAAAATCCGACATAAAGTACTTGGTAAGTAATTATTATTATATGCTTTAACTTGCTGTAACTCTACTTTATAAATTTTATAAAGTAAAGTTACTTCCCTACTTTATAAATCACCATTACTGTGGAACTGGTGGATGGTTAGAAAATTTTACTACTAACAGAGATACAAAAGAGGGCGGTAGGTATAAAAAGGTTGACTACCCCTGCTTTAGATGCTCAAGAAAATATAATTAGAAAAAATAATCTTATACTCTATTCCTTGAACTCTTATAAATATACCTTAAATAAGCATATACATAGTATTGAAAAATACATTCATTTCCTCTTTCTCAATCACGAAATCAAGGCATAGGCAGTTAGTTAATTTATATTTTTGTTACTTTTCTTCTTTATAATTATGATATGAAATTTATTCACTATCTAAATAGGAAAAATTCCTTACATTAACTTTCCTTTGGGACAAAAATAGTTCTCTCACTTTAGAGGGCATGTATTCTATTTTAACTTAAGCTTGTGAGAAGCTCAGAATTCCCAGAGTGATGAGAAGGTACTGCATCATTGAAGATGACCTTTCTATAAAAGTATGCCTATTGATGAACTGTTTCCCCTTTATATTTAAATAGGATTCTAAATATAAGGTAAGGCTCTGCAAACCAAAGTTAGAATTTAAAGGAATGAACATGTCTTGAGTACTATTTATGGGTCAGGCAGTTTTAATTTTCTTTACAATCATTTAAACTTCACAACTGTCTGAGGTAACAAAATAATTCACCTCCTTGAGGTGAGAAAGTTGGAACAAAAGAAAGTTTAATAATTTGTCAAAGGTTCACAGGGAACAAACTGCAGGTCTAAGGACAAGTGCCAGTCAGTGCTAGTGAAGTGTCGGCTACATTTTCAGAATTTGGGGCAAGCTCAGGTTTTCATGAAGGTGACTTTAACTGGGTGTTACGAGGAAGAGCAGCAGCACCAGGGTTTCTTAACATGCACACAACCACAAGTGGAAGTATAAACACAGCACTTAATACTAAAGAGCCTAAGACTCAGCTCCTTACATGAAAAGTATTGGAATCTACTAAAACCAAATTATGCAGCAGTTAGCAAAATACTACAAGCAATAATAACATCTCTGAATATTTAAGAATGTCTTCTTATTCAGTTTCTTACTAGTGAAACTTTATGTTTGTAAAAGAAAATTACCATAACCAGTAATGATGTTTTAATGTCCTTTTGATAAAAAAAATGGATGTTTACAAATTGCTTTTTTGAGGAAGTATTACAGACAGTTCAGAAGTCGAGAGGCTAAATAATGTCTCCACATTTATGTCTCTTCATTGGAACAGAGGAAACCACAGGAAATGGGGGGCTGCAGTTGGGGATGGGGCCCAGCAGATTGGTAAGAAGAAGCCAGGAGGAGTAGAGAAGAAGGTTGACTTGATAAAGAAACTGCTGGAGACAATATATATAATAGAACAGGGTGATCTTTGAAAAGGCAGAAGAAGTTGACAATGCATCTATAAGTGACTCGTCAGTTGTAGGCAGAGGGAAGAAGGCAGTCAGAGATAATTCTATGATGTAAAATATCATTTGCAGGGAGGAGTGTGACTGAGTCAATAGAAATAAAGGGGGAAAGTTATGAATATTTAACTTTGTAGACTAAACTTTGCCTTCTGGTCAGAAAACAAGGATTTGTAGTAGTCCAACAGTATCACTATTACTTACCTCCTGATATGCATCTCCTAGCCACCTCCCAAAGGATGAGTCCGAAACTGTACATGTCGGCCATGATGTAAGACTGGAAGTGATTTCTATTCAAGCTCTCATCCAACACTTCTGGAGGCATATAGCGTTTGGTGCCGACTCGAGTGTTGGGTGGTATGTCAACTTCATTTGTATCACTAAGGGAAACGTAAAGCGGAGTGCAGTCAGTATTAAAAAAAGACCAACAAGTGACAGATTAAGGGGATTCCTAAACCAGGACTTTAGTGGAAGATGAGAAAGGATGTCCTTTCAGGAAATAGCATTTCCAACAGTTGTATCAAATATTCACAGTTAAAAATCTAATGAAGGTGACAATCAGAATAAAGCTGCAACATATATTAAGTTTGTATTACCACTAGATTGAATGTAAACTCTACATATTTTCTAAATATCAATAAAATGTCTAAAAAAATACCTTCCTCCTCTTCATAGTTTATAACTTTGCTCTTAAAATTGATTGTGTACATGTCAAACTGGTTTATTTGAGGCAGTATTTCCTAAGCCAAGAACAGTGTGTCCGTAAAGTCATGGTGCACTTTTGACTGGTCCAGGAAAGCAACAAAAGACAATAGAAATGTGAAATCTGCACCAAATAAAAGGAAAACTCTCCCAGTTTCATACCTATTCAGTGTAGTTTGATATGGGCTCACGCACAGATTTTTTAGGGCTCCTTAGGTAGCTATCCTGTATAGCCTCTACAGACTCATCACTGACTGATGGCCTACCAGAACAGGGTTTCTCCACCAAACTGCCAGTTTCCTTCAACTGCTTATCCCACCGGGTAATGTTATTCCTATGTGGTGGAGCATCGTTATATATGCACCAATATTCACATTGCACTTTGGTCACAGATTCTAATTTAGCAAGCCACAGAACACACTGAACTTTCCTCTGTACCGTCCACATCTCAACTGGTATGGCCGTGGGCTTCTCCGCTGTATACACGGTGTTATGTCATCATCTGCGCATGCGCACATGCTGCCACATCATCCTACAGAAACTGGGAGGGTTTTCCTTTTATTTGGTGCAGATTTCACATTTCTATCCTCTTTTGTTGCTTTCCTGTGACCGGTCAAAAGTGTACCATGACTTTACGGACACACTGTATTATGAGGCTTTTAGATTGACAAGCAAGTACAAAAGGGAGGAAGGCAGAGAGAACCAACAAAGTAAACAATGCAACTGTTTTACCTTGATAAGCAGGGACCTTTTTAAAAAGCTTTCTACTATCACAATTATTTCATAAATCAAATAACATATTTTCAATAAAAGATTGAAAGGAGTAATTGAATATAATAGCTTTGGCATTATGAAAATTTCATAACACAATCTATTCGTTATTGCTCCCATAGGCTGGGAGGGCATTCGTGATGGATGGATCCCAGTGTGCAGGTTGGTACCCGAGAACCACTGCCTCAGTGAAGCTGGAGCCGCAGCTCTGAACCCGTAGTTCAATGTGTCTGAGCCTGCGAGCTTGATGACTAAGATGAGACACGTAACAGCACAACCAGCACAGGATGAAGCCCATGGTAGAGTTTAAGAAGAACTCCCTCAACAGAAATAAGTGGGACTAGGAAGAAGAGCAGTAAACCTCAGTGTTGATGGGTGAAAAAACTATAAAACAGGAAAGGCACAAAATAAAACTCATTAAACTGAAGTGTGTGGGAAATCTTAGCTAAACCTCCTTACCTCCTGATTACCAAAAAGGTGTTTTATTTTGTTTTTTATTTTTTTTTATCACACTCCATTGACTTTCAAAAATTGACATGTTGGGCCCTGGCCGGTTGGCTCAGCGGTAGAGCGTCGGCCTAGCGTGCGGAGGACCCGGGTTCGATTCCCGGCCAGGGCACATAGGAGAAGCGCCCATTTGCTTCTCCACCCCTCCACCGCGCTTTCCTCTCTGTCTCTCTCTTCCCCTCCCGCAGCCAAGACTCCATTGGAGCAAAGATGGCCCGGGCGCTGGGGATGGCTCCTTGGCCTCTGCCCCAGGCGCTAGAGTGGCTCTGGTCGCAACGTGGCGACGCCCAGGATGGGCAGAGCATCACCCCCTGGTGGGCAGAGCGTCGCCCCATGGTGGGCGTGCCGGGTGGATCCCGGTCGGGCGCATGCGGGAGTCTGTCTGACTGTCTCTCCCTGTCTCCAGCTTCAGAAAAATGCAAAAAAAAAAAAAAAAAAAAAAAAAATTGACATGTTATGTCTCCTCAACTCTGAGAAGAGTGAGGGATATTGAAGATCACCTTTAACATGATGAGTCACAGTCAATAGCAAACTTACAAAGATGCTAGTGGCCTTTGGGGAAAAATAAACCTCTGGCTTTAATCTTATTTCCTCAGTCTCTATCTTCTAAAACATAAAATATGTAGTGTCATATGGGAAAATTTAGAAGGTGGTAAACGTCCCTCTGTATATCTCAAAACTGTTTGCAGTTACTAACACTTATCAGTGTAAGGCTTCTCTCTTAGAACCTTTTTAAATTCACTTCTGGCTAAAATCCTTGCTCTAAAGCTGGTACAGCAGACAGGTGCACCCCTAGGCGCCTTGTGATCTTCTAGGAGTTATGACCCTGAAGGAGTTTATTTTCCTAAAATAAAAATTAAAGTGTACATTTTTTTTTTAAATGAGAAAAACTAATCAGCTGGTATTGCTTACCATCTGTAAATGTAAGTCTGTGTTCTGGGCTCTTTTCTGATAGGAAAAGAAGTTAAAATGTGAATTCTTAATAACTACCCACATGCTATATAGGAAAATGTCACTTTGTACCTAAATCAATCGAAATGGTCGGGAAGGCAAGTGAGCCAAGAAAGGCTGACTGCTAAACTGGGAAAATATCAGATTTAAAAGATGCTGCAAAAGCCCCACTCTAGATTGTAAAGTAAGGTCTCTCCTGCTTCCTTCCCACTGACACCTCTCTTGTGAGCACAGAGTACGTATTCATTACCGTGTTGGATGTGTGTTCTAATGTACAATTGTGAGTCACTCAAGGAAGAGAGTGTGGCCCCAGGTAGAGAGTTCTGAGTTCTGTGCAGAGACACAAACACGAGGGCTTGCAGGTGGAAAGGAGATAGTGAAGAGCTTCAGTTATATTCCAGAACTTGTATTGGGAGAGGAAGCCAACACGGGCCCCCAGGACTGCACGGAGGTCACAAATACACTCTGACCACAACTGATAACAGTTATAGGCAATTCCTTTTAATTCTTACTCTTAGCTCCTTAATGTTTTATTTGAATTTGGGAGTTCAGGAAAAGCTAATAGAATGTGTGACACTGAAATATCTATGGGAAAAGTAAAAGATAATTGTTAGCTAATAATATAGAGTTAAGTTTTGTGATGGTCAGACTATATGTAGTTTATCTCTAAAGTCTTATACTTCAAATACTGAAGAACATACAATCAAGGATTTTGTATGTCCATCAAATTCCCCAAAACCAGCTCCTCACACAGGCCACGAAGGTTGAGCATGACTATCTCTCCTCCACTTCGCTTTCCCCACCCTAGGTGATTTTCCTCGCAGTAACTGAATAAACAGTCTCACCCTGTAGTATCTGGACCAATACATGTCTTCCAATCTAAGACTGTAAACTCCATCAGCCTTGAATATCACCATAACCATTTGGTATGTCCCTGAAGAGTAGAGCCCCAATTCACCCCTGTTCATAGAGTGCTTTGCCCATGGTAGGTAAATAATACACTTTAGATGAAAGAAAGAAAATGTCAGTTTACAGTAAACTTCACTTTGGATAATTTAAAGAGAAACATAAAAATATATGTATAAGTCATAAAATGAGACATTACCAATATCTAAGAGCATAAACAGAATTTTGTTAAGCAAATTAATTTTGCAAAAGATTATTATTAACCTAATGACAAATGCCTTTAGCACTGATTTAAACAAGCATGCTAATAATAAGTAATTTATATCTGATATTATAAAGTGTCAGGTCCTCCAAACCATATAGCTCTCTGCCTTTTCTTCCCTCAGGAGTATTTGTATATTTGAAAGTAATTAAACCACATTTCTTTCTCAGGTATTCAGAAACATAATCTAACCTGTCCCAAGTAAGGGCAGAAAAAAACTGAGCTTGTTCATCTTCAAGGTCACAAAAAGAAATGAAAGTGACTGAACACTGGAGGACCAAGAATAAAGGAGGAAAGAGAGCGAAAGTCGAGTCGGATGGTCCAGACCATGTAAGACCAGAGTAAGTGAAGCAGAGGGACCAAGGAGAAAGAAGGAAGCAGTGGAGGTCAGGACACCTTCAGCACCCCGCCTTTCTTTCTAGGGAGGGCTGGGAAAGGGCGAGAAACAAGATCGGCAAGAAAAGATGGATACTCACGAGAGGAGTGGACTCGGAGAAAAGAACACCAATCCCACAACATAACCCTATAAATTGCAGTGGCTACACACATACGGAGTCAAGTTTAAAACTGTACACAGGAAAGATAAATACCAGCATGAGGATACTCTTTACTTCTGCCAGGGATAAAGGGGATTGAATGGGGAGGAAAATGCGACGGGGCTATCTTCAACACTATTTTTTTTTTAAAGAAAGACTAGATAAAACAAGGCAAATTGGTACCATTTGTTAATATTAAATTATTACAGGAGTGTTTCATTATTATTTATGCTTTTTTATGTTTAAAATACAGAGTGAGGCAAACACAGGTTTATAGTTGTTCATATGGAAAACAACACAGCAATTAATAAATGATAATACAAGAACAAACACTGTTTTTTGTGTGCTCACAATTGTAAACCTACTTTTGTCCCAACCTGTATGTTATAGTTAAATATATTTTAAACAGAAGAAACTCATCAGGATTAGGGATCAGAAAAATAAATATACATTTCAAGGATAAAGGTATAGATTAGAGGTATAAAGCTTTGAAGATAAAAAATCATCTCAGTGAACAACAAAATTACAGAAAAAACAAGTTTCTCCAATGGAAAACTGAAACCCATTAAAATCGTGGGCACTGCATTCACTGTGGAGAAGACATGATCTCTGCCCTCCCTTCTATAGGAAAGGGTTGGAAATACTTCTACAAAGGGGTTGTGATTGGAGAACTTGGTTTAGAGAATTACTAGGGTGTTTTTACCCATATTTTTAAAATCATTAATGCTACCACCAGATCCATCATGGATTTTGTCCCTGTTAATGTGAGAACCCCTGTGATACAGACTTAAATCGAATTGGAAGAAAATACAAATATACACCGAACAAAATAAAATAAATTAAGGGATGTCAAGTAAGTTCCTCTTCAGGAAAAAACTTCCTTTGTTTTGGAATCACATGTCAATGGGTGCTTTTCGTTAAGAAGTGAAGGGAAAGTATGGGTTGGAACAGGATAAAGTAAAAATACCTAAAGATCTCTAAGTAAGAAATGAACAGTAACTTGGGAGGTTGGGGGGTAAGCGGCAAGTCAGTTAGGACGAGAAGGGGTCTCCTTTCTGGCCTAGGCTCATAATAAGATGTTAGCCTTCATAGAAAAAAAAAATCAGGAAAAAATACTGTGGTATCATGAATGGTATAAGTAAATTTTATGCAATACCTTACAACATGTACCTTGAGCTGCTGGTGTTTTAGGAAGAAGAGAACCAGCAGGTTCCTCATGTAGAAAAAGGGTACAACAGCCCTGGCCAGTTTGCTCAGTGGTAGAGCACCAGTTAGGCATGTGGATGCCCTGGGTTTAATTTCTGGTCAGGGCACACAGGAGAGGCACACATCTGCTTCTCCACTCCTCCCCCTCTCAGTTCTTTCTCTCTCTTCCCCTCCTGCAGCCAAGGCTCGATTGGAGTGAGTTGGCCCTGGGCGCTGAGGAAGGCTCCATGGCCTCAACCTCAGGCACTGAGAAGAATTCAGTTGCTGAGCAAGAGAGCAGCAGCCCCAGGTGGGCAGAGCATCACTCCCTAGTGGGCTTGCCAGGTAGACCTTGGTCAGGGTGCATGCAGGAGACTGTCGCTGCCTCCTCTCCTCTCACTGAACAAAACAAAATAAAACATAAAAGGTACAACATTCATGGGAGGTAGAAGGCTGATATTGCAAAAAGGAAATCCGGCTCCCAGACTCGCTGTGAATGCACCAGGTCGGAATGAGGATGAGCATGTCTAACTGTATATGAACCTTGAAACGCAGAGTGCCCTCAGCTAGGACTGCATAAAGAGGGATGAAAACAGTTCATTTCTCTGACCAAAGTCCCCTGGATGATAGTGGTATCATAAAAAAATAAAAATAATAATACCAGCACGGTGAAGTAAGAGGTCTACACTGATGGCCAAACCGCCTCCTACATGTGTGCTCACTTTGAGTGGCACCTCTCAGCCAGGAGAACACATCAGGGACAGTTCTCAAGTCAACTGCTTCAGGCAGAGGGAAGGGAGAAAAGACTTTGAAAAACGGAGCAGGGAGAAGGGAAGGGAGGAGAAGAAACAAAACCAAGATATTGGAGCAGGTGCCAGGGAGGGGCTGAGGAGGGACGGCGGAAGCATGGCAGCTTGCTGGGAAACCCAAGTCGTCACGAACACTGTCGAGAACTTGGGCACATGGTGAGCACTGTTATCAGCTTTAATGTCTACAGACAGTGCGCCCCCTTACTGTCTATCCCCGACCAGCCCAGCGGCAGTGTTCCCCTCGGTCCAGCACTAATGCGCAGAGTGGTATGTGTGCGCCGTAGGGTTGGAGTAACTGAGGGAGGTAGTCACAGACCTCCAGGTGATGCAGAGAGGCTGAGAGTGGAGCCTGCAGCTAGGATCTGGAGTGGGCTGGGGACATCTGAGTGCCCCCCGGACTCGGGGAGCAGGGCAGGCCTATGCCCTCGGTGTCATGCACTGGATGTGGGGCAGGTCAAGGATTTTCATGTTGGTGGCAGGGAATAAAGGGGATTTTCAAAGACATAATCTGTCTTAATCTTGTATCATACTAAATATTTTTCATGGTAATTAAGACTCTTCTAATTATATATCCAAAGCAGGAATTGTTTCAATAAGTGTTATGTAAGGAAAAGAGCCGCGCCTGGTTCAGCACAGTGCACATTTCCCCTGGGCCGCCAGCTGAAGGGGAACTGAAAGTCTCATGAAAGTCACAGGCAGAGCCCACACCATAGCTGGCCAGGGTGCCGGCTCAGGACTCCTGCCACTGGCTCTACCTCTCAGAGCTTTTGAACACGTGGGGTCTTCTGTTAGATGCTGCTGATACTTGAAACAGAGAGCAAAGGGTGAGAGAGGGAGAAGGGAAATAAAAAGGTAATAGAGAAAGAGGAGAAACAAACATGTATAGCTTTACTAAACAAAAAACTTAAAAAAAAAAAAGAACTGAACTTTTCAAAACAGTGAAAGAAGGGTGGGAACAAAAGGTGTGAAGGAGGCCATGGGTTTGCCTCTGGCTTTCAAATGCTGTGTTAAATTAATCACACATAACATATAACAGAGAGTATTAAACCACCTTTTAGAAAGACTAAAATGACCTCCCCACGCATGAAGGATTCTTATGAGTCTTCAAACGGGATTGTGCACACCCTGTAGTGTGTCCTGGACGTGTTTTACTAGTTGTGGAAATGATGTGTTGCACTGAACTCTGCCCAGGCAGATGGTAACTAAAGAGGAGGGTTTTTTGTCACATTTTTCAACAGGATTAACTCCTGAGAAATCTCAGAGTTTCTTACAAACAGAACTTCAGACCTACAAACTCTTCCACAGGGGGTGGATCTGGCTGTAGAAGCCTGATCTGGGAGGGCTGACTCAACCCTTAATTAGCTTAGTTCTGTGACTTTGGCAAGTCATTTAGGCCATGTCACTTTTTTTCAAAAACCACTAAGTATACAAACCAGACACAGTGCTAAAAATAGCGACGTCAGAAAGACTCTGCGAAAATTTAGTGCCCTCTGGGCTGGGTAACTCTGTCTCCTTTGCACTTGGACAAGTTGACAATGACCCATTGGGAGATGTGTGTTACAGCCCAGTTTTCATCGTAGGTTTTTCTATTTAAAATTTAATACCTGAGAGGCCCTAAGCCAGGATTTATTTTCCCCCTTAAAATATATATATATATTCTGCTGACACTGAAGTACCAGAGTGGTTGCTTGATCCTGCAGAATAAGCAGTGAAAGGCTTTGTTTATTAAGTTCCTTCGAGGGATTTCACAAGCCCCAGTTTTCTCCTCCCAAGAGAGATTTGGGGGAATGGTAACGTCTATTGAATCACCTGGGTTAAATCTCGGTGGGCCGGGAAATGCATCAGCACTTACATCATTCTAGACAATGCATGAAGAAACCAATTCAGGACATATAAAAAAATTCATGTGCAGGAAATCTGTAAAGCACACTCCCCTCTCTCTGTGGCTCTCAAGTTCCCTGGGAACCTCCCAGAAATGACTTAAAAGCCTGAGAGAACATTTGCAATGTAGAGACCAGGGTAAAGATTAGGTTCGTACAGGAAGTTCACATATAAAGTCCAAGAACTCAGGGCTGGGTTAGCTACAGCCCCACCTGCAATAAAATGCTTCAAGTTTCTATGTGCATGCACATTCACGGGCACGCAACCATAAAATGGAAAGTCGGGAAAAGAGTGGAAGCCAAAGAAAAACGCAAAGCAAGGTTTAAAAGATAGACTCAAAGACTGAGAGGAGCAAAGTTTCTTTGAAACATAGGAAATAAAACTGGACATCTGAAATTATCAAATGCAACCTCCATTTAATGGAAGAGAGACTGAGGCCCAGAACAGTGTAGGGGTCACGGCTACCCTTTAGCCCCATGAGAGGTGTGCACCCACGGCCATCAGAGCAGCCCAGCTGCACCGGCACCCTCGGAGCACTCCCCTCTGATGAACCGCAGTAGTCTAACACGCCAGAGAAACCTTGCCTTATCCCTTCTGATATTCCCTTCCATGTCCTAGAACCAGGGTTTGTGTGACATTTAAGAGGTCATTCAGTTTATTCCCCTTACACTAAGCAAAATTAAGTTTCAGACTTATAACAGATACGTACTTTCCTTGTTAGTTTTAAGCTCTATAAAGAAGATGAGTTCTCAATTACTTTTATCTAGCCACCATTTATTCATTCAAAACAATGTTGGAATACCTGCAATGGGTAACTCATTATGTCAAGTTGAATGGGAAATACATTAATTAATTTGGCATGGATCTTGCCACTGACTAGTAAGTAAAAAAGATGAAGTATGGACTAAAATAATTATAATATCAGATACTCAAGGGCCAGGAATTACTACAGGAGTAGAAAAGATGATGTTCTTATTCTTAGCTGGGGATGAGTAGAGTGACTTAAAGGCAACTCTGACATTGGATGGAGGTACAAAGAGAAGTAAGGACACCGTAAAATGAAAAAACAAGGCAGTAGCAAACATGGAAATGCAAATGACCTTCTGTTTTGCTAAAGAAAGCACACAAGTTGGAAATGTTGTGGGATATAAAATTAGAAAGGTGGGTTTCATCAAGAGTGTGTACAATCTCTGGAGCTAAGAAAAGGTGCTATTTTTCTTCCTCCTATAGTCTCCTATGAAGTAATTCATTTATCCACTATACAAATTTTTAAAGCAATTCTTAAGTAGTGGGCACCAAGGAAAGGCACTAGAGATTTCAGAAAAAAATATGGTTTTTACCTTCATGGAGCTTATATAAATAACTGAGAAGTAGTAATGATCACTGTACAACAATGTGACAGATGTCATAAGCATATGCCCAGGGTCACACGGGAGGATATAAGAAGACTCATTTCTAGTCAGACTTGTAAGAGAATAACAATAGGTATCCCAAAGGAAGAAACCGTGCTGAGAAGTATTAAGTATCTAAATAGAAGAGGGGATGTTGGGTATTCAGATAAAGATAAAAGCATTTTAAAAACACTTGAAGATGTGAGAATGTATATAGTGTGCAGAATAAAAGCTATCTTTTAACCCAAAGCCATAGGAAACTATGAAATTATGATGATATCCAAAATTATGCTTCAAGAAAATAAATCTGACAGCAGCACAAAAAAACAAAAAAAAAACAAAAAAAACAAATAGAGATAGGAAGCAGCTACAGAACCCTGCTCCCGAATCTGGAAAAACGGCAGTGAGGACCCACACTGGCCCAGCGCAAGTGGGACCATCGTGGAGACAGAATTCATTCAACTGAGCACACCCAACACTTCAGAAACAAAGGCACCTCACATTTTCGAATGGATCGAACAAATCTGGAAACTAGGAAGGAAAATCAGGTATGACAGGAAATCTAGTAGTGGGAAAACCTTTTAAAAAGTAGACGGAGCAGAACTTCTAGAGAGACTGAAGGGAAGCCTGCACTGAGAAGGCCTGCCAGAGAAACAGGAGGAGGACAGGCTCAGGCCCAGTGAAGAAAGAAATGACAATCAGAAAGCCCTGGGCTGACAACCATCAATGGTGCCCCTCAATCAGAGAGCTTCAGGAGAGAATGGAGCAGAGGCCAGATTGGAAAACAGCACCAATGACTGGACTGTGAAAGCAGGTGATTCTCTGGAATGCTCTAGAAATTTAACAGGGGACGAAAAGAGAAAGGCTGTTAATTTGAGAAGCAAAATAAAAAAATAAAAAAAACTTTTTTGGTAAAAAAAAAAAAACTTGAAAAAGGTTGTAAGCCAAAACAGGCATTCAGAAGAGAGGGGATTTAATAATCTTTATTGGCGAGGGGTTCACATTTCTCATTTAAATCTACATTTCAAGTCATTTCCTACTGCGATCCTGTAAAGATCAAGAAGTTCAATTTGCCATCCTCTAAATGGTGAGGTGAACACCTTCCTATATTTGGGGCCTATTATTAAACAACTCTTCAATCTCACTCCTGGGTAAAAATATGAATTTATTTGTTCTTTCTTAGGAGTTTCATTTTCCAAACATTCAATCGTCTCCATGGCTTTTCCTTTGTGCCCGTTTCTGTATCTTACAGAGTCATCTTTTTTTAAAAAAAGAGAAACCACAAAAGGGTTCAACAATTAATATTGGCTAAGCCTATATTTAGTTTTTTAAAAGGTAAGTTATATGATGTTCTCTCTAAGCCGGTGGTTTGCAAACTTATTTTGTTTGGTTGTTCTATTTTCAAAGCAGAGGAACCATTTCTTCTAATACATCATCTACAAGATGAAAGGGATTGCTCTGATTACAGAGGGTAAGCAACACAAAGCTTCAACTATTGAGCATTCCTCCTCTCCATTCTGTAGAGGCAACTGATAGACTCCAAGGAGTCTCCCTACACCCAGGGTCTAAACACCACTGCTTTATAACGCATGCTGACTTACGTGTTTAGGCATAATAGTCACTGTTTAAGCTACAGTATAACATGCTAAATACTGGCTGTGTTTATTAGTATCTAACATTCCTCATAAAACATGTGAGCAAGTTATCTTTTCTTTATCATATAAAAAACATTGCCTTTAACACTACATAACCTGAGGATCTTTCCTGAAACCTTTTCCTACTTAAAAATGTTACACAGAATTCTGACCACATAAGCCAAGACATTAGCTACCTTTTTTCTAAATACCCTCATGACATCCTCAAATCCAGTGGACTAACATTGTTTTGAAGCCAGGACACGGATGAGCATAAAAACAGTAGAACTCACCCAAAACATTATGTTGCCAATAAAATACTTCTTTTTCCCTCCCAAGAAAACTCAAAAGTAATAGAAACACCTTCTCTACTAAATATCCTGGAAGCACTGAACTACAGAATGCATGATCTATAAAAAGTGATAGAAAAGGATCATAGAAACTGTATTTGTTCACCTTGATACTAACCTAATAAATTTAACAGCCAGGCCCAGGTCGGCTATACAGCAAGTTCCATTTTTCTTCACCAGGATGTTCTTACTTTTCAGATCTCGATGGGCAATCGCAGGCTTGCCTTGAGTACTAAAGATTTCAGTGTGCAAATGGCACAGGCCACTGACAGAAGAATAGGCTAACTTCAGCATCGACTTAATATCTAGGGTGGTGGACTTCAAGTAATCATAAAGGGAACCATTTTCATGGTAGTCTGTGATTAGGTACAACTGGGTCCAGGACCCTGTCCCTTTGATATCTGCAGCAATGAACCCTAAAAGATAAAAAAGACAAAAAGGTTTGGAGCTGTCTTTTCTGAATATTATCAAGAATAATTCATATTCTCAACTATCATTCTTTGTTCTATGTTTCCCTTGTCTAGCATTTCATTCAGTTTTCTGACTATGCCTATGACAGTACGAAATTGCTAATACCAATCAGAAGCTATCAAAACAACAGGGGTAGAGCAACCATAAGAGTTTGCATCTCTAAACATGACCTCTTTCTAATCAGTTGTTGATACATAAATTGCTTTTAAGTTAACAGTAAATAGATCAAGGTACTATAGTTACACATAAGACACTGTTGGCAAAACAGGGACTTGAGTCAAAGCATACACTTCAGGTTAGCTTACAACCTTCACAGCTGAATGATCCAGCTAGATATTGCTAACTGGAAAAAACAAAAAGGAAATCAATTATCTATATAAACTCTGAATATAAATAAACCCTGTAGATAAAATTCTTATAATTTTTTACATTTAAACAAAAACATGCTCCTTCAAATCCATAAGAAACCCTAAGAAATGCCAGTATTGTATTTGCATTTCCTGTCCCTCACTAAAAAAATAGTGGCGAGTACTTCATTTCCATCCCACCAGCCATTTGTAGAAGTGCCTTACTCATTCCTCCTGTGAGGTCTCCCATTAGAAGCTTATGACATTCTTGGGCTCAGGCCAAGAAGAAAATGTCTATATATTGCATAACAGGTCTAGACAGATGAGTTAATAGGCAGATGTTAACAGAAAAATAGAGAAAAGCTAGAAAACCCTAAACATTGCTATAGACTCACCCAAAATGTTTTCATGCCTCATCAACACTGTCTGATATATTTCTGTCTCTCGGAACCAGCTGGCTTCCTCTGTCGTGAAGAACACTTTCACAGCTACCTTTTCGCCACGCCACTTTCCCATCCAAACTTCCCCATAGCGACCTTTTCCAATCTGTTTCACCATCTGAATCTGCTTAGCTATAGTCCTTTGGACCTGTTAAATCCCAAAACACACTGTTAGTATATTCACAGCACTACAGATTTGTTTAATTTTCTTTTCTCTCCAGAAAAGAAACAATTACTGGATCTCAATTAGATCTACCCAGTTTCCCTTTTATACAGAGAAGTTATTTGTATTTGTTTATCATTTTACGCTTTCCTCTTGAAAGATTTGAGATTTAAAATTGATTGCTGATCCTGAATGTTTGAAATATTTCTTCCAGTTTATTGACTATTTTATTCTTCCTACTATTTTCATAGCAAGAAAAACCAGAATGAGTTCACAGTAGATGGCAGAATAGACTATTTTTTTCATGACCACCACCACAGTGGAACGCCACATACTCCGAAGGGACTCATGCCACTATACATTCGGATAAAATACAACAAAACAAAATAGTGATGTACAGAGTGAGGCAAAAAGAGTTTTATATTTGTTAGTATGTGAAGCAGTTTATTCTTGTATTATTATTTAATATTGTATTATTTTCCATGTAAACAACTGTAAACCTACTTCTGTCCCACCGAGTATCATTAGACACACAAAGAAATAAAGAACATCACGAAGCAGGTGGGAAGGAAGGAAGGGAAAGAAGAAAAGAGGGGAAAAGAAGGAGGAAAGAAAGAAGAAAAGAGGGAGGAAAAGGAGGAGGAAAGAGTAGAGACTAGAGCAGGGACGGATAAGCATTAAGCATATACAAAGGCAAGGTTGCTGTCTGGGCTAAGAATATACCGGCACTGGGACAGAATCTAAACTTTGATCCCTTTCAAAGTAGAGAAACTGACCCTAGGGTTTCAGCATTAGGACACTGAATGATACTAGATTTGTCCTAGGTTGGTAGCATCCCATGGCTCCCAGAATACTCAATATAAATCCTCCACTGAGGAAATTATTTGCAGAGTATTTGTCATCCCACCACTGTAGTGAGATACCAGGTACTTTGAAGGAAGTCTTGCAACCATATAAGCTGATCCTGGGTAAAATACAAATAATAATAATAATTAAAAAAAACTAATGCATTGTTGAACTCAGAAGTGTGGACAAAAAAGGGGGTTCTAGGGAAAGTAACCTCACAGGGTGATCTGATCATAAATTCCTAACTGAGCAGGTCATGGTGGGTAGTCATGCCCCAGGCATATAACTTCTTTAGTAAATGGTTTATATTTGACTTAAGCAAGCCCTGTCCATTGTTCTGTGCATCTAGGTTAACACACTTTTGAAATGCCTCTGTCAGACCCTGCAGAAGAGAAAGAACCTCAAGAGAGCACATCATCTTGTTAACTCTTCTGGAAACCAATCCCCGCTTTGCCTTCTCTGCGTTCCAAGTAATTTTCCCTCCTTAAATACAGATGCATTAAAGAAGCTGCATCAGAGTGCCATTCTGAGAAGTACTCTTCTCAGTTCAAGATCTTGCTTCCAGGTGTCTCCTCTGTTTGGCTCAAATAAATAATAAAAATTTATTTTAAAAAAATTTTTATAAAAATTCTACAGGTTTGGATGTTCTTACTCTGACACAAAGGAACAAAGGAAATTCCCAAGGGAGCAGGTAAGGAGGCAAGAGAGGGAGAGAAGGAAGATCTCACAGAACAAATTCCTTAAAAGAGAAGGAAACACCTGCTATAAATGAGAGTCAAGAGAAACAATCTAAATAGATTTAACGCCATCAGATTACAGATATTTGAATTTTGAGACATAAAAAGATACGGAACACTACAAGAAATATGTAAAGACATGGAAGATGGGATGAAAAATAAGAAAGCAGCAAGAATATAATGAAAATGATACTTTGAAATAGAACAATTAATTATTCACTTCAAAAAATGTAAAATGGACAAATAAAACAATAGATTAGAGCTGGAGAGAGTTAAGCTAAAGAGAGTACACTGAAGAATGATAGAAAGTGCAACAGTTACAAAGAGAAAGCAAACATGAGAGTGAAGTAGCACAGAGGTTAAATGTCTCTTTCTGTAGGCTCTTTATCCCATCTGTGCTTACAGCAAAATATTTTAAGAACTCCATAACTGAAAATGGCCAAGTATCAGTAACAATTTACACAATTTGGGAGACATATATCCTGCTCACAAAAAGTAGGGGATATTTCAAAATGAATATGAAGTGATAAAAAGAAAGAAGCATTTGATTTTTTTTTATTAAACAAGAACATTAAAAAATCAAACAATGGCCCTGGCCGGTTGGCTCAGTGGTAGAGCGTCGGCCTGGTGTGCAGAAGTCCTGGGTTTGATTCCCGGCCAGGGCACACAGGAGAAGTGCCCATCTGCTTCTCCACCCCTCCCCCTCTCCTTCCTCTCTGTCTCTCTCTTCCCCTCCCGCAGCTGAGGCTCCATTGGAGCAAAGATGGCCCGGGTGCTGGGGATGGCTCCTTGGCCTCTGCCCTAGGTGCTAGAGTGGCTCTGGTCGCAGCAGAGCATCACCCCCTGGTGGGCAGAGCGTCGCCCCCTGGTGGGCGTGCCGGGTGTATCCCGGTCGGGCGCATGCGGGAGTCTGTCTGACTGTCTCTCCCTGTTTCCAGCTTCAGAAAAATACAAAAAAAAAAAAATCAAACAAGTCAAAGAAAGTTATTCAATTATGCAAATGAGATACAAAACTAACTTTTATTTTATTGGTGAAAATGCACTATACAAAAGGCTTAAAGTACTGGAGTATCTGCATGTTCGCTGATCCCCTAATTTTTGTGAGCCTATGAAGACAAAGAACCTAACACATATAGAACATATGTAAAGAACCTAACACAAAACTCTCACAAGATCGTCTCAGAAAATTGAAATGTGTTCTTTCAGAGATATACTCTGTATTAGGTAAACAAAGTATTTCTTTTTGTTTCTGCAGTTTTAAGGATCATGTAATTACACTGAGATCACCCAGATAATCCAGAATAACCTATCTCAAGGTCAATTAATTAGCAATTTAAATTATCCTTTGCTATGTAAAATACCAGATTCTAGAGATTAGGGCAGTGGTTTTCAGAGTGTTTGCCAGGGCGCACTGGTACGCCCTAGAAGATTTCCAGATGCGCCCTATGGTATTCCAGAGAAAAATGTGCCTGTTGAGGACCAAAAAACCAACAGGGTTTTTGGAGTTTAGATTGTTGGGGAGCAGAGGTGTGGGGAATCGGCTGTAAACTGACAGTCTGCCCAACCCTCCACCTCACTTGCCTGATTAGGTTGCAAAAGGCTGTTCAGCTGTGGTGCTAGATTGTTTACACTACCCCCCATGTTTCCGGAAAGACTGGAGGCAAGTTTCTTCTATCCTTTGTTCCGTGTCAAGATGATATGTATGGTGGGGGTTTTCTGCACTCAACACAATTAAGAGTAAAAAGAGAGGAATTCTTCAATGTTTTGACGAGGAAATGAGAGTTTGCCTTTCAAATATATGCCCAAACATTGAAGAAATCGCTAGGACACATCAGGCTCATATTTCTCATAAACACAAGAATGAAAAAACTTAACACATTTGTGCCGGAACCTGCCGAAATTACTAAATTTTACTAAGAATGTATTTATATATATAAAAAGATAACTTTTTGTCATTTTTTTATTTTTTAACCCCTCCTTTTTACAAATTCTAAAAAGCATAACTCAAAAAATGTAACATAAAAATGTTTTTTAATGTCAGAATAAATTTAATTTTGTCATATTTATTTGGTTTAATTACCATAAAAGCACACTTGGATGTTATATTTTTTTATTTAATATTTGACTTAATTATTATAACATATTTCTCAGAAATTTGTATATAGTGTGTCTATCATTACTTGTAAAATTTTAAATGTGCCACGACTTCAAAAAGTTTGAGAACCACTGGATAAGGACATGGACATTTTGGGGGGCCATTATTCTGCCCACCATAGATGTCTACCAACTAGGATGAGTTCTGTTTATGCATAATGCATAATTCAAGAAATAATGCTATCCATTGTCATAATCATCAAAATCACTAAGATTATATCTTTTTAATCTTAAAAATGAAAAGCTTTTCTTTATTGTTCTTTTCTAAAAGAAGGAGTGAAAAATAAAAGCATTGCTGACATGACATGAAGTCACCCAGTCTAAAGGAAATAAGGCACCAAGCACATGTGCTGAGCTGCTTTCCTCCCTTTCGGAGTCAAATATGCTATTGAGTCTAATCCAAGTGCATTTCCATTCCCAGAGGAGGGAACGGAAGTATCAACAGCACTAGGCAGCTAAGACACAAATCCACAAGGAGTTAAATTATTGACTTAGAGAAAACTTCCCACACTTATTAAAGAAATATATTTAATTTACAGATGTTACAAAGCATTGCTTCTGTAAATCTATTGAATATTTCCTATATTAAGCAGTTTTTCATCCTTATCTAACATTAATATATCATCTAATATTTTATTAAAGGTACTGATGGAATTGGCAATGCTTCAATGAATAGGAACTTATGTCAAAAATAAAAAGTATCACTAAATTATATTCAAAATTAAAAATATATTTGTATTGGCTCCGGCCAACTTGCTCAGTGAATAGAGCATTGTCTCAACATGCTGAGGTCATGGGTTCGATCCCCAGCCAGGACATATATGAGAAGCAACCAATAAGTACACAACTAATGGAAGAACTAAGTGGAACAAGGAGTTGGTGCTTCTCTCTCTCTCTCTCTCTCTCTCTCTTTCTCTTTCAACCACTGGGTTCTCTTTCCATTGGGTTCAATGGAAAAAGAAATTATATAATGTTATATATAAATGTTATAATATATTATATATATGCACTCTTGTATTTTTGAAGTTATAATATCTAAGGACCTAAAAAGACTTGAAAAAATTTAAAACTATTTGATTTGTTTTTATTTGATTTAGGACATGTTTCTGCTCTTACTCTACCTAAACCTTCATTCTCAGGCTGTTGTAAGGATTGATTATATAAATAAAATGTCTATGAGATACAATCACTACAACTGTGACACCAAGAAGGGAAGACTTATTTTATGTAAAATGGGTACAACTGGCTGTATAACATAAGGAGTTACCATTATTTCATAAACGTCATCTTATCTAGTAATACCCAATAGCGTTTAATGTGTAAGTCTGTGTCCATGTATATAGTCACTGAAAATCATGTAGCATAAGTCATGCCCTAGACCAGGGGTAGTCAACCTTTTTATACCTATCGCCCACTTTTGTATCTCTGTTAGTAGTAGTTTATAACCGCCCACCAGCTCCACAGTAATGGTGATTTATAAAGTAGGGAAGAACTTTACTTTATAAAATTTATAAAGCAGAGTTACAGCAAGTTAAAGCATATAATAATAATTACTTACCAAGTACTTTATGTGGGATTTTCGCTAAATTCAGCAGAATTAATCTTTCTAAAACAACTTACTATAGTTAAATTTATCTTTTTATTTATACTTTGGTTGTTCCGCTATCGCCTACCATGAAAGCTGGAAAGCCCACTAGTGGGCAGTAGGGACCAGGTTGACCACCACTGCTCTCTACTCTCTAAAATGTCCCTGCATTAGTAACACACACACAAATATACAGTTTAAAATGCTAAACTTAATAAGGCTGGGTTAATAATACATATTGGAATGATTTTTCACAAAGGATTCTTCGCTTAAGAAGCTTAATGTTCAATTAAAGAATTTACTTCACCTCTTTTCCTTTGCAGGCTCAGATAAATTGGGTATAAGTAAAAATTAATGTTACTATTTACTGACTACATATTATGAATTAAATAAATATATATTTTATATATTATATATATATGCTGGGGAGACACGCAAACTATCTTAATTCTTGCAACCAACCTATGATATTCCTTCCTTAAAGGACTTATATATCAAGATATTTGGCAAATATACATAAGGCATGAATTTTCCCCTTATATTAATAAAATATATAACAAATTAGTATCAAGTGAGATACTCACATAATAAAGTATTGCACACTTGGAAGTCTCTTAAAATGAGATCTCAAATCTGTAATACCGAGATTTTTTTTTCTTCTCTTGTTTTATAGGATCCTTTTCCCAAGCTGCCCCTATCAAATGCATTTATTTGTTTTATCTAACTTACTTACATTTGGTTCACATTTCAGAAATGATAAGAGCACAGATTCTAGAGGCAGATCATTCAGGTTTGAATCTTGGCTTCTCCACTCCTAGCTAGTCAACCTACCTCGGCCTATGGCCCTGTTTTGTAATGCAGGTATATATTTTCAGAACTATCTCAAAGGGTTGTTATTGGTATTAAATGAGATCATATTTGCAAAGGCCAGTGTCTGGCCAGGATTTGAACCCTGGCAATCTGACTGTTCTTAATCTTTTTTTTTGATACAGGCCAAATGCTATTTTTCAGTATCTAGATTATGGAAATAAGATAGTATTTTCACAAATATTAAAAGTTGGAGTTGAAAGTTTTTAAAACTATTATTTAGTGAACTGTAGGGATACCAAGTGAGTAAAATGTAATCTCCACCTCTGAAGAGAAGAGTCCATCTGAAGACATAGACACATTACCATCAATTTAACAGTCTTTAACCTGCTGTATTGATACTACAAGCAAATGTTAAGGCAGCCGAAAAAGACCGGCTAAGTCTATGGTAAGTTGTCACAGAGAAAAATGTGAGCCAAGACAGGAGCAAGAAGTCTGAAGACCTCACCATAAAGATTCATTGTTTCATTCAATGCTGTTTCATTATAACTCGTTTATGTCAATTATCCTATGGTAAAATTGGTTTTGATATAAGTCGTTGCGCTTACAGTCGCAGAATCTATTGACGAGGTTAAGTGAGGACTTCCTGCATTTGAGAAACTATGACTCGGGCGAGGTTAAGTGAGGACTTCCTGCATTTGAGAAACTATGACTCGGGGCGGCGGAGAGCGCAGGAAGCAGGTGGAGGAGAGGAGGGAGAAGAGGTCTATGTGCAGACCAAGGAAGACAGAAGACCCATAAATGTATTGAATATTAGAATGTTTTATCCAGGGAAGTAACACAAGAAGGTCAACAACTTCGGAGAGATAATTCCACAGTCATGAAAAAGATAGATTAAAACAGTGGTTTTCAACCTTTTTACATTCTGGGGAACCACTGAAAATATGAGAATTATTTTGGGGACTGCTAAGACAGAAATCACACTGAGCATAAATGAGTGGACTAAGATCATTAGGTCTATAATCTTCATACAGCATCAGGGTGTTTAACTCTTTCATGGACCAGTATGAAATTTTTGGCAGACTTGCCCATTGACCAGCAGTTGAAAACACTGGGTTAGAAGAAAAAAAAAAGTCCAAGAATATGAATTCTGATTCATTAATATCAAAGGGAATTTCAATATTTGTACTTTTCTTTTGAAAACATACAATAACGTTTTTAAATATGAGAATTGGATTTGATACATATTAACTCTAAAAATAAAGATCAAGCAATTTGATGAGAACTTTTATATAAGAAAAAGTGATATCCTGAGAAGCATCATTTTGGTCATAATGACTACTTCACAAGGGGTTTTCTGTCTGGTCTATTGCCTCCAGGGAAGGTATTAGTCAACAAGTATAGAGTTGCAGTTATGCAAGGTGAATAAATCCTAAAGATCTATAGTGCCCACAGTTAACAGTATGTATTGTATTCAGAAATTTGCTAAGAGCATAAATCTCATGTCAAGTGTTCTAATCATAAAATAATAATGATAATAAAGAAACTTTCGAAGGTGATGGATATGTTCACGGTATAGATTGTAGTGATGGTTTCATGGATATATATTCGTTGCCAAATTCTCAAGTTGTATACATTAAATATAAACAGCTTTCTGTATGTTTAAAAATGTTGTAAGATATATTCTTGGCTTGAGACTTTTTTTTTTAAGTTACGTTTAATACTAAATAAAAGGTCACCTAAGGAAAGTAAACAAGATATCCAGACAGTAACGATTAGGAAAATCAATCTCAAGAATTTACAAAGGAAACTATTTCTCATTAAAATTGTTATTTCCATCCCGAGTCACAGTCATCGTTTTGCATGGTGCATAAAGGAACGAAATGTTTTTCTCATTATAGCAAGTGCCTTGGATTCGGTATATATTTTCTTCAAGGTTGGCAGTATTGACCATCAGAAAATGAAACCTCTCCTGAATGGAAAAGCCAGGACTTCGCCCTGAAACATAAGCCCTCCAGCTGAAATGCAGCCTTCTTTCCTTGTAAAAGTACTCGGATCCTAGTTGGTTGTAAGAATGGCCTTCAAAAGCCAGGCCAAAGGGCAGTAATACTATACTTACTGAAAACAGAGGGAAGATGGCCCCCTGTTTAATGTTTTCTAATCTACTCTTTATCAGAACGTCTGAGGGTCTGGATTGTAACCATAGACTGACATTAAAAAACAATCACCTTACCCCCAATATGTCAAAATGTTATCAGGAAGCCCTGCATCGGAGATCTGATATCTAACTGCCTGCACAGAATGTCCTCTTTGTCCTGCCCTATCCGTTTCAGTAAAATGAAACCCTGTATTTCTTGACATTTCCTCTCAGAAAACATTCCTGTAAATTCAATGTATGTTCTTCTCATACCAGCAGAGGGAGGCCTGATCCACTTCCTGAGCTTTGAGACTGCTCAATCAAGTCTCTCAGCGACTCTCCAGAAGGGATGTAAGTTTCATCCTGCTCTAACCCAATGCTGTATCGAGCTCTTGTTTCTTGTTTTCTATACCTAGAGAGGCACAGAGGAAGATCATTTTAGACACTGAACTGCAATGATACAGGCAAACACTGCCTATCAAATAGTAATCAGGGCAGGTTTTTATTTTAGCACATAAAAACAATGCGAGATTAAAGGCTCACTATTTATTACATTCAGTTCTAACTGCCAAAATACAAATTAAAATTATTTTACTAACTTTTTTTTATTTTTTTAGAGTAAACTACATGTTCTTACTCAGTCTCCACCGTCTAAGTACATCTCTATTCCTTTCAACTGACTGTTCTCCAGCAGGCTACATAAAGTCTGTTAATGTTTCTATAGAATTCCATTTCATTCATTCCCTAAACTTCTTCCCTTTACGGTTCCCTCTAATTAATTATAGATCCAAATTTTTGGTGTGAAAAAGACATTAAAGCTAACTCTCTTATGTAGGTAATATATAGGCCAATAACATAGCTAAGTGAAATAAATACAAACTTTAAAAACGTGTATTAATAATTAGAAATAAATGTATTTGAATCAACTCCATTTGCAGAATAATATCGTAAATTAGTATTATAAAAGACAAGCAACATAATTTAAAGGTCTTTGATATTTCACAAATGACAAAATAAGTTTTCAAGTGACTAAAACTCATTTGAACTACCATACTTAACTTTAATATAGTAACCAAACTTACTTTAATTTAATAATCTATACATTGTCTTTAAAAATCTTTCACTACTAGGGGAAGTTGTTAGATCAGGAAATAAGAAATTACTAGAAGGATTCTAAGATCAACATGCTTATTTCTCTGCTTAGAATTAAATTCAGTAGCCACTTATTCCTGAATTCCCTAACTACCCTAATTTCCCCACGGGTGAAATTTATCTGGGTGGTTTGGATATATGAAGCACAAATGAAATAGATATTTAATAATAGCTTCATTAGGACAAATATTTATCAATAGGAACTAATATTAACAGTGACATCTAAGATCTAATTAGGTCAACAGAAGTTGTGGTGAAAAATGATATCAGTGGGTAAGAGCAGTAAGAGAAAGATATTATAAACTCAAAATTTTACATCTATATTTGAGGAACTTACCTGAAGTAACAGAATAAAATGATAAGGACCAAGAGCAAACTACAGACAGTCACAGATATAAGTAAGGCTTTGTGGTGGATAGATCCGTCAACAAAATCTGAAATGAAAAAGAAAGCAAAGAGAACTATAATACAGAGAATATTTTCATCTAAAAATAAGGAAGCAACTCTTTCCTGAAAGTGCTTGCTAAACTCCATATGCAAGATGTGAGAGGTACTTTTTATCTGCTAACTGATAAAACAAAAACACATACACACACACACACACTCTAAATTAAATAATTTCAACTAAACAGGAATCATCATTCATCTAGGCACTTGATTCAAGAGCATGCTGGAAGAAATGAGCTTGACATGGGTTAAAAGCACAGAATATAAACAAATGTAGTAAATGAATCAACGCCCCTAAAGTATTGATATAAGTAGGTAGCATCTTTATTTCAGGTCTAGCTGATGGGTATACAGCCTTTTCTCATGTGGTTTCTGGAGTGTTCTACAAATTTGTATTAAGAAAATAATTCTATATTCATTATACATAAAACAGAGTCATCTTCTGATGGATACAAAGGAAATATATTCTTCAAATGTTAATATATATATATAATTATATATCAGAAATTTTCAACCACTGTGCTGCAATAAATTTTAAAAGATGCAATACCTGACTATTAGTCAGGGGCACTGACCTCTTTTCTCTTAGATTATCAAAAACATGATGACAACGAACACAACAATAGCTATCCAGTGTGAATAAATCTAAATTACACCTTTTTCTTGTCAGATTGGCAAAAAGTATGTTTTTTTGGTGTGCCTAAGAATTTTAGTAGTTTATATGTATGCCAGGAAATAAATAAGGATGAAAATCATTTGTATATATAGATATGCAACACTTTAAACAAAAATGCCTGTCAAAAATACACAGCTAAATTTTTCATAAATATTGTATTTTAAAAGAATGGTTATGTTCTGTTCAAAGGATTCTTTTGTATCCATTAATACAATAGTATAAATTATTCAATATTATCCCAGGTTTTTTTTTTTTGGTTTTTTTTTTTTCTGAAGCTGGAAACGGGGAGAGACAGTCAGACAGACTCCCACATGCGCCCGACCGGGATCCACCCGGCACGCCCACCAGGGGGCGACGCTCTGCCCACCAGGGGGCGATGCTCTGCCCCTCTGGGGCATCGCTCTGTTGCGACCAGAGCCACTCTAACGCCTGGGGCAGAGGCCAGGGAGCCATCCCCAGCGCCCGGGCCATCTTTGCTCCAATGGAGCCTCGGCTGCGGGAGGGGAAGAGAGAGACAGAGAGGAAGGAGAGGGGGAGGGGTGGACAAGCAGATGGGCGCTTCTCCTGTGTGCCCTGGCGGGGAATTGAACCCGGGACTTCTGCATGCCAGGCTGACGCTCTACCACTGAGCCAACTGGCCAGAGCCCAATATTATCCCAGTTTATAACAAATCAAATTTACCTATAGCATGATTTTTGAAACATCATATAAAAATGAATAATTTGCAGAACTTTATAAAACTTCATGTTTACTGACTTTAATACCAGAGATTTTTATTCAAAGTTTTTGTTGATGTTTTTTACAATCACTTAAAGTGATTTATATGCAGGTAGTCTTTGGTATGTATTATATTTTAAGAAAACTGACCTAAAATCAGATGCACTTACATAGTAATAACATTAGCACCATTCTTATTAAGAGCACCATATACCCTTGAGAGTGTGATTACTGTTATTGAATTTTAAATGGTATTTTTGTATTTGATAACTTTGGTTACTACAGAGAAGAGGTGTTCCAACTGTGCTGTATACCTTTAACTATATGGCTATCTATCACCTATATATACTTTGGCTGAGGACCTTATCCCACCCAATGTAACTTTTTTCTCCCCAATCAAAAGTATTATATGTTCCATACAGAAAAATAAAAAAAAATTACCAACTAAACTAAAATAAATAAAATTGCCACCACCTCACTAATGAGGAAAATAACTAACATTCAATTGTATGCTTTGCAGGATCATTTCAATGAACAGAAAGATTCATAAACAAAATATTTCACAAAAAGGCATTATATATGCCCATATGCATAGCAGCATTATTCATAATAGCTAAAACATGGAAGAAATCAGTGTCCACTGACAGCTGAATATATAAGAAAAATGTGGTATATACATATATGAAACATTATTCATCCTTAAAAAGGAAGAGAATTGTGGCATATACTCCAATGTGGATGAAACTTGAGGACATTAATTAAGTGAATAAGCCAATCACACAAAGATAAATACTGTATAATTCCACTTATTAGGTACTGAGGGTAGTCAAAACCGTAAAGAGAAAAAGTAGAATGGTGGGCTAAGGAAAAGTGGAATTGGGAAAGTTAATACTTAATAGTACAGTGTTTCAGTTTCTATTTCTATTTGCAAAGAGCTACAAAGATGGGTGGTGGTGATGGCTGTGTAACATTATGTTACACAACTGCTCACAAAAATTAGGGGATCAGGGACCATGCAGATACTTCAATACTTTCAGCCTTTTGTATAGTGCACTTTAACCAATGAAATAAAAGTTGGTTTTGCATTTCATTTGCATAATCAAACCACTTTCTTTGACTTGTTTGCTTTCCTGATATTCTTGTTTAATAAAATAAAATCAAATGCTTCTTTTTATTGCTTCTTATTCATTTTTGAAATATTCCCTTATTTTTGTGAGCAGTATATTTAATACACTGTGTTGTACACTTAAAAATAATTAAGATGATAAATTTTGTTATGTGTATTTTGCCAAAATAAAAAAGTGTAAAAGTCATTATAGTAGCTTTATAACTAGATTGTTTTCATTTTTAATATTTTGAACATTTTGCAAAACAAAATAATTTTCTGCAACATTAGTTTTAAAGACTATAGAGTATATATACAGACACATTCTAATTAGAAAGTCAATCTTCTGATGATGCGTAGTTAGGAGGCTGCAAAGATTTTGCTATAACAAATCTTTACTGTAATAAGTAAGGTTCTGTGATGAACATTTTATGCATACATCATAATATATATCAGTGATTATTTCCTTAATCTAGATTCCCAGAAGAATTAGTTCAATAGATATATTTTTAAGGCTTTTTATACATATTGTCAAAATTTCCTTTAAATAGTGATTGCAACAATTTCTATTTTACCATCAATATAAATATATGTTTAACTTAAGTCTTACAGAAAACCTGTAAGGATAAAAAATTCCAGTATATCCTTTACAGAGATTTTCATTTTTAAAATAACTACATTTGCTGTATAAGTCTCTTGTTCCCTTAGTGTGTGTGTTTGTCTATCTCTCTACACATAGTATAAATATATATACTTAACTGTTATACAGTTAAGTGCTGTATAACAACATTTTAGTCTATGACTGCATAGATGACAATGATCTCATGAGATTACAATGAAGCTGAAAAGTTCCTATTGCCTAGTATCACTGTAGCTATCCTAACATTGTAGTACCGTAATGGCGAACCTTTTTATAAAAACTGCCCACTTTGGCCCTGGCTGGTTGGTTCAGTGGTAGAGTGTCGGCCTGGCGTGTAGAAGTCCCGGGTTCGATTCCTGGCCAGGGCACACAGGAGAAGCGCCCATCTGCTTGTCCACCCCTCCTCCTCTCCTTCCTCTCTGTCTCTCTCTTCTCCTCCCGCAGCCGAGGCTCCATTGGAGCAAAGATGGCCCGGGCGCTGGGGATGGCTCCTTGGCGCTGCCCCAGGTGCTAGAGTGGCCCTGGAGGGGCACAGCATCGCCCCCTGGTGGGCAAAGCGTCACCCCCTGGTGGGCGTGCCGGGTGGATCCTGGTCGGGCGCATGCGGGAGTCTATCTGACTGTTTCTCTCCCCGTTTCTAGCTTCGGAAAAATACAAAAAAAATAAAAAATAAAAACCTGCCCACTTTTGCAGTGCTGGTCAATCTGATCCCTCCCGCCCACTAGTGGGCGTTCCAGCTTTCATGGTAGGCGGTAGAAGAGCAACCAAATGGCACTACGATTGGCCCATCATGAAAGCTGGGTGTGTGGTAGACTATACCATCTAGGTTTGTGTAAGTGCATTCTACAATGTTCCTATAATAATGAAATCACCCAGAGATGCATTTCTCTGAATATATCCCCATCATTAAGCAATGCATTGCTGGCTATATCTGTATCTGTATTATTTATTTATTTGTATGCATGACTAATTAAAGTCATGTGAAGTCACAGACATAATGTACGCTCATAAACACCTTTTTTTTTTTAAGTGAGAAGCATCAACCTGTAGTTGTTTCCCTTTAGTTGCTTACTGATTGCTTCTCACACAGGCCTTGATGGAAGGAGGCCTGGGAGGGGCTCCAGCTGAGCCAGTGACCCCTCGCTCAAGCCAGCGACCTTGGGCTCTAGCCAGCGACCCTGGGGGATCACACTGATGGTCCCGCATACAAACTGGCTAGCCTGTGCTCAAGCCAACAAGCTCAACTCTAGCCAATGACCTCCAGGTTCCAAAACAGGGCCCTCACCATCCAGGGCCGACACTCAATCCACTGTGCCACCATTGGTTGAGTACCCATAAACACTTGTGAGTGCACTTCCTAAGAATAAGGTCATTGTCTTGCCAAACGATAACAAAAAATGAAATTAACATGAACTTAGAAGTTAAAAATTAATCTTCCTTTGAAATATTTCAGAGAAAGTTTATACTATTTATAATAAATTAAAATCCACATAACCTTCTATTAATTTCTTATCCAGATATTATGATAATTAAAGCTACGATTTACTCATCAGTCTAAAATACATGTTTAACAACTAGTTAGGATCTATTCTACTTGCCAAATATTATTGGAAATAGTCTGCATCTGAAAGGCCTAAATGAAAGGTCATTAAAAATAAGCAGTTTTACATTTAAAAATTCGGAATCATTGCCAATGCTCCCGAAAAGGAGAGTTTAGGAACTTGACTTACTATGGTACGTATGGGGAAAACAGCTGTGTTAGGCTTGCTTGCAGGTTTACCAGCTGTAAGCCCTTTGTGCAATTAGTGTGAGCACGTGACAGCACTATTATAAGGAAATAAGTACTTCCCCTCAGGGGTGATGAGATCAGATCATGCTCACCACTGAGAGATGCAGCTTGGTTTCCTGATCACTTGCCCTCCGCTGCAAAAAGAAGGTTTTTCTTTCCCCTTTTTTTTTTCTTTTTTTCTTTCTTCTTTTGGATTGCCTGTCTTTTCAAGCCCCCAATTAATTGGTATGGCTCACAGTTTTCTGGCTTCCCAGTTCCTTTACCGTCTGCCCAAATTCAGTGCGAATCTGCATGGCCACAACCACCAGTCTTACAGTACATGCCATTCAGGATTCAATAATAATAGGAATATATATATATTCCTATATAATTAACACATGTGTTGACTTACAAAGCATTGCTGAGGAACCCTTGAAAATAATTTGTAGGCTCTTAAAATTAAGTATACTAAGATTTTACACAATAAATTGCCTCAGTAAATATTTGCTCTATCCCTCCCTCCCTTAGGTTATAGGCAAAGTTAACAGACCCAAGCTGAGCACAATACCTCTGCCAGTGAGAGCCCACTCCTCTGTTTACAACATATGCAGGTGTGCAAATTCCATGGCACACATATGTGCAAATAGCTTACATGGATTTCCAATTGTAAGGAAAACAAAAGCAAAAAACCTAAATTTGTAGAAAACCAAAGAGGACACTGGATACTCAGAATTTAACTGGAGGAACTAAACACACAAGTGTAACATATTATCACTGTGAATACAGAATAACTTTTTCATTCAAGTGATAAAGTTTTACTAAAACTTTTGGCCTCACTGCTTTTTACTTTTCAAAATAAACAAAGAATACACTCTGCACTGTAAGAACACTGTATCTATTAATCATCTTATTACATTTCTGATTTCTGAGAGCAAGGAGACCAGAGGCAGCTGGCGGATTCTTTCCTTACCACCAAGCACTTTTTAAGGCTAACATTACCTTCCCATATTCCTCTTCTTTGCCCCAATAACTCTGTCCCCTACAGCCCCATCTCTGCCTCCTAGTTTTCTGTCATGAATAGTTGATCCTTATCAAAAAACCTTTGTTTCTGTTGGTCATGCTGTTCATGTTTTAATCAGCCATTACCTGTGCTCAGAGTATTAACAATGTAAACATTCAAGTCACTGCCAGAGTCTTGGAAAGCGAACACTTCCAGATGCCTATCAGGAGAGGGACAGGGCCTGCTGTTCTCCGAGGGCAGCGGATTGCTACCTGCACAGGCACTCCAACTGCTCAGGCAGGGAGAACAGAGAACTCTCCAGGGAAGTCTGGTTTACCCCGAGAGGCAAGTAAGACTCACCAGTGGATTCCTGATAGCTTTCTGTCACTATGTGTCTCATCTCTGATAATTAGATGGATTATAACAGTTTATAATGGCTGCATTGTTTTTATAAGGCTAGAAGATGGTTCATAATTACAATAAAATTTTAATAGGAAATTTAATAAGAAATTTCCTGGTAACAAAGGAGGATTTAGACAGAATTTTTATATCTAGATTATTGTGTTCAATGAGAAATGAAAAGACTATTTCTAAATTCCTTTCATCTTTTCCCAAACACAGTGTTAACCTGAAAGTCCAAAACAGGAGCTGTACATTTCAAAAAACGTTAGAACTACTACTCACTGGTAAGGAATTTACTCAGACTCATGTTTTGGTTGGTATCACCATGGGCAGAATAAAAGATATCAGAAGAAAAATTCTGGCACTCACCTTGGCATTCTGGCCATAGTATTTGATCTGTGCTGTAGAGAACAGCAAGACATTTTACTGGTTAAGTACCTGTTACCTATTGAGTTTAATTTGTAATTGGCACATCTAAGCTAACCAATAGCATTTAAAAAAAAAAAAAAAAGCCCTTAGCCTGACCAGGCGGTGGCGCAGTGGATAGAGCATTGAACTGGGACACAGAAGACCCAGGTTCAAAATTCTGAAGTCGCCAGATTGAGCATGGGCTCATTTGGTTTGAGCAAGGCTCACCAGCTTGAACCCAAGGTCGCTGGCTTGAGCAAGGGGTCACACAATCTGCTGTAGCCCCCTGGTCAAGGCACATATGAGAAAGCAATCAATGAACATCTAAGGTGCTGCAATGAAGAACTGATGTTTCTCATCTCTCTTCCTTCCTGTCTCTCTGTCCCTATCTGTCCCTCTCTCCATCTCTCTCTGTCTCTGTCACACACACAAAAAAAAAATCTGTAAAGTGCTCAGAATATATTTTTTAACTTAGTAAAATAAAATAAGATAAATTTTAACTTTGGAAATCTTATATTATAATTTGCCTTAAAATACTTTAAAATTACCATATTTCAAAATAGAATCTTATTTCTGCTTCATTTTTCTACTAAGTAAATAGGTAACATGAGTAATTCCTATATTTAAGTAAACTTATGCCTATTTTAAAAAATTATATAATTATATTTTTTAAGCACCAAACTAGAGGATCCCATTTACTAAAGCAAAGACTTCCGTTCATTTCATTCTGACTCCAGTCTTACACTCCTTTAAGTGCTCACTTAAAAAAATTTAAAAAAAGTAGTAGCTATGATAAGTCATTTGGGGGGGAGGGAAGACCTTATCCAATTCTCCGATCTACATGCCTTTTCAAGAGGACACCTCACTCACAATATGTAGGTCAAACTGTCTGATGCTGAGACCATCTCAGCCAGCATCACTAATTCTGCAGCAGGGACCAGAGGTCGGGCACCACGACTTCTCCCTTCCAACCTCTCCATCCAAACTGACCTCTCTCCCTACTCATAGCACCAGCTGCAGGGTCACTGGGCTTCCCAGATCATAATTAATTGTTTACAATGAAGGTGCTGCATTTGATCTAAAACCTCTCACACTCCCTCCCTCATGAGAAGACTGTTGTAGTGTATTCTACTTTGCAGCTACTGAAATGGAATCAGCAAAGCAAAAGGAAAATTAATATTCATAAAAAAAATTGAAGCAACATTCTGGCCTTCCCTCATCTTCTTTTTTTGAAACAAAGATGACACATAAAATTTAAAGTTCATAAATATGCATTGAGAAATATCTGTTGAGTGTAGCTGTGAAAGAATCAGAGAAAACTCTGGACGGGTAGAGAAGGTTTTCTTGCGTATTTGTTTTTAAAAAGGATAATTTATTAGTATGTGTTTACCCCTACACTTAGTACTTCTCTGGCCTCTAATATTAGAAGCCTGTTAGTATTTAGCACCAAGTAACACAGATGTTGTTTTGTCATAGATTAATCCTTTAACTTCTTTGGAAGAGCAATTATTGTAGAATAAGAACAATGATGACAAAAAAACAGTGAGTTGGGGTTTTCTCCCATTTTTTTAAATAACATTGTCTCTGTTTTATAGTAATTTGGCATATAATTTATCATAAATCTATAATAATGGATAACAATCTACTAGGCCATGCCTATGTAAGGGTTCTCAAGGTGTGGTCTCTGGAACAAGATCATCAGCATCACCTGGGAGCTCTTTAGAAGTGCCAATCACTGAGGCCCACTTAGACCCAAGGAATCAGAAACAAGGTGGGAGCCAGTCATGGGTGTTTTAACAAGACCTCCAGGTGATTCTGATGCACCTCATGTTTAAAAGCCAGTAGCCTAGTACACAATTGGGATATTCTAAATGTTAAACTAGCAGGGAGAAGAGGAGAGAGTAGGAGGGAGGGAGTGTAAGCACACACACAAGATGTGCAAAGTGCAGAACCAGCAATGCTCTACACCTGTTGCAGTAATATAATGTTAAAGTAATTAAATATATAGAAATATAGAAAAATATGGAAGCTATATAGAAATAATTCAGATATAATATTAAAAGCAATTAAGTAAATAAAGTTATGCCGTCTGGATAGGAATTAATCTAATGTGTACAGATATGATAGGCAGACTCTGCCTTTCTTGCAGGGTCCATAAGTGTGTGTGTGAAGTTCTATATAGAAAAGAAGTGGCTTGTATTTAGGTCATATATTTAGTCTTATATTTAGGTCATAACTCTGTAAATTAACATAAACAAGAAGGTTTCCTAGGAACACCTTAAAAGTGGCTTGATGTGAAATTTCTGTAGATTAACATAAAAAGGGCTCCCTTTGAGGAACTCCCCAAAAGGTAGGGCTGGAGGTGATAATCCTGTAGATTGATTGACACCTGTTAGAACAGTGGTCCCCAACCCCTGGGTTGCAGACCAGTACCAGTCTGTGGGCCATTTGGTACCGGTCCGCAGAGAAAGAATAAATAACTTACATTATTTTCATTTTATTTATATTTAAGTCTGAACAATGTTTTATTTTTAAAAAATGACCAGATTCCCTCTGTTACATCTGTCTAAGACTGACTCTTGATGCTTTGTCTTGGTCACGTGATACATTTATCCGACCCACCCTAAAGGCTTATCTGTGAAAACATTTTCTGACATTAAACCAGTCCATGGCCCAAAAAAAGATTGGGGACCACTGCTTTAGAAGGCCTAGTCCAGAAAAGGTACTAAAGCTAAGGGGCCCCCCCTGCTGAGGTAGGTGCCCAGACTTCAATGTTGAATGTGGACTGTCTCCACACTGCTCTGACCAAGAACAGCTGAGAGGAGCATGAGGACAGGGCTCCTTAACTGTACCAGGCACACCAAAGGATTCATGAGTAATAAACTGCTAGTGTGACTCTTGCAACTAACTTGTGGGTCGGTTGTGTCTTTCCTCCGGTGGCAGTGGGTCTCAGCACTGATAAGTAGAATCCTCACAGTCACCTCAAGAGTAGTCTCAAAGAGGCTGCCAGCCCTACTGTTAAGCAGGAGTGTCCCACTGTGCAGAGACGTTGAATAGGGGACACCTGATCTACGTAGAGCTCATGCTCTACTGGGACAACACCATATTCTAAACATAGTCATTCATGCATGCCTGAGAATAGCCTGTGTAAGGTAAGCATAACAAACAGATTACTTTGGGGTTTTTTTTTTGGGGGGGGCGGTTTGTTTGTTTTTCCAAGTTATTTTGACATTTAATTACGTTGCATACCCATCACCCAAAGTCAAATTGTCTTCCGTCACCTTCTATCTGGTTTTCTTTGTGCTCCTCCCCTACCTTACTCCCTCCCTCTCCCCCGCCCCCACTCTGTAACCACCATACTCTTGTCCATGTCTCGTAGTCTCATTTTTGTGTCCCACCTATGTATAGAATCATAAAGTTTTTAGTTTTTTCTGATTTACTTATTTCACTCAGTATAATGTTATCAAGGTCCATCCATGTTGTTGTAAATGATCCAATGTTGTCATTTCTTATGGCTGAGTAGTATTCGATAGTATATATGTACCACATCTTCTTTATCTAGTCATCCATTGAAGGGATTTTTGGTTGTTTCCATGTCTTGGCCACTGTGAACAAAGCTGCAATGAACACAGGGCTGCATGTGTCTTTATGTACCCAGGTTTTTGAGTTTTGGGGGTATATACCCAGTAGAGGGATTGCTGGGTCATAAGGTAGTTATATTTTTAGTTTTCTGTAATTTCTTCTATAATGGTTGTACTACTTTACATTCCCACCAACAGTGGATGAGGGTTCCTTTTTCTCCACAGCATCTTCAACACTTGTTATTACTTGTCTTGTTGATAATAGCTAATCTAACAGGTGTGAGGTGGTATCTCATTGTAGTTTTGATTTGCATTTCTCTAATAACTAATGAAGATGAGCATCTTTTCATGTATCTGTTGGCTATTTGTATTTCTTCCTGGGAGAAGTGTCTGTTCATGTCCTCTTCCCATTTTTTTATTGGATTGTTTGTTTGTTTGTTTGTTGAGTTTTATGAGTTCTTTGTATATTTTGGATATTAGACCCTTATCTGAGTTGTTGTTTGAAAATATCATCTCCAATTTAGTTGGCCATCTGTTTGTTTTGTTGTCAGTTTCTCTTCCTGTGCAAAAACTTCTAAGTCTGATGTGGTCCCATTCATTTATCTTTGCCTTCACTTCTCTTGCATTTGGAGTCAAATTCAAAAAGTGCTCTTTATAACCAAGGTCCCTGAGTTTAGTACCTATGTTTTCTTCTATGTACTTTATTGTTTCAGGTCTTATATTTAGGTCTTTGATCCATTTTGAATTAATTTTAGTACAAGGTGACAAACTGTAGTTGAGTTTCATTCTTTTGCATGTGGCTTTCCAGTTTTCCCAGCACCATTTGTTGAAGAGGCTTTCTTTTCTCCATTGTGTGTTGTTGGCCCCTTTATCAACATATATATTTGACCACATATATGTGGTTTTATTTTTGGGCTTTCTATTCTGTTCGATTGGTCTGAGTGCCTATTTTTCTGTACAATACCATGCTGTTTAATTGTTGTAGCTCTATAATACAATTTGAAGGCAGGAATTGTAATGCCCCCAGCTTTGTTCTTTTTTCTTTAGGATTACTTTAGCTATTCAGGGTTTTTTATAGTTCCATATAAATCTGATGATTTTTTGTTCCATTTCTTTAAAAAATGCCATTGGAATTTTGATGGGAATTGCATTGAATTGTATATTGCTTTGCATAATATGGTCATTTTGACTATATTTATTCTTCCTATCCAAAAACAAGGAATATTTTTCCATTTCATTGTATCTTTTTCGATTTCCGTTAACAATGCTTTGTAGTTTTTATTATACAGGTCATTTACATTCTTTGTTATGTTTATTCCTAGGTATTTTTGTTGTTGTTGCAACCATGAAGGGGATTATTTTTTTGAGTTTGTTTTCTGATGTTTCATTGTTGGCATATAAGAAGGCAATGGACTTTTGTATATTAATTTTGTATCCTGCGACCTTACTGTATTGGTTTATTGTTTTCTAGTAATCTTTTTGTGGAGTATTTAGGGTTTTTGATGTATATAGGATATCATCTGCTAAAAGTAAAACCTTTACTTCTTCTTTTCCAATATGAATGCCTTTTATTTCTTTTTCTTGGCTGATTGCTCTGGCTAGAATTGCCAGCACTACGTTAAATAAGAGTGGAGATGGTGGACAACCCTGTCTTCTTCCTGATTTGAGGAGAAAAGTCTTCAGTTTTATGCCATTTAATATGATGTTAGCTGATGGTTTATCACAAATGGCCTTTATTATGTTGAGATATTTTCCTTCTATACCCATTTTGTTGAGTGTTTTAAACATAAAATTGTGTTGTATTTTATCGAATGCCTTTTCTACATCTATTGATAAGATCATGTGGTTTTTGTTCTTTGTTTTGTTGATATGGTGGATTATGTTAACCATTTTATGTATGTTGAACCATCCTTGTGATTCTGGGATGAATCCCACTTGAACATGATGTATTATTTTTTTAATATGTTGTTGTATTTGATTTGCTAGTATTTTGTTTAGCATTTTAACATCTGTATTCATTAGCGATATTGGTCTGTAGTTTTCTTTTTTTGTGCCATCCTTGCCTGGTTTCAGTATGAGGGTTATGTTGGCCTCATAAAATGTGTTTAGTAGTATTGCTTCTTCTTCAATTTTTTGGAAGACTTTGAGTAGAATAGGAACCAAGTCTTCTTTGAATGTTTGATAGAATTTACTAGTATAGACGTCTGGCCTTGGACTTTTATTTTTGGGGAGGTTTTTTAATAGTTTTTTCTATTTCCTCCCTGCTAATTGGTCTGTTTAGACTTTCTGCTTCTTCATGACTCAAGTCTAGGAAGATTGTATTGTTCTAGGAATTTATCCATTTCTTCTAGATTGTTGAATTTGGTGGTGTAATAGTTTTTTACAGTATTCTACAATAATTCTTTGTATATCTATGATATCTGTGGTGATTTCTCCTCTTTCATTTTGGATTCTGTTTATATGAGTCCTTTCTCTTTTCTCCTCTTGCCAAGGGTTTGTCAATTTTGTTGATCTTTTCAAAGAACCAGCTCCTTGTTTTATTCAGTTACTTCTGGGATCATTTTTCTGTCTCTAGTTGTTGAACTTGTTGAAATTTTGGGGAGAGGTATCGGGAGCCCTTCTCACGGCACCATTTTTCACAAACATTACTTTGAAAGTAATCACATTGACTATTTACCAAGTGTTGTGTGAAACGGCTAGCCAATATTTACTTAGCATTTTGTCACTCACAAAGGTGAAAGCACTTTTTAGAGAATGTCATTCAGAGCTTTCCATATAAGACTCAGTGAAATGACATCATTGGCCCATTTTCCATCTCTGCTACTTATTCTAGCAATGTAAACTTTGCCCAGTGTTAGTATCAGGATTCTTCAGCTTTCATGTCTATGAAATAGGAATAATAATAGTGCCTTCTTTTTGGGGTTGTTATGAAGATTAAATGAGGTAGTACATGTAAAGTATTTAGAAAAGAGCCATAGTAAATGTGCATGCCAGTCACATAAGCAAATATCACAATTATTATAATAATTGCCATTGTCCTCAGGCTGGAAAATTGGCCTGAGCTCAGAGTTTTAGTGGGTCCTGCTCTGACTCTAACCATACCCCTTTCTTTTTGTCTTTTTTTTTTTTTTTTGACAGAGACAGATAGAGACAGGAAGAGAGAGAGGAGAAGCATCAATTCTTTGTTGTGGCATCTTAGTTGTTCATTGACTGCTTTCTCATATGTGCCTTGACCGGGGGGCTAGAGCAGAGCGAGTGACCCCTTGCTCAAGCCAGCAACCTTGGGTTTCAAGCCAGTGACCATGGGATCATGTCTATGATCCCATGCTTAAGCCAGTGACCCTGCGCTCAAACCAGATGAGCCTGCGCTCAAGCCAGTGACCTCAGGGTTTTGAACCTGGGTCCTTTATGTCCCAGTCCGATGCTCTATCCACTGTGCCACTTCCTGGTCAGGCTAACGATGCCCTTTTCCATGTAGTAATGAACCTGCAGGACCCAGACGATGTGTCCACCCAGAACCTATCTCATTTTACTCTCCATTTAAACCTATGCCCAGAAGTCTGGAATTTCCTGTCTAAAAAGCCTTATGTCTGTGTTCAGGAAGAGGCCCTCTTCTTTACACTGTCTCCCTGAGGTTAGACCAAGGAGCTGGTGTGTGAACCCCAGGTCCTGGGGGGTGGCCAAGGGCGTCTGGAACAAGACATGTAAGGGAGTATAAACCAGAGGGTGGGAGTGTTAGAGTGCAAGTGTCTGACAGTAAACTTCTGGATTGTCAAGGCATCCATTCAAAGACATTCGTATCCAATAGCATGTTGCCAGCCGTAGGAACCAGCTATGAGTAAAACAACTAGATTCAGAACCAGGCTGCACCACCCACAAAGCTCCCTTTCAGAAGGTCCAGGGTAATCTAGATAACTGACCACTTGAGTCACCCTGATTTTTCTTAATGGTACCCTACTCTAACTTCCACTCTTATGCTTTAAATTCACCAATAAAGAATGAGCCGGCAAAGCTCTAGGCTCCCTACCCCAAACCCAATAAAAGCAGAGCCCCAGATCCAAACTTGCTCATGCTTTCTTTCTCTTTGTCTACCCATGACCTGTGTCATCCTCAGGCATGTCCTACCTATACCTGGCTCCAGAGCCTGTGAATAATAAATCTTTTAGCCCTGGCTGTTTGGCTCAGTGGTAGAGCGTCGGCCTGGCGTGCAAGGGGTCCCGGGTTCGATTCCCGGACAGGGCACACAGGAGAAGAAGCGCCCATCTGCTTCTCCACCCCTCCCCCTCTCCTTCCTCTCTGTCTCTCTCTTCCCCTCCCGCAGTGAGGCTCCACTGGAGCAAAGATGGCCCCGGGCGCTGGGGATGGCTCCTTGGCCTCTGCCCCAGGTGCTAGAGTGGCTCTGGTTGCAACAGAGTGACGCCCCAGAGGGGCAGAGCATCACCCCCTGGTGGGCAGAGCGTCGCCCCCTGGTGGGCGTGCCGGGTGGATCCTGGTCAGGTGCATGTGGGAGTCTGTCTGACCGTCTCTCCCTGTTTCCAGCTTCGGAAAAATAAAAAAAAATAAAAAAATTATAAATCTTTTATTTTCCCAAAGTTCCCCCATGGTGGTTGCTTACAGTCACAGTAAGAACCATAAGGCCAGGTCCAGCTACAACAATGGCTCCAGTTGGGGCAATGCCTGTGGGGGCTGCCACAGGGAGTACGGGCCCAGCTGAGTGCTTCAGGCATTCCTAGCTGACAGCCACAATATCCATAGGCTGAGAACAACAAAAAACAGGAATCTATATGCATACATGAGAAGCCCCTGAAAGCACAGGGAAAAAAAATTAGAATGGAGCCTCCCAAAACTTACACTCCCACACGGGAGAGAGTAAGTCTCAGTAGTTCCAGCATGCTAAATGCCAAGATGCTGTTCTCTATTATGATGAAATTATATATGTTAAATGAATATAATGTATTTTATTTACCAGTCTTCTATACTGGTTAATGAGTTTTAAATACGTAGGTAAATGGTATATGGACCTATGTTTACACTACGTTCCACAAGATAGGGATAGTTCTGAGTATAAAAAAAAACAAACAGCAAACATTAAAAATAATAAAAGAAGATGGTTCTATAACTCTTTATCATCATCCTTGTACTTTATTTTGGGCTTCATATCAACCAAATACAGGCATCTCTCCAATATTAATTGTGAAGAATAATAAAAATGGAGTGGGAGCTGCCACCCCAGGGGAACAGGCTTCACGTCTTATTCCTCAGACCTTTGGAATGTTAAATTGGGCAAAATAACGTGTGGACTGGGCCTAAAGCAGGACTGTCCGGCAAATAACTGTTTCCAAAAAGAACAATAAAGGAGATATAAAAACTAAAGACATTCTTTGGAATTAGCATCACTCTGGTAATGTATCTGCACCTAGAAAAAGTCCTGTTCATGTAATTGTTTCCTTTCCCTTTCTCATAAATACCCCTTGCCTTGACCTTCTAATGGAAACACCATTTGGATGTCTGCCTGAATCGATACTTTCTGATTACCTATTCTTTAGAATTCAAATAAATACTTGTTGCATTTCACTTTAGCCTTTTATTTTTAGGTTAACATATCATATATAGACATAATTCAATATGGTGTATCTCTAATGTTTCTGACCAACACTTTACTATAGTCAGTAAAGCTATATAGTACACTTCCTATAAAAAACATTGTACATCAGGAGGCAAAAGAAACACACACAAAAACACTCCAGCAGCTATAAGGGCTAGCTATGTGAAAAATGTCAGTGCTGTCAGACCACAGCCTGCAATGACTTTTGTAAGGTATATTCCCCGCCGAGGAAGAAAGAAGGGCATAACCACCAAGTGTGGAATAGCAAAAGCTTTATTCAGACCGCATCCTGGACAAGGTTCTCTGGTCTGCAAAATGGGCCAGAGAAGTTGTGCGGATTTTCCTGCCTGGGGGATAATTTATAGCGTCTGTAGGGTGGTTGGGTTAGTATGACATGGCAAAATTTCATTGGCTGACAGACAGTCATTCTTTTTCAAAGGGCTCCGGACCGTTTCTTTTTGGTGGGCATGGGTGTGGGCAGTTCCAGCCAAAGTTCCTGGGCCTGGTTCCTCATGTGACCTTCCCACATTGCCAACCGACCTCACAACTTTACCAAAATGAGTGCCCCAAAAGTGTGAGGTAGAATCTGCTGAGACTACACCTAGGCTTGACCTGGGGTCCTCAATGTTTAAGCAGTAAACCCTAATGCCACCAAACTCCTCCCAAGCCTATCACTTTGTATAGTCCTCAGTGTAATCCACCTGCATAGTCTTCCCAATGCCTGAACAAAGGACTTGCCTTCCCTGCCCTTCTTTTCAAAGCCTTTTCATTCAGTTCTCTACTCCATTATTAAAGTCCCTACATCCTCAACCTCCACAGAGAATAATCCCTCATCTGCCTGGTGGTAACTAGAATCTGTCTCCCCTATAAGACAACATATGTACTGCAGTCCTTTCAGAGTCTGGAAGGAAGAGTCTGAGTTTTTCTAAACCCCATTGTTACTTCTATGACACATCTCTTCCACTTGCATGTGAAAAACATTTTCACCTTGACAAATAGACTCTAAAACTCTAGCATTTCTATCATTTCTAGCCATATCTCACCTCCTCCCTTCCCCACTCCCAACACATAAGCCCCTATACTAGTGCTACTCAAAATGTCCATAGGCCCTGGCCAGTTGCCTCAGTGCTAGAGCATTGACTTGGCATGTGGAAGTCCCAGGTTCAATTCTTGGCCAGGGCACACAGAGTAACCACCGGCTTCTCCACCCTTCTTGCCTCCTATACTCTCTCTCTCTCTCTTCCCCTCCCACAGCCATGGCTCGGATTGGTTCTAGCAAGTTGGCCCCATGGCCTCACCTTAGTCGCTAAAGTAGCTCAGCTGCTAAGCAACAGAGCAGTGGCCCCAGACGGGCAGAACATCTGGGTTTGTCGGGGGGGGGGGATCCTAGTTGGGGCACATGTGGGAATCTGTCCCTCTGCCTCTCTGCCTCTCACTTAGTAATAAAAAAAAATGTCCATAGACTACCTCCTTTCTGAAACTGGTTTACAAGTAAATAACTACAAAAACTGGAAATAAACTTTTAGAACTTGACTACAATTTGACACCAGTGAATTTCTCTGTGAACAATACAGGTGCTATCTTCTTCTACCAAAAGTGTTGCTCAAACTTTAATGTGCATATAAATAACTTGAGGAATCTTGTTTTAAAACTAGATTCAGTAGTATGGGATGGGCCTAAGACTGCATTTCTGATGAGCCCCAAGTGATCATGATGCTACTGGTCCAAAAGTCCACTTTGAATAGTGAGGCTTCAAACAACTTAATTAGCCAGCCATGCTGTTTCATATGTCTGTATTTTGCAAATGTTTCTCAAATTTTACAAACCAAACCTCTGCACTTACTATCACCTCTTTTTAGAGTCACTGCTACTCACAGGCTGTGCACCCTTGGAAAGTTTAATTAACTTCCTTGTGCTGCACTTTCCTCTTCTTTTTATGGGAATAATAATTCTAAGTACTTCATAGGCTTGTTGTGAGGCTCAAATGGATGAACTAATGTAAACATCACATAATGCTTGACTATGTTAGCCTTTTTTTCATTCCTGCCTTATCCACTTGGCAAACTCCTGTTTAACCTTAAAGTCTTGTTCAAGTATCACTTCTTCAAAGCTATTTTGACATTCTCCCAACTCAGACGGTCTGAACCACTTGCTCTTTTGTGGCCTTACTACACTTTATAAACTAACTCACTTGCTGAAATATCCTGACTGAATATAATTATTTACATGTTTCCCTTTCATATCCTACTGTGCATATCTTAAGAGCAAGAATTTCCTTCATCTCCTCTGTATCCTTACAACAAAGCACGTTATCTGGCAAAATTTTAAAAAACTGACTGAATTTTGCTGTGAATTACTATGAATCAGTCTTATAAAGCTTTCTAGGCAAAACAAGAGTCATAAACTGTTATCCTCAAAACCACAACATGTCATTATATTTCATTGGAAAATTTTTCTCTTTTTAAGAAATAAAATCAGTCATGAAGAATCACTTTAAACCACTTATCTAAGACTTAGGGCTTAGAGTTCTGTGACAATTACAAATCACTAATTTTGCAGTGAGAAAAAGGAGAAAAGAGAAATACGGGAGCTATTTTTAACAAGAAGTCTTTGGGGTGCTCACTTGTCTTTTAACGTGCAACACTTAAATGCATAAATCTTGAAATTTAATGTTGTAAATTTCTCCATTCTACCAATATATGATATACGCTTTGACTAAAAAGTAATTACTCTAGCATAAATACGAGGAAATTCCATCAGCAAATAATCTGACTTAGTCCTTTATAGGGTCCTTATTTTTAAAATAAATATAAACAAACAGTAGTTTGGAATGAAGTACAACCTCTGAGTGATATTTAGGGGAGAGCATGAAACACTGTCTCCCTCCCCCACCCTCCTGAAACACACTAGACTAGAGGCTCTAGAAACCCTTGTTTTCTAAGAGGAAGTGAGGGGAGATTAAGAAGTAAGATTCCCTGGAGTGAAGCCCTGTAAGACCACTTTCCCAAGAACTATTTGCACGTCTTTGAATGAGTTTCTTTATGTCATCTTGCCTTTATGTCATCTTTGCCCCAGCAGTGGAAGATGGTACAGATAGATTCATTTAGAAAAGAGAGGAAATTCATGTTTTTAGTTCCTTTATCCCCCAAACTTTTCCAGCCTAGGAGCCTTGTTCCCCTCACCGTGGTTTTTCAGCGGAGGCAGAGTGGGGTGCAGATCTTTATTACATTCATTCCGTTCCGTGCAGCACTCGATGGATCTTCTTTGATGAGGAATGGGAGTGTCCTAAAATTGAACCCAGAATACTATTTAGTGCCTGTTCTTGAAATTTCATAGGCACATCTTCTAAAACTTAATAAATCAATATTTAGATAACTCACTTAAAATTCTTAAATAGTTTGAAAATATTGTTTTCTGCTAGGTCATTGATTTCAAATGATCAGGTATGATCTTACTGCAATGTCTGCATTTCAACAAAATCCCTACTGCACTGTGCACACTACAAACAGAGGAAGAAAACTTGGTTTCACGCAATTCACTAAAATGGAATTTGAGAACAAAGATTCTAACGGGACACTACGCCAGAAGTTAACAGCACAAATAAAAGTAATATTTAATTTCAAAATGAAGGGAGAACTGGACCAATGAGAATGTTCAAATATTTTTTCCAAATTACTAAAAACAGGCTAGTCAAAAAAGTAAAATACCCACACATTTGTTTTATCTTACTTGAAATGTGACTGATATCTTGCCAAGGAAAGGTAACAAAGTGGAATCGAGTTTCTTCCTTACCCGGCACTGAAAATCTGAGCCTTCGAGTCCCAGACATCCAGAAGTGACCACAGGCATCCCCGAGTCATCTTCTTCTATCATCGTGAAACAGTATCCGTCTGTGCTGAAGACCAAACAGGCAAAGTGAGTGTGTGAGTCACAGTGTGTGCAGGTAAGAGTGTGAGTGTGAGTGTGTGTAGGGGGAAGCCAATGAAGATGGCCATTATTTGTTTTATTACAAACAAGGCGACGTTCGATGATCATTACAAATTACAATCTGTTGAGAATCCCAAAACTTCCTTTCATGAATGTTGACTTAATTATCATAAAACATTTGGTAATATCTCCTCTGCCCAGAAACATGCAAGAAAGAAGTTTTCAGAATTTCCATAAAAAATATACCATTAATGACCATACACAACAATTACTAAATACTTATTTTGGTCTTTGGCAGGGATCTCTTCTAAAAATCTAGAAAAACAACTCTGTGAAGAAGGTGGTAATATTCATACCTTCTACACGAGGAAACTGAGGCTCTGAGTAATTTCTCAACCGCTAGTGAGAGAGGCATAGCAGAGATCTAAACCATTGTGGGTAAACATCTATACTGGTTCTACTTGCTCGCAGGTTCTGAAGTAAGCTTCTCCCTTACTAAAGCACTCTAACTAAGGAGGGGTAGGAGTTGGGATCAGCACAGCATAAGTGAGGTGACTAAGATTCCGCCTTTGGGCTCTTCTACTTCTGGACTGGCCTGTTATATGAAAACATCAAGTTTCATTTTAAGATTTCCAGACTTAAGTTGGGGGTGGGGTAAAAATGAATAACAGAAAGAAGGGGTTTTAACAAGGTCCTAGAACAACATTTTTCAAACTTTTTCATCTCATGGCACATATAAACTAATTACTAAAATTCTGTAGTACATCAAAAAATATTTTGTTTTTGCCAGTATAACAAAAAAAAAATAGGTATAATTTTGATTCATTTACAGCGGACAGCCATTTTTGTGTTGGCTGTTGTCATTTTTAAATTTGACAGTCTAAGGAAAAAGAAGTCAGTGCCCCAGACTAAATAGTCAGGTACTGCATGATTTAAAAATTCTTGCAGCACACTGGTTGAAAATTGCTGCCCTAGAAGGTAAAAAACTATAATTTTAATTTGTCTTGGTTTTCAGATTACAAAGTATTTTTACTTATTCTATCACATTTAATCCTCTCAACAACAATGAGAAGTAATATTATTTCTATTTTATGGATAAGGAAATTAAAGTTATGAGAGTCTAATAAGTAAACATTTATAGAATCAGGCCTTGAGTCAAGAACCTCCTGTTTTTATCCCACACATTTTCCCATTATCCTCTCCCGGGACTAAAAATGAAAAACAACTACTATGCATAGAACTATTTATAAACAAACAGCACTGTCCTTACGAGTTTGAATGATGAAAGCAAGCAGACCCTCCCCCTCCATGTAATTCATACGACCCTACTGCATGTGCGAAGAAATAAAGGACTAAACTACATTTCCATCTTTTCCTCATATACATGCATGCTCAGTATCCAAGACAGATATGATAATGGCAGGTCTAAAAAGGGAGGAAAGCACTAAGCACGGTCTTTCTGGGCGGGTCTGTCTGGGTCAGTGGAGCAGCATTCTGCCATACCTTAGCCCTTCAGTTATCATCAACACCCTTAGAATTGTTTAGTTGGTTTATAAGCCTCAAGTGATCCAAAACACCTCAGTTTATAAGAACTAGCATAGCCAAGTTCAAATATACCACTGAATGGCTGGGTAGGGCCGATGATAAATCTTTTTGTTAGACTAAGGTCAAACGCATGAATACAGCTGTGGAAGAAAGACTATCTCAGAACAGCCCATGCTCTGAATTCCTTGCGGTTCTTAGCCAATATACTAAGATTGTTATGAAAGCATGTAAACACTGAAGGCAATAAATAAAAAAGCTGTCCCTTAGGAATTTACTTTAAACAATATAAGCAAACAATACCCATATGGGGTTTTTTTATTCCTTTCCTACACTTTTAAACTATATGTGTAACTTACATTCCCATCAAAAATAAAATTCAGGACACTTATTTGAGGAATCCAATGAACAATGTGAACTGAGGAACGGTACTGAGACAGAGGAGGGATCAAAGGGACCAGAGAAAAAGAGGACAGAGGGAAAGGGGATGATAGGAGGGGATAATCCTGAAGGAAAGGGGGGAGGGTGCTGTAGGGAGGGGGGCAAGGGAGATGTTGAGGGGAATACAGGGGAGGGGGGAATGCATTCAGGGCAACACTAGAATCTATGTAAACACAATAAATTAAAATCAATAAAAAATGTAAAGTTTAAAAATATGCAATTAGAAAAAATAAATCAAAATAAAATTTAAAATAAATAAATAAAATTCAGGAATTATTAGAAACAAAGTCATCTTTATTTTCTGACATTAGGAATCCATAGAGGCTAGAAAAGTTGATTTAATGTATAAAATCCAAAAAATAAAAAACTGATTTCTCCTTAATCATAACTTCCCCCTGCTCAAAATCTGAGTATGGAAATGTACTTTGAAGCAATTTACAAGAATCAAGAATGAGACTAGAAAAACCTGATAAAGCTGTTAGTAAGTTATCATTTCAATGTCCTAGAAAATATAAAGAAACTTCAGGGAGAGTAATTTCAATCTTTAAAAATATACTCCCTTGCCTGCAAAGAAGGGTGGAAATAAAATTATAAAGAGAGGATGCAGAGGGAGAGAGACCCCGGAGAAGAGTCCTGTCCCTTACGTCATCAATTCAGATAAGAATCAATTATTTACTTGAGTAAAAGCAACAGGGTGAGAGAATCATTTCAAGTGCATATTCCCTGCAACAAAGCAAAAAATAATTTATAAGCTTCTCGTTGAAACTGTTAGCTAGTAAGGAACATTAACTGAAAACTTGCACTAAAATTACAGAAGTTTAAGAATTTCTTGAGAACTTTCAACCCTCAAGCAAGCACAAATGTAAACAAAGCCGGTGCTCCAGAGGCAGAGCGGAACCACACCGCCCACCAATGAAAGACGGCCTTCGAATGGCAAAGAAGGCTGCCATTACCATGGCTCCTCTGGACACTCTGTTGTCTTGTTGTCACGGTAAGTTTGGTTTTGATATGCATTATATAGATTATTACCCCATCATTCTCAGGGTGTTGAAAGTGATAATAAGAATATCTGAAGAATCATGAAAGAAACAAAAGCAGAAATCATTTAGACAAAAGTGAAAATGGTAATGTGTATACAGGAATGTAGGATCAATCATTTGATTCCAGTAGGGATTATGAATTTTACAAAAAGACAACTGATATAACACTTCAAAAATGCTGCCTCTTATAAGCAAAGAAAAGTAATTGACAAGAATGGAACAAGAAGTTGCATACCTACATGATTGGCCACCAATGACGAAATGCCTCTTCACATAAGTTAATGCATGAAAAGGCAAAACATTAGAAAATCTGAAAGTCCCGTGAGGTCAAAGTAGTGACAGTAAAACTTTTGTTACAACCCTGAGAGGGTGCTACAGATTCAAGCTCCCTGGTTCTGCCCAATAGTGCAAAAGCCAATGAGTGTCTGGAGCATCTAGAAAGATCATCAGGCAAATAGCTGCCACAGGAGATTTCTGGCGTGCCCAAGTGAACACAGTAAGAAAGAAAGGGGTACTTCTGGCTTCAAGTTTTGAGTGACTAAGTGATACTCTTTCAGGTGGGTGTGTGTGTGAACAGGACCTGCAAGTTTGGGATCTTCTCATTTACAGTCAAATGCATTTATAAACAGCCTTTTGGATCAAAATCATTTATTAGTTTTTACTAATAAATGGTAGGAAATCATTTCATAAAATGTCCAAAATTGTACTGACAACATCCTTATTGAAGGTACTCTGGTCACTGTTTTATTTTACTGACTATAGTGTTCATAAGGTTTACCCTCACCTCCATCCCTTTTAACTCTATTCTTTCACTAAGAGCTCATGTTCCTGTATTGGGAACCCGAGGGCTGTTCAGAAACATCACCAGCACAGTGGAAAAGAAGCTATGATAGAACTTTTCCTCTAATAAGATTAGATCTTTATAAAGATAAATCTAATTATAAAATAATTTTTAAGTATGAATTAAAAAGTTTACTGTCATTCAGTGTGATAGTAAGTTTAAAAGCATTTTAAAAATTAAAAATTATTAAATTACTTTAAATTGTTTTTTAATTACGAATGGTTTAAAATTTTGCTCTTGACAAAAATTAGAGACATGGAGATATTCTCCAATGCATGTGTCCACAAGGATTAATATTTCTCTTGACTGATCAATATGTAGTCCAATATGTTTTTCAGTATGTCAGAGATACTAGAAGTCTTAACTTTTTCATATTTCTTTTTAAGTTTCAATCAGAATAGATCTGAAAAGACTGCTGGGTTTTTGATAATTTGAAAATAGGCCCCTGAAAACATTGTCTTCTCAAGTATCTATTTCACATTCAAGAGAATAAAGAAAGTTTTCAAAGTTTTCTGTCCTAGGTAAACTCAAAGATACATGCACTTTTAGAGTTACCATTTAAATCATGTAGAAGTTAGGCGGCTGACTAAAGCAGCTTAAAGCTGCTTAGAGCTTTCAACAGTACATTTCACAAACATTCATCGCAAGCGCTGTGAGTGACGCTGAGTGAGCAGCCAAGAATGCCAGGGGAGAGCGCTGGAGCCTGTGCTCTGGAGACTTCCTAGTTTGTGAATAGCACCACGGATGCCAGCAGAGACAAAGTAACTTAACTTCACGTGACACGGATAAAAATCACAAGCTGGTCAAGTGTTTTCTAGTGAAGGGGGGAGGGAAAAGAGAAGAAGGTTGGGGAACAGTAATGACTTAAAGTAATAGAATCATTTTTTTGTTTTGTTATTGTTTTTTCCTTATCATCTTCTGTGGGTGGATTCCCACAGTGGTGGAGAAAAAGAGGATAAAAATATAAGGCTACTACTGATCCTCTTCTCTGGCTTTTCTTCTGAGGAGTCACAATCCTGGGGGAAGTGAAGTGATAGCATTATGATAGTTTCAATATCAGAGGTAACCTTTTCACTATTTTATCCTTGAGGATGTGTGAGCATCAGACACCCTTCTCTGGCAGCTATACCAAGTGATCTAGTATTCTGTTCACTAGCCCCCTGCCCCTGGGGAGGTACGAGATATTTTGAATTTGTCTCAATTTTTATATTAATAGGGCTTTTGTATATTCTCACTCTTACCACCCTGTGCAGGTTTGTTCAGTACCTGTCACCCAGACTGCTCTGAGAGCCTTCTGAGAAGGGGGGAGGGGGCTTCCCTCTCCCGTTCTGAATTCTAGCCATTCTGCCTGATAAATCTTGCATTGTTCTTCTCTGCTCAAAAATCTCCAATGGTTTTTTATGTATGATTTTAAAGAGCTCTACCTGATTCCTTTTCTATTAAGTCCAACAACAAATGGGCCCATTTAACATACTCATTTATGACTAGTGAGGAGCATAAAAGGAGAGTTATTCCTTGTAAAAACTTCATAAGGAAATTTGAAATCATAGCCTCTCCCATCCAAATTGTAAGTTCTGATGCAGGACCCACAAGTCTTATAACTGTGTTGGTTTAAATTCGATATCTTTTACTGAAGAAAAAGAAGAGATCTTAAAGCTCAATGTTCAGATGGCCTAGGCAACAGTGGGATAAACTAGATGCAATGAAAGGTGTATGAACAAATGAGAACAGTGTACACTTTAAACACTCTGAGACCCTGGGTCAGGAGCACCTGTCTAAAAACTCATATACCACCATATTCAGCAAGAGGTTTAGAAGCCCTGGGTTAACAGAAACTTTGTAGAAAGACTCACAGTCCCTAAGCTTCTCCTTCCAGCCTTTGTGACTATATGACCAGCAGCCCTCACCATGCAGGTTCAGGTTCCCATTGGATTCGGGCTGGGGGTAAAGGAACTGTGGGGCCAGAAAATGGTGGGCCATTCCCTTTATTCAAGTCTCGTACTGGCGGATGAGCAAACAGGCAGGGAAGACGGCTTCCCTCTCAGTCAGGGCTTCCAAAGCCCGACTCATTCTCCAGACTCTTTGGGACTCCTAGGCCCTCACAAGCCTGAGCAAGGCTTCCTCTCTCTCTGCACTCTTCCGCAGAACAGGCTGGGGGGGGGGGGGGGCTTTTCCAGCAACCATAGCAAACAATCGCCCCTCCCAATCAGGAAGGCAATTCACAATTTGCAACCTGCCGCCCTGAGGGCAAGCACTGCAGCAGGGGTCCCCAAACTTTTTACACAGGGGGCCAGTTCACTGTCCCTCAGACCATTGGAGGGCCGGACTATAAAAAATACTATGAACAAATCCCTATGCACACTGCACATATCTTATTTTAAAGTAAGAAAAGAAAACGGGAACAAATACAATAATTAAAATGAAGAACAAGTAAATTTAAATCAAGAAACTGACCAGTATTTCAATGGGAACTATAGGCCTGCTTTTGGCTAATGAGATGCTCAATGTGCTCCTCTCACTGACCACCAATGAAAGAGATGCCCCTTCCGGAAGTGCAGCGGGGGCCGGATAAATGGCCTCAAGGGGCCGCATGCGGCCTGCTGGGCCCGTAGTTTGGGGACCCCTGCACTGCAGCCTCTCATAGACCATACACATATGGTGCTGCCCCTTACAAGTGAGCAAACCTAAAAAAAAGTATTTGTTTACTCAACAGTGACTCTTCAAAGTCCAGTTGGAGGCTGATTGGATTATATAGGCAGCCTGGTGTCGTTTACATATCCTTTGTGCCAACATCTGATATGATTTATTACACCTGTAACTTTGGAAAACTGCCCACGCAGGAGTATTCTTGGTCAGATCTCAGTAAGATAAATAAGGAAGTATTTAAAACTATCTCTGTAACAGTATAAAAAATAATTTTTAGAAATTAATAAACTAGTGGGAGAGAGTGGAAAAATCTAAGAGAGGTGATGCCATAGAGATAAAAAATAACTATTACAGACCAAATCAAGTAAAACTTTTAAAACTATGTGAAGTAGGGCCAGATGATACAAAGAAAAAGATAAACAAAGCTGAGATTACACTTGGTAGGATGGGAAAATAGGACAGAATATAAGCATGGTGAAAATCATGTTAAACAGAATGATTTCAAGAGAATCTGCAGCTTCCCAGGCCCTGCAGTGATAGCCTCGGGTCCAGGAGTAGAACGTGGAAACAGAGTGGGAAAGATGAACAATGCAAAATAACACCTGGAAAGGTATTTCAAAGACATATTATCTCGAGGGAGATGGGACAATGGTTTCACTGCTTACTCTGACTTTCGTATGCTAAAAAGCGCTCTAATGCATGACATATTTGCACCACATCCTCTAACACGCATGCCATCAGGCAACGGAAATGGCAGGGATTTTTAGAAGCTGCACATCTGCACCTGATAGGAAACAAGGCCAACAATGACTTTGGCCTTGGTGCTGGCTGGTAAAGTGATTGATGGCACTCAGGCAGAGTTATAAAAAAAAAAACACAACAAACTCTAAACTTCGCACATGTTCTCTGAATTACCATGTGGGATTCCAGAATCTCTTTTAAGTCTGATGCACTCTTGATTTGGGCCACTTTTTGGATTGTTCTCTCCAGGAAAGTGGGAGTGGTAATGACCATGAGATCTACCTAGACACCAGATTAACTAAAATCTGCCTGGTGCAAGGCTGCGGGCTAGAGAGTTTAGACCAGCCCTTATCTAATTCTCAAGCAAGCACACCCATCTTGAGAAATGTTGTATCTAAAAATGCACGACAGGCAGTATTACTCAACAGGTATTTCCTTGCAGGTCAGCAAACAGCTTGTTACTAGTCTGAGAAGGTTAATACAGAAACTGAAATTTGTATAGCAATTGTGGACTAAAAAAGGTGCTACATGGTGAACCTGACAAGCTCAGGGAAAACCTGCATGGTGGCCTTGCAAACTCAGAGACCTAAAGTAACCACGGAGGATGGTCTGAAGCTGTTTCTAGCTAAAGCAGTTCATGGTGCGTAGTCATGCCCTTAGGGAGGTATTTTTCTCTGACAAAGGGGTGCATTTAAAATCCTACAAGTAATTGTAGGCACACTATATACAAATTTCTGAGAAATATGTTATAATAATTAAATCAAATATTAAAGAAAAAATATAAAGTCCAAGCATGCTTTTATGGTAACTAAACAAAATAAATACAACAAAATTAAATTTATTCTAACATTAAAAAACATTTTATATTACATTTTTTGTTATGCTTTTTAGAATTCGTAAAAAAGAGGGGTTAAAAAATTTTAAAAATGACAAAAATGTTATCTTTTTATACATATAGATACATTCTTAGTAAGATTTAATAAATTCAGCAGGTGTACACAAATGTGTTACTGTTTTTTATTCCTGTGTTTATGAGAAACATGAGCCTGATGTGTCCTAGCAATTTCTTCAATGTTTGGGCATATATTTGAAAGGTAAACTCTCATTTTCTCATCAATACTTTGAAGAATTCCTCTCTTTTTACTCTTAATTGTATTGAGTGCAAAAAACCCCCACCATACATATTATCTTAATTTTATACCAAACCAAAGATAGAAGAAACTTGCCTCCAGTCTTTCCAGGGAACATGGGGGTAGTGTAAACAATCCAGCACCACATCTTAATAGCCTTTTGCAACCTAATTAGGCAAGTGAGGTGGAGGGTTGGGCAGACTGTCAGTTTACAGCCAATTCCCCACACCTCTGTCCTCCAAAAATCTAAACTCCAAAAACCTTGTTAGTTTTTTGGTCCCCAACAGGCACATATTTCTCTGGAATACCATAGGGTGCACCTGGAAATCTTCTAGGGCACACCAGTGTGCCGCGGCGCACACTTTGAGAACCACTGATCTAGCCTGTCTGTAGTCTTTGCAACTGCAATATTGAACAGATAACATGCAGGCCATCTTTTACTGCTTCCCGCAGGGCAGGCATCCCATCAGAGCAGGAACCAACAAACCCCTTCATTGTTATTCTTACCATGTTAATTGCTGTTAACTATCTTATTCCTGCCTGTGAAAAAGAAGTTTAAGTATATACATTTTACCCCCCCCCCTTTGCTTTCTCCTGGCTCCCTAATCTATCACCAATCAATTTCATGTAACTTCCTTATGTCTTCCCCCTTTGATTCTGAAATAAATAAGTGGTGAAACCACCATTTTCCAGAGCCTTTTCTCAATCCGTTGAGACTTTGCTTTCTGCCAGCTGTTGACAGTTTGGCTCATATAAACTCATACAAAATTCTTACAGATTTGGAAATTTCTTACATCGACACAATACATTTAAAAAAATTCTTTTAGATTTTATCTATTTTTAAAAAAAGAGGAGAGGAAGAGAGAGAGAGAGAGAGAGAGAGAGAGAGATGGGGGGAGGAGCAGGAAGCATCGATTCCCATATGTGCTTTGACCCGGTAAGCCTGGGGTTTCAAACTACAGACCTCAGTGTTTGAGGTTGATGCTTTATCCAATGTGCCACCACAGGTCAGGCTACTGTTCACACAATACATTTAGCTCTGTAGAATCCAAATAATAGAAAACAGGAAAAAACAGAGCATGTAATTTGTAGTAAGTATTTTTAAATTTATTTTTTTAATCAATAATTCATTTTCATTGTATTTTAGAAAAGTATCTGTGTACAACTGTGTGGGGTAATCTCTGTTGAAAGAGATAGCTTGAGAAGTACCAATCTGAAGGTCAAAGAGCAGAGCCTGGGCTTACAGAAACAGAGGAAGAAAGGCCTGGATTTGTTCTAGGTCTTAGGGCACAGGAACAGAAGTAGCCCCTGTGATTCATCCACAATTGATCTCAGTGTATGGGAGACTCAAATGGAGTCAATACATCAATTAGCAAATTACAACAATTAGCAAAATGGATGTGCATTTTACTCAAGAGGTAATATTCGCTTATTTGAAAGCCAGTGTCAAGGGTTGGCTGCTGGTCAAGGATTCAGGACTTTGGAATCTAGGCCACAGTTTTTTTCATCATACCAGCATGAACAGTGACCTAGGAAAATTACTTAATCCCTCAGAGCTTCAGATTTCTTACCTGAAAAATACAGATAATGTTAAATTTTTCATGGGAATGCTATGTTTAAAGATAGGTGAAAGTAAGCATGCCAGTGTTTATAAATATTCCAATAGCTCAATAGATACTAGTTTTCTGTCCACTTCTACAAGTTAACTGATTCATGTTGACTGTCATGGTATATCTACTTTTATTTTAAGGGTTCCTTGTTACTGTTGCTATTTTCTTTGTTGTTGTTGTTGTAGTTTGCTTTCTTTTTCTTGTCTACCATGAATCAAAGGTTGAAACCATATAATTCACAATCCGTTCCCATCTAGCTTCCATCTCTACTTCCACATTAAACATTTCTAAACTTCTGTTATTGAGGTCAATAATGTGATTGCTGTACTTTAGTTCTTACCCTATTTGACCTCTCACAGCATCCTGTAAACTTCAGTGACACTATTCTCGCTGCTCCACTGATAATTCTGAGTCTCCTGCGGAGAGCTTCCTTTACCCGAGCATTAAATGCCTCAGGGCTCAGTCCTACTCCAGTAGGTTCTCAACTCTTCAGGGCCCACTATAGCCACAGCCCCTTTGACTTTGAGCTTGACTCTGACCCTTGATTTGATAAATGGAATTTTAGAGGACATGACACAAACAGAAGTTTTAAAAGTTTGCTCCCTACCTAAGAGAAAGAATATATCCCTTGCTATCTGTTGATCCAAGAAGAATGAAGAAACATGTGGAGCAGGCCTGACCTCAAGCAGCAGCCTGAAGCCAAGGGCACCCAATATGGCATAGCCCAACACAGCCACAGCCCACGTGCAGACCCAGAAATAAGAAAACTAAATGTCTTTAGTTGTAAGCCGTAGTGATTTTGAGTCTGTTTGCTGTTTGCTTCACAGAAAAACCTGACTAATGTTTTACTCATTCTGTATTTTCTCGCCAACCTCTTATCTGAGCTCCAAATCCACACTCTGCACCTACCCTTTGATATCTCCACCTGGATGTGTCCAAAACTACATATTAAACTCACCATGTCCAGATTGGAATTTGACTATATTCTTCTGTCCTCCTGCATTTAAAAGGCTACACTATGCATCCAAATGTACATCCAGAGACTTGTGAAGCCCCTCCCATATCCAATGCATCAGCATAAAAATTTCCCTCTAATACACCTAATATTCTTCAGAATAGAAAATTTTTTTATGAAAGCATATCAAACCACATCAATCACCACTGCTACTCCTGCTTAAACTTTTCCTTCAATAGCTTCCCATGCTCTCCGGAATAAGATGGACATGTGTAACTCAGCCCATCAGGCAATTGGTAGCCTTTCTCCTGTCTCCAGGTTCAACTCCTTCCACAGCTCCTCCAGCTCCCTGTCCTCTAGGAAAATCAGTCTTCTTTGAACTTGTCCAGCTTCTCCTTCTCACTGCAGAGAATCTGCATTACAGTTAACCCTGCCTGAATACTGTCTTCCTAATTAACTTATAACACTTCAATGGCCTATAAGGAAAACAAGACAAAATATTTGAAGTTGAAATAATTTCAGAAAGCATGAACATATGATCACCAGACTATTGGTTAAATGGCACAAATTTATTCTTAATTATGACAGGATCTGACAAAAAAAAAGAGTAAGATATTCCCCAAATATGCTTCCTCCTGCTAACTTTCTTCAGGAAACTTTGTAAAACTCCTGATACTTTTTAAATTTATTACAAAAAAGGTACTATTTCCCAGAAAATACTGTCTGGGCTTTGGAATCATTTTACCTTTCAAGACTCAGTGAATTTGGGACCTGAAAACTGTATAATTACGTTGACTAGTGTCAAGCCAATACATTCAATTAAAAAAAAAAGGAGGCCCTGGCCGGTTGGCTCAGTGATAGAGCATCAGCCTGGCATGCAAAAGTCCCGGGTTCGATTCCCGGCCAGGGCACACAGGAGAAGCACCCATCTGCTTCTCCACCCCCCCCTCTCCTTCCTCTCTGTCTCTCTCTTCCTCTCCCGCAGCCAAGGCTCCATTGGAGCAAAGATGGCCCGGGCGCTGGGGATGGCTCCTTGCCTCTGCCCCAGGCACTAGAGTGGCTCTGGTCGCGGCAGAGCGATGCCCCGGAGGGGCAGAGCATCGCCCCCTGGAGGGGCTGAGCATCGCTCCCTGGTGGGCATGCCGGGTGGATCCCGGTCAGGAGCATATGGGAGTCTGTCTGACTGTCTCTCCCCGTTTCCAGCTTCAGAAAAATACAAAAAAAAAAAAAAAGGAGCCTCAGTGATCCCAACCTTGTTCTATCATACAAGAGCCAAGTCCCTGACCTCTCTGGATCATAAACACCTTCAGTCTAATGGTAAGAAATAAACATTCCCTACCACACTTTTTGCTGATTAAATGATATATATACTTGGGATTATACCCTCCCTGTGTCATTCAATTAATATATATTTCTTGAGCTATATATTTTATGATAGACTGAGAAGCTTGTATCAGATTCCAGTTCAAAGAAAACTTAAAAAAAAAAAAAAAAAAACAGGTTTCAGGAAGAATAAAAGCATCCAACCTCATGCTCCTTTCTGGATAAGGAGGTCCCCAAATAGCTGCCTGGATATTCTGTCTGGATCTAATGTACCAGCCCACCTCCTTATCTGGCTTCATTGTCCTTCTTGAGGGAAGACTATGCTTCTCTGGCATTTTAACTTCTGAAGTCTGCACTTGTTTGGTTATCTCAGCCACTTCTCCCTGGCAAACTCTGGCTTCTTCATGGAACACTGTTGGCTTCCCCAGGGCAGAAAATGCGGCTATAGTGACCAGCAAAATGGATGTGGTTGCATAAAGGTGTATATGGAGGAAAGAGGCAAACTGTCCAGTTTCACATATTAGAAAATATTTATACAAACAATGATCTGCGAAGGAGTTTCTTCTCTAGTACTCTGACAATGTCTTTCCAACCAGATGGTATACTCTCAGTAGTTCAAGTACTATAGTTTCCAGTTTAAGAATAACTGTAGCTCCTTAGGCGTTCTTTCCAAAATACTAATACTAGCCAACATGACAAATGGTTAAACAAAATTTAACAAAAAGCCACACACTTGATACTGTTGCTGATGAATTCATTTTGGGGATTAGGTTTTTTAAAAGAAAATACCGTATTTTTTGCTCCATAAGATGCACCTGACCATAAGACACACCTAGAGTTTTAAAGAGGAAAATAAGAAAAGAAATATTCTAAACCAAATGGTGTGTTAAAATATTTAACAAAATACTATAGTTTTCACTCCATAAGACGCACAGGCATTTCCCCCTCCACTTTTGGGAAGAAAAAAGTGCGTCTTATGGAACAAAAAATACAATAATTGGTTTTTGCTCAACAAGGTGCCTTGGACCTATGCTCTATAATCACGTGCATGAGTGATGTTTGGAGGAAGAATCTCTAACAAGACAGGGTTGTCCACTCTCTCCACTCTTATTTAATGTGGTGCTAGAGGTTCTAGCCAGAGCAATCAGACAAGACAAAGAAATAAAAGGCATCCATATCGGAAAAGAAGAAGTAAAGGTATCACTTTTTGCAGATGATATGATCCTATACATTGAAAACCCCAAAGAATCTACAAAAAGACTACTAGAAACAATAAACCAATACAGTAAGGTCGCAGGATACAAAATTAACATACAGAAGTCAATAGCCTTTCTATATGCCAACAATGAAACATTTGAGAACGAACTAAAAAAAAAAAAAAATCCCCTTCACGATTGCAACAAAAAAAAACAAAATACCTAGGAATAAACATAACAAAGAATATAAAGGACTTATATAATGAAAACTACAAACCATTGTTAAGGGAAATCGAAAAAGATACAATGAGATAGAAGAATATTCCTTGCTCTTGGATAGGAAGAATAAATATAATCAAGATGGCCATATTACCCAAAGCAATATACAAATTTAATGCAATTCCCATCAAAATTCCAATGACATTTTTTAAAGAAATGGAACAAAAAAATCATCAGATTTATATGGAACTATAAAAAACCCCGAATAGCCAAAGCAATCCTAAAGAAAAAGAATGAAGCTGGAGGCATTAAAATACCTGACTTCAAACTATATTATAGGGCCACGACAATCAAAACAGCATGGTATTGGCAGAAAAATAGATGCTGAGATCAATGGAACAGAATAGAAAGCCCAGAAATAAAACCACATATAAGCTATATGGTGAAATAATTTTTGATAAAGGGGCAACCCACAATGGAGAAAAGAAAGCCTCTTCAACAAATAGTGCTGGGAAAACTGGAAAGCCACATGCAAAAGAATGAAACTCGACTACAGTTTATCCCCTTGTACTAAAATTAATTCAAAATGGAGGAAGAATCTCAGAGCCTCATTTTGTGGAAAATGCAACTCAATGTTTCTCTAAAAACAGGCATATCTTTGAGAATCAGTAGGCTTAGGCACTATTTCCCAAAATACAGTCTTGGAAACACCATCAGCATACAATTCTCTAGTCATGACTTTCTGTTGAAACTAGGTTTTAAAAATTTATGTACCAACCTGCAAATATTGTTGACTGAGTCTTCAGGACAGTGGTGGTGGCATTTACAACGCAAGATCTTTGGACGAGGAGTGGTGGCTGTACTCTCACCATCCTCTTTCTTGCCTCCCACGTTTAATTTTCCTGAACTTCGCAAAAGCATGTTATCAAGGAATTCTGTGGAAAAGAAGAAAGAGGAAGCATTTAAGCAGCTGTGAGATGACCCAGTCGATGTCTTCTGTTCAAAGAATAGGGTGATAGCAAACAAAATCTTAGAGTTTCCTGATGTTTAATGATTTAATTGAAAAACAGATATTTTGATATTTTTGATACTAAAAATTATACTTTCTATAAATAAGAGATTAGATAGTTATGAATGACATATATAACTATATGTTTCATATAGAATATAGAAATTCCCAAAATCCTTTCATTAAATTACAATGATTATATTTGAATACAAGGAGCTCAATGAGACATTAGTTTACAGATTATCTTTACTCTGTATTGTAATACTATGGGTAATTATTATTCTTCCCATTTTCAGATAAGAAAACTAAGACTATAAGTTTAAGTGATCTTCACACATCTAATAAATCATGAAGTCAGCCTTTATACCCCAATTATTTGGGCCCTAAAACTCTTTCCAGCATTCTATTTTAGGGGTCTCTTTCAGGAATTTTTAAAACAAATTATTATAAATATTTAACCTGAAAAGTTGAGTAGGAAGATAAAAACTTAAGAAACATTTCAAAAGATACAACTTCCCACAGCTTTTACAGGCAAAAGTGCTTATCTACATTAGTAGCAATGGTTCTACTTTTTTTGTGTGTGACAGAGAGAGAGAGACAGAGAGAGGGACAGAGAGAGATAGACAGACAGGAAGGGAGAGAGATAAGAAGCATCAATTATTTGTTGCAGCACCTTAGTTGTTCACTGATTGCTTTCTCCTATGTGCCTTGACTGGGGGGCTCCAGCAGAGTGAGTGACCTCTTCTTCAAGTGAGAGATCTTGGATTCAAGCCAGTGATCTTTGGGCTCAAACCAGCGACCATGAAGTGCATTTACTCACACTCAAGACAGAGACCCCATGCTCAAGCCAGTGACCAGGTGCTCAAGCCAGGTGAGCCTGCTCTCAAGCTAGTGACCTTGAGGTTTAGAACCTGGGTCCTCTGCTTTGCTAAGTACCAGTAAAATGACCTTGGATAACTATAAGCAATATCACTATGTATCACTTCCTTACCCTTAAAATGGAGATAATTATAAGCACCTACCTCATATCAAGAGCTTAGAATGTATATGTTACATAGTAATATTTGATAACTTGTAACTAATATTAAGAAAATAATATACTTTTTTTTTGGTATTTTTCCAAAGTTAGAAACTAGGAGGCAGTCAGACAGACTCGCGCATGTGCCCGACAGGGATCCATTCAGCATGCCCACCAGGGGGCGATGCTCTGCCCATCTGAGGTGTTGCTCCGTTGCAGAGGGAGCCATGCTAGCACCTGAGGCAGAGGCCATGGACCCGTCCTCAGTGCCTGGACCTACTTTGCTCCAATGGAGCCTTGGCTGCGGGAGGGGAAGAGAGAGAGAGAGAGGAAAGAGAGGAGGCAGGGTAAAGAAGCATATGGGCACTTCTCCTGTGTGCCCTGACTGGGAATCTAACCCGGGACCTCCACACACTGGGGCCGACGCTCTACCACTGAGTCTACTGGCTAGGGCTATACTTTTTTTTTACATTCTAAATAATAAGACCATGTTTCATTATTTAACATACTGGTAGTTTTCATATTTTCCTTCTTTACTACCACTACTTTTGGAAAGGAATGATATTCAAGAAGGGGTCATGCATTCATTGGTATCTATTATGTTTCTTGGCACTGGGGTAAAAGCTCTCATAAATGGAATGTCACTGCACAAATTGTCAGCCTGAGCAATGTTACTTTTAAATTTCTCTCACAACACATCCAGCTGACCTAGAATTAAATCAAATATTAACAAAATATTATCAGATTATCAGACTAAAAAAATTAAATTCTAGGCCAAAGTGCATATACATAATAGATATATACAGTGTTCATGTGTTACTTTTTAAAACCTACAAACAGATTTGGTTACATAAGAAAATGAGAAGTTTAGAAAAAGATCTGTGGTGACTTCTTTTTTCATTCGTAAAATGATGAAAATGAGGTATTTAAATTACATACTGTTTCCTTCCATTTTGACCCCTTCTCTTTGATATTAAAAACAAAATAATAAAATTTCGTTTATTATGCATATATCTACTTAGCAAATATTTACCAAGTGCCTATCCCGTTCCAGACACAGACTCTAGGTAGAATGAACTAAATGTACACAGAATTAACCATTTGGTGTGAAAAGTTATTAAATAAAATGTTTACATAGAATTGTCTACATTAGAAAGGAAATATCACCATACCATTGGAAATAGATATTGTTCTGTAAGAAACATTTTAACCCTTTGAATAGTACGAACGTTCATGTACATCCTCGTGCCTCTTGACCATCCAGAGTACGATCGTACATGTGTAAAGCAACATTAGAAAAAGGCAAATGTATGTTCTTTCTGTTTCCATAAATTGGTTATCAAACAAACATGATTTTAAGTTAATAAAACTGTAACTGGAACTAATTTCATTTTTTGAAAAAAAAACTCACACCCAGGAGTCAGCAAGCAGGAAAAATACTCACTACTTCAAGGGCTAAAGGAGTCACAATTTCTTCACATTTAAAATTTATTTAAATTAAAGAATGATATAAATTCAACTATAATAGGATTCTTTGCAATATTGCTAAAACAGCCTATGTTATAAAAGATGGTAAGTTAGCTCTCTAAAATGAGATTCCTATGTAGCCACTAAAATGTTGATATAGAAGTGTATTTATTGACAAGAAAGAATATTAAAATATATTTTTTATTGAGGATAGGCTTCTTTTTAATAAAAATTATATATATATATATATATTTTTTTTACAGGGACAGAGAGAGAGTCAGAAAGAGAGGGATAGATAGGGACAGACAGACAGGAACAAAGAGAGATGAGAAGCATCAATTATCAGTTTTTCGTTGCAACACCGTAGTTGTTCATTGATTGCTTTCTCACATGTGCCTTGACTGCGGGCCTTCAGCAAACCAAGTAACCCCTTGCTCGAGCCAGAGACCTTGGGTTCAAGCTAGTGAGTGTTTTGCTCAAACCAGATGAGCTCGTGCTCAAGCTGGTGACCTTGGGGTCTCGAACCTGGGTCCTCCACATCCCAGTCTGACGCTCTATCCACTGCACCACCGCCTGGTCAGGCAATAAAAATTATATTTTAATAATAGAAAAATCAGTTAAAAAATAAATCTACAGCCTGATCTGTGGTGGCTCAGTGAATAAAGCATGGACCTGGAACACTGAGGTCACTGGTTCAAAACCCTGGGCTTGCCTGGTCAAGGCACATACGGGAGTTGATACTTCCTGCTCCTCCCCCTCTTCTCTCTCTCTGTCTCTCTTTCTCTCTACTCTCTCTCTCTCTCAAAATGAATTTTAAAAAATCTAAAAAACATGAATCTACAATATAAAAGAGATCAAGAGAAGACACTAGCAATAAAAACCTGGAAAGCAAGACAAGCAGATACAGATTTAACAAAACCAAAAATGTTGATCCTAAGCCAAGGGTGGGCCAAGAGGCAAAACAGTTTTACTACTCAATCCCCAAAGGGTCCAGAAAGACACCACCTTACTTTAGAAGTGACAGAGAAAGGAATATAAAAAACAGTTGGAGGCTGAAATCTGTTTTCGAAGTTGTTAGAGCTTCACTTACTCTTTCCTAGTCCCTACAGGCTAGTAACCATCCTTCCCCACCCCTGCAGAAGTCTGGAAGAATCAATCTGATCTACATATCACTAGATGACTTGTTTTACCTTTCCACCATTAAGGTGAGGAACCATAGGAAACCAAGCATAGAGGTGGGCAAGACACCACCCTGCTATAATCACTCAGTGAACATTTATGCTGATGTTGACTCCTCCCATTACTACCGCCCCCACCACCATCCCACATGGCTCCCAGGACTCATCGCAGCCTAACTCATGCCTTCTTTATTCTGGAACCTGACCAGGTCATAAACAAGTAAATACCTTTAAAAAAAAAAGGAGGGGTATTAAAAGTTTCTCAGTTAAACAGTCCTACAATATTATCCTATAGTGAGGCCCACAGGTGATTCAATTTACCCATGTGCACAGAGCTTATCAGTTTTCATAATGCTCCATTCTCTTTTTTATAATGACTAATTCAAAGTCACTAGATATCCTCAAACATCAAAGACCTGGAACAAAACAAATATACAGACAAAGCCATTTGAAAGTAACATTATTTGAAAGTAAATAAAAACTTACAAACTTTTATTAATACTTTCAGCTTATAACAATACATGATATCAATGAAACAAGGATGTGTTGCTATATATAATAAGGAACTCTAAAAATAAAACTGCATAAATAAAAATCTCAGTAGGTGAGTTGAAAAGAATAAGATTAGAAAATCTCTCATAATGTAGAGTAAAACACAAAGAAAAAGTTAATTAAATGAAGGCATCAACACAGGAAATCCAATATCTGAATAATAATAGTTCTAGAAGAGACTTGAGGAAATAGAGGGGAGGAAATCATCAAATAAATAAGTCATGTATGTTTTCCATAATTAAAAATCATTATTTTCAAGTTTGAAAGAACCCATAGATTATACAAATAGACCTACACCTAGGTACGTTATGCAAAATTTTATAACCCTGGAGACAAAGAGAGATTCCAAAGTTTTAGAAAGAGAGAGAGAGAGAGAGAGAGAAAAAGAGTAAGAGAGAACTCAATACCTGGGCAAATTATAAATCAACTATGAGGATAGGGAAAAAGCATTTTAAGATTTTCAAGGTCTCAGAAATTTATCTCCCATGTACCTTTCTCAGAAAGTTATTGTAGAAGATGCTCCACCGAAGTGAAGGTGAAAATAAGAAAATAGAATATAGTCCTGCTGCCTGACCTGTGGTGGCACAGTGGATAAAGCATTGACCTGGAATACTGAGGTCGCCAGTTCACAACACTGGGCTTGCTGGGTCAAGGCATGTATGAGAGTTGATGCTTCCTGTTCCTCCCCCCTTCTCTCTTTCTCTCTCTCTTTCTTTCTCTGTACTCTCTCTAAAAAATGAATCAATAAAATCTAAAATAATAATAATAATAATACAGTTCTGCTAATTGGAGACCGAACTCAATATAAAGGTATAAGTAGATCAATAAGATGAAATCTATACATTGTACCTAAGAAACAATCAGGCCATACTGAAGCAGAGCAAAAGCCTCTGGGAGCGATATCTCCAAAAAGTTGATATTAATAGAATAATTTATGTATTTTAAATTTAAACTGATTGAGAGTTTAGAAATGAATTTGTGATAGGAACATAGGAAACCATGGAAACAAGTAACCTTTTAATTCCATATATATAAATGATGGGAGACAAAAATACGTGTGTATGTAGTGGGGGGTGAGAGTGGTAAAAGACAGCTAAATCCTTATCTTCAATAGTGGAAATTCAAAAATAATGACTAATATCGAATAATCAAGAGGTAAAATACCAAAAGAATGAAAAAAAAATGTAAATAGTTACTATTGGATACAGGTTTGTTGGGAAGATTCTTTTTTAAAAAATAGAAATAAGGTTCTTTAAACTATGTTAAAACAAATAAAAAACATGTTTAAAAATATGCATCTCATATAATGATCCCAGTGTAGCTTGTGTGTGCGAGATAAATTGATGGAAAAATTCACATCTATAAGAATGTTGATGAAATATACGCGGATCCTACTTCTTGTAGAAAAATATAGTATCTCGGTGTGGGAATACTGAATTTGGTATCATGAAATTTTCAGTTTGCATTCATTAGGGCTGTAATTCCTGTTTTTATATCAGCATGGATCTATGGAGTAGCAATAGATAATGGTTGGAGCTATTTAAAAACATTTTCAAATTGCTTCTCAGTTTAAGACAGAAGTAATCAGTCTCATACACTGATGTGGAATGAAGAATATCAGTGAACAAAAAAGAATTGGGAAATCATAAAGGAATACCCTGCCAAGAAGAAGGAAGTTTCCTTGACAATCTTCATTATAGGATTCACCACTGGAACAATAAACAGTTTTGTTATAATACTAAATCCATGTTTTATGTGTTTGTATGCATGTGAATTTAAGTTTGTGGTAAATCTACATACCTGATTCTATACTGCAGCTTATCAACAATCTATTCCCTGGTATTTTGTAGAACATTCAAAGTAAACTAGTTTAGTTATTATTAAGGAAAGATACCTAAGTCTAGTAGCTCCAAGCAACTTTTATAGTCAACTCTTGGCTCTCAAACACCGAACAAATCAAGTAAGAGCCATCCTTTCTATAAAGATTATGAAGATAAAATATTGTTGCATAACCTTTTCAATATTACTTAATATTTAACATGCAGTATAAATAGATATATGCTATTTTACCAGAAACATATTCAAAAGAACAAAAAGGTAAAAAAAGCAATGTTAGTTCATAATACAGACAGTATTTCTATAAACTGAGTAAGATGACATTATGACTGCACATGTAAGGTAACTACATACAACATGATCTGAATAACTAAAACTAGCAAGATGAGATAATGATTGCTTTTAATTAGCATTATTAAATAAATGAATAGTTAAGGACAAATCTGAGACATGCAAAGAGTTCACTTGCTTTTGCTAAAATAATCAAATTGAGGGAGTAACTTAATGTAAAAGTGTGCGATTGTACTTAGGAGCCAATTAATTTATGTGTGTTTAATTTCCTATGAAATGAAAATCATTGTCACACAATTCACAAGATTTCCAATCACAGACAAAATTAAAGTATTTGAGTGATAATTTGGAGATTAGTAAACAAATGGGAAGAGAAGCAGCAGTTGAATGAAACAATCTGATCAGACTCACTTTGAAAGCTAAGAACACTGCAGATCTCCTTAAGTGCTAGTCCACATTTGAGAAAAAGGGCCAATGAGAAATTAGACAATTGCGTTACTGTTATCTATATGAAAAAAGATTTGTAGAAAGATCACTTTTATATAAACTCAGACTGAATTTGTGCAAAATTCAGCCAGCCTCACACACATAAGCGAAGCATTTTCAATCCAAAACAAGACGGAACACATCAGCTAAGACAGGAAAAAAGGCAATTAAATGCTTGTACAAAGAATAATCATTTTATAGAGACATGAATTTAGCCTGATAATAATGATACTGAAGTAAGAGCTAGAAGAAAAGACAAAGATATATATTTGTAATAAATGTGAACATCCAGATGAAAAGTTGAATAGCAATAATTAATTATCCTGCCTGATTAGGCGGTGGCACAGTGGATAGAGTGTTGGACTGGGATGCAGAAGACCCAGGTTCGAGACCCCGAGGTCACCAGCTTGAGTGCGGGCTTATCTGGTTTGAGCAAAGTGCACCAGCTCGGACCCAAGGTCGCTGGCTTGAACAAGGGGTCACTCGGTCTGCTGTAGCCTCACAGTCAAGGCACACATGAGAAAGCAATCAATGAACAACTAAGGTGTTGCAATGAAAAACTGATGATCGATGCTTCTCATCTCTCTCCGTTCCAGTCTGTCTGTCCCTATCTATCCCTCTCTCTGACTCTGTCTCTGTAAAAAAAAAAAAAAAAAAAAGAATTATCCCAAATATTAGATGTCTGATTATGATAATTATCAAAATGTCTTTTTCACATTTTATTTTTAATATCTTACCATTTGAAACACAAAAAAGTAGACTTTAAGAGATAGTAAGGTTTATTTAGTTCACTCACTCAAATAATATAAACTCTTTATTCATTAGATCCTGTTACTTGATTCTGTGTTAACTTTTTTCTATATACAGAGACAGAAAGAGAGTCAGAAAGAGGGATAGATAGGGACAAACAGAAAGGGAGAGAGATAAGAAGTATCAATTTTTCATCCTAGCACCTTAGTTGTTCATTGATTGCTTTTTCATATGAGCCTTTCAGGAGAGGGAGCTCCAGCAGCATGAGTCACCACTTGCTCAAGCCAGAAACTTTGGGCTCAAGCCAACGACCTTGGGCTTCAAGCCAGTGACCTGTGAACTCAAGCTAGTGACCATGAGGTCATGTTTATGGTCCCAAGCTCAAGCCAGCGACCCTGCGCTCATGCCGATGACCTCAGGGTTACGAACCTGGTCCTCTGTGTCTCAGTCTGATGCTCTATCCACTGCGTCACCGCCTGGTCAGGCGATTCTGTGTAAATTTTATATAAAAGAGGCTAATCATTGAAAACAATTGGAAGATGACAGAACATTAAAGAAACATTAAGTATACTTTAGTACATTGTATTTTCTAAATCAGTAAGTTAAATCTTTAAATAATTTTTCCATCAAGGAAAGCTAAATAGTAAATGGCTTCTACTTAATTAAGTAGAACAGAAATTTAACAAAAACGATTATCTCTTGCCAACAGCATTTCCAGGCCATTATGTTTTTAAAATATTTAATAAGAGAATTATTAATAAACCTGAGAGAAAAACATAAGGGAAAAAAGACTGAGAAAAGTCAAAGTGTCTAAAATTCCTAAGGAATTAATACTACACTGAATAAATCACTATTTAGGAGCTTATTCCATATTTTAGTTTCTTTCTCTCTCCTACCCTCAATCCTCCCTCCCTTCCCCCACCTCTAAATTTTGAGCTCAATAGTGTGAATCTAGACAGTTCAAATGTTGTGTAGTTAGCTTAGCTGGTTACATTATATTTAACCCAGGTAGTTAATTATCCAAATTACTAAGATAATACAAAGCAGGGTATGTGGAAGCCAATCTAAAATTGGTTCTCATTTTTCCAAAGGACTGGTAGATTTTTAGGGAACAAATAAACCACAAAATTACTTCTACGCTTGTGCTTATATGTGTGTGTGTTCTTAATTAATCACAACTAAGTTATATTTCTTATGATTTTTATATGAGATAGATTAATAAATTTCCAAGCAAATGAATCACACTTCATGAAAAAACCTAATAATCAGCATGGAGTAATGTGTGGCTTCTAATCAGTTACAAAGGTTAAATAGAAAGTTATTAATCTTGAATATATTTTCTTGGATATATGTTACATTTATATAGACATTTCCAGCTATTTTGCATTTATTTGTATATAGTTACATAGAATTTTCCTATAGCATCTCTTCTTGCTTAAGTTAGGAAATAAGACAGAGTTCCTTTAAACTACTTATTTGGAATTAGTGGGAAATTATTGGCTGGAAACCTGGTATAAACACAATAAAATAACTCTTTTTGATGTGTAAACTTAAATCAATTTATTTAAAAATTTTTTCTATATTTTTATGTTATTAATTCTTCCATATGATTTTTTAAAAAGGAAAATGTAACAAGAGTTTATCAGAAAAAACAGAAGACACATAAAAAAAGTAAACTGTAAAAAATATATATATAATACTACTTCAACTCTGCAACAAATAAATTTTAACTTTTATATTCATCCATTACATCCCAAAGTATGTTTCAGCTATATTTAATTTTAATTACTTTCTAAGTAACATTCTTATCACTTCAAAAATGCCATTACAGTGAAGAGAATATCAGAATCCACTTCCCATTAAAACATATAGAAAACAACCTTTATAAACAACTTAGGTTATTTAAGGGAAATTAAGTATCAACACACAATAGGCTTAGAAATGAAGTTGAGTCTTCAAAATTCACTGAAAAATGTCATGATTATTTTGTGCCACAGGATCTAGTAGTAATTGTTTTCTTTCATTTTCTTTTTTAGCTCTCTGAATATATCAAAAATTAACAAAAAATTTAGTGCCTTCACTGTTCTTACCCCTCTACACCAGAGGGCAGGCAAGGAGCAAGCAGAGAAATTTAAATTCTTATCACATTAGTTTGCACTTAACTATTTTGGGTAAAAATATCAGTGAAAGAAAATTTTGAAAGTACTGAACTGGCCAGCAATGCTTTGAGAATGATTGATTAAACCCCTATCCATACTGTTATGATAATAAATAACATGAATCAATGCCCATTCCTGTTCATAACCAAAACTGATTTAAATATAGTGGTTCAAAATAAAATACACAGGAATAAAACTTGATCAGAGCTTAGAAACAATACTGATTTAAAAATAACTGTTAGTGATCTTAAATAATGAGTTTAAAGAGAAAACTAATTTTTATTTTCTTCACTTAAAACATGAATCCTTTCACTCAGTTTAGTGAATTATATAGTTTACTGTCTTTTAAGCTTCCTCTGTTTTCACTACCTAACCCTTTTGTTTCACTAACACATTTTCAAATAATTTTCTATGTTGTTTGCAACAAAAACTTAGAAAAAATATTTGAAAAACATGAAACCCAATGATAATAAAAAGTTGGGCTATGTGCCTAAATTCTTTTGTCAAGTAACAAAATGTAAATACAATTTTGATTCAAAAATACCAAAGCAAGAATTGCACGTCGTATACGGGAAAACTAGATTTTCTATTATTAACTGTGGTGTTACCTGCAGAGGAATTTTTCTCTTTCCAGAGTCCCAGGAGTCAGAGGGGAGAGAGACAAGGGAAGGTGCTGGTGGTGAGTTTCTGGGCATGCTATGGAAGGGGATGAATGTCAGCTTAGGACCCAATATCAGCTATGGTCATGGATTAGTGGACGCAGACTTGACCAGGATATGGGGTAAAACAGACGAAACAGTTCGAAGCCCAGCTTGGCTACTTACTTGCTTTTGGTCTTAGCAAGTCAGTTAAGACCAAAAGTGACCAAAAGTCACTTCCTTACAGAGGAGAGTGGCAGTATTCGTTGGTCTGCTGTGAGAACTGGATGAGATATTGTAAGTAGAGCACCTACTACATGCCTTGCACAGAGTGAGAGTGAATACCAGCAAATCGTTTTCTGTGCTACGAAAGCTTACTGTTGTTCATTTGTTTGTTTTCCTTCTTCAGATTTTTCTCTTTTCCTACTTCATGCTTTGGTCGTTGTTGTTCCCTTAGTCGCTGCTCCTTCATCTCCTCTGTTCCTACTTCTCTTCCTTTTCTTCTCTCCACATACCTTTTCTCTCATCCTGATTCTCCCTCCTCTTCAATTCTCTTCTCTATTACTTCATTTAACTTCCTTTTACTCTCCCTTTCTTTCTAGCTGCATCACTGTGAGCTAAAAGCCTATAAAAATAAAGAGCCTTTTGGTTTATGAAACATTGAAAGTTCGTTCGGGGCAACTAATATATTGTTATTAATTTTTCTTCCTCCCGTGGTACTTTCCTCTATCTCGCAATTGATCGTGAAATCCTTTCGCTCTCCACAGCACAATGGCCCATAGCACGGGAAGTGCCCTTAATAAAATAATCATCTTGTTGGTGAAATAAATCAACTACACGTGGAACATAGTGAGACAAATCAACTACATATGGAAAACCAAAAATAGTACACGAAAACAATAAAATAGATGTCATAATGCCACATATAATGTCAAATATAAGTAAGTTATAGGTAGAAGTGTGTAGGAAGAAAGATTACTATGGTGGCAGCAATCAACCACAATCTTTTATGGAAAACATAAGCAGTAAAACCAGGGAGACATACAGACAGGTTTTCAATTCAGTGGGTCATGGTTAACACCATTAAGTAGGTTAAGAAAAACACATTTTCTTTTAAAATGCTAGAGATGTACTGGCTGACTACAGAAACCAGGGCTTTTATCATAAAATATATCTATATGTTTCCAGTTAATGGCAATTGTTTCTCTTTTCACCATCCACAGCCACATTACCACATCACTCCTATTCTGCAGGATAATCATGTTTTCAACATTTTATCTTATAAAAGCACTGCCAAGAGACTCCAACACACCTGGATAAAAAGTGAAAACTTCAATCATTCAAGTGTTTTATTGTATGGAATACTAGATTATGATGTGCAAATCATGAAGAGATTACATATATAAATGTGAACAATTTATTCATTTATATTTGTTTTGTAGGTGATTGACACAGAGGTATGAGCTTAAGTATGCACAATATTCGATCATGAGAGTACTTATAGTTCTTTAGCTATCATGTATCCACTCTGTAAAGTTCAAATAACAGTTAGCCTTTCTTTCAGGTTTTAATATGTTTTTGAATTTGGAGAAAATCAACCAAAATGTCCAAATAAAATTAAAATCTCTGAAAATATTCTAAACACAACATGTTTATAAGTAGTTTAATACAAGTAGCAATTTAAGAAATAAGGAACTTGACAAGCATGTAGCCACAATGTTTAAAGACACTTTACCATCAAACTCAATCTATACCCATCCAACAGCATAATTATAGCTAATAGAATGATTTTAAAATTAAATCTCTGTATTTTAAAATATTTAATGTGTCTGTTCAAATCTGCATTGTTGGAAAAGAAACGAAAGCATAGCCTCTTTGACAATCATGTCTAAGAATCAACTGGGACTGGGCAGACTGCCAAGCCGGGAGCTGTGGTTCTATTCAGGGATCTTTCTATCAATGCTCTGCTTCACAGAGTTCTGAAGCTAATCAAAGGAGATGTTCAACTTGCCCCCCACACCAAAATTTACTTTGCAGCTCTGCAAAGCACTCCCCAGACAGCTTGATGTGTAAAACTGCTTTGAACAGACTCATATATGTAAAGAAGAGAAGTGACAATAAAGCCAGACAGAACAAAAACCAAATCACCATGCTCGTGCTATTCTTTTTCCCCAAAGAAAAAACCTGGAAAGCATTTAGGATCTCTCTGTTCCTGATGCTTTCTGTATCCTCTAATAGAATAATTGTTAAAGGATATTTTTGTTAAAGAGCCTACTGACCTAAAAATACACTATTCCAAGTGTTTAAATATCTCCAGCATAAAATACATAGACTATATATACTATCACCATCATCAATGAACTTAAAAACCTATTTATGATGAAACAATATGGAATAAGGACAACCAGCAATGAAATGACTTAAAACCTGAATTTTAGAATGCCATTATAGAGTTTTAAGAAAAAACTGTAGACTAAATAAAGAACTGTTCAAAACCTGCAATGCTATCTATATGGCTTTGTTTACACTTATGTTATGTTTCATAGAAAAGTTTTCTAAGACAGATAGATACCAAAAATGACATGAATTTCTAAAACTGCCTTCATTTCTGAGTATATACTTGACCTTGCTAAAATAATTTCTAACCTTGATCAAAAGTAAATGACTCAGTAACTCTTTTCAAAACATTCATTTGTTCTAATATCCAAATCCTTTATTTATACTTTAAAACATTTTACATTTTTAAAGACCGTATTTGCAAGGAAACAACCTCGACTTTTATAATCCGTGAATTTAGAGGTGTCTATCATAGATAGCAGAAGAATTCACAAAGTCAAAAAACTAGAAATGATTAAATTATACCACAAGAACTTTACATAGCCACAACACTTGATTTTAACCATGAAAATATTGGGGGGAAAATGTAGAGGCAAGAACAACGCCTCCTCCAACACATACGCAATGCAAAAGTTAAAACAATATACGTAAACATTTTAATAGTTTAAAAGTAACCTAAGACATACACTGCTGGGACAGCTGAACTAAACTGCATTTTCTTGCCACGTGATTTTTGTGCGTAAAATGTTTGACCCCCACGCCCTAAATTTTTCTGATTAACTCCCAATGCCAAGAAAGACTAAGTTCTATCATCTTTATTTGTATGTGCCAGAATTGGCTTAACTGATCTTGCTTACATTTTTCTGGAGAGGGAATAACAGCCTCTATAAGATAGAGAGTTTTTCCCACTACTCAGATTTTATTTCTGTGTGCTTGCTAGATCATTGCCAGGTTCCCGGGGATGAGACAGGAGGAGGAGGCACAGAATTGCTAGGGTTTTCCACTAAAAAGACCAGCACCGTAGGCAGCATTAATCCTGCACCTGTGATGTGTTATTCCGCAGTTAAGAAATGCAGTCCAGACTGTGGTTGCCTAATACAGCTCAGCTGTTTTTCTCAGTATGCCCTTTGATTATAAGCTGGCAAGAGAGATTATTCCGGTCAGGCACTGAGCTATGTTCGGGATACATGGCATATGACAGTGGAAAGGTAAAAGAGAAAGGAAACCTTAGAATCAAAAAAATAAATAAAAGGAAAGAAAAAAAAAAAGTCACTGACCACGGTGTATTATGTAACAGTGCCAGATGGTTAAAAGCTGCTTCTGATTATGTGCAAGGAAGAAAAATATATGACATTTAAATATCTAGAAACCTATTTTTTTATATTAGCCTTTGACTTGTAGAATGGTACTTCAACATGTAATTCTTAAGTTTATTTTAAAAATAAGCACAACTTCACAAATTGATCAGTTTCATAAACATTTAAAAATCTTTCCTTAAAGAGGTTTACATATATATATATATATATATATATAAATGCAGTAGTGGGATTCAAATAATTTAACAATCAGTTCTCTAACCTAATGACCATTTTAAGTATTAAAAACAACATACTGAAAGGTAGTTTATTATTTCATGTATTTAAATACTTTTAAATAAGAACAATAAAAGAGGTACATAAAACTAGATTATGTTACAAGACAGTTTAAAAATATTATGAAAAATATTAAATAATTCCTGAAAAAAACAATAAACTGTTATTTAAAATAATTCCATATTGTTTCTTGATTGGCATCCTTACTTCCTACTGAAGTATCAAACGCGAGGGAATTAAAATGTAGTATTTCATCACAGGTATAATGAGCCTTATGAAATGAAAAAATAAATATTACAGACATAGTTCTATCAAATTTTTTTCACCTATGGACAGAATGAACATTACTACGGGCGCTTAGAATACGCTGTTGCAGAGATGAACATTAAAAAAGAGTAAGGAATGTAAATTTGTGGCTTCCACATTGGGCGGCTGCCCAGGTGCCCACCTTAGAGAGAACCCTGATTACAGTAAGTGCCATTTTAACAACTGGATTGCTGAACTCAACAAAAATTTAGGTATTGATTCTGCTGAACCAGTGTGAACTGGCTAAATCACACCACTGACTAAATGTCAAACTCCTTTTATAACTTGGGGTCCTTCAAAATATTAGAAAACTGACAATCAAATGATTACCATTAATTGTATCTTTTAATTAAATCCACTATGTCATTTGACTTGACACAAAGGGTTTTATATAAAATGTATATTTCAGACCTAACTATCTAATTAAACATGTATGGGAAAGCTGCATAAAAGATTTATTTTAACCTAGCAGAAACTTACCAACAAGTCCAAATTTATTTAAGAACTAGTTTTTCATATACAAGACTGTCTACATAGAACTTTGGTTTCACAGAGATGAAGAGAAAATGACCACTATGCCCACAAACCTTAAAATCTAATTGGGGAGAGTAGAACAAAGGTTAACTTTTTCATTGTTCTTTTGTCATCAAAGGGTTGCTGACTCACACCACAACTTTCAGCTGTTTCCTTTTACACAGTCTCTAAACACAAAACCCTCTGGCTCCCACGCTAATATCCATGCCATTTTAAATAAATAATTTAAAACCTTATCCAAAAAAAGATACCCTTTCCTAACAGCAGATGGTATAAAAACAAAAACTAAAAAAGTTCATTTATATACACAAAAAAAGCTGAAATAAAAGAAAATATACTACCTTCAAAATGTAAACATAACTTAAATGGATATATTAAAGAAAATGCTCAATATATTATTTTTTCATTCATTAGATATTACCTGCTAAGTCAATCAGTCTATAAAAAGCATTATTAGGAAAATTCCACATTATATATATATTAGCAATAGAGTCCAAAGAAGTTCCTATATCCATTAAAACATTCTCTCATCAGAATCTGGTAAGTTTTATAGCTTTTTCATATATTCAGACTCTAGTGTTAGAGATAAGACTGCACTCAAAGTTCTAATAACACTCTGAGGCCAACTAAAAAAGTACAAAGATTTAGAAGGAATGATACAAAATGCTGTATTAATATTATCCTGTTCCCATAATCTGGTCTGCACATCCAAAATTAAATAAGATGTTGAATTTGGTGCTGGGTATGGGTGTGACTAGTGATATATAAACTCCTGATAGTTTAAGATAAAAATATTTTTCTGAAATTATTCTTAACTGGCCATTAAAACAGTGCTGAGATTCTGAACCACCATCCACTTTCCTCTAATTTATAGAAATAAGATTGCCAAAGGGCAATCTTGCTGACTTTTGAGCAGAAACACTGAGGAAAGGTCTGAATTATGACTCTGTTATTATAATGATTCTGTTATCTTAAATCTGATGATCGCACACTTTGGAACATTCTGGCCTGATGCTGCTCAAGCTGCCCTTTTTTGATAAACAAATGGCTTCAGTTTTCAAAACATCCTCTAAAAGTAATCTTATTTTTGAATTTTTTTTAATTGTATAAAGTCTAGTAGAGTCAGTGACTCAGGCTCTAAAAAGCCTAATTGATTTTACCTTTAAATTTTTCTTTTTCATTTTCTTTATCCGATTCACATCTCCTCATTTATATCCATAATGTACCTGCCCACACATTATATTCTAAGGTCAAAATGTTGCCTTCTTCTTTTAAATAATTATCAATGTGGGATCTCACAATAAACAACCAAAGAAAAAAAGAACAACAGCAGAAAAACCTGAATTTAAGATGCCACATGAAAAATAATTACCTTTCATAAACCCTTTCTTTGGATGTTTCTGTATTTTGAACCATACCCCCATAAGGAAGATGTATCTTTGTGTTATATATTTTTACCATGAAATAGACTAATAAATTAGTATGTAATCTTAAATTTCAATATTAGAATAAGAAGATAAATATATATTTAAAGCATATTCTATTTAAATGACCAAAGTGCTCCCAAACAACAGTAATACTAATGTGGAAGCAAAGGACAAAGCTGTCTTACATGGCCACTTCAATTAGAAAGATTTTCTGGTCCTGGCTGGTTGGCTCAGTGGTAGAGCATTGGCCTGGTATGTGAATAAATGTCCCCAGTTCAATCCCCGTCAGGGCACACGGAAGAAGCAACCATCTGCTCCTCCACCCGTCCCCCTCCCACTTCTCTTTTTCCCCTCTCTCTGTTTCCTTCCTGCAGCCTTGGCTTGATTGGTTCAAGCATATTGGCCCAGGTTCTGAGGATGGCTTCCTGGAGCCTCTGCCTCAGGTGCTAAAAATAGCTCAGTTGTGAGCATGGCCCCAGGTAGGCAGAGCATTTGCACCAGACAGGGGTTGCCGGGTGGATCCTGATCCGGGCTTATGTGGGAGTCTGTCTATCTCCCTCCTCTCACTTGGAAAAGAAGAAAAAAAAAATTAAAAATGAGGAAAGGTTTCCCATTCACAAAGAACATATATCAAACAAAATATTTTATCAAAATGTAATAGTTAGTACTTTAGCTATTAGGAAACCATTCTCCATGTTTACTTACAGAATGCCCTATTCTCTACCTAAATACCTGGAAACTAACATGGTGTGGGAGGCAAGAACTTTTATTATGTAATGAATTAGAGATTGTTAAAATTCATCCGTTTCAACTACTATGGGCATAGGATTGTTGATCCTCCTAGGAGCAGAGTCTCAGAGTTGTTTTTTGTTTTGCTTTCCCTAAAGAAAGTGAAAGATGATCTTTCAAAATCAATAAGCCCAACTTATGATAAATGATTAATCAAGTTATGTATATCCTCTCTCTTTCTTGGGAGACGTGTGTGTGTGTGTGTGTGTGTGTGTGTGTGTATGTTTTATCATTAAAATCATAGTAGCTTTTTGGTAGTAACATGAAAATTTCCTGTTGATTCCTATTCTCCCTCATAAAGTCAAATAGCCTAACAAGAAAAATATTAAACTTGTGCTAATTATTAATTAGACAGATAATCTGGAATAAAATAAATAACTGCAACAGCTACTTCCTAAAATTTTTTCATCATAGCACTTATCCATATGGCACTTGGTGACAGCTTTTGTGAGTGCAAAAATTGTGGTAAAGCACATATTTCTCTTCCTGTTTATACCAATAAGGGAGAAAAGAGCATTACCAATAGGCTCAAACAGCCCACCCACTCCCAACTGTGCCAGGCTCTTGCCTTTGTAGAGTTCAGTGTCTCCTTACTAGGAAGAAAGTATAAGCAGAGAGATCATTAGTAATGACATGTACACACTAGCTGATAATGTTGACTCACTTTAGGAACTATTAAACTATAAACACTGTGCTGAAAGCCATTTATCTGCATTTTTGGATAAACAGCAGAAGCTACTCAATTAAATAGATTGCAAGGAGTAAGTCGCTGATGCCAAACCAAGTCAAGCCTCATTTTGAAAAGGAAAATCTGTGAATTGAATAAAAATCAGTCTACGATTCCAGGGATGTTGAAATACAAAAATACTAAACAATATATACAAAAATATATTATATAAAATATATACTCTAAAAAGCCACTAATTCAGTTACCAAAGTTATTGCAGAATATTTTGAGTTCAAGGGAAATTCACTGATATTTGGTAAGTATTTTCCCTTATGTGACAACATTTTTGGTAATACCGATGCTGATGTTATCGAAGAAAGTTTTCCCTATCACTATGAAAATGGTAAGGTTGAATTAGGTCAATTTTATCAGTGCTATTCCTACTGACAAACAATTCAACTATTTTAAGAGAGAATTTCTAAAATGACTCCTCCCAAGAAAAAGAAACACAACATGAGTGCTATTTGACATGTAAATATATTCACATATTTCTATCTCTAGCATGTTCGAATGTTTCAAGAAAAACACCAATCTATCATAGAAACTGGAGGTTTGATTACAGCTGATTAGAGGGACCTGAGATAAATCAAGGCCCTCACTGCAATCAAAATCGGGTCTTTTCCACACCTCCCGATGTCAGAAGCTTTTCAAAACAATTAGAGGTCAGAGAAGAGAACACACAGGTGTGTGTTATGTCAACTACTGAAAGCAAGAACGGAAGGTTAGCCGGGAATCTGATCCCTCCACCAACACATTCTTGTGGGCATTACAAACGCTCCCTGAAGGAATATTACACTAATGCTGACTACTTTTAAAAAACATCCCACATCTCATTAGATGTATTTTTTAGCAGCATTGTTCAGAAGCATCTCTGCTAGTCACATCAAACTCACTGCCACCTCTTAGTAAACCTTTAATGTCTTCTTCCATGTCACCTCTTCTAACAGGCTGAACAATAATAAAATATTCAATATCAATAGACATTTAAGTGTTTGTCACATCATGAAAACTATGACAACCCACAAAAAATAAATAAATAAATAAATGTTAAGATATCGGTAACAAATGCTTAAGAATAATGGTCACTTGGTCTTGGGAAAATTATGTATTTTCCCTGCTGTTGTAACAACGTGCCTCGGACAGAGAGTTGGCAGTACTATAGCAAATCTTCAATTACCAGTGCTTACACTAAAAGGCAGTGTACACAGTCATTCAAAACCTGCAAAAAACACAAACAGCAACTTAAATGTGACATACCCTTAATTATTATTATTTTTTTTAAAAAACTAGTAACTGGAAGGAAAGAAAGCTGGACCCTTAAATGATTGGATTCCCAATCAAGATAGGAAAAATTCTGCCGACTAGTTAAATGACCTAATAGTCATAGATTTCTGATTATGTTAGCAATTATCCAGAATAATCACATCCAGACTTTACAAATTCATTATCAATCCTATTAACATGCATTTAAAAGATTTAGTATTTATATAATACTTCCTTTTCACACCCTCCCAAAATATGTCCACAGTAAGGATCCAAAAGTAAATTATTTACACAAAACCTGTCTTTTTGCCAAATGTTCCTGGTAGTTCCCAAACCTCAAAAATCTCTCACTACTGAACAATGCCCCAGCTAATGACAGAAAAAACAAACAAACAAACCTGAAACTTTTTCCTTTGTATTGAGTTTGAGAGAAAAAGGAAGGGAGAGAAACATCGACTTGTTAAATCCATTCATACCATGATTGGTTGATTTCTGTATGTGCCCTGACAGCAGACTGAACCCGCAACCCTGGAATGTCAGGGTGATGCTCTAACCAATTGAGCTACTCGGCCATTACATTTAAAACGTTTTTTCATTTTCTTTTTCTCAGCTCATTATCCAGTGACTGGACCAAGTGCTAATGCTCAGAGCAGGAAGCACAGTGCTACTTCTGAGCTCAGTATTGGAGGTTACTGATAAATTTACTTATATATTTCATAACTACTCATGTCAAGTTTTTCAGCTTTACTTCTCTTGTCAGTAAGCAGCATACCCCGAGGCCTTTTCCACCAATATTCCACAATGCATGAGTAATACAGGGCAGAGGCTCTCTCTACTTGACTATATGTGCAGAATATGCCATTTTAATCTGAGATCCTTCTCCGTCTTCCTTTTTCATTTGTCGTTTCCCAATCCCCACTGGCTTCTCAAAAACCTCAGTATTCTTGAGAACTCAGCTGTTTCCTCCCTCCCTCCCGCTCTCACTGAAAGGATAGGGAACACCAGGTGTAGAATATCCTTGTTTGCCCCCTTCCATTCAACACACACCTCCGAACTGTGAACTTCCATCCTCGCTTGTCATCTCAGGGGAGTTACCCCGCCATCTCTTCTCCCACGCATAGGACCACAGCCTCTCACAGAGGCTGATCTGCCTTCACACTTTACATCCTGGCCTGTGAACAAAGGGTAGTTTTCCCAGCCTAGGTCAGCCCGCCTGAAAAAGGGTTTTAGGACAAAGAGAGATGATTGTATTGAGAAGAAAGGGCAAAGAAACCCTGAAAGAAAAACTTGAGATGCCTATGCTTGTGCCTTTCTACCAATATGCAGTAACTTATATACAAAACACGAAACCAAGCACTGACTCGTACAAAAGGCCAAGTCACACGTGTAACAGGATAACTACATTCGAAACAGGTGTTAGAGTCATGGTTTCTTGTCCTAGCTTTGCACTGACTTGGACATCTCCAAATGGTCCAGAATGTTTTGTTTGGAAAAACAGCATGGTGATGATTTACCAAATAAGGCTTTAGGCAGTAAATATAGGTTTCAAAATATGTTTGTGGAAGGAATACCAATGAATGAGGCAGCTCACTAGAAAACACTCAGTCAAACATACCTGTGTAGATCAGGAATTTAATGTGAAAGAAATGACACCAAGTCAATACCACAATACAGTACTGCCACACTGTGACTGCTTTTCCTATGAGCGCATTCCCCGACGGGCAACAAAGAGAGTGATAATGGCTGTTTCTAAAGAAAGGAACCAGGGGAGAAAGTAGTGGCTGCTCTGGTAACCAAAATATTCCCAAACACTGTAACGTGTTATACCTCCAACTACTTCCAACTACTTCCTTTACCTAATAAAGAATTGGGAAAGGACTTCCAACCTCCCACTGCCTAAGACCATAACTAGGTATAGGCAGAAGAAATCAAAATAAATCCAAGCTTGCCTGTCTACAAACACAGGAAATCATTCACAACTTTTTGTTAGATATGGATGTATATATGGTTATCCTGGACTTCGTCCCCCTAATTTCATGCAGACTTTAAGGTTCACATCTACTTTTACATTTATAGAGAATATTACACACATATAAAACGATTTATGTTGTGAGGCGCACTGATGAATTTACTGAGAAAGGGATTTGAATAGCTTGAAAAGATACCATATTACAATAGCAAAGGTAAAAACAAAGAGGACAAAAAGCCTTAAATGAACAGCAGTTGTGAATTTCCGAAATTAAATTAACATATTAAGAGTAGTCTGAAAATAACTTTCACTTCCGTTGAGCGTATTAAGTATACTATTACAAACTATAGTTAAATAAAGGGTGAATTCTGCTCTGATATAGTACAGTGTTTTTTTACCGCTGGGTCCGCACCACAGACAGGTGCCGGTCCACCAGAAATTTCGTGCCGGTCCGCGAAAGAGTTAGCCACCCTGATGAATTTTCATACAACATGAGGATGGTTAACTCTTTCGCGGACCGTCACCAGTTCATAGACCGGCGGTTGAAAAACACTGATATAGCATAATTAAACCACCTGATTAAGTTTACATTTTTAATGCTTCTTAGTAATAGGAAAATGAGAACAAATTATGAAGAAGTAAAAACAAAAAATATCATAGAGTGGCGGTACCAAAACCTTAATTCCCTCCTCCCTAAGGTATTTTAGGGTTGAGCATGAAGAGAAGAGGTATAGTGCTATGCCCTCCTTAAATCTTATCACTCTGCTCTGAGAAGGGCAGTCTGATCACGACTGCCATAGGAACTTTCCTGTTTCAGACACTTAACCTTTCCTTTTGCTTTCTTCTTGCAGTATCGTCTCCCCACCATGACTTCTTTTAAAATCACTTCAGCTAAATATCTTTTTTTTAAAGTATTTTTTATGTATTTTTATTTTAGAGAGGGAGGAAGGGAGAGAAAGAGAGACAGGAACATTGATCTGTCCTGTACATGCCCTGACCAGGAACCAAAGCTGCAACCTTTAAGTATCAGGGCAATGTTCTACCCAACCGAGCTATCTGGCCAGGACTTCAGTTACACTTCTAACAAGTACTGAGTTCCTAAGTTCTGAAACAATATCTGTTAGTAATGTCATTACCATTAGAAGTAACAAAAATTAACCAGTAGTCGTAGAAGGTTAGGACTATTTACTACAGACTTTCAGTCTTGTTTCTCATTTGTTTTTGTTTTCATTGGCATCTGTGTGAGTAAGTGTAATTCTTGCCAAAGATACTCGAGTTCTTTTGAGCCAAGGTCCAGCATGAGGAAAAGAAGGAGGCTAAGAAACGACGAAAACAATCATGTTAAAAATGCTGCCAGGTTCAAAGCAATTTAGGGGTCAGAATAGTATATATATTTGTGTATCCTGAAGGACCACATCAGTAAAAGGAGATGGTAGAAAGTCATGCTCTCCAACCTCCCTTCTACTTCAAACACATTATGGTTCTATATAACTTCTACCTTGCTGTTATCCATTCTTTTTTCATATCTACAGCATGAAAAGGAGGTACTGAATATTACATTGCTTAAATGATAAGACTCCCAGCTCTGGCATTTATTAGTCACATGACCTTGGGCAACTTCTTAATTTCCTTTGGTATTAAACACTTCACAGTAAAAGTATTCACACTTCAAGGAGTTTTTTGAGAAAAATAAGGTGCAATTGTTTATATATCCCTTATTATCATAAGGGATCTCAAATAGTGTAATTCTCAAAATATTCATTTGATCAATGAAGGCACCAGGGCTGAGAGGGATTATTTGCCTGAAAATAATTATGTGAACAGCAGGCAAGAAAGGATGCAAGCTCTGGTCTCTATCACTTTTAAGAGCAGTAGCTTCTCCAGATAGCAGTTCTTCAAATATTTTGTTCTCAAGATGCTCTTTTTATTATAAAAAATTATATGACACCAAATTTTTTTTATAAATGTGGATTATAGTTATCTCTATTTATCACATTAGAAATTAAAACTGAATCAGTTTTAAATATAGATAATTGTAATTGTTTTACAAGTAATAAATACAGTTCGTTTTAATATATTTTCAAAAGAATAGTGAGAAAAGTGGCACTGTTTTACATTTTTGCAAACCTTTTTGTTTAGCTTAATTGAAGAAATTGGATATCTGCTTCTACATTACATCTACTGCCATATGTTGTTGTGGTTGACGTGATGAAAAAGGATATATGGCCACAGATACATAGTTGGAAAAGTAGGAATATTTTCATTGCCTTTTCATAAAATAGTGGGTTTCGATACTTTACAAAAACTAGACAAGTAGGACTTTCTTAAAAGTTAGACACAATGCAGAATCTGAAACCCTATCGATGAAAATTTTATTTTCTGATAAATTAAAATCTATTGTCAATCACATACTTTGAATGGATTTTTTACTCATGCATGATTATGAAACAATCAGGACTGACTGATCACAGGGGGAAAGGATTCTTGGTTCACTTAGGTATGCAGATCAGTTCTGTGGATAGAAGCTTTCCAAAATCCTAATATTTGTTTGAGAGTTTGAGTTTCACTATTAGCAATAAATACTGTCAGCTGTTTCTCTTGGAATGACAGGCTCACTTCGTTCACTTCTGAGAACCAGTCGGCTATACCCACAAGTGAGGAACAATAGTTTGTCACCCATTCTTTCAAGTAAAAATTGTGTTTTGTGAAAAAGGTCTCAAGGTAACCTTTCACTGTATTTATACTGAAGAACTTCATTATGTATGCTTCATATTTTGTCATATAGAATATTAAAAAACACATTCAGAGGTTGGTATTTAATAAAATTAATAATTTTTACTATTTCATGCAGTATGTTATTAAAGTTGGCTTTTTTGTTTGGTGTTTACTTGGTTGTTTTATACTGTGAGTCGTGGCAGTGAAGAATACAAATACAAAAGTTTGGTGCCCTGTAACATCCATTATTTATTTTATCATGAATGCAAATGCTAATAATATATCTTATTATGATTATGGCTTGCAAATTGTACTTTGAGAACTGCCACACTAGATAACTGACTACTGGTCATTAGAATTAGAGATATTAAATTTACATATTTTTTAAGACAAGAAATTGTATGATGGTGAAAGAAAAGGGAGTGAGAATAGGAGATTATTTTAAAAATAAAAATATAGATAATTATTGAACCTTTATGAGTTTTAAAGAGAGATTTTCATGTAGAAACCCTAAATTGCTCATCAAACTATTGTGTGTGCCTAATAAAAATAAAAGCTATTATTAATGTAAATGTATGCTTTAATGCTATTAACTAGTCTTTAAATGGACAAGTACAATACAGAACCTTAGGTAAGCTAGCACTACTTAGATGTTGACAGTTATAATATGTTGACAAACATTAGAAAAAATAAATGATCCATTAATATGAAAGGACAACAAACATATGGAAAGTTCAAATTCTCCAAAAGTAATTAAGAAGAGAAAAAAGAGTTTGCCAAATATTCCACTAATTAGTACTGTTTGACTTTTGTTTATGTTTGCTTTAATTTTTGGTTGTAAGCTATCACAGGTATTATTTTTGTTCCTATTGTGTATATGTGTGTGTGTTTCATATCTGAACATTGAAATATTGGCCATATCGAGACAAGTTTTTTCTTATCTTTAACTATTGTATGCAAACATGCAGCTGAATTTCTCTGACTACCCTGCTCCTTAGCTATATAATTTTCAAACTCAAGAAAAACTTTTAAAGAACATAGGGCTGCATATATTCTTTAAATTAATGTTTCAGGCAGTTCCATTTTTAAGTTTTTGAGGTAACTCCATCCTGTTTTTCACACTGACTACCAACCAGCGTTCCAACCAATGATGCACTAGAGTCCCCCTTTCTCCACATCCTCGCCAACACTTGTTGTTTGTTGATTTATTGATGATAGCCATTCTGACAGGTATAAAGGAATATCACTTTGGTGTTTTCATTTGCATTTATCTGATGATTAGTGATGTTGAGCATCATGTCATATGTCTGTTGACCATCTGTATGTCCTCTTTTGAAAAGTGTCCATTCAAGTCCTTTGCCCATTATTTAATTAGGTTGTTTGTTTTTTTTGGTGTTGAGTTTTATAAGTTCTTTATGAATTTTGGATAGTGATCCCTTATCAGATGTATTGGCAAATATATTCTCCCATTCAATGGGTTGTCTTTTCATTTTGTTGATGGTTTCCTTTGCTGTGCAAAAACTTTGTAGTTTGATGTAGACCAGCGGTTCTCAACCTGTGGGTCGTGACCCCGGCGGGGGGTCGAACGACCAAAACACAGGGGTTGCCTAAAGCCATCGGAAATACATATTTTATTTAATGGCTTTAGGCGACCCCTGTGTTTTGGTCGTTCGACCCCTGCCGGGGTCGCGACCCACAGGTTGAGAACTGCTGATGTAGACTTATTTATCCTTTCTCTCATGTCTCTTGCTCAAGAAGATATATCAGAAAAAAAATACAGCTATGTTAAATGTCCGATATTTTACTGCTTATGTTTTTTTCTTCTAGAATTTTTGTGTCTACTATTTAAGTCGTTAATCAATTTTGAGTTTATTCTTATGTATGGAATAAGAAGGTTGTCTTATTTCATTTTCTTTACACATATCTGTCCAATTTTCCCAACACCATTTATTGAATAGACTGTATTTATCCCATTGTATGTTCTTGCCTCCTTTGTCAAATACTAATTGATCATATAAGTATCAGTTGATTTGTGGGCTCTCTATTCTGTTCCATTGATCTATAGGTCTGTTTTTATGTCAGTACCATGTTGTTTTGGTTACTATGGCCATGTTATCAGGTAGCCTGATTCCCCCAACTTTGTTCTTCTTTTTCAAGATTGCTGTGGCTATTTGGGGGTCATCTGTGGTGTTTGAGGCTTTTGTGGTTCTATGTAAATTTTTGGAATATTTGTTCTAGTTCTGTGAAATACATTATTGGCAGAGTCAATTCAATTAAGTTATATTTTTGGTTAATAAGAAAACACTGGAACGTGGATGTGAGAGGAAGTTTCTGAACATTGTCTTCAATGCCAATGTCTTCAATGTCCAGTGCATCCTGGAGAGCATTTGCAGCAGAGAGCATAGGGCTGGAGGTTGGAGATTGTGCCCAACTTGACTAATCAGCTGTATGCCTTTGGGAAAATTCATTAGTTTCTCTAGATCCCTATTTCTCCATCTTGAAAACATCAGCAATAATCTGCACTACTCACATCATTGTTTCTACGAGTAAATGAAGACTTATATAAGGCACTGAGCACAGAACTCAGTAAATATCCAATAAATGCTAGTTCCCTTCATTTTTTTAACTCTATGGCTTAAAACTTGACAGTAAAGATTGTGAGGCAGGTAACACAGAAAGGAATACATCTTTAATTCCAGTTAAATAAGATATAAAGTCCCTATCAGAATTCAGAACCAGCTTAAAGATATACACCTCTTTTTAAAAATTCACATACAAGTCTATTTTCTAGAGCATAATAAATAAAACATATGGGTACAAATTCATATTTTCAATTTTCAGTTTATTTTAGCCACTTTCTAATTTGTTTTATGAAATGATTTCACTGTTTAGAAAAAAAGACATAGGGGAAAGAAAAAGACACGGCTCCTGTCAGTGCTGATGAATCAATGTGGCACTGTTCAAAGAAATAACAGTACAGAACATTATGCATCAACCATATGACTAGCTCATATTCAGGTTTGTTTAGTATGTCATATCAACTTTACCTTCAGAGTGCCTTACATAAACATATCTTAAAAATAGCATGCCTTGTATGCCATATTCAATTCACCTGACACGTTATTACCAACTGCTGGTAAAATGAGTTACTACTTTTTAACAATATTACAGTATACATCTTCATAGCATCTTGTACTTTGCAAGATTCTTATATGAACATATGTGTTCAACAGATTCAAAAATTATACATGTATATGTTCTATAACATTCATATAAAGTAGTAAAGAAATTTTATAACTGACCCATAGTTAATCTTTTACCTCAGGTCTTTCATTGATATACAGAATGGGACAAAAGTAGTTTTACGGTTGTTTGTGTGGAAAATAATACTATAAATAAATACAAGAATAAACTCTTGTGTCCTCAAAACTATAAACCTACTTATGTCCTGCCCTGCAAAATCATGTAAAGCTAGTTATATAATTTCACTGAAATTTAATTCTCATCTTTAATAGGAAGAGAATTAAGAGAATATATATGTAATATAAACATTCGCTTTAAAATGTAAATAGACAATCTAAAAATTGTATGTAGAAAAGTGGCTTGTCAATCAACCCTTTACTGTACAAAGGCTATCACAGTATTCTGTGTAAACTTCAGGCAAGTAAATAACTGTTGAAATGATCCACAAATAAAAGAAAGAAAACTAGTATTTACTGAGTTCTCACCACAGGTAAAACAGTTTTAAGAGCTTTCACAAGTATTCAGAACTTACAATGCTTATAAAACAACCCAACAAGGTAGATACAACTATTTTCATTTTGATGAATGACTGAGGCTCAGATATAAGGTCATAAGGCTGAGCTGAGATTTTCACTGTTCCGTATAATTGTTTTAATCAAATCACCGGATGATGATGATGATGGTTGAAGGTGATAATGATAATGTCACCATCAGCAGTTGTATGCAGCTTTGATTTTCCCCCCCAGTAACAAGGACAGGTTTTCCTAAATCCGCTATGTTTCTTTACAGCAAAATACAAACTAGTGACTGGAGCCCCTCATTTCTATTCCTGTCCCTGATCAGGACTACTGTTGTTGCCTCTGCTCTCCCTCATATTTTTCTGATTATTTGCAGTGTTGCTTGCAAAACCAAAGCCTAATAAGCAAAAAGTTCTGATGGTTCTTAAGTTCCTGTGAAGGCATTCGGGGTCTTCAAGAGTTGACTAAACCTCTCTTTCCAATGTCATCTCCTACCATGATCTCCCTGTCCACACTTTATTCATATTATATACACCAAGTATTTGTATCCCCGTGCCTTTGCTCACTAAATTCTTTCAGCCTACAACAGTCTCCCTCTCCTTCACCACCTAGGCTACATTTCCCAATCAGAAATATGTGCATCTTTCTTGATGTTTCCATGGAACTTTACCATGTTATATATGTGACTCTACCGCCCAAACACAATATATTTCTGGCCTATCAACAATCAACCTCTTATTATAAGTAGTGCAGTCTACTTATATATGAGTTACCCAATTGATTATAAATTTGAATAATTAGCTGTGTGACCTCAGACTATTTATTTAACTTACATAAACCTCTATTTTCTCATTTATAAAATAAAGATAATAATAGTATTTAGTCATTCATACGTGTAAAATGCTTAGGATGGTACCTTTATTTTATTTTTTTAATGAGAGAGAGAGGAATATACAGAGACAGACAGGAAGAGAGAGAGATAAGCAGCATCAACTCATTATTGTTTATTGATTGCTTTTTCATGTGTGCTTGACCAGGGGATTCCAGCTGAGCCTGTGACCCTTTGCTCAAGCCAGCGACCTTTGGGTTCAAGACAGAGACCATGGGGTCATGTCTATGATCCCATGATCTAGCTGGTGACCTCAAGGTTTCGGACCTGGGTCCTCAGAGTTGCAGGCCATGCTCTATCCACTGTGCCATCACATGGTCAGATAGGACAGTACCTTAAACAGAGTTTTCCCCATAAGTATGAACAATTTATATACTATTACTAGCTGACATTTGTGGTGAAATAATTTTATTGTTTGATATTAACTGACTCACATATGCATCCAACTCTGATTTTAGCCTTTGCAAGCTTTCAAAAGAAAGATATTTAAATTTTTAGAATAAAAATCAATTTTTAAAAAACTAGATTAACTTCTAAAGGGTGTTTTATATGAGTAAATATATTCATTATGATAACTGACTAAAAGTTAAGCCAACTATACTATAAGACTTTCCAGAGTTTAATACTCATAAAGTTGGAATAGATTTCTGCAGAGCACAAAACAAGCTCATCTCTTCTAGCATGGAACCATTCATCCTGAAATTTTACTACCTATACAGTTAAATGAGAGTTGTAATTAAGGTAGGACTCTTGTGAAAAGATAAGCTTATCCACTGAACACTTTCATTTCTGCACACGGTTTAGGAATTCTGTGCATTAGGGACATTCTGCCATTTACACAAAAAAATTAAGCCCATTTTATAATTACAGGACATTCATAGTTCAGTATCTGGGTTTCCTTTATTCTTGCTCTCTTTCTGTTCGACACCATAAGAACTTTGATCCTTTAGCTTTGACATCTACAACAGAAAGAAAGTGGATGATGGCTTATGATTGTGGTTGGATGGGAGAAGAAAGCCATGAACCACACTGAGATGAAAAACAGTATTCATCTTATTCATATTATTACAGCAGGCACCAAGAACCAGACTTATCAGTGCTAATGTGCTGAGTGCTTACTTGGGAAATATAGAAATAATTAATTGTATTCTCTAAACGAATGAGTTGCCTTTCCAAAATGAGGACTAGATATAAATAATTATAAAAGCACATTTAACAATAATCAAAGTGAGGAGAAAACATCCAAGTCCACAAAAGCCATTAACTGGTAAACAAGAGTATGTCCTAATATCAGGGTCATTACTAATACTATATCATGTGCACATAAATAAAAATAAAGTCCCCCTGTGATGCATCCAGAAACTAAAAAATAAACCGTAGCACATTCACTATCTTTTCAAAACTATATATATGGCAATCATTTTTTCAATAAAAAATGATTATTGTAGAAGGGAAAGTTTATTCAATTACTGTGAAAAAGATCCAACACCTTGTGTACAGAGTGAAAAGGACAGATGGTGAAAGCAGTAAAAATTCCAGTGGAAACTATGACTAATTATTACTAAATTTATGAGGCTTGTCTTGAAGATAAGGTTTGAGTTAAATAACAGCAACTCAGCACTTTTTAAAGACTAATTTAATCTTATGACCTACAGTGTGTAAAGTAGAATGGTAAATTACTTAAAAACAAATGGGATGCTCTTTAGAGGAATACATCAATCAGTGGCACCACACAGTTTGGGTTTGCAGGTCAGTGCTTACTTCTGCAAACGTTAAGCCTTGCAGAAAGAGAACTACAGGGACGGATGTACTCTTCTGCTCATCCCAATACATACTTCTATTTCATATTGAAAATAACGGTGAGCCAGCAGGTAACTTTCTAGTTCATTATCTGATTTAATGACGAGGTAGTTCTTTATTTCCTTTACCAACAGCAATGGTTTATGTGGAGTAATACCAAAATGGTATAACCACTCTAGTTTCAAAAAGTCTTGTTGAACTTTATCAATTTCTCATTCAGAAAAGACTGGGTTCTTCAGAGGTAACTGAATAAGTACGTTAGCATTCCTATATTGGTGTCATGTTTGGATCAACATAACAACTGCAGTCCAAGGAAGCTGGAAGTAGCTGGGAACAGCACCTTGGTGTCCTGGGAAGTCTGGAGAAAGAGTGAAATGAAAAAAGTAGCTAAAATGCTACCCATCAGCAGTGAGAATTCATGAACTATTCTTTTGCATCACCTTAGCCAGGGAAAAACAAAGACCTTTCCAAAGGGCCCTAATAAGGGACAAAGAAGTGTAAATTGAAAGGAAGGATTCTTAAGGCAGAAAATACCACTGTGCCAGGAACTAAGTGTTTTTCAGGTATTAACTCAGTTGCATCTTCCAACAAGCTAGTGAGGTGTGTAGTGTCATTTTTCTTATATTACAATATAGAGACAGAGACACTGAGAACTTGTTCAAGGTCATAGAACTAGAAAGAGTTGAAACTGAGATTTAAACACAAAAAGTCTGACTCCAAAGTCATATCTCCTATTATTCGCTATTCATATAAAAACAACATTTCCTAGTATCTTTAGAAAAAAACACGCATCAAAGACAATATCCAATGCAAAGTTAAAAGTCATCATGTAATAATCAAATTATATTCTAACTACTACCTAGAATCATTTTTAAGAGAATCTGGTTTGTTTTGCAGTGATTCTGACTTGGCAATACATAATGAAAAAGAGATGTGAGTTTCTACTTGCCACTACAGTCTGCTTTAGTCTTAAAAGTGTTTGTATATTTTTCTTTTGAAGTAAATTTTAATGAGTCCTTAATTGTAAAAGGACTTCATAAATATTCATTAAATGTTAAAAGGAGTTGTGTGTCCTATCCCATAAGTCTGAAAAGGAAAACAGCTAAGTCTCCAATGTAGAAAAGGCATGAACAAAGACTAAGTGGAATTATAAACATTCGGTTTTGTATTAGATGTTTATCCAAATGGTTCATACCATTAGAAGATATAAAATTCTAAGAGTGGAGATATTTTTATTTCTGCCCTTATAAGAAGTTCTGCACAGTATCACTCCTGTGGAAAATATTTTCATTTTTATCACTCTTCCAACTCTGAATGATTCAAAAACATTTCACCAACTCTTTGCGATGCCTTCTGCACCACTGAACAGTACAATGGTTATGATGTTGGGAGGGAATAATTTTGATATAAATCAACAGGGCAGGCCTAGATATTATGAAAGTGCCACACACCGTTTCAAAAAGAAAAAAAAAGTTTTCACTCTGGATTTGAGTCTACAAAAAAGTATTCACCAAAGTGTGGCATTCACATCAATCCCACACAGAGGTCAGGGATTATTATCACACAACCAGACCTCTCCTGATAAAGCTACAGGCTCAAATATTTCTTAGCAGCCCAAAGAGGGGAGATGCCCACAAGATATCATGGCAATGCTAGTGTTCCCAAGGTCAGCCTAAGAAACGCAAACTGCCTGGCAAGTCAAATATTAACTCATTGAGACCAAATATCTCCAAAACCTACCACATCTGATTCACTGGACCAGACTGAAAAAGATGCCTGTAAAAAAGAGAAAATTATGTTTGCTATTTTCAGCTGTACAACAATCATGATTTCCCCCCTTTTTTCTTACAATTGTTTCCTCAATCAGGAGAGATAAACATGAATTTTATAAAGCTACCTTCAGAAAGGTTCTGCATTATGAAATTAGTTGTCATTATCATGTAACCAGAAATGAGAGATATATCACTCAAATTTGGAGATATTAAGACATAAATATTTCAAAAATGAGTATGCTTATTTAATAGAATCCCTAGTTCTACAATTTCCAATATGAGCCAAATTCAGAATTCTTGAATCCTTTAAATGTTTTAAATTTTTTTAAATTAAAAATATCAGATTTTTTTTATTTGACTCCAAACTGTCTTAATAATTGAAATATACTTACTACATTCTTAAAATTGTTTCCTCAATGGCCTTTTGTTTTTCAGTTCATAAAGCTGGGACGGGATTGAGTCAGGTGGGATGGGGAGGTGTCATGCCTGCAATGACTATTTCATATGCTATGCTTTGCGGGTAAATATGATAAGGACTCACATGCTTTTTCAAAGAAAAAATAAAATCAAAATTCAAAACTTTGTTTACACCTCCTATGTCCAGTAAACACAAAACTTTTTAAAACTGCCTGAATTCAGAAAAATAGGGCAGAATAATATGGCCACAAATATGATGGAAGAATAGAATATAACTCAGGGGTCAAAAATGCTGAACAAAAAGAACTTTGGGTGGCATCCTTTAGATAGAGTAATAATTTTTTAACAGGCTAAACTTTTACTAGTTCTTCATTTTATGATTATGCTGCCATCTTCTAGATGAATATGTATCATGATATCAACAAAAAAAGAAAAAACAAATATATGATTTTCTTAATGTTTGTTTAATAAAGTTCAGATTAATAAAGTCAATTTAATATATGTATTTAGCTTTAACATATAAAAAAAATGTCTTGCCCTGGCCAGTTGGCTAAGTGGTAGAGTGTCGGCCCAGTGTGTAGAAGTCCTGGGTTCAATTCCCGGCCGGGGCACATAGGACAAGTGCTCATCTGCTTCTCCACCCCTCCCCCTCTCCTTCCTTTCTATCTCTCTCTTCCTTGCCTGCAGCCAAGGAAGCAGATACTGGCCAAGGTTGCTGAGGATGGCTCCATGGCCTCTGCCTCAGGCACTAGAATGGCTCCAACTGCAGTGGAGCATCACCCCCTGGTGGACATGCCGGGTAGATCCCTGTCGAGCACATGCGGGAGTCTGTCTCCTGCCTCCCCCCGCTTCTCACACTTGATGTTAGCCAAAAGGCCGAGAAACAATCACCCTGCTTCTCATTATGGAAAAATACCAACAAAACAACAACAACAACAAAAAAACAACACAAAAAACCATCTTGGTAAAGAATGTAAACACAAAACAACTCGTATTTTTTTCTTGATTTTATATTACTTTATTTTGGTCTATGAAAGGTTGTTTTCTTCTTTAGATACTCAAAATGTCTTACCCTCTGCTGAATCCACAGAGCTGTGTGTAAAATGCTTATTGATTGAATTTATGCAGATTTAAAATAGATTATTATGATGGTTAATTTTATGTGCCAATTTGATTGGGTTACAGGGTACCTTGGATATTTGATCAAACAATATTCTGGTATTTCTGTGAGGGTGTTTTTGGATGAGTTTAACATTTACACTGACAGACTACATAAAGCAGATTACTTTCTCTAATGTGAACGGACCTCATCCAATCAGTGAAGGGCCTGAATAGTACCAAGTGGCTGACTTTCCCCCAATAAGAGAGAATTGCTCCTGCCTGACTGCCTTCATGCTGGGACAGACGGTTTTTTCCCCGCCTTTGAACTCAAACAGAAACATCAACTCTTCCTGGTCTCCAGCCTGCTGGCTATGGGACCGGAACTCCACCATTGGCTGTCCTGAGTCTCCAGCTTACCGGCTGCAGATCTTGGGAGCTGTCAGCTTCCACCATCATGTGAAAGTGTTCCTTATAATAAATGTTTAAGTCATAGTATATATTGAATTATATTATAATTTTAATATATCTTTCCTATTGGTTCTGTTTCCATGGAGACATCTAACACAGTTATTCATAGTTCCCTTAAATACCCAGACTTCTTTTAAATAAATATAAAAGGTTCTTATAATTAAATATGAATTACCCTGGGCCTTCAATTGTGGTTCTCAGAAATGAGTAACGGGAAGGGTCAACATTGGAATAAAGAACAAGGATTAAATTCAATAGCAAGTCAAAGATTTCACCCAAATCTAGGTATACGCACCAACAATTAGATAATTACAGATCAGACAGACTGATTTTGTTTCTGTTTCTATAAATTTCATGGGGCAATATTGCTCTCATCTCTACCCTCTATTGGTCTAGAAATCTGTATATTGTAATCCTTCCCAACAAGTGTTTTCCCCCGTGAGAAATCAAGTTGTTTAATAATTTCTGGGTTGAAGACCAGTTCAAGATGCTAGGCTCTCCTCTACTAAATAAGGTATTAAAAATCAACCAGAGCTATGAAAGCTAATGGCAAAAATCTAAGCTTCACAATACATGAAAAGTATATTGGTGAAAAACACAACCATTTAAAATTTATATATATATGCCAGAAATCTTACTTGAAACATTTAGACATTTTTCATTACGTGCATATTGGATGTTTCATTAGAGAGCTTACTCATTTCCGGTAACTAAAGGAAAAAAAGTACTTCAACATGTTTTCAATAAAAGAAGATGGCTGTGAAAGTGAAATACAGAGATTGAGACTAGCCAGGACAAGCTCAAGGTAAATTTTTTGCACTCCAGAGGTCCTCAGACACTTCATCCTAAGATAAATGGCTTTCCGTTCTTTTAAAATGTACCAACAGGAATGAATCACAGAGATATTTTTTTCCCCTCTTTTTCAAGGTTTTCTCTTCCTAACTTAAAAAAAAATAGTTTAGGAAAGAAATAGTGACAACAGTTAAGAATTTCTATGCTCATACAGAAACACAGTAATATATGGCTTTTCCTGGTTTGATTGTCCTAAGGTCAGTAGCCCACATCAAGGCACAATGCCCTTAACTAGGCACTGGTTAACACACAAGTGTCCTTTACTGAGGTCTAGTTCTATACATTCAACTGACTACGGGGTCTCTATCATTTCAGGCTAAGACATCTTGTTGCTACATCAAACTCACATATATAGATCACAAGTTCTCCTTCCTCGTTCCTGAAGCCTCTCCACCCATCCCTTTCCTTTCTAAAGCTGCTTGCTCCTCTTTCAGTAACTCTCTGATAAACATAACCACCATCCACTCAGCTGCCAAAGCCAGAAACCTGAGAATCATCCTAGGCATCTTTCTCTCTCTTATCCAAAACACCCTATCCATCAGCAACACAATCATTTTAATCTTCTAAATTTTTTCCTCCCTAAACTCTCCACAGATGCTGTTACAAGGATGCTAAACATGGCCCTCATCATTTCTCACCTGGTGGCCTGCAGTAGGCTCCTCCTCGCTGCTCTTTCTGCTGTTGAGCTTCCTTTAACCAAATTTACAACACAGCCAGAATTAGGATTTTTTAAAAATACATATTCACTCACTTGCTTAACTCAACAATTATTTATTGGGCACCTACCAGGCCCAATACTATGTTCCCGGTCCAAGAATGTAGCAATTGGGTTGGGGGGAGGGGGGTAGACACAACCCCTTGACTGACAGAGCTTCCAATAATTGCAGGAACATCAATAGTAAGCAAAACACACTAGAAGATATTAATTTCGAGAAGTGCGACCTAGAGAAATAAAGCTGGGAAGGGAATAGAATATGCTGGGAGTGACTGGTATGTTACAGAGGATGACCACAATTTCCTCACTGTAGAAACCATTTCTGAGAAAAGGTGAAGAGTGAGCTATGAAGGAGAGTGTGTCCTGGAAAGAACAAAGCACGCCAGAGCCCTGAAGTGCAAGTGCACCTGGTATCGCTGAAAGGCAGCAGATGCCGCTGCGTTCAGCCAGAGACACAGTAGCAGCAGGTGAGGTCTGAGAAGAAAGGGGGCATATCCTACAGGGCCTTGTTGGAATTTCTACTCTGGCTGCCATGCCAAGAATAGACTCTAGAGGTCAAAAAGAAAAGCAGGGAGCCCATAAAGCAAGCCTTCGTTATTGTTTAAAGCTGGGGGGTGGTGCTGAAGGTGATGAGAGGTAGTCAGATTCAAGATATATTTTGCCTAACCTGTGGTGGCACAGTGGATAAAGCGTCAACCTGGAAACACTGAGGTTGCCGGTTCAAAACCCTGGCTTGTCTGGTCAAGGCACATATGGGAGTTGATGCTTCCTGCTCCTCCCCCTTCTTTCTCTCTCTCTCTCTCTCTCTCTTCCCCTCTCCTCTCTAAAATAAAAAAAAAAAAATTAAAAAAAAAAAAGATATATTTTGAAGGAACTGTCATAACAGTACTAAAAAAACCTAAGATAAGTGCTTGAACAAAGATAGTTTCTTTGACAAGGTCATCTCAGGAAGGAGAAGTTCGTGACCAGTGCAATGAAACAGAAGAAAAAATAGAGTGACTGGAGGTTATCTAGTGCACCCCACTAGAGGAATTATGCCAACTGTCTGAGTGTATCTACCCTGTGAAAAAAAAGAGAAGGGATTATCCATCAGCCTGTATCCTACCACTGTGTCTGGACCGTGGCAGTTACCTGCCCTGTAGTTAGTTGCAGGATATGCACAAGTAGAGAACGATTCCTGCCAGAGTCCCACTCACTACATCAGAGATGCTGCAGGGCAGGCGACCTAGGGGTGGGACCGTACCCAGTTCCACTTCCACAAAGCAGGGCAAGCCTCCGTGGAACGGATGGCTGCAGCTCTGACAGCAGAAAGGGCTAGTTCCAAGAGGAGTCTAAAGTGGTGCACATGGGTGCCCATTATAGATAATGCTGATGTCATTTTTTAATGGACTGTTTGTGACAGATAAAGAGCACCTAAGGACAATGCCCATACTTTTGTCTTTATCAACTACAAGGCTGGAACTGCCATTAAAGGAAGAGGGTAGGAAATACAATTATGTATCTGCCTCCTTGAAAGTCAGTCATGGATCTATGCAAACCACAGGAAAATTATGTCTCTTTACGACGACTTCAGCTTCTGTCCCCTGCTTACAACCTGAAATTAGCCACTCACTATTCCTCGTCTGCAACTCGGCACTCACACGATCTCTGCAGTCTTGGGCCATCCATGCTCTCTCAGATTGCTCTGGGTTGCTTATGTCGGTCCTTCTACCTGGAACTTGTTTATTTCCTTCCTTTGCTCAGATAACTCCTTTTCCATTTTAGTTGCCAACTCAGCTGATACCTCCTTTTAAGTTCAGGTATTATCTGGTCCCAAAGTATTCTTTGTATTTGTCCACCCCCCCTTCAGAATGTAGCAAGGAATATTTTCCTCGAACTCAAGGGCACATTATAATATTATAGGATAGTAGATGTATAATAAAAGTATGGTAAACAAAGGAATAAAAGTTTGGTTTCCTTAAGTCATTTTATGTTTATTTTAAAGATAAAATATCCATGCCTCAAATCAACTTTCAACATAAGTTATTCTAATATTTTAATACATCATCACATCCTCTGAGACATCAGAGATTATTATCCAAAGTCACAGAAGTAGCAGCAGGACAGCAATTAAATTTCAATTCTGATTCCCATGAGAAAAAGCTGATTTTCCCCAAAATTTAGTTAATTCTTAAACAAATTCTAAGTCTAATATGCTAGAGGACATTTTACAGGATTGGGTTGTTAAAGAGTAAAAAATGCCTGCTGCATTTGAACACCAACTTTCCATTTAAACATAAAAATAAGGCCATCTGAGAATAAAATAAAGTCATTCTAGTGCATCTGAAGTCTTATATGACTCTTAAGGAGAGGGATAGTTTAATCAGATTTTGTGCAGTCAGCCCCATCCCAGACTCCCAGGTAAAAGATCTTTTTCAACATGTTGTCTATTATCTATAGGACTAAATGACAGATTTAGAGAACGTGGTTCTTGCAGGGCTAAGATCAGCAAACTTCTTATAGTGCCTTCTGGGCTTTATTCCATTTTAATTCTAATGAAAAATGTGAGCACATTAGTTTTAGACTCAGTATAGGTTTCTGTCAGATAAACTTCTTCGCTGACTAGATTTCCTAAACCTAGTCCTTTTTACTTGGAACAAATGTGTTATTCCAGAAGATGCCAACACATCATGTGTTACTGATACATAACAAGATTAAGAGGAAAAATGAAAACATTTAAAATGCAAAACATAGTTGGGAAAAAATTACACAGCAAAGTGACCTGGAAAATGCCTTCAGCCGTTTTTTAAAATTATTCAGACAGTCTCTTTAGGATTTCAGAGGACACCTAGGTCCTATTAAATCTTCAAAATATTTTAAGTTTATAGAGCTAAAATGGCATATAAAAGAAACATCATTCTATAATTTATAGTGAAAATACAAATCACTTTAGTTGAAAACTTCTAAAGTCTATCAAGTAATTAAAAACACTTTCATATTTAATCATAAGAAAGTACAAACGAGTATACCCTTCTGAAATGTATGGATTAAATCAGATCACTGGATATCGTGGCATTTTAATACCTTCTTAAACTAAAAAGTTTAAGAGACTCTGCTCTCTTAAACTTGCATCATTCATAAATCTGCTCACAAATCCATTTATTCCCACTGCCCATGGGATAAGGTTCAAGCTTACTCACCTAGCACTGAAAAAGCAACATAATTTAGTCCAGTGGTTCTCAAACTTTAGCTTCACATGAGTATCACTTGGAAGACTTGTTAAAACACAGATTTCCGAGGCATCCCTTGAAGTTTTTGATTCAGTAGATTGGGGTTGGGACCTAAAAATTTATATTTACAACAAGTTCCCATGTAATGTTGACACAGGGACCACAATTTGAAAACCACCAGCGAGTCACAATCTACTGTTGTGGCCCAGTCTCCACGCCCCCCAAACTCCTGGCTCTGCACATTTTCTCATCCTTTGATGTTTAAACTATACCAGTCGCTCCTCTGCTTAGAGACTCTAGGGTTAAAAGCACTTTTCCTTACCCTTTACTCTACAAGACAACCATATTCCAACTCTATGTGAAGCTACCACACTACAGTCCAATTTTCCCCCGACTCTGATGTACAAACGTCAAGACCTGGGGTAGTTTTCCTGCCCCAGTGATGGCCAAGAACCTGAGTGGGAGGAGCATGAAACAGTATTCTGGAATAAAATGTCTTTGTTATGACCGGGAACTTTCCCATCCACTCTACCCCATGACAGGAAAGCCATATCTGCTATATTAGAAAGCAGAAATGTAATGAAATGGGAACCTGTGATTCAGGAATGAGCCTTCTGGCCTATAGGCATGCTCTCTGTCTCCAAGATAATTTTACTATGTGTAAGAAGAGTTCGTGATAAAGTTTCACAGGAAAATGAACTGATTCCTACAGGCCCAGACTAGGAATTATGAACACAGCTGTTCCAAAAAGATATATTTTCCCATTAATTAAGCAAGTGGAACTGCAGGTAGGCTACTCTGCTAAGTTTGTTGCAAAGGAAAAATTATCTGATTTTACCTACAACTGATGTTAACTCTGAATCAAAAAGAATTTTATTATAACCAATTAATAAAATGGCAAATAAAACCGCCTCACTAAGATTTTGATTTCAGAGATAAAATATTATTATAATTGATATCAGAAAAATAAAACAGTCACTGAAGGAGCCTTCATTCCATATTTTGTTTGCAGAGAATGTTTTCTAGAACCAAAGTTTATATTTGGTTCTAACTGAAAGAGGCAGTCGATATATACTTAAATTTTCTTTCTGGTTGTCTCTTTTATTGTATAAATTTCTGCAAATGTACAAAAATGTTTGAGCATACTGGGTTCTCACAACTCATTTTTATAAAATCTTCACAAATATTATTGTCATTCAGGAATAAAATCTTATAAAGTCAAGTGAGAACCATCTCCTTCTCCCCACTATTCTAAATTTGCTATTTATCCTTCCTATCAATATTTTAGTAGCTTTATGGAAATATAATTTATATGCCATAAAACTCACCATTTGAAATGTTCGGGTCAATCTTTTGCAGTGTGCGTACAGAGTTGTACAATGATATCACAATCTAATTTCACAACATTTTCATCACCTCCAAAACTAGCGCCATACCCACCAGCAGTCATTGCCCACTCTTTCATCGGACACCTCACCTCAGGTAACCTGTAGCTACTTATTTGCATTCTGACAGTACAGTTTTACCTTTTCTGGTCTTTTCATATAAATGCACATGGTATTTGCATCTGGCTTCTTTCACTTAGCATACAGTTTTCAATGTTTACTAATATTATAGCACTTATCAGTACTTCATTCCTTTTTATTGTTGAGTAATATTCTATTATATAGCTATACAACATTTTGCTTATGCATTCATTTGGACCTTTGGGGTGTTTTTACTTTTTTGCTATTATGGATGATGAAACTATGAACATTTGTGTACAAGTTTTTTGTGAACATTAGGTTCATTTCTCTTGGGTATATAACTAGGAGTGAAATTTCTGGGTCATACAGTAACTTTAATATTGAACATTTTGAGGAACTGCCAGACTATTTTCCAATGTGACTGCACCATTTTATAATACATTCCCAGAAGTAGAGTATGAGGGTTCCAATTTCTCCACCTTCTCACCAACAATGGTATTACAGCCATCCTAAAGGGTGTCATAGCTAATGGTGTTGAACTTCTTTTCATACGATTATTGGCAATTTTTATATATTCTTTGGCAAAATGTCTTTCCAGATCCTTGCCCATTTTTAAATGGGGTTATTTATCTTGTTATTATTGATTTTTAAGAGTTCTTTATATAATCTACATTCGTGCCCATTATCAAACATATATTTTGCAAATGTATTCCCTCATTCTGTGGGGTCCCTTTTCACTTTTTTGATAATGTACTCTGAAGCACGAACATTTTTTTTAATTGATGGAATCCATTTTATTTTGTTGTTATTGCTTGTAGTATCATCTACAAATATCTATTGCTTAATCTTATGAATATTTCTATACAATTACTCCCTAAATCTATAAATGACATATCACTCTTTAACATGGTTGAAACAGTTTGCATTCCAAACAGCAGTCATGAAGGGTTCCCATTACTGCAGTATTTGCCAAACCTTGATAATGGCGGACTGTTAATTATTTTGCCAACCTGTAAGCTAAAACTCAGTAGCTTGTATTATTTTAACTCGTATTTCTCTATTTACTTAGCTTTTTTCTCTATTCTTCCATCTTCTTCTCTGTGAATGACTTATTTGTGTCTTCTGTCACTTTTTTATTATTGTTGTATTTTTTCACTTTGGAAGATATTCTTTATGCACAATTAATAATTATTTCTCAGTTATATGTCTCTTGCAACATCTTTTCTAAGTGTCCAGGCCATCTTTTTGCTTGTTTGTGATTTGCTTTTTGAACTATGATTAATTTTATCATTAAGAAATTCTAAAACTCTTGTTTTGAGATTTTTACATCTTTTTTTTTTTAAATTTCAAGTTATATAAATATTCTCCTCTAAGAGATGTTCTATTGTATAGATGCCAATGGAATAGACACAAGAACAGGCTATCTTGATTTGAATCTAGACTCAACCATGTATTAACTTTGTAATATGAAACAAATTATATAATTTCCCTGAACCTATTTCTTTGGTTAAAGAATGGAGATAATAAAAGCACCTATCTTATACTGTGTGGAGCTGTAATGAGTTAAATATGTGAAGTGTTTAGAACAATACTAGGAACATCAGCTATTATTATTTTCTATTTTTGAACTTAACATTTAGCTTCCTGCTATACTTGGAGCTGATTTTTATACATGATATGAGTTTCTCATATAGTCTGCCTGTCCCCATGATCTTCAATTTCCCCTTTGATATATATTATTTCCTTATACATATGACTCTCTAATATGTTCCATTAGTCTATTTTTACCTTATGTTATAACCACACTATTGTAATTACTATAGTTGTATAATTGTAAAACCATAATGTTTTATATTAAGAAAAGCAGGTATTCCTACATTCCTCTCTGCTTAACAGCTACAAATGTAGACATTCACAAATCAAAAGATAAGAATGTTTACATTTATATCCTTGGAAATATGTCCATTATTATCTATGAGGTGATTATCTTCTCCTCACCTTAACTATACGAACTACATATAAAATGCCACTATATATAACTATATGTAACTTTAAGCATATCAATTTTTACCTGCAGACCTTTTTAATTATTTTGCAGATAATAAAGTAAATAATACACTGAAAGCCATAGAAATAATAATAAAAAAAGAATCTAGACTGAAAATTAAAACATTAGAGAACTTTTGGGGAGCAATTTTGCTCAAGTATCCTGTACATACAAATAAATGAAGTGAAATCCTCAAAAGATCTTCAACACCTTCTAAATAGCAAAGACAAGAATCAAAGCAAAGCCAAGAACAAAAAACCAACTCTTCTCATTGAGTTTGCAAAAGCCACAGTCTGGATTCACAGTTACTAAAGAAATAGGCAAAGGAAAGAGAAATATTAGGATCAACAGTACAGAAATTTTACCTGGTACAAACAGTTCATCAATTGTTCTAAAACATTCTACAGCAACTGCTCCAAACCATAAAATCTAAAGGATCTCAGTATAAGAGATAGCCTACAATGAAAAAGAACAAGAACCTTGTAATTTTAGCATTAAGACATAAATCTGTAGAGGTGTTAGCACATATTCTTAAGGTATAAAGCTACAGATCACATTTCTTGTTTGCAGTCATAGCAACTCAGGGTATTTTGCAAATAGTCTCTTTAACTTAACAGGAAATCTGAGGAAGAGGACAAAGGGAAGCATGCTTCATTCTTCAATGCAGAATGCAAACATTTTCCTAGAAAATAACTCTAATGTGTTTCTAACTTTTACCTTCTCCTCACCTTAAATGCTAAGATAATGTGGCTCAGAAACAAATGTGTGTAAATTGCATTCCCTTGAGCACTATTATAACAGCCTAAATGCAGTTTGGTATAGGGTGCTTCTACAAACTAGTATATATTAGATAAAGTTAAAAAATCAAAGCAGAAACGATCATCTCTGAGCTTTAGTCATACACTGAATTATTTATTTGTCGTGGTGGAGTTGTGTGTTATTGTACTCTCTCTTAAATATTGTAAGATGCCATGTGGCAAAGACTTTGTTTCGACTTTCTAAACACTCAGCAAAAATAGCAATTCTGACGTCAAATTTAAATGTCATTCCTCAAAGATCAAGAACTAAAACTCTGGAACCCCAAATTCTGGTTCTGGCTCTAGCAGTCACAGTAAGACTTTAGGTAAGACACCTAACAACTGAATGCCTCATTTTCCTTACCTTCAAAATGAGAAAACACAAGTAGATCATTAGCAGCAACTCAGTCTTTTAAATCAGAGAGTGGTGCCTTTCGCATCTATTCCTCCTGGGTTTACTTTAGGTTGCCTAGATGTTTGTTTACATAACGGTACTTAATTTCTGTTAAAAGAAACCTCCAGCTCCATCATCCCACACACAAACTACTTCCGTTTTTACTTGAAAGGAAATTCCTTGTCAAGGTTCACAGTACATTAGAGACAGCTGCACTGCTGAGCTTCCTCCAGAAACTTTAAAAGGCTGCAGATGTAGCCCATGGATGGTATGGATCATGGAACAAGACAACCCCAAGCATTTAGACTGCCGCTTCTCTTACCCTCTTTTAATGCTATGTTTTCCAGTGTGTTGCCTGCCTACATTGTGTGTGTGTGTGTGTGTGTGTGTGTTTATTTTAAATCAAGCTCCGGAGGGAATGCAGGAGTTCCCGAAGGTGACTATCTTGAGTGCTAATTTCCAAAGCAAGATAAGGTAAAGAAAAGCACATTCCCAGTTAATGACATTTTAACAACAGATGGTCACTACCTATTAACTTCCAAAGAGGCAATCCTCACATAAACCACACTTTCTCTGCATGTGTTTCCATATTGCCCTGGAACTCACAGTGTTTATCTGGAAAACTTAGTTCTGGACTCAGAACCAGTAAAACAAGAACACTAAACTAGGATAGAAAGAATGCTGGCACAGAACATTTCCAGCAAAAGCAGAGAGTTAGAACTTGATTTATTTCCAGAACAGTCCCCCACATGGCATATATAGCCACAAAGACAAACTATTTTCATTAGGAATTACATGGCGAATGTAACTGGAGGTGGGTGTAGGGCTAAAAAGCATTCAAACAACAATATGGTACTTTCTGAGGGTAGTACACAGAGCCAAACTCGGAAAAAATTTTCAGGAGCCTAGCAGGTGTCCAAGGACTATTTAAAGACAGAGATTACTTCATTAATATGATATATATTAGAAGGAAAGGAAATTTGGGATACCCATTTCTATTCAGTGTTCCAGAAATCTTTCAGTTTATACTTGGATTGTTCTGGGTACATTAAGACTTACTATCCCTTCTTCATCTATATTTTAATATTGCAATATTTTAATAGGACAATTATTTCATTAAACAACAGGTCATACTAATAGAATAGTTTATGAAAGAACATCTAAATTAATACATGACTCTTGCAACCAATTCCTGATATTATTTTAAATGCATGATAAATACAATAGGGTTTTCTCTTGATCAGAAAAGCAGGGGGCAAGGGGGTGTGGCAGAGGTTCTGTCTTAGATAAACAATGAACTGAAATGTATTAACTCTTATCTAGGGTGAACCCAATCTCTTGTGGGAGGGGGTGTTTAATCAATTGCAGCTTTCTGGGCTCTGCTCCCAAATATCTGGTTTAGTGGAATTGCGGTGGGGTACAGGGAAGTGCATTCAAAATATTACCTACAGCAATTCTGAGGTGGGCAGTACATTGAATCATGACGTGAGGACAGTTGCGGACTCCTCGTTTCTCAAAGAGATGAATACAGACCGCCCACTGCTCACAGGCTGCTTCCTTTTCAACAGCCACTGCCGCAGGCCAGCACCCAGCGCTCACGGCAACATCTGCAGAAAACCGTCATGTCACCTGATCCTGAACTCAGGTCTCCTCTGCCACACTGCACCCAACTTCCACAAAGAAAACACATTGGCCAACTGTTCTATTATTGTTGGCAAGCACCGAAATTTGCTCAAAACCTTTACAAATGAAACCCAGCTGCTTAAGCTCAATACCAGATGTCTCCTACAATGTGTCGCTTTGATAGATTAAATTGAGCATAAGAAAGAGATGAAATAGATGAAAATCGAATTTGCAAGATGTTTGTCATTAAGGCTGCTTAACAAAAAAAGACAGAAAATTGTATTTTGCACTCCAAGAGGTTAAGTAGGTTAGATTAATAATATTCATAACAGCTACTAGAATGCATGTTGTGAATAAACTGTTTAATATATATCCATAAAACCCAGGCCAAAAAGAAATCTTCAGGAATGCCCACTGAAAAAACAAAACAAAAAATAAGCCAATGTCCTATATGTCTGTGAAATCACAAGATTTAGCAAAAAGGTTCTTTCCCTTTAGACTTACCCCCCAATTTGGACAAGTTTTCACTTGGGGCATAGGAAATTAAGTAGGAAATATTTAGTGATATTCCCTGATTTCAATAAGCTGTAATAATCCTACGAAAATATACATATGAGAACCATATGTGTGTGGATATCTATACTACGTATAGTAAGTGTGGAAGTAAAAAGGCAATTTGTTTAGCAACCCCAATGAAGTGGCATCTCCCCTTCTGTTACTGTCACAGTGAAACTGCTTTCTGTTGTTTTCCAGGTCACCACAGTCCTCAATCCCTCAGCTATTTCAGCCTAAATTAAGCTCAGAGACCATTCCAATACTCCTGCCAATGGCCGCTGCACCTTGCCTCCCCCAAACGAGCGAAGAGTTCATGAGTAAATACGACCTATTATTCTTACAACACTAACCATTTCTTTAAAAAATAGAAACATAAAACCTTTGTAATGAAATTTGAAAACCACACTCAACTGAGCTTATTAATTTTAACCAAGACAAACCTTCAGTTGAGATTTAGCCCCATGAAAAGGTACATGAGTTTTAAAATTATATACAACTGGTAGGTTATTTTTTCTTTCACTCTTGAAAAAAACATAATTGTCTTAGTTTTTCCTTTAAAGAGAAACCAAAATAAAACTAAACACTGCAGCAAAGTCATAGTTTGAACACAAATATTCCAACAAACACAAAAACTTAGAAAGATAATTTCATGCAGACTTTGCAAAACAACCTTGGCCTCAGATTTTCTGAAGCTGCACGCTATTGGCCTTGGCATAGCTTATATTTGAAACAAAACAGAAATTGCCAGAAAAATATTTAAGATGCCTGTTATATTAAATTGTCTCACCCTTGGCTGATATCTCATCAATGCAGTTCCACATCACATAAGTTCCTCAGTTGATGCACAAGCGATCTAAGTCACTATCTCCTACGTGCAAAACTCCCCAAAAACTGGGAAGAAACAGAGATGAACCTGGGAACATTGTGTCCCACAGATAACAATAGGCAGTAAAACACCATGAACCAAAGCCAGTTTACTGCACGCACTCATGAGGTTATTTTAAAAAGTGAATTAGATATGTACATTAATTTTATTCTGGACTCCAGAAAGGGTCAAAAGCATAGTTTCAGATATTAAGTTCCCAGAATCTGATCAAATGAAAGATGTGTACAGATAATTTCAAATCTGTGGCCTGTTAAGCTTCCTAATGCAAAATTGTGAGATGTTTTTTGGGAGATATAAGGTTTGCAACTGTTGTTTTAATAAAGGAGTAAAAACTGTATGTAACAATCTGACAGAACAAAAATCTGCCAAATAATTGAACTGCTTGTTTCATATATTATTTTTGTCACCACCTTGATACCTAGAACTTCTATAATCTCATAATTTTTCATTTACTGTTAAAATAATTCTATAGAAAGTACAGGCATACGTTATCATTATCTTTGGTGGTAACATTTCCTGGATACCGAAGTTCATGTAAAAATATGAAAGATTTTTTATAATTTTTCTAAACATATACTAGTAAATAAGTAACTTAATAGCCAGTAGGGATGTATTATACACAAAGGAGTACTGAAAGTGTTCACAGAGTTCTATTATAAATGTCAGTAGCAGCTGTTTTAGGTGTTTTTGATTGCAAACCTCATCTAGAACCTCTTCCAGAAAAACTTCCCTTGCCCACAGTGTCTTCTCTTCCCATCTTGGTATTGGGTGACTACACATCCCAGCCGGGTTACATCTGATTACTATAAGGGACAGCAGCCAATCAAATTCTATCTACAAAAAAAAAATTAAAATTAAGAGACAGTGAAACACTTATCAGTTAATGCTGGAGTGTTGATTACAAAAAAAAAATCTTGGAAAACTGGGATGCAGACACAATTTTGGGTTACGTGCTGAATAACGAGTATGCCCAGGAAGACAGACTCCTTTATACACCAAGTATGTGCTATGCCCTAGGGATACAGAAGTAAACAAAAGGGTCACAGTGTTTTCCTCCAAGAAGCTGAGCTTCCAGTAAGAGAATGATGTGAATAATGCTAAATCATGATAGATAAAGAAAAAATAAGACTTACAATGAGGGTTTCTATAAGGGAGCTCATTTAATGTAAACTGCTAGGGAAAACCTTTACCTGACATGTAAACGGATAAGCAGAGTAGCTAAGCAGAGAACTTCCTATGCTGTGGACACGGCGTACGTGAAACACCTGAGGAATAAAAGGCTTGGATCATTTTGGAAAGGAAAAGGCCCATGTGGCTGGTGATCAGTGAGTGGTGAGATGAGCTGCAAAAGGAGATCGGGGCCACAGAAAGTTCTGGATTTGTCCTAAATGCAAGCAGTATCCATTAAAGAATTTTTAACAAAAATAAGGAAAGAAACTCATGGAGAAGAGGGGACTGTCTCTGAGGACCCTCAGGGACACAAGAACGGAATCTCGGCACCTCTGAGTCCCATAAGATCTGTTTCCTTTAGCTTTTCTTTATACCTCCCATTCACCTTTTTTACTTTAGTTCTTGTCCTTCATGAAAAAAATATCAATGCTAATCATGTCCTTTTACATGAAGAGTTAATTATCAAAGGAATGTGATAGAAATTATATACAAGCAGATAAATAATCCAAAAGCCATAGATCTCCAGTGTTAAAAGAAAAATGGTAGAGCCTAAAAATAAAACCTAGGTTATTCTGAGCACATGGTCACACAATCACCTTTGGGTATTTTAATATGAATATGTCACAAGAATATATTAAGATGGCCAATGTAACTATTTTATAGATGAAAAAAAGTATAAAAATCAAGATCAACACAGTCCATCTGGCCTCGAAATGTAGCAGAGGAAAGCTTGATAGACAATTTAGCTGATTAATGCATTTACCTATAATTAATTGTCAATACTTTGTCCTATTTAAAGATGTGACCAAGACCTGTATGAGTTCTTAAAATAAATACGCATTTGAAAATTGAAGGAAAAACATATTCATAAATTTGTTCCTGGTAGTTCTAAGTCAATAAAAGATTTATAAAATGTTTTAGATTCAACTGGCTTACAAATGAAGAAAAAAAAAAACACCAAAAAAAACAACAACCCTAATTTGAATTACTCTTATCTTTCTAAAACTATTATTTATCCAGAAGCCTTCATGCAGTTGTAGTTTAAAGATAAAAATTAGGTACGCACACAGCTATATATACACAACTTACTTATATGGTTTCCACCACAATTACAGAACATAACTAACTGCTCATACAGAAGGTAAAACCAAATAACTTGAGTTTGTACTGAATAGTGGTGTGAATGCTTATTTTCAAATCTGCTTCGCAGCATTTAAGCTGAAAACTATAGTTTAGTCACTTTTTTCCCAGGTAAATTACCACAGAGATCAAATTTCTTACATCTGTGATGCTCACCACAACTTGCAGTTATTACTAATTGGTCGGCTGAGATTAATCTTAGAAGTGCCACATAATAGCTGTAGTAGAAAACATTCTAAACACAGAACCACATTTATGTATTTAACAGCTGTGTCGGTCTAACAGTTCAAATTTTCACTGTATTTTGCCATATGGTAACGAGGATCATTTTTCACTTAAAATATTGCCAAAAATTAATGCCCTATAGCAATATTACCATTTTAATTTTGAAACTACACATTCACAGCCATGTTTGTTATCCTCCTGTTACTCCATTTCTTATTTGTTACTCCATATCCTATTTTCCTTCAATTCTACTTAAAATATTAAATAGCACTGATTTTTTCAGAATTTTAAATTAGCATCAGCCGGTTCAAACACAAATAATGCAATAGGAAACCTATGGAATATGACCTGGCAATCAAGGGCCAGGAGGTAAAAATCTGGCTTATATAAAACTTTAAGTGCCACAGAGGTTGGGACCTATGTTTCTTTATTGAATTTGGAGATTTTCCCGTCTTTAAAAAGATCTGATTCCTACTTCCTATCTCACCCTTTTTCCTTATTACTCTTTGACTTACACTTAGTCCTAAAGACAAAAAGTTGGCTGTTAGTTTTTATCTTAATCTGATTGCTGTAATAATTTATTACCATGAGTGGGGGGGGGGACACTATAGAAAATTTTACATATACATTTAACAGGAAGATAAATAAAAATCTCATCTTTTTAAAATGCCAGAACTTGAGGCCCATCTATGTCAGGAAGGGCACACTGCTGCGACCAATGTATTAGAAAAACAGATAGAAAGAGTTCTTTAGTTCTTGGATCTGTCAGTCTGTGACATTCACATCCTCACTAAATTCCTTTAGCAGAACTTAAGAAGGCTGGTAGTACCAAAATAATGCTTGAATACTATTGACACACTATTCATTATATGCTGGGGATTCTCTACTATGTTTTGAAAAATAAGAAGAAGGGTGGTATAAATACCTCAATCCTTAAAATAATACATTGTAAGTACAAATGAACACCACAGATTTTCACCATTACAGCTCATATTTTTACTTTCACAGGAAGAAAATTTTCATCTCACAATTCCTACCTTTAAAAAATGTATTTCTGAAGCAATCACAATGTGTCAATATAAAGAACAAGAAGTTCAAAATGTCTTCCAAGACGGACCCTTGCTTTCTTTTTTTCTAAGCCTATATCTCAAGTGTAACATTTAAGATAAGATTTAGACAGTAATAAGATTTAGGCTGATGAATTACCCTCCACACAAGCCACCCTAGTTACTATGTTCCAAGTAGGAAGACTTCTTTCCACTTACTGTGACTTTGCAGGGTGCTGTACCATTTGAGCTAGAATTGGAATAGCATACATATTCCTTCCATACAGAACTTTTAGGTTTCCATATATTTAACTAACAGGATGTTTTTATTAGCCTGAATCTCATACTCTGAAAATGTCTCAAATTATTATTTCGAAACACATTTACTTTAAATAAGGATTTGAGGCCTCAGAACATTAATCTTTATTTTGTCATTCACTTGAGTCATAACCACTTTGTCTGTGCTTCACATTTACCACCTATTTTTGGGAGCATCATTCTCACTGAAGTATATGCAAAAGTAATGATTGTAAAGTGTTACACGATGTCAATGAATATCTAACTTTGGTAGTTAAAGTTTACTCTTGGTTAAACTCATAATCTCTGTCTACAGCCCATTCTTTCTTCATCAGGGAAAAAAAATAAAAACCATTAGTTTATTTTTTAATAGAAAGCTATGGGTAGAGAAATTTCTCCCCCCCCCCCCAATAAAAAATTCATTGGTGGCAAAGGTGAGAATACAAACTGAGATTCAGTATGGTAATAACACTAAAGTAAGTGATGGATTCTTTTTTAAATCTTGTCTCAATTTACCTTTCCAGCTTGGTTACCTCCTATTTCTGCATAAATTAGTATTGTTAATAATAATATATACTAATCATAGCATCCCTGTAGATAAGACACTATTTTAAGTGATTTATCTGTATTTAGTAATCAAATCAACCCTATGGTAAGTTGATTATTATTTATTATTATCCCCACTGTAAAGTTGAGAAATTTGAGGAACTAATAAAATTACTCATTTGAGTTTACACATCTAATCAGTGGTAGAGCTAAGATGGAAACCCAGGCATTTTGGGTCCAGAATTCATATTCTTAACCACTATGCTACAGAATAAATTATACAGTAGAAACACACACAAACACACATTTACAATTTAAAGATTTGTTCTTTAGCATATGGCCTCTTTGCATTTTATTGGAACACATCTCAGTAATGAATTCAGGCATTCATATGTTTCGAGGAAATTGCTAAAAAGAAAATAAAAAGTTACCTTCAGGCAATCAAGAAACAGTATAACAAAAATATAGGAATAAGAATTTCACATATATTGTGCTTTGAGCTTCCTGAAACATTCTTAAGAAAGTTGCCCTGCGGTTCTTCTAGTCTCTTCTACAAAGTATCAGATTATAACAACTTTTTGGAAAATAAACTAGCAAAACAGGTAAATGAACTACCTATTGTCCCTTCATATCAATACAAAAAGCTTCTTTGAATTACACTTACCTCTACCAGAAATTAAAAGCATTGTCATGTAGCCAAGCTATAAAATAGAGTATATCAATAGAGTTAAGGAGTACTTTGAGATTATGAAAATATTAATCTTCTAAATGACAATCAGAAGTGCATGTCAACTGATAATACTTCTCAAATAAACAGTGTTGCCAAACTTTCTATAAAATGTATTCACAAGTACATGAGGTTGAACTATAAATGCATTTTGATCTCATACATATTTCCTTTGTCCCCGGCTTAATTTTATAAAGCCACTTTCTCTTTATTTCCAACCTCATGACTCCCTCATTGCAAATCACTGTCACAGATAGTTGTTTCATATTCACTAAGTTATCTTTCTTCTAATTTGAATATACTTCAACTACTCTTATAATTACATTTTATTAAAAAAAAATTTTTGCTACCCTTTAGTCAACTTTATACAAGAATACTTCTGGACAAAATGATCACTAAGCAAGCCCCTATTCTTAAATGTGGATAAACTTCTGACATAGTCACAAATTATAATTATTACCATTATAAAACTAGAGATTTACTCCATGCAGCGATATAAAACTTCAAACTTCAAAGTTAATTAGCTAACCTATAACAGTCTAACAGATTCAGCTTAAAATGATCAAAACAAAGTTTATTCAAATTGTTTTCTTAAATTCTTCACATATACATTGTCACAGTATGCTGACAATCAACTTTATACTCAAAGTTCCAAACTGGATTGTACTTCATTCTTAATTGCTAGAGAAAACAGAAACTTCAAATCCCTTTAAGTTATTCTAATACACTATCTAGAAAACTGCCCTAATAGAGAAAACAGTAAAATTACAAAGCAGTTGGAGGATAGGGTTTGAAAATGTTTAACCATTCATCTTCTGCCCTGAACTTGCCACTCTGTGATAAAAGCCACAAAACTAGACGTTCACGGAGCCCCCTGTCATCCCTGTCCTGGGGGCGCTCACTGATCTTACCCCTCGTGTGCACAAACAGAAGAATGAGCAAGGAAGTGTGAAGCTGCCAATTGACTTCTTCCAGCCAGCCCACTGCAGCAGGAGAGCAGTGACTGTGACCTGCCTGTTTAAGCCTCCTGCTTCGTGCCTCGCCTTCCTGCACTGAGACTCCTCCGCTGCCACTCTTGTCAGGCTCCGGGCAAGCCTGCCAGCAAGCCTGAGACAGCACCGTGAAAGACAAGCCTGTTACAAACTGGTGCTGTCACCACAGAGACTTCAACTGATCATCTCGTGGAGAGGACAACAAAGGGCGGCGAGGACCCTGAGCAAGATTGTTTTCTTAAGGAAAGAGCCTGAGCCAGCTGCCCACACAGGGGCCGGCGAGGCAGGCGCCTCACTGCACTGCGTGCCCACGGCCCCCGCATCGCTCGGGCAGCTGCGCGCGGTTCCAAAGCAACATACGCCACACATCTATGCTTCACAGTCATGAAATATACACGGCGTTTTGGTCAAGGTTTTCTCTCTGCTGAAATTGTTAACTGTTTAGGAATTGTAAAAAACAAGAAGAAATATTTTTTTTCTGATGAAGTGATAGAAATACTGCAACACATCAAGTATCATGTTACCGCCGTGTTCTCACACTGTATCTGCATGTAAATGATGAAGCAAATGCCTTTGAAGCAAGTGCACAGATACGAAAAAGATTCACATGAAAAAGGCATCCTTAATGAATATTTCAAGTTAAAATATTTCAGTTAAGCTACTCATAAGCCAATTAATTTTAAATGACTATACTTTCAAGTTTTTTAGAACTGTGAATCTAACCACTTACTATGTAAATAAAACCACTATAACATTCAATTTTTTATATTTTAAACATAATTCTGCCTCAATGTGAACAACGAGCATTTTGTAAAATTTGATTTTCCATGACATTCTGAGCAACTTTTTTGAACACTAAAATACTTTTAAAAGGTTATTTGTTTTCTTTCACTCCAAGAACTGACAATAATAAAAGAATAGCAAGAAATATAAATGAAATGTCAGTATGTATAGAGTCTACAATGTCACCATAGACAGATACAAACAGAAGTCACTATTAAGGATTCATGAATATGAGAGCATAGACCTATTTCAATGTTTATATCTAAGATATCATCTAATATGTTTACTTGATGTTTTAAGACTTGTTATCTTGGGAAAAAATCTCTGCCATCTTCGTTTTTAAAAGATACCTCTACCCCTACACACACACACACACACACCAGCACCTTCCAGCATTATCCTACTAGATGCCATTCAAATCTATTCTCTAGCTTAGGGTAGCCCAGCAATTGCTTGTTGTGACTTTACAAATACTACTACCAATCCAACACCCATAACTCACACTTATGAGATGAAATTGAACAGAAATATGGTGGTGGGTTTTTTAGATTTTTTTATTTATTCATTTTTTAGAGAAAGAGAGAGAAGGGGGGAGGAGCAGGAAGCATCAATTCCCATATGTGTCTTGACCAGGCAAGCCCAGGGTTTCGAATTGGCAACCTGAGCATTCCAAGTCAACACTTTATCCACTGTGCCACCACAGGTCAGGCCAGAAATATGGTGTTTTTAACCAGGTATGGTATCTACACATTTTATATTCACAAAAGCCATGCAACGTACTGGTCAGGAAAATGGGAAGCTGGGGGTGAATGAGGTAATCCTTCAGTATCATTTATCCACATCCCTTTAAGCCAGGGGTCAAGAAACTTTTTGGCTGAGAGAGCCATGAACGCCACATATTTTAAAATGTAATTCTGTGAGAGCCATACAACGACTCGTGTACATTACGCATTATCCAACAAAAATTTGGTGTTGTCCTGGAGGACAGCTGTGATTGGCTCCAGCCACTCGCAACCATGAACAGGAGCGGTAGAAAATGAATGGATTGTAATACATGAGAATGTTTTATATTTTTAACGTTATTATTATTTTTATTAAAGATTTTCTGTGAGCCAGATGTAGCCATCAAAAGAGCCACATCTGGCTCACGAGCCATAGGTTCCCGACCCCTGCTTTAAGCTAAGAGGGGAGATTAAGGCATGCTAATATGAAGAAGAGTGATTAGGAGCAGAGGGGGTAACACGTGGGAAAAGCAGACAAAAATCATGTAATAGAACCTCTTGTTCAAACCTTCTATATTAGGCTCAGAGCCATATCACAATATGTTTCCACTGCCAATTTGGAACCCAGCCTTGTGCTTTGGGATGAGGAGTGAAAGGCTGAAATGTGGGATAGCTCCCACCACTCACATTTCTCCAGAATGGGTATCCATAAATGGTTCAAAGCATGAAGAGAGAACCGTTGTTCTCTCCCTAGAATCCTAACTCAGCTCAAAACAATTCATGTCAGCAACCATTTCAGATTTTGTACTATAAGCTAGCTGAAGTACATGCACACAAGAAATTTATAATACCACAAAAAAAGCACTATATACAGATATGTATAATATATAATATACAACATATATAATATATAATAGAACTAAGTAAAAATGTATGATATTTTAAGATGAAGTGTTCGCAAATGGAATAAAGATGGAAAATCAGAGTAAGGGATGGATTAGACTGGGCTAACCATTGAAGGAACAGTTGGATGCTGAAATATGAATTGAACTTATACTGTATATACAGCAATAGAGGACATGGAAAGGGAAGAACACGATTAGATGTGAGATTAAATATTTCACTTGTGCAACAAGAGCATGAGAAGAAAAATCTTACTGGAGCAGACAGCTCCTATTAGTAAATGGTTGGAGAGAAAGCTAGACAAAGTAGAACCAGATTGTGCAGGATTCTAAACACAGGTTACAAAGTTTAGACTATATATTATATAACAACTAAAGGTTTTTGAGCAACTGAGTTGATGAAGTGGAAAAAATAAAGGTTTGGTATTTCAGCATATAGGGTGCGTCTCCAAACCCAAACTTCCAGTTATGTGAGAAGTGAAACTTCTATTAGAAGTGTGAGGAAAGGTCAGTCAATTTTTTTGTTAATATAGATTTATTTATAATACTAAGAAATTCAACATGTATCCCTATTAACTCAATTTTGCCTATATGGCTTAACATACGCTGGGTGCCAACAATGAAGAAATGTTTTATAAAATGCATAATTAGGCTGCAGACAACAAGGCTTGGAAGATCTAACAAATCTCAGTATAAGGTAGATCATAAATCTGGTTTAGCAAAACAATCCCAATTTGCATGTGATTCAGCACAATCACCTTAAAGAACTCACCAGATGAGGCTTCAAGGAAAGCTCTGAGAGACTTAAAAGAGAGGTCTAAATTTTAAAATATACATAAGAGAAGAACAAGGAAATAGAAAAGTAGGACTATGGATCATACTACCAATATGAATAGGACATGTCATCAGTACACGTTGTAGAATTCTTACACAGACCCACTTATTCCGGATTTATAGTCTATGCTGTGGAGCAGAGAGAGCTGATTTGCGCTGGTTGTAAAATCTTGGGCAAATTATTTAAACTCTACTCTGTAATTTCCCCGGTACCTAACTGTTAAGATTTTTATATGGATTAGACAAGTAAGTAAATATAAACAACTGATTATAGTACGTAGAAAAAAGGGCCAATTTCCTGACAATTCTCATTACTCTCCTGTCTTCTGACAAAACAAAACAAACGTTTAATGATAATGTTCTTTAATATAACATTTACCAAATTGTTCCTATCATAAACAATGTAAATACTAGAACAAGGATACAAAGTATGTCTGATGTTAAATCAAGGTTTTGAAATTTTTAATTATACTGGCAAAGGCAAATATTTATTTACTCCAGTTATTTTTACTTAATTCACTATTCATGCAATTGAAGCAGAAGTACATGAAACAGTTTTAAATTATGATACTATCTTTTTAACAATTTGATTTGTTACTTATTTACACATATAAACCCCTCAAATCTCCTGATGTTATGTATTTGTAGTTTTAAAATGACATTTGGGAAACTGTATCTAGTGAATGGGATACCAGAACATTAAAAAGTAATGATGTGTGTGGAGTGTGTGGGCTTGCTTAGGCAATTGTTTTGATAAGAAAGTGAATTTAAGTGTAGCTCAATATTAGCTTCAGTCGAAAAACTGTACAGATTTTGGTACAGCTGATAAAATTCTTGGTATAGAAAATACATTTTTAAAACTGCAAGTTGTAGCTTTTTGAGGAACTACTACATACAGTTAGATTTTAAGGCTTTTGATTTTAATTGTTTCTAAATATTAAATGGTTTCTTTAATTTCCTGACTTGTAAATGGTAGCACAGCAAACTCATAGGAATTAGTATCAATAGTATACTTGGGTTTTTTTACAGTATTGAACAATGAGGTGAGTGTTGTTTTCTTTATTACTTGAACATTCCTGCTAATATTATTTGGAACATTTACTTTTTAATAAAACTTCAGTTAAAAAAACAGAGACACCTAAAAAATTGTAATGAAGTTATGCCTATTAAAATAAAAAGGACCTGCTTTCAGGACAAAACTTACTCTGGAATGCGTGAAGACAAACATACAAAAAATAATGACAGTGCAGCCCTGGTTGGTTGGCTCAGTGGTAGAGTGTTGGCCCAGCAGGTGGGAGTCCTGGGTTTGATTCCCAGTCAGGGCACACAGGAGAAGTGACCATCTGCTTTCCCACTCCTTCCCTTCCTCTTATCTCTCTCTCTTCTCCTCTTGCAGCCATAGCTCAAATGTTTCAAGCAAGTTGGCCCTGGGCACTGAGATAGCACCATGGCCTCACCTCAGGCATTAAAATAGCTTGGTTGCCGAGCCCAGTTGAGCAGAGCATCACCCTGTAGGTTTGCGAGGTGGATCCTAGTTGTGGTGTATGTGGGAGTCTGTTTCTCTGCCTCCCTGTCTCCTTGCCTCTCACTTAGCAACAAAAATAATAATAATGACAATGCAACACAGTTACTGCTGGGAGATGGTAGGAACATGAAAAATACAGTGGATAAACAAAGATTACTCGGACTGGAGGTGGGGAGTGGACTGGCAGGGAACAGGCATCTGTACAAGGTCTTCAAAGATAAATAAGAATTCACTGGGTGAAGGGAGGACAAAGGAAGACTAAGCTAAGAGGACAGATAGTACAGGCATTTATTAGTAAGAAAAAGACAGTGTTTGCAGAGAACATGAGAGTGTGGGGGACTGGAAAAGCCTAGAGAACAGCAAACTGAGGTGGCTGCTGTCCCCTGGGAGAAGTTGGGCAGGCCCGTATAGCTCACGATTTTATTTGATTTGATTTGATCCTACAGACATGGGAAGCAATGTCATCATTTCCGGGGGAGGCATTTGCACAGTTCCATTGTGTGAACTGACTGAACTACTTCTTTTTGGATGTTTACATTTCAAAAGAAACTGGTAAAGTTTTTGAGATAAGATAAACAATATTTTTCTTTTTATCTAAGAAAATGCAACAATATCCTTATTACCCTTAATGAGACCAACGAGGTTGGTGTTGTTTTCTTTCTTACTTGAACATCCCTGCTGATATCATTTAGAACAACATCTAGTTTTTAATTAAACTTCTGTTCAGACACACAGACACCTAAAAACAACAGCTATTTCCTACCTTCCCCTGGAACCTACAGCAGATGAAGTCCCGACCATTCCACAGAGTTTTGCACTAAAATATTTCTCAAACTTGAGTACTTAGTATGCCAAAAATAGAAAAGTGCGCTCAGAATTGTACTGCAAGTTTCATTTTTATCATTCTGAGTTTTATCTATACACTTACATAATGACATAAAAGGTTACTCCACTATGGGGCAATGAACAACAGAAACACTTTCCTGACTTCGAGTTTGCAAAGCCCACAACTCCAGCCCACTTTGGGGCTGCCTCCTGCTTCCCCATCCCATTCTAATTTGCAGCATTCCACATCACTAGTCGTTAACAACCCAAAGCTCCCTTCAGCTGCACGGTGAAAGACCATCACATCATCACAAATAAACAATCCCTTCCTCCCTCCAATGAGTGACACATTATTCTGGGCACGTCTTCCCTCTGCTTTCATTGCTCTGCCAAGGTCCCCATGAGTGGGAAGCGGTAAAAAGAGAGAGAAAATATCCCACAACTTGTCTAAAGCATGGAGAGGATGATTTGTGTTCTTTCCGATGGGCTCTGACTGTCACCACTGATCTGCTTTCAGGCCTAGATTACATGTGATAAGGGCTGACCTTCTTTAAGTATTCACACATTATGCACTCACGGAGAGCAGGCAGGACACAAAAGTCCTTCAGATGTTCTGGACATCAATCAAGTGCACAGCATGGAGCCTGCCAAACTTTTCTTCCATGAACTCAGGGAGAGGAAGGGGGAGTCCAAGACAGACTTAATCAAGTTTAAAGCTATGCCACAGTATATTTGGGGAGACCATTGTTATTAAAAGGGTGCTCTTTGAAAAACAAAATTCTCTCTAGTTACCATGGGCAACAAGAAAATTCACACAAAATATAAAGACATCCAGATTTCACTCTGAGCTTTAAAATTTCAAAACTTCTACTATAAACCAGGTGTCACTGGCTTTAGAAAGTTTATTTTTAAATGATTGTTCATTAATTACATATCTCAAGAACTAGAAACAATTTTTATAACAACCACACATCAAAGGTATCTTTTTTTGAAGAATTTATAAAATAGAAGAAATGCATTTGTTAACAAAATACTCTGAATATATTGCTATATAAAATATACCAATCAATAGTTTAAACCATTTCTCCCCTAATAGAAATGTTATCACTAATAACAGTCGACAGCCCCAATATTATGAAACGGCCACGTCAATGTCATCTGATACGGGCTTCCAGTGTGGGTCTTTTAATTCCGCTACTCCCCACAACTCATTAAAGGTACTCGAGATAGCTTTTGAAAAAGAACAAGTCCCAAACTATATTCTTCTAAAACACTGGAACACTGTGTACTTGGAAGGCATAATTTGATCATCAGCACAACTGAACCCATCAGAGCAAGATGCTTCATAGAATTTTACAACAGAATATCTTACACATCTATGACAATATCACTTATCTAGAGATTACAGAGTTCTTTTTAAAAGCTCATTCAGACCATGACTATAACAAGAATATGCACAACCTGCATACGAGATAAGCAGATTATACTCAAAAAGCAATTAACATTTAAAGAGTAGAAAGAGAAATAAAGGCAACTTATGTGATTAAACTACCAATGAAAATTAACTCAGTGAATTTGCTAAGACAAGCTCTACAGTTAACAAAACAAACCTCCAGACTGCCCCAGGATCCCTTAAGCCCATACACGCCCCTTCTGTTTAGTTTGTCACCTGGTTTCTTTGTTATTCAACAGTTAATACGGTCAGACATGTATGCCAGTAAAAGAGAGTTAGGTGATACATTAAAAGTGAGATGACTTTTTTATGTTCATCACTACAGAATTATCTATGACCTGGTCAAGATAATTATCTCAAACAAAAAACTAAAACTGAATGGGAGGAAGATGTTTTGGCAGAAGCTGGGAAGCAAGGAACCCAGGGAAGTTAAATAAGTTATTTCTAGATAGAATAGAGGATCCTCATGACGGTGATGAAGATGGTGATGAGGAAGAGAAGGAGGATACATACTACTTAGTGAACTTTTACAATTTGTTAGGCACTATGCTATGTCCTTCATATATATTACTTTATTTAATCCTCACTGCCTCCCTGGGCAGTATCATCATCCTCATTAATGCATGAGAATACTAAGAGCGCCTGTGCCAACAATGCCTGGAACTGGTTAACGTTAACAGGATCTCATACCAGTACTTTACTAGCTAGGGACCCATATGTTTTTGATCCATAAGAAATAGCTGGGTCAGAAATGGTCCATTCAGTAGAAGGAGGACTCTGGGGGCTGCTGAAATTCATTCAGGGAATGTGACTGCCAGAAATTTTTATCCTGAATCCCAAACCTGTTGATTTCAGAGAAGGGGGACACCAGATACTCTGGATGCCACGGCAGTGCTTTGAGAGGCCAGCAGTCTCAGATCAATGAGAGACAGACCTTCCCTTTAAAGCACATATTTCATTATAAAATAATCATAATAGTTCAAATCAATGTATATTATCATTAATTTAAAGCAGTGTCTTGTATACATTCTTCTTAACTTTCCCAGTAGCCCTTCAATGCAGGTATTATCAACCACTTTTTTAGAGGGCGGGGAACATTGGCTTGTTGTTCCACTTATTTACACATTCATTGGTTGATTCTTGTGTGTGTCCTGACCCAGGATCAAACCCACAACCTTGGCATACTGGGATGATACTCTAACCAACTGAGCTACCTGGCCAGGGATATTGTCCACATTTTCTAAGTGAAGCAACTAAAGTGAGTGAGGTGTGTTGGAACTGAGGAGAGAGGTTTTTTGTTTGTTTGTTGTTTGTTTTTCCTTGAGGAGGCCTGTGCATTAGGAGGTAGGAGGTATGGGGAGGCAACTCTGGAGACTTAGCAGAAAGAGTAAGAGGATGAATGAAGTTGTAAGAACTGTATAATAAATTCCTCCCTCAGCAGATGAGTTTGATTCAATAAAAGAGGCTGTGTTCTTCATACCATGAGAAGGTACGTCTAGACTGACTTTGCCCCATTATAAGGAATTATGTGAGAAAGGAGTTTTTGTTGTTTGTTTAAAAAACAATATACATATTCTGGTACCATATTTTTAACACTTTGGCCCCAGATACCTCAGAATTAAAGTTACACAATATGAAAATTGTAAAACCACTAAAGCTACTAACTTGACTTACCCACAGCTCTATTCCAGAAGGATTTAGGGAATATTTTCTTTTTTTTTTTCTTTCTTTTTTTTTTTTTTTTTGTATTTTTCTGAAGCTAGAAACGGAGAGAGACAGTCAGACTCCCGCATGCACCCAACCAGGATCCACCCGGCACACCCACCAGGGGGCAATGCTCTGCCCACCAGGGGGCGATGCTCTGCCCCTCCAGGGCGTCGCTCTGCCGCGACCAGAGCCACTCTAGCACCTGGGGCAGAGGCCAAGGAGCCATCCCCAGCACCCGGGCCATCTTTGCTCCAATGGAGCCTTGGCTGCGGGAGGGGAAGAGAGAGACAGAGAGGAAGGAGAGGGGGAGGGGTGGAGAAGCAGATGGGCACTTCTCCTGTGTGCCCTGGCCGGGAATCGAACCCGGGACTTCTGCACGCCAGGCCGACGCTCTACCACAGAGAATATGATCTTCTTATCAAGTTAGTGCAAAGCATCCCTGAGCAGAAAATCAAAATCTCTAGTATCTGTGTACATCCTATCTAGCCATTCTAAAACCTCAACATAGTTTCCTACATAAATCAGTTCCTTAAAGAGGATTACTATCACTCTTATTTCATCTTAATGTCAATTATGCATTAAATTCATGTGACTCCGACTTTAATAATAAGCAAACTGAAGATAAAATTTTAAACAGAAACAATATCAATAAAATTGTATTATATCTTGTATATTTCCTCGTCACTCTCTCTGACTATATGTCAGAAAGAAAGAAGGAAAAGTTCAGCATTCACACATAAAAGTATAAAAGGAGTTAAAGCACAGCTCTTATTTAAACACTTGAAGAATCTAGGCTAAGTCCACATACTATATGAAGATAGCTCTCAGAAAATCAATTTTTCACTTTTTGAAAAATACCTATATATGCATATAAGGAATTACATGATAAAAAGTTACCTAAAGTACAAGAAAAGACATTCATACCAGAGAAAAGTTTTGCTTTTATTTAGCATATAAGTCTTTCCCAAGAAAGCCTCAACAATTGTGTTGCCAATATGATATACTTATTAGTAGTCTTTTAAGAAATGATGCTAGAAGAAATACAAAGGTTACAGAAAGTTATAATTTTATTTAAAGTGACATTTAAAATCTACATGCATATAAAAAGGTATTTTCATAAAAAGAAAAGTTGTCTTGCCATGGCTTTTAGTTACAATTCATGAATACTAAACCTTTTCATCTCTTCTACAGCCAGAAGTCAACTGTGTATATTCAAATATTTTCCTAATGACAGATGTTTGACACCAAAAGGATGCCTGAAACATACTGTATCCCAAATATATATAAATAAAATTCCCTTATCTTCCTTCACCTGTTCCCAGATATAAAGCACAGCTGCTTAGTGTTTTGAATTTTTTTAATGAGAAGTAACAGTTTTTGATAATCTCATTAAAGCCTTTCTAACACACTCCATACATGAAGATTTTTCACAAGACTGAGGGTTGTTTTATGTGTTTAAACAATTAGTTAGAAATAAAGATAGAAAGGAAAGAAGGAAGGGAGGGAGGGAGGGAGGGAGGGAGGAGGGGAAGGGAAGGGAGGGCAGGGGGAGGGGGAGGGGAGGGGGAGGCGAGGAGAGAGGAGGGGAGGAGAGGGGAGGGGAGGAGAGGAGAGGGGAGGGGAGGAGAGGGGAGGGGAGGAGAGGGGAGGGAGGAGAGAGAAAGAAGGAAAGAAGAAAGAAAGAAAGAAAGAAAAGAAAGAAAGAAAGAAAGAAAGAAAGAAAGAAAGAGAAAGAAAGAGGGAGGGAGGGAGGGAGGGAGGGAGGGAGGGAGGGAGGGAGGGAGGAAGGAAGGAAGGAAGGAAGGAAGGAAGGAAGGAAGGAAGGAAGGAAGGAAGGAAGGAAGGAAGGGAGGGAGGGAAAGACTCCTACATATAAACTTTATTCAACCAGAGACTGTCACAGAATAGCAAAATCAGATTTTCTTTCTTTCTGTGCTCTATCTAGAACACTGCAGCAAAATCAGAGGGTTCTTAATGTGCCTGAAATAAAAAAAGTAAGATGCTTAAATTGTGGAGTTAAAGAAAATGTGCTTTAGTGATCACCATATCAGATAAAAACCAGTGACAGACATATTTAGACACAAAAACAATTCTTTAATAGTCTGATGGAAACAAAATTATAATATTATTTTTGTCTTATACAAAAGCCTTAGTTATACAGTTATTATTTTATCTGTTCTACCTTTCTTATGAGAGCAATACTGGTGGTTATGTCTGTTTACACCAAACATCCAGCAAAATGTGAAAAATTAGTCAAGCAGACAGTTATCTTAAGAATTATGCCAAATGAAACATTTAAATTCAACCTTAACCAAAATGAGTGAAACTTGAATTTATCCAGATGATTTAAGGCCCATTAAGATGACCAATCTGATTAAACAGTCATCATTATTTCCACTCTGTGGTCTCCCAGAAGTTTACAGGGGAAGCATTCCAAAGTCCTCAAAACAGCTTATTAGCACCCCCACCAAAGGTAGTGTAGAGAAAAGGGGAGAAAGTTCAAAAGAAGTAGCTGTTATTTTATTTTTTATTCATTTATTTATTTATTTTTGTGACAGAGACAGAGAGAGGGACAGATAGGGACATACAGACAGGAAGGGAGAGAGATGAGAAGCATCAGTTCTTCACTGCACACCTTAGTTGTTCATGATTGCTTTCTCATATGTGTCTTGACCTAGGGGCTACAGCAGATAGAGTGATCCCTTGCTCGAACTGGCTACCTTAGCTAAGCTGGTGAGCCTTGCTCAAACCAGATGAGCCTGCACTCAAGCCAGCAACCTAGAGGTTTAGAACCTGGGTCCTCTCTGTCCCAGTCCCATGCTCTATCCACTGCACCACTGCCTGGTCAGACGAAGTAGCTGCTCCTTTATAAACATTTGTTTAAAAAGGATTTTCAACTTTCTATTAAGATCATATGTATATAATCATACATTGACACTTGAACAACAAAATGTTTACTTCACTCTGTGAATTCAGAGGAAAGAACTATAAATTATCCGTCCCAGTTTACCTTGCCTCTTCAGTCAAGAATCTTGCCTCACATTGCATTGATTATATGACATTGTCTCTTTGTATTCATTATCTCTTTTCAGAAGTTGTTATAAATAGAAATCATCTACATGGAAAATAAGCTTCACATTTTTTCTGAATTGTATAAAAAGTTATAGATTCACTTCATGTTGGGCTACAGAAAATATCAAAGAGCTGTCTATCCTAGAGTAGATGCTTCTGATGTCCTGATGAAGTCCTTATGCTAGCTTACCAGATCCTATAAGAGCTGGTTCAATTACATCACTGGGAGCTTCTATGATTCTCCTCTTCTTCATCTTGTTCCTTAAGCACACCATGCATGATCCAGCTCAGAGCTTTGTATCTGCTACTCCTCTACTTAAAACATTTTTCTTCCCTTAGATATGTACTTAGCTTCTTTCATCACCTCATCAAATCTTGGATCAAATCTCACCTCAATGAAGCCTACCCTAGTATTCTATTTACCACTACCAATCCCACCCCCAAATCCCTACTTGGCCATATTGGACCTCTACTCCTATCATCCTAATAAAACTCTTTTCAGTTCAAGAAATCCTATGAATTTTTCTTAGTCTTCATTCTTTCATCCTTAAGCAATACTGACACTACAATTACTTCCTGTCTTAAGAGCACTACTCATTAAACAGTAAATTAATTAGCCATCCAAGTTTCTTCTTCTTGGGATCATATAAACATAGGTGATCATGATTCTTTTCCAATGATCTTTCATTCTCAAACACGTTCCCTTGTAATGTCAGGGCTCCGGGTAATATCACTTTGACTACCAGGACACATCTCTCCCTGAACCATCACCCCGTGTTTCCAACTGCCAGTGCATGCCAAAATAATATTCTTTCTCTACGGCAGCTCAAATTCTATCTCTCTTGCTCTGTGTATGTTGCAACACTTTGCAGCCACCTAGGTTTAAGCCCTTATCACTTTGTATATGTTGGCTATTTTCCATTTGTCTGAGGCAGAACTCTACCAAAACAGAAGCTAAAAAATGTCAGATACTTTGTTTGCCTCTCTTATAGCTAGGACACGAGTACATGACTGAAACGCTCCAAATCATTTGCACGTGTCTTAGACTTCACAGGAAGCTAAGAGAGGACTCAGGGCATTACATTGACCAGTGGGGGGGAGGGCGGAGTAGCAGCTACATTCAATTTCCAAAGGCAGCAGCAGTGCCAATGCTAGTAGCAATACCCAGATCTAGCATTGATGATGTGGGCAGCATAAGTTGGAGCGTCTACCCTAAGCTGTGCTGACAATGGTGTCCTTATAAAAGATTAATTTAGGGCTGAAATTTTTAAATATTGTTCTAGGCTGTGTCTCTACCAACTTGGTTCTCATGTGTTCTTGGAGATTCTATGAACTAGATAACATCCTTTTAATAACTTTGTTTTCTGTCTAAATTAATCATAATTTTTTTCTGTTGCTTTCAAACTTGAAATTTTGATGAACATATCAAAGACCCAATTGGTCCTCTAAGCAGAAGTAATTGTTTCCTCTTCTAGACTTCCACAGTACTTTATCAGTATCATTTTTATGACATTTCTCTTATTATTTTACCTTGCATTATAAGTATTTATGAATGCTGCTTTCCCCACTACAGTTTCTATTTCTTGAGGGTAAAGAGTCTGTCATTCATCTTCATCCATGCTTTGAACATTTTCTCCTGCCTATTTCAGAAACCCTGCTAAAACAAAATACTGTGTGCATATTTTTTTCTGGTTTAGGCAGCTGCACTAAGTCCCTCTTTCTGTGCTCTTGATCTGACATGGTTTGACCATTCTATTTCTAGAATTACCTCCATGACTAACATTTTAAAAGGTCTCTAATCTCTTTGCAGGATTCTGTTATATGCCATTTATTTTTTATTTTATTTATTTTGTATTTTTCTGAAGTTAGAAGCAGGTAGGCAGTCAGATAGACTCCTGCATGCACCCTAGCAGGATCCACCCAGCATGCCCACCAGGGGGGATGTTTTGCCCATCCAGAACATTACTCCGTTGCAGATGGAGCCATTCTAGCACCTGAGGCAAAGGCCACGGATCTGTCCTCAGCACCCGGGCCAACTTTGCTCCAATGGAGCTTTGGCTGCGGGAGGGGAAAAGAAAGAGAGAAAGGAAAGGGGGAAGGGTGGAGAAGCAGATGGTCACTTCTCCTGTGTGCCCTGGCCGGGAATTGAACCTGAGACTTCCACACACCAGGCCAACGCTCTGCTGCTGAGCCAACCGGCCAGCACAGTATTTTTCTTTTGCTCCAGCAGTACCTAAAGAGCATCAGAAAGGTTGAAAAGACCATTAAATAGATACAGGATAGACTTTTCAACAGACAGTATTTTTGGAAAACTGGATATCCACATACAAAAAAAAAATTAGACCCTTATTCTATACTGTACACAGAAATGAACTCAAAATGGATTAAAGACCTAAATCTAAAAACTGAATCTTTAAACCTCTTACGAGAAAACTTAGGGTAAAAGTTTTATGTTACTGCATTTGACAATAATTTCTTGAATATGACACCAAAAGCACATGCAACAACAAAAAAAAAGAAAGAAAAACTGGATCACATCAAAATTTAAAACTTCTGTGCATAAAGGATATAATAAACCGCTTGAAAACACAGCCTAACAGAGAAAAAATATGCAATGATGTGATAAAGGGTTATTATCCAAAGTATATAAAGAATGTCTACAAGTCAACAACAAAAACAAACAAACCCAATTTCTAAAATGGGCAAAGAACTTGAACAGGTATTTTTCTAAAGTAGTATGTAAGTGGCCAATGGCAAATGAAAAGATGCTAAACATCACTAATCATTAGGGAAATGTAGAACAAAACCACAATGAGGTATCACCTCACAGCCAACAAGATGGCTGCTATAAAAAATAAAACAAACGAACAAAACAAAACAGACACTGGCAAGAGTGTGGAGAAATGGAACCCTTGTGTACTGTTGATGGGAATGTAAAGTCATGGAACTGCTATGGAAAACAATACGATGGCTCCTCAAAAAATTAAAAATAGAATTACCGAATGATCCAGAGTTTCTGTTTCTGGGTACACACCCAAAGGAACGAAAGCAGGGTTTTGAAAAGATACTTATACACCCACGTGCATAGCTACATTATTAGTATTAGCCAATAGTTGGGCAGCAACTCAAATGTCTTTCAATTGCTAAATGAATTAACAAAATGTAGTACATACGGCACAACAAAATTTTAGTTTAAGAAAATTCTGACACATGCAACAACACTGATAAACCTTTAAAACATTATGCTAAGTAAAATAAACCAATTACAAAAAGATTACCATTGCCTGACCAGGTGGTGGTGCAGTGGATAGAGCATCTGACTGTGACGTAGAGGACCCAGGTTTGAAACCCCGAAGCTAAGTAAAATAAACCAATTACAAAAAGATTACCATTGCCTGACCAGGTGGTGGTGCAGTGGATAGAGCGTCTGTGACGTAGAGGACCCAGGTTTGAAACCCCGAAGTCGCTGGCTTGAGTGTGGGCTCATCTGGTTTGAGCAAAGCTCACCAGCTTGAGCCCAAGGTTGCTGTACCTCCCCCCCCCCCCCCCGCCATCAAGGCACATATGAGAAAGCAATCAATAAACAACTAAGGTGTGCGATGAAGAATTGATGCTTCTCATCTCTCTCCCTTCCTGTTGGTCTGTCCCTATCTGGCCCTCTGTCTCTCTCTGTCTCTTTCACAAAAAATAAAATTACCATTATTATGATAGCCATATGTTGAAGCCATTATACAAAAGGTGATGGTGTTCAGTGATGGGGCCTTTGGAAGATAATCAAGGTTAGATGATGCCATGAAGATGGGCTTTAGTGCCCTTATTGGAAGAGGAAGAGAGACCTGAGCTAGCTCCGTGTTCTCACTCTCTCAGCAAGACACAGCAAGAAGATAGAAGACTACAAGCTAGGAAGAGGAACCTCTCCAGGAGCAAATCTGTGAAAAATAAACATCAGTTGTCTAAGTCACCCATCTACTGTATTATGGTATAGGTGCCTGAGCAGACTAAGACAGCGTTTCCACTTTACAAAGAGGAAAAAGAGTGGTAGAGACTGCTTGCCAAATAATACGAATGTATTTAATACTGCCAAATTGTAGCATGCAAAAATGATTAAGTAATCATTTTTATGTTGTATTTTACCACAATAAAATTTTTAAGTGAATTTTTGTTGTTTTTTCTTTAAAGAGAAAAAAACAAAAAAAACTTTCTTCAACCCAGGCTTCTAGGATATCATATCTCAAGCCTGGATAACTCAGAGTTGGATTCTGACTCCTGCCTCATTCCCATTCTTCCCATGGCTATCAAAGCGATTAGCTGCTTAAAATGTTGCAGTGGCTCCACAGCATCCTCTGTACATAGTCCAAGCACCCGAGGAGAGAAACAACTTCCCTGCCTAATTCTCTAATCGCGTCTCTGGCCACCAGTCTCCATGCACTCCATGTTCCAACAGTAACTTTTTATTTCCAATTGCAATCCTCTCTAGTATACCACTTACTCTGTCATACCTCTTCAATTCAGTTCAACAAAATTTAATTGAACATGTACTATGCATTGAGCACTGTGAGCTAGGATACTTAATTAAGAAAATGTTTTTTATTCTCAAGAACTTAAAAGGCTAGTGGAAGGACACTCATAGAAATCATTCTAATTATTGTGATATATACTTTAGTGTTGACACACAATTACGTGTTGATAAATACGCATAGTTCTTGAATTTTACTTTTTAAGTATCTACCATATTTTCAAAAGTTTTCAAGTTGATGTGCAATGCTTGGATCATATTTTTAAATTCCTATTGATATTTAAATATGTTATATATATTTGGTCTGTAAATAGAATACCTACAATGGAAATGATGGATTTCTAATATACTCTTACATGGAAACACAATATTTGGAAACACACACTTTTCACCAAAAATATATTTTTAAAAATTTTTAAACCTTAGTTTTATGATGAATTTCCTTGAGAGTACAGGTAACATTGAAGGGAAAAAACTTCAGGTACTTTTCTTAATAGTCCATATTTCATTTTAAACATAGGCAATTTTGCCTCTTTTCTGGTTTCATAATTAAAGTTTTCTTGCCATTTAGAGTAAACACATTCCAGCCAGGGGAGACAAGAATGACCAGTTCAAGTTCAAGGGTTCACTGCACATGAATATCCATTGATGCCCCTTGACAGTCTTGGTAGCATAATGAACCTTGCAATTGCTCAGCAGGCCATCACCACAATACATGAACATAATGCCTCCAATGTCAAACAACAAAACTTTTACAAATAATACCAACCAACTGTTACAGTTCACATAGGGCTTTTGGAAACTAATTAAATTGCAACAGTTCCTCTTAAACCTTTATAAGTTGGCAGGGAGTTTTGCTTTACTGAGCGAAGTTCAGCTTTAACTGAGCTCTGCTTAGGGGAGATAATTAATAGAAAAAGGTGTTGGCATTATATACAATTGGGAGATGCCAATTAGCAAAACTCTCCTTCAAAATGACACCAGTTAATTCCAGCATGAGTCCTCAGAGTGAAATAGCTTCTCTGATAAAAAAAAAAAAAATGCTAGTGCCTCATTGTCTTTAGGAATGTCTCCTAATCATCCTATATGAAATCTCCTGGGGTAAATACTTCTGGCCCTGCCTTCCTGCGGCCTCTGCACTGAAGAAATGATCATCATTAAGTTAAGTTATGTGAATAATAGTATACTCTGGTGGCACTTCCATTGTAGAAAGTTTACCTCTGCAAAACAATCTTTGACAATGCAAAGTACTGAAAAGTTGATAATACACGGATAAAAGATAATTATTAGCACCCCTAATAAAAAGTACAGACCACAGACCGTATCAGACAACATATATATGTGGGTGTGTGTGTGTGTGTGTGTGTGTGTGTACACACATAAAAGCAGTTATCTCATCTACCAAAACAATTACTAAATGGTCTAGGGATTGAAGTACAGACTAAAAGTGAAAACATAATCCATTTAAAATAATCTATGTTGGCCCTGGCCGGTTGGCTCAGCGGTAGAGTGTCGGCCTAGAGTGCGGAGGACCCGAGTTCGATTTCCGGCCAGGGCACATAGGAGAAGCGCCCATTTGCTTCTCCACCCCTCCGCCGTGCTTTCCTCTCTGTCTCTCTCTTCCCCTCCCGCAGCCGAGGCTCCATTGGAGCAAAGATGGCCCGGGCGCTGGGGATGGCTCTGTGGCCTCTGCCTCAGGCGCTAGAGTGGCTCTGGTCGCAACATGGCGACGCCCAGGATGGGCAGAGCATCGCCCCCTGGTGTGCAGAGCTTCGCCCCTGGTGGGCGTGCCGGGTGGATCCCGGTCGGGCGCATGCGGGAGTCTGTCTGACTGTCTCTCCCTGTTTCCAGCTTCAGAAAAATGAAAAAATTAAAAAAAATAAAATAATCTATGTTAACTCTTGTTTTCCCAATTGGTAAACTGAAGGTTTAAAGTAACTGCAGTATAGATAATAAATTCTCCATTTCTAACTTCCTAAGTAGCTTTGCTCTTTTCATCACAAAGGGTTTATTGTTATGTTGACATCTTCAGCACAGGCTTGATGTGATAGCTTGGCATTTATCTTCCAGTTCAAAAGGAAAGATGAATAATAAAGCAGGCTGGGTTTGCCCCTCACAATCACAAACTGAGGAAAAAGCATGTGGCATCTGGTCATGAGAAATGGAGAAATTTTGTTTTTCTCTCATCCATGTTTTTAACTAAATAATCTCATATAATTGATTTAACAATTCAGGCTCTAAGAAATTAATTCATTAACTATTATTTCTACTTCTAATTTTAGTTTTAATTTTTTAATAAAGTAAAACGCATAAGAAAAAAGTCCATTGGAAAGCAGGTTCTTCTGGGTTTGGAAACTAATACTTCTTTTCATCATGTTTTATAAAAAACCTAGTTGATCTTCTGACCCTAAAAGAGTACCACAGATTTTCTAACTGGTTGTATAAAAAGAAGCAATAATCTGGACTATGGATAATTTTAAATATTTAGTTAAGAAAAATCTGCCTTTGTTTTTTAAATGGTACAGACTTTTAAAATTATGTGTGTGTGTGTGTGTATATATATATATATATATATATATAATTCACTACATTTTACAGAAATGAGATTCAGAATAACCCAGATATTTATCATTTTTATCCAAAATAATAGACATTATAAGAAAATATTTAATGTTACTTAAAAATTATATGAATATTAATTTTTTTTCAGAAAATACCAGTAACAATACCGAGAATATAAGATATAAAGTCCGTGGAGTAAGAAATGGTGAGAAGTCATACTTAAACTGGATAGAGCCGAAACAGACAGAAGTTACTTGGTTAACTTCACAGAGGTACAGCTCACAACCGTGTTCTAAGGTCTACACCTTTCTACAATTTTAGGATTGTTCTTCGTAATATTATCATCTGTGGTTAAAGTCTTAAGATTACAGAATTGAATAGATCATATATGTGATAAAAATGTTGTAAAAGATTCAAATATCATCCTTCTAATACATGAAGCTATGTTCAATAAGATAAGATACACTGAACATATTGATTATCCAAGGGGCCTTGACATACTGTCAAATGTACTGTGACACATAAAAATACAGCATAAATCTATGCTAGCTATAATAAGATCTAAACAAGTGCTTAACAATTATATTTACTACCTTAAAATAAGTTGAGACTTTCAAATTCATAGCACAAATTTGAGCGTCATTCTTCACTTTCTCTTGATAAATTAAACTATGCTTAACAGAAATTTTAATAAAAACCATTCTAGTGAACCGAAAATTTTATAACAATTAAACAGTAGGTATTCAAAAATATATTCTTTTGTTCCTGAAAATTACTTTGAAATTTAAAAACTGACCCCAAAATACATCCTATTCACCTTTCTTTACTTTTGATAAAGTGCATTGCAACTTACGGAAGTGACAACTTCCAGAAGCAATTCATGAGCAAAATGCTGAGTCTATCAAGATACTTCCTACTTCTACAAAAATGAATGAATGACAAGCCAGCTAGCCAAGTCATTAGCATTTTACTCTCTAAAAGAGGTATTATCTGTTTACAAATCATTAGGTTCTTCTTAATTCTTCTCTTCCTCTCAGATCTCATATCCAACCTATTACATCAAAACCTAGGCATGCTACATCTAGAATATATCCCAAATCGAACCACATTTCACTACCTCTACAGCAAAAGCTCTAGCCCAAGGTACCATTCATGCATCTTGCAGAATCTTGTGCAATAGCCTCCCCTTTCGCCTACTGCTTCTACTATGTCCTGCCACTGACTGAGTATTCCACTCATCAATCAAAGTTACATCCACAAAGTGTGAACCACATATTACTTCCCTGGTAAAACCTCCAACTGCAAACGAAACCACACTCACTGCAGTGGCCTACATGATTTGTCCTCCGCCTGCTTCTTGGACCTCATTTCCTATCACTTTCCATTTTGTCAAAAATGTTATGAGTGTTGGTTGTCTGCCTATCCCTCAAACACACCACACTCATTTCCTTTCACAACCCCTATAGTTATTCCACTATATCTAAAGCATCTGTAACTCTGTAACTGTGCTGGGTGCATAAATGGCACAAGGGACATTTCTGAAATGAATAAAGTTGGATTATCTGCATTCGTATTGTATTTACAGATACAATAAACCCTGTTGTCTGTGTTCCGGAATGGTTTGGGCCACACACTGAGTTAACTAGCCGGCAGCCCTCACAGCAGGAGATGCAACGCGTTACAGAGGAAGATACCAGGATCGTACACCCCTCTCCCAATGCCATGAGACTTCTGAAGGTTTTCCTTAGCACTGACCTGGGAAACTCTAAAAAGCTCACCTGGTAGATAAAATTTTAATCTGAACTGCAGGAAATATCCTCTGTTTTTAAAATCCGTCATTTCTCATCATCAGAGAGAAAAGGGGAGTGTTCTAAGAGTGAGATCAGATTAATTAATGTTACTTCTTTCTTCAACACACAAAAAATATGCAGTGTGTAAATAGAAATTCTAATATTTATATATTAGCTACTAGAATCATCATTATTCTAGTACTAAGAATATTGGCCTCATGGGCTAAATTACAGACAGGTCCATCCAGCAAGTCTAAGTTCAACAGTACTTTTTTTTTTTTTTTTTTTTTTACAGAGACAGAGAGTCAGAGAGAGGGATAGATAGGAACAGACAAACAGAAATGGAGAGAGATGAGAAGCATCAATTACCAGTTTTTCGTTGAGACACCTTAGTTGTTCATTGATTGCTCTCTCATATGTGCCTTGACCGTGGGCCTTCAGCAGACTGAGTAACCCCTTGCTCCAGCCAGCGACCCCTGGTCCAAGCTGGTGAACCCGGCTCAAACCAGATGAGCCCGCGCTCAAGCTGGCAACCTCAGGGTCTCAAACCTGGGTCCTCCACATCCCAGTCTGACACTATCTGCTGTGCCACCGCCTGGTCAGGCTCAACAGTACTATTAATAAGCAGTGTCATCCTGCTAAATTTTAAGGTAGAATTTTTAGTGTGGTCTAATGCAGTGTTCCCCAACCCCTGGGCCACGGACCGGTACCGGTCCGTGGGCCATTTGTTACTGGTCCACAGAGAAAGAATAAATAACTTACATTATTTCCGTGTTATTTATATTTAAGTCTGAACGATGTTTTATTTTTAAAAAAATGACCAGATTCCCTCTGTACATCTGTCTGAGACTCACTCTTGATGCTTGTCTCGGTCACGTGATACATTTATCCGTCCCACCCTAAAGGCCTGTCCGTGAAAATATTTTCTGACATTAAACTGGTCCGTGGCCCAAAAAAGGTTGGGGACTACTAACTGGTCTAATGGAAAGTGTCTTGGATTGAAAGTTACAGATTCCAGTTTTACTGCAATTGATCCCTCAGCATCAGTTCTTGCTAGAAAACAGGGATCCCCTTATGCCTTATAATACTGACACACTAACCAAACGACCTATCATGTGAAAGCTTAAAAACCTGAAAGACAGTGCACAAAATTAAAGTCCTCACATTAGAACTGGTTGTAATATATACTTTCTCATTCTTGTAGTATAAACCTGCATATATTAAAATACACTTTGTATGAGAAGTCTGTTTCATTCGAGGCATATGCTTCAAAAACTGGGGAACCCAAAAATGTATTACACAAACGCATATAAACACACTTTAAAAGAAGTGAGTGTTGAAGGCTTGCCATCATTGCTTCTAGATCTAAAGTGAGTTCAAGGGTCTTTGACATTAAGAGTTGGAAAGAACACATAAATTTAAAACATTTTACCATACTAGAAGTTTTGTTGGCAGGCATGAACTATAGAGAAGGCAGAAGTTTAGGAGGAGAGAAGAGAAAGGTATGGAGAAACGTTTTGGGTGTGTGTGTGTTTGTTTAAACTGGAAACATGTTAGGTTTCATTAACTTTGAACGATATGGGCTTTTCACTGGAAATGGAAAATACTCTCCCATGAAAGGAGAATAAGTTAGTGGCGATGTACTATTAATTTCATACACTGTGCTTACTGAGGTAAACAAAACATTTGAAGTTTTCTTCATATAACTTTGGAAATGCTCCGGCTATCTAACCTGAGCTCCACGATATTACTGGTAGTCCCTCACAGAGTCTTTCCTGCAATAAATCAGGTCGTCCCCTTTTCCTCCGTCATAAGTAAATACACTTTATATTAAATCTTTTTAATTCCTTTAAATTAGCAGTTCTATGCCATGTACTATATTAATATCACTTTAATAAAATCACAATGAGAACTCAACTCTCAATCTTTTTATACACTCAATTTCAGAAACTCCATTAATGCCACAGAAATGGACTTTGTAGGGACAACACAGATAAAAAAAAATATTTCCTCTCCTAGAAGATAACACTAAAAATTTGGACTAAGCAGGTCATGTGACTTTTTAAAAATTGGTTTTGAGAGAGAAATAGAGAAACATCAATTTGTTTTTCCACTTATTTATGCATTTATTAGTTGATTCTTGTATGTACCCTCATCGGGGATTGAACCTGCAACCTTGGTGAATTGGGACAATGCTCTAACCAACTAAGCTACCTGCCCAGGGCCTCATGTGACTTTGTTCTTCTCCTTTCTTTCCTTTTTTTTTTTTAAAGTGAGAGGAGGGGAGATAAAGATACAGATTCCCACATATACCCCAATCAGGATCCACTTGGCAAACCCCATCGGGGGCTAATGCTCAATCAACCGAGCTATCTTCAGTGCTTGAGGCCGATGTGCAGACCAATCGAGCCCCTGGTTGTGGGAAGAGAAGGGGGAGAGTGAGGGGGAGAGAAATAGATGGTTGCTTCCCACATGTGCCCTGACCGGAATCAAACTGGGGACACATCCATACCCTAGCCCTCTAACCATGGAGCAAACTGGCTAGGGTCTTCATGTGACTTTTTAAAGAATAAATAACAAAGGTCACTTACTTAGAACTTCAATATAATTTCCTTCAATTTCATATTTTGGTTCAAACATTAAACATCTGCCAAAATTCACAGAAAAAAAAAGGACTGTGCCTAATGATTATATAAGATTTCAACTATCATTCAAAAAGAAGCACACCATAACAGAATTTGAGAAATGCTGATTAAGGTAGTTACTTAATAAATGTAGTTAGAAAACACATCTGTTTTGGAACGCTTACCTAGTAACTGCACAAAAAGGTGTTTTCTAACAGTCACTACTAAGACTTGCTTCCAAATGGGGAGTTTTCATATTTTCTTTCCAATAAAACAAAGTGGCCCTTTAACAACCATATGGCCTTCTGCTCTAAAAGAAGTTTCATTCAGCATCTATTTTTAGACACAGGTTTCCATATAAAATACACTGCAGTTACCATGCTGAATGAGCCTTCGTGTTTCCGTGGACAAAGCCTCCTGCCATCTCATAAGTCGTCTACAGCACTGCTGGCCACAGTGCCTGTCCTATTCTCTCCCAGCAAATAAGACATTAAAAAATTACTAAATTGTTTTTTTCAAACAAGCTACTTTTCATTTATTTAGAAAGCTATTTTGGGGGGAATACATATGTTAATAGGAAACTTTCCCACTTCTCAGATACTCAGTGCATATTAATTTTCTGCTGAGCTCTTTAAATATAACACACACTTTGCCAAAAATGGCTGAAAACAGACCAGTTCAAAAAGCAAACCAACATCTCTATGTCGGCCAATATTCAAACAGCATTAACAACATGAATTTAAATGTCTGAGGTACAGTGCCACCGGTGAGCAGAAATATATTATGCTGCAGCACTTACATATGCATGATATAGTATGATTACACAAAATTATATAATTTTTAAATTTCCACATAAGTAGGTCTGCCCTGTTACACAAGGAGTAAGTAAGAACTGATTTAGCTACTTTTGGTAGACCGGCAATGAATATCAGAACACCAGAAAGGGGTATTTGATAAGTACAGCTCAGCATTTATGTAGTTGTATTAGTGTCATAAAAGAAAAATAATGAGCAAATGAAATTTCAACTGTTTAATTTGGAATCAAGCTAGGGTTTCCATAATAACTAAACACCTGGTTTAAACGTTATCTATGATCACACAGTAACAAAAACACTCACATATGAGAATATTTCAAATCTGATAAACTGAGGCCTGAATTTAGCTGCTGGGCTGAACTCCTGTTGAATGCCTCTAACAGAAAGCTCCGCCACACCAAGGAAGTAACACAGAATGTGTAAACACAACAGCACGCAACATGGCACACACCACCTGTACTGGCACACTAGACTCTTTGGAGGCCAAGTAACTACTGTGTTTTCTTGCATTTTGAATATACTGTAATTCCCCATATATAAGATGCACCTTTCCCCGAAAAATTTAGGGTCTAAAAACTGGGTGCGTCTTATACAGTGGTTGTAGGTTTTTTAAGTTGCATATTACACTTTTTCGCACTTGTTTTTGCGCTCATTGTTGAAGACAGTGATTTCATCATCAGACACAGGTGAAGACAAGCTGATGAATGGGAGTTCTGACAGTGATGAGGAATTGTATGAATTTTATGATGAATAAAACTTGATTTCAATAACTTAATGTAATACATTTGTTTTCAAATTTCGGGCCCCCAAATTAAGGTGCATCTTATACGTGGGAGCATCTTATACATGGGGAACTACTGGTAAATATAGTTAAAGTGAATGAAAAGCTTATAAAAAATCTGTAACTACTATTTCCCATTTTCAGACTATTTCCCCCAGTTTAATCGAGATATAATTGACATGTAACACTGTACTAGTTTAATATGTACAACATAATGATTTGATATATATATATATAGTGAAATGGTTATCACAGTTAACCACTTAGTTTAGCAATAGCATATATTTAACATCCATCACCTCACGCAGTGAATCACGTTTACTCCTGCAGTACAAAAATTTCTCATTTGAAAGGGAGAAAAAAATTTTTTTTAATTAGGAACTTGTTATTTATTAAAAATTCCATACAACCTAATATTGCATATCCACATACAATTGCTTCTTTAAATATATAGCATTTCCTAGGAAATTTTCAGCACCTTCACAATCCATTGATTATAAATAAGTAATGTTTCATCTCAGTAGAAGGCATCACTTACAGAGGGCAGCTTTCTCAATCCCACAGTATCAACATTTGGGCCAGATAATTCTTTTTTGTGGGGGCTGTCTTGTATATTTTAGGATGCTTAGCAGCATCAACCATTTCTACCCACTAGATGCCAGTTACACCCACTCCCATTGGTAACAATAAAAAATGTGTAGACCCTGCCAACTGTCCCCTGGGGCGGGGAGGGGATAAATAAAGCTGCCCTTTGGTTGAGAACCACAGATTTGGATTTTCATTTTAATTGTAAATTTATATTCAGTGAAGATTCTCTGATTAGGCACAAAAATGGAAAATTTCATTATTTTGCATCAAACTATAAGTCTATCATTAACAACCAAGTTTATATAAATGTACACTTTTATCTTAAATAATACTTATATTACCTTTTTTCACAGTACCAAGAGCAGAAGCAACTATTTCTGATTTTCCAAAAATATCACCCAATTAAAATGTTTCCTTTCACCATTTGAGGTAGATTTATTTTGGTTTTGGTCTGGCCCAAAATGGCTAGGAGTAAGTACAGGAAGTTTTATCTGAAAAATGAACATGGACCAAGTCTTATAAATTGGCCGTAGTGCTATTTCCTATCAGAGCTCCTGTTTATTTACATTGGAGTTCTTATAAATTGGGTGTTATTTCCTTTCCCCTAAGTTTCAAGGTATTAACAGCCAAGGAGGTGTTTTTGACTTCTTCCTCCCTCCTTTTCTCCAGCTTCCCCCCCCCCAAATAAATAACGCATTGCTTAGAACACAAGTTTAAGATGGGTTCCCAAATTTCAAAACTATTATGGATTTATTTTACCTAAAACCACCTTTATACTTGAAAGCATAACAGTCTCCTTAAAATGGAAATGAGTAAAATATGCATCTTCTGGTAGGTACCTCCTTTCCAACAGAATCATTTATCTAGTCATTGCACAAATAAAACTTGCAAATTCTCAAGTAAATCAGTTCCATTTATTTTGACTTCCTGCCTAGTCTCTTCCTTCCAGAGAAAACATTACTCTAATATTTTCATCCATTAAGTACTCTAAAAGTTAAATGTCCTTATTTAAACAAAATTTCTTATCCTCACTGCAAAAAAAAAAAAAAGAGGGACAATTAAAGAAAGCACATATTTCTTTCATTTCTCTGGCTAGAGTTATACTTGTCTAGTTTTAAAGAAACACATAGTACCTCCATTAGTGACATTCACTTATGTAAGTTCATAACTAAAGTGGTAAAACAAATGCCTTTGTATGCAAAACACAGCAGTGACTGACGGTTGCAGATCTGTCCTTGACCAGTGAACTTCCAGTGAAAAAAGCTGTTGAAAGTTCATGCACCCAAAAGCATATTCAATATAATTAAACAAGAAGATTACACAGACATCGCTGACAAGGATTATCAAAATAAAACGGCGCCACCTGCCCCTTGCTCGCCATTAATTAGTACTGAGTCTGAGGTGCCAATTAAAAGGAACAGAAAAGGATCAGTAAACACAACTCAAGCTGAATTTGAAGATTAACAATTCCAATTCAGGTCCCCTTGCTTAACCTTATTATGTTGATTTGTCTCTGCAAACCAAAACGGAATCCTAGGCAATTTTTTTTTAAAGGACAACAGTATTATTAGGAAGATACTTTAGTTCTACAAAAATAATTTCCAAACCAGCAGTCTAAAAAGTTCATATAATTCCATGAACAAGTGGCTATTCAGTAGTTCACAGAGATGCAAAATACTAAATAATCGAGATAATCCCAGTGACTAAAATATATACTTTCACATTATAAATTAGAATCTGTGTAGTTAGTATTAACTCTGGAAAACAACTCGAGCACTGTATGGTTGGTAGTAACTAGCAACCCCCACTCCCCCAACCTCCGACTACTAAATAACACTTTACAGGCCTGAGACCACAATTTTTTTAATCAGTAGAGTAAATGGCTTCATTATTGGTTTTACAGAACTATTATTAGTTACTTTTACATTTGACCAGTAACTTACAAAAAATTCCAAAAACAATATAGGTATTTCCATGGACCTTCCAACTCTATCTATGATTTCTCTGTAAAGAGTGTTATTATGGAAACCTAAAATTATTTCTCAGAATAAAAAAGCACTACAGATGCAAATTATCAACAAAATGCAAATGCAAATTTTATTACATTGTTACATGTACGTGTCTAACATACATTCTTGAATAACAATATGTCATCTTTTAATATTATAGTTTTACTTGCATAGTAAGATTTGCTTTACTTAATGTGATTTGATTTTATTAAAATGATAATTTTCTTCAAAATTTAAAGAGGATTTATCCCCACAAAAGCCTTCTGTGTTTGTTTATCTGTTTTACAATACTATTTTTCTTTTTGATGTAAATATGGTTTTCTAATCTCTAGAGTCACCTAATATAGAGAACATATTCTATAACAATAATATTTTCAAATCCTTATGTAAAAAAGGTAGAAGGTTGGCTTGAAAAAAGCTATATCCCAAGGCCATTTCAAGACACAAATTCCCTAATGATATTACAGCATACATTCTGATACATATGAATAATGACCTCAAAGAGTTGCTGAATGAATTAAATTAGATTATATGTTTAAGATTTTTTTAAAAGGCCACAATGAAATATTGATGCTAAGTGGAACCTCATTCCTTTGCCCAGGAAACACCTCAAACATTACCTATGACAGACAACACTCTTAACACCTACCTTTGTGTTCATTAGGTCTGGTATGATGGTGCCTAAGGATCTGTATTTTTAAAAAGCACATCTGGTGATCCTAATACAAGTATTATATGGCCCATACCAGTACAGCCCTTAGATATGGAAAAACACGGTCCTTATCTTGAGGTCTGCACTTTAGAGGTATCGGATCTAGTTCTCTTTTGGCTGCATGCCACACCAGCTACTAGGAATCCATGGTCCAATGAGATGTGCCCATCTGGACCTACGTTTCCTCATTCCAGATCTCCTGCATACCTGTGACCCCAAAATTCTTTCCCCAAAGAACCCGAAAGAACAAACTTAGGCCAAAAGAAGATCCAAGCGCAACTAGTTACTGGCCATGTGAGACAGAATTAGGACAAGAGGACTAAGATGCCCGCACATCTGCGAGGTAAGTCCCTGGCGGCAGAGTAAGAAGGCCAAGGGGAAGAACAGGGTGGCGGGCCCTGGGCCGGGTCAGATCACCTCTCCCAAGCCAGCAGTAGCCAAGCACCAAGTTCAGATTAATCTGGGAACTCTCTATGGGAACAACCTGGACTTCCAACTTCAGTTTCATTTGAGAACCTCAAACAAGCAATGTTGCCAGGAAGGGGAGATGGCTGCATGCCTTGCTGAAGACTGGAGAGAGAAAGCATGCAGACTTCTCACAACCATGGGGTGAAGGGAAGAGCACAAGGTGGATGAGCAGCTGAGTTTTGAGTGGGGAAGAAAGAACTTCCTCTTTTACAAAAGAAAGAGAAAATGGCTGTTCTCTCTGTGGGTCTGTCACATGTTTGGAAGAAGAGGCTGGAATGGCAAAGAAGTGAGGATGAATTGTTTACCCTGTACTTCTCTCTTGTCTGTTCAATGTTGCTGGGTCTCCCTAGAATAAGTTATTGTCCTTGGTGGAGAGATAATCATTTTGAATTTGTGCTACCCATAATTATTTGCCATAAACTTGTTTTATGTATATTTTTCAAATTGTGGGTTACATGATATATTTGTCAGAGCAAGAGAATAAACATGTTTTATTAAATAGTGTGTTACTTTAACTCGCAACTTTTAAATAATTTGACATATGGCGTGTAGTTCTCCATTTGTACTCTTGTCCCAGGTCGCCTTATAAAAATTAGAGGTAAATCTGGAAAACACTTTGTAAATATCTTGTGAACGCTTTTTGTCTGTCTATCATCTATCTATCATCTTTCCCGTGCCTTTCTTGTGTCTTTGCCCTATAAACCATATATATACATAGTGCAAAGATATCTAACTCTTCCACACTTGCAAACATGCCAGAAGGAAGGTGGAGGGAAAACATGATATACATGTTCAAGTGTTAGCCAATCAGTGCCCATCGTAGCAAATGGCAAAAACATGAAGATACCAAGCTACATCTCCATGTCCATGAACTTAAAGAAAATAGGAAAGCTATTCAACAACTTCACCATAAGAGGTGAAATAAAAAGAAATATGACCCATGAATCTGCCATTAGAGGAGCTAAAAGATAAGCAGGGGACACAATCTTTACTTAAAATAACTCTCACCACCAGCTAACAAGGTACCTCCAGGATAAAAGGCACACATATTTGTTGAATGAATCAATCAATAAAAAAACAAACAATTGTACTCACACAAAATTAATATTTAAGCAACATCACTCTATACCTACACACAAAGGCTTCTGCTCTAAACTAGTGTCTAGGTAAGTGTCAAACTTTCTGGCCTCAGGATTTCTTTACATTCTAAAATAATATGAAAGGTCTAAAAGAACTTTTGTTTATGTTTATTTTTATCTATGTTTCCTTTGTTTTAGATTTTTTTATTTACCTTAATGGAAATTAAAACTAAAACATTTATAGAAGTTATCAATTCATTTAAAATAACATAAATCTATCATATATATGCATAATATTTTTATGAAAAATAATCATGTTCCCTCAAATAAAAATAATTTGGTGAAAAGTGCCTCGCTTCACAGAAGATAAGATTCTCAACTATGCTTCTGCATTCAGTATGTTGTGATTAAGTTGCTTCTGTTGAAGTAAGTAAAATTGGAAAAGGAGGAAATATTTCAATAGTCTTTCATATATTTTGCATATTCTTCCTTAATACTATACCAAACTCAACATATAGTCATTTCTAAAAGTTTAACTGTGATGTCAAATCTGAACCATAACACTAAACTGTACATTATGTTACATTTTATTTCATTCTATTACTTTGAACTTTGAATAGATCTTTTATACATAACATCAGGCATTGATCATTTGGAAAATATCAGTTCATTGACTCATGCAGAACTTGTACAAGTTAACACATTTCTTTACACACTAGCCAAAATATCACATCTGTCAATATCAACACCAATATCAGAAAAATATCAAAGAAAAACAAATTAGTCAACCTAGTAACTAATTAAATAAGATGGTAAATACAATGGTATAAAAATTAAATTATTATATTTCTTCATTTATGGTAAAATGTGTAATCCTGAATTAACTAAATAGTCATTTGAGATTATGAGGAAAAAGAGTGATAGATTTCTGAACTATGAGTTTATATTGGAATGTAAAATGTAAAGAAAATAAAATCTTAAAAAGAGAAAGAAAGGATTTTATATATTTGGATACTCTTAAGCTCATGGTGGCAATGAAAAGTTTTCCAAAGTTAAAGTTATTTGAATTTTTACTTGAAAGCTCAAATTTTTTCAGCAGCACAAATACTATCAATTTTTTCCTTGGCAGGCTCACTTCATTCATTTTTAAGAACAAGTCCATGAAATATCTTAGTCTAAATTGTCATAGTTTGTTAGTCAGCCATCCTTTCAATTAAAAATAATGATCCATGAAGAAGGATGTAGGTGAGCAGCAATCCCTTGAGTGAAAACCACTTTGTCACTCGCTGTATGCTGTACCTTCAGTACTCAGGAGTAGCTTTCATTTCACCACAGAAAATATTAAAAAGGCATATAACTCAAGAGTTGAGATTTAATAAAATGATAATTTTGATTACTTTATTAAGGACATTTTAAGGTTCAAAGTTCATTTTTCCTTTTTTCTTCAAGGGTGCGGCAGTAAAGAACACAATGGTGAACAGCAGACCTGTTGCCACCTCTACCTGGGTTGGTGTTGGGATGCCACCAGCCTTCCCTACAATTGTTTTTGACCCATCAGAGCAAATATCAGCACAGTGTAAAAGGCAAGTATCATCTTAGTATTATTATCAAAGTAGTTTTGAATTCACAAATGGCCTAAAAGGTTTTCACAGACGTTTTAGGGGTCCAAAGATCATATTTTGAGGGTCACTATTCTGGCAAATATAATCTTAGTATTATTATCAAAGTAGTTTTGAATTCACAAATGCCGTAAAAGGTTTTGGAGACCTTTTAGAGATCCAAAGACCATATTTTGAGGGTCACTATTCTGGCTGTCCCTTTTCCCCATGCATCAAGGAGCCCCCTGGGACAAATAAACACCTCCCCCCAACCACACCCACCACAACCCTGGTGGATGACACTCTGTGTAGTACAGAGCCATTTTGTTCTTTAGCAGAATATCTTCTTTAACTAATATATAGAAGAAAAATCATTGGGAAAAACTGACATTTGAAAAAGGAATCAGCATTAAAATCAGGAGATCTGAGTACTAGTTAACCCTGGTAATTATATCTGCAATCCCAAGAATCTTTTTTATGTGTAAAGGACTGAGATTAAAGATGTACAAAGTCTCTGTTAGAATGCCAATGTTATAATGATAAAAATCAGGTAACTGGTCCAGTATGTTCTTGACCTACAAAAAATAGAGAACTCAGTTGTCCCCGAACCTTATTCCAGAACCAGGTTAATTAACTTTTGCTCTATATAAACAGCAATGTAAAGTTAGGAGGGATGTCACTTAATCTACTAACTAAATATTAGTTGGAATTTAGCATACTAAATCAAGTTAACATAGGTGAAGTTTTTTTTTTCTTTCATTGTCTCTTAAATCATGGTACTCAACCCAGAAAAGACTTGTCTTCCTTAGTTTATTTTTAATAGTCTGGAACTTAATTAACATTTTGGGAATGGATTCTATCAATTTAAAACTTTATTAAAGATTTTATTTACTGATTTTACAGAGAGAAGGGGGGAAGAGTGAGAAGTATCAACTCATAGTTGCTTCACTATATTTGTTCACTAACTGTTTGTCACATGTGCCTTGACTGGGCAAACCCAGGGTTTAAAACCGGCAACCCTAGCATTCCAGGTTGACACTTTATCCACTGCAACACCACACACAGGTCAGGCTGGATTCTATCAAATCTAAGATAGTAAAGCTTCTGAATTTGGATGCTGATATAACATTTGCTGAATTAAGAAATACAGAATTTAGAATTAGAAGGTATTTTTAGAATTAATTTAGTAATAGATTCACCAAATTTACCCCCAGATCCACTTAAATATTTTTTATTTTATTTTAGGCTAATAAATTATCTTAGACGATCCTAGATGCTATAGGAGATCCCAAAGAAGTAAGATAGAAGTTTCCACAGAAAACCTGCAATCTAATTAGGGAAGATAATATATACAAACGCAAAGCAAAGGTACAATACAAACAGTATGATACAAGGCTAATTTTATAATATAAAATAACAACTTCAGACATCTAGATTTCAGTGTAGGTTGATGACTTCAAACACTATCTATTCCTAATTCATCACCTCTTTACCCTCATTATTTGCTTTTATTCCCATACATCAGTAGTGCTATCCTAGAAGTTTACATTTTCTGATTTTCTTTTATCATCCTTTAGAACAGGGGTCTCCAAACTTTTTACACAGGGGGCCAGTTCACTGTCCCTCAGACCATCGGAGGGCCGGACTATAAAAAAAAAAAACTATGAACAAATCCCTATGCACACTGCACATATCTTATTTTAAAGTAAAAAAACAAAAAAGTAAAGGGAACAAATATAACATTTAAAATAAAGAACAAGTAAATTTAAATCAACAAACTGACCAGTATTTCAATGGGAACTATGCTCCTCTCACTGACCACCAATGAAAGAGGTGCCCTTCCGGAAGTGCGGTGGGGGCGGGATAAATGGCCTCAGGGGGCTGCATGTGGCCCGCGGGGGGCCGTAGTTTGGGGACCCCTGCTTTGGAATATAGTTTGCTCCATACATATTCAAAAAGTATATCTGAAATCCTGAGAAGCCTGGCAGTCTCAGTACTTGCTTTTTCATGCGAGCCACCTTTTGGGAGGACAACGAGCTAGCCTGGGAAGTATCCCTGCACGGGGTGCGCTGGCCCACATGCGAAGCCCTCCTGTGGGTCCCTCAGTCCTCACCCGACCTGTCAGGCAGCCAAGGAAACAAATGTCTGTGTTTTCTTAAAGGAAAATCAGATAAAAGTAATTTATCCAAAATGAAATCAGTTGGAAGAAATTCATGAGAAACTAGCCTGGCAGGGCTCAAACTCAAAATTAACTATAAAAATAATTGAACAAATATAGAGTTGTTGTTTGATGGGGAAAATAACTTTTGAAAGTCATATTTATTAACTCTGTTTCTCTTTTTTGTACTTCTTCCTAATCCACCTTAGGCCACACAATGTTATTTCAGTTGAAGAACTAAGTAGTTAATGGAAAAGTTGCATGATTTTTAAATTTTATTTTATTTGTATTGATATTAGAGAGAGAAGTGAAAGAGACAGAGAAAGAGAGAAACATTGAATTGTTGTTCCACCAATTTATGCATTCATTGGTTGATTCTTGTATGTGCCCTTACCAGGGATCAAACCTACAATCTTAGTGTATTGGAAAGATGCTCTAACCAATTAGCTACCTGGTCAGGGCCTATTGCATGATGTTTGTAACACAAGACAAGGACATTTAAAAACCACAACCAACAACAACATTACTCTCTCCTTTAAAAAAAACTGATTTTAACATTTTTAATATAAAATTTACATCTTCCAAGAACTCTCTTAAAAATGTTTTCTTACTTATTTCAGATAGGTCCCTATTTGTTTCTATGAGAGGTGGCGTTACTAACCTACATAGTGTTCATTTAAAGAAATTCTTTTCTCAGATATTTTGTGTCTTCCTTCAAGTACTATTGTGCTATATAGTATCTTTCTGAAAATACTTAGAATTCAACCTGTATAAAAATCTATAAAAAAATAAAGTAAATGAAAGACAGATGTTTAAAAAATTGAATCCACAATGAAGTTATAAATACTGTTAGCACAGTAAATTATGTGATTAAATTTAGTCTGTTTATGCAATAAAGGTATTTACACGGCTGGAACAGTACCAAAAATAACTGTTGTAAGCTAATATTAATTCAAAATCAATATTAATTAAAAGCAGCATAGGTACAGTCATATTAAAGTATATAAAGGTTAGGTTAAATGTTTATATACTTTAGACTATAAATAATCAAATATACCAAGAATCAATTTCTCTTAGATTAATAAACATTATAAATTAATGAAATAATTCACAATTTATTCACTTGTGTCTTTTTACAAATTATTGCCTCATTTTTCTCCTGCTTAAAACATATAGCTTTCCTTAGATTGACTTAAGATTCTGAACATATTTGTACCTCAAGATACAGAACTGTTTAATTGGTCCCATAGTTTCTCAATATCTAACATCCATTGTAACAGTCATTCAAATCTCCTCATGGAACCATGCATTTTAACTTTGTGTGTTAAGGAGAACAAAGAAATAGAAAGTTTTTTTCATTTTCAAATGGCTAATGAACTGTAAAGGTGGCCATGAAGGATACTTCAGAATAGGGTACCTGCACACAAAGTTTATGACTAAAGAGCAATGTCCAATTTGCTACTTATCTATGAAATACTTCCATCAATATCTTAAGAAGAACATATGAGGCAAAAAAGGCTAGTCATCACCAATTCTTCTTCCCTTCCTCCTTGGCAACAGAGTCCTGGTTTTTCAAAACAGCAATATAACCAGATCAAAGGCTATGATATGTTCATCTGATTATAAGCTGGCTATGAAATATAACCAGAGGGGGCACATCTTGAATTCTGCCAACAAGAAGGGACTTGACCAGAAGCTTTATCCATAAGACCTATCCCTCACATCCAACCCTGTCCTGCTGTCTGAAAATTAAACCTAACAGCTGGAGCAATAATAGCCACCAAAGAGCATAATGTGTCTTTGAAGTTGGAAGCCACATGTTAGGTTGGTGGAAAACAAAATAAAAAGCGACTAGATCCCTGATGTCTATGGAACTGGAACATCCTTGAATTGCATTAACTCTGGGCTTCTTTGTATAAAAGAGAAATAAACTTCTATTTTCTACCATTATTTCCAATTTCTATTACTTGCATCCAAATGCAATTCCTAAATGATAGAAAGAACATATACAGATTTGGAGAAATGAAATATGTATACTATGCCCAGATGCCTGATGAGGGTGACCCTAGCACTTCTCTCACGTAAGATGTTATAAGCCTAACATGTCTTTGATCTTTGTGGACACCAAAACCCACTGGATACAAATATTCCTTGGCTATTACTAAATATTTGAGTGCTTTTCTCATTAAAAGACATCAGGTGAAGATACAGCTTTGCTCTGGTTTACAGGGAGATAGAACTCTTGGTTACTTAGCAATTATTTCAATGCCCTGGAGTTGAAAGAGCTGATCTAAGAGGGGAGCTAAATAAATATTCACAGGAACCAAGTAATTTCTGAGGAGCAGAGACTCCCAACTCCACTGTTTTTGAATTTCAACAGTATTGAAATATTTTTTGAACTGGAGTGATTCTGAGAACCAAGGACACCAAGACAATAAAAAGAAGGGGAAGACATAAAAATAAGGTCCTCCTCCTCATTTTATAGGTAACTATTGCACTGATTCTGCTACTTATTATTGCCAGGCATATTTTAAATGCATGCACTTGTGTGCGTACATCTGTGTGTATATGTATGTATATACACATACATATATAGGTACATACACACACACACAATGGAACTGTATATATATGTGTGTGTGTGTATATCTGTCCATAAACCATACATACTATTTTGTGGAATTTTTAAACATTTTCTATAAATGATGTTATAAATTCATGAGTTCTTCAGTCACTTACTAATCTTTAATAGCAAGTTTTAATGATCAGTCTATTTTGATTAATATAGCTCAAGTTTATTCATTTAACTGCATAACTATATACTATTTATGTATATGGTTTTATATCTACATTTCTGTGGATGAAAATTTAGGTAATTTCATTTTTTCTATTACATATTATTTATTGTTACAAGTGTCTTCTCATAGAATATTGATCACTTTCATTCTTCCCTGAATCATTCCACAAGATAACCCAAGCTCAAAACATGAAATTCCTTATTTATTATCCAGAAGTAACTATCACTTATAATTCAGGGGGAAGGGTTATTGAAATATTACACTAACTTGCAATATTTCATGGAAATTTAACATTCCTTAATGACAAAGCGATCAAATGTTGACTAGAGAGATTTTACTAGCCAAGGAAATACTATAGCATCTAAAGATTCCAGTTTCACAGACAGGTTATCTAATTTCACAGGATGGACTGTCAAGTACAAAGTATCATCAAATTGAACAATTCTCAAAAAATATAAATAAGTAAAAAAAATTATAAAACCGAACAATTGTTTTCAAACTATATTCTTATAGAAAATTCATAATTATCTTGGTAATATATTCAGAATAAGAAGCTGCTAAGAGGCCCTGGCCGGTTGGCTCAGTGGTAGAGCATTGGCCTGGCGTGCAGAAGTCCCGGGTTTGATTCCCGGCCAGGGCACACAGGAGAAGTGCCCATCTGCTTCTCCACCCCTCCCCCTTTCCTTCCTCTCTGTCTCTCTCTTCCCCTCCTGCAGCCAAGGTTCCATTGGAGCGGGGATGGCCCGGGCGCTGGGGATGGCTCCTTGACCTCTGCCCCAGGCGTTGGAATGGCTCTGGTCGCAGCAAAGTGACCCCCCACCCCCAGAGGGGCAGAGCGTTGCCCCTGGTGGGCGTGCCGGGTGGATCCCGGTCGGGCGCATGCGGGAGTCTGTCTGACTGTCTCTCCCCATTTCCAGCTTCAGAAAAATACAAAAAAAAAAAAAAAAAAAGAAGCTGCTAAGATATCTAAAATTACATTTTAAAAATTGTACTAAAATTAATATGTGTTAAGAAAATTTATATCAAATCTAGCACTTAAGAGTACATTCTTTCAAAGTCAGGTAGTCCTATTTTGTAGCAGAATTTGTTTTTTCCATCCATCCAAATTTCAGTTAATTATATAATATGAGGTAGGATAAGAAACTTTACCTCATAAATTTTAATAAAATTTAAATGAAATAATGTATAAAATGTACTTCCCCTTGCTGCCTCCTGCTGCTATTATTGTTACTGTTAATTATTGAGATCCAGGCTGGCTTCCGAGTTTTGATGTCAATACATGTAACTAAACATAGGTTAGGACTGCCAGTTCTCTGCAGCTACACAGTGCAGACTACCAGATTTATCTGAGGCCGAGGAAACCACTGGAGAAATAATTCAAATTCAATCCATAATCAAAGGGTTCTGATACATGTAGGCATGTCTGAATGAAAAGGAAGGCATGAGATTCATAGATTTTTGATTGATCAATCTATCTCAAGGCTAAAGCTACAACAGAACTGCAAAATTTCTAAAAGCAAATTCTCAAGAAGGAACCAGGACAGAGCTGTGAGAGAGAACTTATCTATAGGGAAAGAGTGAGGTAGCAGCTCAGACTTGGCAATAAGACCAGAGAGTCACAGGAGGGTAATGCTTCCAGTTACAACTTGATAAAAGAGAATGGAACCTTGACTGGTCCATCTACCTTGGTTGCCTGTGTGCTCCGGCAGGACTAGAGGTCAAACTAGAAATTTAGATTATAATATTGTTTTCCAATTCTGCTCATGCCTCACAAGCTTTGGTAATTTGTATATTTATATTTCTTAAGCCATTCATTCCCATTTGTGTAGTGACAGGACTTTGAATTACACTGCTCAGGTTTTTGTCTTCCTACAGTATAACATTGTAACATTTAGGGCCTAAGCAAACATGCCATAGGTCCTCAAAACAAGAGAAATTAACAGTTCAAAGCAGGAAAGAAGCTACTGCCCTTCTCTAATTTTCAACAGATTATGCTCCGTCAGGGTCCAAGCATTAAAGAGATGAGTACTGGACAAGCTCTCACATTCCAGAGTCGGGAACAAGCAGTCAGTCTGAGAAAGCAGAAATACCAGTGGTCAGGGACAGATCATCATTATAAACAGAGGCGGAAAGAATATCTATACCATAGAGATAGACAGCAATGATATAAAGTAGCCACCCCTCGCAAATCAAGGGGCTTGGCTCAGCTGAGAGTAGGAGGGCCCAGCACTGGAAAATGGCAGCCTGCAGTTAGAAATGCCGGCCATGGGGAAGGCCAGAGGATTGGATCACAGGGCCAACCTAGTCTTTGTGTGAACAAATGTAGAAATCCCGAAGGATCCCCAGATATACTGTAGGAAGACAAAAACCTGAGCAGTGTAATTCAAAGTCCTGTCACTACACAAATGGGAATGAATGGCTTAAGAAATATAAATATACAAATTACCAAAGCTTGTGAGGCATGAGCAGAATTGGAAAACAATATTATAAGTAGAAAATCACGACAGGATAAGAAATCCATACACATGATAAAACTTCCTAGACATTAAAGCTCCTAGGCATACACTAGAAAAAGTCAGACTTGTAAGCATCTACATAACTGTGCTATGTTTAAGTCTTGGCCACCATGAATAATGCTGCAATGAACATATAGCGGTGCTATATATTTGAAAATAATGTTTTCAAATTTCTCAGGTAGATACCCAGAAGAGGGGTTGCTAGATCATAACTCTATTCTTAATTTTTTGGGAGCTTCCAGACTTTTGTCCATAGTGGCTGTGCCAATTTATATTCCCACGAGCAGCGAATGGGGGTTTCCTTTTCTCTATAACTTCTCCAACACTTGTTATTACTTGTCTTGTTGACAACAGCCATTCTAACAGGTATAGGGTAGTACCTCAAAGTTTTGATCTGCATTTCTCTGATAGCTAGTGAAGTTGAGTATATTTTCATATATCTGTTGATACTTTTTGGGAGAAGTGTCTGTTCAGATCCTCTATCTATTTCTGGATTGGATTGTTTGTTTTTGGTATTGAGTTGTATGAGTTCTTTATATATTTTGGATATTAATCTTTTGTCAGAGCCGTTGTTTGTAAATAACTTCTACCATTTGTTTGGTTGACTTTTTGTTTTGTTGTCGGTTTCTTTTTGCTGTGCAGAAGCTTTTCAATTCCATATAGTGTCATTCATTTATTTCTACCTTTACATCTCTTGCCTTTGGTGTCAAACTCATGAAATAATCTCCTCCTTCTCCTTCTCCTTCTTCTTCTCCTTCTTCTTCTTCTTTTTCTTCTCCTTCCTCTTCTTCTTTCTCCTTTCTTCTTCTTTCTTCTTCTTTTTTTTTGATAGAGACAGAGAGTGTTAGAGAGAGGGGAAGATAGGAAAAGAAAGGAAGGGAAAAAGATGAGAAGCATCAATTCTTCATTGGGGCACCTTAGTTATTCAATGATTGCTTTCTCATATGTGCCTTGACTGGGGGCCCGGAGGAGGGGCTACAGCAGAGTAAGTGATCCCTTGCTCAAGCCAGCAACCATGGGCTCAAGTCAACACCCTTGGGCTTCAAGCCAACAACCTTTGGGTTCTAGCCAGAGACCATGAGGTCATGTCTATGATCCCATGCTCAAGCCAATGACCCTGCATTCAAGCTAATGAGCTCGTGCTAAAGCCAGATGAGCCCACACTCAAGCTGGTGACCTCAGGCTTTTAAACCTGCATCCTCCACGTTCCAATGCTCTATATCAGGGGTTCTCAACATGTGGGTCATGACCCCTGTGTTTTGGTCGTTCGACCCTCGCCGGGGTCGCAACCCACAGGTTGAGAACCACTGCTCTATATACTGTGCCACCGCCTGGTCAGGCACATAAAATATTCTTTAAGATCAAGATCCATAAGTTTACTACCTTTGTTTTCTTCTAAGTAATTTATTGTTTCAAGTCTTATATTAAGGGTTTTGGTCCATTTTTAATTAATTTCTGTATATAGGAACAAATAATAGTGTAGTTTCATTCTTTTGCATGTAGTTATCCAATTTACCCAGTTCCATTTATTGAAAGGGCTTTATAGAGAACAATTTATGAATTTGACCCCAAAGGCAAGGGAAGTAATGGGAAAAATAAATCAAGGGGACTATATCAAACTAAAAAGCTTCTGTACAGCAAAAGAAACTGATAACAAAATAAAAGGCAGGCTAGGCAAGATGGCGATGGAGTAGGCGGACATACCAACTTCCACCTCCCAGAACCAAAGTGGATTACAACTTAATTTTAAGAATCATCATATGGAAAAACCAACTTTGGACTAAACTAAGAGGACTCTTCAACCAAGAAACACTGAAGAAGCCACACTGAGACTGGTAGGAAAAGTGGAAATGTGGAAAGGGCTGCCCGGCTCCCCAGAGCAAATGGCAGCCCAGAGAGACTCATGAGGTGGGAAGTGAGTTTAGCGGAGAGGGGAGGGACCTGATCCCCAGGAACAAAGCCCCAGCCTGCAGCCCCAGAGCCTAGAAGAGGTGTATGGTCAGTATTTAGCTGCGAAACAAGTAAGGATACTGTTTGTGAAAAAGAGAGATTTCTCAAACCCAGGATTCTTCTTAAAGGGACTGCGCAGAAAACCTCTCTCAACCACTCACCAGTGCTCCAGGGGATGAGGAGAGAGGAGAGGACCAGAGCAGTGGGAAGAGAGTGTAATCTAGGAGGCACAGGAAGAAACATTTTGACAGACAGCCACCATAACCCCTGGGCTGAGTCACTCCCCAAATATGAAGTGAATATTTCCCCTGGAAACAGCAATACCAGCAAAGGGAAGCAGGACACCAGCCAAACAAGCTCTCCCGCGGCACTCAGAGCAGAGTCCCTTAGAAGGAGGGAGCTTTTGGGACTATAGTATGGAGTGTTAGGGTCTGAGCTGCAGCAACCCCACCCACACGGCTGAGGGCTCACCAAAGGACAGGCGATAGCAGGACAAGGAAGTGTGGTTCCGTTGGCAAGGGTGGAAGCCGGCTGGCCATGACTGAGGTCCAAGTGTGAGCTGTCTTGCCCGGCGGGGGCAAAGGGGACACAGGAAAGTGGTCAAGCCCAGCAGATGGCCCGCCTGCAAACCTGCCTGCGGGGGGGGGAGGGAAGGAGCCCTAAAAGGGGCAGAGACAAGGCTTGTAGCCCAACTTGCATGCCCGCTCCACCCGCAGGGTGGGGCAAAAGCCCAGAACAGAGGGAGTCCCTGAACATAGACACGCAGCCGAGTCTGGCCCATGAAGCTACAGCTTGCAACCAACCCCGAGCAGGCACCTCCTGCGGGGGTGGGGTGAAAGCCCAGAACAGGCAGAGACCTGCAACTGAGCACAGGCACACAGTCCCACCAACCCGCAGAGCCAAGGCTTGCAACCAACTGGAGAGGGCTCCTCCTGCAAGGTGGGACAAAAGCCCAGAATAGGCAGAGACCCACAACTGAGCTCAGGTGTGAAGCATGGCCTGGCCCACAGACCGGAAGCTTGCAGCTGACCAGAGCGGGCTCCTCCCACTGGGGCAGGGGGAAAGCCCTGAGTCAGGCGGAGACCAGCAGCTGAGAAAAGGTGCTCACCCATGCCTGCGGTGCTGAGGCTCGCTGCCCAGGCATGGCACATAACCCCACCCAATGAACACAGTCCCTCCCGTGGAGAGGAGGTGGAAACTGCAGCGACAGCACCAGTGAGCTAGCAGCGGCAATGCACATACCCAAACACCCTAGGCAGCAGTGACAGAGAGGTGGCAGGCCTGCAGACAAACCACACATAGGGAACACAGAGGTCACACCCACTGGACTCTAGTGGCCGAAACCTTCTTATACAAACACAAAATGGGAAAGCAAAGAAATACAACACAAATGAATCAAGAGAAATCCCCAGAAAAGGACCTGAATGAGTCAGATAACCAAATTATGGGATGTAGAGTTTAAAATAATGATTGTTAGGATGCTCAAAGAAATTACAACAGTAGATGGTCATTACGAACACCTAAATAAAGAGATAGCAAATATACAAAAGGACATTGAAAAAACAAAAAAGAATCAGTAAGAAATGACAAATAAAATATCAGAAATGAAGACCACAATGGAAGGAATTAAAAGCAGGATGAATGAAGCTGAGGATCAAATCAGCGAGTTAGAGGACAAGATAAATGAAGGCACAAAAGCAGAGAAGAAAAAAGAAAAGAGACTCAAAAAGTCTGAGGAAACTCTAAGAGAGCTCTGTGACAACATGAAGAGAAATAACATCCTCATCATAGGGGTTCCTGAAGAAGATGAGAAAGAACAAGGGATAGAGACTTTGTTCAATCATATCATAGCTGAAAACTTCCCTAAATTAATGCAGGAAAAAGTCTCACAAGTTCAAGAAGCACAGAAAACTTCATTAAAGAGAAACCCAAAGAAATCTACATCAAGAGACATCATAATTAAAATACCAAAGCTAAGTGATTAGGAGAAAATATAAAAGGCTATCACTGACAAAGGAGCCCCCATAAGGATGACATCCGACTTCTCAACAAAAACACTTGAGGCCATAAGGGAATGGCAAGAAATATTCAAAGTAATGCAGAACAAGAGCCTACAACCAAGACTACTTTATCCAGCAAGGTTACCATTTAAAATTGAAGTAGAAATAAAAAATTTCCCAGACAATAAAAAACTCAAGGAATTCACTACAACCAAACCAATGCTGCAAGAAATGGTAAGGGGCCTGTTGTAAATAGATCAAAGGGGAAAAAGAATATAGCAAAAGAGGAATACAGCTTTAAAGAATAAAATGGCAATAAACGACTACATATCAATAAAAACCTTAAATGTAAATGGATTAAATGATCAGATCAAAAGACATAGGGTAGCTGTGTGATAAGAAAACAGGACCCATATATATACTGTCTACAAGAGACAAACCTTAAAACAAAAGATGCACATAAGCTGAAGGTAAAAAGTTGGAAAAAAATATTTCATGCAAATGGAAATGAAAAAAAAGCTGGGGTAGCAATACTTATATCAGACAAAATGGACTTTAAAACAAAGGTTATATTAAGAGATAGAGAAGGTCACTACATAATGATCAAGGGAGCAATCCAACAGGAACATACAATCATTATAAATATCTATGCACCTAACATAGGAACACCTAAATATATAAAGCAGACTTTAATGGATATAAAGGGCAAGATCAACATCAATACTATATTATATAATAGTAGGAGATTTCAATATCCCATCACTAGATAGATCCTCAAGAAAGAAAATTAACAAAGAAACAGCAGACTTAAAGGCCATTACATCAACTAGATTTAATAGATATCTTCAGAACCTTTCATCCTAAAGCAGCAAAATATACATTCTTTTCAAGTGCTCATGGTACATTCTCTAGGATAGACCACATGTTAGGGCACAAAAGCGGTCACAACAAATTTAAGAAGATTGAAATCATATCAAGCATTTTCTCTGATCACAATGGCATGAAACTAGAAATCAACCACAACAGAAAAACTGAAAAATACTCAAACACTTGGAAACTAAATAGTATGTTATTAAATAACGAATGGGTTAACAATGAGATTAAAGAAGAAATAAAAAAATTCCTGAAAATGAATGATAATGAACATACATCAACTCAAAATTTATGGGACACAGCAAAAGCAGTCCTGGGAGGGAAGTTCATAGCATTACAGGCATACCTTAAGATGCTAGAAAAGCTCAAATAAACAACTTGACCCTGCATCTAAAAGAACGAGGAAAAGAACAGCAAGTAAAGCCCAGAGGTAGTAGAAGGAAAAAAATAATAAAGATTACAGTGGAAATAAATGACATAGAGGTTAAAGAAACAATACAGAGTATCAATGAAACCAGGAGATGGTTCTTTGAAAAGGTAAACAAGATCAATGAACCTTTAACCAGACTCACCAAGAAAAAAAGAGCGAGGACTCAAATAAATAAAATTAGAAATGAGAGTGGAGAAATAACAATTGACACAACAGAAATACAAAATATTGTAAGAAAATACTATGAAGTATGCTAAAAAACTAGACAACTTAGATGAAAAGGTCAAGTTTCTTGAAACAGGTAATATTCCAAAAATTAATCTGGAAGAATCAGAAAACCTAAACAGACCAATTACAACAAATGAGATCAAAACAGTTATCAAAAAACTCCCAACAGCCTGACCAGGTGGTGGTGCAGTGGATAGAGTGTCGGACTGGGATGCGGAAGACCCAGGTTCGAGACCCCGAGGTCACCAGCTTGAGCGCGGGCTCATCTGGTTTGAGCAAAAACCCACCAGCTTGAACCCAAGGTCGCTGGCTCCAGCAAGGGGTTACTCGGTCTGCCGAAGGCCCGTGGTCAAGGCACATATGAGAAAGCAATCAATGAACAACTAAGGTGTTGCAGCGCGCAATGAAAAACTAATGATTGATGCTTTTCATCTCTCTCCATTCCTGTCTGTCTGTCCCTGTCTATCCCTCTCTCTGACTACTCTCTGTCTCTGTAAAAAAAATAAAACAAAAACAAAACAAAAAAAAAACTCCCAACAAAGAAAAGTCCGGGGCCTGATGGCTTCACAAGTGAATTTTAACAAATATTCAAAGAAGAATTAACTCCTACCCTTCTCAAGCTATTTCAAAAAATTAAAGAGGAAGGAAGACTTACAAGCTCCTTTTATGAGGCGAGCATAATTCTGATTCCAAAACCAGGCAAAGACAACACAAAGAAAGAAAAGTATAGGCCAATATCCCTGATGAACATAGATGCTAAAATCCTCAACAAAATATTAGCAAACTGGATCCAGCAATATATGGAAAAAATCATACATCATGATCAAGTGGGATTTATTCTCGGGAGGCAAGGCTGGTACAATATTAGCAAATCAATCAATGTGATTCATCACATAAACAAAAGAAAGGAGAAAAACCAGATGATAATTTCAATAGATGCAGAAGAAGCATTTGATAAAATCCAGCACCCATTCATGATCAAAACTCTCAGCAAAGTGGGAATACAGGGAACATACCTCAACATGATAAAGGCCATCTATGACAAACCCACAGCCAACATCATACTCAATGGGCAAAAATTAAAAGCAATCCCCTTAAGATCAGGAACAAGGCAGGGGTTCCCCCTTTCACCACTCTTATTCAGCATAGTCTTGGAAGTCCTAGCCACAGCAAACAGACAAGAAAAAGAAATAAAAATAATCAAATCGGAAAAGAAGAAGTAAAACTATCATTATTTGCAGATGATATGATATTATATCAATATATAGAAAACCCTAAAGTCTCACTCAAAAAACTACTGGACCTGATAAATGAATTCAGCAAGGTGGCAGGATATAAAATCAATACTCAGAAATCAGAGGCATTTTTATACACTAACAATGAACTGTCAGAAAGAGAAATTAAGAAAACAATCCCCTTCACTATTGCAACCAAAAAATAAAGTACCTAAGAGTAAATTTAACCAAGCAGATTAAAGACTTGTACTCGGAAAATTATAAAACATTGATAATATAAATCAAGGAAGATACAAACAAGTGGAAGTATATATCATGCTCATGGTTAGGAAGAATAAATATCATTAAAATATCTATATTACCCAAAGCAATTTATAAATTCAATGCAATACCAATTAAAATACCAATGACATACTTCAAAGATATAGAACATATATTCCAAAAATTTATATGGAACCAAAAAAGAACACGGATAGCCTCAGCAATCTGGAAAAGGAAGAATAAAGTGGGCGGGGGTATCACACTTCTGATATCAAGTTATACGACAAAGCCATTGTACTCAAAACAGCTTGGTACTGGCATAAGACCAGGCATATAGATCAATGGAACAGAACAAAGAACCCAGAAATAAACCCACACCTTTATGGACAACTGATATTTGACAGAGGAGGCAAGAGCATACAATGGAGTAAAGATAGCCTCTTTAACAAATGGTGTTGGGAAAATTGGACATTTACCTGCAAAAAATGAAACTAGACCACCAGCTTACACCATTCACAAAAATAAATTCAAAATGGATAAAAGACTTAAATGTAAGCCGTGAAACCATAAGCATCTTAGAAGAAAACATAGGCAGTAAGCTCTCCGACATCTCTCACAGCAATATATTTGCCGATTTATCTCCACGGGCAAGTGAAATAAAAGACAGGATAAACAAATGGGACTATATCAAACTAAAAGCTTTTGCACAGCTAAAGACATTAAAAACAGAGGAAAAAGAGAAACTACACAATGGGAGAACATATTTGACAATACGTCTGATAAAGGGTTAATAAAATTTATGAAGAACTTGTAAAACTCAACACCAGGAAGACAAATAATCCAATCAAAAAATGGCAAAAGAAATGAATAGATACTTCTCCAAAGAGGACATACAAATGGCCAATAGCCATATGAAAAAATACTCAACATCACTAATCATTAGAGAAATGCAAATTAAAACCACAATGAGATATCACCTCACACCAGTCAGAATGGTGCTCATCAACAAAACAACACAGAATAAGTGCTGGTGGGGATGTGGAGCAAAGGGAACCCTCTTGCACTGCTGGTGGGAATGCAGACTTTCGCAGCCACTGTGAAAAACAGTATGGAGATTCCTCAAAAAATTAAAAATTGAACTGCCTTTTGACCCAGCTATCCCACTTTTAGGAATATACCCCAAGAACACCATAGCACTGTTTCAAAAGGAGAAATGCATCCCCATGTGTATGGCAGCATTGTTCACAATAGCAAAGACTGGGAAACAGCCCAAGTGTCCGTCAGTGGAAAAGTAGATTAAAAAGCTATGGTATATATATACTATGGAATACTACTCAGCCATAAGAAATGACGACATCGGATCATTTACAATAACATGGATGGACCTGGATAACATTATACTGAGAGAAATAAGTAAATCAGAAAAACCTAAGAACTATATGATTCCATACATAGGTGGGACATAAAAATGAGTCTCAGAGACATGAACAAGAGTGTGGATGGGGTGGGGGATAAAGAAAACCAGATAGAAGGTGACAGAAGACAATTTGACTTTGGGTGATGGGAATGCAACATAATCAGATGTCAAAATAACCTGGAGATGTTTTCTCTAACCATATGTACCCTGATTGTCATATGTCATATGTCATCCCATTAAAATTAATAACAGAAAATGAAAATAAATAAATAAATAAATAAATAAATAAATGGCAGCCAACTAAATGGGAGATGGTATTTGCAAACAATAGATAGCTGTGATAAGGGGTTAATATCCAAAATATATAAAGAACTCACAAAGTTCAGCAACTAACAAGCAAACAATTCAATTAAAAAATAGGGAGAGAACGAACAGACACTTCTTCCAAGAGGACACACAAATGGCCAACAGGTATATGAAAAGATGCTCATCTTCACTAGCTATTGAGAAATGCAACTCAAAACTACAATAAGATAACCACCTCACACCTGTTAGATTGGCTAGTATCACACCGGTTAGATTGGCTATTACCAGTGGGAAAGGAACATGGGGGAAGGGGAAGAGGACTTGCGTGAATGGGGAAGGGGTATGGGATAGAGAGAAGGGTGTAAAAAAGGACAAATATAAGGTGAGACAGAAAATGATCTGACTTTGGGTGATGGGTACACAACATAACAGTTCAAATGTTATAAAAATGTTCACCTGAAACCTATGTACTCTTATTTATCAATGTCACCCTGTTAAAGTTAATTTTCTAAGTAAAAATTTAAAAATTAACAAAACAAGAAAGGGCTTTCTTTTCTCCATTGTATATTTGTTACTCATTTATTGAAAATTATTTGTCCATATTCACAAAGGCAAAGATATGGAAACAAACAAAAGTGTCCTCTGACCAATGCTTGGAAAAAGATGTGGTACATACAGTGTGTCTGTAAAGTCACGGAGCACTTTTGACCGGTCACAAGAAAGCAAAAAAAATTGATAGAAATGTGAAATCTGCACCAAATAAAAGGAAAACCCTCCCAGTTTCTGTAGGATGATGTGGCAGCATATGCGCATGCACAGATGATGACATAACATCGTGTATACAGCGGAGCAGCCCACGGCCCGGCCAGTCGAGATGTGGACAGTACAGAAGAAAGTTCAGTGTGTTCTGTGGCTCGCTAAATTCGAATCCGTAAAAAAAAAAATTTTTGAATCCGTGACCAAAGTGCAACGTGAATATCGGTGCGTTTATAACAAAGCTCCACCACATAGGAATAACATTACTCGGTGGGATAAGCAGTTGAAGGAAACCGGCAGTTTGGTGGAGAAACCCCGTTCTGGTAGGCCATCAGTCAGTGACGAGTCTGTAGAGGCTATACAGGATAGCTACCTAAGGAGCCCTAAAAAATCTGTGCGTGAGCCCACATCGAACTGCACTGAACAGGTATGAAACTGGGAGAGTTTTCCTTTTATTTGGTGCAGATTTCACATTTCTATCGTCTTTTGTTGCTTTACTGTGACCCGTCAAAAGTGCACCATGACTTTACGGACACACTGTATATACAATGGAATACAATTCAGCCATATGAAAAGATAAAATACTACCATTTGTGACAGCATGGATGGACCCTGAGAATATTATGCCGAGCAAAATAAGTCAGTCAAAAAAAGCTAAGCACTGTATGATTTTCACTCAGATGAGAACTATAAAACTGAAAGCAACAAATGAACAAAAGAAAAATAAACAAAAACTCATAGACACAGACAACAATGTGGTGGTTACCAGAGGGAAGAAGAGGTAGTAACTGCTAAGGGGGACAAATACATGGTGATGAAAGAAGATTTGACTTTGGGTGGTGAGCACACAATGCGATATGCAGATGGTATATCATAGAATTGTTACATTTGAAACTTATATAATCCTATTAACCAAGGTCAACCCAATAAATTTAATTTTGAAAACATTATTATACTTGATCAAAGTTAGCTTGAAGCTTAAAAGGTCTTTTGAAGAAGGAAGGAATCTTTTCCTCTAGTTGTTTTTATTGTATTATGAAATATTTCATGCATATGTATTTTATATAATTGTATTTTAATACTACAACTATCAATTATATTTACAATATTACCTATAATTTCACTGTTTATAATAATATATCAATCAAAATATACATAGTTATCACTAATTATGCTTTCAAATAATATTTTATATGATTACCCACTTATATAACATCCAAGTTTTCTGGGCTCCCCTGAACCTGACTCCTTCCATTGTACTAGAGGCACTCAATATCCAAAATTTTGTTTTAATCTTTCCCTTGGTTTTCTTTATAGTTTGATCGCATACATAACGGTTCCACAAAAATACATTACCCAGTTTTGCTTCTGATTCCAGTTTGTGAAACTGGACACAAGTTGTACGTATTTTTTTGTGACTTGCTTTTTACATTCAACACTATGTTTTGGAGATTCACGCAGGTTCATGAATGTAGCTTAGGTTCCTTCACTTTCATTATTACTATTATCATGAGGATATTTCATTATGCTAATTATACTATAAACAAAAGTTCTCCAACTCATCAATTCTGCTTTCTCTTAGGTTGTTTCCAGATTTGTTTTTATTTGTCTGTTATTTATACAAGGCTATAACAACAGAAAACTCGTGTACCTACTTCCTAAATCATGCCGGCAAGAATTTCTATAGGGGGACCTGCTGAGCAAAAGGGTATACTTACGTTCCATTTACCCATTTAGTCATTCCAATTTACATTCCCTTTAACTGTGTGTAGGAGTTCCCAACATTTGATGTATTTCAGACTTTTGTATTTAATAACATGGTGGGTATGACATAGCGTATCACTCTAGCTTTAATTTACATTTCATTAGTTATTAACACCCAATAAGGTTTCATATGTTTACTGACTATTTGGATTTTCTCTTTTTAAAATTCTTGTTCATTTTCTATATGGCAGATTTTACTTATAATTGATTGTTAGGATATTTAATATATTATGTTACCCAGTTTTTAGCATTCTTGACTTTTATAGTGTCCTTTAATTAACACATTATTTTTATTTTAATGATGTTGAATTCTAAATATTTAAAGTACTGTTTTTCATAGTAAGTCTTTCTTTCATACAGAATCTGCTTCTGCTTATGGAAGGAGGTGAGTACGGATCAATTTTAATTTTCAATATGGATAAGTAATCACTGATTCTGTAGTGGCAGCTTGGATTCAAGGCTCAATGGAACTCAAAAAGAGAGAGGGCCAATGGACCGGTGATGTCTCTCCTATGGATGGATTCATTGAAAAGCTGAAGCCCACGGCATATCATTGCAGATAGGTGTTAAGAAAAAGAGAGAGTAGAGGGGGGGAAAAACAATTTGATAAATTTACTCCATTCAAATTTTTATGACTTTTTACGTAGTTTATATAACTCTCCATCTATACACTGTCAGCATTTTACCCCATACAGTATAAGATGCCCTTCAAGAGTTTATTTAAATTGGCTTGTATTCTTTATAAACACTTTATCGACATACCAAAAAAGCTTATGAAAATCTTTAGAAAAATATTATTATTATACTATATACTGATTAAGAATTCTTATGTGATAATTCAGTGGCTTTCAGACTAGACTCCTACATACTGCCACAAGCTCAATACAGGTGTTCTGCCACTATAATCATATTAAATTCTTTTCTCGGTTTCAGAAACAACTAAATTAAATTCATAAAATTTTCTCAATATTAACACTCATAATTTTTTTTAAATGACTTGCACCTGCTACTCATAACGTCTACTAGTGTCTGGTATAGGTTAACATATAATTACATATTTATTCCTCTACAGTTCACATACTATAATTAAGCTCATCAAATTTAATAACTATTCTGGTAAGGTCAAAACAGTTGGCTTTTCAGCCTGAGATCCTCACCCCACCTTCACTTCTTGGTAATTTTTCCATTCATAAAATATATACACTTTCTTCAGAGCATGTGGTGAGCCAAAGGTCAAAAGAGACATGGGTGTGAAAATGCTTTTAAAATGTAAAACATTTTACAAACAGGAGTTATAACTTAAAATAACCTTAAATTAAATATTGCAAATACAGGGCCAGAACAGTCACGGAAAAATCAATAGATAATTCCCAAAGGTCAGTTTTATCTACAGTTTTAATTTCTTCCATATTGTCTTCTTTTAAAAGTTTCTTAACTAGACTAAAAATAAAATGTATTTGTTTAAATGTTATTTCCTGCCCCACATAATTTCTATTTTTTTTATTTTTTATTTTTTTATTTATTTATTTATTTTTCATTTTTCTGAAGCTGGAAACAGGGAGAGACAGTCAGACAGACTCCCGCATGCGCCCGACCGGGATCCACCTGGCACGCCCACCATGGGGCGATGCTCTGCCCACCAGGGGGCGATGCTCTGCCCATCCTGGGCGTCGCCATGTTGCGACCAGAGCCACTCTAGCACCTGAGGCAGAGGCCACAGAGCCATCCCCAGCGCCCGGGCCATCTTTGCTCCAATGGAGCCTTGGCTGCAGGAGGGGAAGAGAGAGAGGAGAGGAAAGCGCGGCGGAGGGGTGGAGAAGCAAATGGGCACTTCTCCTGTGTGCCCTGGCCGGGAATCGAACCCGGGTCCTCCGCACGCTAGGCCGATGCTCTACCGCTGAGCTAACCGGCCAGGGCCCCACATAATTTCTAATAAAGTTCCTTTATAAGAAAACAGAACGAGGAAAAGAAAAATAAGTTAATATACGAGCAGTAGAATCCATTTCTAATATAAAAATACCTACTTCAATAACGGAATGATCTGAACATCCATGCCCTTCCCAGTGTGTTTCATAACTAGTGAGAAAATCTATTAAGTCTAACTGAAACCAAAGAATGTATAGATTGCAGATGAAGGTTAACCTGCCTCAAAACACTATAGAGCATAGCATAGATTTTTTGGGGAAAGAACATACTGTACTTCCCTAAGTATTTGTTTTGTTATCTTTTTGCATAAAGGAACCTTGTTTAGAGTCACAAAAGTGGGAAAAGTAAGGAATAAAAGGAGAATAATATAGTACAACAATTAAGATTTATTTCTTCTGTTTGTACAAGTTTCTCTGACTTTCGGCCATTTAATATTTCTGTTAAAATTAGAAAGCTTTTCTTCAAATTGCATTAAAAAAGAGTTTTCTGATATAATTGGGTGACAAGTGAAAGAAGGAAAGTAAAATGTTCAAGTTTAAAGAAATCAATCACATGACTTGGTAGGATATGTAACTTGTTGAAATGTAACAGACACTTTTGAACAATCTTTTTAAAAAATAACCAGGAAAACAAAAGAAAAAGGTGATGGAAGATGGAGAGATTGGGTAAAGGATAATGGTAACTGGGTTGGGGGGGGGGAAGAAAAGGGAAACAGAGAGGACTGATGGCTTGCATGGCTCCTGGATGGATGGGGTGATATTTCACTGTCCACCAGATCATCCCAGGTCAGCCTGTATGATAAACTGCAATATGTAGAAATGAGCAGCCCTACAGTGAGTGTGGGACGTGAGCACAAAGTAAAACCGGCCATCTGTGTGTTCTACATACCTTATAATGTTTGTAAACCAGTGTTTGCTCTGAACTATGCTATTTGTCTCTAAAGGCATCAACTAATACCACTACAGTAAACAGAAACATATGTATGTCACAGAAAGCATTTTATTAAAATCTAAACAAAATTTAAAAGAATTCATTCTCAACCTCTGAACATACCATATGCAGTTTGGATTATTAAGAAATTGAAATTGTGTTAGCATAAATAGCACATTTCTTTTCTACTAAAGGGAACATGCAGTATAAGAACAGTTCCGAATTGACCACAAAATCAGCTCACTTAGTTAAGAAAACATGGTTTCAGTAGATAGACTTAAAGCTCACATTGGCTTTTGAGGCTTATAGTACCCATCTACTTTAGACAGCACTAACACACAAAAAAATCATTTGAATAGTTGTCTATTTCTACCAAAAATAATTTTAAAGGTTTACACACAGAGCATTAATGAGTAACTCAAAAGTCTATATTCATTGTATGTTGACAATTTAAAACAAATAAACAAAAAAAGATTAAACATTCCAAGAACTGTGAAGTACTTCAGTAGAACAGTGTGTCCTAGGTCACCCCGCTTTCCTTCTCTATTATTAACAACTTCAATTTGCCAACAAGCTCTGACAATAAACACAAAAATACATTTCAAGGTTAGTAAGCTGAACTACTACTGTGAATAATGACATACTGACTTACAAATGCAATTAAAATCAGTATAGAAAGAAATGGAAAAGAGAAAATTTTACCTATAGAAAAAGCAAACATTTATCTGGAAAATTAATATATGAAATCATATGTGAAATAATGTTCAAACTATGCACTGTGCACTTCTACTTACATTGATAATAAAGCTGGAAACTAAAAAGAAATGATTGAAAAAAGGAATAACACGAATAGTCTATTTAAAATTTTAAGGTTGTTAATTAGTACAGATATGATCGATCCATGCTTTTTTAATAACAGAAGAACAATCTACTTATTAACAAAAAGGTATAATTTACTATCAAGTGTTACAAGGCAGGACTATAAAACAAAACCCCAGGAAATTATAGTGTATATCATACCACAGATATACTAATGTATCCACAAAGGGCAGAGTGACCCAAAGACAAAAAATCTTTAAGCAAAATTGGTTGCTTTAAGTTCAAGAAAAAAACAAAACAAATTACTTCACAGTGGCCAAATGTACTACAAACAAGACCACAAATTATGTCTTTTATAAACTTTTATATATGGATAATCCCCTCCATACACACACATATATAAACAAACACTGTATTTATGAGGTGTGTTCATTCATAGCTCATTAAGCTTTCCTCTTTTACCTCATTTCAGGTAGCCAATTAGTGTACTACACAAGTACTGAGTTCTAAAGATGCCAAAATATCTAGAATTTCCTTCTCTGCTTTAAATATCCAAGCTTTATACCACAGCAACAACTGTGAATCTCTCAACCGAGGAGCTTAAAATAGAGATGATAATGAAGGATGCCAGTTAGGTAGACTCATTTCTTCCCTGAATGAAACTGTAGTTACAGAACAGGGACCCAGATGGAACCGTCACACCCTGCTAACCTGGCAGCTCCTTGCCAATTTTCCTCCTAATGTCATGAGCAGGTATACGGTGCTGTGTGTTAAGAGATGAGGCACAATTGAAGTACATAAGCTGACTGAAAATTAACAAAATGATAAAACCAACAGAGGTAGTGAAATTTGAAGAGGTTAAAAGATTTTTTAGGATCTTCCAAACTGATTTAAAGTATAGGATTATTTCTGATTCCAAATAACAAAAGCTCCCTTATATCATTGATTTCATTGACTTGCCTATGTGCTTTGAAAGCCATTATTGTCCCTAGCTCATTTTTTGTTCACAATGGACCTAAGTTAAGATGGATTTTGCCATCTGACCTACATCTATTATCACTTATGGCTAAAAGCATAATTTCTCTATTTGGCAATGCTTCCTTAAGAAATGGGATTTGGCCAGATCTGAGTTTAAATCATGACTCTATCACTTATTAGCTATGTGGGGCTGATTAAGCTTTTTTTTACATTTTGGGGTCTCAATTTCTTTATCCTGAAAAACGGAAATCAAAATAAGTCATTCAAAGATCTGTTACATGGGTTAAATTAAATCATATAAAGTTTTTGGTATGATGCCAGATACATATCTAGAAACCTTTGATAAATGGTGGCTATTACTAATGCATAATATCTCACTCACACAGAATCATATTCTTATTAGATCTGCTTTAACGTAAGCAATATACGTAGCCTTTTCTCTACAGTAATTTCAAGGAGCATGCCAAGTTAAATCCAACAACACTCTCACATGTTCCAATACTTAAATTTCATTTAGCAAGAAACATGAACTTTATTTTATAGAGATAAAACTTTAAATGCAATACAACTTGAGAGGTAACACAGAGATTTAAATATTCAGCACAAAAATACAAGATAGAGGTGATTGCAACAAAAAAAGAGATAAAGAGGAATAATAATTCAACAGAAGTTCTGAAGTACTTGTTTAATAATTTCCTTGTGAATCACTGCATTAACAGTTAAATAAATTAACTATAAAATGTAAAAAACTTTCCCATTTCTTGATAAAAAAGAATTTTTTTAGTTTCAAAGGAGATGAAGAAAATATTGATTAGATTTTATAAAGATGTTTCCAAACATACTTAATGTTTCAAAACATTTAAAACAAACTTAAAGAGCAATCAAAGGTTTGTAAAAATGTTAAAGAATTAAGATTCTTAACTGACCAGGTGGTGGCACAGTGGATAGAGTGACAACCTGGGATGCTGAGGATCCAGGTTTGAAACCCTGAGGTCATTGGCTTGAGTGCAGGCTCACCAGCTTGAGCATAGGGTTGTTGGCTGGAGTGTGGGATCATAGACATGACCCCATGGTTGCTGGCTTGAGCCTAAGGTCGCTGGCTTGAGCACTGGGTCATTGGCTCAGCTGAAGGTCCCCAGTCAAGGCATGTACGAGAAAGCAATCAATGAACAACTAAAGTGCAGCAACTACCAGATGATGCTTCTCAACTCTCTCCCTTCCTGTCTATCTGTCCCTGTCAGATCCCCTTCTCTCTGTCTCTGTCTCTCTTGCTAAAACAAACAAAAATAATAATTAAGATCCTTGATTTATCAAAACAGAACTCTTCTGAACCAATAAGAGAAATACAGCTCTAGAAAAAGTATAAGTACATAAATAGATCAATGATAAATAATAAAATATTAAATACTAATAATCCCTTCATATTCATGTTCACTAGTAAGTAAATAAAATATTAGTGTCCTCTATCTTACTATAAAATATTTTAAATTATAAATCTCTTAGCAAGGAAGAGACAGATGATATATACTCAAAGTGGAAAGTACCAATCCAATAGCAAATGTTCACCAAGGGATAATCAGATTTTTTTCATTGATTGGGGCTGTGAGAAAAGATGGTCACTGGATTCTGAATTGAGGGAGGAAAAAACAGAAGGTCATGAAATCATAGCCTGAGGTAGAGAAAAACCTTTAGCTATTTACTCCAAAGTTCTTTCACCTTTAGATATATATACAAGTGATTTTTGTCTAGGGACCTTAATATTTATAAGAATAAAAGGAACCAAAGAACACCAGTTTGGGGGAGGGGAACATAAATAATTAAGTGAAATCTTACTGGACATCAGTATGTATAAAACAAGCTTGTTTGACCCTCCCCACCCCTTTAAGTATTTAAATTTTTTTTAAGGAATGCTAGATCAAAGTCAATGTAATCTGGGAAAGCACATTTGGTTCTTTGATTTTAGTTTTAACGAAAAGTTTTCCAATCATTAATTAGAAGAAAGAATCATCTTAAAAACAAGTAATAAAATAAAATATAACGATATATTCTCTAAGAGAATCCCTTAGATATAATCAGGGTTTGTTCCACTTTTGTCTTTGCTTTGGGATTATCTGCCATGTTCTACTGAAAAGGAGAATAGTTATGGGGCATAAATCTGACTATACTACCAAAGAGAGAAGGAGAAATCAGGAAAATTAGAAAGGATATGTATATTCACAAAAAAAATTCAAAATAAAATATGAAGCAATAAAACATCTCCTAATTTTTGTGAGCAGTATATTTATGGTCATAAGTGGAAAAGTACTCCATCCCAGTTGGGGGCAGTAATTATTAGCTTTAATTTTCAGGGGCTATGAAATAATGTAAAGGAGTCTAATACAACACAAAAGATATGACATATTAAGCTTTACATGCAATGTACAGAATAAAAATAGAGCAACTGCCAACAGAAAATGTCATAGTGATAAAACATAATTATTTCTGTTTTTTTTAAATAAATTTTTATTAATGTTAATGGGATGACATTAATAAATCAGGGTACATATATTCAAAGAAAACATGTCTAGGTTATCTTGTCATTAAATTATGTTGCATACCCCTCACCCAGAGTCAGATTGTCCTCCGTCACCCTCTATCTAGTTTTCTCTGGGCCCCTCCCCCTCCCCCTAACTCTCTCCCTCCTTCCCTCCCGCGTCCTCCCCCCCCCCACCCTGGTAACCACCACACTCTTGTCCATGTCTCTTAGTCTCGTTTTTATGTTCCACCAATGTATAGAATCATGTAGTTCTTGTTTTTTTCTGATTTACTTATTTTATTTCGTATAATGTTATCAAGATCCCACCATTTTGCTGTAAATGATCTGATGTCATCATTTCTTATGGCTGAGTAGTATTCCATAGTATATATATTTTTTATCAAAACCTTAACTAGCCACTTTAAAAGCTGATATTTGCCAAGTTACACGACCCCTTCTTACTACATTTGCCCATATCTACAAAATGAAAATTAAAGTAGAAGAGGTTTTAGGATTCCACGTCCATGACTAATTTATTCTTCTCCTCTGATGTTCTATGAATTCTATGCCATGCAGTTATATGATAGAAAAACTTTGACTGGCAACCTCAGCTGCTAACAATATTAAAATAAGACTTTATTGTTCTGCCAAAATCCTTTATGCCTCATTCTAACCACAAAGTTCTTCTACCTCTTCTTGACTTAGAGGTAGTATTTCTGCTTTATTTTTACAATAACCTTTTAAAACTGATGCAACTTTGGATTTCTCTTATCACTGGCTGATGGGAACTAAGTATTATACATTTCTATATCCATGACCAAAGGAATTCCTGTACTTCCAGTTTTACAATATTTCCATTATTTGACATAACAGTGAGGTATATAAAATGTATGCTTATAACTCTTTAGTAAGGCACCTTCCCCATACCTATTTAACTACAGGATACTTATGTGGGTGAAAAATATCTGAAAAGAAATTCTATATTGAATTATGATCCATTCCAAGCAAATTAAAGAGCTACTAAATTTTCCTATGAAAATACCAATCTTGTTTTCATTCCTGAGACAGATACAACTCAATGTTAAACAAACAAAAGAGTCCTACTCAATGTCTGGAAGAGGTTTATAAGGCTTCCACAGTAGTGGAAACTACCGATAGCATAGACTAAGAAGCAAAAAGGATGGAAATAAAAGTTGTGAATCACTCTAAATTGTGCATGAATCTTTACATTTGTTTCTGGCTTAAGAAGTATTTCATATTCAAAGTAAGTATTTTCTGTATGGTAGAAAAATAAAACACAAAAACAAATAAATTTTATTTTTATTTAGTATCAGAACTAAAACAGCTGCTACTTCTCACCTATTTTTTAAAATATTAACATCCTTTTCTTTCAACATTTCTAATTTGAGGAGAAAATTCTAACTGATATTAAAAACCCCCTTTAGGGTTTGAGAATGTTTAAACAATGATTGTTTTATTATTTCTTCAAAATCCCTTACTATCTTTAGAAAAGTAAATAAAATTAGGTAGTATATCTTTATCAGTAACAGTGAGAACCATTCAACTCTGTAATTCTGTAGCATACATGAGGATGGACCTAATCTCTCCTGAAATTCTTACTGGGCCATTTGGAAGGTGTCACACTGTCTCCAGTTTGTTGAGGCATCATATAACTTACTAGAGCAGTCTAAATGGAAGCAGCAACTGGTGAATTTTATTGGCAGGTTGCATTAAATTTATTTTAAAATATTTTGGGCTATATATCCTTAATTTATATGTGCTAACCAATATAACTTCAAACTTTTATTATTCAAATAAGCTTATATTTCAACAAATACCTGTTTGCATGAATAAACACATATACACATGTTTTGTGACTACCGGTAGAAAGAGAATAATTCTTAAAGCATTGTTACTGCTTCAAAAGCATTTACCATCTGCTTGAAGGGCTTTCCTACAATCCAGTTAGTCAAAATTTTAAAACATATTAAAATAAAAAAGTCTATAAAAAAGTGGGTTTCAGATCAACATGATAAAGTTTTTCTTTAGTTCAAGTTCTTGAGTATCTGTTATAGACTGTATCTTGGAGGAACATAAAAAACTAAAATTTAAAACCTGGCTACCAGTAGCTTACAGTCTCTTGTCAGGAAGATAAAAGCACAAAGTATGTCATCAGGGTTTTCAAAGTGCTGTGACAGAGGTCTACATAGAAGGCCAAACCACAGTGGACCAGCAGGGATCCAGGGCAAGGATGCCTTCATTAAACTGAAAGTCAAGGACTGAAAGAGGGTTTGTAAGATACAGGGAGCAACCTAAAATATCACAGGAAAGAGTAAAACCATATGGACTGTTTTGAGAAATACAAGGCTTTCAAGACTGCTGGAGCATACAGCAGAGAAAAGGGGAATACTCTCACGGAGGGAAAGAGAGATGTGGAAAACAGCCCAGAGAGAATAGCAAAATGTGACTGCAGAATAAAAGTAGCAGCTAAAACAAGAAGAGACTCATTGTATCAAGTAGACTGACCTTTATCTATGGGCAAGGGATAGGAGGTCTTTAATAGGAAAATGAGTGTTCATGGGAGTGGGGGCTGATCCTTCTAAGGGTCATATAGCAGGTGGACTGATAGTTGAGACTAGCATAGTAAGATCCATTAGGAGGGTAGTGTTAACATTTCAAGCTAAATTCACTAAGCTTGCTTCAATACTTTACACATGATACAAAAGGTTCCATATCCATTTTTATAATAAACTACATATAAAATGCTATTTACAAAAATGGTATATAACCAACATCAGATTAACATTAAAGCTAAAAATGTATTAACAAGGCATTGCAAATTTTAAAAGATCAACCCACCTTCAATGAAAATATATACCATTTTAGATACTGTCAACCAATACCACAATTTTCTATTTCTTTTCATGATTATAGGGACAACTTTCTTTAGTTCCTTTTTATTGAATTAATTTTATTTGACCTGTTTTCCACTCAAAATTTCCACACAGTTTCTCAGAAACAACATACCAAAAGGAATAAAAATAAAACCAATAAAACAGACATAAGAAAGCAGTATCATATATTTATGCAACATACAAAGTGAATAAATAGAAGATATTGAATTAAGAACAGAAATTACAATCTTGATCATGAAACATTACCCAATGGTAGTAAAAAAGAAAATTTAATTGAAAAATGCCCATTCTAGATCATCATGGCTGCATTCTCAAAAGAAATATATTGTTGTCAAATATCTAAACCAAACTCATTAATAAACTGCTATGCAAAGCTTAAATAAGTACAAAGGAAATGCTTGAGTCAGAGGCTAAAACAAGCATTAAATAAATGTCAAAATAGACTTTAAATTTAGATTTTTGGTTAGTCTTAAAACATTTCTGAATTAATAAAATTGACTTTCAAACATCTTGCCTTATTTAAAAAACCACACGTGATTTTTAACAAGAGACATTGTACAACTATTGGCCTCACTTTAAGATATTTACTGTAGAGTTAGACCTATTCTAGCTGCTGTTCTGGATATGGTTTCATCTTACCTCAGAATAAGTGGGCTCCTGCCCATTAGCCCTAAAACAAAACCTGTGCCAGAGTATTAGCTTTTCTGTGTATCTCCTTTGAACCACAGCGAAAGCTCTACAACAACTTTAATATTACTTTTCTTTCTAACTTAAATACGTGGTAGAGAAGATCGATTGTTTTGTTGTTAAAAATGTATTGGGTGACATTGGTTAGTAGAACCATCCAGGTTGCAAGTGTACATTTTCATAATACATGATCTGTATATTGCATTGTGTGCCTACCATCCAAAGTCAAGTCCTTTAGAATGATATAATCCACTATAATCTATAACCCAACTTTATAAAATTTAAATACCATGCTAATGTTTATCTTCCTCAATTACAAAACCCATAGCAACAGGGAAGCTTTCACTATGTCAGTAGGTAAGTCTCATTGAATTCATGTCATACTTTTGGCAAAGCAACATGCTTACTTTGCAAACTATGTGTAGTATATATAAAACATAAGCTTATACATTCCATGGGTTTTCTAAATTAGAGAAAACAATTTTTCTATCCCCTTCAGCAACACTGCTTTTAATGTAAATCCAGAATAGGCAAAGCCATGATGTTAAATGAACATAATACAGCACTGAGCATACCAGAAACGTGTGTGAAAGTGCCACATGTGATGAATGGAAAAAACAAATGACTAATGTGAAGCAAGGGATGCTAAGTTAGTGTCTCTACTTGACAATTACATTTGGTAAGGAACCAATCTTACAAGTCACTTGGACAGGCTGAGAAAGTCTCCTAAATGTTGAGTCTTTTGCACCTGAGTCTTTTAAGAAGGCTGTTCCTACTTTCCATCACTCAGTTCTCTCTATTCCCTATTCCCACAAGGAATCATTATTTTACTTTACTGCACTGTCAAATGGACATTAGCTTTCTTTTAAAAAGACCCCACGTTACCTGAACATTTTAATAAGGTCTACTACATCTTCACATGTTTATGTGAACTTCCCCTCTACTCTATTTCTAGATCAGAGACTACTGTAAACTTACTAATATTCATGTTTTAAAACTGATATAAAAGCAACCAAGAAGCTACCAATAGGAAGACTTGACGTTTGACACAATGAAGAAACAGATACTTGCTTATAGTATACAGCATGAAATTAGTGTCAAAAGCCATCCCCATGGCCGGAATTACGTGTATTATGAATGCACCCAGCATTCCTAAGACCAGTACACAAAACTATACTGCCACCAATAACATTCTTAAACAGCAGGCAGCCCCTCCTATTAGCTGAACAAGCCACACAGCCCTGTGTGTCTTGATGCGGAGCAGCCAACAAGGAGACGGAGTTTACAAGTAACAGCGAGACCGAACGAGTTAATTACTTACTTTCTTCTCACTTACGGCAGCTTTGTTCGTCTAACTTTTTGTTTCCTCTCTTGTCATAGCTCAGCGGCACACAGTTATGATTGAGGAGCAGTTGGAACCTGACGGTTAAAAAGAACTTTTTTAAGTAAAATTAAAAAATGGAAATTGAAGTTTCCCTCCACCACAGCCTTTCTTCCTTGCCCTCTGTGTGCGTGTTTCTCGTTTTCTCTCTTTGCGAGGCAGGCTACGTAGTGGTCTATAAATATTGACCCTGACACTTGCTCCGGGCTTTGCTCGCTCATGGCACAGGTCTGTGTTACTGAACACTGCGGTAATACTCCAGCAGAGTTCTCAGCTGCTCAGACAAGGCTGAGGATTGGCCCACTCTCCAGCAACCCTGTGCCTGCCTGGAAATACCATTTTGCTGCCAGCTTTACAGATGCTATGGGCCTTTCCTGAGGCCCAAATCAGACACAGAAGGGCAATTATGAGGTTTGTCTGAAGAAATACAGTTTTCTTCCAGCAGGTGGAAAAAAGGGGGGCTGGGTACAGTGGAAGACAAGAAGGGAAATGCTGTCTTTGTTTTGGCCAATCAACGTCATCTCAAAACCTTATGGAAGTCCTATGTAAATATCACCTGAGCTTTTAAAAACTGAATTACTAAAATTTCTACATATTATGAAAGCCCAAAAGACATAGAAAAGCATTTTTGCCATTGTTAATATTACTTCTCATTGAAAAGGGCTGCAGTGACAGACAAGAAGAAATATTTTAACATAAGTAAATTCATTTTCAGAATGACAGAAATGCACTGGTAATATAGATCAAATCATGTGTTTAGTGAAAAAAGCTAAAACACAATTTAAGGTGACCAATCGTCCTCCTTTAGGGAGGACAGTCTTTCTTTTTTAAGTTCTGTCCTCCCTTGAAAGTGTCCTCCTTTTTGATATTGGAAGACTAATCTGTAAATGTCCGTGTTCGATCGATGCAGAGTTGATTGATGCAGAGTAGATCCATTGTGTGTGATGTGATGTATTTGTATTTGACATGACAATTCGTCAAGGATCAGTACAGTGCAGCGAGATGCAATTATGAGACACATGCGCTCCGCATGGGAGACCTTGAGAGAGCATGCGATATACCGAGCACGCAAATGGCTTTGTGTACTTCTTACTGAAACACAACACGGCACATACAGCATTGTAGGCTCACAATTATTTTTTACTCAGTGAATACTCAATCATAGACAGATAAGCACAATTCACGTTTTATTAATTCATTATCTATTTAATAATTTCCAAATACGTATAATTTTATTTACAAATATTTTCTCAAAATTCAAGTTTTAAAGTAGAAATCTAACCTCAAACCAAATCTATTAACAATACATTTTGATTAAATAGTTGCATAAAACAGACATTTTTTAATTAGAAAATGATAAATACACCCGAATATCACTCCAAATCAGTGGTTTTGTTTGATATTTAGTTTTACTAAATGATTACTTTTTTCTTACAATTATTCATAAGAAATATGCATGTAAGCATAATTACAATATAAATATTACAAATGTTTTTTTATGCATTTATCATATTATAGTGTATTGTTGCAATGAATAAAATGCTTCTTTTATTTACGATATTGTTTTCTTTATTTTTGTCTTCCTTTTCATTATATAATAAAAATTGGTCACCTTAATTATATGCATCAGTATATTATATTAATCACTACATAATTTTCAATCATGGAAATTATAATTATTACATTATTGTTTTTAGATTAAGGATAAACTGGATAAAGCCATGATTTTGCAGGTTATATGAACAAGATTAGCATTAAACATGTATACCACATACAATATCCATAGTAGCAATGATTAGAAAATAAATCAAGAGTATATTTTTTATTCTTTTCCCCAAGAGTAAGCATATGTTTGCTTTATTGAAATGTTTTCCATTGATTAATGGTAGAGGAAACTTTAGAAATAATCTGGTCACTAACTCATTTCATAGTTGAATAAATGGACCCACAGGCTGGTTAACTTGCCCATGATCATATGGCATGTTTGCAGCAAAGCCAAAAGTGAGTCCTTGCCTTCTTTCTTTCTTTATTTATTTTTTCTGAAGCTGGAAACGGGGAGAGACAGTCAGACAGACTCCCGCATGCGCCCGACCGAGATCCACCCGGCACGCCCACCAGGGGCAACGCTCTGCCCACCAGGGGGCAATGCTCTGCCCCTCCGGGGCGTCGCTCTGCCGTGACCAGAGCCACTCTAGCGCCTGGGGCAGAGGCCAAGGAGCCATCCCCAGTGCCCGGACCATCTTTGCTCCAATGGAGCCTTGGCTGCGGGAGGGGAAGAGAGAGACAGAGAGGAAGGAGGTGGGGGGGGGTGGAGAAGCAAATGGGTGCCTCTCCTATATGCCCTGGCCGGGAATCGAACCCGGGTCCTCCATGCGCCAGGCCGACGCTCTACCGCCGAGCCAACTGGCCTGGGCCTTGCCTTCTTTATTGCTTACAATGGTGTGCTTCTTCCATTACAAGAGTATTTATCAAATTCATTTTTAAGTTCAGAATCCTATCTTCATGTGAAATCTTACTAAAAACCTTACCATAAATCAGAAACACAACTAGCATAAAACAAAACAAAAAAATCCCCAGCCTTTTATAGTTTAATTGACCCCCAAACGTTATGTACAAGAATTAACTGTCTAACAATTGAAATCCACTTTGCCCTGCTTCATTTAAAAATTAATATTTGTCCAACAAATTAACATATGACCAAGACAGGTCAATACCCAGGTGCTGAGGGGACAAAAATAATACATAGTCCCTACCCTCAGAGATCCTGCAGCCTAATTTCAGAGAGGAAAAATGCTAACTACAAAACACAAAAACAAAAAAACTAGGTTCATGTGATGATGAAGACTAGGACAGTGCTGAGAGAGCATGTGGAACACGGCGTCTGAGCCAATGTGAAGTCAAGGTCTGATGGGAAATTCTTTAGTGGACACTTCTACACCTTAAAAAATGAGTAGAGCCCTGGCCGGTTGGCTCAGCGGTAGAGCGTCGGCCTAGCGTGCAGAGGACCCGGGTTCGATTCCCGGCCAGGGCACACAGGAGAAGCGCCCATTTGCTTCTCCACCCCTCCGCCGCGCTTTCCTCTCTGTCTCTCTCTTCCCCTCCCGCAGCCAAGGCTCCATTGGAGCAAAGATGGCCCGGGCGCTGGGGATGGCTCTGTGGCCTCTGCCTCAGGCGCTAGAGTGGCTCTGGTCGCAACATGGCGACGCCCAGGATGGGCAGAGCATCGCCCCCTGGTGGGCAGAGCGTAGCCCCTGGTGGGCGTGCCGGGTGGATCTCGGTCGGGCGCATGCGGGAGTCTGTCTGACTGTCTCTCCCTGTTTCCAGCTTCAGAAAAATGAAAAAAAAAAAATGAGTAGAGGGCAGTGAGGCAAAGAAGGGAAAGAATGACAGAATAAAGACAGGCAGGAAAAGCATGATATGGAACTTCACATAGCTCTTGCTGGAGCACAGAATGTAAAGCAGGAAATCGTTTTTTTTTTAATTTGTTTATCTGTTTGTTCTTTAATTTAAAGGACGTGCTTCCCTTACTCATTCTCCCCCACACACCCTCTGGAATCACTGGTCTTTTTAACTGTCTCTATAGTTTTGCCTTGTTCAGACTGCCATATACATATTTGGGATCACTCAATACAGAGCCTCTTTGGCAATTGAATGGATAGTTGAATGGATGTCCAAATTCTCTTCTACACAAACTTTTTACTAATATCAATCTGGCTAACAGCAGTGTTTTATTCAAACAAAATTTCTCTTACTTCACAGAAGAAAGGCATGCTCTCATCCATCTCTCATCTTACTGTGGTACATTGCCTTGGAGCCATAGAATCTTAACAAATTTCAATTCATGTTTAAATTTTTGTTGAGGAGTAGTATGGTAGGGTGAACAGTTAGAGATTTTTAACAGTAAAATATATCACATAAAAATTCTGTGAGGAAGTGAGATGGAAATACAGGTCAAGAAAATAAAATAGTAATGTAAATTCTTCAGCTTTTAACAGAAGAGTCTATTCATTATTATTTAAATGGATAATGGCTTTATTTAATTACTGTGGATTTAGATTCCATCGAGTATTCTTAAAATAGCTGATAAAAGTTTTATTTTAAAATGTCAATATTTCCAATAGGGTAGAAATTAAATTCTTTGCAAGTATATATTTTACCACAGGTGAAAAACGGTAGATGTTAACTTGGTAATGTGTGAGTAGTTTTTCAAAATTCTTTTAAAGATGTATGAACAAAAACAGTTAAAGCCTAATAGCCTACAGTATAAAATCCAGGTTTTTAACCTGATATATAAAACTTTTCATCACTATCCTCCTTCTAAGGAGATTTCAGGGCAGTGAAACTATCCTTTGTGATAGTAGAATGGTAGATACATGACATTATGCATTTAGCAAAACCCTAGAACTATAACAGACAAAGAGAGGCCCTAATAAAAACTATGGGCTTTAATTAAATCTTTCCCTTGTCTTTCGGAAGCATGTGTTCAAGAGAAAGGAGTATTATTATTAATTAATCAATTATCATCTAACAGGAGCTTTGTAAATATTTTCTCTAACACAAAAACAACCCTGACAGATTGGTACACTTTCGCCTTTTTTTAAGACGGAAAAAGTGAAGCTTAGAGTTACTAAGTAACTTGTCTGAAATCTAATAAACAGTAGATTTGAAGTTCAGCCCAAATCTGACTTGACTACCATACCACAAACTGCCTTTATATTAGTCATTTAAATAAGAGATAGAGACTGCCCAGGTCAGGCAAGGAAGTGGATTCAATACTCTCACAAAAATCAGAAATTAACGAAAGAGTCTTTCTGCACTTCTTTGAGGAACTGCAAAAATTTTAATTCTGAGCATTAAATGGTGGTAAAAAGAGGAGACTAACAAATTGATCAGTAGAAACCAGTGTACAAAATTAAAATAACTGATATGCCACATTAAAACTTAAAGGGTTTTATCTTCAATTTCAATGAAGAGAACATATCAAGAGTCAAAGGTATAGAGACTCAATATTGTCACAGTAATAGTTCTTCCTAACTTTAACTACAGATTTGATCCCAATTAAAATCCCAGAAATCTATTTTGTGGAAATGGACAATACTATACTAAAGTTTATATAAAAAGGCAAAAAACTCAGAATAACCAGTACAATATTGAAGAAGCAGAAGAAAGTTGGAGGACTGACACAACCAGAGATGAAGACTTACTATAAAGCTACAGCAATCAGGACAGTGTGGTGCTGTAGAAAGAACAGACAATAGATGAGTGGAGAACAGAGATCCCAGAAATAGACTCACATAAATATAGTCAACTGATCTTTGACAAAAGAGCAAAGACAATCTAATGGAGCAAAGATAATCTTTTCAACAAATGGTGCTGAACAACTGGACATCCATAGGCAAAATAACAAATCAAGACAAAGAGCTCATACCCCTCATAAAAATTACCCCAAAATGGATCACAAAACCTAAATATAAAATGCAAAACTATAAAACTCTTAGGTAACATAGGAGAAAACCTGGATGACCTTGAGGATGGCAATGACTTTTTAGCTATAACACCAAAGGCACAATCCACGAAAGACATAATTGATAAGCTTGATTTCATTAAAATTAAAAATGTCTCGTTTATATAAGAAAATGTAACAGAATGAGAAGATAAGCCACAGAGTGGGAGAAAATATTTATGAAAGATATATTTGATAAAGGACAGTTATCCAAAATTTATAAAGAACTCCTAAAACTCAACAATAAGAAGCCAAACAAACCAATTTTAAAAATGGAGTAAAGACCTTAATAGCTCACCAAAGAAAATATACCATGCATATGGCAAATAAGTATATATATGAGAAGAGGGTCCACATTCTATGTCACCAGGGAAATATAAATTAAAAGAACAATGAGCCTGAACAAGTGGAAGCACAGTAGGTAGAATGTCAGACTAGGACACAGAGGACCCAGGTTCAAAACCTTGGGGTCGCTGGCTTGAGCGTGGGCTCATCAGCTTGAGCATGGGGTTTCTGGTTTGAGTGTGGGCTCACTGGCTTGAGTGTGGAATCACAGACATGGTCGACAGCTTGAGCCCAAGGTTGCTGGCTTGAGCAAGTGGTTACTCACTCTGCTGTAGCCCCCCAGTCAAGTCACATATGAGAAAGCAATCAATGAACAACTAGAGGTGCCATAACAAAGAAATGGTGCTTCTCCTCTCTCTCCCTTCCTGTCTATCCCTATCTGTCTCTCTCTCTGTGTCTGTGTCTCTCTCTGTATCTTCACACACACACACACACACAAAAGCGATGAGATACCACTACATACCTATTGACACTGCCAAAATCTGTAACAAAGACACCAACAAAAGCTGGTGAGGATGAAGAAAAACAGGAATTTTCATTCATTATGGGTGGTAATACAACATGGTACAAATACTCTGAGAGCTAGATAGTTTAATAATTTCTCACAAAATTAAACATTCTTATCACGTGATCCACCAATCATGATCCTAAGCATTTACCTAAAGTATTTGAAAACTTATGCCAATGCAAAAACCTACACATAGATGTTCATGGCAGCTTTATTCATAACTGCCTGAACTTGGAAGCAACCAAGATGCCCTTCAGTAGGTGAACAGGTAAATAAACTGTGGTACATCCAAATGGTGGAACATTATTCAGATCTAAGAAGAAATGAGATCTAAGATGTATTTGCGGGGGGGGGGGGGGGAGAAGATGAGAGGGATAAACAGGTAAAGCACAGATGATTTTTAGGGCAGTAAAAATATACTGAATGATGCTAATGGCTATATGTGTCCTAACCTATGGAATGTATTCCAAGAAGAGTGAACCCTAAACTATGAACTTTAGGTGGCAATGATGTGCTAATGGAGACCACCAATTGTAACAAATATGCCATTCTAGTGGGGAACATTGGTTATAACCATTGATGTGTGGGAGTAGATAGGGTATGGGAAATCTCTCTATTTTCATCTCGGTTTTACTCTGAACCTTATACTGCTCAAAAACAAAACAAAAGAAAAAACAACTAAAGTCTAGCCTGAAGAGGTGGTGGTGCAGTGGACAGAATGTTAGGCAGGGATGTTGAGGACCCAGATTCAAAACCCAGAGGTCGCCAACCTAAGTGTAAACTCATCAGCTTGAGCACAGGGTTGCCAGCTTCAGCTTAGGAACATAGACATGACCCCAGGGTTGCCGGCTTGAGCCAAAGGTCACTGGCTTGAAGCCCAAGGTTGCTGACTTGAGCAAGAGGTCACTGGCTTGGCTGGAGTTTTCCAGTCAAGGCACATATGAGAAAGTAATCAATGAACAACTAAGATGCCACAACTATGATTTGACACTTCTCATCTCTCTACCTTACTCTCTGTCTGTCCCTGTCTGTCTGTCTGTATCTATCTCTTTTTCTCAGAGAAACAAACAACAACCAAAAACTAAAGTCTATAGAAAATCAAAGGTGGCTTCTCCTTTTGGAAGCTGAGTCTTTGCCAAGGCAGAGGCTATACAGAAAAAAAGGAACAACTTTGGAAACCCTGTTCCAAAGCTACAAAGAGAAGACAGATTTAATCTTTAATGAGATGAATTTGAGGTATCTGCTATATCCAAGCAGATATGTACCAAAAGCATTAAAATACACTGGTCTATAATACAGAAGATGTGAAGACTGTATCAACTCAGTATCCTTCTATTCTTGTTTTATTGCTTCAAATACATACAGGCTATTTTCAACATATATAGAAACCAAAACAGTCACTTAGAAAAACTTCACTCAGATAATACTCACCTTCTACTGAAAAGCCTACCTGCTTCCCTATCTTGTTCAAAGTGAAAGCTCAACATTTCATAATAATCCATAAAGTCCTACTCAACCTGCTCCCTCATCATATCTCTGACAGCACTGATTACAACCTCCCTTGCCCAGCTCCAGCTCAACTGTCTTATTATTATTCCTTAAATGTGCCTGACAAGTTTTCTCTCAGTGTCCATCCTTCAGTTTGCTGCTCCTGCACCAGGATGTTCTCTTGCAGACAGCTTCATGGATGACTCCTTCAAGTCTGCTCAGATGGCACCTTCCAGTGAAGTCTACCGTTACCATACCACTTCACAATACAAACTTTCTTTGATGTTTATTTGATTGTTATTATTTGTCTCTCCCAATAGAATGTAAGTTCAATAATAGTACAGATTTCATATGCCTAACCTGAGTCTTACACATAATAAATGTACAATAGGCCCTGGTTCATTGGCTTAATTGTAGAGCATAAGCCCAGCATGTGGATGTCCCGATGTTTGATTCCCAGTCAGGGCACACAAGGAAAAGTGCCCATTTGCTTCTTCACCCCTCCCTTCTTGCTTCTCTCTCTCTCCTCCTCCTCCCATCCTGCAGCCATGGCTCGATTATAGCAAGTTGGCCCCAGGCGCTGAGGATGGCTCCACGTACTTTCCCTCAGGAACTAAAAAATTACTCTGGTTGCAATAGAGCAAGGGCCCCAGAAGGGTGGAGTATCACACCCTAGTGGGTTTGCCGGGTGGATTCTAGTAGGGGTGCATGCGGAGTCTGTCTCTGCCTCCTGTGCTCTCACTAAATTAAAAATAATAATAATAATAAATGCACAATAACTGTGATATATAAATAACTTGGAGATTTGTGAGCCATATGCCAACTTAAGTTGTTCCTGAAGACATGAGGTCTTTCAAGGAAAGCATGTACAATGAGAAGTAATCCAAACCCAACATTTAAAAGGTGGGTCAAGAAAGAGATGCCCACAAGAACTGTAAAATAACTATACATGAAGGTAGGAGAAAAATGAGAAAATGAATTAGGATGGAGTATTCAGGAGTGAATAATCAATAATCATGGATGCCCTGAAAGATCAAATATGAAAGGTATTAAAAACAGCGCATTATACCATAACACTCATGAAGCACATGATACTAAATATGTGAGTTGCATATTTTAAAAGGGTAAATTTTAGGGTATATGAGTTATATTTAAGCAAAGCATGTATTAAAAAAGAAAGAGAGCATTGGTTGCTGAGCTGTTTCCCTAGAGGTCTGAAGCAAGCCAAGGAAGTAAGACACAGTATAAAATCTTTCAAAATTTGATCATGAAAAAAGAAAAAAAAAAAAGATAAAGTTGCCTGGCCTATGGTGGCGCAGTGGATAAATCATTGACCTGGAACACTGAGGTCACCAGCTTGAAACCCCGGGCTTGCTTGGTCAAGGTACATATGGGAGTTGATGCTTCCTGCTCCTCCCCCCTTCTCTCTCTCTCCTTTCTAAATTTAATAAAATAAATAAATAAATAATAGAAAACCTTAAAAAAAGAAAGATAAAGGTAATGACTTAAAACAACAAACAACTAAAACAACTCTCTACAGTGTAGAGGTGAAACGTTTTTAAGTCAAGTTGACTTGAGTTTTTGTCTCAAGTTACATAAATTATATAACCTTAGTTTACACATTGATAAGATGGGTTTAATATCACTTCCTGCATCACTGGGTATCATTACACCATTTATTTTTTATTTTTTAATTTTTTTTCTCTTCTTTTTTTCTAAAGTGAGAAGCTGGGAGGCAGAGAAACAGACTCCCACATGTGCCCAACCAGGATCCACCAGCAAGTCCAGGGGGCGATGCTCTGCCCATATGGGGTGTTGCTCCATTGCAACCAGAGCCAGTCTACCACCTGAGGCAGAAGCCATAGAGCCATCCACAACATCCAGGCCAACTTTGCTCCAATGGATCCTTGGCTGTGGGTGGGGGAGAGAGAGAGGAAGGAGAGGGGGAGGGGTGGAGAAGCAGATGGGCACTTCTGTGTGCCCTGACCAGGAATTCAACCTTGGACATCCACACAATGAACCAATGCTCTACCACTGAACCAACCAGCCAGAGCCTCTGTTTTTATTTTTGAATATTATTTTATTGTACAGAGATATTCTATATTTTACTTATCTATTGTTTTGACTTTTGAACTACTATATATAATGCTCTTATGAACTTTCACATACAAGTTTTTATGTGAACATATATTTTTGTTACTCTTGATTAAATGCCTAGGAGTAAAGTTAGTAATATAGTCATTTTTTATTTAACATTTTAAAGAACTGTAAACTGTGTTTTCCATTTTATAACCTTAACAGCAAGGTATGAGGGTTCTAATTTCACCACATCCTTCAAACACCTGTAATTATCTGTCTTTTTATTACAGTAATGCTGGTGAGTATGAAGCAGAATCTCATTGTGGTTTTAATTTGCATTGCCTTAGGTTTAATAATATCGTGCATCTTTTCAAGCACTTACTGGCCTTATGGCTATTTACTATTTACTTCCACTAAATATAATTTCTAGAATTTCAGAAAATCCTGGAACTCAATAAACTTTAAACATATTTTCAAGGGTCCTGTTTCTCATACCTGGCATAGATACATGCACTCCCTTGTTAGCTGAATAAATGAATAAAATAATAAATGAAAGATTCAAAATTAGAAATATCAAATTTATTACTATATCGTTTCCGTTTTTAAACTAACCATTTGAATTCTTATACAGTTTCAATAGAAAAGAGACCTTTCAAAGGAAAAGAAACTTTTATAAAATATAATTATCAAGAAAATGTGTTAATCATTTATTATTATGATAAATATTTACATTAGTATTTCTAGATTAGTAATAATAAGTACGCTATCAGATCAATGTTAGGATACTAGACTTGTAATCCAATTACATTAATGTTTTAATTTAATGCTTCTTTGAAGTGAGAGGTGACCAAAGCAAAAAAAAATTAAATAATGAATGAATTTAAAATGTTGACAAACTTTATCAGATATGAATACACAGATTGATCCAGGACTATAAAAAATGAGACATTCTTCAGGGTAAATGTATACAAGGAAATTATTAGTAATCCAAGCTTGTAATCTTATTTCAAAAAGACCTGAGGGAATATGTGACTTTCAATGTAAATGACTGAGGAGAAAGTAAGTTGACTCTACAATGTGCCTAGTTAGAAACAATCTATGGACTGTTTCTCCTTGTTTGTTCCTCTACAGGCTGACTACTAGTCATATCATATACAGAGTCACTTACCCTAATTCTAAGGTTCTTTGTTCTCAAGTAATAAATAGTCCGGGCTCCTGGGACCCAAAGGAAAATCATACATAAGTCTACTAACCTTTACTGCTGCCAGTTTATTATACTTATCCATGATTAGTTTGAGACGTATTGACTGTACAATCACTAAATAGGTTACTTGTTTTATTCAACAAGAACAATGTTGTATATAAACTGAAAAGAAGAAAAATACTAAACATGAAAACCATAGCAACGAATGTGTTTTTTGAACTTTCATTTGACATCACATCAACTAACACCAAACTAAAACATTTTATCACTTATAAAAAGGAATTGTTTGTTCTGAAATTCATAGTGTATAGAAAACATATAACCAGAATCAATAATAAAACTCAATTAACTTTAACAAAATATGGTAATATAAAGAGTAACATCAGGAATATCATGTTATTTTCATATGATAGTTGTTGCTAAATGGACTTATATTAAAACTACACTAATGTGTTTTCATTCTTAAGAATACCTGAGTTCCTAGCTATGTAGCAGTACTTCCATTTATTTTTCTCTTAAAACCACACATATATTTATATAATACTAAGAACCATGTTAAAAAGTTTTTATCAGATTAAATATTTATTTGCAATATAATTTCAAGCATTCCCAACTTTAAAAAAATGTACAGTTCTTAAAAATCATCATATAACTTTATTATCTATTTTTTATAATTAAGGGATTAGCTCAGGCTGGGATAGCTCAGTTAGAGCATTGTCCAAAGCACAGATGTTGTTGGTTTGATCCCTGGCCAGGGCACATCCAGGAACAGAACGATGTTCCTGTCTCTCCCTCTCTCTTTCTCTCTCTAAAGTCAATAATTAATTTAAAAATTAAGGAATTAATCTCAAATTAAAATTTTCTTTAAAATGGAAATCATATTACGTCTATAGGACAATAATAAGAATCTTTATGATAATAATTAGAGGTTATAATTCAATTAATCTCTGAATAGTTTCCTGAATAGAGATGTAGCCTGAACTCTCAATCCTGATCCTCGTTTGAGGATCTTTTCATTCATACAGAAACTCATGACAAGCGATGTGACAATAATTTAATAGAATACTTATTTCTAGGAAAAAATCATAGTATATTTTGTTGGACAGCAGCCCTACAATCTCAAGAAAGTAGTAAGTGTCCTCTCCAAGGAGGGAAAATGGGGCTGAAATCACCCCGCAGGAAAGAATTATGTCAGCTAAAATGAGAAGAGGAAAGATTGGGGATTCCTCAAAACTAGCTACAGCATACATTGCTGGGGGTGCTAAGGGAGAAATCCCAACCAGGAAGGATGCAGCAAAAGCAACAACATGATGGAAGATGGAAAGAGCTGTCCACCACATTTACGCTGACCTTTTCTACTATTCATTAATCGTAAGGCCGTAGCTCATAAAAATATCACCAAATGATTAAATTTAACAGGTAGTGAAAACAGGAATGTGCTTCAAGTCTAGTCATTCCTATAATAAAACAAGAATAATATGTTTATTTCACTGCTCTATGATGAATCTGTTTTCATGGAGGGAATTTAAACTGTAAAGCTGAAGAATATAATTATTCGCTTCAATGCCACTTTCTAGTAGAACATATTTCCCTCAAAAAGCAAGAAAAATAGGAAGAAAATAATAAACTAATTTTAACAAGAAATAAATTAGCTAATCATTACTCTTTTTCAGTTCATATATGAAATATTTCTATTGGCTGTTCTGCTTCACAGGGCATGAAATTCTCTCGAAATGTGCTATCAAAAATAACTAAAGAGTAACGCAGAAAAAGAGACTAAAAATAAAAATCTATTACTATGTTGGAATAGATGGAAACTGAACAGGAGTGAACTTTGAGGTGTCCCCCATCTCCCTTCAAATAACAGAATTTGCTTCATTCTCGTATTTGACCTAAAGTGACCAAGAACAGATTGGAAGTAGGCTGAGGACAGGTAAGTGGTAAAACTAGAAAAGGTAAAAATAAAGACTATCCCCTAATCGAGTAGCTCAGCTGGTTAGAACATCGTCCTGATGCACCAAGGTTGTAGGCCCTGATCCCTGGTCAGGGCACATGCAAGAATAGCCAATGAATGCAGAAATATGTGAAACAACAAATTAATGTTTCTCTGTGTGTATCTCTCTGTCTCATGCATGCACACTCTTTTTCTTCCCCTTTTTCTATCTCTCTAAAATCAATTTTTTAAAAAAAAAATTTTAAAAGAATAAAGAATATCCTTATACTTCTTTTCATGATTCAATAAAGAGATGAAACAATGTTAACAAATAGCATCTCAGTTTAGTAATCAAGTTGCTTATATTTTTGTTTTATTTTGAAGACAATTTGCATTGAACTTCAACACTGAAGCAAAGTAAGTGTTTTATATAAATATTTTGTATGGAAAAGCATATACATACTGCTGCTCACACTTTTTCTTTTTTTCTTTTTTTGAGAGAGAGGGGTGGGGCAGACAGACAGGAAGGGAAATAGATAAAAAGCATCAAGGGAACAGACAGACAGGAAGGGAAATAGATAAAAAGCATCAACTCATAGTTGCAGCACCTTAGTTGCTCATTGTTTGCTTTCTCCTATGTGCACTGACTGGGGTGGGGAGGGCTACAGCAGAGCGAGTGACCCCTTGCTCAAGCCAGCAAATTTGGGCTCAAGCCAGCAACCTTAGGCTTCAAACCAGTGACCTCTGGGCTCAAGCCAACAACCATCGGGCCATGTCTGTGATCCCACGCTCAAGCCAAATGAACCCATGCTCAAGTCAGCAATCTCAGGGTTTGGAATCAGAATCCTCAGCATCCCAGGCCAGTGCTCTCACCACTGTGCCACCACCTGGTCAGGCTGCTATTCATACTTGATTCTTATGTAACACCAGTAGAGACTATTAAAGAATACTTGAGAAGAACAACAATCTCAAAACATGTCTTCAAGGTCAAAAAATCCCTGTTGATGGGGTAAAACCTTTCACTGTCCAACTCTTAATGGTATGTACAAATGTAACAACTCACACTTACATGGATTTTATAGTTTTAAGAAGTGTTCTTTCATATTATCTCACTTGATCATCAGGATAAGCCAATGAGAAAGTGGTCCTACTTTACATATGAGGAAACTGAATTTCAAAGCTGGTAAAGAAACAGCTTAATGTGTCCAAGTTTTAAAGTAGAGACTGAAACTGAATTCAGTCCTTTCATATTAAACCCTTGGCCCTCACTACTATACATTTCAATAATATCAGAGGGACCATATCTTATTAAAAATTATTTGGCCCTGGCTAGTTGGCTCAGTGGTAGAGCGTTGGCCTGGCGTGCGGAAGTCTCAGGTTCGATTCCCGGCCAGGGCACACAGGAGGGGCGTCCATCTGCTTCTCCACCCCTCCCCCTCTCCTTCCTCTCTGTCTCTCTCTTCCCCTCCCGCAGCTGAGGCTCCATTGGAGCAAAAAGATGGCCCGGGTACTGGGGATGGCTCTGTGGCCTCTGCCCCAGGCGCTAGAGTGGCTCTGGTCGTGACAGAGCGACACCTTGGATGGGCAGAGCATCGCCCCCTGGTGGGCGTGCCGGGTGGATCCCTGTCGGGCGCATGTGGAGTCTGTCTGACTGCCTCCCCGTTTCTGGCTTCGGAAAAATACAAAAAAAAAATTATTTTTCTGTGGAAAAAATAATCATTCCTAGGGGTTAGTCTGAAGTCTTCCAATTTGAAACATACACATTTTTGTTGACAATGGCAACACACACACACACATACACACATTACCATTACAGGGGATCTTCGAGTTACGACATAGTTCTGCTCCTACGACAGTGATGTAACCTGAATTATGGTGTAAGTCAAAACACACTCTAGCCTAAGTCACTTACCTATCCTAACACAGATGTTAAATCATAATCTAGAGCATAAAAACACAACTAAGCCACAGAAAAAAGAAAAGGACATAAACGTACTGCATTGTATGTGTTACCGCATATCCTCTGCCACGCGCAACCAACTGGTTTGCCCACACAGTCTGGAAGTACAATGCTAGTGGTGTAAGCCAAAACACTCGCATCTCAATTTTTAAAGTTTTTATGGGAGTGAGCATCGGAAACTCAAAATGTCGTATGTCAAGACTGCTGTAACCCAAGGACGCACTGTACTTAGGTAATGACTGTACCATTACCTAGTCATCCAAGTTAAAGACTTCAGTGTTCCGCTTCTTCTCTTTCCTATTTCCAAGTAGTTATTGTATATCCAGGAATCTATCTTGGAAACATTTCTTGAGTTATTCTCATCTTTTCGACTTCCCTCTGTTCCTACCAAAATTCAGGTTTAGCTTTCATATACCCTTAAATACTGAAATGATCACAATCTAGCCTCTTGTCTGCAATCTCCCTTTCCTCCACCATTCTTCTACAATACCCCTACCCTGCAGGGATTTTTTTCAACACCTCCTCTTGCCAACAACACAGGGTTCAAACTTCCAGCACTGAATATGGGCCTCTCCACCATCTCACCCTGGCTCCCCCCTTTGTGGTTTCCTTTCCCTCTCGTCCATAACACAAACCCCACCTTACACTCTCCTACCACACGCACCCCACGTTCACTGGAAATGATGCTGAACACAGCAGCTCTTTCAGGCTTCCGTGTGTCCTCATAGAATGGCTTCTGCATGCCTTTACTTCTATGGAACAACATTTCAGCTGGCGCAAAATTAGCTTCAAATATGTGGGAATGCAAATTCAAATTTAAAAAGGGAAAATGTCCTTGGATGCTGTGACTCAAGACTTTGTTGTCTCCTTCTTAAAAAGATGATAATTGCTCCATTTTCACTGGTAGTGATTCCTCCTAAAAACAGAAGGGAAAAGCACAGAGCAGTTCCCAGGCGGCCAGCAGCAAAGCAGGGCTAACACCGTGTGTTTCAGAATAAGTTGGAGAACCTGACCAGCATTTCTGTCCTGAGCATCCACTTTTCTTCCTCTGTTCTACACTCTTTGTGACAGAAAATGAAGCAATAAATAACTCCACAGCATCAATAAAAATATGCTCATTGAAACTGTGTAACTGTCCTTTTGGAAGACCTACTAATACAGCTTTCAGGTAAAATTATGCACAGTAGTACTATCAAAAGAGTTTGAAGCCGGATAATCAGAAAGAGTAGCCCTAAGTAGTATTTAATTGCTAAAATTATGACAAGAGTGTCCATAGCCTCTACAGAGAGAATTTTAAAATATTTATATGCTCAAAGATTGCTACATTTTCTTTTGGTCAGAACAATATTCAAAGCACACTGATGAAAGTTATCACTGGGTTTACCGACAATCGATACCAATTAAGTCTACTTTTTAAATGCATATCAGGTGTTACAGAAAAATGCATCCATCTCAATAGTAGCTATTGAAAAGAACTTTATAAAAAAAAGGTAAATAATGCATAAAAATCCCAAGTGAATGATGAAAACCTTGTTCAGATGACAAGCCACATATTAGTCAAAAGCCAGTGCTTATACTTGGTGGCACCAATGTTTTACTGGTTTCCTAATGAGCATAATAACATCATACCCCTAACTGCTTATTTATTGCTCTATTCTATTAAAAACTATTTCAACTTAACTTATATTCCTAACAAATCTATTTTATAATTTTAATTAGCAGTTGTAATGTTTCTTCCGGATTATTTCATATTTACTTATGTTTTCATTCAAGAAATCACTTGCAGGTGTGGCACTACAGACTCGGTTCTTCTCAGGGAGGCTAGAGGCTGTGAAGGGGACAGAGGACTGGTGAATAGGTCACTACAATGTAGCATGGTAGTGGCCATGATACAAACAAGCAGAGCACAGAAACCCTAACTCTTCCTGGACACTGAGCTCAGGGAAGGTTTTTTGGAGAAGGAGGTGATCATCTGATTTCTTAAAATAGAAGTTAACCAGCCTGACCTGTGGTGACGCAGTGGATACAGTGTCAACCTGGAACGCTGAGATCATTTGTTTGAACCCTGGGCTTGCCTGGTCAAGGCATATATGGGATTTGATGCTTCCTGCTCCCCTTTCTTTCTCTTTCTCTCTCTTCCCTCTAAAATGAGTAGCCAGAAAATATATCAAGATTTCAATGTGTGGCACTTTAGGATGATGGCAAGACCCAGAGTATGGCCATGGAGTAAGAGACTCAATTGGTGGTAACTACTCCAGGTGCACTACCACCACTGTTACAGGTCCAGTAATGGGATGGCCACAATTCTAGGTTTGCTTCTTCTGTGCCTATTGACATTTTCATTCATTTTATCCCTGACTTATTCTACTTTAAAAATAGATCTTGGCCCTGGCCGGTTGGCTCAGCAGTCGAGCGTCGGCCTGGCGTGCGGAGGACCCGGGTTCGATTCCCGGCCAGGGCACATAGGAGAAGCACCCATTTGCTTCTCCACCCACCCCCTCCTTCCTCGCTGTCTCTCTCTTCCCTTCCCGCAGCCAAGGCTCCATTGGAGCAAAGATGGCCCGGGCGCTGGGGATGGCTCCTTGGCCTCTGCCCCAGGCGCTAGAGTGGCTGTGGTTGCGGCAGAGCTACGCCCCGGAGGGGCAGAGCATCGCCCCCTGGTGGGCAGAGCTTTGCCCCTGGTGGGCGTGCTGGGTGGATCCCGGTCGGGCGCATGCGGGAGTCTGTCTGTCTCTCCCCGTTTCTAGCTTCAGAAAAATACAAAAAAAAAAAATAGATCTTGTGTTTTTTGAGGGTTGGGATTTTTTTTGGGGGGAGGGGATATAATAATGTGCATTCATACGATCATTTCTCTATCAACATTTTTATTCATTCACTCAGAAAATATTTATTGAGAAACTGTTATCTGACAGGCTTGGTTTTTGTTTGTTAAGTTTGTTTTTGAGAGAGAGAGACAAGAAGGGAGAAGGAAGGTGAGAAGCATCAACTTACAGCGGTTTTCACTTTAGTTGTGCACTGACTGCTTCCAAGGGAGGGAACAGAGAGAGTGAGAAGCATCAACCTATAGTTCCTTTCACTTTAGTTGTACACTGATTGCTTCTCATAAGTGCCTTCAGGGGACTGAGCTAGTGCTATTTTGCTCAAGCCAGCGACCTTGGGCTTTTTATACCAGCAACCTTTGAGCTCCAGCTGGAGAGCTTCTGGATCATGTGGTGATTCCCTGCTCAAGCCAGCAACCCATAGCAAAGAGCCCAAGGTCAGTGACAGTGACCTTGAGGTTTCGAACCAGAGACCATGTTGATGCTTTATCTCCTGTGCCACCACCGATCAGGACTGACAGGCTTGGTATTAAGTGCTAGAAATATGATGGTGAACCAAACACGCCAGACATGCCCTCCTGGACTTAACATTCTAGTGGTGAACAAAAAGAGGAGTAACCAATAAATATGATAGCATCTCATGTGGAACAAAAACAACAAATGCAATAATATAACAGAATAATATGATCATGCTGGGGTGAAGAAAGCTTAGAAGGGAAATGAGAAAAGGCGTGCTGAACCTTCTGCAGGACCCTTGGAGCTGAGGCCTGAGTGACGAGAAGGAGACAGCCTGTAAAGATGTTAGAAAGAGCACTCTGGGAAGAAGACATTGCTAATGGAAAGATCTTTGGGTAAGAATCACCCCTGGAATTCGAGTGACAAAGAAGCGGGGGGTGGGGCAAGAGTCGGCACACAATAAAGTCAATATTAGCACTAATACAAGCCACGCTGAGGGATTTAGATTTTACTCTAATTACATAACTGGCCATTGGAAGATTAAAATTTCCTCTAAAAGTTCTGTCAGGCAATGCAAGAGAATATTTTAGTAAAAGGGGGCAATACGCCTTGAGAATGTTAGTTCTTAAAGCACATTCTTAAGAATAACAAAAACAAAAACAATTATTGAAATACTTCTCTTTAAAAATTCAGATCATTTAGATAAAAATCAGTTTTTCTGGAAATGCCCAATGCAATCATATCCAGTTCTGGTTCACTGCTTTAATGCAAACTCTTTGTAAATTCTAAAATACATTTTCTTACCATTTGTAAATAACTCTGTATCTCTTGAGAAAAAAACAGGCCCTGGCCAGTTGGCTCAGTGGTAGAGTGTCAGCCTGGCGTGCAGGAGTCCCGGGTTCAATTCCCGGCCAGGGCACATAGGAGAAGCACCCATCTGCTTCTACACCCCTCCCCTCTCCTTCCTCTCTGTCTCTCTCTTCCCCTCCCACAGCCAAGGCTCCATTAGAGCAAAGTTGGCCCGGGCGCTGAGGATGGCTCCGTGGCCTCTGCCTCAGGTGCTGGAATGGCTCTGGTTGCGGCAGAGCAACGCCCCAGATGGGCAGAGCATCGCCCCCTGGTGGGCATCCTGGGTGGATCCTGGTCGGGCGCATGTGGGAGTCTGTCTGACTGCCTCCCCGTTTTCAACTTCAGAAAAATACAAAAAAAATGAAAATAAAAAAATACAGACACACAAAATATTTAAGACAGTATCTAATTTGCTTACAGTATCCTTTTTATTTGGACCATGGATTCCGCTAGTATGGGTCACATGAGTACTTGATCCTACCTGTTGTAAATGACACATCATTTATGGCACATGATTCTGATAAGAGATCAACCCACTAAAACTTCCCTGGGAAATAACCTTTGAGGAAAAATGGGGTTGATTTATTAAGACTGCTAGAACATAAGAATCACCATTAATTGAAGCATTTAGATACAGTATATTTTTCAGGTAAAAAATGGCATTTCTATTCTTCAAACAAACACACTAGAGTACTTTTTCTTGAAGTGTATTTAGTAGAGAATGAAGTCTCCTAACTGGTAATAAAAGATTACATTTTCCAAGTCTTAGTGTCAATTTCTGTTCTTATTCTTTTTCTTTTATCTTTTATTACATGTATGAGACCAAGCTTACCTGGCTGCTAAAGAGTACAGCAGACAGGTATAGTTAAGAAACAACTTTATTTTGAGCAGGGGGAACGACAACACAGCACTTCACAGCTATATTGTAGTCTGAATCCTGCTTTGTTCTTATTTTTTTTAACAGCTAATAGTCATGCATAAACTAAGGAACCTAAATTAAAATGTAAGAAAAGTAAAAGCAATCAAGTCCTGGTCACATTCCAGAAAAGCAAACCAATCAGCTAGAAATTAATGGAACTATCGTGTGGGGCTATAGTCCTAAAAGTTTTGCTGATATAGCACCTCTTTCAGCTTCTAATAGCTTATAAAACCCACTAACTACCTAAGGAATTTTATTTAAAAACTCAACCACTCCATAGAACATAAACTTATATTCCTTTATGTATAGATGCCAAATAGTATTTCATTAAAATTGCAGCTATATGTATTACACTATTACCAATTTTTTAAAAGGTATTTCAAAGAAATTGACGCATTTTCTACACAGTCTATTTGTCATGGAATTCAGAGCGTGTGAGTAAAAAATGAAAGACAACTCCTACTCAAACCTTTCTTCTTAAAACTTTCTCTGATAAAGTCAGCCAGTGTAATCTATCTCAAAACAGCCTTTGAATTCTTTCTGTATCTTTAGAAAACCCACAGAACCTGTATTATATCTGTTTTCCTTTTTCTAGTAGATAATATGTTAATTGAAATCAGGAGCTGTATTTTATGTATTTTTCCATATTGACAGTACCTTTCTTTGTGGTGTTAAAGAAACACCTAATTAATGAATGTATAATGAAGAATTAACCTTCCACTGTTGAAAGTAGGACACATCAAAGCAGCCCAGTGCTAGTATAAGCTTCTGCAAATACATATGACCACTTCAGAGCCCTGACTGCCATTCTCTCCTGTCCTGGTAAAATAAAGAGAAGTGAGAAATACTTGAAAATGTGAAATGAGAGGTACTGCTATGCTCCAAATAAGAAGGCTGGATCAAGGAGAAAGAGGATTCAATGATTAAAGACTGCAGACTCAAGCCTGACCAGGCGGTGGCGCAGTGGATAGAGCGTCGGACTGGGATGCGGAGGACCCAGGTCCGAGACCCCGAGGTTGCCAGCTTGAGCACGAGCTCATCTGGTTTGAGCAAAGCTCACCAGCTTGGACCCAAGGCCCCTGGTTTGAGCAAGGGGTTACTCGGTCTGCTGTAGCCCCATGGTCAAGGCACATATGAGAAAGCAATCAATGACCAACTAAGGTGTTACAACAAAAAACTAATGATTGATGCTTCTCATCTCTCTTCATTCCTGTCTGTCTGTCCCTATCTATCCCTCTCTCTCTGACTCTCTCTGTAAAAAATCATAATAATAATAAATAAAAGACTGCAGACTCAAATGAAAAATAAAATAGGACCATAAAGCATTCCATCACTCTGTAAACAATTTTGAATACCTAATACATATAAGCACTTATAACAAACAAAAGTAAATAAGACATAACTCCTGCCTCCAAATAGCACACAGGCAAAAGCTATAATGCACAGTCATAAAAAGCAATGCTAGAGCTACACGTAAGTGATAAGATATAGGACCTGGGAGAAAAGGTGGTCGTGGAATCAAGTCTCACCAGGGTGAGTAGAAATTAGTCTAGGAAAAGAGGCAGAAGGGGATCTATTCCAGAAAGAAGCAGAGTTGTGAGCGATAGGATAGTCTGTACAAGTTATGAGAGGTAAGTCTCTGATGTACCGAGGCTCCGGTGCAGGGGAAGGCAGGAAATGAGGCAAGACGGGGAAGAAGGGGCCTGGCCAAGGAGAGGCTGGTCTATCATGAGAAGGTACCTTAACTTTTACCCACAGGGCAATGGGAAGCCACTGAGCAGCTTAAAAAAAAACAGAGTGGCATGATAACATTTGTGAAGCTATGCTTTAAAATTATTAACACATTTTGGGTTATATGATCCTACACAATACTGAACACATATACTTAACTACCACTTGAATAATCAACGAGTTACTGACTTCCTTAGAAATAAACAACTTTTAGAATTTGGGTAGAAAACTTATAAATAGAATATTTTAACTCTTACTGAAAACAAATGGGAAGTTCAATTTTCATAAATAAATAATGCCACGAAATAAACTAAATTGTTACTAATTTCTGCAGTAAATTAACATGCTGAATGAAATAAATTGAAATGATCTGATATTTCTATCAAAATTTGATATTCCAGTTGTCACTTCATGTTAGTTACAATCCAGTTTTCAATATTTGTATATTTTTTTTGTAGTTTGTTGCTTTTATAGGTTTACTGTAAAACAATTCAAAAGTTTCAAAAAACCAAGTTGTAATTAAATGAACAAACTTACTGCCAATTTCACTAGACTTTGCGGGAGTTCACATTTTATCGCAGAGAAATTCACCTGAGGGTGAAATGCTGAGGCACATTTTGATTCTGACATGAAACAAGCAATCCTATGCTGGAACTTACAACTACACTTTGCATGTATTTTAAAAGACTATGCAAACTATGTTACTAATTCACTAAGTAACACTGCCTTCCATCTAGCCATGAAACCAAATTTCATTGTCAGTCGGCCAGGTTCACGGCTAAAAAGTGGTGCGCTTTTCCAGGTAAAATAATTACAATAGATTGTGATGATATCTTCTGGTATTTTCCATGCATTTTATGTCAACTCTGATTTTGTTAAGACTGGCTAAATGTAAGCCAGTCCCTTGACAGCCCTGCAAAGATACTGTCCCGTTTGACACAGGTAGCAGTTTTCTGGGTTTTTGGCTTTTACAAGCTGCTTCCTGCCTGGCTCACTCACCCACACAGACGGGCTGGAGAGCACTGTTGCTAAAAGCAGGGGAGGAACCCAAGTAATAAGATGCAGTGAACAGGGTCCAGCCTATGCAGACTAAACATCTGAAACAGCCAAAACTTCTCCAAAGCACACGTTTCTGTAGTGACAGAAGACGAACTGAGCTGGCGTGGCCCAGGAGGGAAGAGGGGGCTACCGCTGCACATTGTCACCTTGAATGAAGTTTTCACTGTTCATATGCATGAACTTCAACCCAATGATTCTTGATATTTGAAGACTATTTTAAGAATCAATGGGACAACCTGTCAGTCCTTATACAGAGCTAGATTTTAGGAAGAGAAGTAATTTATCTTCATTTTTAGAAAACATTTTTCCGACAAAAACACAAGGTTTCAATAGCTGGCCAGTTCAAGCTATTACCATTCATAAATTCTGCATGTCTAAGAACTTGATATAACTTAAAACATGCGCCACACACCATCATAATTTTGGCTTAGCCAAGAGAAAAACATCAAATTTAGATTCCCACTAAATGCTGTAACTGGAAATTTACTGAATAGTTTAAATAGTAAAATTTGACGATGAAAGCTTGGATGGTCCAGTTGTGTTTCTTTTTACCATAAAAAAAACTCTATGTATATCTTGACTGACATCTATTTCTATATCCTATAACTTTGGAGTTAACTTGCAAAGACTGGATACAAAAAAGTGTGGAAGATTTTCTTTTCCAAAAATGGCCACAACAATGTCTCCCATCGCAACTGCTCTTCTGACATCCCACTGAGAGGTGGGGGTCTAAATGGTTTCTCTGTGAATCAGGAAAAGCTTATGACTATGGTGAAGTGACTCTATGTGCTTCAAGCAGGTAATAAAAGGTGATTTAACTGCCGCTTTAGCAATCAGAATCTGTGTTCTTGAAGCCTTCAGCTGCCATGTTAGCAGTCTGCCTAGGCATAGGACACAGTGCTCTAAGAATGACCAAACTAGCCAATGCGGAGAAAGCAGAAAGGCTTTGAGACAACATGGGTTGACTGAGATAAGCGTGGACAGCTTCTCCCTGCGTCAGCCTCCTGCTGTTCCAGTTCTAGACATCATCTGGCTGCAAAAGCATGAGAGACCCTGACCCAGAACCATCCAGTTGAGTTCTGCCCAAAATCCTGACTGACAGAAATCATGCGAGGTGATAACTTTGTTTTGGTTGTTTTAAATCACTGTGTTTTACAGTTTTTCTCTAAAAAGCACAGATAACTGAGACACACTTTGATATTAGAAGTGAAGCAGTATAATAATAAATTTTTTTTTAGAAAGTAATCTCAGGACGTAGTATGGTACTGGCCTTGGAAATGGATAGAGAGGGAAGGCTGGAGGAGACTGTCAGTGCAGGGAAAGCCTGAGAGAACTCCGCTATGAGGGCTCCTGGAAGACAAGAACTGCGTTTCTGAAAGGGAAAGGAAGGATACTTCTTGTTACCTAGCGGCAGAAGATTTAGCAATGCCACTGCCCACAATGATGTGGAAAGCAGGAAACGTTCCTAATGAACTCCAGCAGCCAGCTCAGGAAGACTCCCAGCAGAACACTGCAAGGAGCACCTGCCCTCCTTTTGCTGCTTATGATAAGATGTGGGCAGAGACAGATGAGTCCAAAAAGAAACTGTTCGGCGTCAGCGAAATTTGGAGGCACTATAAAAGAGAGAGAAGTTGTTGGGTTTGAAAATAGAAACTATTTTTCATCCCTATCACTTCAGAGGAGCAAGCCTCAGGAGATAAAATGTCAGGTGTAGTCAGAATGGCCTGGTCTACAAATAAAGGTATTCATATTACTATAAATAGCCTCTGTAACACCCCAGGAATAGTCAGAGTATGCCTCATAGATCCTTTAAAACAGATAAAAAGGCTTTCTAAGGTTCTTAAAGGCACACAAACGAGCTCTAAGCAACTGAGTGACTAAAAATTTTAAGGGTATTTTCTCACTGCAGCCTCATGAGGAATGCCTGGTAAAGGAACAATTATCTCAAAATTTTTCTTGGGCTCAGTGGTAGAGCGTCAGCCTGGCGTGCAGAAGTCCCGGGTTCGATTCCCGGCCAGGGTACACAGGAGAAGCGCCCATCTGCTTCTCCACCCCTCCCCCTCTCCTTCCTCTCTGTCTCTCTCTTCCCCTCCCACAGCCGAGGCTCCATTGGAGCAAAGATGGCCCGGGCGCTGGAGATGGCTCCTTGGCCTCTGCCCCAGGCGCTAGAGTGGCTCTGGTTGCAACAGAGCGATGCCCCAGAGGGGCAGAGCATCGCCCCCTGGTGGGCAGAGCGTTGCCCCCTGGTGGGTGTACCAGGTGGATCTCGGTCGGGCGCATACGGGAGTCTGTCTGTCTGTCTCTTCTCATTTCTAGCTTCAGAAAAATACAAAAAAAAAATTTCTTGGTGTGGCTTTTGCTAATAACACAGATTATAAATTGATACATAAGAAACCCTAAAGATTTGTGAAGAATTAAATCAGGTGGAGCTAAAAAGAAACAAAGACAGTACAAAGTAAGCATGGCCTTGGGACCCCAAACTTCCATGTACAGGAGGAAGGTGAGAAAACTTGGCAGCTGTAAATACAAGCCAAGTTTTGATTGGAAAAAGAATGATGATTCAGAGGACAGAAACAAAAACACAGTGGGAGGAGCCAGGAGTCCCAGAGAACAATTCCCAGTGAGTAGACGGAGCCCTAATAAAGCTAATGGCAGCAGGGACATTTGGGTTTCACATTTGCAATTAAGTTTAACAGCCTCTCCTTTCTCCCTCTGTGAATGGGAAGAACCACAGAATTTTTTTTATGCTTGTCACATCAGTGCATGTTGGGTGTGGAAAGAGCAGATAACTTATCTCTTTCATTCACAGGTTTTCAAAAGAACCTATAGTTCAAGTGTTTTCAATATTCAAGAAGACTTACCCAAAAAGCTTCATCTGCACCTGGACTTGATTTAGAAGACAAGACCCTGGACTTCAAGCTGATGCGGTAAAGAAATGAGACTTTGAGGGCACTGAGGGCAAGAACAGCGTATTTTACATGTGGGAGGGCTGTAAATGATTATGGTCAGAGGATGGACAGTGATGAATTATATTTCCGAAATTTAACCACAATAATATCTCCGTACCACCATGTTCTTCTCATAATGTAACTCCAACACTCTGACCACCAAGTATTGGAGTTGATATTCTTTCCCCTTGAATTTATTACTATAGCCTAAGTGAAGCTATGTGATTTACAGACTAGACTGTAAACGGGTCATACAGCTCTCATCTTGCTCACTCTAGAACAAGAGGGTTATCATTAACACTCACCATTGAAGCCTTCGGCCACCACCTTAGCAGAATAACTGTCTTGAAGCTGCCATGCTGTGAAAAGCCCAAATTAGGCCATGTGGACAGACCACATGGACAAGCCTTGAGATTATATGGTAGAGAGAGATGCCTGACTTGCCCCCATCTGTTTCAGCTGCCTACTGTCCCAACTTCAGTCACTGACATCAAACACATGCGTGACTCGGAGCCAAAAGTAAACAGCAAAACCCCACACAAATTCCTGGCCCACAAACATTGTGAGAGATAAATGGTGGTTATAAGCCACTGTGGATTATAGCGATTTATTATATGGTTAGAGATAACAGAAATGAAAAGCACAAATTATTGCACCTCATTCTGGCTACATACAGGAAATGTCATAAAAATTACTAAAAATGGAAATTGATATTCTGATCAAAATTGACAAAGAAAACCAAAAAATTTTAAAGACATTTTCTATAAATCTTTTTTTTTTTTTTTGGTATTTTTCTGAAGTCGGAAACAGGGAGAGATAGTCAGACAGACTCCCGCATGCGCCTGACCAGGATCCACCCGGTACGCCCACCAGGGGGCGATGATCTGCCCACCAGGGGGCGATGCTCTGCCCCTCCGGGGCATCGCTCTATTGCGACCAGAGCCACTCTAGCGCCTGGGGCAGTGGCCAAGGAGCCATCCCCAGCGCCCAGGCCATCTTTGCTCCAATGGAGCCTTGGCTGTGGGAGGGGAAGTGAAAGACAGAGAGGAAGGAGAGGGGGAGAGGTGGAGAAGCAGATGGGCGCTTCTCCTGTGTGCCCTGGCCGGGAATCGAACTCGGGACCTCTGCACGCCAGGCCGACGCTCTACCACTGAGCCAACCAGCCAGGGCCATTCTATAAATCTTTAGGTGATATTATTAAACAAAATCAGAAAGTAGTCAGATAAACAGCCTCAAGGTATTGGAAGAAAACAAATTAAAAGACGGTCACGCTCTTTTTATGTTATCTGTGGTTATCTGAGGTGATGGAACTAGGTGTATGATATACATGCATATTCATAATAAGCATAATATACAGAAAAACTTGAATTTTGTTAGATTAACCAATCTGAGATATTCTGTAACATTAAATATTAAAAGCAAAAAATCTATCAATAAATAAGCAATAAGAAAAAAACAGTAATTAAATCTGATCTTTATGTTGCCAGGATTCCTCTGATCAGAAAGTAAAATATCTATGGAGCCGTTGCCTTCAGTTGAGGCATCTCTGAATTACATTAGACTTGTACATGGGTATCCATCATGTTCTGTCACATGAAACTAAACACTGCAGTTAATTGACATAAGTGACAGAGGTAAAAACTAAATTGTTTTTCTTTAAAGTGACAAGTAGAATCTGACCAGGCCATGGCACCGTGGATAAAGCATTGGACTGGTACTCTGAGGACCCAGGTTCAAAACCCCAAGGTCTCCAGCTTGAGTACGGGCTCATCCAGCTTGAGCACAGGCTCACCAGCTTGAGCGCAGGGTCGCTGACTTGAGTATGGGATCATAGACATGACCCCATGGTGGCTGGCTTGAGCTCTAATGTCATTGGCTTGAAGCCCAAGGTCACTGGCTTAAGCAAGCGGTCGCTTGCTCTGCTGTAGCACCCCTGGTCAAGACATATATGAGAAAGTAGTCAATGCACAACTAAGATACGGCAACAAAGAATTGATGCTTCTCATCTCCCTCCCTTCCTGCCTGCCTTTCCCTATCTGTTCCTCTCTCCATCTCTGTCACAAAAACAAATAAAGAGACAAATTGAATAGTTAACTACCTTAGAAAGATTTAGTTTTCAGTATTGAGTTTAAACACCAATGGGATCACGCTACTACAACCAATAGATGCTCAATAATTTTTATCTACTTATATCAAACCGAACCTTTCTAAAACATATCCATTTCTAGAGGGAAAACAGTTATTTTTATTTACCATATTCCATGACCCTGTTCTCTCATGTCACAAGTACTGAAACTGAAGCCCAGAGAGGTTGGTCAACTTTCTACAAAGTCAATCAGTGGAAAAAAAGGCATGAAATAGTTTCTTTCCAACATAACCCTCATACCAAAACCAGGCAAGGATGGCACAAAAAAAGAAAACTACAGACCAATATCTCTAATGAATACAGATGCTAAAATACTAAACAAAATACTAGCAAATCGAATACAACAACATATTAAAAAAATAATACATCATGATCAAGTGGGATTCATCCCAGAATCTCAAGGATGGTTCAACATACGTAAAACGGTTAACGTAATACACCATATCAACAAAACAAAGAACAAAAACCACATGATCTTATCAATAGATGCAGAAAAGGCTTTCGATAAAATACAACACAATTTTATGTTTAAGACTCTCAACAAAATGGGTATAGAAGGAAAATATCTCAACATGATAAAGGCCATATATGATAAACCATCAGCTAACATCATATTAAATGGCACTAAACTGAAGGCTTCCCCCCTTAAATCAGGAACAAGACAGGGTTGTCCACTCTCTCCACTCTTATTTAATGTGGTACTAGAGGTTCTCGCCACAGCAATCAGACAAGACAAAGAAATAAAAGGCATCCATATCGGAAAAGAAGAAGTAAAGGTATCACTTTTTGCAGATGATATGATCCTATACATCGAAAACCCCAAAGAATCCACAAAAAGACTACTAGAAACAATAAGCCAATACAGTAAGGTCGCAGGATACAAAATTAACATACAGAAGTCAATAGCCTTTCTATATGCCAACAATGAAACAACTGAGAAGGAACTCAAAAGAATAATCCCCTTCACGATTGCAACAAAAAAAATAAAATACTTAGGAATAAACATAACAAAGAATGTAAAGGACTTATATAATGAAAACTATAAACCATTGTTAAGGGAAATCGAAAAAGATATAATGAGATGGAAGAATATACCTTGTTCTTGGCTAGGAAGAATAAATATAATCAAGATGGCTATATTACCCAAAGCAATATACAAATTTAATGCAATTCCCATCAAACTTCCAATGACGTTTTTTAAAGAAATAGAGCAAAAAATCATCAGATTTATATGGAACTATAAAAAACCTCGAATAGCCAAAGCAATCCTAAAGAAAAAGAATGAAGCTGGGGGCATAACAATACCTGACTTCAAACTCTATTATAGGGCCACGACAATCAAAACAGCATGGTATTGGCAGAAAAATAGACACTCAGACCAATGGAACAGAATAGAAAGTCCAGAAATAAAACCACATATATATAGTCAAATAATTTTTGATAAAGGGGCCAACAACACACAATGGAGAAAAGAAAGCCTCTTCAATAAATGGTGCTGGGAAAACTGGAAAGCCACATGCAAAAGAATGAAACTGGACTACAGTCTCTCTCCCTGTACAAAAATTAACTCAAAATGGATCAAAGATCTAAACATAAGACCTGAAACAATTAAGTACATAGAAGAAGACATAGGTACTCAACTCATGGACCTGGGTTTTAAAGAGCATTTTATGAATTTGACTCCAATGGCAAGAGAAGTGAAGGCAAAAATTAATGAATGGGACTACATCAGACTAAGAAGTTTTTGCTCAGCAAGAGAAACTGATAACAAAATAAACAGAAAGCCAACTAAATGGGAAATGATATTTTCAAACAACAGCTCAGATAAGGGCCTAATATCCAAAATATACAAAGAACTCATAAAACTCAACAACAAACAAACAAACAATCCAATAAAAAAATGGGAAGAGGATATGAATAGACACTTCTCCCAGGAAGAAATACAAATGGCCAACAGATATATGAAAAGATGCTCATCTTCTTTAGCTATTAGAGAAATGCAAATCAAAACGGCAATGAGATACCACCTCACACCTGTTCGATTAGCTGTTATTAGCAAGTCAGGTAATAGCAAATGTTGGAGAGGCTGTGGAGAAAAAGGAACCCTCATACACTGTTGGTGGGAATGTAAAGTAGTACAACCATTATGGAAGAAAGTATGGTGGTTCCTCAAAAAACTGAAAATAGAACTACCTTATGACCCAGCAATCCCTCTACTGGGTATATATCCCCAAAACTCAGAAACATTGATACGTAAAGACACATGCAGCCCCATGTTTATTGCAGCATTGTTCACAGTGGCCAGGACATGGAAACAACCAAAAAGCCCATCAATAGATGACTGGATAAAGAAGATGTGGCACATATACACTATGGAATACTACTCAGCCATAAGAAATGATGACATCGGAACATTTACAGCAAAATGGTGGGATCTTGATAACATGATACGAAGCGAAATAAGTAAATCAGAAAAAACCAGGAACTGTATTATTCCATACGTAGGTGGGACATAATGCTGAAACTAAGAGACATTGACAAGAGTGTGGTGGTTACGGGGGGGAGGGGGGAATGGGAGAGGGATAGGGGGTGGGAGGGGCACAAAGAAAACAAGATAGAAGGTGACAGAGGACAATCTGACTTTGGGTGGTGGGTATGCAACATAATTGAACGACAAGATAACCTGGACTTGTTATCTTTGAATATATGTATCCTGATTTATTGATGTCACCCCATTAAAAAAATAAAATTATATAAAAAAAAAAAATAGTTTCTTTAAAACCTGAAAACTCTACCTAGTGTCTCTGACAACTCTTAGCAGTTCTTTGCTTCCTCACCTGAAGAATACAGCCTAGATTCTCACAAATATTTATTAAGTGTATGATTCTATTATCTTATCAAAAATTGTAAAGGCCTCTAGAGGTGAACAAAGCAGGTCACACATTAGGAAACATGGGTTGATGTTCAAATCTGTCTATACTTTCAGCATCAGGGCCCCTTAATTCAGAAGCCCTTAGAGAAAGACATCTTCAGCAACCTGCCTTCTTGAGTTCTAAAGCTCTGAGTCCCTATAGCTGAGCTGGTTTCATTTGTCAAACTGCCAACAGAAGCCTTGGCCGGTTGGCTCAGTGGTAGATCGTCAGCCTGGCATGTGGATGTCCCAGGTTCGATTCCTGGCCAGGGCACATAGGAGAAGCACCCATTTGCTTCTCCACCCCTCCCCCTCTCTTTTCTCTCTATATCTCTCTTCGCCTCCTATAGCCAAGGGTCCAGTGGAGCAAAGTTGGCCTGGGCATTGAGGATGGCTCCATGGCCTCCGCCTCAGGTGCTAAAATGGCTCTGGTTGCAACGGATCAATGCCCCAGATGGGCAGAGCATCGCCCCCTGGTGGGCTTGCCTGGTGAATCCCGGTAGGGCACAAGTGGGAATCAGTCTCTCTGCCTCCCTGCTTCATACTTCAGAAAAATACAAAACAAAAACAAAACCTGTCAATGGGTAGGTTTCTATTACCTGCAATGTCAGATGGAGTACCTTGATATCACTACTGAATGATCAATCACTCTCTCTAGTTGAACATTTAGTTACAGAAAACTCCCTTCCAAAATACTTTGTTATAGAAATTGGAGTATATAGATATTAAACTTTAATGGTTCTTAAAATCCATCAAAAACTTCAAAACATAACTGAAAAGTATTTAATCAGATACATAATACCATTATTTATACAGTGTACCAACCACCATTTGATATAGCACTGAGGAAAAGAAATACTGTGATTGTCATATGAGGACATTAAGATATATCTCAAATCCAGTAGTTGTAAAATGTGTTAAGACTGTGTGTCCTAGGATCAATTAATAAGGTATAGTTGATGTTAATGTATTTACAAGGTACAAACATTAAGGACTGTAAAAAATAAAGTACAATATAGGACAAAAACTTAAGCCTGGTGTTCAAGTCCTTAAAAAGTTAATCTATAAGTATAAATCTGAAGTGTAGTAAAATACTAAAACATTTGAAGTTATAGGAAACATTTAAAAACTCATAAAAGTATCACACTCATTTTACATATAAGGAACCACAAAACAATCATTACACAGTGATCATTAACTCCTTAGGAGACTTCCAAACTTTTAGACATAATGATCTGACAAAGTCAGAATTTCAGTCTACAAATATTTATTGAGCATTTACACTATGCACCAGGCACTGTTAAAGAACTAGAGATACAGAGGGCAACAAAGCAGGCAAAAAGTCCCCGCCAAATAGAGCTCACATTTTGGTGGGGAAGACAAATATTAAACAAGATTCGAAAGCGAAACAGATCATATGTTTGTAATAAATGCTAAGGAGAACATTAAAGCAGCAAAGAAGTTTTCTGCCCTGCTAATTCTGATTCCCATAAGGACATAGGCTCCTAATCCTAAAACACCAAGAGGATGCTTTAAAAATAATCAGGACTTTGTCTAGGCTAAACTAGAAAGGAAAAAAAAAAAGGCTTTGTGATGGACTATGAGTTTTCTGAGAATATTACTCAATGTTTGAAAAAAAAAACAAAAACCTTCACCTTTTGAAGAGAATGAACAGCTTAATCTACTAGCCTGCGTTCTGAGTGTCAGAACACAGTCACAGCAACTGGTGGCATGCAGCCATTCTAGTTGATCTGGGCTATACAGATGAAAGTACAGTTCCCCTGGAAAATCCACGTAGCAAGTAAAAGGTGAAACTGGGAAATATGTGGAACAACACAGAAACCTGGCAGCAGAAACTGGAGTAGAGGCTGGAAGTAGTTGCCAAGGAACAGAGCAAAGACCTAATTACTTGAGAACATAGAACAAGGATACAAGAACATAATGATGCCAATGGTAAAACTCACCAATCAAGAAAGATCTCTCATTGACTTAGCACAGGATGGTTTCTAAAGTTGTCTTGAACACCAGAGGCCCCGAGGCTGTGTGCCTGCCACCTGTCCAACACATTGAGCTGCCTTCAAGTTTTAGAATAAGAATCAAAGCTAAACCAAACTGAGGGGGTATAAAGCAACATGGAGGTTGCCACATCTAGAATATTCCCCCATGCTCACATTTCAGTGGCTAAAAGGCAGTGTAAAATTTCTCATTAACATTCTTCTATCTAATAAAAGTAGATTATCTCAATTTTGTGTGTGTGTGTGTTTTTCCAAAGTGAGAAGAGGAGGGGTTTGGGGTGGGGGAGACAGACTCCGCGCTGAGCCTGACTGGGATCCACCTGGCATGCCCACCAGGGGGCGATGCTCAGCCCATCTGGGGCATTGCTCTGCTGCAACCTGAGCCATTCTAGCATCTGAGGCAGAGGCCATGGAGCCATCCTCAGCGCCTCAGCCAACTCTGCTCCAGTGGAGCCTTGGCTGTGGGAGGGGAAGAGAGAGATAGAGAAGAAGGAAAGGGGGAAAGCTGAAGAAGCAGATGAGTGCTTCTCCTATGTGCCCTGGCCAGGAATTGAACCCGGAACTTTCACACGCTGGGCAAATGCTCTACTGCTGAGCTAACTGGCCAGGGTCAGATTATCTAATTTTTAAATAAATATATTTTGCCAGAACACAATATAGCATTTTCATTATTTTAGTTTAATGTAGAGCCCATAAAAAATAGCTTTCTAAAACTTGCCCTTATTTTCATAAAAACTAATTACTCACCATGTGCAAGAGCTTAGCCTTATAATGTTCTCCCAGTGGAGGCTCAGTGAGATCTTGTCATGAGGAGTGAGCTGGACAGGCACTGGGCAGGGCATAGCCACTGTGAATACCAAGTTATAAGCACACTGGTCTCTAGCTACCTCTTCCTCTCTGAGCAAATCAAGCTTACTAAAACAATACAAATATTATTAAGTAATTACAACTAGAGAATGGTCTGGAAAGTGAAAGATGAGAAAGAGAAAAAGAAATAAACTCTCCCTGAATGTAACGTTATACTTATACGGCTGATGGGGAAATCAAACTACTAAAATATTATTATCACTACCTTTAAGGAGATACCATGCAAGTGAGATCAAGAATATGGTCAATCTTCCATCATGTGTGATATCTCCTGTTCTCTAACAAATTTCTGGATATCATTTTTTTGAGCTCTTACAATACCACAACCAGAATTTTGAATGTTCTTACCATTTTATTAAACAGTTATAAGAAAATTAATCTCTTTCACATGGATAAACACACATGCAAATGAAAATTCTTTAATATAAGCTAGTAAGAAAATAGAATGCAATTTTAGAAAATTACAATAAATATGATTGATGTACATAATCTATAGCAGTAAAGTTGCATTTATAAAAGCCCCTAATTCCTGAATGGCTCTGCTTTTAGGCAGCCTTCTCAATTCAAATATCATTATTGATTACACCAAAGAAAGATGTTAAAGGTGACAGTATGTCAACTTAACTGAGTTGAAAAGTGCACAAATGGTCTTAAAAGGCTTGGTCTTGTTCAAACGTATAAGAGAAAACTATCGTTTAATTTTACAGTTTCATATTTCTGTAAACTTTCAGAGAGTGAATATAAGCCAACTTTGAGATATTCTGAGATTCCTAGCTCTTGTGGCATGTCAGGACTACATAAAAATATCTCACACACTTGCTTTTTCTGCCTCTTCTTGTCACCTTCTAAGGTAAAATAATTGTTTCATTACAGACTAACATTTCTCCAAGGGCTCCCATTCCCTACATGGAACTTATCTGTTCACCTTCCGAACACCATCTCTTGATACAGCTGGCTCTGTTCATGAAAATTTTTCCATGTGTCAACCTACACTATAAAATACTTTCTAATGATGCATATAATCTGAATTTAGCCATCAAAATTTAATTTTCATCTCTCTGTGTACTTTAAGTTAAAGCTAATAAGATGCTAAAATTTCTTGGGCATGACAATTAAATCATAAACTCTCGAGAACATTTATGCCATATATACATACCAAGTAAAGATTCTGAAATAACCCAGTGACTGTGTATTTCCATACAGCTCAATATAAAGGATTCATTACTTGAGGAATATCCACTGTATAAAGAACTACTTACTGAAAAAAGCAATGTGACCAATTCAAAAGTTAACACTTTTTTTTTTTTTTCATTTTTCTGAAGCTGGAAACAGGGAGAGACAGTCAGACAGACTCCCACATGCGCCCGACCGGGATCCACCCGGCACGCCCACCAGGGGCAACGCTCTGCCCACCAGGGGGCGATGCTCTGCCCACCCTGGGCGTCGCCATGTTGCGATCAGAGCCACTCTAGCGCCTGGGGCAGAGGCCAAGGAGCCATCCCCAGCGCCCGGGCCATCTTTGCTCCAATGGAGCCTTGGCTGCGGGAGGGGAAGAGAGAGACAGAGAGGAAAGCGCAGCGGAGGGGTGGAGAAGCAAATGGGCGCTTCTCCTGTGTGCCCTGGCTGGGAATTGAACCCGGGTCCTCCGCACGCTAGGCCGACGCTCTACCACTGAGCCAACCGGCCAGGGCAACACTTTTTCTTTACAGTAGATCCCTTACCCCTTGAATAGGCAGACATATGACTGCTTTTCTTATAGCAAAAATTTTACACTATGTTTTTTTTACGGGTATTTAAGTGTTCTCGTTTCTTCTAAAACTGAACTATCATTCACTGTAATTCCTCCTGATGGTATTTTTGTTTCTAGCCTTATATTTTTATTTTGATAATTTCTAAGAAAGGTTATTAAATATATAAACATCACTTAAAATCTAAATATATATTTACAAGTTGGTTATAGGAGGAGAATTCTTACTTTTACTTAGGTAACTTTGGAGCTAATTTCAGCTTCAACATGTGTTCTCATGCAATGGACTCCCAGAACAAGAAAAATTACCAGAGCTGTAAATCAGAAAAACACAGTACTAGTTATCCAACAAGATTGCATTACTGCCACTTAACATGTGGTGGAAAGATATTGCAACACGGCATATATCAACTTTCATCCTATTTCAAAAGTCAATATTTAAACTAAGGGAGTCCAAAGCCAACGCCGTGTTGAGAGATTCAAAACCTTTTTTCTACAACTGTGTGGTCACATGTCCATTCACTCTAAGTGCTTCGCTGGCTAATGCTTTCCCTGTGTGCCAATGACCTTGCTTTCCAATGTTCCTTTGTCTTTTTCAATTCCACAAATGGTCCATTGTTGGATCACAGGGTTGTTACTTTAAATGCTGTTCTGAGCTGCTGAGTGCCTAAAGATGTATTTATCATGTCAATACTCCTGTGCCTATATGTAAACATGAAAACACACACAATTTATTCTTTCAGTCTAAATCAAACTGTATTTTCTTTGAAACATATTCACCAGGAAGAACACTTCCTCAAGTGTACACCAAATAAGTTCAAAAGGAAGAAAAAAAAAACAGTCTCACAAAATTTGAAACATTTTAATCAAAGTCACTAATTCCCCATATATCCTCCAATTTCTTTCAGCATTTTTAAACTGGGAGAAAACTAGCCTAAAGAAAAAAAACACTTGTAACTTTAATTTGAAAAATCTTTCATGACTCAAGTCAAAAAACAAATGGATTTGCATGAGCTCTCTTGAATACCCAGATCTTTTTCTTTGGTTATAAAGCTCGTCTCAGATTTCTGCAGTGGCAAGAAATACCATAAACAGTTAACCTTGTTGGAGTGCCTACTACGTGAAAAGATATTGATGTATATTAGTTCAAATAATCTTCACGACCGCCCCGAAAAAGTGAGCATTACTTCATTAAATGAGGACTCTAGGCCCTGGCCAGTTGGTTCAGTGGTAGAGCGTTGGCCCGGTATATGAAAGTCCCAGGTTCGATTCCCATTCAGGGCACACAGAAGCGCCCATCTGCTTCTCCATTCTTCTCCTTCTCCTTTCTTTCTCTCTTTCTCTCTCTCTTCCTCTCCCACAGCCAAGGCTCCATTGGAGCAAAGTTGGCCTGGGCGCTGAGGATGGCTCCGTGCCTCCACCTCAGGCACTAGAATGGCTCTGGTTGCAATGGAGCAATGACCCAGATGGGCAGAGCATCGCGTCCTGGTGGGCATGCTGGGTGGATCCCGGTCGGGCGCAGGCAGAGTCTGTCTGACTGCTTCCCCCCCTCTAACCCCCCACCTCTCACTTTGGAAAAATACAAAAAAATAAAAATAAAAATATATAAGGACTCTAAAGTCAGAGAGGTTTCAATATAACTAAAGGTATGCAGAGGTCTGAATCGAGTCCAATCTGTCTGACTACAAAAACAGGTCTGTTTCTCTTCTGCTCTTTTATTTAAAATATGGACAGAGAAGGGTTTAATGGATTGCCCCTCCTTGTATAAATAAATACAATCTCATCCAATAATTTCCAAAGCAAATTTTCTTCTATTCTTCTAACCTGAGCAATTAAACAGGTATGATGATAATTCTCAAATGATGAGTCAATCGACAAGCAAATAGTAAATGATATACAGTACATAGAAATATAAGATGAGGTCTATGCAATTAAGCAAATAAAGTGAATTGAGGTAACTGATCAATAAAAGACATTTTATATGGTATTCCTATAAAATGTACATAATAACTTCAGAAAGTAAATAAAATATATATTGAGAATGTTCCTTAACATTTTGAACTAATATTAGGTTATTGAAGGTAAGCAAAATGGGTATCTGGTCAATGTACTTGCTAAAACTTGCTCCTGTGTGGAAACTGTGTACCGGGCAAACTGTATTTTAGGTTCCAGTTCATGTGCTGTGGACAGTGAATATGACAGATGCAATGAGCAAAGGACTAGCTTGAGTAGACTTGTTAGGTGAGTTGGAAGTTGACAGGGCTTGACAGCAATTTAGCATTAGCGTAAGGGAGAGGCAAGGGTATTCCAGTAAGAGATTGCATCTAAGGATGACCATGGGCTGGGATAAACCTGAAACTCTGAAATATACTTACATAGCTGGGAAGAAACACCAGGAACATGAGGAAGAATCTCTCCCTTCAAAGATAAGAAAACCCAATCCCAGAGTGGTTAAACAGTTGCTCAGCCTCACAGCTACAGCCAGGGCTTGATGAAAAATACTGCCCACTGGCCTGGGCTAGTTGGCTCAGCAGTAGAACATTAGCTCAGTATGTGGAAGTTCTGGGTTCGATTCCCAGTCAGAGCACACAAGAGAAGTGACCATTTGCTTTTCCACCCCTCCCTCTCCCCCTTCTCTCTCTCTCTTCTTCTCCTGCAGCCATGGCTTGAAATGGTTCAAGCAAGTTGGACCCAGGAGCTGAGAATGGCTCTATGGACTCCCTCAGATGCTAAAATAGCTTGGCTGCTGAGCAACAAAGCAGGGATCCCAGATGGTCAGAGCATCACCAGGTAGAAGGCTTGCCAGGTGGATGCTGGTCAGGGCGCATGTGGGAATCTGCCTCTTCCTCCCCACTTCTCACTTAATAAAAAAAAGAAAAGAAAGAAAGACACTACTCACCAACATCACAGCCAATGCAATTTCCACTCTAACCATAGTTTACACCTATCTGTCTAAATGTAAGCCAGGCCAGGGACTCTGTGAAGTTAACTCCCAGGCGGGAGCCAGGAGAAGGGTATTCAAACAGGGAAGTTCTGCTTTTATCTGTTTTATATATTGGACTCCTGATAAGATTTGAAGAAAGGAATCTTTCTGTGTTTAAAAAAAAGTGCTCTTCAAGGCTTAGTTAGTGATTAAGGTTGATAGGTTCTGAGCTTTGTGACACAGATACAAATATTAAAGAAAAAAGAAATCCTTACCTTCAACTAATTGGTTTACTCATTCTACAATCAAGTATTGTGTATATGCTGTGTGCCAAGTACTTTGTTATATGTTAAGAAATTTAATGGTGAACAAAAAGCTGCAAGTCTGGCCTGGGCTCAGGTGGTGGTAAACCAGAAGGACCTTAATCAAATAACACCACAAAGAAATATAAAACACAACTACGGTTCGTGGCATGAGGAAAGGAGACTTTCTGACCAGGAAACTTCAGCCTAAAGAGTCACTGTCTTAGTAGAGATGAAGTGACTGTGTCAACCAACAACTATTGCACATATAAAGGCTCACTAATAAGCATGTGCAAGACTCTATAATGAACTCCAGACTGGGCAATGATGAACTCAGCCAGAGGGGAAAGAGACACCTCACCATGAAGGTGACACTAGTGCTTCACCTATGAAAGTTTCATAAGGACATATTCTTGCAGAAAAGGGGAGAAAGAAAGGTATCTCAGAAAGAGCTATTGTATGTGCCAAAAAGAACAGAAATTGGATAAAATTTCAAATAATGAGAAGCCATTTTCAAGGGTAGAGTCAAAGGTGGTTGCCTCAAAAAAGAAATAAAGTTACCAAAATATTCAAGGACCAATCCGTCAAGGCCATGTACACTCTGCTACAAACTAAGAGTTAACCTGTACAGCCTGCCCTGGAGGTGACAAGGGGATACGGAAGGTGGAATTGGGAGTGGAACATGATCAGAACTGCATTCCAGACAACTCACCCAGAAGACAGGGAGGAAGAGAGACCCGGAGAGAAAAACTCATGGCAATGAGACCAATAAGAAGCTGCTACTATTTCCCAAGGAAAGGAGTACTAGAACTGTGAATTTCTTGGGTTTCCTAGCATACATTGGTATTCAAAATGTATGTTAAATGATTAATTAATAAATGACTAGAAAATAATGTTGGCATACTAGGGTAGGGCTAGAATATAAATAAGAATCATAAAAGACAAGCAAAAACGTTATGCCCTGATGCTATAGGAAAAAGGGAGTCACTGAAAAATTTTGATCAGAGGAGTGACGTAATGTGAAGTATGATTAAGAAGGTTTGCTACGTTATAGTATATCTGATAAAATGAATAAATGATAAAACTATAAGTGATTTAAAAAAAAAGTATAAGTGATTTAAGTAAGCTTATAAGACATCTACAGTACTTCAGATATGAGATGAAAACATTTAGCCTGGTAAGGGACTCACATGAATATAGAAAAAAAGAAAGAAGAAAAGACATTTTTCAAAGAAAAACAAATGACGTTAATCAACAGACTAGATCAGAGATCAGCCAATTTCATCTGTAAATATTCGGGTCATAGACATTCAGGTTTGTGGCCACACGGTCTCTAAAACATCCACTCAACTCCATGACTTAGCGGGAGAGCAGCCCTGCAATCCGGAGACAATATGGAAGCCAATGGGTGGGGCGGTATTCCAAAAACCTTGATGAACAGAAGAGGCAATGGGCTGGATCTGACCTGCAGACCAGCTTACTGATTCCAGGAATAGACACCGCTGAGGTGTGGGGTGGGGTATATCAGTCATTAGATTGTTCAGTCATGAGTGGTAGAAAACCAGAAATAATGGTTCAAAAAGAATTATTTCTCTCTTATAAATGAAATCCACAGGCAACAGACAGGCTTGGTGTGGCAACTCCACAATTCGAAACAATGCAGTTTCCTTCTATATCAGCTTATTTTATTTTTTTCCACCATGTTCAGCATGTCACTGCTAGCTCTTGGTTCAAGATATTTGCTTGAGTTCCCGCCATCACAGAAGCAACTTAGCAAGCAGATAAGCAGAATGGTAAAAACGTGCAAGGCCCTTCCCTTCAAGGACAATTCTGTAAGTCACAAAACCTTTCTATTTGACTAGCTGTCTACTATCACATAAAAGCAAAAAAAAAAAAAAAAAACAAACCACTTGTCTCAAAGTAAACAGCTAAAGACCTTAAGCCTTTATCACTTATTCTCCCTAAACCAGAAAATAGTTTTTGGTTCACCTCTTATTTGTTGGCCCGTATAAAATTTCTTATTGGCTGAAAGTTATTCAATAAACTGTTTTCCTTCTGTCTGAAGTAATAAAATTATACAACACTATAAACATTTTCCATGTTTAACTCCAAGATATTTGGTTTTCTGGCTAGAAACAGTAGAACTTTTGTTTTTAAAATTAAAGCAGACCCTTATACCTAATTTGTCTCAGAATGCCAAATAGTTTTCTCTTGTTTTCTAACATTACTATCACCTATTCCCAAAACATATGCACATAAAAGACACCGACCCCATTTACTCTGGTTGTCCCTGAATACAGTTCAGTGACATAGTGTGTAGAAAAAAAAATCAACAATGACCAAAGAGAAAGATCTTTTAAAGATTCTAGTTACAGGAGATTTATGAAATGAAACTGTTTAAAGGAAGCAAGAATCTAATGCTGCAGCCATTATGATAAGATATTTCACTTAGACCTGGTACCACAGATGCAGTATTTCCTTTTATTGAGACATAAATAATTTGACTTTCTTTAAAAAATGCTTATGACTAAAATTGCAATCATAAAACAAAAGACTCACTAAGTTCCTGGCTTTTCATATTAGCAAAAAGAGATAAAAATTAAGCATCCCAGACAACTCTAACAAGTTAAGAGAATTGGTCCTTAGGATCAAGCAATAGTTCAACATATGTTGATACTAACTCTCAATTAAAAACCTAATTCAAGAGCTAGTAAGTTTTTACTTCGAGACTGAAAAGAAGTAGACAATTTAATTAACATTTAAATTTTGAAACCTGATTTTTAAATTATCTCTCCCATTGACCTTTTTTTTTTTACTTTTAAAAGAATTTCAAAAACAATAAATAAAGCACAAAACTTTCCACGTTGTAACCGAAGTCATACTCTCTACCCTAGATTTTCAGATATATCACAACTCACATAATATTTTTATTACCTGACATTTTAATCAAAGATCAAAAACTTCACTAGCCAAAGCATTTCCAAAACTCTGTGAAGGAAATTAACTTTATGAAATGGAACTCAACTACATATTTTGTAATGAAATTTTATATTACATTTCAAGAAGGAATGCTATCCTTATAAAGATAGCCAATGTGGCTCAGACAGTAATAATGGTAAAAATATTTGACAGAAATGTGAGAAGTAAGAAATCTTTTAATAATCCAAAACAATATTCAACTTTTAGAAGTCTCTGTAAAATGTTTACTGACTCTCTCTGGGTATACCCAGGAGGCTAACCTGAGTGATTTGGGAAAAACTCTTAGACCTCACAGTTATATGTTATATGTTATCCCCCTCCCCCTCACAGTGGGGAGGAGGATCACTTGAACACATTGTTTCAGGGAGCTCCACATGTCTAATAAGACCACTAACTAACCCACCATTATCATGGATTGCTAACAAGATCACTTCAAATGCTTTGAAAAGGTATTTATTAATTACATGAGTATTATATATTTACTTTTCATATTAAAAATATACTGAAATTTATAGCATAAAGTATGTTTATGACCTTCTTAAAACTTTTGTCATATCACTCTCCAGTTCGATAGTCATTACTATGAGTTGGGAAAAAAACAAAACAAAACAGCCTGGCTTTCAAGCAACTCTAAAATCTGGTCCCCCTTATCTTAGAGTTATTTAACCTTTCTCATGATATACAAATGTGAAGTTCTTTCCTTGCCAAATCAGCTTTATCACATTTTTTTCATACCATACCAGGCTCCTTCAAAACTCAAGATTTCAGACATTATTTATAACTCCTGACCTTGTACTAAAATCGCACTACCATCCTCACCACCCAGTGTAAACCCTAATGTTCTCAGGGACCTGTCCGAATATGCCCAGCCCTCTTATTTCATTATACTACGCTATTTTGACACCAGACATCACTTGAAAATTCTTCTGTAAGCAATAAACATTTCTGGATAACAACTAATACTGTGGACCTGCTTTGCATTCCACCACCAGTCATAGGTTGAAGCACCTCAGAATGTGACTGTATTTGGAAATAGAGCCTTTCGAGAGGTAATTAATTTAAAACAAAGCTGTTAGGGTGGACCCTATTCTAATTTGACTGCTGTCTTTCTAAGAAGAGAAGATTAGGACAGCAAAAGAGCAAGACACCAAGACTGCATGCCCATTGAGGAGGACCACGGGAAAAGGCAGCAGGAAGGAGGCCACGTGCAAACCCAGGAGAGAAGCTTCCTATGAACCTGACCCTGCCAGTACCTTTACTATGAACGTCCAGCCTCCAAAACTGTGAGAAAATCAATTTCTATAGGTAAGCCATCCATCTGTGGTGTGCTATTATGGCAGCCCTGGCAGACTAAGACAGCTGCCACATGCCCGGACATGGTGTAAAGTGTCTTCCTTATATTACTAAGTAATCCAGAATGCCTCTCTATGTGAAAAGAGTGGTTACTATTTTAAAAAATGAAAAGAAATTAAGTAATTTGCTTAAGCTCTCAAAGTAGGCCCTAGTACAAAGTAGAAGCAAGGTCTACTTTCCTGTGAAGCTTATGATATTAAACACCATGTTTTAAAGACCATATGTAAATGATACAAAAATAACATTACTACTAGTCGTACTGGTTTTTCTGGAGAATGTTGATAGATGATAAATTGATGGATTAAAAGATAGCCTCTTCTTTCCTTTTCCTTTTCTTTTACATATATTTTAAGAACACATGTAGCCATCAGGTACCACAATTAAGAATTTATTATTTAAAAGAGCTGTTTACAGAAATGCTCAAAGAATGGAATTTGGCACATGTGTGTTTACCTTGGTTCCACCCATATTATGCCTCTTTCTACATAATCAAAGGTCAGTGATAACCTAAAATAGCCAGCATATTTCATGGATGTGTCAAAATAGTGTAGTGAAATAAGTGAATTTTTAATAATATTTTTATATCCTTGAAAAAAATACATCACATCAGTAACATTTCTATCATCATGATAGGTATGTTTTCACTGTTACATCTCTGAAATTGGTACACATACCTTAGAGTTGTTGATGGTGTACTTTAATTCACCAATTGAAGTTACATGTTACCTCCTAGACTCAAGTAAAAAAAATGAAGGATAACAAAATCAGCTATGAAGCATCCTTGTGATGAGGGAAAGGGATACACGAAAGGAGGGTCAGCTAACGAAAAATGTTGCTTATCCCCAATTTCAGTGCAGACGATGGAGAAGGAGAGCAAAAAACAGCTAATGAAATAGCAAGTTTAGCAGGGTAAGTCCTAGAGGTCATCTCAAACATCCTAAAGTCTTGTAAGAAAAAAGACAAAGAGTTCTTAGCACAGTCTCACACACACACATTGCAAAATGAAAAACCACCCAACAGAGGTAAACTCCACGGGCGCAGTGTGCCCATCAAGTGGAAGCCAGTCTCGCACTTTATAATCACACCTCATATACCGCCTTGGAAGGCAGGCCTCCTAGGTGAGGCATCGAGTTTCACAGCCGTGATCAAACACAGGATTGTTAACACTAATCCACAGCAAGGTCTGTGAATGAGAAGAAACAAAGATAGCTAAATACTCACAAGAAATATGGCCCCAATTAGAGGACTCAACACTTGCCCCACTGATTGATTGTTATTTTGGTAAATAAACAAACAATAACAACCATTGAATGCTGTGTGCATCAAAAGACTAATCCACAACTTAAAGGGCTTTTTTTAAAAAATCACAATCAAGTCTGTTCATCTTTAGATATCACATAAATAATTTCTATTTCTGTTAGAAACTAAAGGATTTTCTTTGATGTCACAAGGAATACAGCCTACATTTCATTAGAAAAAGACAGAGTTACAACCAAATCAAATTGAAACTAAGACGGTTTCTTTGATGAGTGAAAAAAAAAAGATAGATTAATTTCTATTATACACAATTTATGTTATAAAGTTAGACAAGAGCACACTAAGTCTATCAAAGTTGTTAAAAAGAAAATTCTAGTCTGCTATGCACCCAAGTAACTAGAAATTAAATCCAGAACGCTACCCCATAAATATTTATCAAACTCAACATTTTGTTCTATTTCTCACTAGAGATGAGCCTGACCAGTTGTTTTTAATCAGACAAATAGGGAAGCATTAAAATCTGATGTAATCTAAATTATAAAAGCAGTTATAATATTATAAAATAAGCTACATCACATTCCAAAAATTGAAAGCCTTTTATCTTTTGTGCTGTGGTTGATAATTACATTATCTCTTTAGGAGACTGAGGCTATCATTTTTTAAAAATGAGCTTTCCTTTAAAATAAAGATTACAAGACATGATTAAAAATTATAATAAAACAATTTCAAAATGTTGGATCTCGAGGAATTGTAAAGCCTTTCATTTCACTCTGAATTTGTGGAAAAAGTAAAATTTATAATCATGATCCTAACTAAAGAAAATCTATTGGCAACATCACGTTCCTCATTTTAAAAAATAGGGATAATAGCAGTTACTGCCTCATATACTTATTGTAATAATTAAATGACCTAATAGATATTAAGCACTAAGAACAATGCCTAGCATAGCACCCTGTGAGTGTTTGCTCTTAGGATTAATACTCGCATTAGCTAACAGCAGGAACAGAAGCAGTGTGAGCATTGTCTGCAGGCCCAAAGGATGTTGTTACCTCACACAGCTGCCCCTTTCAGGTGCACTGCACAGGAAGCTCTTTCCACTGAGCCCAGCGCTTATAGACATGGTTCTCTTTTAAACTCCTACTGATATCTTAGTCTGATTGTATTGATATATCCCAAAATTTAATTACATTTTCAATTATTCGCTGTTGTGTATGTTCATCTTAAATAATCAAAGGGATTATAAAATCCTTAAAGGGCCTGACCAGGCAGTGGCGCAGTGGACAGAGCTTTAGACTGGAACGTGGAGGACCCAGATTCAAAACCCTGAGGATGCTGGCTTGAGTGCAGGCTCATCCAGCTTGAGCATGGGCTCACCAGCTTGAGTGCGGGGTCTCTGGCTTGAGCGTGAAATCACAGACATGAGCCCATGGTTGCTGGCTTGAGCCCAAACATCACTGGCTTGAAGCCCAAGGTTGACGGCTTGAGCCCAAGGTCCCTAGCTTGAGCAAGGGGTCACTCACTCTGCTGTAGCCGTTCAAGGCATATATGAGAAAACAATCAATGAACAAGCAATCAACAAATAACTAAGATGCTGCAATGAAGAATTCATGCTTCTCATCTCCCTTCCTATCTGTCTGTCCCTATCTGTCCTCTCTCTCTGTGTGTCTGTCAATTTTTTTTTAAATGGTAAAAAAATAAAAAAAAATCCTTAAAGAGACACATAACTACACTGTTTTTTCTGGTTTTCAAACTTCAACTTCTTTTTTTTAATTGGTTTGAGAGAGAGAGACAGACAGACAGGAAGGAAGATGAAAGGCATCAACTCATAGTTGCTTCACTTTAGTTGTTTATTAATTGCTTTGTATATGTGCCTGGACCAGGGCCCTCAAGCTGAGCTACCCCTTGCTCAAGCCAGCGACCTTTGGCTTAAGCCAGTGATCTTGGGCACATGTCGATAATCTTGCACTCAAGCCAGCAATTGATACTCGAGCTGGTAACCTCAGGGTTTTGAACTGGGGACTTCAGTGTTCCAGGTTGACACTGTATCCATTATGCCACTATTGGTCAGGCTCAAACCTCAATTTCTGACAACAACCTCCTTCAGAGCAGAAGACAGACACTGTCTTCAATTAACATCAGTCTCAGACAAGGTAGAACACCTTAAAGGTACAGACTACCTTAAAGGTACACCTTAGGGTCCAGGCCTTCAGGCATCTTTCATTTTAAATAGAGAGAGAAATATGCATATTATAAAGTAGCATAAATTCCGAGCTAAATCACATACCTACTATGATGTCTGTTGTAGGAAATTCTAAAGAAGAAAAGGTAACTGCAGTATAGAGGGGTTAGGAAAGACCTAATGGAGAAAGACTGTAAATGTTAAGAGTAAGTCTTATATAATGATAATAATAATAGCTACCAAAGAACACCAACACCGCAGTAAATAATTTTTATACAATAAGAAAAATAGCTAACATATATTGGGTGTTTAGTATATGTCAATAACTATTGTAAGTGTTTTATAAATATTAACACATGTGATGTTCAAAATATCCCTATGAGCAGGCACTTTTGTTTCCATTTTAAGCATAGGGAAGGCACAGCACAGTAAAGGTTAAATAATTTGCTCAAGATCATACAGTTAATAAGTGGAAGAGATGAGTTACAACCCAAGGAACTTGGGCTCTCAAGTCCGTCCTCTTCATCATCATGCTAAATAAACTACTTCAGTTATGAGCTCATGTGATTTTCATAACAATCCTGTAAAAGAAGCCGTGCGTACAAAATGTGTAATCTATGTGAATCGAGTTCCTGCAGTGTGCGGTGCACAGTCTGAGCAGCCATAATGATCTGCTCTGCGTGGGTAGATGGTTTGATAATTTAGCCAGAGCTGCACAATTTGTCCAGTCAGAATGTGAAACGCAGTCAGTCTCCTTTCACTTAAGCTTGGAATCAGCAAAACCAAGATATGGTAATGAGCAATATTTGTATCTGGGGTTCAAGAAGTAGACCAGCTTGGTTTGATCAGAGAAAGAATAAAGAGGAAGGTAAAGGCACTTACTGTTCATCTTAGTTCACTGCCCACCTGATCTCTATGTGCTGGATGAGAGAAAAATCACTGGATGTTCCTGAAAAGCACAGTGTATAAAGTACTGTTTCAAAGAGATGAGCCTATCGAAAGTACATGACAAGGACAAATAGTAAGATAGGAAAGAAAAATTAAATGAACGGCAATAGAATAACTGAAGGTTCAACACTGGAGAGATGGCAGGAATGGATGGGCTCTAAACCACATGCAGAAGTTCTTAAAATAGAGTTGTCATAGGATGCAATTCATTATTAGATTTAAAAATATTTTGGAAATAGAAAAACTCTTACAAATACAATGTGGACAGGCTATCGCAATTGGGAATAAAGGCATATTGAATAAGGGCAGAATGAAAAGGCTGTAGTTTTCCAGGTCTAACTTAGGGTCTATTTTACATGATGTGCTTTCATTTTTGCATTTTGTATTTGCAATATTGTAAATTCCCTAAAAAAGGTAAGAACAATGAGTTACAAAGTAAAATATAATTAACTGTGTTTGTCACACTTATATTTGTACTACTTAAATTTCTCTCAAATGTCTAGGAGAAACAAATCAAAAAAAGAGCATCAATTTTGATGCAAGCAAGAAGTCCTTCAGTAACTGGGTGAATAAATAATTGTGGTACATCCAGAAAATGGAATATATTCAGCAATAAAAAAATGAGCTCACAAGTCATAAAAAGACATGGAGGAAACTTAAGTGCCTATTATTACATAAAAAAACCCAATTAGAAAAGACTACATAACTTCATGACTCCTACTATATGATATCCTAGTTTCTATTCATAGTTTTTTCCTATGAAAACTATGGAGAAAGAATGATTGGTGGTTGCCAGGCATTTGAGGGAATGGGGAAGGGAGAGAGTAAACAGGCAAGAGCACACAATGACAATACTCTGTATGGTAAAGATGGACACATATCATTATCCATCTATCCAAACCCATAGAATGTACCCAAGACTAAATGATAATGTTAACTGTGGACTCTGGGTGATAATGATACGTCTATCAATGTAGGCTCACCAATTGTGACAAGTATGCATCCTGGTGGGTGATATTTATGAGGGGAGAGGCCATGTATATGTGGAGGCAGTGTTATATGAGAAATATCTGTACCTTCCCTTCAATTGTGCTGTGAACCTAAAACTTCTCTTACAAAATAAAGTCTTAATTCTCTTAAAAAAAAGTTTTAATATAAAATTAATCAATCAATCAAATATACCAGAACTTTTGGGCATCATAATATACACATGTGATGTACTCATTCGTGTTCCTATATAGAGCCTGGAACCTTTTCTTTGAGAAAAATTACATTTGTCAAGGTTCAATATTTATAATCAATAATATTATAATGACTATGTATGGTGTCAAATAAGTATTAAGATTTATTAGTTAAGTTATATAAATGTCAAACCACTATACTGTACACCTAAAACTAATATATATAATATTAAATGCCAGCTATAATTGAAAAATTAAAAAAAATGTTAAAACACTAAATTTGATACTTATTCTTCATAAGTAATTTTATCCTCAGGAACTCCGCAGACAGGAATTAATACAGCCATTTTGTAGATGAGAAAACTGAGTCCTGGTTAAGAAATTTCCTTCAGGACCTCCTGAAGGGAAGGTCTGGCAATCTGCGAGCCTCTTGGAGACATGACCACAGACCCCAGACCCCTTTCCTCTCCACGAAACCCTCCTGCCTGGAGCTTCTAAATTGCAATCAATTCGGTAAAAACATCAGAAATCTGAGTCAGTAGGTTTACCCCGGTGATCTCTGGCTCTTAAAGAAGGAAATTAACTGAAAGCCCACAGCAGCGCTCTTTTCTGCTGCCTGCTAGCAAAAGCTGAAAGAGCTTCAAGATGCCTCCAGCTTCCTGTAAAAATATGTCCGTAAAAACGACCCCGACCCATATCTTAATGTCAGTCGTGAAAGAAATAGCAAATACTAAAGCCTAAGTCTCAGTGAGACTTGTTTGTTCCCCATAATAAGTTTTCTGGAAAAGAAATGCAACCTGTTCAAACACACCCAGTGTGAACTGGAGACTAGACCAAAACACCAGCACAGGTGATGTGACAGAGTCTGTGGCTCGCTCTTCTGCACTGATAATGAAACCAGATGTTTTTCTTTAAAAAGGTTAATATAATAGTGATTTTTTTAAAAAAATAAAGTTTTTTCTTTTATAGGTTACTATGTAAGGCAACTGTATAAATGAAAGATAGAAAAAATTAACACATTTCTTTTCTACCAGCTCAAAGCTCCTAAGGAAGCTGGCCGCCTTCACCGGATTCAGAATAACCTATTTCAATGATTCCTCAGCACAGGCAGCAGCTCGGCAAGATTATTTTCTCTGAGGGAGTAAACATAATTTGTGTCTGGCACACAATTAGCATTGCTGAATAAATAAAAAAGAGTGAATGAATTTTCATTTGCAAACAAATTAGAAATATAAATCCGTCCATGAAAAAAGCTAGCCTCTCGACTGACTGCGCCTTTCATTTCTGCTCAGAGAATGTATTTCATCTAAAGTTACACATTTCAGAAAACAAAGACATGTTTAATTACCTGTTTGACAGCATACATCTTGCCCACCTTCTCTCACTGTTGTCAGAGTACATCAATAAATTGTTTAAAAACGTTCGCTGCCTCCCTACCTGCTACAAATCAACCCCCACACTCCATAGCAAATCATGCTTCACTACCTTCCCCCCCCCCTCCCGCCCGCGACACACAAGCCCAGGCAGAGACTGATTTAGCAAATTTCGGCAGAAAACTAGACACCTGTAATTTTTTCTAAGGTGGGGGTGGGGGAGTAAAACCCAGGAGATTTTGTTGTGCAGCCCAAATCTGGAATTACAATCTCTATTTCATAAATAATGAAATGTAAACTCAGAGTTACAGAAATTGCCCAAGGTCACATGGTTGGCTAAGAAGGGCCACGGGTTATGTGAACTCTTACAATGAAGCCCCGTCCGTACTCCTCAAGAATAGGAGCTATGAAGCCACATCTTGATGTTCCTGGTACTTTTCCTGTTGTTTGTTTTTAGTTTCTATCTAAATGAGAAAGGTTAGTTACCTCAAAAGTCCTACTTACTCATTTTGTCTTAGGCAGAAATATTGTTCTGTGCTTTAATATAATATTTGCTTTGGAAACCTGAGAACTTCCAGTCAGAGGAGGAAGGCACTGTGAATGTTGCTTTTAGCTTCTCTCTAGCACTAACTTTGGCGTGCTGTCCATGTTCTTCCTTTATACTTCTCAACACGCTTGCTCTTCTGGGACTTTCAGAGTGACTCTGGCGGTGTCACTGTAGAATATACCACCTGGTATGGACAAAGGCACTTTAGAAGGGTTGAACGGTTAGAGAAATGCAGGCGACCAGGGTTGACAGGGGAACCAAGCTGTGGCCAGGAGGAGGCTAAGGGCAGAGGTGTAGAGTCAGAGAGTCCTGAGTGGACCCTGTCTGGTATGTGTCACTAGACGTGTTACTTGTTCCTACCTGTAAAATGCTTGCTTGCCCCACAGGACTGTGGGAATTTAATACATTTGCATATAAAATAGAGTACCTAACATAATGGCAGTCCATAAACTGCAGCTAGTAGTAGTAATTCCAGCGCAGTCAGTGCTCGATGTCACTGATGGGTTTCTGGAAATGATGACTTAAAGCAAAATGACAAATAATGAAACCAATTCTGCCTGAAGCTAATTGATATAAATAAGAATTAAGTTCCCACGTCATATTTCTGGTCACAAAACATCACCAAACTTCTAAATAAAGACCCAAAACACTTCAAATATTAAACATTGGAATAAATGTGAGCTACACATACATTTGAGAAAGATGTATAAAAACAAGTAAGGCAATTGTTTTCCAAACCACTGGTTCCAGTTCAGGGTCGAGGGGGGCTAGAGTCTATCCTGACAGCTCAGGGCACACTCACACCCACACGCACTCAGACTGGGACAATGTTGACAAGCCATTCACCTCACACATGCGCATGTTTGGAATGTGGAGGAAACCAGATCCTGCAGAAAGCCCATGTAGCCATCGGGAGAACGTGCAAACTCCACCCAGACAGTGGCCTCGGCTGGGAATTGATTGCTTTTCCTAATCACTGTTATACCAAAGTGACATCGAATGAAATGACTCTGTTTGAAGACCTATGGTAGCATAATCTGAATTTGTGAGTACTGGAAGAAGAATATTGTCAGAAAAAATGTGACTCGGGACTAAAGTCATGAAGAGCCAGAGAGTATATAGGTTGCAGGAGGCCTCTTTACAGAAATAAAATGAAATTGCAAGGACTAGAGCTACAGGAGCTTAGTCAAGCCAGAAAATTAGATCTTACTACAGTAAGTCCCCAAGTTACAAACATCTGACTTACATACAACATGTACTTACAAACCAAGCGTTATTAGGACTATTGGTAATCAACTGCAGTTGGACACCAGGGAAAATTATACCATACAGTTACTCAGTGACCATGGCAAAGAACTAACCAAGGAAGACCTTATGGAACTAAAGAAGCAGATGATAGCATTTAGGGAAGAAAACAGGGACCTAGAAACTCTGGAACTGAAAAAGTTTTCTATAAAAGTTAGCTGATGCATTTCAGATCATTGAACCAGGAATGGCAAAGTTAGAGGAACAAGATCCTGATACAGAGATGTTCACCAAAGTTTACTGCACAGCTACCAAAGGCCTGAGGGTCTACAGGGCCATTTATGATGAGAAAAAGAAAAGCTCTGTACAAACCTCCCTTGATGCCTCCTTCAAGAAACTGACTCCAGCAGCAGAATTAAACCCTGACTCTTAACACCAGGCCCATCCTCTCCAACAAGTCCATCTTCTGCAGCATCCAAGATTGTTTAAGGTTGTATTAAAAAATGTTTAAGTGTTTATATGTACAGAAAGGTAAAAACTAAGTACTAGACTAAGACAAACATCTAAGTTTCATTTAATAGGTAAATGTGCCTGTTCTAACATACATACAAATTCAACTTGAGAACAAACCTACAGAACCTATTTCATTCATAATTTGGGGACTGCTTGTACTAAACCATCCTTAGCTACTTGTCCAGCTGGTCCTATCATACAAAGGTATGCAAATTGAGCCCCAAATCCTGGTTCGCTAATAAGTGTATTGCTTCAGTTAACACATTTGTACTAAACACCCATTCTGATCTCAATCATGAGGCCGGGGGTTTCAAGTAAAGAAATGCTCCAGCCCTCAAAGGCTTTATAACCTAATAGCAAAAAGATTAATACACATGAAAGACAATCACTAATTAGCTCAAAGAAGTAGTCAAGAAGGCATCTAGAATAATTTTGACTACTGTATAAGATGAGCTTACTCCACACTAATACTCATAAGCAATCTTGTGCTAGCAAATCTCTTTTTCCAGTTTGTTAATGTGACGTTCTCTATGTGTTAAGCACATAAGTAATGGAAAACCAATCTAGTAGGTACAGTTAAAATTTTCTTAATTAAAAACGTATCACTTGTTTAAAGTAGTTCACAAAATGGCTGTGTTTAGAATTTCTTTTCAGACATATTGAATTTATATACCATGAAATCTCTTAACTCTTGAGTAATAATAATCAATCTAAATTTAATTATAAGAACACAAAGATTATGACCACACATTTTTTTCTCCTAGAGTCAGATCTTTCACCTGAATTTGCCTTCCTGAATATCATGATACAAACTACGAGTTCTAATCTCAAAATATATTATTTGAAAGAGAACAGCATATTTACTTAATGTTGACCTTTTGTTTGACTGGATAAAGTAATTTAGTGATTGAAGCTAAAAACTGAAAACTCATAATTTTTTTTACTTTTTTTTAATTGGTTTTAGTGAGAGAGGAAGGAACAGAGAGAAAGAGAGATACAGAAACATCGATCTCTTCTTCTATGTGCCCTAACAGGTGATCGAACTAGAAGCCCCTGAGCTCCAAGACAATGCTACTCAACCGAGCTATCTGTCCAGGGCTATAATTTATTTTTAATTCATAATACTAGGCTATTCTTAACAATATGTACTAAAGGTTCAGTTCTCGCTACTAAAAATTTTTATTTTATGTGGCTTATTTCAAAATTGCTCCAATGCCTTCTGTAAAAGCTTCCCCAGAACCCTTTTTTCTCTGTATATTATATATTTTGCCCATAAATCCTCACTTCAAACTAAATGATACATGAAAACAATGGGAAAATTGATTGATAGAAGTTTAGAATTACAGTTCCCTGATGAGTTCACAAGTTGGTATTTTTGAAACCACAATTTCCATTTTCACTGGGAATTCTAAAAAGAAAAAATAAACATTTTGCATTCTTACATTGCTAAACAGAAAGCAACTAATAATCTTCATTCAAAAAAAAAGAAGCGATGACAACAAAAATCTTAAAAATTAGAGCTTGTTGATACAAAGCAATAATATGTTGTTAATTTTAAGAGCTTACCTATGTATTAAGATTTAAGGAGAGCCTGACTTGTGGGGGTGCTGTGGATGGAGCGAGGACCCAGGTTCAAACAGCCGAGGTCACTGGCTTGAGTGCAGGCTCCTCCGGCTAGAGCCCAAGGTCACTGGTTTGAGTAAGGAAGGGGTCACTGGGTGGGCTGGACTTCCAACCCGTACCCCCATCAAAGCACATATGAGAAGCAATCAATGAATAACTAAAGTGCCGCAACTATGAGTTGATTCTTCTCATGTCTCTCCTCCCTTCTTGCCTGTCTCGCTCTATCACTCATGTGTGCACTGGGAAAAAAAAATACCTTTCAAGGAGATAAATATACTCACTAATATTCTATAACAATCACTACTCAATACCTTTAGCAAATATCATCTATAAATATTTCTGAGATCACTGATTTTCTATAAGTCTTGATTTATAATGAAATAAGGAACTATAAAAGATAACTTGGAAAAATTTCAGCATGTCAGGAATTTGATTTTTTAGTTAAAATAATCTGCAGAATTTTAAATATTACAGGAAAAGATATTATTTTAAACTTACTGGGTGTTTTTTTTTTTAACTATAGAAAACAGACACATGGAAGGCTTATAGTTTATCACTACAAATCACAGTAATAAATTATTATTCAGGAAGAATATGTTTGATGAGACACAATATATAAAGAACTTTTTAAAAAATGTTTCCATTAATTCAGGGGTTGGGAACCTATGGCTCGCAAGCCAGATGTGGCTCTTTTGATGGCTGCATCTGGCTTGCAGACAAATCTGTAATAAAAATAATAATAACGTTAAAAATATAAAACATTCTCATGTATTACAATCCATTCATTTCCTACTGCTCATGTTCATGGTTGCGGGTGGCTGGAGCCAATCACAGCTATCCTCCAGGACAACACCAAATTTATACTGGATAATGCGTAAGGTACACGGGTTGTTGTATGGCTCTCACGGAATTATTGTACATTTTAAAATATGTGGCATTCACGGGTCCCTCAGACAAAAGGGTTCCCAACCCCTGCATTAATTGAAGTAAGAGAGAGAAAAGGGGAAGGGAGTGAGAGAGAGGGAAGCATCAACTCGTTATTTCACTTAATTGTTCCATTTAGTGTGTAAGATTGCTTCTCGTACAGACCCTGACCTGAAGGTCAAACCTTTCACCAAGTTGATGCTTTATCCTCTGTGCCACCTAGCCAGGGCCTGTAAAGAACGTTTGAGGTAAGCCTATTATGGTCAAGTAAACTTTTCTGTTAAAATGATTTATTTTTGCTTTACTATATTATATGGAGTAGAAATGAATGTATCTATTTTCCTACACATAAAAAATCCATTTATACTTAATCAAGAGATTTTTTCCCCATCATTGTATTAGATTAGATTCCTATTTTTATGGTAAGAATAAGCATTCATATTTTTGATGTTCAAGGAACAAGTATTCTTCTTTTACTATATAAAGGCTGGAAAACAGAACAGTCATGTGCTGGAAAATCTGATAAAATTATTGTTCTTTTCTTTTCTTTTTTTAGGTGAGAGGAGGGGAGATAGTGAGGCAGATTCCCACATGTATCCCTACTGGGATCCACCAGGCAACCCCATCTGGGGCTGATGCTTCAGTACTGAGCTATTTTTAGTGCCTGAGGATAATGTGCTCCAACAGAGCTACCCTCAACATCGGGGCCATGTTCGAACCAATCAAACCACTGTCTATGAGAGGGGAAGAAAGAGAGAAGGAGGGGAGGAGTAGATGAGATGGTCACTTCTCCTGTGTTTCCTGACCAGGAATTAAACCCAGGACATTCATATTCCAGGCCAATGCTTTATCCACTGAGCCACTGGTCAGGTTCCTGATAAAATTTCAAAAGAAAATTCAAGGGAAGATTTTCTATATCTATTGACACAGACTGCAACTCTACATTGATTCTATGAAGTTATATGGAAAAAGAGATTCAAAAATAAAACCTTTAGCCAATGTGCTAAATGACAGTCCCCCTTGTTCCCCCTTGTTGTGTTATGAAATGTTCCGTACATGGGGCCCATGTCATTTCTAGATCTCTTAACAGTTTCACAGCTCAGAGCTTGGCTTCATTTTTTAAGCATCAAGCTGCCCTATCACTTGTATAGACCCAAAAAGGTTGTTATGGTTCATAATGTAAAACTCACAAAAGTGCACAGCTGCTGTTCATATTCTCAAAGAAGTCTGTTATAATAATGATGTCATGGAAAAAGGCTGGAGTGTATTACATATCCCAGACAGCCAAGCCATTCAATTTCTCCAGTCAATGCAGGTATACAGGTTGCACCATAAACATTATGGTAGCATTACACTAAGGCAAAAAGTTCATTAAAAAAATCACCGAGGAAAGGCAAATGGGCTCTCTTTAGAGTTCTGCCTTTAGGAAGCCTCATTTACCACTGGAACTACACAAAAAGTAACAACATCACCATCTCACTGTCTGATACCCTATTATGCATCACAAAGCTTTCCAAAAATGATACTGTAAATCATTAGGCTCTTGAAGAAAACTATACAAGTTCATCTAAACAAAAACAACTATTTCCCTTATCATATGCATTTACATAGAAAGCACAATGGATTGAGTCCTGGTCTTTAAAAAAATGTAAACTGACATGCATTATCAATTTTAAGATATTACCTATGTTTTAAAAGTGGCACAGAATGTTAAGTAGTTAAATACTCCAGCAGAGACTGAAGAGGAGATGTAGACAAGGGGTCTGGTTTTCTTATTTTAGTATTCTTTTACAACAAAACATACATACCATTTTCAAAGTGAGAATTTTTAAGTGATTTTAGAAAAACATGAATATTTAAAAGTTTCCAGCTCTGGCTGGTTGGCTCAGTGGTAGTGTCATCTTGGCGTGCAGGAGTCCATGGTTCAATTCCTGGCCAGGGCACACAGGAGAAGTACCCATCTGCTTCTCCACCCCTCCCCCTCTCCTTCCTCTCTGTCTCTCTCTTCCCTTCCCGCAGCTGAGGCTCCATTGGAGCAAAGCTGGCCCGGGTGCTGAGGATGGCTCTGTGGCCTCTGCCTCAGGCGCTAGAATGGCTCTGTTCGCAACAGAGCGACGCCCCAGATGGGCAGAGCATCGCCCCCTGGTGGGCATGCCGGGTGGATCCCGGTCGGGCACATGCGGGAGTCTGTCTGACTGCCTCCCCGTTTACAGCTTCAGAAAAAAAAAAAGTTTCCACTCTCTACATTTGCACCATTTTAACAACTTTAGTGAAATTTCAAATTAGAGAAAAGAAACTTTAAACACCAAATACATAAATTATAACTATTAAAATTATTTGAATACTGGAGATAAAAACAGAACAGATGCAGGACATTAAAAAAAAGTCTTAAATTCTAGTCCCAAACCCTCTGCTAACTCAGAGCTTGTTCTTTAAAAAAATCATTTAACAGCATTCAATTTTAGTTTCTATAACTTTAAAATGAAGACCATGACAAATGATGTGAAGTTCTCTTTCCCACAATTGTATTTCTCAACCTACAGTCATTAGGTATGGGAGGACCAAGCATCAGAATGATGATAGCTAAGCTATATACTCGCTCAATGCAAGGCACTGTCTTAAGCAATGTACACATATTAGTTCATTTAATCTACAACCAAACCAATGCACTAGGTACTGTTATTACCTTCATTTAGAGATAAAGGCATGAATAAAGAAACAAGTGAAATAGCTTACCTAATTGTCACACAAACTGTGAATGGAAGAACAAGAATTCATATTCAGGCTAACTCTAGGGCCAGCTTTTCGACCACCATGCTAGACTACATATACTGGCATATCTTTGGAATAGAAAGTTCTGGATGTTTTAATTTTATAATAAACATAAAAGGTCAGAATTTAATGGTGGAAGATTTAATGACTACGGATATTGCAGTGCTTTTTTAGATCACTGTTTTATAATACAGTGTTGTATATAAGCAGAGAAAGTATTATATATTTTCCTAGTTCCTGATGAGTTTCATTCTGTCCATAAATTGTAAACATATTTTTAATGGGCAAATAAGATCATTTTATCAGCATGGATATACTGTATCTTGTGCCTGCAACTCTAACACAACATTTTGTAACACCTGCTTATATTTGGAGTTGCACTCTGAGGCTAGAATTCAATCCAATAATGGTATGCCTTTAAGTAACAGTAATAGTTAAATTTGATATCAGCTATAAGATTACATTTAAACATGGTATCTGTTACAAAAAAACTATAATTTGAAAATGAGATGTTTAGACCATGGTTATTTATAGCTGAAAGCAAACTCAACTTATCACCATGGGAAACGGCTTTGTTTAATTTACTGCCAATAAGACTGGTTTATTTGGTGGATTAATAATAAGTAAACAAAGAATAGTTTAATCTCAGTAGCATGAAACATAAATATTCAGAAGTTCTAAAGTTTGTTTAATATCTTAACAAAAGTGTGACATATTCCTAAAATATCCTACATGTTTCCAGTCATACGATCACTAACCAAGTACTTTTACAGATAGAAAAGACCTTATATAAATGTCTTACTTTTCATCAAAGGGGAAAAATATAAGAGATCTTTCCCTCTATTTTAAAAACCCACCTCACTCTAAAATTTCTGAGAATTCAAACTCTTACATTGTATCTTCAGGCAGCTGTGAAAATAAAATTATTCTGACTGCATTTAAATTCCTTCTTGCCACCACATAAATATACATGCCAAAATATACAAGATTAAAAGAAAAATCCATTTATCAGCACCAGAGCTACACACAAAACAATCCCAGCCCTCCCACTTCTGTGGAAGCCGTAACAACATGCAGGTACACCTCCACTTAGACTCGCTTTTCTGTCTGCTGGCCCTTTGCTGTGCCAAAATCTGTGTAATCAGAGAACTGCTCTTACAGTAAATAGCCACAGCACAAGGTAAGTGTGGAAATAGATTCTAAATCACTTGAAACGTTTTGGGCACAGCTGGCAGAACACCTGTTGGAAATGGATGAGTGATATTTGAAACATAAAACAATAGAAGCCGAGGATGGTTCACACAACTTTGCTGCACATTTTTCAGCATCAACAATTTTAAGTTTATTGAAAGCATTTGATGAAAAAGCAACAAACTAGAATTAGATTAGCGTTTTGTTTTTCTTCTTGATAACACAAAGCAACCCATTGAAAAGAAGCTCCCAACACTGAATGGTTACCGACTCAACAATCTCACAGATATGTGGAAAGGGTCTATAAAAATGCTAACTTTTCTGTCTCTTGTTTATGTTGTTCATATCATCTACTAACTTTCATAATTTTTATGTTAAAAACTGTCTAAATATATTTGACAAATAAATATAGAAAATACATATAGAGAAAATGATTAATTTTATGTTTACTGTTTTGAACTACAAAATGTTTCCTCATTTAAAATAAGTAACCAGTTTTTCTTCTCTTTTATCACCAACAGAAAAGGCAGGGTGGGTTCAAGTTTTACAACTAAAATATAAAAGTTACATAAAGAAAGAACCTAGTTGAATTTCATAGGGTTTATCACCAAACAAACAAACAAAAACAATATGGTTTCATCATTAAAAATCCCAACTTTCAAATGGAGTATCTGGCTTTCTCACTTTGAGAACTAACTCATTTCTAACCACTCAATAAGCACTTACTGCATTGTTATAACACTCCTACACCATGTACCTCAATATTCAGAGCAATTTTTATGCATGGGATTGCAAAAACCAAAAACAGAGAAATCAGTTAAAAATCTTTGCCAAACACCAGTCATTCAAGGGTTATGAAAGTGAGAATGAACTTATAGGCGTGAATTGTAGAGACCGAAAGAGGATTAAATAACAGACCTTGTTAAGACAGTCAGTTCAGCATAAAGGAGAGGAAGAAAGTCAGTGTAGTTACAGAGACCTTAGTGCATAATTGACAATATGATTTTAAAAACATAAGAACAGAAAAACACTGAATTGAGTAATAATCTATCAATCTAGCAGCCTCATATGAAGGCAGCCTATATATACTGTACAACTAGGTAAATACCATTTCTTCACATGTTCAACAATTGTGATAAAGACAAAAAGGAATCTTTAGAAACTTAAAGCTCTGTTAAGACTACAGAAATTTACATCTGCAGAGACTACCGCACGGTGAAAATCCCAGAAGCAATATTGCAAAAGCCTGAAGTTTTAAGAAGTCAGATGGAAAAAATAACCAGATCCAGCATCTAATTGTACCTTGAACAATTCTTGTTCTGTTACTTCATAAATGTTTAATTTTTATATCATTATAATAATACCCTAAATGCATTAGTATTGTTGGCCCAGTTCCTAGATTAAAAAAAAAATAGTATCTGATTCAAGACAAATAGTACATGTTAGAGCATTGAACACACTAACTTGAATACTGTTGAAATTCATTCACCAGGTACTTTCATGAGGGTTGGCTTCATTTAATTGTGGCAAAGGTATCTTAAAATGACTTTTGCTTTAAAATATCTCAAACAAAACAAGACATTTTCCTAGACAATATCTAAAAAATGTTACACCAACCTATGAAAACCAAAAAATATAATAACTAACCCTAAAAACTATAAAAGAACTGCGAATTCTTTTTTTGTGATGACACCTCTATTTGATTGCTTCTATCAAGGAATTATGAAAAAACAAGAAATCTTTGCCTAAATATTAAGTGTTAGTTATCAGTTTCCTTTGGATCTGACATTAAATAACAAATTTTATGGATTCTACAAACTTGACAAAATCAAGCACAAACTCATCCTGCATCAGTCTAGGAAAATTTCCAAATGTGCAAGTACAATGGGCACTCAAACTTACTTCCAAGTTGTAATTTTAAAGTCTTCTTGACAACCTCATGATATCATAGACCACCATATTGTCAAGAACTATTAATTCAACATTGGAGACGCTAGTTACTACCCTGGCTTTATACCCATAGTATTGGCTTACTCCTTAATTACTGAAGCTGTGGAATTAATTCTAGAGCAAAGGAGCAATGTGGAGAAAATTTAAATTTGTAGTTGCAGTTCTTTTTGGCTACATACAGAATTCTCTTAAAAATTCCTCACTTTAAGAATCTGGTTCCATCATCAATTTCCTTAATCATCTGTTAAAAGTTGGTGACTCTCAATTTAGGATATCAGAGTCCTAAAAAATTTTTTACTTTTCTTTTTTTTTTTTAATTTATTTTATTTTTTTTGTATTTTTCCAAAGCTGGAAACGGGGAGAGACAGTCAGACAGACTCCCGCATACGCCCAACCGGGATCACCCGGCACGCCCACCAGGGGATGATGCTCTGCCCACCAGGGGGCGATGCTCTGCCCCTCCGGGGCGTCGCTCAATCGCAACCAGAGCCACTCCAGCGCCCGGGGCAGAGGCCAAGGAGCCATCCCCAACGCCCAGGCCATCTTTGCTCCAATGGAGCCTCGCTGTGGGAGGGGAAGAGAGAGACAGAGAGGAAGGAGAGGGGGAGGGGTGGAGAAGCAGATGGGCGCTTCTCCTGTGTGCCCTGGCCAGGAATCAAACCCGGGACCCCTGCACGCCAGGCCGACGCTCTACCACTGAGCCAACCAGCCAGGGCCAAATTTTTACTTTTCAAATGGCAGAGGGGACACAGCAATTGAAAGTTTAGATTATAGAATCAGATTGTCTGGGGTCTTGGACAAAGTTCAAAAACCTTTCTTTGCCCTCGTTTACTTTCCAAACAGGGTTGTCACAGAAATGGGGTATTGTGGAAATTATAATGTGCTTTTAAAGTGGGTTTGGCATGTGGTAAATGTAGCTATTAATCTCGTTATTTTCTGTGGTGTCACGGAGTCCACAGGACCTTGAAGCTACTATCTCCCTACACTTGAAAAGCTAGAACAAGTTCCAATCCTAAACTCCAAAGGTACTTTTAAAAATCTAAGTGATTCTGGACTGAGATGAAGTTTAAGTAGTAATTCCTATTTCTTCCATTATTACCTCTAAAAACTCTGGATACCATATACAAAACATACACAAGAAGACTGTGGAAAGTGCAAAGAAGATGACAGGCTTAGGACCTCAGGATCTGAGAGGATCGACAGTTATAAATTTCCTAAAATTTTATTCTACCTCACTAACCTAGATAGAGTCACCATTATCTTCAATACACTCAGAGAACTAAATGTAAATGAGAAATACATAGTTGCATACTGTGACTTTAAGTCTCAGCCTCTGTAGACTTAATTACTTGCTCTGCTGTGAACCTCCTGCTCATTCCAACTGGTTTTCTATTTTTTGACCTCCGTAAGAAGATGGTTTCCCATCCATCAGGCAGTAATACCCAACTCAATTTAAACCATTCTCACTGTTCACCTGCAAACTAACGAATCTGGCTTGCTTGCTTTGTTTAAATTTCTGATTTTCTCTTCATTTACTCCACAGGCGTAAACAGTGTTCTAGTTATAATATCTTGGATCCCAATAACTACTGTTTACAACTACTGTTTCAAACCCAGCCAAAGAGCAGTCTTACCTCACTGTCACTGTACGATTCTTCCAACTGCCATCATTCTACTTCTAACTCGGGCATCTGCATTTAAGACTTAATTATTCAGTGCAGATTTCACTGTATATGGAATAATATCTTTCCAAAACATACTCAGAACCCACTTCAATTGTTATCCTTTGTTTTAATTTCTATTTGATTTTCGGTTGCTTAGAAATAAGAATGGTCAACATTTGTCCTTATACTAAGCCTATATAAACTAAGACTTACTAAGCTACACTCCCTCACTATTGCATGAGTTCTTATCTAGTTCATGAAGCTTGTCTCATACTTAATTAAACCTGACCTCTGCTTTTCCCCCACCCACTGTGTGTAGGTATGTGCCTATCTGTATGAGTGCATGTGTACATACAGCTACTACTAACCTTTTAAAATATAAATGATTCATCTGTATACCATGATTTATCTCATGTTCGCTAATTATTTCATGAGCTTAAGTCTTGTCCACCAAATAAAATCACAACCTTATTGAAATTTTCCTTTCCCTATAAACATCACAGTGCTAAACACAAAGCAGGTTACTCAGTCAACAAATGGCAATTGGATCCCTCTGTCTCCAGCCCTCTGCACATTATTACTAGATGTGCAGAGGGTGGAGACAGAGGGGAAAACAGAAAGCAGTGTCTATCCATAAGGGTTTACAGATCACTAGAAAGCCATGGAAACACTTTAAGGTGTGTACAGAGAATCAAATCAGAGACGTATTCAATGTTTTTGGAAGGAGAGGAAGGAAATACCTACTTCTGTTAGGGAAAGAATTACAGATAAAAAATATTTTCATTAAATAGAATCATGAATGATAAATAAAAATCAGCCAGGTAAACAAGAGATAGGAATGGCATTCAAGAAACAGGGAACAGAAAGTACAGAACCATGAATGAAAGAGCAAGCAGGTGAACCGAGAAACTATAGAAAAGTCACAGACTATGAATACAAGTGTAGAAAAGGTAGTGACAAATGACAAGACTAGAATGGTAGGCAGGGATCTGATGATGAGGAAGGGCCCTCTATGCTATAGGACGTAATCCTGGAGGCACTGAAGGTCACTTAAGATAAAATAGTAGGATCAGACCTTCCTTCCACTGACAAAACGGTAGACAGTTTAGAAAGGGGCAAAATTTGAAAGATGTTAGGAAGCTGTTTTTGAGTATTACTGAGAAATAATGAAGATCTGAGTTAAGAGATGCAAGGAATGGAAACATGATAATTAAAGTACAGATATACATGAACACAATTAAACTGAGTGAGTAGAGAGAAGAGCCAAAGAAAGTACTCCGAGCAATGTCAACATTGAACATGAATCATTACTGGAAGTCAAATCCATTCTTAGTTTGGGAATAAATTAAATAATTTCTTCTATCTTTAAAACTGCAGTTTCCAATGCTAAACAAGAAGAAACAGGTCAAGAATAATATGTTAAAGCTTAAATTGAAAACTGTTTATCTATCTACTGATCTTAGACTGTCTTTCAAACACTAAGTGTTCCAGGTAGTAGAATTCCATCTTCCCTTCCCAGCCCTAACCTGTCAAAGTGAAGGGCTGCATACATTCCGGTTCTTTAGGTTTTCCTTTGAAAATGGGTACACATAAAATTCACTTGAAGGAATTAAATAAAGTCTATGATCACTCTTTTCATTTGGCCTCAATGTCATTTGATTTCTTGCCTTCACTAGTACGGCCCCCATCACACACCTCCCCCCTCCCCAAGGAATTCAAATAATTGTGTTAACACCATAACTAAGTTTTATGTGACATGGTTAGACATATGGTGAATTGGCTCAATATAAGTTGACACACAAAATCATCTTATGGTTTTTCCCTTAATATCAATGATTTGATTTCTCTAAGGTGTTCTGACTTGATTTAGAATACCAACCAGATACAAACGCCGCTGATATCTGTAGCAGAAAAGGCTCTTGATGACTCACACAAGGCACATCCACTTCAGGTACATTCACTCCTTTGGCCACAGAGAAACCTATAAAATAAGAGAAATAATAAATGACTACAAAAATATTCCATGTGAAGCTCACATTACATTTTAACAAAGACAAACAAACAAACAAAAATGCCGATGAAACCTAAATCTTTCACTCCACTATTGCAGGCAACGTAACTTTACAAAGAAAGGCAATTTCCTTTTAAATAATAAGCCAATACTTGTTTAATTTGTTCATCCTGCTAATATCCTCTGAGCACCTTTTGTGCTCATACCTTTTGTGCTCATACCTTTTGTGTTCATACATTTTGTCAATACAGAGGAGTATATGAAATCTTGCATACGCCCTCGGGTGAAACGACTGCCAATAACTGAATGAGAACAGTACCTACCCAAAGGTTAATGTCTCATTCTTTAGTTCTCAGTTTTAATATGGCCTTCCTGAAAGCTATTCACTAAATACTGTGGCTAATATAACATCTCACACACACTCCAGTCACTCTCTACCCCTTTACGCTGTTTCATTGTGTGCATAACAATCAGCCATGTCTTGAGTTAGTTATTCTTACTTTTTGTATCTACAATAGTCCCCACTTATCCACAGAGGATATGTTCTGAGACCCTGCCAGTGGATGCCAAAGTGTGTATAAATGTGTATGTGTGTGTATGTATGTATGTATGTATAAATATGTATATATATATAAAATATATATAATACTATCTTTCTTCTATACAAACATACCGATGAAAAAATTTAATTTATAAATTAGGCAAAATCAAGAGATTAAAAATAACAAATAAGAAAATAGAACAATTATAGCAGTATGCCAGAATAAAAGTTACATAAATGTGGTCTCTCTTTGATAAGTGAGATGGCTCTCTAGCGATGCATTGGTGGGTAGTGTATACAGTGTGAATACTCTGGACAAAGGGGTGATTCACATCCCAGGAAGGACACAGCGGGACAGCAAGATATTTCATCATGATACTCAGAATAGCACACAATTTAAAAGAATAAGTTATTTATTTCTGAAATTTTCCATTTAATATTGTTAGACAGCTGTTGACTGCAGATAACTGAAATCATGGACAGCGAAACCTCGACTAAGGGGCAACCACTATACTTTGTGTGACGTCCAGTATTGGACTAGATGCCTGAGCAGAGCTGGGAACCACAGTCTTGCTCACCCTTTAGCAGCAGAGCCTAGAAGAGGGCCTGCCACAGGCTCAGCAGCTATTTGGTGGTCTAATGCATGCTTGCAAATGCACAAATAATAAAATATCAAAACTCTGTTCTAAATAAAAGCCTAACAGGAAAGCATTTATTTGGTACCGCTCTGTGAGTTCACAAGATCCAGACAGATGCTTAACCCATACATCGACAAATCAACGTGAACAGATTTACTCAATTCAGGTTCTATTCAGTGCCATGAATTCAGCGGCAGTCAAATGTTAACTGCCCTTGAAGTATATTTCAACTGTCTCCAAAATGAAAGAGAAGGGAGAAAAGGAATACAAGAGGAAATAAAACTAATCTTCTTACTGAAAGAAAGATGAATACCACAGTCAGGAATTTATAAGGCAAACACTTTTTGAAATGTCATTCAAACTTCAAATTCCTATTTTTTTCGTAAGAGTTACTATGCTTATGAGAACATATTATATTAGAACAGGTAGTATAGAAACTGTGGTATTCTATATAATTAGGCTCTTCTGGAGGTCAGCTGCACATTTGGATCAAATAATGTGAGGGTTTTGTTTAGCACAGCTATAAAATGTAAAAGAAAAAAACAAACAAAAAGGCACTCAGAATCTTGCAGTATCGTACTTTTAAAACATGTAATGGAATAAAGTTCCATTTTCAAAATCTATTTTCTTAAAGAGCCCAGTATTAATTGCATGTTGATATATAAAGCACACAAAGTTGCATTTCTCCACTTTGGATACCAGACTCTCAGTTCCTTAAGTATAGCCCATTGTACGAAATTCCCAGGTCAGGGGTGCAGTAGACAAATTAATTAGTCTATTAAGTCTCAGTCGTATCCTGGCACTGATGTTTAGGTTAGCACCTTCAGCAACAAGTTTCTAATGCTTAACTATGCTGCCATTTGTTCCTCAGAGAAATTAGAAATGAAAGGAAAAAAAGAAAACATGGCTGGGAAAAGTTCCCACTGACCTAAAGGCTGAGACATGCACGTGAGTCAGGGTGAGATTGGTGTATTCATAAAAAAAAAAAAAAAAAAGGAGAAAAACTCCAGTTGATTAGTTCTCACTATTTTAAGTGATTAGGAGAAAAATAAGTGGTTTCATATCTAAGGGAAATTTAAATAGCATTTAACACTCCACAAAATGAACCTAAAAAAAGATGATAATTTGCTATGACTTAGCACTAAAGAGAAACCGATGATCTCATATAACGAATCTCTGAAGCACTTCATGGGAAGATTAAACATGGCTGGCTAAGTATCTGTGGATGCTACAAATGACTGAGATGAACCAAATCACATATTTGAAAAAACTAAGACATGTGAGAATGTGTGCACATGCACACACTCGCACATACTAGCCCCCACAAAAATCCACACGGAAGGAAAGAAGAGGAGGAGAGAGAGAGAAGGGGAGGGGGAGGGAGAACTATGGCTTATTTTTTGTCTTATAGCCATTAGCAACCTCAGGGTGTTCCTAAAATAACCACACACCATATATAGTTCAAAATTTAATGAAAGCAAAATTTCTTGATTATCATACAAGACAAGAGAACGCCTATGCACTGGGTACAAACTTTCTTTTCTCTTAATTTTTTTGTTATCTTTTGTTAAGTGGAGTCCTGGTACAGTGAGATGTTTTTATAGCATCAATGACCCAAAAGAGTATAAGAGATTAGGTAAACTCTAAAAACTGTTTGCTGCATAAGGACTGGATATTGAGATTATCTCAAGAACAGTAATGAGAAATGAATAACTCGGTGTAAAATGACATTATTTGTCATAACAAATATCTGTTATATATTAGGCAATCACCTTACATTACAACCTTAATACACCCACACTAAAGTGATGTTAAAGTCCAAGCCATTTAAACTCCATCCAGAAAGCAGGATTACTGAGAAGGTGACTAGAGTAATTATGTCTTACATTTTCTCCTGATAACCTTGTTGTATGGGCCCTATAAAAGCTTAAGTTCATCTAATAGTCTCCAAACACAGTGCCATTAAATTGAGAATTATTAAAAAATAATTGCATTTACTGGACTTTTTCCTCAGGAAATAATACAATATAGAGAAATAGAAAAGAACTAGAGAGGTGAAAAGATAATAATTTAATATTATTTATCATAGCAAAAAAAACCTAAAACAATGTTAATAAGGAGCCAGTTAAATCATATCATAGAATATTAAGAGGTTATTAAATGTCATGCTTAAATCCTTACAATATGGCAAGCACAAAATGAAGAATTGTTAAATAAATGAACTAAAGTGCAGTTTATAAGATTATATGCATATTTGATTAAAATTTCAATAAAATATTCACAGGACATAAAAATGTACTACGTATATTTTGAATATAATATATACACTCATACCAAAAAATTTTAAAAAGCACTAAAATATGCACAGAGGTTACCTTAGGGTAGTAGAACTAAACACAAATCTAATTATAAACACATACTGCTTTTACAATTAGAAATGAAGCTACTGTAGCTATAATAGCACTTTGAGTCCAGTGATGCTCCCTGTACAAGCCTCAGTGAGAAAAAGGATGAGTCAGAAACTTCTGAATGACATTCTCAACTACTGGCTCAGACCCCCAACTCTAACCACATTTAGCAAATTTGATAACCACCTATACTATCTTTGTACCAGGTATGATTAATTCCTATTCTTAACATGTGCATTAATAAAATATCTACTTATCTGAGAGATGTGTTACCTAAATACACAATATTTCTTTATCTGTGATCCTGTAATATTTTTCCTGAGGCCAAAATGTGTGTGTGTGCATGTGTGTATTTGACAAACACATCTATTGATGATCAACTGCCCTAAACCTTTTTCACAAATGACATTGGATGTTTTACCATCTCTGCTGCAAAGAATCCCATTGTTCTAATTGACAGTTATAATTATCCCCCCAAAATAGCATTTTAAAAGTGATATTTTTTAAATAGCATTTGAATCAACTTTGCCAATTTTTTACCTGTTTAAAAAGATCACTTACTCCTCCAGATTCTGCTTCTAAAACACAAATTATTTTACAGGCAAAGTCCATTCCAACCTATCCCTTATAGACATTTTTTTTTACCATCGTCCGTGTCCCTTCTAAGTACCTCTACACACAGTTTTCTTTCCATCACTATAAAATTAAAACAAACAGCACTTCCTTGTGCTCTACTTGTGTGGTTGCTATGGTAGAGATCTGGATTTTACACCTAAGATAATCCCATTTGGGATGAGCGAGAAGTACAGGACCAAAAGAATGAAATATAGTCAGCACCTCTCAACATTTACTTTTCCCTTGGAGAAGCCTTTGTCAAAATCTAGAAAAGTCTGACCTGACCCTCCAGTTTCCTGGTATGAAAGTACTTAGCATTATGATGTGAACACCATGACATTGGCAAAATCCACAACCCTTTTCTTGGTTCTTAAAAAGCATTAAACTTCTGTTTCTCACCATTTCCCAAATTTCCACCTCCCAATCCCCTCCCCACCACAGGGCTAGTCAGGCCCTGATCCAAAGGTTCTAATACCATGTGGTAACCGAAAATCTTTGTTGGAAAACAAGTGAGATAGGACACCTTTTTTGCCTTGTACTTTTCACTGCACAGCTCTCCCTCAATGTCCTGGAGGGTGTCACTGTAGGTGACGCATGGAAAGAGTAGTTAGTGAAAGAAATGGACATCTTCTATTCTCATGGGTTTCCCTGATTGTCAACAAGATGAATTCTTTGATTTTTTTTTTTTTTGTATTTTTCTGAAGCTGGAAACAGGGAGAGACAGTCAGATAGACTCCCGCATGCGCCCGACCGGGATCCACCCGGCACGCCCACCAGGGGGCGACGCTCTGCCCACCAGGGGGCGATGCTCTGCCCCTCCGGGGCGTCGCTCTGCCGAGACCAGAGCCACTCTAGCGCCTGGGGCAGAGGCCAAGGAGTCATCCCCAGTGCCTGGGCCACCTTTGCTCCAATGGAGCCTTGGCTGCGGGAGGAGAAGAGAGAGACAGAGAGGAAGGAGGGGGGTAGGGTGGAGAAGCAGATGGGCGCTTCTCCTATGTGCCCTGGCCGGGAATCGAACCCGGGTCCCCCGCACGCCAGGCTGACACTCTACCGCTGAGCCAACCGGCCAGGGCCGAGTTCTTTGAATTTTTGCACCAAGTGAACCAATGGCTTCCAAAGTATTTTCAAAGGCTTTCCCCCCTCTTAAATAATAATCCTCTTCTAAAAACCCCAACAGATAACACAAAACCAGCTAAACTGATTGAAGAGGGGAAGTTGCAAGGAAGGGCTTCACCAGCAGCATGCACATCTACTCCTTAGCTTCCTCACCAGGCTCCCTAAGCATTCCTCAGAATTCTAGGGCTCCAGGGCCATGATTTGAAAACCAAATAAAGAGATCCTGCCTTTGGAATCAAAGAGTTAATATCCACAGTGTTGACTATTCTAAGCAATATAAAAGCCATGACACAATCATTTATAACTTTAAAAAACAGAAGGGTTTGCTAATATTTTTTTCAACAAAAGTTTGCTCTGTTATTAAATGAGGAAAATCATGTCACAATGGCATTTTTAAGCCTGGGAGTTCATCAAACAGGCCCAAGTTTTTAAAAATGCATTATGTCCTCTTAAATTGTCTTTGACAGAGGAAAAAAAAGCACTGTATTTCTTGTAATTAGTGGATTAATTATAAAGCACAGAGTCAGAGGCCAGATCATGTGAAATTTTATTAGGGAAAAGAAATTGGTATAGTAGTTTCTAAAATGAAAAGAAAAATTAGCAATGTTCAACATGCCTCTTAGCTAGCCAAATAAATGTCCAGAAATTTAATATACCCTGCCTCACATTTGTTGAGTTCTCCTAAAACTGACAAAACAAAAGACAGATAAATTTTTAAAGAGGTAATAAAAGTTTTTTAAAGTATTCCGAATAGCTTAAGTGTTACAATAAAGCCTCATTTCAAAGAGACACAGTTGAATGCCTTGAACATTTCTGTGTCTTTTTATTATTATATATCCTCAAGAGACAGTCTCTTGAGATATTGGCATTTAATGACTTCCTACTTGAAAAAAATGAGTTTTAATAGCTTATAGCAATGGTTTTCAACCTTTTTATACTTGGGCACTGGTGACCTACCTGGATAGAAATGCAAACACAACGAATAAAGTTTCATCTCACTGTGCATGACAGTGCAACAAAGTACAGGCGGGCTCTTGATTGCTGAAGTCCACATGTACAATAACACTGAATACTGCATAAGTTTGTCTGAATGCTTTTTGTCTATTGTACATGATTTGTAAATGCTCTGCACAGTGAAAAAGGCTGTTTGGATGAACCTACCAGTTCCAAATGTATTTACGACAATCTCAATAGTATTTTCATTGATGATGCAAGCTAGTAAGTGTCAATCACCTTGAGCATAAGCATATTCGACTACGATCATTGGGTCTATAATGTTCATACAGCATGGGGCTGTTAACTCTTTCGCAGAACAGCACAAAAATTCTGGCGGACTGGCTCTAGTCTATGGACCAGCAGTTGAAAAACAATGGCTTATACCACACTCTGCCATAATTGTTTGTTGATGGCTTTTTCAAATTATTTGGACTTCTAAATCTCACTAGGAATAATGTACTTCAGAATAGAATGTAGGTTTTATGGAGTTTAGTTTGGTTACTTATTAAATTACTTAGGATTCCTATCATACACTTACTAGGCTTATGTTAAATACTTACAAGTATTAAGTATATATGAAAAAACACTGCAGTCCATATCCATAATTACTAAAAGTGTAACAAACATATTATTGCAATACACTTAGAGTTCAACACAGTGTGCCACAGAAGTATAAAGAAGGGACAGAGAGGCCACCTGGAATAGCAGGGACCAGGGCAGATCGGAACTACAGTGGAAGCTTCAGCTAGGTTCTGAAGACCATTGGGAGCTAATCACAGAACATATGATAAAATACAAGATCCAAAGATTTAATCAGTACTATATATTCAAGAGTCTCATCTGCCATAATGAGGATTTTGTATATTCTGAGGAACCATTTAAAAATGAGTTTTAATAAAGTCACTTTAACAAATAAATACTAGAATTGGAGGAGCAAAACTGGCTTCAGGGAGAACAGTTAAGAGACACTCACAGTGATTCAAGGTAAGAAATGATGGAGTCCTAAATTAAGGATATAGAAATCAAAATAGAGAATGGAGGCCATACTTGAGAAGTATTAGGGCCTGACCAGGTGGTGGCACAACAGATAGAGCATCAGACTGGGACGCAGAGGACCCAGGTTCAAAACCCCAAGGTATTCAGCTTGAGTACGGGCTCATTCGGCTCAAGCACAGGCTCACCAGCTTGAGTGCAGGACCACTGGCTTGAGAGTGGGATCGTAGACATGACCCCATGGTTGCTGGCTTGAGCTCAAAGGTCGCTGGCTTGAACCCAAGGTCACTGGCTTGAGCAAGGGGTTACTTGGTCTGCTGTCACCACCTCCCTCCCCCAGGTCAAGGCACATATAAGAAAGCAATTAATGAACAACGAAGGTGACACAACAAAGAATTGATGCTTCTCATCTCTCTCCCTTCCTGCCTGTCTGTCCCTATCTGTCCCTCTCTCTGTTCCTCTCTCTGTCTCTGTCTCTCTTGCTTAAAAAAAAAAAAAAGGTAGTATTAGGGAAATAAAGCAGGAACGTTTTAAAAACTTGAGTTGAGGAGACAGACAACAGTCGAGATATCATAGACAATACCTAGCTTTCTGCTTTTGGCAACAGGGAGAAAAAACAGTGCAGTTTACTAACACAGAAGACACAGGAAGAAAGGGGGAAGGGGACGAGAAAGATGACTTTAGTTTGGGACATGGTAGATGTCAAACTTGAAGCTCCTGTTGACAGTCCAAGTGAAAATATATAGGAATCGTACAAGAGGGTCTACTCTGTGGGGGAGAGACCAGTTCTGGAATGAAATGAGAGCCAACAGCATTTAGCACTGATGAGTGAAGTGAAGAAAGTAGACTCATGAGCCAGGAGAAGGCCAGGGAAGCAAGCCTCAGACTGAACTCGAGAGCACCAGCCAGAGGCAGAGGAAGTGTAGAGACCTGCAAAGGCAACACAGAAGCATCGGCAGGTGGCTCAGTGTGTGAGGAGAGAACAGAGAACAGATCTGAGAAGGGAACACGTAAGTGTCAAATGATCCTAAAATACAGCAGAAGGACTAAAAACAGGCCAATATATTTTGCAGCAAAAGAGGTTATTCATGAGCTTTGCAAAACAGTTTCAGCAAACAGTTAACAAAAGTGATACAAAAGTTATTGAGGAGCAAATATGATATGAGAACATCAGAAAACAGTTCTAGTATAACTCCTGGCACATATCAAACATTTCAACTACTTGCTTTTTAAATTAATCAGGTTGACATTGGTTAATAAAATTATATAGGTTTCAAGCACACAATTCTATAGTACATCATCTGTATATTGCATTGCATATTCACCACCCAAAACTTCAGTGGGAAGGGAAGTGCTCTGGGACACCACACTTAATGATTTTTTAAACCATTATCTTAGCCAAGTTTGGCTGGTTTTAAGTGTATGTATTATGAAAATTAGTTAATGAATTATGTCTCAAATAATATCATTTTTTAAAGAATCTTAAGAGAATCAATTAAATCACTTTAGTCCTATCTAAAACATTTGGAAAATATGTCAAGTTTAAAACTTTTAAATGCTAATATAACATCAACTTAATTCAGAGGTCCCCAAACTTTTTACACAGGGGGCCAGTTCACTGTCCCTCAGACCGTTGGAGAGCCGCCACATACAGTGCTCCTCTCACTGACCACCAATGAAAGAGTTGCCCCTTCCGGGAGTGTGGCGGGGGGCCAGATAAATCGCCTCAGGGGGCCACATGCGGCCCGCGGGCCATAGTTTGGGGACACCTGCCTAAGTCATGCCATAGATTTTTGTGTTGTCCCAGAAGTATCAATCAGAAACTAGATGAGATCTCAACTCTGAACTGGTTTTAGTTTACCAAGATTAAAATGTAACTGGTCTGCAATCATGCACAATAATAGAGGTTTTTGCATATAAACTCTAAATCTAAGAAATTTACAAAAGATTTTCATATATCAATGAGGAAGACTTATAGATACGGACATTTAAAAACACAAACACATTCAATCACCAGGTAAGACATTTTCCTTCTAGAACGATGGGGAAAAAGCACATGTGAATCCTATTTTACCTACTTCCTATGTTTTCTCTCCACAAACAGCTTCTTCTTTTGACCCCTCAATATTGTTAATAAAATAACCAACATTCCAGAAGCAGACAGCCTCCAAACTTTGGAGATTTTCTTAACGCCAGTCTCCCTGATCTTCTATGTCTAAATAATTGCCAAATACAATGGATTCCACACACTCAGTGTGCCAGAAATGTCTCTTTCTTTCCATTACTTCTTCCGCGATGCAGTTGGGCCCTTTACTCTTTCAGCCACTTCCGAATGCATTCCAGTTCTTCCCAAGCAGTTTCAACTGCTCTCCATAAAGTCCAGTTCCAAGTTAGTGCTTTTCAAGCCTTGAGTGATTCCCCTCTGCCTAGCAAAGTACGCAAACACTCCTTGACCTGGCATTTAAGACACAATTACATGCCAGTTTGCTTCACGAACAACCTATTTAAGCCTTAATGATCTGAAACTCCCAGTCTTGACGCATGTCATTTCTCCCAATTGAGTGCTCTCCCGACCCCCATCTCCTTTCACCAAAAAGGCTATTTAACACCTCAATAATAATCTCAAACATTGGTTCCTTCATAATGATTTTTTTCCCCACCTGCCTCCAGCCCCATCCTTCCATGAGCTCTCAGAGGATGCTTGTGTCTGTTTACATCCTACATATGTCTTCAGTATTATTTTTACTTTTGTTTTCTGTCACCAGTAATCAATCCATTGGCTCCATGTGGGCAGGAAATGTGCCATAGGTATTTCTCATTTCAAGGCGCCTAATGATCTGATCATAGTTACACTGTCAGTACTTGGTGATTTTAATAGAAAATGTTAACATATTAATACAGACTTGGAGGAAAATCAATTCATCAGTGACCCACAAAAAGTGAATGAACTGCTCTCTGCATTAGAGCTTTTTCTTCTCCTTTCTTGTGAATTAAGCCCATGGTTCATGACGGTGTGTTCAAGTTGTGTCTGATTTTACCCGTTATTGTCAGTGAAGGATAGGAACTTGGAATGAATAGATTACATACAAATAACTTTCAAGTAGAGAAAGTAAATATTAAACCAATTTTTAGACAGGAAATGTCTTTTTTAAAGTAATTCTTATTATTGTACCATAGGAAAAATACCCTTTTAACAAGTATCAAATATATTAAAATGCTTTATATTAAACAGATTTTTAAAAAGCCAACACATAAGTTAATTTAAGTTTATCTCTTTTCTAAATTTTATCTACTAGGTTTTCACCTTAAGAACACAATTAAAAGGTACTATTTTAAACTATTTTTAAACTGCAGAAAGCAAGTGTAGCCATCTCACACACACACACACACACACACACTCACACGCATACAAACTATAAATCAATATAACACTATAAGATTCAATGAAAATAGTGACAGCTTTAAGAAATGCAACCCAATGTATAGCCAAATAACTCATGAAACTCAGCATGCATTGCTGACTTTGGACATGATCACCAAATTTAACAAGGTGTTCCTGAGAGAAACAAAATAAGACAGGTCCCCGGAGCATCCATTCAAAATGGCAGATGCATCTGAACTCCAGGGCAAACTCCTCTAGGCCAATATTATGGTTGGCCTTAAATTAAAAGTGTAAAGTTTAAACATTTTTAATTTAAGTAATACTTTAGAGCATAGGGAACCTCTTTGTTAAAGACTAGTTAGCAAGCATAACAGAAAAAAATGAAGAAATATAAGACATAAATATGATCATGTAGTTTTTCTTTATAGATAAGACTGAGAAAAGTCTGATGAAAAATTTGCAAAATCTGTAAAAATACATATGTTTATTAGAAAAAATTTAAATGTCCTGCAGTGCAATCCAGAGGAGCACAGCTATTTTTAATAAATACTATTTCACAAAGTCATTCATCATTGAGTCACACATAGAAAAGCTGTCATTTTCAAAAAGAAAAAGAAATTTGTGCCTTGCAGGTAATCTTTGTTACATGAAATTAGATTGCTGTAAATTACCATTCACTGAATTCTTGTAAACCCCTGAATGCTGCCTGTCACCATTTGCACAATCTAATAAAAGTTATTTTCCACCAACACCTCCCGACCACCACCATCACCACACATTCAGCTTTAAAAATCTGCTTCGTTCCTTAGTTTATCCTTTTAAATAGGTGGTTAAAGTCCTTATGAATTTCCAAACTCTCATTAAAATTCCCCCAATACGATGTTCAAGTTTCGAAGCACTTCTGTACTTTTCTTTACAGGTGAATTTGACATGGACTTAGAATACATTGAAGGCATCTGCTTTGAGTTATTGTTCTCATATTAGGGGAAAGATTTGTGCTGATATGTGAAACTATTCTCAAATAATTATTTTAACTACTGACAACATTTAAGATATAGCTAGCAAAGTTTAGGAAGCCAGCATGTTATTTAAAAACAGCAAAATTAATTGACTTCAATTGGGACAGACTACTTATCATTGGCATCATTAATCTTAGCTTCCCTGTATTTATAGAATAAAAAAAATTGATCATAGATTACAAAGCTGATTAAAAGTACACTGCTCACAAAAATTAGAGAATCAGGGAACATGCAGATACTCCAGTACTTTCAGCCTTTTGTATAGTGCATTTTCACCAATGAAATAAAAGTTGGTTTTGCATCTCATGTGTATAATCAACTTTCTTTGACTTGTTTGTTTTTCTGATGTTCTTGCTTAATAAAAAAATCAGTTTTTTCATCACTTCATATTCATTTTGAAATATCCCTTAATTTTTGTGAGCGATATATATGACATTATTGCTATTCTATGTATAGTATCAGAGAAATCCATGTTATGAGAGTCTTTCTAAATAGAAAGAGAGAGGTCAACAAATTTCTGATCTAACAGATATGAGCTCCACTTCTTGTAAGCAGAGAGAAAAAGTAATCCAACATATATTTTGTATAGTCCAATACAAACTCTTTATTTAATAGATGAGGAAACTAAGGTGCAAACAGACAGGAGATTTTACTTCTAGGAAATTAAACTAAATTAGTAAGGTCCAGGCAAAAGTACCAAAGGCTTTGATGTATCAAGCAAAATTCATTCATTGGTAATGATTTATTCAAACTACCTTACACATAAAAGAGACTTATTCGTTCCCATGGCTGCAAAGTTATGAAGTAGTATGAGCTTCAGGTAAGTCTTGAACCAGTGATTCAATGAAATAAACAAGGACTCAGTTCCATTATTATCATTTTAGCTCATTATACAACATAGGGGCCAGCAATTCTGGAGGCTAACTGGTCCCTTTGCTCAAGTTCACCAAGACATAAAGCACTGTTGTTCTAAAATGTCGATCAAAGCCTTGTATTCATTCACATTACTGAATTGGCTTAGGTCACATACCCACCCTGCATATCTCAGTATACCAGAGGGATGAAATACACTAACTGTCTTGATCAAAATGGCAGGAGGTTAAGTCAGTTTCCTTTAAAATTCACAGATACTCAGAAGAAAACAGTGGGCTGTTGAAGAGAAGTTGGAATATAAATGGTGGGGAGACAATCAAATAGTCTACCCTACCAGTTAAATTTGGAACAGATTCTGGTGCTATATCTGAAGACTTTTTACCTCTGCCATTTTTTTTATAGTCCCTGTTTTAAGGGATTTTGTAATATTGAGAAACATAGTAAGTCTTTTCTAGAAATATAAGAGCAAGAAGCCACTAGACAAATATTTCATCCGGTAGGATGATTTCAGTAATTCTAAATCTCCAACTTTACCTGCTTGTCCTAGCAAAAGTAAAGACAAGTAATTCAAGTGGCCAAACAGTAGTAACATGGACGTGTCAAGTAAATGTTTTAACTGCCTAATGACAGAGGGGAAAGAGAAACATTGTCAGAAGGAAGAGGAATTTCTTCCAAAAATGGAAGAGAATAGCACAGGGGTCAGGAACCTTTTTGGCTGAGAGAGCCATGAACGCCACATATTTTAAAATGTAATTCCATGAGAGCCATATAATGACCCGTGTATGTTACGCATTATCCAATAAATATTTGGTGTTGTCCCAGAGGACAGCTGTGATTGGTTCTAGCCACCCGCAACCATGAACATGAGCAGTAGGAAATGGTTTGTAATACATGAGAATGTTTTATATTTTGAAAATTATTTTTTTATTAAAGATTTGTCTGCGAGCTAAATGCAGCCATCAAAAGAGCTACATCTGGCTCGCGAGCCATAAGTTCCCGACCCCTGGAATAGCACATTCCCCAACACAGCATATGCAATTCAAGACATAACATCCTTAACTTGAATCCCATAATAACTAGAAACAACTGAGCATGGAAGGCAAATGACAACCACCACCACCTCCATTCCCCAACCAAAAGTAGGTTACTTGTTTTATTGAGCTCCACATATACATTTTCCTAATGTCTTTTCCAAGTATAAGCCAGACATTTAGAAGATCATAGTTGAGGAGATCTGGAACTCAAATTATCTTTGAACTGAATGATCATCTAATCCAGGGGTCCCCAAACTTTTTACACAGGGGGCCAGTTCACTGTCTTTCAGACCCGTTGGAGGGCCGGACTATAAAAAAAACTATGAACAAATCCCTATGCACACTACACATATCTTAATTTAAAGTAAAAAAACAAAACGGGAACAAATACAATATTTAAAATAAAGAACAAGTAAATTTAAATCAACAAGCTGACCAGTATTTCAATGGGAACTATGGGCCTGCTTTTGGCTAATGAGATGGTCAATGTCCGGTTCCATATTTGTCACTGCTAGCTATAACAAGTGATATGACGCGCTTCCAGAGCCGTGACACGTGCATTCCGCGTCACCGGAAGTAGTACTGTACGTGAGCGATGCTGCATTTTGCTTCCGCATCCTGTGCTCCTCTCACTGACCACCAATGAAAGAGGTGCCCCTTCCGGAAGTGCGGTGGGGCTGGATAAATGGCCTCAGGAGGCCACATGCGGCTTGCGGGCCGTATTTTGGGGACCCCTAATCTAATTTAATACATTTCAAACTGCCTAGGGATAGGAGCAAACAGAGCAAAGGAGGTTTCATAACCACTCCCTTCTCCCACCATCACATCTCCAAGAAGAATATGCCCAATTTTACTTATTCTACAAAAAATACTCTCTGCAAAAGACTTCATTTGAACAAAAAGGATTGTATCTGAAAGGACAGTTATTCAAACTTTTTTAAAACATTACTTTATTGTGCTAAAATACAACATATCTACCCTCTTGACAAATTTTAAGTGTACGTACAATACCGCACTGCAGACAACAGGCACTGTGTTGTACAGCAGATCTCTAGAGCTTGTTCATCTTACTTAAATGAAATGTCATGCCTATTCATTGGTAATTCACCATTTCTCACATTACCCAAACCCTGACAAACACCATTCCACTCTTAGAGTCTATGAATTTAACTATATAGATACCCCATATAATAATAAGATAAATCATACAGTTATCTTTCTCTGACTGGCTTATTTCACTTACAGCATAATGTCTTCAAGGCTCCTCATGTTATCACATTGTGCTGCATTTCCTTTTTTCTGAAGGGTGAATGGTATTCCACTGTATGTATATACCCCATTTTCTTATCCATTTATCTGTCAGTAAACATTTAGGTGTTTTCCATATCTTGGCTATTATGGATAGTTCTGCAATGAATATGGGCATGCTAATATCTTCTTGAGATACTGATTTCAGTTCTTTGAATAAATACCCAGAAATGGGATGATTATGGTAATTGTATATTTAATTTTTTTGAAAACCCTTCATACTATCTTTTATAGTGATTGCTTCGTTTTTGCATTCCCACCCATAGTGTACAGGGTTCCAATTTCCCTTACAATAGTTGTCTATTTTTTAATAACAGCCATCCTGACAGGTGTGAGATTATATTTCATTCTGCTTTTGATTTGCTTTCCCCCAATGACGAGTGAGAGCATTTTTTTTCTTTATCTGTTGGCCATTAGTATGTCTTCTTTGAAGAAATGTCATTTCAAGTTCTTAATCCATTTTTTAATCAGGTTATTCAAATTTTTGCTATTGAGTTATAGTAGTTTCTTATATATTCTGGATATTAATCCTTATCAGATGTTGTTTGCAAACATTTTCTTCCAGTCAATAGGTTTTACTTTTAATTACTTGTGTGTTTCCTTTGCTGTACAGAAAAAGCTTTCCAGTTTGATGAGTCCCACTTGTTTATTTTTTATTTTGCTGCCTGTGTTTTTTGTCATATCCATGAAATCATTGCCAAGATTAATGTCATGGAGATTTTCCCCTGTTTTCTTCTAGTAGTTCTACAGTTATAGTTTAAGTCTTTATACTATTTTTGAGTTGATTTTCATTAATTTTTGTGTACAATATAAGGGTCCAATTTCACTCTTTTGCATGTGGATATCTTATTTTGCCAACAGCTAAATTTATTATTTTTTGATCTGAGAAACTTATGTCCAGGAAGTTTCAATCATTTTCAGTATCTAATGTAAATGTCAGAATTGGACCCCAGAATCTGGTAATTCATTCAACAATTATTATGCATCTACTATTATTATGTACTTAGTGCAGTCTCTGTAAGCAAGACACTAATAACAAAAAAACCAACCAGAATATCGAAACAATCCCTTCAATTTCAGTATTTCCTTTTATAAACATAAAATTTCAGAGTATATAAGCCTGTTATATTGATATCCCCATTCTTCTTACTTTGTGGCTAATGAATAGCTTCTTAACTCTCAGTTTTCTCACTTGCAAAGAGAAATGACATAATTCTATCTCTAACAGATTAAAAGATAAAAAAAATATAAACTACATTTAGAACAAACAGAATATCTTATTAACTGATATTAATTGAGAATAACTCAAAACATTAATATGTATTTTATCACTGTGGTGGCCCAGTTTTGTTTTGTTTTCATTTTAAAACCATCACATCCATAAAAAAATGCACAGAAGAATACTCAATAAGCCTGACCAGGTAGTGGCACAGCAGATAGAGCATCAGACTGGGAATGCAGAGGACCCAGGTTCGAAACACCAAGGTCACCAGCTTGAGCGTGGGATCATAGACATAACCCCATGGTTACTAACTTGAGTCCAAGGGTCACTCTGCCTTGAAACTCAAGGTCACTGTCTTGAGCCCAAGGTTGCTGGCTTGAGCATGGTTCACTTGCTCTGCTGTGGCCCTTCTCCCCTGGTCAAGGCACATATGAGAATGCAATCAATGAACAACATCTCTCTCCCTTCTTGTCTGTCCCTATCTGTCCCTCTCTCTGACTCTGTCACCTTCAAAAAAAAAAGAATACTCAATAAAACAATTATAAAGCCAAGTGTCTGATGAAGAAAGACAAGCTATATAAAGGTGGATTAATTATATACAAGGATATCTTGCATGATTGTAAGCATCTTAGAGACCCACAGTGGAAAATGAGTCCACTGAAATAGCATTTTTGATGTGAGTTCTAGCTGAATGGGCACTAGAGGCTAACAACATGCTCTCTTTACCTTTTCAGAGGAAAAATAAAAGATGATAAAGCACACACAATTTTAAGCACATTATCCCAAGACTAAATGTTCACAGATAACCACGATGAGTTATCTCCCCTGAAAGAACACATAAAAATATTGAGTTAGTTGTAATTTTTTTACCACTTGGAAAACAATAATTGACCAGTGCCAAACTTTGAAATGTGTTCAAATTCACTATGGAGCTATTTGTGATTTGGTTTTCTCCCAAAAAATGTAATGAAGTGAGTATAGTCTGAAATAGGGGTCACTGCTTAAAATCAGTTAGTATTTGGCATGTTTTGTGTGCTGCTTATGCTCCTTGGCAACAACAGTCCAGCTAACCAGGATTTTTAGTGCTCTTTCTGGGTATATTTGACAACTCCTCACTCCCACAGTCCTTTAACATGGGCTTCCCCAGTCAGGGATACAGATCCCACACTGAGCCCATAAACCAATTAGTGGGAGGCCTTGGCATTGCATTCAAAGACCTTTAAAAACAGTCAGTGTAGCCGGCTGTGTGAAATTTGACGTGTGGGGAGCCCCCATAAAACTCTTTAATGGGAACTAGGGGGTTCTTCTGGAAAAAGTTGAGAAGTTAGGCCCTGCTGTATAATTAATGTCGTTATTTAATGACAGACAATAAGCATTTCAATAAAAATAATCAAGAAACAATAAAAAAAATTCTGGGACTTTGGCCAGGTGGCTTGGTGGCTAGAGCATCGTCTTGGTGTATCAAGATCACGAGTTCAATCCTGGGTCAGGTCACATACGAGAAGTGACCAATGAATGTACAACTAAGTGTTTCTCTCCCACACCCTACCCCTCATCTTCTCCCTCTCAAATCAATGGAAAAAGTAGAAAATAATTTAAAAACTTAAATCTGGGCAATAATTTACATATGTAAAAGAAGTTGAAATGCCTGCTCTTGTGTAAGGTAAAGTGGCTTTGTTTATTATTGCATTTAGCAGAATTCTTCAGAAGGCCTTTTAGTATAAGAAATCACAATTAACACCTTTTTTCTTCTTTTTTTCAATCCATCTACAATCTACTTTGGTTTTGTTTTTCTAATACCATTTATCTTTTTATTGAGGTGTAATGGACATATAACATTGTATTACTCTTACATGTATACCATTATAATTCGCTATATGTCTATATTGCAAAATGAATTAACATCCATCACCACATACAAACTTTTTTCTCTTGTGATGAGAAATATCATATTAAGGTGTGCTCTATAACCAGTGTTCAAATACACAATACAGTATTGTTAACTGTATTCACCATGTTGCTCACTACATCCCCAGGACTAACAGCAAGCAGACTGGTGATGCCAAAGGTGGATGAGTAAAAAGGGTATGGGTGGTTAAAAGATATAAACTTCTAGTTATAAGATAAATAAATTTACTGCATATAGTTTTAAATGACATATAAAATTGTGTTTGAAGAATCCTCTAACCGTAAGAGAGTGAAACTTGCAAAAACATACTTTTTTATTAAGTTTAAATTACTAATATTCACAAACAGCTAAAAGAATAATTTTTAATAATAAAGAATGTAATAGCACAATAACATCATTGTCCCCACTTTTATTCACCAGATATTCCAGAATAGAAAAGAATGATTAAAGTAGCTACTTATACAATAGCATGATCCTAATTACCACCTTGGGGTGACATTTTTATAAAATTAAAGTAGCATTTTTATTGGTAACTCCAGTTCTGTATCAAGAATGACTAGTTCATAAAGTTCACCCATAATATACAAAGGGCTCAGACTATGATAAAAGGAAAGTTCCCAAAATATAGAAAGAAGAACATCAGTTCCTTTTGGCCATGGGACAGTATGAGAAGGAAAGACAGATGATTTTCAAATTTAAGATCGTCTGACCTGAACTTTTTATGAGGGGAGAACAGGGAATGAGTAAAGAAGTGTCTCCGTCACAGTATACAAGTAGGTACAAGACACTCAGAGACCATCTGACTCAGGCTCACATCTCTGGCATTACCTTGGGAAGACCCCAGGCTTCTGAAACAATGTTTATTAAACTTCCAGTGAAGACCTATTAGTAGGTTACAAATCAATTTATCAGGTCACAGGTAACATTTTCAAAAATAAACTGGAATAATATAGAAAATATCGGGTTATATCTCAAGTAGCAAAGGTAAGTACTGGTTTGTAAAATTTTTGTTTCCATGTTATATTATAGTTTTTATTGAAGTTCAAAACATAACAGTAATTTTCCCAGAAGATGACCAACTCTCAGTTCAACTCCATACTCTACATGACATGGGAATACAAGGCAGCTTAGAAGAGGATTGGTAACACATACCTCAGGCAGTACTGCTTTCGCTGTTCTTATTGGGTGTTTTCTGCTTCCTTATCTTCCAAATCACTGATCTGATTTTCTGCTTCATCTACTCTACTGTTGATTCCATGTAATACATTTTTGTTTTTTTTGTTTATAATTTTTTGTATTTTTTTTTGAAGTGAGGAGTGGGAAGGCAAAGAGGCAGACTCCCGCATGCACCAGATCAGGATCCACCTGGCAATCCCACTAGAGGGCAATGCTCTGCCCATCTGGGATATTGCTCTGTTGCAACCAGAGCCATTCTAGTGCCTGAGGCAGAGGCTATGGAGCCATCCTCAGCACTCAGGCCAACTTTGCTCCAATGGAACCTTGGCTGCGGGAGGGGAAGAAAAAGAGAGTAAGGAGAGAGAGAAGGGTGGAGAAGTAGATGAACACTTCTCCTGTGCACCCAGGCTGGGAATCAAATATGAGCTATCTACACGCTGGGCCAACACTCTACCACTGAGTCAACTGGCCAGGGTTTATGTAATATATTCTTTATTTCAGTTATTGTAGTTTTCATTTCTGACTGGTTACTTTTATATTTTCTGTCTCCATTATCAATGGTCTCACAAAGTTATATTTTTATAGCCAGATATTCAGCAAAGAGTGAACTAATGAGGAAGTTAATATCTATTATAGATAAAAGTTGCATTACTTTTTATGATTTTAATTTTCATTACTTTTTTTTATAATTTTCATTACTTTTTAATAGTAATGAATAAAACTACCTTCTTGCTACATCTTCCATTTAAGATGAGGCTACCAATAAGATTAAGAAACCTAATTTCTTATTAATATGATATGATTTATGTATATTTGTACAATTTTAATAAAATTGTCTCAACACGTAAGTCTGAGTAAAATTAGAAAGCAGTGGTTTTTATTCTAGTATAATTTAATTGTAAAAACCTTTTGTTGCTGTTATCTGTGAAGCTATTGATAAGATGACTGAGTATAACTGTACATATACACAAACAAGGAGCAACTATGAAACAATAGAAGTAATCAAATAAATCGCAAATGAAAATTGGTATTTTCATTTATACTGTCATTCATATTATTCCTTTATACTAATATTTTCATTGCTTATTAAATATATGCTGATATTTAATATATTTTAAGAGAAGATGTAACATCTGTCAAACTGAACAATTATATTCAAATTATTTTTAATATTTTATAATTGTATTTTATAACTTAGCTATAAGGAGAACGGTCATGTTATGTGTGATTTTTTTGCAAGAGTGGGGGGGTGAGAATTGGTTCAAAGAGAGTGGTTTAAAATGGTTTTGATAACTATCTATTTCCCTGAAGGTATTAAAACTTCAATGGCTCTTTCAGAATAAGATTCATGTTCTTACCAAGTTGTGGTTTTAATTAATTATAAAAAGGAAGAAAAAAATTAAGGTCAGCCAAAAACAGTTAATGTCAATGAAAAAATGAATAAATATTCAGTTTTAAAGCTTTCAAAGCATGGACAGATGATTTAATTTACAATAATACCTTTAAAGCTACAAATGCAATATTCAAGGCATTTTTTTTTATTGGCACCTGTCAAGGTTGTAGAGGTTACACAAATTTTAATATCATGGGGTAAATCATCTTTAATCATGCTCAAATGACCTTCTTCTACAGCAAACCTTCAATTGTTAAATGATCAAAATCTCCCTAAAAGAAATTTTGTGATCATTAGCTTTATTAGTAACATACCTAATGAGTTTCATAAAATGTATGTATTGCTATTAATACATGCACATTAAAAATATTTTAATACCTTATAATAACTAATAACAGAGCTTTACACTGTCTTTTAGTCCAAATGGAATGAAATGTTTTCTTTTTTTTTTTTAATTTTATTTTTTTAATGGGGTGACATCAATAAATCAGGATACATATATTCAAAGATAACAAGTCCAGGTTATCTTGTCGTTCAATTATGTTGCATACCCACCACCCAAAGTCAGATTGTCCTCTGTCATCTTCTATCTTGTTTTCTTTGTGCCCCTCCCCACCCCCTATCCCTCTCCCATTCCCCCCTCCCCCCCGTAACCACCACACTCTTATCAATGTCTCTTAGTTTCACTATTATGTCCCACCTACAGAAAGCCAACTAAATGGGAAATGATATTTTCAAACAACAGCTCAGATAAGGGCCTAATATCCAAAATATACAAAGAACTCATAAAACTCAACAACAAACAAACAATCCAATAAAAAAATGGGAAGAGGATATGAATAGACATTTCTCCCAGGAAGAAATACAAATGGCCAACAGATATATAAAAAGATGCTCATCTTCTTTAGCTATTAGAGAAATGCAAATCAAAACGGCAATGAGATGTTTTCATTTTAATTCATCTGTATGGTCTCTTTTTCCATTAATTGCCATCTCTACTTTGGTCATTAATTCCCATATGCAGATCCTGAATATTTGTCATGACCCCCCAAAATATTCCATCTCCAAATTCATTTATTCCAACATCTTTAAGTACATAAATATAACTTCCTTCTTCTAAGCCTACTCACTCAGCTGTACCCACTAGACTATTCTACAACTTCACTGGAACCTCAAGTTTCATGGACTCTCAGTTCTTCCAGATTCCATTATTCTTCTCCTTCCTTTATATACGCTTACCCACCACTAAGCACTTAGGGCTCCTCACTCAGTCCTGGGCCCTATTATCTCAGTTAATGCTCTCTTTCCAAACAAGCACATTCTTGCTCCTATCTTTGTGGCAAAATATACATTAATTTCCGATTTTGTTAATTTTATAACATAAGTTGAATTTTAAGGTGGGGTTTGATAAGTAATGAAGGATAAGATGGGTGAAAGAGAATGACACAGCATCTGAAGAAGGACTCATGCGTGTCCATTTGAAAGCCTGTGCCAGGCACTGATGTCACATCCTAAACAATCACTTTGAAAACTGCTCATCTTAGAGATAAGGAGGCTACACCAAACTCTGGACAACCATACTGTCACGTGGGTTATCTAATTCTATTAAAATCAAAGTTTTTACTTGAATAAAGGGGAAAAACACTGAATTCTGAAGGAAATTGAAGGTCAGAGCTTCAATTGTCACATGTCCTTCTCAAACCTCTATTCTGTGTTTCAGGCCTGTACATTCCAAACCAGTGTTACACATACTAGCTCATCTCTTTCTTTCACAAACTGGGTCCTTTTTCAGTATTCTCTCTTAGTGAATAGGCCTTTCCCTTTTGTACACACAAGATACTTAAAAGTTATTTTGAACCCAATTGCTTTTACACAATTTTTTAAAACAATCAGAAGATCGCTTCCATTTTATACCTTATTGATTCTTCAAATTTCTCCACTTCTCTCCATCTCTATCACCCAAACATAAGCTTTTAATATGGTTTTATTGATTTATTTATTTATTTTTGTGATGGAGACAGAGAGAGATACAGAGAGGGACAGATAGGGACAGACAGGAAGGGAGAGAGAGGAGAAGCATCAAGTCTTCGTTGAGACACTTTATTTGTTCACTGATTGCTCTCTCATATGTGCCTTAACCAGGGGGCTACAGCAGAGTGAGTGACCCCTTACTCAAACCAGATGAGCCCATGCTCAAACTGGCAACCTGGGGGGGCCAAAGGATTAGAACCTGGGTCCTCTAGCATCCCAGCCCAACTCTCTATGCACTGTGTTACTGCCTGGTCAAGCTCAAACATAAGCCTTTAATACTTGCTTATATAAGTCAAAGAAAACTTTATACATGCTCAGAGCAGTGTATATGTCTCTTTCACACCCATTATGAGTCAGAAGATTTTACATTTTCTTGTATGATTATTTAAATAACGTTTAATTTCCCCCCCTGGACTTGCCCTGTCCAATAAGATAGCCACCAGCCAGCATTTCTAGTTATTATAACTTTTTAAATTAAGAATTCAGGCCTGCCTGACCAGGCGGTGGTGCAGTGGATAGAGCATCAGACTGAGACATGGAGGATCCAGGTTCTAAACCTCAAGGTTGCAGGCTTGAGTGCAGGGTCATCTGGCTTGAGCACAGGCTCACCAGCTTGAGTGCGGGCTGCTGGCCTGAGCCCAGAGGTTGCTGGCTTAAAGCCCTAGGCCACTGGCTTGAGCCCAAGGTCACTGGTTTGAGCAAGGGGTCACTCACTCTGCTGTAGCCCTCCCATCAAGGCACATATGAGAAAGCAATCACTGAACAACTAAGGAGCTGCAAGGAAGAATTGATGCTTCTCATCTCTCTCCCTTGCTGTCTTTCCCTATCTGTCCCTCTCTCTGACTGTCTTTCTGTCTCTGTCAAAAAAAAAGAAAAAGACTGCAAGCCTGACCAGGCAGTGGTGCAGGACATAGAGCATCAGCCTAGGATGCTGAGCACTCAGGTTCAAAACCCCAAGGTCGGCCCTGGCCGGTTGCTCAGTGGTAGAGCATCAGCCTGGTGTGCAGGAGTCCCGGGTTCGATTCCTGGCCAGGGCACACAGGAGGGGTGCCCATCTGCTTCTCCATCCCTCCCCTTCTCCTTCCTCTCTGTCTTTCTCTTCCCCTCCTGCAGCCAAGGCTCCATTGGAGCAAGGTTGGCCCGGGCGCTGAGGATGGCTCTGTGGCCTCTGCCCCAGGCATTAGAATGGCTCTGGTTGCAACAGAACCACACCCCAGAAGGGCAGAGCATCGCCCCCTAGTGGGCATGCCGGGTGGATCCCGGTTGGGCGCATGCGGGAGTCTGACTTCCTCCCCGTTTCCAGCTTCAGAAAAAAAAATAATAATAAATAAATAAATAAAATCCTCATGAATCCAAAGATTTTCACCTCTCCCAAAAGCAATATAATGTTCTGAATGTATTTAAAAGTGGTTATTTCCAAGAATTATAAGAATTCTAATTTTAAGAGCAATGAACTTTGAAAATTGGCTAGAAAAGCATAATAATAATAAGAGAAAGAAGAAAAAGAAGAAGAAGGAAGAGGAGGAGTAGGAGAAGGAATACAAGGAGAAGGAGGAGGAGGAAGAGAAAGATGGTATAAAAAAGGAAAAGGAGGTGGAAGAGGGGAGTTGGAGGGGGAGGAGAGGAGAAAGAAGAGGAGCAGAACGAGGAAGAAGAGGAGAAGGGCGGAGGAAAAAGAAGAAGGGGAAGAAAAGGAAGAGGAGCAGGGAGAGGAAGAGGAGGAGGAGGGAAGGAAAAGGAAGGAAGATAAAGAAAAGGATGATGATGAAGAGGAGCAGTAGCATCACCACCACCATCCTATGACTGGTGGAAAAATTAAAATCAGAATAATAAATCAAAATTTAACATTTAACTCTGTCCAAGACATACTTTCCCTAAATTTCAGCATGCATTACCCTCACAGGAAGACATTTGGCTAGTTTGAATAAGTTAAGAAAAGGAAGATGCCCTAGGAGGACACACTGGAGTCACCTGCAAACCTTTCTCAAACTACATATCATTCCACTATGCTCTTACTACCTCCAGAAATTCCAATACACCAGGTTGCAGGAGCAGCTGGTTGTCCACCAAAGATCTGCGGTCATCTTCTATAGCATTGAGTTCTTGTTCAGAAGCAGTGGTCCAGCAGGAGACTGCATTCCTCATATGTTGCTGCATTTAGGTAGGGACTTGTGGCTGATTCTCAACAAGGGAACATGAGCTGAGGTTATGTATGTCACCTCAGGACTTAGGGGTAGATATAAAACTGTTCAACCTCTGTACATTCTCTCTTCTTCCATTTCACTCTTGTCTGGGGATATCTAAGGCAATTTTGGAAGCTGTATGTTGAAGAGAGTGTAGTGTAGCATCTATCAGCCTAGATTCCTGAGCAACTAAATGGAGCTAAGCCTACTCTCTCTCTTCAAACCTCAACTCATGCCATACCGTCACTAGTCAAAACTCTTACTCTGTATCTTGCATAGATGATAAATTAATATCTAATGTATTAATCCATTTGTATTTGGAGATTTGTCTGTTAGAAAAACTAGACTGACCTTAGCATATACACTTTTCTATCTGAGCAGACAACTCTACCGCTGCCCAAGATTGAGAGTTATTACCCTCGTGAGCCACCATTACTAATGGGAGTGTCTTACTCAGATGTACTGGAGCAGAAGGGAGACTGAAAATGGTATGAATGAAGGAAGAAGTGGGGGGTAGTAGAAAGAAAAGGGGGACAAATATATGGTGACAAAAGACAACTTAACTGCAGGTGATGGGCACACAATGCAATATACAGATCATGTATCATAGAAAAAAGTACATTTGAAAACTATATGACCTTATTAACTAATGTCACTCCCAATAAGTTTAATTTTAAAAAGAAAATGGAATGATTGTAGTATTATCTAGTACTTTTCAAATATCTAGTTTTGTGATTTTAATTACCAGGGCTTAATCTCACTCATCCAACTGATATTATCATTCAAGTGATTTGGCAAGTATCATGAGGTCTAGAAAATTTCCTAAATTTCCACAAACTACACCAAAGACTGCACCTACCAGACAAGTTCTAAAAACAGAACAACCAAACACTATAAACTAAAGCAGAAACAAGTTGTTGTAGTTCTTAAATACACCATCTTTTTTTTTGGGGGGGGCACATGGCACCTAAGTCCTTACTCACTTTCTTCTCCGTTTCTATCAGCCAACAAGATTCCCTTATATTTCAAAACACAGTTCAGGTGTCACCTCCTCCTAGCAAACCTCTTGGTACCTTCACCCCTAGACAGAGTGAGTCGTTGCCAGCTCTTGCCCTTTTCACACTCTGTTGTACTTTAATGGTTTATACATCAACTCTTTATTCCAGATTCTCTGAACAAACAGGATGAGTCTCAGTCATCTCTATATCCTTAGAGTCTAACACCAAGTCAGTAAAATTTACACTTTAAATAACATTGATGAATGAATAATTTTCTCAGCTTATCCCACCATACAAAGACAAAAAAGCTAGCCTAGTCTGTTTTGAATATATTATTATCTATCAATATCCAAAAATAAGTTAATGAGGAATTAAAGCAGGGTATAGTATATGCTGCTGACATAAATACTAGATGAGTTAATTTTGTTCAATACAAAGTTCTCTTTTTTATCAATAAGAATTTTTTGAGTTTTTTAAATTTGATTGATTGATTGATTTTAGAGAGAAAGGAAAGGAGGAAGGGAAAGAGCGAGAGAGAGAAATATCAGCTTATTGCTCAACCTATTAATGCATTCATTGGTTGATTCTTGTATGTGCTCTAACCAGGGATTGAACCTACAACCTTGGTGCATCGGGACAATGCTCTAACCAACTGAGCTACCCAACCAGAGCTCAATAAGAATTTTTAAACTAGATTATCTGAAATGTTTAATACTGTAGCTTAAATTCAAACTATAATAAAAATAAGGAGCTATATCCAAAAATACACATTCACAAATTATATCAAACACCCAAACATATATAAAATTACTTGGCTTGACCAAGTCTCATTTTTTTGCCATTGGTCTCTATTGGCAGGAAAGAATTTAAAAGACCTGAAGTTATTTCAGTGCATACATGTGCAGTCCCTAAGGAAGCTCAGAGAACTATTATCACCTCAGATACTCGACAAGTTTCTTGTTTTAATTTTGAGAGAAAAAATGCTGCAGGGAATAATATAAATGAGGCATCTTTTGAAATGAAATCACTTCCAATAAACCCAGAAGGTTCTCAGAGGAAAGAGTACCTTCCCTTAACTAGGGTAACCAGGGTTTCCTTAGTTGCAATAAATCTATGAGAGTCTTGGAAGGCACACAGTCTAAAGTAATCTCAGCATCTTTAATGTGAATCTGTCATCAAAAGTTCCAGTGCTAAACTTGAGAACAGATTTTAAACTGGATTTGTCTTTAAGAGTCTTAAAAATGACAAGAGAATGCCACTTTGGGACCCAGCTCAGAAAGTCTTTGCTGCAGCAACAGAATAACTTAAAGGGATAAGGGAAATATGAAAGTTAATTAACATTCCGCAGATCCCGTGCAACTGCAGGCATCTGGAGGCACAACAGGGCCCACAATCTCTAGCCACTCAGCTGTGCACAGGCTTCTGGTGGGCTGGCTCAGAACTGACCTTGAAGGTGTGTTCTGCCATAGTGTACCTTTTGCAATACCTCACAAGGAGTTACAGTGAGAAGGAGAAAGAGTGACAAGGGGAAATAATATGTAAGATCAGGAAGGGGGAGAAGGAGGAATAAAAATGAGAGAAAGTTTTCAGGAATGAATCTTTATAGATTTATTACGCAAGAAGACTAAGAGCAGTTATAACCAAATTCGCTTACTCAGTGCTAGGTATTTTTCTTTCTTTCTTTCTTTCCTTCTTTTTTTTTACAGAGAGAGTGAGTCAGAGAGAGGGATAGATAGGGACAGACAGACAGAAACAGTGAGAGATGAGAAGCAACAATCATCAGTTTTTCGTTGTGGCACCTTGGTTGTTCATTGATTGCTTGCTCATTTGTGACTTGACCGTGGGCCTTCAGCAGACTGAGTGACTCCTTGCTCGAGCCAGCGACCTTGGGTCTAAGGTGATGAGTTTTGCTCAAACCAGATGAGCCCGCACTCAAGCTGGCAACCTCGGGGTCTCAAACCTGGCTCCTTCGCATCCCAGTCTGACACTCTATCCACTGCGCCACTGTCTGGTCCGGCGGTGCTAGGTATTTTCCTAGGTACCTTACATATATTAAATATTTTAATCTTTACAGCAATTTATTATATCTTCATTTTATACATGAGGAGGCTGAAGCAAGGACCAATTCAGTCATTTGCCCAAGGCCATTTTCTAGATTTTGTGCTCTGGCTATACATGACAGCTGCTTCTTGTGTTGAGCATTTAACATGGATACAGCTAGAGTATAATGGGTTACTGTCCTCCAATAACTGATGTTCACCCAGAACATTGGAAATAGGGTCTTTGCAGAAATAATGAAGATGAGATCATACTGGATTTGGGTGGGCCCTAAATCCAATGATTTATATCCTTATAAGAAGAGATGACACACAACACAGAGGAGGAGGTCATGTGTAGACAGACATGATGTAGCTATAAATGAAGACATGCCAAGGACTGCCAGATGCCAGCAGAATGTAGGAAAAGGTAGGGAAGGATTCTTTTCTAGAGCCTCATTGGGAGCACAGTCCTGCCAACACAATGATTTCAGACTTCGGGCCTCCAGAGCTAAGAGAAAATTAATTTCTGTTGTTTAAGCCACCAATTCTGTGGTCATTTCTTTTAGCAGCCATAGGAAACTAATATAGAGAATAAGATCATGAGGAGTAATAAAGAACTATAAACATGGAGGTAATTAATAAAGCAAAGAATATGGGGGTTTTTTCATAGTTCTTTTAAAAAGATAAGACAGTTGATATGAATGCATTAATGAGGCACCATTGGATTTAATGAAAGGCTCTGTCTTCAGCTGCAAATATCCATCAGCCTACCCTTTACTCATGACTGAGCTCTTGAAATGAGCTACAACCTGTAAGAGGATTGAAGATGAAGACAAAATTTGGGGGTCGTTGAGATATAGATGGTATGAAGAACCTTGAGAAAGGATAGTATTATTACAGGTAATGATATATAAAAATAAGAGAAGTTGATCTGAACAAAACGTTAAGGAGCTCTACCATTTAGAGCAGTGGTCCCCAACCTTTTTTGGGCCACGGACCGGTTTAATGTCAGAAAATATTTTCACGGACCGGCCTTTAGGTTGAGACGGATAAATGTATCACATGACGGAGACAAACGTCAAGAGTCTTAGATGGATGTAACAGAGGGAATCTGGTCATTTTTAAAAAATAAAACATCGTTCAGACTTAAATATAAATAAAACGGAAATAATGTAAGTTATTTACTCTTTCTCTGTGGACCGGTACCAAATGGCCCACGGACCAGTACCGGTCCGCGGCCCGGGGGTTGGAGACCACTGATTTAAAGGGTTAGGATGAGAAGGAAGCAAGAGAAGACTAAGGAGCTGAGAGTTTAAAGGTAACAAGGAGAGAAGAGCAACAAATTCAGTCTAAAAATGCAACTCTTATGTAAAATTCTTGTCACCTGTTCAAAAATTACAATTCTTCTATTCTCCTGTTCAAGGTTAACAGGAGAAATCTCCCGTTTCTTTGGAATCAATCTTCCCTGAAAACCTTTTAACTTACAAAGACTCTACATATATGCATTTCCATTAATTCTGCTACTAGATAGAAAATGCCGTAAGTCATTCAGTAAACACCACCTGTAGCAAGCCACCTGTAAGTTCAAAAGCGGGGACACATAAGTGTCCTCAGTCTAAGAGTCACTATCTCTTCCCTGAATGAATTGAAAGGCTAATTGGGGCATATGCAGTAAGCTATAAATAATTAGAATATTTATAACAGTGTGATACAAAGATGACAGCAATAGGCTGAGGATTCTAGAGAACTGTATAGAGTTGTCCTTTAATTCTAACTAAAGGTTCCCTGAAACAAGATAGCAGTCCTGATTCATGTCTGAATAGATGAGTTAAATAGGTAAAGACGGAATGGAGAGGAAAGGAGTTGTGGGGAGAGAAGTTTAAGCATATATTTATGGCCTGAGTGTAGAATCCTGAATGCTAGGATTCTACATATAGGCATCCAAATAAATATTTCCTGAGTGATTTAATGCCGAATGACTAACTGCTTCCTGATAAGAGAGCCTGATTCCCTTTCACCTGTCATGGTCAATACCACTCTAGGTTAGGAAACACTAATGATGCCCTCATCTCATTTAAAACAGGAGTATTACCAGTGACGTATTTTGGCATAGTCAGGTGGTAGAGTCGATGTCTCTTCACCATAGGAGTATGTTGCAATACTGAACTTCTCCACAACATACATGCCCAGCCACCTTCGAGATTCTAAAGCAGTAGGTCTAGCAGAGGGCCCAGGCATAGTCATTCAGAAAATACTCCCTGAATGAATGAACATATTATACATCCCAGAGTTCCTCATCTGACCTAAGGGCCACAGCTTAAATATTATGCGGGAAGGCATCTGAACGTGAAGCAGGTCCAAGTACCTGCTATACCCTGAGATATCTCCCAGATACAGATGGGATAATCCTGGCAGAGATGTTAATCCAGAAGTTGTCCTGCAAAACCTGTAAACTGACTAAATTATAATACAAAAGACCTTGTTCATATTGAGAAGTTAAAATGTGACCTCTGTCCTAAAAATTGAAAACAGAAGATATATAATTGCCCTAAGGAATTTAATTCAGCATCAACAGATCAGGGCAGACGGAAAATGAAAAGATGTGTCTTTCTTGGGTGAACAGTCAGGAAAAGTACCAGTGAGTCATGAAATGTTTTTGCTTTTGGCTGTTGTTCCTTAAGTATGAATATTTTACGTGATTTTTGCTTCTATAAAACTCAAATGTCTGGTCTGAAGTGCACTGGTATTTGAACTGGGTGTTTTGATATAACAAAAATAGCGAATATCAAGCACAACAACAAAACAAAGGCTGTAGTTTTAAGTTGGTTTCCAGAGGCATTTTCAAGGCATTGAGCTAATTGGGTTCCCAAATCAACCAGACTTGACTGAAGACAGATTGATTTGTCAAAATATCTTCAGCAACAAAATACCAATCCAAGCAGTTGTTCAGCCTCAGCGGCCAGGAAAAAGCAGAGTCACCGGAGATAATGTGAACTACATCCAAATACTTCACAGAAGAGAAAAATCCTGGCGGAGCGGATATTAAGAGTTTCCTTGACAAGAACAAACCTTGGTTGTGGAGCACTTCTTTAAAATCACCTACATTACTTTGTTAATTTTATTATCCTTTAAGGATCCTTTAAATATTCCCTTGTGCTTAATGGAGTCCCAAAAGGAAATAAATTTCAGCCAGTAGCAAAAAATCAGAATGAACAGCAAAATAATAATAATAATAATAATTTTTTTAAAAAATTCTATTTAAATTTAAACTATAAAGTACATCACTATTAGCTTTGTAAATGTAAAAATGCTAAATTTTCCACCAACACAGAAAATTAAATTCAAAGAAAATCAGAGAAGAAGATGTACCGCCCTGTCCCCACTCGCCCAGCTGTGACCGAGCCAGCAGTTAGGGACACGGTGGCTCCCAGAGGTAGGGAGGCGTTCTGCAGAGAGAGACCATGGCCTCATGGTGGCCAGGGATGGAAAGGAACGCAGAACGTGCACCATGATGGCACTGACTACCTTTTGGGTACACAATTAAAGGGGAAAATTGAATAGTAAGGTCTCATTAGTCAAAAGAGGCCTGATCTTCATAAAATCCAAGCCAACAGAAACAATAGATTAACTAGTTTTCCCTGATTAATCTGTACTCTGGGTTAGTAACCAGATCTCTTCACTACAGTAGCAATAGTAAATGGTAATAAATCTATATAATGTAAATAAAATTAAAATTTGGAATAAAATAAATAAAATGATTTGCCATTTAATGAATAAAAATAAGAAAATCATTTAAGTTAACGCATGCTATTAGGCCAGGTGAGAAATTCATGACACTCTCATAATCTCTACCACCTTAAACGAAAGGGAAAATGCCCCCATCTTTTGACATCTGTAAAGGAATTCACAAATACTACACGAGTTAAGTGAATAAATGTACTTTAAAATCATCTATCCAAAATAACTCTCACCATGTCTTCCAAATATAGAGATTCTTTAAAGATTCCAAGACTTTTAAAGCTCAGAGTTATTAAAAATAGAGTACTTAAATTTAAAGGTAGCCTCTTTCATGTAAAATACTGCTTTTATTTTTTTTTTTGTACCATTTGAAATAAACACATAGAATTTTGAGGAGCGGTGCACAAAAACAAGTAATAGAAGAATTCAATTAGCTTAGCTGGCTTTTCTTGATATTTGCCATCTTGCAGATTAAGAGCAAAGCAATGCTAAAAAGTGAGTAGGTTCAGAACCAGTCTTTTTCACTTCATGCTTGCTACTAGAGACAATAATGTTTTACATGATTTGTCACATTGTTCATTTAGAAGCAAAAAAATAAAAATAAATGCTTCTCACTGATCACAATTATATAATCTTTGATTTCTCTTACTAGTAATTCACAAATCACTTGGGGTGGCTGAATTAAAATGAGCACATCTAGTTACTGCAAATCCAATGCAGGAAATAATATTTAGCAATTACCCAAAGCAAGGAATAAAAACTTTGAGCTAATCTAACATTCTAATGTCCTGTTTGCTACCATATTAATATATGTTGTTTACCACTTTTTAGAATAGAGTAAAATTAATATTAAATCTAACCAAGGAGGCAAAGTGTCTGAAAGGTACTAGTACTTCAAGTACTATTTATAAGCACTAATTATTGTTATAGAACTTCACATCCGTAAATCATATGGCCAATATATTCTGAAATGTTGTCATGCCTTGGAATGCATTTTAAAGTAAGTCAGTGTCAGCTTGCTTCTAGTGAAATGATGAGTGACACTGTTTTTAAAGTATAAAGAACTATATAAACATAAAGTATTATTACATAAATCACATGCCTGACATCTTCTAATTTTCTTAATATAAGGATTCCATATTTCAGCAAGATACAAATGACAAGTTATCTATTAAAATTAAATATACAAAATAAAAGGTAAATGTGTATATATTTACTCACTTTAGCAAGTTTTCCATCTTTCTGCCATAAAAAAAATACCACCTACTGGATGGTTTAAACAACACAGAGTTATTTTCTCACAATTCTAGAGGCTGGAAACTCAAGATCAAAGTTGACAGTTAGTTTCTGCTGAGGCCCCTCTCCTCACCCGCAGATGGCCACCATCTTCTCTCTGTTTAATGGGGCTTCCTTCTGTACTGTCTGTGTCCTAACTCCTCTCCTTATAGAAGACATCAGTCATAATGGATTAAGGCCCACCCCAAAGACTTCATTTCAACTTAAATACTCCCTTTAATGATGCTACCTCCAAATACAGTCATATTCTGAGTTACTGGTTGTTAGGACTTGAACATATGAAATTTGGGGGACACAACTCTTCTATTACACTACCAAGTAAATATTTGCTTTATAAAATTCACAACTGAATTACACTAAAAATACTGTACCACAATTACATTGCAAATGATTGCATTTTCAAAAAGAGTAAGCAATATATCACTTCACAGGAATATACATTTTTATGGAAATAGTGTTATCCTACTCTTAGTTTAAAGCTTCTGAGACCGTTTACATTGTTAAAACTACATGAACACAATGAAATTGAATAGCAACAAGAATAAAAGCAAACAATTTGGAAACCATTTGATACTATAGAGATACATGCATATACAAACTCATTCTAAGGTGTCCAACTGGACACTAAATTTAATCCGAATTAATCAGAAACAGGGGTATAGAAAGGAAAGGGTCAGAGTGGGAGTAACTGTGTTATCTTTTAAAGAAATGTAGCTTACAAGTTTGTCCAGAGAGAGACAATGCCCTGAGAGCAATTCTAGGAGCAAGCAAGGAATGGATTATTAAGGAAGCAACGCAGAATGTCTTCTACCATAACTTCACTTGGCCAAGTAAGATGCACCAGTCATACTATAGGTATAAATGGGCTATAAAAAAGCATTCGTACCTAGAGATTCATCATTTACCCCTTATTCATTCATTCAACAAATATTACTGAACCCTACTAGGGTCAGGGAATAACTACACCAGAAGTGAGCCAGACCAAAATCCCAGCCCTCACAGAGTTTTGGTGCTAATGAAAGCACACTGGAATGCAAGAATCACAGTGAGCACTGTGCATTTCCCTTCGCTGAAATGCAGCTGAGGATAGTGGAGGTCAGCAAATCACACTGCTGAGAGTTAAGCAGTTTAACTTCTCTTCAAAATATTAAATTACGGTGAATGTTTTCAAAGAGATAAGGAAATGACAAAAATTATTAAATAAAAAATTTTATTTAATCACAGATTAAAGGGTTCAACTTTTTAAACATACTATAGACTATATTTTAAGTTGTTGAACATTTCAGAGAAAGAGAAAAGTTCAGAAAACAACATAACACCATGCACTTACTAGCCACATTTACAAAATACTAACATTTTGCCTTTTAATCTTACCAATAGCTAAAATACCATTGCCACATTATCAAGTACCACCATGAATCCCCGCTATCCATTCTCTCTCTCTCTCTCTCTCTCTCTTTCTCTACAAAGATAACCAATCTTCAGAATATTACTTATATTCAGGCTTTCTGTTTCAATACATTTGAACACTTAGACATAATAGATACTACTGTATTTGGTGGGTCAAAGTTTTACATAAATATAATTAAACGATATGAATTCTTTGCTGGGTTTTTTTTTTCTACCTTCCCATTGGTAGAGGTAGCTCTTATTTACTGACTCCAACTGCTATAGAGTATTTACAGGATAAATAAACCTCAGTTTGTCATTTGTTCCTCAATAGAGGGACGGTTAAGTTATTTCCTGTACGTATTCATACACACACACACACTCACATGCAGTTTGCACAGAGTATATTGAGAACAAAAAAGAAAAAAATAATCAACACACTTTGGGTTATCCTCTTAACCATTTCATTTTTGAAATGAAGCTGAGTATAGCAGAGATCAGATATCTATATTTACAGCATAAATAGTCCACATCTTGATAGATATGTATGAACGGTGCCAAGGAAGTGCTGGGCCTGAGGATATGATACACACACCTTCAACTTCACCAAGAGGTGTCAGATTGCTCTCCAAAGAAATAGAAAATAATATCTCACTTGACACACTGAAGCCAATGTTGGGGATATTAGATACTGGTTTGTTTGTGGGATTTTTTTTTCCAATTTAATGGGTATAATAAAGTGGTACTTCATTGCTGTTTTAGTATCTGTTTCCTAGATTATACACAACCTTCTGAGTTAACCGAGTCCACAATTCTAGGAGAAGGAATGGGTGGTCTCAGAGATACAGGGAAAATCTCCCAGTTGTGTTAAATACAGTTTATCACTTCAGATCCTCCTTTATCTGCTCTCACCCCATTTATTTACCTGCAACACTAACCTTCCGAAGAGTGTTTCCACCCCTCCCAAGATCTGAACATCTGAACGCAAAGGGCTAGTAGTGTATTAGGCACTCCTTTCCCCCAATGAGATCAAAGCATAACTTATTATAAGACTTATACATTTGCTTATCTTTACATGTAAAGCACTCTATTTTTTAAACCTACTTTATTGCTAGTTGAAACCCATTAAATTGATGTTATAATGCCATTAATGGGTCATCACACTCAATATGAAAACCATTTGATCTTGTCTATGTCTCATTTACATGGAAAGAAGAGAATATCTGTATGTTTCAACCTCAAAGTACCCTAACTGGCCTTCTGCCCAAGGGGTTCTAGGATCTCAGCCCATTAGTGTTACAAGATTTCATTCCACTTTTCACATGGATGTGCATAGGACAGGATCACACACGGTCTGACACTCTCCGGACATACCATTGAGGGTTATTTTAACTACTTTGGGATTTTGTTCTTTTGTTTTGCTTTATCTTTTGATAACTTGCCTTTCAGTTTTCATAGATATGGACCAGAAGCATATTTTGACTATCTCTACAAGCATATTCTATTTTTTTAAGTTATTTCAGTTCCAAGATTTGCCATAATAAAATAACAAAATTGTTTTCATGCCTATAGGAATTAATCAAATAACTATTACTTGATATTCTCTTTGTTCAAATACATATAGACATGTTCTTTACTGTCACAACTATGGCCTCAAATAATACTATTAATATTTACATTCTGGAAAAAAAAATAGGGTTTAGGATTTGGGGCTTATTTGTAATTGTTAGCTTTTGTTAACTTCTCTTTTTCTCACAACTCTGCCCGTTTTTAACACACTTTCATTGTAGTTAGCTGATCCTAAGAATGGAAAGTATCTAAATATTTGTACATACGTATGAAAACAAACTGTACCTTTATAATTCTGAATTATAAATACAGGACCTAACATTTTGATTAACATGTAAAATGTTCTTAAAGCTTATTACCACTATGCTGACTATAATTTTTGGCCTATTTATCTTTTCTTTCCATTTTACTAGATGCAATGTAAAAATACACCATCCAGCCAACTGACGTCTGAAGTTCAAGTTATACACAAAGCCAGTACTGAAGCAGATCTGGGGACCTAGCGCATTACAGTGTGGTGTCTTTCTAAAAGTGTGCATGCACTCGGTGTGGAATGTTATGATTGGATAAGTTACAGATTTCCAAATTTAAAAAAAAAAAGAACTCTGTTTTCATTCCAATCTTGTTTAAGCAAAGGTTCTGCAGATTAGAACTGACAGGTTATTTCTAACCCTTGCCATTTCTCCTACTCTCCCTGAGCTCCTCTCTCATACTGGGAGTCTAAAAGTGACAACCTGCTATTTTCTGAAGCCGTACAGTAGCAATTTGAATAGCCATCTCTGTGCCTGGTATAGTCTCTCAGAAATATATATCTGAAACGATAACTCTACAATGGGCGGGTGAATAGCGAGACTTATTTCACATCAAACGTAGTTATAAGAATAAAAATAAAAATGCCCAATTTAATTCCAGTAGAAACATTCTCATTTCAAAAGTTTTTAATACCTTGCTTAAATTTGACAGTGACTATTATTAATTTTCTCAGTAATTTTTCATGAATTTGAACTAGAAAATGTCACATTTTTAACAGTATGTTAAAAACAAATGATAAAAGATCAACTCTCTTTTTGTTTTATCTCAATAAATGTAAATATATGACATTTAATAACAGGCCACATACACTAGTAAGAGAATACTAATTAGAGCTCTTTGCTTCTTTATATTCACATTCACATTTTATATTAAACTGTATCATTTCCCAGTTGTGTCAACTACTGTGCTTTAAATAATACATAAGATTTAAGAAATTAACCCTTTGAGTACTGAGTTTTTTTCATGCTTGCTGACCCCCGGGAGTGAGTTGTGTTTTTTTGTTTGTTTGTTTGTTTTTTCAAAAAATAAAATTAGTTCCAGTTACAGTTTTATTAACTTAAAATCATGTTTGTTTGATAACCAATGTATGGAGACAAGGAGAACATACATTTGCCATTTTTTAATGTTGCCTTACACATTTTTAAAATAAATCTATCATACTCTGGGTGGTCAGGAGGCATGAGGACGTACATGAACATTCATACTACTCAAAGGGTTAAATCATTATTCAAAGTACCATACCCGTCTTAGTAACATATTATTATAAGTACCTGAATGCTGGTCCCCAAAGACATCAGGTCCCATGACCCAGAACCTGTGAATGTTACCTTGTCTGATAAAACCTTGGCAGGTGTGAGTAAGAATTTATGACAGAAAGATTATCCTGGTTGACCCAGGTGGGCCCTAAATTCATCACAAAAGTTCTTATAAGAAAGGGGGTAGCCCTGGCCGGTTGGCTCAGCGGTAGAGCGTCGGCCTAGCGTGCGGAGGACCCGGGTTCGATTCCCGGCCAGGGCACACAGGAGAAGCGCCCATTTGCTTCTCCACCCCTCCGCCGTGCTTTCCTCTCTGTCTCTCTCTTCCCCTCCCGCAGCCAAGGCTCCATTGGAGCAAAAATGGCCCAGGCGCTGGGGATGGCTCTGTGGCCTCTGCCCCAGGCGCTAGAGTGGCTCTGGTCGCAACATGGCGACGCCCAGGATGGGCAGATTATCGCCCCCTGGTAGGCAGAGCGTCGCCCCTGGTGGGCGTGCCGGGTGGATCCCGGTCGGGCACATGCGGGAGTCTGTCTGACTGTCTCTCCCCATTTCCAGCTTCAGAAAAAATGAAAAAAAAAAGAAAGGGGGTAAAGGAGATTTCACAGGAACAGAAAAAGAGGGCATAATGTGAGCATGGAGGCAGAAATTGGAGTGATGTGACCTTAAGTCAAGGGACGCCAGCAGCCACTGGAGCTGGAGGAGATAAGAAATGGATTGTCATCTAGAGCCCCCAGAGGGAGCAGGGGCCTGCTGACACCTGAACTCAGCCTTCGTGAGACTGGTTTCCGAGTTCTGACCTCAAGAACTGGGAAAGAATAAATTTCTGGTGTTTTAAGCCACTAAACATGCTGATTTATTGCAGCAGCCTCAGGAAACTAATACCAGTATAACTGCTATTATCTCAGGATAACATACTGAATTCTCAAATTAAATGAATAACAGGGATGAAGGGTCCCCAACCACCTGAAAAAAATGAGAGATCCTTTTCAGGTGTGCTGGGAAAAGTTTTGGAAGGGTTTTGAAAGAACAAGGCCTAGAAACAAAGAATGTTTGAAGTGTGAAACCTTCCAGAAAGTAATATCAATAATTATTGGGTGCAAATATTCTTAATTCAATAATTCCACAGCTGAGAACCAGTATTTACAATATATACTAAGTCCTGGCAAGTGGCTCAGTGGATAGAGCATCAGCCCAGCATATGGATGTACCAGGTTCAATTACGGTCAGGGCACACAACAGAAGCAACCATCTGCTTCTCTCCTCCTCCCTCTCTCCCTTCTCTCTCTCTCTTACCCTCTCACAGACAGTGGCTCAACTGGTTCAAAGGTCAACCTCGGGTGATGAGATAAGTCAGTTGGTCTGAGCATCAGCCCAGGCACTAAGGATAGCTCTCTGGTCAGAGTGCATCAGCCTCAGGCTCTAAAGCTAGCTCTGTTCGTTGAGCATGGGCCTTGGACAGGAGTTGCTGGGTGGATCCTGGTTGAGGCTCATGCAGGAGTCTATCATCCACCTCTCACTTGAAAAAAAATATGTACCAAAATAAGTTCAAATTTTATGGATAAAGATGTTCCTAGTAGCACTTATCTACAATACCAAAAGCAAGAAAGAATCAAAACATCTAAGCATAGAAGAATAATTAAGTAAACCACAGTATGTTTCCTTGACTGAACATCTTACACACTCATCAAAAAATGTTTAAAAATGAATTTGGAGAATAAGAAGTTACAATATGATATATTACTTTTAGAAAGCAACATGAATAAGAATTTATGTATTATTGCTCTTAATTCTTATTTTAAATGTATAGAAAAAAACTGGAAAGAAATATTCAGGATTATAGCTGACTTTTACCTTCTCTCAGTTTTTTGTTTAAATTTTATTAAAATACACCAGATACTCTGAGGACCATAGCAGGTAAAAGGCTCAAAAAAGGGTAGTTGGCAGGCACAAATGCTACAGTTTCCTGGGTGATTAGATAACATAAAAATAATATACCTTACCAGCCAAAATTCTCAAATGTCTTCAAATGTATCACATCACCTACAATGGCTCTGAGTCTCCATGAGTCATGCAGGCATAGATACTACTGTCACTTATTTAAATTTGGGAGCACAAGAAGTTTTGGGGTCCACTCAAGGTCATTCTGCGTAAGGAGAAGGAGCTGGGACAAAGCCACATCACGTCATTTCAGACTGGAGACTGACTCCCCCATCTTCATGATGCTGATGTAGCACAGACAGGTTTAGCCACGGCGAATGGGTAGCTCTTAGTATCAGAAAGCTTTAAGAAGCCAAGGCGAAAACCCCAAACCCTTTCTGATTGGCTGATACTTAAGTATGGAAATCCCACCAGGTAAAATATCTAGGTTTCCTTATAGCCCTTTCAGATTCATGAATAGGCCAAGGAATCAATAAATCAGACTTCCCTAAATATTGCCAACTACATAAATACGTAGAAAATTATCCAATCTTTCAAATGAGTACTATCTCTTCATTTCACTTATTTTGATTCAGGATGTAGTTTACTTTAATTTATTGGTCCAAGACTCTCCATACAATAGAGCCTTGGTTTTGATACTTCAACTTTTTGTAAAATATGCTAATATTCTCAAAGCCAACAATTTGGGAGATAAATATTTGTGTATAGCTGTAATTTCACCTATTGGGACAAATTAAAACAAAAATGACTATGTAAAACTCTAGAACTTAATGTAACTCAAAATACACAAAATATATATTGTAACTACAAAGTTAAGTTTCTTCAAAATACTACATACATTCTCATTTAGATTGTAAAATTAATTTCTGTGCATTTTATATTGGTAAATACATCCTAGAGAGCTCTATTATTTCTTTAAATTTGATTAGTTCTTAAAGAAATATGAAAGAAATGGTATTCATAATTAATTGGTGGGGAAGAGATCATGCTCAAATTAGAGCTAATTTTGTATTTTCATACTTGGATAAAGCAAGTTGAGAACATCATAAGATGAATTAAATAAAACCAACTATCAAATGTCAATTTAAAAACTCCATTTTCTGCCTGACCAGACAGTAGCAAAGTGGATAGAGCATTGACTTGGATGTGGAGGATCCAAGTTGGAAACCCTGAGGTTGCCAGCTTGAGCCAGCAGCTCACCAACCTGAGCAGGGGTGAGGAGAGGCTCACCAGCTTGAGCGCGGGATCACAGGCCTGAGTATTAGATCATAGACATGACCCCATGGTCACTGGCTTGAGCCCAAAGGTCCCTGGCTTAAAGCCCAAGATCTCTGGCTTGAGTCCAGGGTCACTGGCTTAAGTCCAAGGTTGCTGGCTTAAGCAAGGGGTCTCTGGCTCAGCTGTAGTCCCCCCCTCCGCCCCCATCAAAACATGTGTGAAAAAGCAATCAATGAACAACTAAGGTATAGCAAAGAAGAACTGATGCTTCTCATTTCTCTCCTTCCCAGTCAGTCTGTCCCTCTCTCTGTCATGCTAAAAAAATAAAATAAATGATATTCATTTTTATCCTTTAAGTTAATATTAGTTTCATTTTTTTATATCCCAAAAGTGCTTTTAATCAGAAATACGCCATTAAAAGAAAAATAAATATCTACAAGTAGAAAGTCTTTATCACTATCCTTGTTAAAAATTACATCTAGGTCCTGGCCACTTGTTTCAGCAGTGAAGCGTCGGCCTGGCATGTGGAAGTCCCAGGTTCAATTCCCAGCCAGGGCACACAGGAGAAGCTCCCATCTGCTTCTCCACCCCTCCCCCTCTCCTTCCTCTCTGTCTCTCTCTTCCCCGCCCGCAGCCAAGGCTCCATTGGAGCAAAGTAGGCCTGGGCACTGCTCCATGGCCTCCACCTCAGGTGCTAGAATGGCTTTGGCCGCATGGAAGCACACCCCAGAGGGGCAGAGCAGCGCCCCCTGTTGGGCATGCTAGGTGGATCCTGGTCGGGTGCATGAGGGAGTCTGTCTGACTGCCTCCCCGCTTCTAACTTTGAAAAAAAATTTTAAAAAATTAAAAAAATACATCTAGACAAAAATACAGGTGAGATGGTCACACACACACACAATATATATATATATATATATATATATATATATATATATATATATATTACCAACAGAATTCAACTCAAGAGCCAACTAAAGTTCTTTTGAGAAACCCTACAAATAAACACAGGTTAGTTTCCTTTCCTTTTATGATTGGTATGCTTGTATCACATTTTAGCATTAAATAAAGCATATAATCACATTTGCCTGTTTTAGAAAGCTCACATGATGATTTCCAGTAACTGAAAACAAAAGAAGCAAACCAGTTTAGGAAAAATTCTGATTTTTTTTTTTAAATCAAGTGCTATATAGAGCATTTTTTGTTGTTCTTGAAAAAGGACAAATGTCACACACCTTATGAACACCAGCATATTTCTTAATGATTACTTTGAAATGCAAGATGTTCAATATGTAATCAATGCATTATATGTATATAACTGCAAGCTACCTCTAAGACACCAAAATCAGGAAAATTTTCCTTGATCCAATTCCTGACGGAACAACTCTTGAAAAAACCTGAGTGTATCATTTAATATCACAGCTGAAGTGCAGCAAACTAAGCCTTCTTCATGAATTAATTTTTCGAGTGAATAGATTTTCATCTAAAATCTCCCCATTTTTGTTGAAAAGGGAAAAATAAAGATAAAACATTTCAATTTTTTCATAGATTATAAATCAAAGAAAATTGCAGGCTGCACATAAACAGTCCCCTGACTACATCTGTTGTATATGATACAATGATCTCTAATGTAGAGCATTTAGCCTATTCACCTCTTTGCTGCCATCTTTGAATAAACATGTCTTGAAGCACCATTAATCTAAGCAATGAGGGATACTTTTCTTTCAAGAACAAGCACATTTTCAACTTTGGAACAGCTATACAGCTGTAAAACCAAGAGAAAAAAAAGAATTCTGGGATACCTGTTTACATTAAAAATTGGACATGATACGACCAAGTCCCTCCAGTGAGATGTTACATTAAAGAACTTTAGCCTGACCTGTGGTGGCGCAGTGGATAAAGCGTCAACCTGGAAATACTGAGGTTGCCGGTTCAAAACCCTGGGCTTGCCTGGTCGAGGCACATATGGGAGTTGATGCTTCCTGTTCCTCCCCCCCCTTCTCTATAATAAATAAATAAAATCTTAAAAAAAAAAAAAGAAAAAGAACTTTAGACATTAATATTAACTATTTTCCTTTTCTATTATTCTTTTTTTGGCAAGAGGAGGAGAGAAAGTGAAGCAGACTCCTGCATATGCTTTAGCAGGGATCTACCCAGCAACCCCATTAGGGGCCAATGCTCAAGTACCGAACTATTTTTAGCACCTGAGGCTGATGTGCTCCATTGGAGCTATTCTCAGCACCTGGCATCATGCTCAAACCAACTGAGCCACTGGCTATGGGAGGGAAGTGGAAGAGAAGGGTAACTGGGGTCAGGGGGGAGAAACAGAAGGTTGCTTCTCCTGTGTGCCCTGATCACAAAACAAACCCAGGACACCTGAACACCAGACCAACCCTCTATCCACTGAGCCACCAGCCAGGGCCTAATTTTATTCTTCTATATCATGATACACCCAGAATAACTGAAGAAATTACAGTGGTACCTTGAGATACGAACAGACCAACATACAAAATTTTTAAGAAACGTGCTGCGACTAGGTTCGTATTTTTGTTAGAGATCCGAGCAAAATTCCAAAATACAAGTCGTAATTCAGGAAGCTGCCGCTAGTTGGCACGTTGGCACACAGGTCCAGTATCGGCAGTTTGATATACGAGTTGACTGACTTATGAGCTCAGTTACAGAACAAATTAAATTCATATCTCAAGGTACCACTGTAGTAGATTCACCATGGTTTTAATATAATTTTTTTAAATCTCATAATGATCAAAGGACTAGCTTTACTTATATAGCCCTTTAAAAAACTATGCAAAAAGGTGAAAGAACAAAAAAGATAAAGAACAAGCAGCCCTTTTTAGTATTCATTAGCTAAGTTTACCAAGTTTGAAGAAATACAAGTTTACACTTGCCAAATTTTTCAAAATAACCAAAAGTCAAATCAACAACTCACTTTAAGAAAAATGATTAGAAGATATGTCAATGGAAATACATGTTTTATAAATACCTTTTAAATTGTTCTATTGGAGGGGGGCAATAAGCAAAATAAAGTATTCTAAAAAGGAAGTCCTTAAAGAACCAATTCTTTAAAATACAAAAAGGAGCAAATGAGACCTAAGATCAGATATCACAACATTGTCTTGAGACTATGTGGCAATTTCTATGTAAATGGTAATAAAGGGTTCCTTTCTTTTCCTTCCTCTTTTTCCCTTCTCTCTCTCTCCCTCCCACTCCCTCTCTCCTTTCTTTCTCTTCCCCTTTTTTCTTTTATTTTTGACAGAGACAGAGAGAGTCAGAGAGAGGGACAGATAGGGATAGACAGACAGAAAGACAGGAAGAAGAGAGATGAGAAGCATCAATTCTTTGTTGCAGCACCTTAGTTGTTCATTGATTGCTTTCTCATATGTGCTTTGACCAGGGTGAAGAGGCTACAGCAGAGTGAGTGACCCCTTGCTCAAGCCAGTGACCTTGGACTCAAGCCAGTAACCTTGGGCTCAAGCCCAGAAACCTTTGGGATCAAGCCAGCAACCATGGGGTCATGTCTATGATCCCACACTCAAGCCAGAGACCCCGCACTCAAGCTGATGAGCCCGCACTCAAGCCAGCAACCTCAAGGTTTTGAACTAGGTCCTCCACGTCCCAGTATTATGATCTATCCACTGCACCACCCACCGCCTGGTCAGGCTCTTTTCTTTTTCTTTTATAAAGGCCATAATGGCTATGTTTGCTGAGGGTGAGAAAAAGAAATATAAATGCCTACTGTTTAAGAAAACTTAGTTTGTGCCAATACATTGAAGAAACTGTTCAAGGACGGTTGATTTATGTGAAAATGTAACCCCTGAAATGTTGCCAAGGTCACACAGACCCAGGGTAATCCCTGACACACAATGGGTGCCATTGGGCATATGCAAAGAGAGAACCTGGCAGGGGGTTGGGTCATTTCTACATTATGTATCTCACTGAAAGCACGCTGGGCAGAGGAACCGCAGGTTGGTTGTGCTTTTCCAGTATTTCATTTCATTATCCTGCTTGTGGGGTTACAAAAACATTAGCAGTACCCTGCTTATGATATATATGTGATCCCTTTCAAGGTGGCAGTTAGCACTGTTTTTAAGTGAAATATGAGAGCAACATTACAATTTCCAAATTCACTTTCAATAATTACATTAACATGACAAGGTTCTCAAAAACTGCCAAAGACAACAACAATGGACTGTTTACCTTGAGTAGCATATTTCACTGTGGGCCTCAAATTTTGTACCTCAGCTCACTTTGTCTTTATCCCCTTCTGACTGTGCCACACAGCAGCCACAGCTGGTTCTCCCCATCATTCTCACCTTTCTTCAGGTTAATACTTCCATTTACATTTTGCCTTCTACTGGCGATTCTCAGATGGCCATTTCATAGGAATGGAAAGGCACCCAGATGTCTTGCATGGTGTTACGGGACTTCAACTATAGAACAGTGAGTGAACACAGTTCCTGAGCACTGAATAAAGAACATTTCTTTCTCACTGATCAGAGAAAACCCATTTCAATTTCAGTTCATATGAGAAAGACTCAGCTGCTCTCTATTAGCTTGGTACTGAAATGTGTTTTGCAAATTTGTAAAATAAAAAAAGCAAGAGAAGTCATATTTTCACTAAGAACATGTGCATGTATTTCTTCTTGGGAAGCCCACACACAACACGGTGAAAAGTCCACTTCACACATATTTGCTATTCAAATATTTAAAAGGCAGTGGGTGAAACCCATTAAGAAGGATCAAAATGGCCCATTACTGAAGACAGAGAGGGCCTGTCCTAGGATTCACTATAAACACTAAAATGCAATCTAGAGCCAAAGGAGAATGTTGCAAGTTTCCTCTTTGAGGAGTTGAAAATATTTTTTTTCCGTTTTGAGGCATTATGATTCTTTATTTCTCATTTTTTTATCTTATCATGTCTTAGATTATACAGGAACATTTTGTTTGCTATTTATTATTATAAATGAGTATTTTTTATTTTAAACGTGTCATATTTTCCTTTTTCTAATATAAAATAACTTGTCAATAAAAAAATTGTTCTTATGATCATTAATAACAGTTATAAGTTATGGGAATGCCATAGTGCTCAATTCCTTGTAATCTTCATTAAAACCTTGTAGGACTACTATTCCTGCTTTACAGATGAAGAAACTGAGGCTCAGAATGCAAAATTACTCACACTGGACTCCAATGTCCATTCTATAACATTTCCTTAAGAAGTAGTATACTCATCCCATTAATAGAATGCACCGAAATATATAAAGCTTGATTTAGGAGCTTACCTAATTTTTAAAAGGCTTCCAACAACTGATCTCTAGTAATTAACCATTCAAAAATGGACATATAGGCCCTGGCCGGTTGGCTCAGTGGTAGAGCGTCGGCCTGGCGTGCAGAAGTCCCGGGTTCGATTTCCGGCCAGGGCACACAGGAGAAGCAACCATCTGCTTCTCCACCCCTCCTCCTCTCCTTCCTCTCTGTCTCTCTCTTCCCCTCCCGCAGCCAAGGCTCCATTGGAGCAAAGATGGCCTGGGTGCTGGGGATGGCTCCTTGGCCTCTGCCCCAGGCGCTAGAGTGGCTCTGGTCATGACAGAGCGACGCCCTGGAGGGGCAGAGCATCGCCCCCTGGTGGGCGTGCTGGGTGGATCCCGGTCAGGCGCATGCGGGAGTCTGTCTGACTGTCTCTCCCCATTTCCAGCTTCAGAGAAATACAAAAAAAAAAAAAAAATGCAATCTGAGAAAAAACCTGATATTTCTCCCTCTCACCCTGAACAAATCCTTGCACATCTTGTAAGGTCCAGTTCAAGTTTCATGTCTTACATAGAGTTTCCTTACCCTCCAGATTGATAGAATTACTTTTTTACTCGGTTACAGAATTTATTTAATGATTAATTGAGAGTAAAGTTAGTTTTTGGTCCTCGTGCAGTACCTAGGGCACGTTCGATAGGTCTTTGGCTCAAGAAATTCTCGTTGAAAGAATACATGTGCAAATAAAACAGCTTAGCTATGAGATCAGATAAAATCTCATCTCATAGAATTATGAATACAAGTCAAACCTTGTATTAAAGCTTCCCACACTTCAACACCTGTATGAATCATGCAAAACTTTTTTTGTGTGTGACAGAGAGAGAGACAGAGAGAAGGACAGACAGATATAGGAAAGGAGAGTGATGAGAAGCATCAATTCTTCATTGCAGCACCTTAGTTGTTCATTGATTGCTTTCTCATATGTGCTTTGACAGAGGGGGTACAGCCAAGTGAGTGACTCCTTGCTCAAGCTATCGACCTTGAGTTCAAGTTGGTGAGCCTTGCTCAAGCCAGCGACCCCACACTCAAGCTAGTGACCACAGGGTTTTGAACCTGGGTCCTCTGAGTCCCAGTCTGATGCTCTATCCACTGCGCCACTGCCTGGTCAGGCTCACACAACACTCTTAATAAAATGCAGACTAGGGTTCAGTCTGCAATGGGACCTAAAATTCTTCATTGCCAGTAATCTCTCTCAAGTGATGGCACTGCTGCTGGTACTGTGACCACCCTTTGGGTAGCAAGGATTTAAACTAGTGGGGTAGCACGTACCAGACTTAGTGAGTGATTCAGAAAGCCATATGTTCTTCTTAAATGTTCACCTCTATTTAAACCTGGCACCAAACCTCAAGTGATTGAACTTAATAACAAAGGGCGATTTTGTGTTTATGTGTATTTCCCTAGATGAGATACAAGCTTTTTTTGAAAGGACTATTCTTAATGAAGTTTGTGTTTTCAGTAACAAGAGGCAGGACAGTATTGTATATGTAGGAGGGACTCAATTTTAAGTAAGTACAAAATTAAGTACTGGAGGGTAAATGCTATCACTGATTTGTTTATCTCTCTGTCACGGTGCTTGGCATGGTGCCTCAAAGACAGCAGAACCTCAGTAAATCAATGCTGAAGAATTGAATGAACAAGCAAACAAACCATTCATTCTCTGTAAAACATGAGGTTTTTATCATCCTGATCAATGCTAATTTCTGGCACTTGAAAAAAAATTCAAACTAACCTGGTAAGCCCTAAATATGAATGAATTTACAATGTTATAGGAATGATACAAATGATCTTTGTGCTGTTCTATTTTTGAATGTTACTTTTCTTTTTTTTTCAAATGCTTTAAACACTTTCTTTCCAACCTTTCCTTTTGCTATGCTAGGACTGAAATTTGTGGCCACTACTGTTTTGTTTTAAGGTCAAGATTACTTCCACTTCAAAAACCACTAGTATAAAAAAGATTAGTATTAACCACGTGATGAAAACCATTACAACAATTCTCTTCCCATTCACTTTTAAGTATTAGGATATTAGCTTTGCATGCACACAAAAATTACTAATCTAGGAAGATATTAATAAAACTTTACATTTATTTCCTAATGTGCTTTTAACCAGTTTTTATTATTTCTTTTTGTTAGGCAGAAGAATGTTTCTAATAACATTCAAGAAAATGTGACTGTTTCATTAAACCAAATTTTACTGCTTTTTCTCTATATATTTCAGTAAATCAAGATGTACAAGGTACGTAAATTAAGATGTATGAGGTATGTAAAGTGCTAAAAGTGTTTCAGTTTTCAATGTACCAAATAAGTATTAAGCACCTATGACATACAATGCATACATTAGGTTGTTGTGAGAAATATAAATATTCCAATAAAGCTTTGAGAAAATTTACATAGCCACACTTTATGAAACCATTAGAAAATGATTTAAAAAAAAGATTCTTCCATTTCTATATAAATTATTTAATTATTACTTTTAAATTAAATTTTTAAATGAATAAAGTTTTAGGGACATATACTGGGCTTCAAAAGATACATTATTTGTCTTTTCCTTTAAATACTTCTGTTATGTTCTAAATTGTGGTCCCCTCCTTATTTATATATTCACATGTCGAGGCCCTAAACCTCCATGTGATGGTTTTAGAGATGGAGCCTTTGGGAACTAATTAGGTTTAGATGAGATCATGGGGGGAAGGGAGGGGCTTATGGTGAAAGTACTGCTGTCAGAAGAAGAAACAAGAGAACAAGCGCTCTCTCTCTCTCTCTCTCTCTCACTTCAACCCCTGCTGCCCTCCACATCCCCACCAACCCCATACCTCCACCCCAAGTGAGGATATGGTGAAAAACCAACCATCTGCAAGCCAGCCAAAGAGCCTTCATCAGACCCCCCACTGTGGCGCCCTCATCTCAGACACTCTCTAGTGTCATGAGAAAACAAATTTCTGTTGTCTCAGCCACCAGCACTATGATATTTTGTTATGGCAGCCTGAGTAAAACAATGCATCTGCTTGCCTTTTATTCATTTACATAAGAATTATTCTAGATTATAATTCTGTAATTTAAACAACCATGAATGTATATTTTATGATATAGTAAGAGCTTTAGATGTGAATTTGGAGTTAGTAAATAAACATTCATTCTTGAGTTGCCAATTGTTTGTAAATATGAGAGAGAGAGACAGTCAGACACAGAGAGACAGAGGTCTAACTCTGCACTTTAACAAGTAACCCAGAAATATGCTTTGGGTGAGGGGTTACTTCATTAGCAATAAGCGCAGACATGCAGACATTCCCTTACACAAAACCTCTTTCAGCGGCATCAGAAAGAGAATGCTTTTTGCATGTGTCACTTCTCAGGTCCAAGCCTCTAGCACGCTTCTTGTTATATGCAATTAGCTCCATGCCAAGATTTAGTACATTTCATAATAAATCCCTTGACCGCATTAACTGTAGGCTTGGCAAAGATGGAAAGGCTCTATTCACGAAGGCAGAAAACAAGCCACAGGACTTACCCCACAGCAAAACTCACTTGATGCCAACACACTACAAATTTCAACAGCCTGCCATGCCCTTCCTTCATCGCTCCGCCTCTATTTGGGGTGGAGGAGGGGGCAGAAAAACACAACCTGCCATGTGATTGTGATTAAAGAGTATGTAAGAGTGAAAAAGCTACAGACAAATGTGGTTTGTTTACTTCTTCTTCCTCCTCCTCCTAAATCTTGTTTCTAGCTTGTTCCCTTGACTAACCCTCCAAACCCACCCACCCCACAAGACCCTAAAATCACTTCACAGATGAGATCCAGAGTTTACCCTCATTTAAACAGTAACCATCTGTTGCTTACAGGAAGACTGTGTCTCCTTCTCAGGTTTCCCGTTGGAGAGCACGGAGGCTGGAGGACCGTATGGTTACTGTGCGGGCAAGCTCTCTGCAGGACAGCGCCCTGATGGGCAAGACTGAGGAGGCTCAGGACTAAGAAGCATTTACTCTGTTTGTATCAGAACAAAGAGAAAACCCATTTCTTTCTTTCTTTTTTTTTTTTTTTTCAGTGATCCCTTTTCATATAGAAAGAACCAGAATTTTAGCACTGCTGAATAGCGTATGAATGAGCTTCGGAGCTGCACAAACCTAAATTGCAATCTTAACTTATTTTTTCAAACTGTACTAACTTGAGCCTCAATTTCTTCATCTGGGAAATGGAGATAATACAGCTGTCAAACATGCACAGACGTTTGGCTCAGAAAAGATCTATCATGTAGAAGATAGATGATAAACCTAGTATACTATGATATATCATATTATTGAAAAAACTTGAACCACAGACAAATTATAATAAAAAGTAGGAAAGGCAAGAGATAAAATATCTTTACTAAAACTTCACTAGGTTCTCTTTTGGATAACACATTTGAAACAGAACTACTGTACTAGGTACAATAAAAATCCATTAAAACAGGGGTCTCTCTTAGATCCCATATGACACTTCTGTTACTGACATACTAACAGAAGTTAATTATAAATTTCTTTCTCATTCTTTGAGTTGCCAGTACAAACTTCAGATCAGAAAAATAAGGCTACTGAAGCCTATACATTACTTTTTTAAAACTACTCTGATTTCAGTTTAGTATTGTGTACTATAAAATTCAGAAGTTTTTACATTTAAGTTGAGTTTATTGGGGTGACATTGGTTAACAAAATGATAAAGGTTTTAGGTACCCAATTTGACAGCACATCATCTGCACACTGTATTGTGTGTTCACCCACCAAGTCAAGTCTCCATCCATCACCATTTATCTCTCCTATACCCTCCTCCATCCCACCCCACCCCACAACCATCACACTCTTGTCTACGCACATAGAATGTTTTAATTCTGGTCAAATACCAGATTTTCAGTGTAAGAAACAATAAACTAAATGGTTTCCTTAAAGATCGATCATTAATAACTTTCCTAACCAAAAACTCCACTGAAATACTTCAAACTCATGAAAATAACCTTTTAACAGAATTTGAAATTAGAATTAGCCTATAAACTGTGGATCATTTGGATCAAATTACCACTTAATTCTCTATGTTTCTTTTATCTTTATCTGCAACAGGATTAGTAATAGCACCTACCTCATATAATTGTGGAAAAAATCAAATGTTTACAATGTGTCTAGAACAGTACTTGGTCCAGAGAAAGCACTTAGTCTCATCATTACTATTGTTATTATTCACGCCGTTTTGAGGAACAACAACAAAGTCACAATTACTTGGCACTTGTCCAACAAAATCTATTATTTTCCAACCCCTGTGCTTTGAATAAGAGAACTTTACTTACCATGATCCTCTTCCCCATTTTTGCTTTTTGAAAATCCTTTCTTATTCACTGAGACCCATATCAGAAGTCACCTGATACACATAAGAAGGTGCAAATGAAAGAGGGGAGGAAAGAAAGGAGCTAAGGAGGGATGGGGACATGGGAGGAAAAGAACAAAAAGAATACCAACCAAAGTATGAAAAGGGCTCAACTGGGTGACACAATCAATATACTTATTTTCTTCTTTTTATATTTTGTGCTTTCTAGTTGGGCTAAAACAAGTCTAACTTGAGTAATTTTAGAAGTTAAAGTTAGTTTTTCCCAATAAAAACAAGACTTCAGTGGCCAGCTCACTACTATCCCAAAATGAGTAACAGAGAAAAGACCTGTTATTACAAGAAGGTTCTCCTCTACCAAGTGGAGTTACAACCTCTTCTTTTATTAAAAAGATCATTTGAAACATTAATAACAAAAGGATATAAAAGTACTGTAAATGGGAAAAGCAATATAAATAAAAGCCGTTTGGTGGGTTTTTATGGCACTGAATGCCTACTATGTGCACTCTATGAAACAGGATCTGCATTATGCAGGCCACAAAGTAGAGGAGATATACAACACAGGGCAAAGAGAAACCACTCTCCAAGGCAGGAAAGGGTTCCTTTTCCATCTCTGGACATGAAATGTTTGGCACATATTAGCAAAAATAGCAAGTTTACTGAATTGAGCACTAGAACTGGCCAATAAAAATTTTATTCAATTCCAATAGAATATGGGGTTTTTTTAAACCCAACATCACTGTGACCTTGGACAAGAATGAAGATTCAGATCCCTACCATTCTATGAACTTGGTGCATCTGCTCCTGCTCTTCTCTCTGTACACTAGTTATTTCTCTTTCCCTCACAGCTCCTAAAATGTTTGCTTTTATTTTAATGCATAGTAATCACTGAATGCTGTTTGCCGTATTTCTACTTTATGAAAGCCATTGCTGTTTTCTTTGTGACTGTTATGTGGTCAATTTTTGTGAATATGAAACAGGCACTTCAGAAGAACGTGTTGTCTCTACTGTCAGGGTACAGAGTTCAGATACAGACATAAACTTCATAAAGCCCACTCTACTGATTACGTTGCTAGACTTTTCATCTCTTTATTCATGTTTTGTCAACTAATTTGTCCTTCACTAAGTGTTGTGTATTAGAGTCCCTATTAGTAGGTTTCTGTCTTCTTATTCTTCTGTGGTTTTGTGTCATAAAGGTCGTTGTATAGGACACTCACACTCATGCAGTGCAGCTTCAGTGTCGAGCGTGGCTTTAGGAATCCAGTGTTCTTCTTTGTGACACTTAAAGCTTTGAGGCTTGTATTTCACTTTGGCAGTGCAATTATTTCCTATTTTGTCACAGTTCCTACTGCTCTTTATTGTCCTGCCCTTGCCCCACTCTACTCCCATCAGCCCCCAAAATATTCAAATTTCAATAGCCTGGATTAGAAAAATAGTCTAGTTAAAATTTGAAAAAACAAATCAAATCATGACAATGAGACAAAAATAATTGGTAAAGAAAAAAAGGCAGGCTAAATTGGCATCCTATATTCTGTACCTTAAAATTTATATATTTTATGTTTATTGACCAGACCACAATAAAGAATTCTCCACTAGAAACCATCTTTCAAGTAATTGCATCAGATGAAATACTTATGAAATGTATTAAGTAATATATTATATGTAATATAAGGTAGTACATTACAAAATGTATTCCCACTGGCTAAAAATAAAATTATTATTAAGTTGTTTGATGTTTTATATGAACAACCTCAAATACTTTGTGAAAATAGAGATCTAAACAACAAATAAATGAGCATGTGCATTAGCAATGAATAAAAGAGGCTTGGGAAATGAGCTATCACAGCAATATTTGACTAGAAACAGAGATAGCAGTGGTAAGATAAGACCGTCTAGAATATCAACATGACGGAATGCAAACATTCTTCCTATTCTGTTTTGTTATTTAACCACAGATTTCTGGGAGAGTCTGATGATGCTCTGGACCAAAAAGTATATGTTCAGACATACTTGGCATGCAGTATCAGAGTTTCCTACCTACTCAGTCTGAAAAAGCTACTTCAGACTCACAGACTAGAATCCAGCTGATACAGTTGCCTCATCAGTGCAAGTGGACATGTAAACAAGAGCTCTGTTACTTTTGCAGGTCTAGTGTTCAATGTTTCTCTGGGCTGCTGCCAGGAATGGCAGTCATAGAAAGCCTGCACGGTGAGCTGGGTAGTGTCTGAACACCCAATGTAACTAGGAGGAGGAGGAAAAAAGAAGAGAAGGAGGAGGAAGTTAGGAGGAAGAGGAAGAGCTTGAGAGCCTACTCTGTCTCATAATTTTGCCTGGTGCCAATTCTGATTCCACACAGAAGCAACTCTGAAGGTGAGGAGCTAGCCATTGCACTGCCAGCCAAATCAGAGCACGGTTACCTTTTCAATTTCCTATTCCTACATTTTTTATTATATCTGATAAAACCTCTTTACAAAAACCAATTTATTATACCTCTATATCACAATCTTTGAAGAAGTCTGATAACCCTACTGAAAACCACAGACACTCTATCTTTTAAAAGTACTTTTATGAGTCAGACTGACCTAAATTCAAATGTTCACTCTACCAATTCTGGTCAGGTTGTCTGAATTAGGTAAGTAAAGTTCCTGCTTTTGATATTCCTTGTCTGTAAAAAGAGTAGATTATAATATCTCCTCTCCTTTAAAGAGTTCTTGAAAAGACAAAATGGAACAATGTAGGTTGAATGCTTAGCATAGTACCTGACAAGCAGAGGCAATTTTAACAAACAATAACAACAATGGAAAGGAAAGGCAAAATGACAAAGCTCCAGTGAAATCTTCACTGTCCCCCACCCCAAGCTAACTCTAATGAGGAGAATATTTTGTTTCCAAGATAAGGCATAACTATATATGTGCCTATATGAAAACATACTACATTTAAACCATGAAATACAAACCTCTCCCCATCTCCTTTCAGAGATTTCCATAATACTACTCAGTCAAACCAGTTCCCTCGTATACTCTTGAAATAAATATAAATTGAATAAAATTCTGAAAAGAAATTTTGTATGTTTCAAGGGCCTTTTTTATTTTTTTAATTAAGTGAGAGGCTGAGAGGTGGGAGGCAGAGAGACAGACTCCCACATGTGCCTCAACCAGGATCTACCCAGCAAGCCCCATACCAGACCATGCTCTGCCCATCTGGGATGCGGTTCCATTGCTCAGTAACTGAGCTATTTTGGCACTTCAGGGGAGGCCATGGAGCCATCCTCAGCGCCCAGGGCCAACTTGCTCAAACCATTCGAGACATGGCTGCAGGAAGGGAAGAGAGAGAGAAAGAGGGAAGGGAAGGGGTGGAGAAGCAGATGGTTGCTTCTCCTGTGTGCCCTGACAGGGAATCGAACTTGGGACTTCCACATGCTGAGCCAATGATCTATCACTGAGCCAACCACCCAGGTCTCTCAAGAGCCTTATAAACTGTTTCAGCTTCTTAATCTAGTTATTCCACTGTCAGGTATATATTGGAGAGATATAATCTCAAACAATACAATGAAAGAGTCTGTAGCCATTAAAATTGTTTTAGAAGACCATTCAACAACAGATAGTGTAATTACAATATAAATACAGAAAGAGATTTAGAGACAGAGATGGAAGGAGAATATAAAAATGCTAACATTGAGTGTTAGCATTTACCTTTTACCTCTGCTGTCCTATCTCTACAATGTTCCTTTTACTTCTGCTGTCTCTACAATAAACATGGACTTATTTTCACTAATAAAAATATTTTTCCATCTGATTACATATTATATTTTTAGACAATATATATCAATATATGAAATGAAATCAAATTCAATACATTTGACAGTTGACATCTGGAAAAATATATATGCATTTCAGTTTCTACCTTCCTTGTTCTCACTTTTATAAATATAATTAAGATTTTAACTTACAGGCTGAGCAACTCCTCTTGTTCTGGCATTTATTCACAAAGCTAGACACTGTGCTAAAGCCTTGCAAACTGGGCAGTGGGATCACGATTAATCCTAGAGTCTCGATTTATCATAAATCTTATTCCTAGGGAAAGGAGTCGATAGGCACCCTTTCTCCCAGTAGAACGAGGAGGGTCTGCTTCACAGGCTGTTTTCTCTGCTTTTCTGATTTATTCTGATACTGATTACCAAGAAATCCCAAACCTGAAGCCAAGCCATCTTAGTTCTCTTACCCCATCCCAAGTCCTGGTAAAAGAACTCCTCTCCTTTGGGGTTGAAATCTGACCCCATTAACAACTTCAAGCATGACTCACAAATGAATGAAACCTTTTCCAAACTCCTCATCCTGGCATTTCAACCCCGCCCCAGGCCCCAGACCAAGACCTATTGTTTCTGTCTTGCTCTCTTCCTACCATTTCTCCCCATGAGAAAAATACCATGATTCTGATAGCCAAATCAATGTCAAGTTTTCAGAATGATGGCATAATGTTTCAACTTGATAAAGTTAAAATTTTAACCTCAAAACCCTTAACCCAGGGGGAGAAAAATTACATTGTATGGATAGCCTAAAAAAGCAGTAATAATAATAGTTCTAAATTATATTATTTCATCACTTTTACTAAAAACTATGCTGTTGTGTTTTAGGTTATTTTAAAGCAAGCAAAGAAATCTTTTGTAAGTATGGAATGAGTAATTTTCTGAAAACCTTACTATTTATATGTATATTTATTAATGATATATAAAATTTGATAGACTTCACTGTAGTAAATTAAGTAAAGCACATTAAGAAGTTTAACTTTTACTCTTGCTACCATTCATATGTCATTAGAAAATATATAAGGAAAAGAAAGCACATCTTCCCATCATTATTGTGAATAAGCTCACCCTGTAATGTTTACACAGAACAGGTGTAAATCAACTCTTTTATGGTCTCATCTTTTCTTATTTTCTTCTTATGGAACAGGTACAGATGCAAGCTCACTGAAGCATCTGGTGAAAATTCTTGTTTTCATTTCAAGTTGCATTAACCCTTTGAGTAGTGAGTTTTTTTTCATTCTTGCTGACCCGCGGGAGTGATGTTTGTTTTTTGTTTGTTGTTTTTTTTTTTTTTTTCAAAAAATGAAATTAGTTACATTTACAGTTTTATGAACTTAAAATCATCTTTGTTTGATAACCAATTTACAGAGACAAGAATAACATATATTTGCCTTTTTTTAATGCTGCCTTACACATTTTTAAAATAAATCGATCGTACCCTGGATGGTCAGGAGGTACGAGGACATACATGAACTTCGTACTACTCAAAGGGTTAAAGTTTCACTTATTCTCTGATTACCAAGAGCAAGTCAGGCACCCTCTCAATTGACTTATAAATTCTCAGATATCTAGATCCCTACAAGCTATTAGTTCATATTCATTGCACTTTTTCTTCATCTAGCACTTTCTCTTCACATTAAAGAGCTGTGTATTTACCTTAGGTGTAGCTGATTGTCAATCAAAAGATTTGGGTTTGAAAGCTTCCAGAGTCTTCTTATTTTCTCCCTGTACTACATGTAAAATGCAGGTGGCTGCCACCAGGTGGATGGCGATACCTTTCATTAAAGAAAGAGCATGAAAGGAGGCAAATGATTTCAGCAATTTTTTAGAAAACTATTAAAATAAAGCAATTAAACAATTACTGGAATCCACAAGCCTTTCAATAGAAATAGATATAATATAGAACACAATTTAAAAATGCTACAACCCTTGCCTGACCAGGCGGTGGCACAGTGTATGGGGCATCAGACTGGGATGCGGAAGGACCCAGGTTCGAGACCCGAGGTCTTCAGCTTGAGCGTGGGCTCATCTGGCTTGAGCAAAAAGCTTGCCAGCTTGTGTTCAGGGTCGCTGGCTCGAGCAAGAGGTTACTCAATCTGCTGTAGCCCCCCAGTCAGGGCACATATGAGAAAGCAATCAATGAGCAACTAAGGTGTCGCAACGAGAAACTAATGATTGATGCTTCTCATCTCTCTCCGTTCCTGTCTGTCTGTCCCTATCTGTCCCTCTCTCTGACTCTCTCTCTGTTCCTGTAAAAATAAATTAATTAAAAAAATACTACAACCTTTGTGGACAGGTTTTCAGATCGTCTTGGTCTCCTGCACTCTCTACTCAGAAATTTTTTGGCCAGCGTTTCTGTCTCTATAACCTGTCACGTTGAAAGTGAACTTCTTCACTCCAACAAGTATTTAATTCATGTTCCTAACTATTTTATTTTCAAAGAAATATGCAGTGATTTCCTCTCATAGAATTTGACATTAATTCTTGTAATATTGAGCAAATATTATAGGAAACATAAAATAACGAAGCAAATATTTTCCAGAACAATTTTTTAAAAAGAAAACTGGAAAATATTTTAGCTCACTAATCAAAAAAGTAAAAACTATATTTTTTTCTATTGAATCTTATTCTCACCTTCATTAAAACAATTAAAAATTTTAAAAACAAGGGCAGAACTGTGGAGATTAAATTAAGGAGAATCAGTACATTGTTATTCTCCACAGAAATAATTTTTATATATTAGTGTTTGACTGAAAACAAATTATAAATTTTCTTTATAAACTTTTTCATTGATTTTATAGAGAGAATAAGGGAGAGAAAAAGAGAATAAGGGAGAGAATCTTGTTCTGTTTCTGTATGTGCCCTGACTGGGGGTTGAATTTTAACTTCTGTGCTTCAGAATGACACTCAAACCCACTGATCTATCTATCCAGCCATTTGAAAACAAATTAGATGGTCAAAAATGAAGAGATAATTGTGAAATACAAAATTTTACACAATGATAGGATTTAGCCAAGAATGTGAGTTTGTAGCTGAAGCTGTCAATGGGTTGTAATAAGGGTCTGTTATTAGGTAATTGTTCAAATGTTACTACAGGTTTTCAGGATTGTACTAGCAATAAAAATCACGAGGTGATGTAATTCTAGCTCTACCACTTACTAGCCAGGTAATCTTGAGCAAGGTTTTTAACCTTCCAAAGCTCAGTTTTACCATCTACAAAATGGGGAAATTATTGTAATCAACACAAGTCTTCTTCTTAAGTTCATCCTATATTTGTCTTGTTTTGGACTGTTAATTGTATCATAATGTTATAAAATATATTGGTAGGGATGCAAGTAATACGAATCAATTTTTCAATAGCTTCTCATATGAAGAAGTTTAACTTTTATTCAACTTTTTTTTATTCAAGTACCTCAAGAGTGATTCAATTTAGCTAAAATTATTAATTGAGAACATGTGGTTTTCAACCCCAGTTGAATGCTACCCAATTCCCAGTCATTCCTTTCTCTAGTCCTGTTTCTTAAGCAAAGGAGATTTTCTCCATCTTTATTCATTAGTCAAAATGACTAGACCATACACAATAATTTTTTATTTATAAATAATTAAAACTCTTAAACTATGAGAAATTATGATTTATGTCTAATCTGTAATTGCTTCTTAGTATTTCAAAGCTGTTCAGGAGTTACAAAAAAATGTGTTATACAATTATTTTCTTTCTATTTTCCTTCTTAAAAAATTAGTATCTAATTCCAAATATTTAATTTTGTATTTTACTTGATCTCAACAAATATATGACACCAACTTTGAATTATGGATAAGAATCTTAAAACCCAAAGAAAAATATTTTAAAGTTTTAAATTTAGTTTTTCTCATTATAAAAATACACGTTTATTGCCAAAACAAAAAAAAAGCTGAATAATAGCCCCATCTGAGTTGTTGTATACTTAATAAAGTGAGTATATAAGAAGTATTTGTAACATCGCCTGAACATTAGAGCTCCCTGTACAAAGTGGCTACACATAGGAACAAACTGGTTAGAAAACAGTCCCAAGAACCTGCACCAGGACCCCTGGCGATCTGCTCAGGGGCAGGCCCTCCGAGCCCCACCCACCTGTTTCACATGGACACTCTTAAAGGAGTACAGCCAACCAGAAATATCAGCCTGCAAGTACACTGGACTGGATTTGCCTGAAAACAGCATAATTGTGTAATCTAGTTTGTTTTAAACTGAAAAATGTTATCATGATGATATCAGCAATATTTTGGAAAAGGTTATTACCAAGTGTGTAAATATTTGATGAACAGACTAAGTGTGTAAGCTAACATTTCAAATGAAAGGCACAAGTTACTTTCTCATTATATAACATATCCACATCCACTCTGTCATGTTGATTTACACCAGTTTCCTTATCTTATATGTTTTACTGATAATTAAAGAAAACATCTGTACATTCTATTCATTGTAGAAAATATCTTTCTGTTGACTTCAGCATACCACAAAGTCAAAATGTCAAAAAAGCAAAAAAGGATGCCTAATAAACTTCCTAAACTCTTTAATAATTCCTATGACTTTAATTTTATCAACAAAACATGAAATGACCTTCCCTTCCTTTCACATATAAGAAATAGCGAGTCAAATTCCACCCTGTCAACCAAAGGGGAAAAAATGGAGTTGCTATTAGTTTTAATCTATTGCCTTGAGAAAAATGGGTGATCTTTTACCAATTTAAATGCGGAGCCAAGGTAACAAATAATTAACTTGAAAAAAGTATTTTTGTACTATTGCATCTCAGCACTCTAATTTTTGAGCTCTTAGTTTATAAACAGAAAAAAATATAGCACAGTCCCATTAGAGAATTACAGACAACATATGAAACTTGACTGACATCCTTTCCCCACAAAAAGCAAAAATAGTAAGTCAAAGTAAGCCTGTTGTTGGAGGATGTTATATAGAGGAAAATTTTGCTTTAAAAAGATAGCCACAAATCTTGAGAGTAAATAAATTAATTTTCATTTATAACATTTTCTAAACTTTATTTCCTAAGAAATAGAAAGCGAGAAAAATAATAGAATTTCACAGGTCTTTGTTAGTATTCACATCACCAGTACCTCATTCTAGTAAAATCTGTGTAAGCCACAATCAGATATTAATTAGGTAGAAATATGTTTTTCCATTTAAAACACATAAATAAGAGAGATACAGAATAAGGAAGAGAACTAAAAGCAAAATGTCTGTTTGGTCAAATGAGGTGAAAAAAAAAATAAGACCATAATAAACGTTTTCATTATAATTGTATCAGATTAAGTAAGCAAACTGTATATGAATTAAATTGACAAAGTGACTTGATTACCGGATTTAGTGTAATAAAGTCTCACAATTTTAAACCAAAATAAAATTCATTTCATGTATAGTTAATTCAGAGTTACCATAGATTTTTGTTAGAATGTAACTGTATTTAACCCAAAATCAAGAGAAACCTTGATTTGGATTCACAAAAGAGAACATTTTCATAGTATGAAAAACAAAATTGTATGAGATTATGATGCCAAATATAAAATTAGTGATTTACTTTTTATTAACCCTATGTTTTAAAGTTATGGGAAGTTTAAAAGCATTCAAATCACAAAGAAAAAATATAGATAAATGGCACAATCAACATAAATCATATCACTCTAAAAAGAGCATCAAATTGAAATGCTTACATAGAGTAGGCAGTCTTGCCTAAAATGCCTACATAAAACCAATTCACTTAGAAGCACAGTCTTGGTACACAGTAGGTATCTGATAAGTAACTGGGAATTAATAAACTGATAAACATGTCTCATCCTGGCCTTAACTGAGTTACTGAACTTCCTCTGGTCTTCAATCCCCTCATCTGTAAAAAGTCACAGTGTTTTGAAAATGCCTAACATTCAATGATAAATGTTAGCTTCAGTATGATTAATGGAATAGATTAATTTTCAAGATCATTACATTAAAATTTTATTTGTTCACTGAACAAATAAAATATTAAGTGCCTACTATATGACAGGAACTTTGATTCCGAGTAGATAACCCAATATTACAACTTACAAAAAGCAAATTATTTCTTTTAGTTTTCCTACAATGGGGGTCCCTCAGACACTCATGGCTATCAAAAGACATAAACACCATAGAATAATTTGTAAAACCTTAAATCAAGCACAAATATCTAAGTCACATGATGCTTTTTTTGCCCCCCCCCCAATCCCAAGAATGATTTCTGACTGTGGGAAACTAGCAGTCTCCTCTGAAATGGAGAGGAATAAAAGAAACATGGTTTAGAGCAGGGCCTCCAATCTCTTCCAGACATTTTTCTATAAACTTAAACTCATGAAAGCATGGAGGTGAAAATTTGGTTTCTAACAGTAAAATAGGACAGCAGCACTGATAAAATGAAAATGTTAGGCTGAGGACTGCTTGGTTGATCCCAGGAATCTTCTTAGGTTGAACCATCTGCTGAGGTGACAGTTCTCAGTGTCAGTAATTTTTCTAGAGTTGCTCCATGCCTTACTCTTAAATGATCATTTACCTTGACTCTATGACAAATAGATGATGACAGAAAATGATTTGACTTTAGGTGATGGGTATAGAACATAATCAACAGTTCAAATGCTATAGAAATGTTTACCTGAAACTTGTATACTCTTATTTATCAATGTTACTCTATTAAAGTTAATTTTTAAAATAAAATTTTAAAATTAATAAAAATAAAGAGAGAAAGAAACAGAATGCCCACAGCCCAATGACAGATCCTAGGACAAAAAGAAGTCTCCAGAGACTTTCTATAGAAATTTCTATGGCCATATCATGAGGGAATGTATCTAACAGGAAGCAATGTTGATTCAATTTCAGGGATTTTAAACCACTTTACACCACAAATATTCTAGCTTTGATATCAGCTAATAATGAGGAGCACTATAGGTACCCAATTTGAAGAAAAGTAAACATCAGCTGTCCATTCATAAACTTACCTGTTTGTGTTGAATTATTTTAATATATGAAACATTTCCCTAGCTTAGGAGACTGAATTCACAGACAGCAAATAGCAATTAAATATTCATATTTCCATTCATTCACCAGGGCTTTAATAAATGTGAAAATAATAAATGTGAAAAACACATCCTTTATAAAGGAAGGTTTTTTAATGTGCGAAGTTCTTACTTTTCAAGAATCTAGAGCTTCACTGACTTGTTTTTTTTTATTTCACCAAAGAAAAGCTTGGTTGAAATAGGTTAATGATCTTAAGTCATACCATACCAGAATACTCTTTAACCTCTTACTTGTTCAAGGAGTCTTGATTTATATTCTCATATAAAATCTCTGAGAATTATATATTTTCTTAGTGTGACAAGTTTTCAGGCATTGTAGTTCCCTTGACTTGCTTATTTTGTAGTGAAAACCTACTTTCACTACTCAGCTGCATTCCTTTAGTTCCAACACTAATAGAATATATGGATTGTGTATAATTCTATTGTCTTAGAAGATCGGCCAGCTGGACACCTTGATAATGAGTGCTTACTTGGCCCTTCACCAAAGAACCCAACGGACACAAATTCAATGCAAAAGAGGCTTACAGTAGTAATAATAGAAAATAACAAGTGTTGGAAAGGATATGGAGAAACCAGAACTCCTGTATACTGCAGGTGGAAATATAAAATAGTATAGATACTATATAAAACAGCATGGCAGCTCTTCCAAAATTATAACTAAAACCTGGCGGGTGGCAGTGCAGTGGACAGAGCATCAACCTGGGAAACTCAGGACCTAGGTTCAAATCCCTGAGGTCACCGGCTTGAGTGCAAGTTCATCAGGCTTGAGCACAGTCTCATGAGTTTGAGCACAGGTCACCTGCTTGAGAATGAAATCATCAACATGATCCCATGGTCACTGGCTTGAGCCCAAAGGTAGCTAGCTGGCTTGAAGTCTAAGGTCGCTGGCTTCAGTCCAAGGTCACTGGCTCAGGTTGAGCCCCCCCACCAGTCAAGAAACATATGAAAAGCAATGAATGAACAACTAAAGTGACTCAACTACAAGTTGATGCTTCTCATTTCTCTCCCTTGTCTATTTCCCTACCTCTCTTTCTCTCTTGAAAAATTATAAATTGAACCAGCATATAATCCACCAATCCCATTTCTAGATATATCAAAAAGAACTAAAAGCAAGATCTCAAATAAATATTTGCACACCCATATTAGCATTATCACAATAGCCAAATGATGAAAGCAGCCCACAGACAGATGAGTAGATAAACAAAATATGGTATATACATAACAATGGAATACTGGCTAGTCTTTGAAAAGAAAGAAATACTCTCCCAAGCCACAGGATGGATAAACTTTAAGGGCACTATTCAAAGTGATATAAGCCAGTCATAAAAAGATAGGTTCTATATGAGTCCACTTGTATAAGGTATCTAACATGGTCAAACTCACAGAAACAGAGAGTGGAATGGTGGTTGCAAGAGGCTGCGGAGAGGGAGAAATGGGGTGTTGTTTAATGATCACAGATATTCAGTTTTGCTAAATAAAAAGTCACAATCCATTGCAGAACCATGTAAATATACTTAACACTACTCAACTGTACACTTAAAATGATTAAGGTAATAAACTGTATGTTATGGGTTTTCTATCACAATGTTTTAAGGCAATAGGGATATAAATGATGTTATATGGTCAGTATTCATATTCTCGTAGTATGAATAAGATTTAGTAAATCAGAGAAGGAGTAAAAAGACCAGAAAGATGATCCAACCTACACAAAAATGTTTGAAGGAGAAAAACAAATATTCAAGCAAACAGACAAAAAGGAGGGAGAAAAAATCAACTGAGGACCATTTGGTAAGGTGGTCAGTTCAGATAGAATATTTCCAGATACAGTCTATGATGTGGGCCCGGGGGGAACCAGAGGTGACCAAGTCAGTTGAGTTTTTCATAAATAAAGACATATTCTACAAAACCTTTTAAAGCCAGTATGAACCTACATTACCTTTGAATTGTATGAAATTGAAATTTCTTCACTTCAAACTTCTCAGAAACAGAGATTACCTTAATACCCTTCAGTTTTATGCTCAGAGAAAAAATTTTTAAGTAACTAGGTAACCAGTGATCATCTTCTATTGCTGACTATTGACATGGGGCTGTTCTAAGCACTTGAAATTGTTAATAAAAGAGAAATCTTAAATATAACAAAAAAAACCCAATAGATTCATCAGTTAATACTATTTATAAAAGATAAAAAAAACATTTTCTAAAATTCCCATTCAAAATATAAGGCAAATAATTTTATATACTTCTACTTTATTCAAAAAATAGAATTTCAAATTTTTACTTCAAACAAATATTTGTAGCCATCATTATGTGATATGAGTAGAGACTTTTTATACCATATTGCTCCTTGGTGTACAAATAATCTTGAAAAATAATTTTATACTTTTGGAGCATATTTTTTTAAACCACAGTTTAGACTTGAGGGTTTTGTCTACAAATATTTACATTTAGATTTACTTAAATTGTCATTTTTTGAATTCCCCAACCATATTCTAGAACTTGGCCTTCAAACCTATCAGAGGGTTACAAGATTTTTTTATTTTTTATTTTTTGTATTTTTCCTAAGCTAGAAACGAGGAGAGACAGTCAGACAGACTCCCGCATGTGCCCAACCGGGATCCACCGGCATGCCCACCAGGGGGCAATGCTCTGCCCCTCCTGGGCTTCGCTCTGCTGCGACCAGAGCCACTCTAGCGCCTGGGGCAGAGGCCACAGAGCCATCCCCAGCGCCCGGGCCATCTTTGCTCCAATGGAGCCTCGGCTGCAGGAGGGGAAGAGAGAGACAGAGAGGAAGGAGGGAGGGGTGGAGAAGCAGATGGGCGCCTCTCCTGTGTGCCCTGGCCGGAAATCGAACCCCGGACTTCTGCACGCCAGGACGACGCTCTACCACTGAGCCAACTGGCCAGGGCTACAAGATTTTTTTAAACTGCCCTTGTGAGGTCACAGAAGCTGCCAAGAGGCCAGTAAGAGAAAGCAGACCTCACTGCCTGGATGTCAATTACCCAGCCCCTGGGCACTAGCTCAGAGCGCGCCACAGCTTAAAATCATTATAAAGATAGCATTAAGACAATTAAACAAATTACTTGGAATCAAGAGTACTTAAAATCTATTCCTGAACTGGAAAAAAAAAAAAAAGTACCACCGAGGACAACCTCAGAAATTGAGGGAAATTACAGAAAAGTGTTACAACATGAATAAGCATTCATTTGTTTGCCTCCTGCAATTTCAAATTTTTCAAGCACTCTAGAATCAAACCTTAGGGTATTTCAGCAATGCATACTAACTAAATAAGTCCTTCAAGCATCTCAGCAATACAGAACACTCAAAATAGCTTGTGTATATAGGTAGCAAACTAAATTATTTAAATTTTTTTTGACTATTCAGTATCCTTACTGAAGAATTAATCTTTCTCTATGTTTACCTTGTATTTTTTTTAATTAATGGTTAAAGATCCTCTTCTGTAGCACAATATTATATGCAAATAATATAACAAATTATTAAATTCTTAAGTACAGAAAATCTTAAAGAGGAATCTGAGGAAAAAGGGAAAAGCTGTTGATGTGTATTTTTCAAAAATCCATGATTTCTAAATGAGGGGTGGGAATCACAGCTTTTCTTCCTTTTAGTAAAGGTTTTAAAAATAACACGTAAGTACTTCATAAATCAGGAAAGATGACATTGGTAAAATATAAACAAAACTGAAGATATAAAATATTTTCATTTAAAATTATGAAGTAAATGTAAAGCCTAAAAACAGCAGAAGAGATTAACAGTCCCAAATTCCAAATATATTCATATTTTACCACACTGAGACTAATAGCTTACTTTACAAGGGGTGTACACATTAGTTTATTTAATCCTCAAAATAAGCACATGGGACTTCACAGCGAACAAAATGCAGAGCCAGGTCTTAGAGTCAGAGTCCGGGTGTGATTTCCAGCTCTACATTTACTGGCTGTGTGATCAATCTTGGGCAAGCTGTTCAACTTCCCTAAGCCTTGGTTTCATCTGTAACATGTGGACAAGATGGCCTAGCTCACATTTACTATAAGATTTAAATAAAATAATGCACAAGCAGCATTTAACATAATACCTCCCAACACAAAAAAATACAAACAAACAATCATCATTATTTAAAGATGAATGCTGACAATATTCAGCTGCTTCTCTAAGGCTATTTCCACTGGTCCACAACTGTCCTTCAAGAGCATAAGACACTTTTCAGCACTGACTGGGAAATCACAAATTCTAAGTTATGGTAACCTTAGTATCATCCCAGTTTTATAGAAACAGTTTCCAGAGTAAGGTCAGAATCCAATGCAAGACTTTCAATATTGCTGGAGCAATTATCAATCATTGTGCTAACAGAAGATAATTTTTGAGAGAAGAATAACAATTCTATAGGTAATGCAAAAGCCTCATTGTAACAAAAAAAATTTTAATTTGCTCTCACATACTCAAGAAAAGTTGAATTAGATAATGGAACATTAAATTATTTCTTTTTCTTTTCAATTCTCCACTGTCTTAGGTATAATGAAACAAGCACAAGGACTGAGGAGAAATAAAAGAATGCTATTAATCCAAAACTTGCTCTAATAACTTCAAGTTGACAGTTTCTATTATAGCAGTAATTCCATAATCATCACAGAGCAAATAGCATAACCAAGGAAAGATGTTCTCTATCACAAGTGGTAAAACTACAACTCTTTTTGTATATTTTTTTTTTGGTTGAAACATTTCAAAAAATCTTAGACAGATATGTGCAAAAAAAAAATGAAACTAGACCACCTTTGTACACAAGAATAATCTCAAAATGGATTAAAGACTTAAATGTAAGACTCAAAACCACAAAAATCCTAGAAAAAAACAGAGGCAGTAACACATCTTGGCTGTAAATAGAGAGAAGGTGAAGTCAATACACGGAAAGATACAGCAGCAAGACACTCCACAGATGCAGTGATGAAAAACTAGTGCATGACTATAATGGCCCATGAGAGCCAAAAAACTGATTCTTCAAGACTGTGTTCCAAATTTAGTGAAAGAAAATCACAAAAACAAGCCCAAATATGGCATTAAGTTCACACTGCGGAAACTCATGTAACATGAATTTTTATCCAAAGGTTTAAAAGCAAATTTTAGCTAACAATGAAGAGAATTTATAAAAGTAGAATTTTACAAGGGTGTTTAGTTCAAGATAAATTTCTTTTCCTTAAAATCTAAATTTCTCTACAATTTGTTTCATTAGCAATGGAGGTTTTAAAATATATAGGCTACATATATCTATATGGCTCATAAAAATTAGGGATTATTTCAAAATGAATATGAAGCAATAAAAGAAAGAAGCATTTGATTTTTTTTATTAAACAAGAACATCAGAAAAGCAGACAAGTCAAAGAAAGCTGTTCAATAATGCAAATGAGATGCAAAACCAGCTTTTATTTCATTGGTGAAAATGCACCATACAAAAGGCTGAAAGTACTGGAGTATCTGCACGTTCCCTGATCCCCTAATTTTTATAAGCAGTGTATTTTCAATTCTAATATCCATTAAGACATGCCAAATGTCACTTTGAAAGTACTACTAATGATTTATTCAGTCTGAAAGATATTTGTTGTGCTTAATTTGACCTCAAAGCAGAAAGTGGTACTGCTGTTCTTTTTATTTTTCTTTCTTTCTTTTTCCTTTTTTTTTCTTTTTTGGTACTGTTGTTCTTTATAAGCACACATCGCACACCTTTAGAAAAAATAAAGGCCAAGTATATATAAAAAACACAAACCATTTTATAAAAGCTAAGTTTTTAAAAGAAATGTTTACATGATCTCAAGGAAAATAAGTTAAAATGTTACTACTTAGAGAAAGTATACACACCTAGAAACACAAGTCACAATTTATTTGATAATGAATAAGACTATTTCAAAACCAAGCAGGTGTTTTGAACCTGTGCAGTATAGAGGAAACACACCTGTAATTTCAGTCAAATCTCAAAGAAAAAAAAACACTAACCTGTTAAAGTGTATCTTTATAAAATATTTACCAAGCCAAGTATTGAAGATACATGCTATCTGAATAGTATAAATTTAGACAAAGTAACTCAGATTAAAGAGCTGGCTATATATACTTAAAAGTCTACATCTGATCATTTAAGAAGGGCCTCAAAGGAAAAAAAGAAAGGGTATTTCAGCATCTGATCTGGAAGAAATTTGAGCGTCACAGGAAAAATCAGACTTTCTTCTGGTGCTTTAGTAATATAAAGGAAAGAGGTTTGAAGGGGGGAAAAGTGTAAAATTGTTTTCATACAATATATGAATAATGATTCTAGACTTTAAAAGAAATGTTGTGGAGGTTTTATTCTTACATGATGAAAAGAGTAAAATGAAATTCATAAGTTATCTAGCAAGTAGCAAAACCAATTATCATTCCTCCTTTGTAGGTAAAATAGTAAGAATTTAGACAAATCACAGATTTCTTATTTAAAAAAATAGGTTTATAGAAATTTAAGATACCATCTTTGATTTTCAGTCCTATCCTTAGAGGACTGAAAATTTAATTTTTAAATGACTCCATGAAGACTCGTGCTACTATGTAAATACACAGTGCTAACAAGAAATCAGGTGGGAAAACAGAAACTAAAGGGCAACATTCTCCATCGTGTCCATTCTACCGAACTTGGAATCCCTGAGATAAAATAGATGTCTAAAGAAATTAAAGTGATGAGTTGAACATAAACACTCATATTATGCAATACTTTTGATTAATAAGCCAAACACATTTGCATAAATTCAAACATTTTCATGTTCCAAAAATATTTTTACCCTGCTTCTTTTCATGGCATTGGATTTTATATTTTCTCTGCCTAGCTTGGCCTTTCCTTCAGATACAACAGCTAAAGTCATGCTTAACCTTCAACACTGCAAACAAACAAAAAAAAAATCACACTCCTTGGCCCCTTCAGGAAGTAGAATCCCATTAGTGTCCCCACGCCCAAAGCCAATGACAGTAGGGAGTCCTCTTCTCAACTAAATAAAGAAGCAAATTATTATTTTAATATGCAGCTAAAACTAATCTTTAAAAATACCATAATTATATTTAAACCATAAACACTGAGCAATGTCTCAATTGCTTTTTGAAGGTTCTGAAAGATTCTGATTTCTCAAGGGTTCATAAACAAGTATTTTCAATTTGCTTCAGGAAAAAACAAACAAACACATCATATATTCTAGTGAAACTCTAAAAAGTTTTTTTTAGGTTAAAAAAATTAAAAGCAACAAAACATAGATAGCCAAAGCTAGAGAGGCAGGCAGGGAGAATGAATTAAGGTCCCTCCAGCTGAAAATAGAGATGGCATTGACGCAAGGCCCTCAGATACAAGAATAAAGAGAAGAGGAAGACTCAAAACTAATATGCTAGAGGCAGCAAGAATTAGAAGTGGTTCCTATCTTTCTGGTTTTACTGTTTGTGGATCTGGCAATGTTACTAACAGGGCTCTCATGGGGAATAACATAAAAGAACTACACTTTATGGGATTGATCAAGAATTCCAAATTAGACAAACTGACTTCGACGTATCTGTGGAACACACAAAAAGACTGGAGTCTTTTACCTAGGGTCAAGACTTAAGGTGAGAGACCTGCTGTCTATTTGGAGGTGTGCTTGTGAATAGGTCATCTACCCAGAAAAAAGTAAATTAAGCTAGAGAACCCAGATATGTAAGAACCAGTACAAGAGCCTAGAGAGGGGGAAGTTATATACATAAGATGAAGAGAAGTAAGATAATATAAGTGAAAAATGTCATTCACTTAACTAATATTTACGGTGCTCAATATGTGGCACCCTGGATACAGGGGATATGCCAGGGCCTAAAACAAAAGTTTATGGGATATGGCAAATCAGTGGTCATTAGTGACATGATAAAAGCAATTCCAGCAATAATGAAATAAACAATGAATGAGTGATCGGAAACACAGACAACTTCATTCCAGAGGAAGAGTTAGAGCAGCAGTTAGAGGGAATAGTTTTGAAAGGGAAAAGAGTTGGCAAAGAAGGTGTTGGCACAGAAGAAAAAGAAAAGGAGAGGAGATAGAAAATGACTGAATAGCCTGGCCAGGCGGTGGTGCAGTGGATAGAGTGTTGGCCTGGGATGCTGAGGACCCAGGTTCAAAACCCTGAGGGTCATCTGCTTAAGTGCAGGGTTGCCAGCTTGAGTGTAGGATCATAGACATGACCCATGGTTGTTGGCTTGAGCCCAAAGGTTGCTGGCTTGTGCAAGGGGGTCATTGGCTTGGCTGGAAACCCTGGGGTCAAGGCACATGTGAGAAAGCAATGAATGAACAACTAAGATGCTGCACTTATGAGTTGATGCTTCTCATCTCTCTTCCTTCCTGTCTGTCCCTCTCTGTCTCTCTCTGTCTCTCTCTCTGTCTCTCTCTCTCTCGTTAATAAAAAAAAAAAAAGTGACTGAATAAACATATTGTTTCACATGGGGAGAATCCTTATACTTAGAAAAAAGGGAAGGTGGTATGAATATGTGGAATATAGGTGGATGCTAGTATGAAGCATAAAGCTGGTGGACATCTTTCATGACCCATATTTTCTCAACCAGAGAAAATGAAATGATCATCCTCTGAAAAGCTACACTGCTATGTTGATAGAATGTGACAAGATGGATGATGTCATAACCCTGTTGGAATGGGAGAAGAAGCAACCAGAGACAAACACGAGCTTTGCAGATGAATAACTGAGGGATATGAGGCTCCCGTGATAAAGATACTGAGCTTCATTTTTATTTATTTGTTTGTTTGTTTGTTTTTTATTAAATGAGAGGTGAGAGGTGGAAGGCAGAGAGAAAGATTTCTGCATGACCCTGACCAGGATTCACTCAGCAAGCTCACTCGGGGGCCATGCTCTGCCCATCTGGGGCCACTGCTCTGTTGCTCAGAACAGAGCTATTTCAGCACCTGAGCTGAGGTCATGGAGCCATCCTCAGCACCCAGGGCCAAATTGCTCAAACCATTCCAGCCATGGCTACTTGAGGGGAGGGGTGAGAGAGAGAGAAGGGGGAGGGGGAGGTATGGAGAAGCAGGTGGTTGCTTCTCCTGTGTGCCCTGACCAGGAATTGAACCCAGGATGTCCACACGCAGGGCTGACGTCTACCGCTGAGCCAACTTGCCTGGACAAGCTTCATCTTGAAAGCAATGGAAACTGCTGAAAGATTTTAAGTAGGAAACAGTATGAACAGATTGGTGTTTTGAACTATGTACTACATTTTTATATTAGTTTTGATAATTAAAAATAACTAAATCTATATTTATTTTTCTGAATTAATCTACACTATATTCATAAACCTAAAAATTCTTAAAGTACTATAAATTGCTGTACTGAAATATATCAATTATAAATTATAAAACAAACCTTCATTTACTAGTAAGCTATTAAAAATACTTTTATGTGTAATAGAAAATATAAAACAGCCTGACCAGGTGGTGGCACAGTAGATAAAGCATTGGACTGGGATGTGGAAGACCCAGATTCAAAACCCCAAGGTCACTGGCTTTAGTGTGGGATCACCCAGCTTGAGCGTGGGGTCACTGGCTTGAGTGTGGGATCATAGACATGACCCCATGGTCAGTGGCTTGAAGCCCAAGGTCACTGGCTTGAGCCCAATGTTGCTGGCTTAAGCAAGGGGTCACTCACTGTACTGAAGCCCCCTAGTCAAGGCAGATATGAGAAAGTAATCAATGAACTAGGGAACCGCAATGAAGAATTGATGCTTCTCATCTCTCTCCCTTTCTGTCTGTCTACCCTATCTGTCCCTCTCTCTGTCTCTGTCACACACACAAAAATATATATATATAACAAAAACAAAACTTCATGGCTCAGAAATAGTAACAAGAAACATTCGCTTCCTATGAAATTCAGATCATTTTAATACCCAAAATAACTTCTCAATCCTGCCTCTATATCTATTTCTCCCTGCCAAAATCTTCTAAACAGGACCTTGGTGATTTTTTAGTAATTGAAGTTTTTTTTTTTCCAATCCTGATTTTTATCCTAACATCCTCCCACCTGCCACATTACGTTCCATCTGCTGTGAGATGCAAAACGGGAGAGAGGTTGAGATCCAATCTAGCTTGTACCTTGGATAGGGTCTTCTAGAGACTGGAGTTCAGTAATTACAGTGGTGGGCACTCAAGCTGCAGATCGCTGTTTCTTTGCAATATTGCTATTATAATACACATTCCTTGAATTTTGCCCACACAAAGTATTGATACCTGAAAATGTAACCTGACCTACCATTTTTTTTCTTTTTCTTTTATTTTTATAAATACCAATATGTCTCAATTAAAATCTATACTGCTCAGAAAAATTAGGGGATATTTTATCACATCATGTTCATTTTGAAATATCCCCTAATTTTTGTGAGCAGTGTACATTAATTAAAGGAATAATTTAAGTGCACAATTCATATATATTTGAATGTATCTACCATCACCTTCAATCTCATTACATACACTACCCATGTGCTGAATCTCATTCTGCCTGAAAACCACACATTAGTTTATAATCAGTAAATAAATATAAATCCTAATGGGCAAGTATAAAATATCTGCCAACATTAAAAGATGTTGCATGATTATTTAGATATGGCTTCAGGAATGCACTGCAGAGCAAGTCTGAAATGTGTGGATGAATCAAAAAGCTATCTGCCTCTTTCATTTGTATAATTAACACTACTTCTGAAATAAGTTTGAGTCTGGTTCTCATCACAAATGATTCCAGTAAATAAAACACAGCCACATTGTCGCCTAGAACTTGAGAAAAATCATAGCATAAAATGTTTATCCACAGGAAAAGTCCATTTTAAAATACATTATGTCAAAATGAAACATTAAAGGAAAATACACAACCCAAATTAGAAACCAAATACAATTGCAAAATAAACACTGAGTGCTACTAATTTCTTCACCTTTCAGTCTGAATAGCCTGAAGATCCTAAAGAATTGTGGAAAAGAAAATGCTAGCACTGCTATTAACCACTCTGTATTGCCAAGGACAGGGACCTCCACTGTTCCACTCACTTCAGGTGGGGACTACATTCAACCAAATACCCGCCACAGCCAGAGACAGCCTGGTGAGCTATCTAGAAGCACCAGTTCTATTAAACATGAAACTAAAATCTTTCATTAAAAAAAAGAAAGTTCTTAATTAAATTTGGAATCTCCCAAGTCTTTCCTTTTTTTAAAAAAGGCTTTTCAGACAAGATCAGGTACTGGTCAACAGGTACTACATGGCACACAGAAAACACTATATAAAGTTAGCAACTACTTCTATTATTTCCACTAAAATGCATTATTTCCTCACAACCAAAGTTTAATAAGCAGTCGATACAAACTATTCACCTACCTGGATGAAATTCAGTCTTAGGTTAGTTCTATTTTATTCACACAACAGGGAAAAGAAATGTGAGAACTTTGATTATTCATAGTCTATTAGTAAGTCCACAGCTGAAACTATAAATGATATAAATCTATTCTGACCTATATCATTATATATCATTTCTAAATTTCTCTTTGGAAACAGATTAGCAACAAGCACAGTTTTACAATCAGCATGTGCTTATTGGGTAACATATTTGCTCGGTGTTGTAATAAAGGACAGAAATGCTAAAAAGCACAATTCTGTATTTATACCTCAGAAGTTTGCAATCTGCTTTGGTAATACATGCAGTATGAGTGCAGGAATCATATCTTTCCTTTGATAGTAAAAAAATAAATAAAATAAAAAAGGATAAAAGGTTTGACACGAACTCTCCTAATTCTAAAGGTAGTTAGAATTCATGTAACCGGATCAGTGTGGATAGTATTCTAGAAAACTCCCACAGCACTGCTGGGGTATAGCAAAGAAAGAGTTCAAACTTAGTTGAAGTAAAATACAAACATCAAACTAGGTAAGAAAATCTCTGGGAGGAAACAGGTAATATCAAGTTTTAATCAGCCTTCAAATATAGACAAAGTGAATTAGATATGCGACACACATTGTTCTAAGGACTTCACATTTAATCTTTCAACAGCCCTGAGAGGCGAGTGATATTATTAGCACAATTTTACAGATCAGGAAGCTCAGGCACAGAGGATTGAAATAATTTATCCTAAATCATCCAGCTATTTAGTAGCAGAATGGAATTCTGAATCCAGTTTAGCCACAGCATCCTTCCCTTTAATTACTGCACTATACTATATCTCTCAAGACAAAAGTGAAAAATATATACACATACGTGAAGAAATAAAGAATGGAATGGGATAAATGGAATGGAATGGGAATCTCCACAAGAAACAGACACACAGCCTGATTAGACGGTGGTGCCGTGAATAGAACATCAACCTGGGATGCTAAGGATCCAGGTTCGAAACCCAAGGTTGCCAGCTTGAGCGCAGGCTCACAAGTTTGAGTGCAGGGTCTCAGGCTTGAGTGTGAGATCCTAAAAATAACCTCATAGTCACTGGCGTGAGCTCAAGGTTGCTGGCTTGAGCAAGGGGTCACTGGCTCGGTTGGAACTCCCTGGTCAAGGCACATATGAGAAAGCAAACAATGAACAACTAAGGTGTCGCAGCCACGAGTTGATGCTTCTTATCTCTCTCCCTTATTATCTGTCCATCCTTGTCTGTTTCTCACTCACTAAAAAAAAGGGGGGAAAGAAACAGATACATAGACATATGAAAATGAACTTTTAGGTGTATTTACTCTAAGAAGTTCTTGTAAGATGAACTGACAACAGGAATGCCAATCTAGATGACTCTGGTCTGCAAAACTCTATGCCGGTTGTTAACTATTACAAAACAAAATTTCCTATAATAGAATCTCAATGCTCACTATTGGGATGAAGAGCAAACTCCTACAAACACTCAATAAAATGAATTCTAACAGTAGCAGACATCTTAGAAAAAGGAATACGCCTCACTACGGAGACCAATAGATATAAGTTTAGTAAGATAGATACAAACAATTTAATTCATATATTGAATCTGTATGCCTCCGCGTTTTAATATTTTCTTGATGGATATTTAAGTAAATCTATTGTGTGGAAACTGCTATTTAAAAACTAGGAATTAAAAAATAAACAGGAAGTGGCCCTTCTCCTCCAGCGCTGCCCTTTGCAAGATTATGTTTATCTCATTTCATAGCATCTGATGACTATTTTGGAAACAGTATTTGCTCAGCATCTTAATGATGTTTCTGGGTCTCTAAATGCTTCTCAACACACATTTTTGCTCTTCAAGTCCTGTAGCCTCTATCGCCTAATTTTCAGACCTGACTTTATTTCTTCCTTAACCAAAGGCAACCAAATTTTCCCTTAGTGAAATCTAGATATAAAATAAACAGCTGTGTTCATTCTTGCACTCTTCAGTTTCACCCTCATCATCAGACTTCACCCAGTCTAGAAAGTGGTAGAGAACCAACCATTCGCAAAGGAAGTATGGGCGAAGAAAAAGGGACTTCCATTGTTCCTATGAGCCAGTTTCACCAAAAAAGTGGCAATTCCAGATCAAAAAAAAAAAAAAAAGAAAAGTTCTAATTAGTTACAGATGAAGATCCCCAAAACCACACTGGTCACAATGCAAATCATTAACTGAGCTCTTGGGAGATTCAGGAAGAGAAGGATTTTCATTGGATAAAATGGAAATGTTTTGCTTTTGAAATCCTAACCACACTACCCTTTCGTCATTTATATGTGATTAAGTAATTTGCTCACATTCTGGGCCAGAGTAATTCAAAAATACTTTATTTGTTGTTTTCACAGATTTCTCCATTATTAGTATTACTGCGTATTAAGTCTTAAAAAAAAGAAAAGCCTGTCACTGCAGCCTGCTGCTTTAAGGTTCATCATCTTTATGCCACCTGGTTTGAGATCTGGCTGCAAAGCTGCCACACTACGCTGATCAAAGTGTTCACCAAATCAAGAATGCAGGAGCTGACCATATGAGGATTCCAGTACTTTCTATCTTAAAATGTTCTAAAAATAAATGTGTACAAGGTCTTCTAAAATTATGTCTTACCTAGTTAATTAATGTGGAAGGAGAAATGCTTTTCAACCTAAACAGGTTGGGGCAAAAGTAGATTTACAGTTGTAAACATGTGAAAACACAGTTTATTTTTGTATTACTACTTTCTATACAAATAACTGCAAACCTACTTTTGTCTCACCCTGTATATGGTAAACTCATAAAATAAGACTGTTTTATTGACTCTTCAGCATAAAGCATCCTTTGTGGGAATGGTATTCATGTTTGAGTGCCACCTTCTTCACTTTAAATCACAAAAAATTAACTTGAATAATTAAAAAGATAAAAATCAGGAGGAAGGTGTTAAAAGAATTATTAACTATAACTTACATTTCTTTCAACTTCACTTTACAACTTAAAGTGAATACTACCCATTGTAACATAAAGTGTAACATCTTGAAGCTTAATTCTTTCACCTCCCAATTTAACTTGCTCTAGACAGTCTGATGGGACAATTCAAATTCTTCAAAAAGGCAAGGATCTAAATCACTTCCAGACTTGCCTTTAGTCTAAACTTCTTGCATTAATATAGTAATATGACATGGCAATAGTAAACTATATTGACATGCTTATCTATTAACATACCTGCGAAAAGAAAGGTAGTGATCTCTAAAAGAAAAAGAAGAGAAACAGAACAATAACATGAACAAAAATTCTTTTGGACTTCATCTCACCTGTGAATAATTAAAAGAATTTAAGTTGATTTGGAAAGGGTGGAAAAAAGACTCTGAAGAGATAGGATTACAGTGTCTTTCACTTTGATGTATTACAAGTGAAGAAAATGAGGAAGAAGTTGGAAAGCTTAAACACAGACAGCACGTGCACACGCATGAATGAGTTAGCCCGTGCGCGCGCACGCACGCACACACCCTTCACTATCAAGGTTAACTTCCCCGTTTCATTTTTCATGGTCGGGATTAGTAACAAATAAGATAAGGATTGTATGCAATTCTTCCATTTAGAACAAAAGAAAGAAACATAAAACAACTATGTTTCTCTACTTTGACTAAGGATAGCTCTTTTAATTTTTTGGTCTGGAACTGTTCATTCACACAGTTAAGGAAGAACCAACTATGTGTGTCATTAACGATTTGGTCAAAATCTCTCCAGATTTTGAAATAAATACCTAATTCAAAATTCTGTAATAACAACTAATCATGAAATTCTATGAGAATGGGCCTGACCTGTGGTGGTGCAGTGGATAAAGCGTCAACCTGGAAATGCTGAGGTCGCCGGTTCAAAACCCTGGGCTTGCCTGGTCAAGGCACATATGGGAGTTGATGCTTCCAGCTCCTCCCCCCTTCTCTCTCTCTCTCTCTCTCTCTCGCCCTCTCTCTCTTCTCTCTAAAAGTGAATAAATTTTTTTTAAAAAGGAAAAAAGTTTAAAAAATATTTTTTAAAAATTCTATGAGAATGATGGGTCCATTTTATATTCTCTAATGACTATTAAGATTTATAGCTGCAGTTTCCCAAATTTATTTTTTAAAAGTTCATTTGCTATAGTTTCTCATTTGAAAAAGGGATTACACTGCTATTGAATAAATTCTTTTTTAAAAAAATTTCAGAGTTACATATAAGTACAAAATACCACTATTCAGAGAAAATTTTAAGTTATTTGGTATATCTACTTCCATTTCTTCTAATTTAATATATTGTTTCCCAAACTGGTATTTAAGGAACTTTCTTCAGGGAGATGGTATCATCATGTTAATATCTGTTTCACCACAAACAGTGTTCCGTGGTGTAAAATGGTATAAAACAGTTTAAGTAAACTTAGCAGATATCTTCATTGCAGGATTTCTCAGAGCCTATAATGTCCAACATTTATTATGACTTTTCAAAGCATATATGTCTTAGGAAGGAAATCATAACAAATTTGGGTAGCAAGCAGCTTCCCAAATTTATTTTCTTGTTCATCTATTAGCATCCAGCTTAGGAAACATTAAAATTATATTATATGAGAAGGGTATATCTACATCCTTAAACAATTCCAAAACCATAATTTTATGGCTATAAATTACTACTACACTTAAGTCTCTTATAGATAACTAAAATTTTCCCATTTCTATTATCTTTATAAGTAAATCTTATTACATGTTTTATTACTTTAGATAAAGTATTAAACTGTTTAAGAAAATGTTACCAGACTATTTCCAACAGCACACTGAACTTATGTCAAAAGCATGTCATTTGCTAAGTATTTATTAATTTGATTGGCACAAAATGAGAACACATTTTTATTTTCATTTATATCTATTTGCAAAACAAGTACGCTGGATTTTTTTTTTTAATTTTATGTCATTGGTTTTATCTTTCTTAGCCGGAATTTCAGTTCTCTCTCCCCATATTTATTATTTCATTTTGCATTGTTTTCACTTCTCAATTATTCTCTGAAATCTAAGAAAGCTTCTCAATTTTGTTCTTCACATAACTGAAAAAGTATTTCAAAACATTATTCTTTCTTATCTCCTCTGTAGACTTAAATCCCACTTTAGTGTTCTTTGCAATCTTTCTTATAAACGAGTTTTTCTCCTTTCAGCTCTCTGCTGCAGTTTCACAGACACCATACCTTCTACCTTCTGATATGCTTGTTTTTTAAATGTTTTCCAAAATACAGTGGTACCTTGAGATACAAATTTAATTCATTCTGTAACCAAGCTCATAAGTCAGTCAACTCGTATATCAAACTGCCGATACTAGACCAGTGCACCAACGTGCCAACTAGCGGCAGCTTCCTGAATCACAACTCATTATCTCGGAATTTCGCTCAGATCTCAAACAAAAATATAGACTGAGTCGCAGTTCGTATCTTAAAAAAATAAAAATAAAAAAAAATTTTTGTATGTTGGTCTGTTCGTACCTGAAGGTACCACTGTATTTTAAAAATGTGCTATTCTCTTGCATCTTCAGGATAATAGGACTTTATCCTGAAGTACAGTATATGTTTATAGCTCCCACATTGTTGAGTTGTTCGATTTTCTCTTCTAATAATGATGATGGTGTCTACCTTCAAGCAGAGGGCTTGCCATCTGTGCTCTTGGATGGTTATAGAAATCACTTTTCAACAAAGCAGCAGGAATATAGATCCATACAAAGAGTTATAAGCCCAATTCTCATAAACTTCGGTAATAGCTGAGATTGCATCAGTTGTTCACGGAGGCACCTTAGTTGTTCATTGATTGCTTTCTCATATGTGCTTTGTCTGGGGGGCTACAGCAGAGCCGGTGACCCCTTGCTCAAGCCAGTGACCTTAGGCTCAAGCCAGCGATCTTGGGCTTCAAGCTAGCAACCTTTGAGCTCAAGCCAGAGACTATGGTATCATGTCTATAATCTCACTCTAAAGCTAAAACCCCACACTCAAGCTGGTGAGCCTGCGCTCAAGCGGACAACCTTGGGGTTTCAAACCTGGGTTCTCTGTGTCCCAGGCCAACATTCTATCCACTGCGTCACCACCTGGTCAGACTCCATGCCCACCTTGATCTCCATACCTGAGGTGACCTGTTCCTTTCAGGATGGAATAGTTAGTGGATCCAACTCTCCCACTGCCTCATGTTCTTTCTGCTTTCTATGTTTTTACAGCTGCTGGACAGATGTAGAAAGACGTAAGATAACAAAGGCATAAGCAATTGTAGATACAACAGCATCCTCAGGAAAGTAGCACCCTGGCATAAGATAGAGAGCTGCTCCATTCTCTCACTGCTGAGGTGACGAATTTAGACTGCCTGGGTTAGCTGCCTGGGTTAGCTGCCTGGGGGATAACCCTGAGTGGCTGAGTCCAGTTCCCTGCAGGTAGAGGAAATGCATCAAGCAATTTAGTGTCAGTCTTTTTTTCACCATTACTGTATTTGCTTGTTTTTTTATTAGTCTTTTAGCAAAAAAAAATTAGAAAAGGCTGTATCAACAACTGTAACCAAATGCTATTTTTAATGGGAAGTCTTTCTAAATTTTAAATATACAGGGGTCCTCAGGTTATTATAAAATTCCATTCTTACACAGTGACATAACCCGAATTTTGGTGTAAGTCAAAACACACCCTAGTCTAAGTCACTTAGCTATCCTAACACAGTTGTAAAATCATAACCTATAACATAAAAACACAGCTAAGCCACAGAAAAAGGAATAGGACATAAATATACTGTACGGTACACTGTCCTAAGTATTCTTCCACCACACACAACCACACTGGTTTGGCCATGCAGTCTGTAAGTACAACACTAATGGCATAAGCCAAAACACTCACGTCTCAATGTTTTTAAGTTTTAATGGAAGTGAGCAACGTAAACTCGACATGCCATATGCTGAGACTGTCATAACTCGAGGATCCCCTGTAAGTTAAAATCTGATTATTTCGCTGTCAAGCACAAGAGCTCATTTGATCCATTCATATCACTTTATTTATTTTAAATCAATATATTAATGCTGAAAAGAACAACACACAGGAAACTATTGATAGAAGGCACTGTTTATCTAGCAGTCACAAATATATCACCAGTGGCAGCATTGCAAACTCTTTGTCTTCAGTGGTTCCTGGCACCAGAAAAATGAAAAATTAGGAGGCGTTCCCATTAGTTGAAGAAGTTGAGGGGTAAAGAAAAAATAAGCATTCTCTTTTGCTTTCTGAGTTTTATTATTCACATAGTTTCTGTTAAGTTCATGCCAGTGTTTTCGTATTTTCTGCCATTCTATCAATAGACCACACAGGCAGACTAAGCTTACTTGTTTATCACTGATGAGCATCATGATGTTCACAATTTGAAGTACTCGGCCCCCATCAATTTCTCACTGCAATTTTGGCACTTAAATAACACCCAGTAGAATTTCTGTGTACAGTTCACTTTCATATCTCATACAGCTCGCTGACTCAGGAGATGGGAAAATAAAAGGAATTACAATTAAATGTTATCACACAAGCAATGAGGAGAGCTCCTCTGCAGATCTGTACTAGCCACATTTTAACAGTGATGACTCACTTGTGAAAAGATTCATCTGAAAACCACAGCAGCTTATAAATAACAGTTGTAGAGTCAGAGAAACTTGGGTTTAAATCTTGGCTCTACCACATAATAGTTGTGTGACCTTGAGCAAGGTAATTAACCTCTCTATAGCTCTGATTTTTCTTTTATAAAATGAAGACATTAACAATGCCTGCTTCATAAGATGGTTGGCAGACTTAAAAATAAGTGATAAGGCAAGCAACATAACTGTTAGATAAGTGTTCTGTAAACGCTTAGTGTTATTACCATTCTCTACATATTTTAAAATAAAATGTTCAGCCTTTACATGAAGCAACATTGCACATAAAGGAGAAGAAAGGCTCTCTTTGGTAACCATCCACAATGGCTTGTTAGCAACTAGAAATCTGCTTAAAATTTTATTTTTAGATAAGAGTCTATACCTTTCAAGGATAATAAGCTCCTTTTAAGCAAATGTGAATACCTTATCCTTACTGATAATATTAAAGTATAAAATAGGGAAATCTGGATAGTCTACATAGGAGAGAATTTAAAAAAATGTTTTAATCCTGATGCATTAGAAAATAGACTCTAAGTTTAATAGCCTAGCCTAGAGCAAGTGTTCTCAATAGAACCATCCAGGGCTGTCCTTCTTAAAAATAAGTGATCACATTTTTGGCTTATAAAATGACTAAGGACTATACTTGCCTTTCATAGGCTGAAAAGCAGCCTGCTATGTTTAATGCAATACCAAGAAGAGTCCCAAACAGAAACTATTATTGCGTCCCTCAACACTTTGAATGAATGGGTAGAGGCTCATGAAAGTGAAAAATGTTTATAATTGTCTGAATATAGAATCTTACTCCATTTTACAGAAGCACATATTATTTAAAAAAGACTTTTAGTGAAATGGTTACCTGCAGGAGGGGGTGATCGGGAGGGGAGTAAAGAGGGACAAATATACAATGATGGAAAATTATCTGACTTCAGGTGATGGGCACACATTCAATCAACAGTTCAAATGCTATAGAGATGTTCACCTGAAACCTGTGTACTCTTATTGATCAATGTCACCCCATCAAATTTAATTTCAAAATAACAAAATAAATTTAAATTTAAAAATACATAAATAGAAAGACTTTTAAAGAACATCGAATTTTTAAAAAACATGACTGTGTAAGTCAAGAAATTTGTTTTGTGCCTGACCAGGTGGTGGCACAGTGCATAGAGTGTCGGCCTGGGACACAGAGGACCCAGGTTTGAAACCCTGAAGTGGCTGGCTTGGGTTCATGTTCATCTACCTGGCTTAAGCACAGGCTCACCAGCTTGAGCAAGGAGTCACTGGCTTGACTATGGGATCATAGACATGACCCAATGGTCGCTGGCTTGAACCCAAAGGCTGTTGGCTTGAAGCCCAAGGTCTCTGGCTTGTGCAAGGGGTCACTAGCTCTGTGATAGCCCCCAGTCAAAGCAAATATGAGAAAAGATATCAATGAATAACTAAAGTAATGTAACAACAATTGATTTTTTTCATCTCTCTTCCTTCCTGTTTGTCTCATCTCGCTAAAAAAAAATAAAAATAGAAATAAAATATTATCCTGAAGAATATAATTAGAATGAGAATTATTTTACCAGCATATTTAAGTTATTTAAGAATGTGATAAGCAAAGCTTTTTTTAAAATTAAAATTGAACTGTAAACTGGAGTAATTCTATAATTATTTATTTAATGTTTGTTTTAAAATTTTTAAATGTTTCAAAAAAACATTTTGTTAAAGTAAAGGAGAGGAAAGCGGACTCTCACATGCACCCCGACTAGGATTTACCTGGCATCCTACTCTGGGGCTGATGTTCAAGCACTGAGCCATTTATAGTGCCTGAGGCTGACACACTAAGCCCAATCAAGCCATCCTCAGCATTACGGGCCAATGCTCAGACCAATCAAGCCACTGGCTGCGGGTCTGAGTGTGACAAAGTCACTTCTCCTTTGTACCCTGACTAGGAATCGTACCTGGGACATCCATATGGTGGGCAAATACTCTATCCACTGAGCTACCAGCTAGGGCCTCAAAATTAATTCATTCAAAATTCAATCTTGAGTAACATCTTTAGTGTTTTCACAATGATGTGGAGAAATTGTGGGCGAAGCATGATATATGTTCTGTTTTTAAAGCTTGATTGTGCCTGACCAGGCGGCGGCGCAGTGGATAGAGCGTCAGACTGGGATGCCAAGGACCCAGGTTCAAAACCCTGAGGTCGCCAGCTTGAGCGTGGGCTCATCTGGCTTGAGCAAAAAAGCTCACCAGCTTGGACCCAAGGTTGCTGGCTCCAGCAAGGGGTTACTTGGTCTGCTGAAGGCCCACGGTCAAGGCACATATGAGAAAGTAATCAAAGAACAACTAAGATGCTGCAACGAAAAACTGATGATTGATGCTTCTCATCTCTCTCTGTTCCTGTCTGTCTGTCCCTATCTATCCCTCTCTCTGACTCTCTCTGTCCCTATAAAATAAATTTTAAAAAAAGCTTGATTGTGTCATATGTCGCTAATCTAATCATGACCTCTTCTCCCCTTCTCAATGAGAAAAGGTAAACAAAGTAAAAGAAAACAAAAAAAAAAACCAAACAAACAAAAAAAACACTGGATATCTTTTAATCCAAGTACAATAAAAGTTACTTTAACAAATATAAATTCACTCCTGGCTGATTGGTTGGCTCAGTAGTAGAGTGTGGGCCAGTGTGTAGATGTCCTGGGTTTGATTCCTGGTCAGGGCACACAGGAGAAATGGTCATGTGCTTCTCCTCCCTTCCTCCTCCCCTTCTCTTTCTCTCTGTCTCTCTTTTCCTCCTGAAGCCATGGCTCGATTGGTTTGAGCAAGTTGGCCTCAGGTGCTGAGGCTGGTTCAGTGGAGCCTCCATTTCAGGTGTTAAAAATAGCTTGGTTGCCGAGCAATGGCCTAGATGGGCAGAGCATCACACCTTAGTGGGCTTGCTGGATGGATCCCAGTTGGGATTCATGTGGGAATCTGTCTCTGTCTCCCTTCTTCTTATTAAAATATATATATATACACACATATATATATTCATATATATGTATATGAATTCAGCATCATACAACCATTGAATTTAGGGGAATAATATATAAAAGATATATCAACCTCCACACATATTCTCATCACAAAAATATAATAAAACCACTTGCATCACAAACTTGAATGCAAAATTAAGTAGTTTATACTTTGATATTCACTATACAGCAAAAATCAGATAGACAAAGGTAGTTAAAAGGTATAAACTTCCTGTTATAAAATGTGTAAGTCCTGGGGATGTAATGTACAGCATGGTGACTAGAGTTAATAATACTTTATGGTATACTTGGAAGTTGCTAAGAAAGTAAACCTTAAAGGTGCTCATCACAAGAAGAAAAAGTGTAGCTATATATGGTGATGGATATTAACTAGATCTTTTGGGGTTACTATTTCACAATATATACAAATATCAAATCATGTTGTACGCCTGAAACTAGTATATCTCAATTATATTTCATTTTTCAAAAACAGTAAAAGTCAGTTAAACAGTTTATGTTCTTAAGCTTTACAAATTAATATATACTAAATCAATCAATAAAATCTTGATTTTACAGGTAACATCTCACATAGACAACAATTGTATAGGTCAGGCTTCAAATTGGCATGAGACTTTCCCAAGGGAGTTTTTGTTATTTTTACTCTACGAACTTCATGTCAGGAAAAATTTAGTAAACTAAACAAATTGCTCATTTTAAGGAATAAACAACAGTTGCTCATTTTTAATAAATCAAGAATATACGACTTCAAATCAGTATGTTTGACAAAGATAATTTGACCAGTGGTACCAATCTATATTTGCAGGTCCCCAGGAGTCTGAAAACTCCAGTCTGGAGACATGAGTCCACAATATATTAGGTTCTAAAAACAAAATATACCTATTAAGAGCAAACCAATTTTTCACAAACGACTTTCAATTTTAAACCACCCAATATTTCTTTGTCTAAATTCCAGAATATTTCCTGTAGCTGCAATTCCACACATGGTCTCCATATCCCCAAAGAAATTCCCTTTCCAGATGAGTTCCTAAGAACAGAACTATGTTTCTTCGAAGTCAGTAAGCTATTTATAAAAATTACAGTAGCTCGCAAGGAAAGATCAACCGGCAAGTGTAAAATTACTTTATCTACACTGCAGTATTGCTCTGCCTTTCTTTATGGGCAGAAATAAGACAATGATGATCAAAAGATAAAGTATAGAAAAAGAGGTAATTTTAATGTTGTTGCTTATTATTACATAAAGAAAATACTACTAATTTTCATAACCCTATAAAATATCTGAATCCCCTACTGAACTGGCAAGTACCTAAATATAATAAAAACAATCATGTACTTTCATTATCATGACTGCTGTTTGGAACTAGAAAAGACACTATATTAAATGTCAAAACATCTTTTTAGTCATGTTAAAATACAGCATTCTTAATTTGTATAGGTTCTTTAATTTATAAATACTTTATATTGATTATAGGCTAAAATTTATTTTAATGCTTCATATCAGATGTATAGTAATGTCCATATATGTGTGTGTACATTTTTTTTCTATCTAAACAGACTGAATAAATTTTCTTCCAAATATTCACTTATGTTCACAGATGTTATTCACAATGCTGTCCAACCGATGTGGCCATAGATAGACAATGAAAATGGAGGCTGCCATAAAGAATCAATAGAACCATGCCAGAGTGTCCTGGCTGAGTTCCATACCTCTCTACACTTCTTCCACCTGCAATAACCACACTCATTTTGTATGTGTGTGACATACTAATAGCCCTGAATACAAATAGGTAAAAGGTAACTGTGTTCATCTTTACCACAACTTATTATAATAATCCCTATTCTCTCCATATGTTTCCACTCTCCATGACCACTCCTCCTTAAGGGCTTCCATTCATATAAGACATATATATTTATAACCTACTATGGGCCGGACACTGTGCCAGTTGTATCTGGGAAAAGGAAATGGACGAGCCAAACAAAGAGGAAATTACAAGGCAATTTCCTGTGAACATAAGGCCCTATGTTCACAGAGTTTACGAACAAGCTAATAATCTAGTAGAAGAGAACAAAATTTTCTCTCTATTTTTTTTTGTTCCTTATTTTTATTGCATAATATTTATTATATGCCAAGATAACAGCTTTAAAATGGTCTCAACTGACTTATTTATGTTGGTATAAGTAGAAACATATAAAAATTCAACTACCCATTCAATAATTAAAGAATAGAATATAACAATAAAAAAATTTTAGATAAAATATAATTAATAGCTATATAAATTAGAGGTATATATTCAAAGAATATCAGTTCCTGATTACTAGCAAATTAAATTAGTTCAGGAAATTGACAGAATAAAAGCAATTTTATATTAAGGACAAAAAAGTTTTAATACTAAATTCTTTGCCACTAAATTCTATCTTTTGAAATCTAAGATAATTTATGTCTAAATTAATCTTCTGAAAAATTCCAAACTATATTTTTAAATATGTGACTTAAAGAAATTAAGTTTAATCATATTTTTAATTCTACAGTCCAGCAAATTATAAATCATTCAACATTATCTTCTTTGTTAGACATTCATGGAAATCAATGAATTGGTTTGACAAAGAGAGTCAATCTCAACTTTTCTGATCAAAACTTCTTAAATTTGGTAATCTAGTATATTCTCCTTGGAGGACATTAACTTTTGTGGAGCAACTGGTGAATTTACATGTTCCTCTAAGTTTATCAATGGGCTTCCGTGATGTTCATTAACCCTAGAATGATCTTCCCTTCACTAACAGAAAAACAATTCTAATATTCTCTAATTTACATAAACATGTGTGAATTTCCATTGGATATAGAAGCATCTATTTATTATTTAATATCACTTAACACTTTCTACAAATAGTTTACATTTAAAGAGCACATATCAATCATTGTATCTGCCATACCCAGGCAAGTCAAGTTACTTACTGCCCTCACAGGAAATAGAAGACAGAAGAAATGCAAGTGTATTCTAAAAAGAATGAAAAAAATACATAGATAGAAAAAGAGATTCAAGTAATCTGGGATATCTGCCTGGAGTATACCTCAGACAAAATGGGAGTAGGAGGCTAGACTATCAGTACTTATACTGAAGTCTGCATACTCCCAAAAGTTTCATTCACAGAATACAGGATAGAATTTGGATGGGTGGAGAGATTTCATCGCTAGTTTTAGATCTTTAGCTGGAATTTAGCATTTCCTTTAATTATGAAAGTAGGCAACAAATCACAGTACCAATACCTATAACCTTATCACCAGTTAAATCACAAACATATTCATATCACATCTCAGTTGTTACAGATATTTCATAATACTGTTCACTTATTAACTACTTTGAAATTAAGGCAGTCGTGTGACATGCCACTAGAGCTTATTGTTTAATGCGCAAAAAGATTCATGTGTATTTTCATAGTTTGAAAACTATATCTCATTAATTGGTTTCTATTGTAATACTATGAATTTTTTTCATTGGTTATCATGAGAATACTATGAATTTTTTTTTTCATTTAAAAATTATCTTGCCTGACCAGGCAATGGTGCAGTGGATAGAGCGTCGGACTGGGATGCAGAGGACCCAGGTTTGAGGACCTGAGGTCGCCAGCTTGAGTGCGGGCTCATCTGGTTTGAGGAAAAGCCCACCAGCTTGAGCCCAAGGTCACTGGCTCCAGCAAGGGGTTATTCAGTCTGCTGAAGGCCCGCGGTCAAGGCACATATGCGAGCAATCAATGAACAACTAAGGTGTTACAACGCACAATGAAAAACTAATAATTGATGCTTCTCATCTCTCCATTCCTGTCTGTCTGTCCCTGTCTATCCCTCTCTCTGACTCACTCTCTGTCTCTGTAAAAAATAAAATAATTTAAAAAAAATTATCTTGAGTCCTGGCCGAGTTGCTCAGTGAATAAAGCATTGACCCAGCATGTCAGAGGTCATGGGTTTGCCCTTCACCCCGTCAGGGCATGTATGGAAAGCAATCAATGAGTGTACAATTAAATGGAATAACTAAATGAAACAATGAGTTAAAGATTCTCTCTTTCTCTCTCGCTAAAACTAATGGGAAAAAAAATTTAATTTATCTTGAGGAGGGCGTCTATTGGCTTCCCTAGTTTGCCAAAGGGAGCTATGGCACAAAAAAGGGAGAACGGCTGCTCTGAAGCAGGAGGGAAAGGACTTGAAAAAAAAATAAAGGCAAGGATTATGCTGTAATCTCCCTGCACTGTCTCAACTAGACTTTACTTTGACTCTAGCATCACTTACTCTCCTCAGACCTTATTTCTACATCCTCCAATCCTCACTCTAGGACAACCCACAGAAATTAAAAACCAAATTAAGTAAATTAATAAATAAATAAATGCCACAAAAATCCTCTTACTACAGCAGTCCTCATCCCACACCCCACCTTCCTTGTACCTTTCAACTGGATCATTCTCATTCTGGACTTACTTTCATGATTTAAAAACCAACCCCAAACCAAAAAATTTCCCTTGCTTCATTTTCTACTCCAAATATTCACCTTCTTTTCTCCTTAAGACAACTGTCTACACTTGCTGCCACCAATTCCTTCCTCCACTCTTGCCCTCTCTTGAAATCAAACTGATCAGGCTTTCCCTCAACATTCAGTCTGCTTTTTTTTATCAAGGTCATGGGCTGACACCCCCGTTGCCAAACTTGAAACAGGATTTCACTAAGGTTATCAATTCCTTGTCCTTAATACACTTTTTTCACATGGCAGCCTGGGTACTACTGTCTCCTGCGTGCCTCTACTTCACTCTTCTTGTCTTTTGCTGATTCCTCCTCATATCCCCAACGTCCAGACCTTAAGAGTGCCCTAGGATTAGTCCTCAAATTTATCGTCCAGTGGCTTTAGGAAAAACCAACATGCTAATGAAACTCAAATTTCTTTCTCCAGCAAGGCTCTTCCCTGAGCTCCAGTCTCACAAATCCATATTTTAAGTGAGAGAGAGAGAGACAGAAACAAACAGGAAGGGAGATGAGAAGCATTAACTCATAGTTGCAACACTTTAGTTGTTCATTGATTGCTTTATCATACATGCCAGGACGTGGTGTGGGGGGAAACTCCAGCTGAGCCAGTGACCCCTTGCTCAAGCCAGCAACCTTGGGCTTCAAGCCAGGGACCTTTGGGCTCAAGCCAGCAACCATGGGGTCACATATCTGATACCACTCTCAAGCCGGTGACGCTGCGCTCAAGCTGGTGAGCCTGCACTCAAAGCAGCAACCTGGGTGCTTCGAACCTGGGTCCTCAGTGTCCCAGGCCAACGCTCTATCCAATGCACCAACATCTGGTCAAGTTCATGCATCCATTTTAATGAACATCTCAACATGTCCAAAACCTAATGCCTGATTTCACCGACACCTTCACCTCTCCGTCTTCCTTGGCCCTATTATTGGGAACTTCATCTTTGATCCAGAAATATCTTTTTTTTCTTTTTTTTTGCATTTTTCTGAAGCTGGAAACAGGGAGAGACAGTCAGACAGACTCCCGCATGCGCCCGACCGGGATCCACCCGGCACGCCCACCAGGGGGCGACGCTCTGCCCACCAGGGGGCGATGCTCTGCCCATCCTGGGCGTCGCCATGTTGCGACCCTCCTGGGTGTCGCCATGTTGCGACCAGAGCCACTCTAGCGCCTGGGGCAGAGGCCACAGAGCCATCCCCAGCGCCCGGGCCATCTTTGCTCCAATGGAGCCTTGGCTGCGGGAGGGGAAGAGAGAGACAGAGAGGAAGGCGCGGCGGAGGGGTGGAGAAGCAAATGGGCGCTTCTCCTGTGTGCCCTGGCCGGGAATCGAACCTGGGTCCTCCGCACGCTAGGCCAACGCTCTACCGCTGAGCCAACCGGCCAGGGCCTGATCCAGAAATATCTTTATACTTGTTCTTGATGCTTCCCTATTATTTATTTCCCACATTCAATTCAAATCCTTTCAGTTCTTTCTTTAAAATACATTGGATTTTACGTTTTGTCATCAGCTCTACACCTGCCACCCAAGCTCACCTAGGATAGCTGATGACCCCAGGATCCATTCCGTCCTTTGTCCTATATTACTCTCTGTGCAGCAGCCAGAATGATCTTTTTAAAGCCAATGAAAACTCACATTACTCATTTGATTAAAACATTCCAATGACTTTCCATATCACTAAAAATACATGCTAAAGTCCTTAAGACAGACTACAAGTCCAAACGTGATCCAGTCGCCTGTCACATCGCTAAATACCCTCCTGGTATCCTCCCCTTGGGCACTCGCACTCCAGGCCACTGGCCGCTTTGCCGGGCTTCAAGCACAGCAGTCACACAGTCGCCTTGGGTCACCTGCACAAGTTCCTCCCTCTGCCAGGACCAGCTCTTCCCCCAACATAAAATGAATTTTACCACACTAATACATAAAAATCAATGCAGTGATTAAGTTTTTTAAATAACTGTCTTCCTTTTTATAATTCTGTGACTGAAAGAATTGGTACCTTGGTCTCCATTGGTACCCTGGGGGATTAATTGTAGAGAATTGTTAAATAGAGCAGTTGAACAAATTTTAATTACCCTTCTAAAATGACTTGCAAAGACTCAGTGAGAGAGCTTAACTGAAATGTAGCTTAACCTTTATATGAATTCCTAACTGAATCCTAAGATTATCACTAGTAGGCTAGAACTTATTTACCAATACTGAGTATATTAAGCTGGATATTTTTATGTTTACTTCCACTGCAATTTGTATAACAGCTTTTAATATACTTAATAAGTTAACAAAGATTAAATACAGATTCCTGGGCAAAAGTAATTCTTCCAAAGTTTTTCCCTGCATCTGATTTTCTATTAAGTCAAAATAATAATGCTCACTGACTAAGCATTTCTTATTAAAGGGTTATTAATGTACTACATCTCAACATGTTTGCTTATGCCTCAACAGCATTTTAATTAAAAACTGTTTTTAACAGATAGAAGTATGAGGTAGAAACTTTATGTTGTGACCAAAATAAAAAGAAGTCTCCCTAAGTCTTTCCTAAAAGAAGATTTTCCTGGTTCTTGTCAGTCTTGCCTTTTCTGCCCTAATAATTTATTTTGAACTGCCTTAAAATGCAAAACTTTCTGATACTCAGTTGAAATTATTAAAATAGATAAATTTAGCCTAGAAAATAATATTTCTTCATGTAAGTTTTTACCCAATTATTTGCTATTTAAATTGTGTAGTTAAATCCTCTATGAAATATGTCCCCTGTGCTACACTGACGATTTTCTTTTTCTCATCTTTTCAGGTTAACAGTCTATTTCGCTCTTGGTGACAGCAGAAAGGTCTCCCAGGAGCTAAACCAGAAGAACCAGTGCAGCTACTAATCTAATTCTCCCTCCTCCTTCCTCTCGGGATGTTCCCTGAAGAGCACAGGTGGAAATGCCTGGCTTCTAGGTTCTGGCTCACTATGATCCTCTCAGCCACATTCATTAATCTTATCAATTTGCACTCCTGATTAATAAAAAACATGGCTCACTGAGAATTATCCAGAGATCAATATGAAATTGATTTGGGATTAAGAGCCATTATTTCTTTTTTTTCAGCATGTCCTTCTTCCCTAGAGCAAAATCCTGCATCAAATTAGTCTGCCTATGACAGGGAGTGGGGGGGGGGGGGACCCAGAGGGTCAGAGACGAAGAAGACCGCAGGGAGGGAGAGAGCCTGCCGACATCCGTCTCCATGACCTTCTGTAGCAGCTCCTCTACATGGTGCACCCAGCCCTGCGGCCCAGGGGAGGGGGTTAATAACACAGGGTGTGTAGGGGGACCCAGAGGGTCAGAGACGAAGAAGATCGCAGGGAGGGAGCCTGCCGACATCCGTCTCCATGATCTTCTGTAGCAGCTCCTCTACATGGTGCACCCAGCCCTGTGGCCCAGGGGAGGGGGTTAATAACACAGGGTGTGGGGGGGGACCCCGAGGGTCAGAGACGAAGAAGACCGCAGGGAGGGAGAGAGCCTGCCGACATCCGTCTCCATGATCTTCTCTGCAGCAGCTCCTCTCCTCTACACGGTGCACCCAGCCCTGTGGCCCAGGGGAGGGGGCTGATAACACAGTGGGGTCCTCCCACATGCCCTCCTAGATACTGTAAACTTGGGCAGAAGAGGTGACCACAGAGAGGTCATCCTCACTTGGGAATACTAGACACAAGTCAACAGGCAATTGGCTCCTATTCTCAAGCCTCGCTGTTCAACTCTTCCTTTGAGCCACTCTGAATCTTCCCAATAAATCTCGTTTCCTTCAGATTGTTTTCTGTTTCCTGTAACTATAATAGAGGACTGGGTGGGATGAGCATCGGGGGCAAGAAAAAGCAAACCACAATGGAAAAAGAGTCAGAGTAAACAATCCACAGTAAATTTAAATAATGCAAAAAACAAAGCATGAGGTGAAGGCCCTGTATAAAGCAGGTGAAGGTGAGCTGCATCTCAACGAGGCCTAGAGAGAGGACATGATTCTTAAGACATTTTCTCCTGTCCCCGCTACCAAAACATAACAAAATTCACGCCCCTCACTGCTTCGGAATCTAGCAATCGGTGTTCCCTTACACGTTTCTTTTTAAGTTTCTAATTTAATTTGCCATTAAATTAACTACAAATATAAAATAGCAACCAAAAATAAATCTTAAACTCAGTACTCTGATTAGTTAAAATAAACTTCTCTATTAACCCAGCATGTTATGAGCAACATCACAAGGATAAAAGAAGCCCAGTTCTATTGTGTGATTGGTGAAGAATGGCACCATGACCACTCATCTGAAGCTGGACACCTGAAAGGAACCTGGGCCGAAGAACACATCAGAGAGCCAGCGAAGCATGACTTCAAAAGGTACCGCGCAGAAGGGAGCTCCTGGGAAACAGCCCGCCGATGCCAGAGCTCAGACGCAGGGTTGACCATTCAACTTTCAAACCAGAAAAATCTATCAGCAGTAGCACCACAAGTTGTTTTAGTAACAAACTCCCATAGATTTACCTGGCAAAGGTTTCCTCTTTATGAACAAAATCACTAAAAATAAAACAGTGTGTAGTTCAGACCATGGATACCACAGTCCAGCTACTTAGACTCTACAACTTGATTTATTTACTAGCTACACAGGAACCTGAGTTTTTAAAGGTTGAGAGAAATAATAAATGTAATTATATTTTAAACCTCAGCCAGGCCTGTGGTGGAGCAGTGGATAAAATATTGACCTGAAATGCTGAGGTTGCTGGTTCGAAACCCTGGGCTTGCCCGGTCAAGGCACATACAGGAAGCAACTACTATGAGTTGATGCTTCCTGCTTCTACCCTTTCTTTCTCTTTCTCTCTCTCTCTAAAAATCAATTAAAAAAAAAAACAACTTAAATCAGTGCCTGGCTCTAGTAAATTTTATTCCTGATTGAAAATATTCAAGTTTTCCTTACTATCAGAGTTCCATCCAAGATCTTGGTATCAGAGTAAACGGATAATTCTATTTCCTAAAGGCAGGCAGGCAAATGTGAGTGTGGTGTTTGTGCATATATAAAATGAAAATATCATTACCTTTAAAAGGTACTGAACAGTACTTTCATTGAGGCATTTTTGTCAGTGAAGACAGATTTTCTTTCTCTTAGTTTTTTTTTTCATTCTGGAATTATCTCAGAGGAAATCTGGGGTTAAAAGTTCAATTCTAGTATTTAAAATGTCCTGCAGCACAATTATAGCTACTAAACACATTCACGGACTAAGTGTAATGGCCAAGGATACAAAACATGTTAAAAAATAATGTGTTCTCTGACCTCTGGTTGGCGCAGTGGATAAAAACAATGTGTTCTCAAGTATTTTAACATGCAAGAAGTGGTTAATTCCAAAGACTATATGTAGTTGTTAATTTTAAGTGAATTGTGGATAACTTGTTCTTAAAATGGACAATAATTTCTAAAAACCAAGGTTAAAACATACCAATGATGGAATATTTCATAAATATCTCTCAGTATTATTTAACAATCAAATGTGTTTTAAGGAACCCATTATGGTCTTGGCCAGTTGGCTCAATGGACAGAGTGTTGGTCTGGCATATGGACATTCCAGATACAATTCCCGGTCAGGGCACACAGGAGAAGCGACCACCTGCTTCTCTCCCCCTGCCTGTCCCCCCTCACTCTTCTCCTTTTCTCCCTTTTCCCCTTCTGCAGCCAATAGTTCAAGTGGTTTGTGCATGGGCCCAGGGTGCTGAGGATAGCTTGGTTGGTCTAAGCACATCAATGTGAGGGGTTAAAAATAGCTCAGTTGGGCCCTGGCCAGTTGGCTCAGTGGTAGAGCGTCGGCCTGGCGTGCAGGGGTCCTGGGTTCGATTCCCGGCCAGAGCACACAGGAGAAGCACCCATCTGCTTCTCCATCCCTCCCCCTCTCCTTCCTCTCTGTCTCTCTCTTCCCCTCCCGCAGCCGAGGCTCCATTGGAGCAAAGATGGCCCAGGCGCTGCCCCAGGTGCTAGAGTGGCTCTGGTCATGACAGAGCGATGCCCCGGAGGGGCAGAGCATCGACCCCTGGTGGGCAGAGCGTTGCCCCCTGGTGGGCATGCCCGGTGGATCCCGGTCGGGCGCATGTCTGTCTCTCCCCGTTTCCAGCTTCGGAAAAATACAAAAAAAAAAAAAATAATAAAAAAAGAAAAGAAAAAGAAAAATAGCTCAGTTGATTAGAGCATTGGTCCCAGACAGGGACTGCCAGGTGGATCCTGGTTGGGGCCATGCGGGAGACTATCTCACTAACTCCCTTCTTCTCACTTAAAACAAATAATTTTTAAAAAGAGTCCATTACATTAAGATTATGTAAGAATTGTTTACAAATACCTACTGGTACTGCCCTGGCCGGTTGGCTCAGCAGTAGAGCGTCGGCCTGGCGTGCAGGAGACCCGGGTTTGATTCCCGGCCAGGGCACATAAGAGAAGCGCCCATTTGCTTCTCCACCCCCATCCTCCTGGGGATAGCTCCTTGGCCTCTGCCCCAGGCGCTAGAGTGGCTCTGGTCGTGGCAGAGCGACGCCCCAGAGGGGCAGAGCATCGCCCCTTGGTGGGCAGAGTGTCTTCCCTGGTGGGCGTGCCAGGTGGATCCCGGTTGGGCGCATGCGGAAGTCTGTCTGTCTCTCCCCGTTTCCAGCTTCAGAAAAAATGCAAAAAAAAAAAAAAAAAAACCTACTAGTACCAAGGGATATTTATAGTCCTAGGTTAAATAATGGCTTTGGATCATACTTCTTACTCAAAGAATTAAGCAGAAATTTTAAATTTCTACTTAAGTGTATTATGGAATGAATTATAAATTATAATTGATATTTAATAGAAAACAGTAAAGTTCTTTTTTAAGTTCATGTTTCTGGCTACTTATCCAAGGTCCCAAGGGTGTATGTTCACTGTCCCTTCCCACTGGTACTATGGGAGCTCTTGGCTGGATCCCAACATCTGTGTCCCCACTGCCCAACAAGAACTAGTTTCCACTGGGGAGTCATGTAATCCCAGGGGCCCTAACTCCATTCCCAGCCCTGGGGATGAACTTCGCAATCTAGCAACAGTCTGATCAGAATTTAGCACTCTTACTAAAATTTCAGGGGCAACTGCACTTGTCTCTTACTCTGGACAATATGGCATGAAGATGTGAAATACTGAGGATATCCCACTTGCAGATGGCACCAACCTGTGGAGCAAAGCCAAGTCCAGAGTGTCTCAGGAAACAGAGCTGGATCCCTATGACATCCTGAGCCTCTGGATTAAACCTTGCCTGAAGCCTGATATCCCTGAGCATTTTGATTCTGTGATACAGTACATTTCTTTCATTGCTTAAGAGTGTTTAGATGCATTTTCTGTACCATGTAATTAGTATTTTTGTAAAAAAAAAAAAGTTGAAAAATACCAACTTAAAGAAAGCAAAAATTTTGTTGTCCCCACTCACCTTTCTATTACCCAAGTCAAACCTTCTTTCTCTCCCCACATACCCCTCTCCATCACTATTCCTATGTGACTGACATCAAGAATGTCCACTGATCCATAGCCATCCCTTCCTTTATGATTTAGCTTAAAACTTGTAAGACCCGTCTGTGACACAGTCAGCCCTGAACCACCCTACCAAAACTGTAATGAAGGTACTACATTTGTTTCTGCTGCACAACTTCTGGCCATCTGTATTCGTTCTATGGTGCTCTGAACCACGGGCCATTTTTTCAGTGTGAAGAAAACTGAACAAAGGTAATAGGATTCTTCACTGAATGAACAATCGGATTTTGTAAAAGTTTCCCTTTCTTCCTGAAAATCCATACTAGAGAATTCATCTTTAGTTTTCCCTAGACTTTCAAAACCTTCAAGAAGACACACATCTATCTTTATCTGTCCTTCTCTTTCTCCTCCTCCTAGTTTCGGGGGAAATGTACTCCTTTCTGCCAAGAAAAAACATTCAACGTTTTTACTTCGGTAAATTCTTAAAATGATCTCTACTTGCTCTTTTTCTTTTCTTTTTTCTTTTTTACTTTTTTGAATGTGCTACTAAAAAGTTTCAATTACTTTTGCAGCTCACATTACACTTTTGTTGCACATCACTGTCCCAGAGGCTACAGGTTTCAAGCCCCGTATCTCATCTCCCCTTTGACCACCTTAAAACCCCTGCAGCCCTCAGGCGGGCAAGGCCTCTCTACTGTATGTAATTCCCCGTTTGCAAAGCGGCTCCCCCCTCTCCTTCTTGTCCATAAACCCTTCCCACCTGCCCTTCTTCCCTACCTGGTGAAACTGCCTTCCTCCTCTGTGTCCCACTGTACAATTTACTGATTTCTATCGTTGACCCATAGAACCTGACTGTAGATAAGTCCTTAAATTACACCGTTTTTAAGGCAGTCAAGTTTTGAAAACTGCAACCATGTAAAAAAGCAGTGTCTTTTTATTTTTAATAAGTTGTTTACATTTAAGACAAAATACCAACTAGTGTATTCACAAGAGGTCTTGCTTATCACAGGCTTATCCAGGAAAAAGTAATAGAGAACTAAGAGTTAGCTAGCTTCTGGCCTTGCGCCCAATTTTCTGAAGTTGGGAATCCCATAAAAACCTGACACCACATCTATGTGTTACCTGCCAGAGGGTTTTGCAATACCAAAAACATATTTAATAGTCTAACGTTTACATCTCACCTAAAATCCAAGCACAGCAAATAAGTATTCTTATTCTTTTTCAGACAGAGAAAGGTATATCAAAAGGCACTACTATTTATAAATATTACCTTTCAGACATCAGTTTATTCCATGTCTAAAATTTCTTGCATCAAATGTAAAAATAATGAATATAAAAAATGCTTCTCAAATCATGAGAACAAATAACTGTCAATTTTACTTTGAAGTTGTAAGCTGACCCCTGTATTCCATCTTGAAAAAAATTATTAAAAGGTATACCTGATAATGAGTTGCCCATATCAAGAGGAAATAATCATGTAAAATATAATTTTTTTATAATTCAGAAATATTTCATTTTTAATATCTAAGAAAAACAGATTTAGGCAGTATAGTACAGTAGTTAGGAGGGTGAGCCTTAAGGTTAGACTACATGAGTTCAATTTAGCTGTCAGACTTTGGGCAAGTCATTTAACTGCTCAGAATAATATTTTTATTTTTTGAGGATTAAATAGGTTTATGAAGACAAATTAAAGAGTTTTAAAAAGTGATTACTACAAAATAAATGCCAAAAAAATAAAGTTGCTTCTGCTTCTGGGTCAAAAATATCATTAATCGAGCCAAAATATAAATTGAGCAAATAGTTCCAAAATAGCACAAAAGATAATTTATTCCCTAATATAAAAGGTGCCTTAAAAATAAGAACAAAGGACAATACATGAAAAATAATCAATATAAATGTTCTACAAAAAAATCATAGTGGTTTTTAAATATATGAAAATATATAAGAAAATGCAAATTAAAACACCAAAGAAATCATTTCTTTTATCAGCTCTGCAAAAGTTGAAGAGTCTGATGACGTATTCACCGGTAGCATACAGGAAAGTGGGCAGCTCACACACCATGGGTGGGGGTGGAAACCGGACAAGCTCCGTAGTGAACACCTACACACTAGGAAGTGCTTCTGCAGTTCCACACACACACGTGAAAAATAGAAAATGACCGGGAAGCCAAACATTATATCACATCCATACACTGTATTTAAAAGAATTGTATGCTATATGTAAAATAGTGATGCAAGTTTATAAGTATTAATATGGAATGACTAACAACATGTATTAAATGAAAGCAAGACCCATCAACAGTGTATATACAGCTACTCCAATTCGTCTATTCATATCTAATATACATGCGATATACACTGTTCTGCATCACGTGCATATGTGCACATACACACACCAAATCTCTGGAAGGATGAGCCTTGTTACAGCAACTGTCTCTGAAGAGGACATCTGAGTAGATGGGAAACAGAGGCAGGAGGACACTTATTTTTGTAGTTTTTGAGTTTTGTACCATGTGCCTAACAAAGCCTAATCCCCTAGTAAATTAATTATTTACTTTTTACAATCAAATTTCTAAGCCTTTTTTATCTTGTTACAACAATCCCTTAATGCATGCATCCACGCTGAAGAATCACAAGTAGGTGAATTATTATTAAAATAATGTCTTTCAATTTTTCCAGCAGTCACCCACTTTAAGTGGCTCTCTAGGAAAGATTTTCCCTGAAGTAATATTGGAATGGACACCAAGAAACAGTTTTAGAAACCACTTCGTGTGCAGTTGTATTTGTCATTACCATCCAGAGGAAATATGATGGCTTTCAAGGGACTAGTAATCTCACTTTTTAAGAAATATTAATATGGTTTTAGGAGACAAAATCTTTACAGAACAGTTTTATAAAACATATACTTAATAAATATTTTCAATATAAATTGGCACCTAAAAATGAACCATTGCATCTTTCTGGTCCTATCTGCTTATCACCAAAGAGATTATTCTTCTGACAAAGTAAAATGTTTTATCAACAATATAATATATTGCAGTTCTGAAAATTTTTCAACCTTACTGCAAGGTCATTCTATTTTTTAAAGGCATGTCTTTAAGAAAATAATTTTAGACATCGTTAGTATGTACAGGAAATAACTTTGTAGTTGAAGAGCTCATGTACAAACTGTTGCCCTCCCAAAAAATAGTGTTAACACATCATGTCTTACATTTTAAAAACTGCTTTAAAGCCGCAGCACTCTATAGAAAATTAAAATACCTTACAGAAAAATTTCAGAACTGTCCACATAACCAAATATGATGATTCTGACAACCAATAAAAGTGATATGTCTTCCAAAACTTCAAAAAATAAATGTTTGTGTTGGGCAGATAAAATATATTATGCTCACTTTGTTAAAGATGGTGCTGCCCACGTGGAAGCCCGTCACTCAGGTGATAATATTAGTTGCCTTTCTGGCTTGGGATGGGCATAATTGTATTAATGTGTGTTGGGGGAGGGCTTTCACGCCAAAAGGTTTTAAAAGCAAGAGAGATCACGTGTTCTGGGGAACAGTGATTATGTTCTAGGAGGAGCCCATGTCGTAGGAGAGCAGAGAAAGGCCATGTGGAGGAGAGGAGAAGCAGCCAAGATGGCAGAGTGCTGAAGGAGAAGCCAGTTTGTGTCGAGTTTGTGCAGAGAGAAGGAGATGGGGAACAGCGGTGAATAAGGCTGGTGAGCTAGAAACCTTTGATCTTAGAAATACTCAGATAACTGAGGGCTTTGGGAGCCCTGAATGGAAATGGAAGTGTTTTCACACTGTGTGTATTTCTTGCCCGCTAGGTGCAAGCTAGGATTAAAGCTAATGGCCCACCAGTACTTGGCTCCGTTATTTCATTACCGTCTGTCCAAATCAAATGCGAACCTGCACAGGCCAGGCAGCTGTGATGGTGGCCGCGCCTACTGAGTGCTATACAGTTTGTCAAATGAATAACACCTTATCAAGATGAGGAGAAAAGACTACTTCCTATCTTTAAAGGATATTTTCAAAGAAAAATAAACTGTACAATATTCACATTCCTCTGAGATTTTAAGAACAGCTTTCCTTAAGAACTGTTGGGTTCAATCAGTGAGAAAAAGAAATCAGTCCCCTTTATTATCAAAATATCTAAAGCAGCCACTGTCACTTCCCTTCCAGAGTAAAATATGCAGGAGCTGCTAACTGCTGTGTTGGTGATGCTGAACTTTCTGTACTGGATAGTCAGTGATCCAGAAAGTATAAAACACTCCCTTTCTGGTGAACCATTTTATTGGTTCTGGTTCATAAGGTTCTAAACTATAGAATTTCATTTCCTACGCTAAATGCTAAACCTTAATCTCCTAGTGAAACAGGAGTTTAATGCCTTTGAACAGGTTTAATTCTGACCAGTTTTTCATTGCCTATGTCAAAGTTGTTGCAGACTTCAGAGATTCACTCAAAATATATTTTAAAGGGAAAAAGAAAGAATTTCAAAGGGGAAAAAAAGCCTCCCTCAGCTTTTCAAACCAAAGGTGGGAGGAGGTAGTTTTGAAGTGTGCAAAGCTAAAGGAGGTAGTGAGAAAGAAAGAAATGTACTAAAAGTAGGGAAAATGGTAAGACAAGTTTAAGGGGTAAACAGGGGATAGAAGAAAATAAGGAAGACAACATATCATGAATACTACCTAAGGAAGTGATCTGCCTCCAACAGAATAGCTTTGGCATCCAACTTGTCCTGATTCTAAATAACTTCCTGCAGGCAACTGCCTCAGGGTGATCACCTGCAGACACACCCCTGGGACACAACTGTGCCTCCTACAGCCCCCAGCAGCCAGGGAAAGCTGTTGGAGCTGGCCCTATTTCAATGCCCAAGTATAATGGGAAATGACTGGCAATGTGTCAAACTATGATGAGCATATATATTTCAAGCACAATAACATTTTATTCCATTTTGCACAGGTTGCAAATATAAAAGAAAATGTTTCATTTAATGAACAAAAGCAAACATTACAGTGTGTGTGGGTACTTCTCAAACACACTTGCATACAGGGAGGCATTTACCTTCTCAAGTTTCAAGTATAAAACCATCTACTCTCATGTATCAGGATTATCTGGTACTTGTGTTTATAATACTCAAATATGTATAATACCCAAATGTACATAGGGTGATTCATTTATTCATAATATACTGACTTCCTCCCTCACACACTCACCAAATATTTATTCTGTGCCCACTATGTACTCAGAACAGTTGTGGGTCCATAATACGCAATGATGTGGAGAGACAACAAACAACCTAGCTGTATCATTATAAGCTGTAAAATTTCTGTATGAAGCACAACCAGGGTAGGGAGAAGGGTGTTTTTATATTTATAAGGTGATGGAAAATGATTTGACTTTGGGTGATGAGTATGCAACATAATCAATAGTTCAAATGCTATAGAAATATTTACCTGAAACCTATCTACTCTTATTGATCCATGTCATCCTGTTAAATTTAATTTTCTCAATAAAATTTTTTTAAAAAGAAACACAGCCAGTAACAGGGGCAGCATCTAGTTTGTGGGTGTGGAGTGCTAATGGGAATATCCGGAACTTCAGGCTAAGCATATGTGTGCCCTTTGAGCTAAAATCTGAAGCATGAGAAAACGATCAGTTGGCCAAGGGAGGATGAGGAAGGGAGCATTTGAGGAGAGATAATAAGAAACAGGTACAGAATCCCCCAAAGATGGAAAAGAAGTGGACAGCTCTGTGGGAAGAAGAGAAGTGTGGATAGTGGCCGGATAAGGGGGCTGTTTTACGGGCCTTGTTAAGGGTATTTTCTTTACTCTGAGAATCATGAGAGTTGATTGAAGGTCAAATGAAACATGATAACTTCTAATATTTATTGCTGACTGATTATATTCCAGGGACTACTCTATGTACTTCATACTAATTAACTATTTTAATCTTCCTAACAACTCTATGAAGCAGGCCTTACTTACACTTATATTTTAAAGGTGATAAACTCAGTAATGCACAGAAAAATTACATGACGTGCTTGATGTGCATGCAGAGTGGACATGGGACCTCTCCAGTGTGACGTTGATACCCCTACCTTTCTACACAAGACCAACCTGATCATACAAGTAAACCATCTGCTCCACAGAGCAGACAAACCTTTTCAATCAATCCTTAGAGCTTCTAGTTAACTGGAGGAATGGTGTCTGAAATAGATAAGTATTTATCTCCAAGTAAACCAAAATAATGGTAATAATGCATACATACATACACACTTACATCAGCAACAGCCACCTCTGCAATTTCAGACACAGCAGTATCTAGATGTAAACTTCCCAAAAGGAAACCCCAGTAATAACAGTACCTAAAAACATTTTTTTAAAGGGAGGAATGAGAAATTTCAAATTATAAACTACACAAAATCAAACTAATTAATAAAAATGAGGGATTCAAAAATATATATATACTTTTTTTTGAGAGAGAGAGAGCGAGATACAGGAACATCAAGCTGTCCTGTCTGTGCCCTGACCAGGAAATCAAACCGGCAACCTCTGTGCTCCTTGAGGATGCGCCAATGAAGCTAACCGACCAGGGCTTCATTTTTATTGATTTTTTTTTTTTTTTAGAAAGACAGAGAGAAAAGAGGGGGGAAAAAAGCATTACGCTCAGTAGTGCATTTTTGGCTGCTCCCCAAGTATGCCCTAACCAAGGATCGAACCCACAACCTTATTGTTTCAGAACAATGCCCCTAACCAACTGAGGGGCCAGGGCCTTCAAAAATATTTTAAATATTGGCATTTTATTTTTTCTTTTTTTAAACACTTTATTTATTCATTTGAGAGAGAGAGAGAGAGAGAGAGAGAGAGAGAGAGAGAAGCGGGAGGAGCAGGAAGCATCAACTCCCATATGTGCCTTGACCAGGCAAGCCCAGGGTTTTGAACCCACAACCTCAACGTTCCAGGTCAACGCTTTATCCACTGCACCATCACAGGTCAGGCTAAATATTGGCATTTTAATGTTAAGACTAGACTTATTCACACAGTATCTATGGCTTATTTATCTAAAAAGACAGTTATATTTACAAATAACACAATACACTGAAGCACATAAATATGTAAACACACATACAGATAGAATTCTATAATCACACATCACATTAACATTCCTGAAAAAAGTTTTTAAGTCATAACTATTTTTAATATTTTTTCTAATTTTGTAGTTTTCCTTTTGAAAGATGTCTGAATAAATAACATTATTTGTTTCTTGGGGAATTCATAAAAATTCAAACATATACAAGAGTTATTTAATATAAACATTCTTTTTTTATTATTATTGAGAGGCAGGGAGGCAGACAGACTCCCACATGCGCCCTGTTGGGCAAACAAGTGTGTTAGGCTCGCTCGCTTGTTCTTTGTCTGATTGGTACATGAGCACGGGGCAGCACCACGTGTGAATAGTCTATGTAAGGCTGCAGGTGCTTGACCTCAGGGGGGCAGACTGTAGGTTATGGATTCCTGGCTGCCATCGGGAGGACCATTTCTTTCTATTGTTTGCCTGAAAAGGGGTTTTTCTACCCTGGCCTGTTTGCTCCTCAGCCCAGGGAGAGAGGGAAGCAGTTTTCTCATCCTACTTGATCGTCCACCATTGCAAGACTCTAATAAACAGAATGGCCCACAATTTTTCAGTTCCACAGTTCCTTTACCACCTGCCCAAATTCCGTGTGAACCTGCATGGCCACAACCACCAGACTTACATGCCCCAACAAGGATCCACTCAGCAAACCCCCAATGGGGCAATGCTCTGACCATCTGGGGCCACTGTTCTGTTGCTTGGCAACCAAGCTATTTTAGTGTCTGAGGCAAGGCCATAGTGCCATCCTAAGCACCTGGGGCCAATTCGTTCAAATGAGCCATGGCTGCTGGAGGAAAGGGAGGGAAGGAAAGAGGGAGGGAGGGGGGGGGAGAGAGAGAGAGAGAGAGAGAGAGAAGGGGGAGGGGTGGAGTAGCTGCTCTTGTATGCCCTGACCAGGAATCAAACCTTAAACTTCCATACACCAGGACAACACTCTACCACTAAGCCAACTGGCCAGGGCCATAAATGTTTTTTTTTTTTATGCTAGTCTATTACTCCATAATATATAATTCCATCATCACATAGTTATCACATTTCAGTTCTAAATTTTTTAAATTCAGGATTATTATGGTCTTTGTTTCTTCTGCAAGTCAACCTACAAAAAGACAGACGCACTGAATTTTATCATTCATGATGATATGCCCATTGTTCACAGACATTCTTCCCAACTATGTAGTTTTTCCCTCCCAAATTTAGAAATGCATTAGACTATTCCAGTGCTATTTTTTAAGTTAACTACTGTGAAAAATAGATAATTTTACATATCACATCATAATATATTTTAGTCTACATTGCTGCTGAGGGAAGCTTCCATAATGCCCAAGGTCTAGACTGTGTGCCCCTCCTTTGCCCCTGGCATCTTGGACTACTTCCCAGGAGCATAGCACTCCTTACACAAGACTGCGTCCTGGCCTCTACCTTCCCATACATCACAAACTCCCACATAGTCAGCACTGGATTTAGCAATGCCCGTGCAGCACTTAGCACAGTGCCCACCGAGCCCCTAGTAAGCCAGTAAGTAATTGTTGAAAAATTTCCTAAGAGCAACATTATAAGGAAATTATGACCTGCTGGAATAAACAGAGAATCAAGAAAATTTTTTTAAAAAATGATAAAGGCAAAGCTTCTCATGAAAATTAAAAACCTGACAAATTCTTCCTAATCCACAACATGCAAGTGTGCACTTCTTCACTTTATGGAAGTATACATCTGAAGTACATAGGGTGTGGTATATAAGGTCAGATGCATAATCTAAAGCTAATCCAACTCCACTTTTACTAAATCCTGAATCATAAACTTTCAACACCTTTTTTATTCTACCACACCTACTCTACTTGGCAAGAACACATTTACTTTTTTTTTCCTTTGATGAATTCACACACACACACACACACACACACTGCATGAAAAGTTGAGACCTAAACATCGCTACTCAGAACAGAATACTGGCTTTATTTTAAAAGTATATATTTTAAGTTCATTGGAACTTCATTTTCCTAACTGTGTTCCAGGAACCCGTGCAGTGGTTTTCACCTACATCAGTCCCCTGGAGGGCCTGTTAAAACAGACTGCTGGCCTCACCTTCAGAGACTCTGATTAAATTAGGGGATGGGTCCTAGATGACAGTGGATGCTGCCCATCCCAGGACCACATTTTAAGGACCAATACGCTAGTGTGCTGTTACTACATGTTCATAAAAGGAAATATCCGTTTTCAAATATTGTTACTGAATGTTACATAGTCTGTATGTCCTCTTAAAATCTCCCTATACACCTTAGTACATTAAAAGCTCTGAAAAATGTTCTGCAGTAAATGACATTTTTATCAAATGTGTATCAAACAAAATTGTTTAACCCTGAAATCCTTTAACCAAAGAGAAATTATTAACATCTTACCATGTTCTGTGGAATACACTTGGGAAAAATTAACATTTGACTCTTTAGAACTTTGTCTTAAAATATATGTCAGCAGAAAAGAATTTCAACCTTGGAAATAATCCAACTTCTTACTATGTATGAATCCTGTCTAAATAAAATAACAGAATCTGCATTTCAGATCAGGTGTGGAGAAAACAGCTGTGTTAGGCTTGCTTGCTGGATTACTGGCTGCAAGCACTTTGTGCAATTAGTGCAAGAGTAAGTGACAGCACTATTGTAAGGCTGTAAGCGCTTCCCCTCAGGGCGATGAGATCAGATCCATCCTGCCACTGTGAGATTTGAGGTACAAATTGTTTCCTTATCCCTTGCCCTTCACTACCAAAAGCAGGTTTTCCTTTGCCTTTTTTCTTTCTTATTTTGGCTCATCTGTCTGTGCGAGCTTCCAGTAAATTGGTATGGCTCACCATTTTCTGGCTCCACAGTTCCTTTACCTTCTGCCCAAATTCAATGCAAACCTGCATGGCCACAACCACCAGCCTTACATCAAGCATGGTTCATCCAATCATGAATATACTTTCTTGCAGTGCTAACTTCTGTACCTCATGGTGGGTTGTGGTGTGAAGTAAATATAAAGGTCTCACAATGCTTCAATCACCAATCAATTAAAAGAGCCTTGGCCGGTTGGCTCAGTAGTAGAGTGCCGGCTTGGCGTGCAGGAGTCTCGGGTTCGATTCCCGGCCAGGGCACACAGGAGAAGCGCCATCTGCTTCTCCACCCCTCCCCCTCTCCTTCCTCTCTGTCTCTTTCTTCCCCTCCTGCAGCCAAGGCTCCATTGGAGCAAAGTTGGCCCGGGCGCTGAGGATGGCTCCATGGCCTCTGCCTCAGGCACTAGAATGGCTCTGGTTGCAACAGAGCAACACCCCAGATGGGCAGAGCATCGCCCCCTGGTGGGTGTGCCAGGTGGATCCTGGTCAGGCGCATGTGGGAGTCTGTCTGACTGCCTCCCCATTTCCAGCTTCAGAAAAATACAAAAAAAAAAGTTACACATAAGTTAACATTATTTTGTATTTGAAATACTGACAGCCACAAATCTACATTATTTGTTCACATTTACTTATAAGCATGAAATTCTTATAGCAATGAAAGACCTTAGTATGCTTTGGTTAAAATATTTTCTCACGTCTGATCTTATTATTTACAAAGACCTTGTGTGAAACTGTATGGCAGGCATTTCTCTCTCTGCATTACCATGAGTTAGTTCACTAAGAAAAGGAGCAACATGGTGAGTCACCAATTTATGGAACTAAGTAACAACATGTCTTTTGACTCATGTTCCAGTCATGTCTCTATTACACTGCACGGCCTCAGCGGTAACTCTTATACTCATTCCAAGCAACTTTTCTTTTTCTCCTTCTTCATCATAAAGAATGCATCTGAAAAGATGTACATCTTCAGAATCTTTCACACTATAGTGAAAGACAGACACATTCAAATAGGGCTGTATTAAAAGCTAGCACAGCCTGGCTGCCATAAGAACAGCAAGAACGAACTTCTACAGGAATCAAAAGAAAGAAAAGATGTAGTTCTCAATGAAGGCTCCTTTAAATATTTAATAGGATTTAAAGAATGTCACCTCAGGGAGGGAAAAGATTTTTGTCTGTTCCAGGTACCAATCCAGTACCTAGCACACTATAGTTATTCCATATATACTTGTTGAATATGTGAAAAATTTGAGACTGAGAGGCAGTAATTTGAAAATAGTACAGAAATACAAATAATATATTGGAGAGAGTTTAGACCTTTATATAAACTTGACATCTAAGGATTGTTTCTATCTCCAAAGGGCAATATGAACTTTATATAACATACTCATACTAATGTCGAGACTAATGTTTAAGTGGAACTACAACTTCCAACTCTTATCCTACAAGAGATGCTTTTGCTGCCCGCGTGTCAACCAATACAACCAGAGAAAGTGAGGGGCTGCAAATGGGGTAAAGAGAACACCTGTTACAAAGAATGTCATTTTTTTTTTTTTTAGAGAGACAGAGAATCAGAGAGGGATAGATAAGGAAAGACAGACAGGAACGGAGAGAGATGAGAAACATCAATCATCAGTTTTTTGTTGTGACACCTTAGTTGTTCATTGATTGCTTTCTCATATGTGCCTTGACTGTGGGCCTTCAGTAGACTGAGTAACCCCTTGCTCGAGCCAGCGACCTTGGGTTCAAGCTGGTGAGCTTTTGCTCAAACCAGATGAGCCCGTGCTCAAGCTGGTGACCTCAGGGTCTTGAACCTGGGTCCTCTGCATCCCAGTCCGACACTCTATCTACTGTGCCACTGCCTGGTCAGGTCAGAATGTCATTTTAGAAAAGTATTCATTGAATGAGCCAAATTAGATTATATTTCATATTAGAAAAATGATTTCCAAAAACTCATAGATTGGATTTTCTTAGAATTCAGTATTTTTGGTTTATTTTTTATAATTATATCATTTAGAAAGTAGGAATATGCCACTTTAATTATGTAAACTACTTTCTGTTTGGCAAATCATATCAAAGTTACTATATTTTAATTCCTACATTTCACTGGCAAAATTTTTACTCTTAGAAATATAAGTTTTTTTTTTCACTGACATCTCTAAGACTAATATAAAAGTATTGAGTTTAGTTTCAACAATTTAATATTATGACTATATATTTACCTTTCCTTGTGGGTAGGCAGAATAAAATTTTTCCTAAATTACTAATAACAGAGACTCTGACAGGAGGCAGGGTAACGATTATGCATCTGTTTCCATTTTTATTATTCTACAGAACTTTCCAGATGTTCCTCCTTCACTTGTGTTCCCCAAAGAATACATTTACTAGGTTCCCTTTATAATCACCTTACTAATGGTAAAGCGTAACTGAATTAAAAAAAGGGGGGGTGGGAGGACTTTTAATAGGAATCTCAATGATTCCATAGTTTTTATATTACAAGAAAATCTAAACTCCACAAGAACAACATCCCTTATGAAAATGGCTTAAACAAATGGGAGCAAGGACACAGCAGAAAAGCACAGTGGGGAAGAGAACAAAGTGAACAGGAAGTAAATCTGGAAACAGTCTGGCCCCTAGTGAGCTTTTTATGGATGTTGAAAGAAGATCCCAATGTTGCAGGTGTGCAAATGGCTGCCACTTGACAGAAGAATAACATCTGCAATATCCCTTCTTCAACCCTGATTTAACCTCGACATTCTTCACAAGCTATAACTCTACTGCAAATAGACTGCAGCCAAAAGCCTCCTGTGAGATTTCTATTTAGTTCATATTTAAGTAACTAACGTTTCATTTACGCTTCACAATGTATTCTATTTTTTCATACATCTAAGTTCCACATTCAGTCAATTCATTTATCTCTTGACCGGCTATTATCAAAGGATTTAAGAAATATGATTTCGTATTCTTTTCCTACAAATTTTAAAACCCTTTTTCACAAAAAAACAAAAATAAACTTTTAGATCCTGCCCCGGTAACCAATGGCATTGCAGAGAAAGTGGCATTGAGGCAAAGGCATGAAATGAGAAAGAAACGGTATCATGTGCTTGGCTCCAAAGTTTAGATAACCAGGACAAAATTTCCCTAGTTGTAGTATTTCTTTTATTTCTCTACAAAAGTAATAAATATTTATCAGATTTTATTTTATTTTATTTTATTTAAAAAATTTTCAGTGATGTGCAATGAAATACATTCTGTTTCCATATTCGGCAAAGCACTTTAACATTTGTATAGAAGGAGTATAAATTTATCACTATAGTAGCCACTCTGATTTACTCCCCAACATCTATTTCAACCACATGATAAGCATGAGCCAGTCATTGTCATTCATTTTTCTTGTCAACGATGATTTCGGAATGGGCAAGTGGCCCCATTCTTGTCAATGATAAGAAAGGACAAGTCTCTCCCAGGGTTCTGGGAAAGATTTCTTCCATCCTAAGAAAGAGGCAGAAGAAATGATGGCACCTGTTCTTTCTCGTAAAATGCTCTCATAACTGAAGGTGGTATGTGATGTCAATAGCCAGACAATAAGGCCAACATAAAAGTCAGAGACTAGAAATGAACCAACACCAAAAAAATCCAAGTCTGCTCTTAAAGTATTGAGCCTCTCTCTGGAGCAATCAGCTCTGGTACCACCCTACCCAGAACCCCCTTAGGAGAGATTATAAACTCCTTCCTTGTTCAAGTTTGTTTGATTTGGAATTTTCTCTTTGTATGCGAAATTATTCTACCTGAATAATGAAATAAAATGTCAATTTAGATTAGTTAAAATGACTCAAAGAGTCCATTCGGATTTACAACATTCAGTAACAAAAGTTTTGTAGAAAATACAAACTATCAGTAATTTGAACATTACATATAATTTGAAATTTAATGACCAAAATAAAAACTTACCTAATATTAAAATGTTTTTACTCAAAAGTCTACCACCAGTGTTCCCCTACTATTCTCATTTAACAGAAATGTCTTTTGTGACTCAATCATTTTGAATAAGGTTCATATTTCTCTTCTTTCCCCAAATAAATGTTTTCATTCTCTCAAACAAAATTAAGTCTCTAAACATCACATAAAAAGAGCTGTGATTTTATAATTTTTTGGATCTAATAAGATTTTTAGGAAATAACTAGGACATTTAAAAATGGATTCATTCCAATATCACATAGATATACTTGGGGCCAACTGATAAAGCAGTTAAAGCCTGGACATTTCATAGGTGAGTAAGATACCTGCGCTTTGTTCACACACTCATGGTACACTAAAAAACTCAGTCCCAGAACAGACAATCACCATTTCATAATATAAGTGTCACCACAGAGCTGTGTACCCACCCAAGAAAAAGTATCTTCTTAACAGGGGAATTCTCAAAGAAAGAAAAAGTTATGGTGAAGAAGGTATCCACAGCTTCCTGCTGAATAGAAAAAATAATGAGGCTAATTAGAATTATATGGTAATTTAATGCATCAACATCCAAATAGTAATGCTTTAAACTGTTTATACACTTAAATCAGCAGCTCTGTTATACATGTGATTTTTCTTCATTACAATTCTGGAAGAAATGTAAACACCAAATGCACCTTTCAACTCTAAAAACTAAAAGGACACCAAAGATAGTCTTTCATCTGAAGGCTGCTTAGATAGGCACATCTTACCTTTCCCCTATTTCATATTTCAGGCAGAATCCAGCCCTGGTAAATAAATGTAAGGCCTGTACTTAGGCATTACAGAAAGTTTGGGCTGTGTGAGCAGTAAAGGACTCTCTATGTACTGTACATAAATGTATGTAATCTCAGGTCTTTTTTATTTTTTCTTCATAATTGTAACGACTATTTCCTTCTCCTCTGCAAGTTGTCTCTCAGAATCACTTTCCAGCCACTGGTCCCCCAAGTGGGGGCAGAGTTCCTCTAAGAACAGATTTGCCCCCAACTTTTCCCTGTTGCTCAGGTCTCTTTACCCAGGGAACCTGGAAGCCCATCAGGAAAGAAGTAGGGAAGAGAAGGGAACCAGAGCTAATTTTCCATGAGGTCGGTTTTCCCACCAATCCCTCAAGAGCAAAGAACCCCTTCCCGCCATCCACGCCACTCTAGTTTTAACCAAAGTTTTGAAAAGTAGCTCCGTCTCGGAAACCTTATGCCGCTCTTCGGTGAGGCAAGTTTAGGATGTGAGCTGAGAAGGGGCGCCGCACCTTCCCTAGGTAACAGATGACTTCAAAGTATTTCAACTAAGCGTCTCTTAAGAGTTTCTGGTTAACAGGAAAGCTTACAGCAGGGCGCCAACAGGGGATGCCTGTAGAAATGTTTGCCAAACGCTGATACCAAGAATTAACTTGAAAATACTTATTTTTTTCCCATGAATGCCTTTTTCACTAGGAGGCAAACATATTTTTTCTAAAGTACACATCATCAGAATATGATTTCCCATTCAAACGCAATCATCCTTCAGAGTCTGGCTGACAGGGAAGACACCACAGCACTGCGGAATAGAACAATGGACTGCAGAGTGCCACCAAGACTCGCCGTGTCCTTCACAAGGGCTCAGCAGCTGGTGAGGAAATGAAATGCTGCTGCTCAGGAGACTCAGTAGGGGCACAGGTCCACCGATTGCCTGGCTGACAGTGCGTTCCTGGAATGCATCCAAGCCAGTCATGTAGGTATCATGCCCACGGTAGTGACTCCTATAAGCCTTGGGGACTCCCCTCAGCCCAAACGCAGCTGCAAAGCTGCTACAATTACACCCTCCCCAAGTTAGTTTTATCTGAAGAGGACAGGGAAGAGGAGGCAAGCCAGCTCCTATTTTCTCTTAAACAGGGCAGGGCAAACATAGCTTTACAGTTCTTCATTCGGAAAATAATATAATGATCAATAAATAATAATACAAGAAGATACTCTGTGTTTTGCATACTCCCAACTGTAACCCTACTTTTTCCCCACCCTGTATTTCTTTCCTTTCTTTCTCTTCTACCCCGTCCATCTTCTTTCTTATTCTTTCTTTTCTTTTTCAATTTCCCACTATTTTTTCCAACTTATTCCATTACCCATCTGTCCAACCACCATTAAATATGCTCAATGTGCCACAAACTAAGAGTGGTCTCTAAATTCTAGGAGCTCAAAGTCCAGTATTGAAGAATCAGACAATTGAGCAATCACTGCACAATGAAATAAGTGCTTCCGCAGAGCTGTGTACCAGCACACAGAAAGCAGTGTCTCCTTAGCGTGGGGGGGGGGGGGGGAGAACGGGAGATAGCAGATTCAAGTACTTGAACAGGTACATTTACACAAGCAACCCATTCTTTTTTAAGCTAGCTGCTGACACATGGCTCCACCCAGGCCACAAGAAGAAAATCTTTATGAACCCTGTCCTTACTACACTTATAATTACATCCATGGAATTTAACACTATATCTTATTCTTTCCTATATTCACTTTGCCTAGTGCAATGCCTCACAAACAGTAGGTACTACAGTGTCTTATGGAATTCACTTCAATCATTTACATGTACTGTTTTTACTGAGCTCTTACTGATTTCAGTTGTTTCAAGATCCTCACCAGTAGCAACCATTTCCAACATTATCTTAAGCCAGACCTTAACACTTTTGTGTTGAGTTTAGATTTTTAAAGTTTTTTTAAAAAAATTATATATATATTATCTAGCTAAAATTATTTTTTGAGAAAATTCTGCTAGCAATAGTTTTAAATCTCCATTTTTGTTAGTATTGAACATCAAATATGCTAAGTAAAACCTCCCTCTTAAGTGCTTACTAATGCTTACTAGTTTCAGAATACATGGTTTCAATTAGTAGGTTGCAACACCTTTTGGCTTTATTTTCGCCACAATTTTCTGTGGCAATAAATTTAATTTCAAAAGAAAGTAGCTATAGATTATGGAACCCAGTATAGCTGTGGAACACATAAATGGGTCTCAGTCAGCTTTAAAGCATATTAAAGAGAGTTGTGAAATATATGTGTAAACATGAAATTCTGAAGTGTTAATCCAGTGACACTTAAGTATTGGTTCCAGTTTATAAACAGATTCCTTTAAAGCTTCTAGGCAAACCTGAGGAATCACAATACTGTGCCCCGTCACAGCTGGTAAGAGTTAAAGCACATTGTGTGCTCTAATGATCTCTCTTAGAATCCATTATTCTAATTATTGAGAATTCCATATTTTTGAAAACTCCCAATTTTAACAACACATGTTATTTGGTTGAAGTTCATGCTAAAAGTAGAATGGATCAGGTTCTTTTTCCTAAGCAGTTTAAATTTACCGCTTTTAATATATGACGCTTCTGAGTATAAATTACATTATGTATCGACATGATTTTGCTAATGTCTATAGGAACTGAAAATAGATTTACATTTCTGACTTTGTCATTTGATGTTTTACAACCTGAGTTGAGAAGCCTAAACACAACAGCTCTTTGAGAATAAGTTAGTCTCCTTAAAAGTCCTGATGGCTTTCAAGTACGCAGAGAAAAGGCTTCTGTTGATGATGCGAATCATTACTGTAACTTTAATGAGAAAAATGTTTTAATCATAAGGCATTAAGTAATTTAAAACACTTTTTCATGGAACGGTCTTCAGAGTCCTGGGAATGAACAATGAACAAAGCGCTCCCCCTGCCCTGGAGAAGTTTACAGTCCCACTGAAAAAGCAGCCCAGCAATCGGTTTCCATCCATTAGTGAATGGCTCCCGATTCGGGAGCTCCGTAAAGCCCTCCAAGAAAACAAAGGTTTATTGTGGATGGTATATATAGCCCCGTGCTTTTGCAATTCATTTCATAATGTATTTTTCTGGTGAAGTTAAACCATACACTTTGGAATCAGACCACCTAACTCAAATTCCTAATCCACACAGCCAAGCTCTTGCATCCCAGAAAGCTTCCTCTTGCATCCCTGACCTCTTTGCAGAGATACATAATGAAGAGCTCCACGGGTCTCACTGGGGGAGGGGCTGAAATAATACTCTGTACAAGATACAATTCCCAAGCTTCAAGGATCTTACAGTCTTGTCATAATTCAATTTGTCAATTTCAATTTGTTTAGCTACTCACTAATCATGAGGCCAAATGGATGTAGCACAGGAGTACTAGAATAGAAGCTCAAAACAATCAGGGTGTTTCAGGAATTTTGTACCTTTTGGCAGGAGAGCTACTCTTCTAACTAACATGAATAAAACGTTTTCAAGTGAACCTCTGAAAAAACACAATGTCCTTAAAGTAAATTCTATTCTACTATTAAGGTATGACCAACTGTAACCAAATGTGCAGTACTGGAGGAGATCCCTGATAAAAGGCTTGCTTCTCACCATGAGCAGATACTTACATGTTCCCATAAAATCTCTGTCAGTGTGTACTTGAAAATCTCAAGAGCATCCAGATTAGAGTAAAAGGTCACCACCAATGCTATATTTGTGAACGATTGAATAAGGGTCCCAAATCTAGGTCTTTGGGGAGGATGGGGAAGAGCTTGTTTACATACACACAGGGTAAGCAGCTGTTTGAGTGGTGTAACTAGAGGGAGTAATGAAAGGGCCTCCCGGGGCTAAAAATACTTCCATTGGCTGTGCCCGCTGTCTGGAATTCCCACACAGTTCCTGCTTGGAGCTCACGCAGAGCTTCCTGCTGAAATAAATGCAACTGGGATGGAGCAGAATGGGTGGCTCTTGCAGCTATTATCAGCCAATATTTTATCTCAAATTAGTTTGGTTCACTAGCCACTTGTATCATTTAACAGGGGCTCAGAGAAGGAGATGCCACAAAGAGATGTGGTAAAGGTGAGTGGAGGTTAATAAAGATCTGCAGACTTGACTTTTTTCCAGTTAGGGGAAATAGAGGAGGAAATATATCAGAGCCCTTCTCGTTGAGTAGACTGAGCGAGTTCTAAAGCCCTCTGGCCCAAGACAAAGCCTGTAAGAGAAAATTAAACAGACTTGAAAAAGTCTAGAGAATGAGTATGGGCTTTCTTTTTCTATGAACATCCACTTATTCATTTCCCCACCCCCAAATCAGTCTAGACTAATAAAACATTTCTTGAAGTAGGAATACTATATATTTTCAATTATGCACAATTATTAGCAATTATATGGGAAGAGGGAATAGCTTAATTGCAGAGCACTGGCTAAAACACAAGATCTTGACTAAAAATCGAGCACACTTAAAATTTCCACTAGACTGTATGTTTCACTGAGAACAGGTTTTCCCTCTGTTCCATTCACTGCTTTTATCTCAGAATCCAGAACAGTCCCTGGGACACAACAGTTGCTCAACTACAGAGACAATATAGACTGGAAGCTAAAGCTCCGTCTCTTAGCTGCGTAACCCTAAGCAAGGCATATTTAGCTTCTCTGTGTCTCAGTTTCCTCGTGTGTAAAGTGGGGTGATAATAGTACCTATCCTATGCAATTGTCATGGAAATTAGATGAATTAAGCAGAGAGAGTCCTTAGAGCAGGGGTCCCCAAACTACAGCCTGCGGGCCCGCATGCGGCCCCCTGAGGCCATTTATCCGGCCCCCACTGCACTTCCGGAAGGGGCATCTCTTTCATCAGTGGTCAGTGAGAGGAGCACATTGACCATCTCATTAGCCAAAAGCAGGCCCATAGTTCCCATTGAAATACTGGTTTGTTGATTTTAATTTACTTGTTCTTTATTTTAAATATTGTATTTGTTCCTGTTTTGTTTTTTTACTTTATAATAAGGTATGTGCAGTGTGCATAGGGATTTGTTCATAGTTTTTTTTATAGTCCGGCCCTCCAATGGTCTGAGGGACAGTGAACTGGCCCCTGTGTAAAAAGTTTGGGAACCCCTGCCTTAGAGCCTAGCACAAAATTAGCTGTATATAAAAACTGGTTGTTATTATTGTTATTATTTGTTGAATAAAGGAGACCTAGAAGGCTAAACTAAAAACGCAAGAGTATAAATAAAAGCAGAAAACAAAGGTATTGTAATGAACTGATCCCAGGGCCATCTAGAAAGGAGTCCTAATAATGTCATCAAATAGCAAATTAAAAAAGCAGCACTGCTTTTATTATAGAAAAATAATCTAGAGTATTTGTCCTCAAACGTAGATTAACAATAGAATCACCAGCAGAGCTTTGTAAAAAGCTACTGCCTGGGCCCCATTTCAGAGTTTCTAATTTAATTTTTAAAGTTCCCCCAAGGTGATCCTACTGTGAAGCAACAGTTAACAACCACCCAGCTAGAATTATGGTTTCCAGTCCTTTCCACCTCAGTGCACTTGAGGTATATAACACATTCCATCACTATGAGAAACTCCCCAAGAAAGTGGCTGGAAGAGGAGAAGGGTGGAGCCGTCAGGAAAAGGTGTTTTTATATGATGCTGATGCCTTCTCTTGAGGGACACCAATTTCCCACCATCACCCTCCTGACCCTGGAGCGAAGAGCAGACACTGCCTCTCATTCTCACAGTAACCCTAGAAGCAGGCTACATTTTAAACATATTTAACAACGAATTAGACACAGGCAGTGACCAATCAGAATGACTTCAGCTGAAAGCGACAAAGTAATATAAATGGTTGATTATTTGCCATGCCTATAAGGACTCCCATTTTACAGACCAGGAAAAGAAACTGAGGCCGATAGGCCAAAGGCCACAAACCTAAGAAACAGTAGAGCCAGAATCTGAAGGAATCAGAGAATGAAAAGAGGACATTTCTGAAACTATGAAAGGAAAATGACACATAATATTTGAAAAGTTCAGTGCCTGACAACAAATTTACTAGGGAATTTACCATACATTTTCCCAGAATTGGATTGTTGTCTTCTTTGCCGACCAGAAATTCTCAAAACAGGTATGAAATTACTATTCTTACATAGACAGACATTTTGGGGGAAAATTGCTTGCACCTTTCTTTTCCAACTAAAGACTTTATAAATGGAATAAGCCTGGACCACTTTGTTCTTCTTAATAATAGTGCCTTCTAAGTTACATGACTGTAATGTCTAGAAAATTCACTCTTTTGAAGATAAACTGTAGCGAACACTGCAATAGCTAGATTTTTATTAAGAAGAATTTTATATCATTTTTTATTTGTATAGAAAAAAATAGCTTGAGCTATTGAAAAATAATAGCACAGTAAAGAATAATGGTCAACAATGTAGGCCTATTTAGAACCATATTTCACATTTTATACACCAAATTCCCAGTGGAATAAAGAGTTACGAAAAAAGAATTCAAATTATATAAATACTAACATAAACCAGACCAGCAGATACATGAGAAGGGGTTATAATGGCATAGTTTTTAAATAAAATACAGTAAAGGAAGGAAAAGCAATATACCAAAGAAAATGCCAAAGTGACAGATATCAACATACATATGACATCTTATGAAAAATATACTAATTGCTTAGGATAAAATAGGCCAGCTCAAGTGAAAAGACAATCCTCAAAAAATAAATTAAAGTTTAAACAAATATCAAAACTGTTTTGAAATTACGCTAGTAGCCAAAAGCATAGAAAGAAAATAATTGGGTGTTATAATAATAACCTTATAAAATGTCAGATACTGTGCTCTATTTACATTTATATATACCATCTAATATCTCCTTACAATAGCCATATTAAGGCAAATTATGGTATTTTCACTTTTTATAGGCTAGTAAAGCAGTGCTTAGAATAGAGAAGCAATTTTTCCAAGTTCACATGTCTAGTCAGGTGCAATTCTGGGATTTGAATGCAGACGGCCTAATTCCAGCACCCATGGTTAGCATAATATCCGCTCATATGAACAAGACAAAAAATATTACCACTATTACCAATACCAAGTTACCATTATTACTAAACCACCAAATTAGCAAAATAAAATATATTACTAATGTTGACCATACATCGTCAACAGGAAGATATGTTGCACAGTTCTGAAGAAATATAGCAAAATGTTTTCAGAGCAAGAAAGCATATATTCCTTTTCTTAACAATTCACCTTCAGGAATATAACCTCGAGAAATAAGTAAAATAAAGTGAAATAAGTGAGATTATTTGCTGAACAATATATATATATATAATTCATAATATTATATAACAGCACTCATTTTAATAGTCCAACTACCAAGGAACAGAGGTATAATCAAATAATTCTTGTTACAACAAAGTGTACAACCGTTATGACCATATTACATTGTAAAAAAAAAAAAGATGCATTAAATACTCAAGGGAACAGGTCTGTGAGGGACTAAGAAAGAAATGAAAACACCTTATTAATTTTGGGTGGTAGAGTTCAAATGTTTTTTTGAGAAATTTAGCTTCCCATGAATGCTGTTATTTTGTACAGTAAAGACATTCTGTGAAGACATATAGTTTAAAATTATACAGTAAAATAATATATGCAAAGTTCCCAGTACAAATGTTGGCATGTACTAACCATTTAATCAATAGCAGATAATAACAGCTAACATGTAGGCACTTACTCTATGTCCTGCGCTGTTCTAAGGACTTTGGATGCAATAACATCTATAATCTTCACAACAATCCTATGCTTATATTATGCCAAGTTTGCTTTTGAAAAAAAGGGAAAAAAAGAAGTAGAGGGATAGTAAGTAATTTGCTTGAGCTGAGCCAGCTAATAAACTGCAGAGCCAGAACGTGTTCCAGAGCCCACACTCTAACAACCAAGCAATTCTGCTCTTTGGCACTCAGCATGTGACCCTGTCAAAAACTCTTATTACTGGAAAGCAGAATAAGGACATAGGTAAACAATTAGTAAGCATAATGTTTATGTATGGCAGGGACATGCTGTGGATCTAGGAAAGTTTACTTTCTGAACCCAAGTTAAAGATAAATCAGCTTTTAAGTTCTCCTTTTTCCAAATTCCAGATTTACAAAAATGAGAATCTGTTATAAAATAATTTTAAGATAATATTAAAGCAGAAAGAGGTCACTGAGAAACACATTTTTATAAAAAATAAAATAAAAACAGTCTATTTTCTCCTCTAAGGATTGGGCAAAAAAGAAAAAAAGAGAGAGAAAAAACTCAGAGACATAGACTGACTGGTGGTGGGGTGGGCAGAGGTGGAGGAGGGTAGAGGGGTAAATGGTGATAGAAATAAACTTGACTTGAGGTGCTGAACACACAATATGGTGTACAGATGATGTGGTGTGGAATCGTGCACCTGAAACCTGTATAATTTTGTTAACTGGTGAAACCCCAATAAATGCAAAAAAAAGGAAAAAAATCTATTTTCATTGTCATTGTAACATATTCTTATTCATTTTTAAATGTTATCCTTTTAAGTATTTATGAACAGATGATATTTGAGTTATTTGCAACCAGTTTTAAATTAACTCTATTTCCCCCACAAATATAATCACAAGCTATTCAAACTTCTACCCGAACCTTCAGACTTCCAAGTAAGTCTACTTGACAACTGCCTACTTGGCATTTCCACCTGCATGTCTTATAAACACAGCAACTTAAAGACATCCAAAACTACACTCCCGATATTTACAGCCCAGATTCTTGCTTTCCCCGTCTTGGCATTGCTAACTCTCTACTTCCATGTGTACAGGCCGAACTCCCGGGGTCTTCTCTGACTCCTCTCTCTCATACCACGTACGCAAACGAACGTGGTGTGAATCCAACCACTTCTCCTCACCGCCTCCACTATCACTCTAGCCTAAGCCACCATTTTCTCTCTTAATTGGACTGTCAAGGTAACCTCCTCACTGCCTCCCACCTTTGCCAGCTACAGTTTACTCTCTATACAGCAGCCGAAGCCCTCCTTCAGTCAGATGTCACATCTCTACTCAAAATCATTCATCTTCTTTATTCCAGAGAAAATGCCAGAATCCAAACAGCAGCCAACAAGGCTCCAGTGAGCTGGTCTGTCTCCATCTCCCTCTCCTACTTCGTCTCCCTCTCTCTGTCACACTGTTCTAGCCACACTGCCATTGCTGGTGTTCCACGTGTGTTTCTACTTCAGTATTGGCACTGGCTGTTTCTTCCTCTTGGAAATCCTTCTCATAGGAATCCAGATAGCTTGTTTCCCCATGACCTTTAGAGCTCTACTCGTGTGTTACATTCTCTAAGTGGCTCCCCTTGATCACTTTGGAAATAGCAGGCCCTTCAACTCATGCCATGTTGCTTCCCCTGCTTTATGTTATGACCACCTGCTACTGTATAGATTTTCCTGTTTATTTGATATATTATCTGTCTACCTTAAGAAAATATTAAACTCCATGCAGACAATGAGTGGTATAATTTCTCTTCACAACCTGATCATATGTAGGTGCTCTATAAACATGTGTAATTAATTAATACATCAGTTAATAAAATTAGAACAATGGTTAAAATCCTTTTTAACTGCAAGGTGAAGTGTAAAACATCAAATATTATCATGAGAAGAAAGAAAAATTGTCTTCTTGTATATTTTTAACTATCATTTGATTTCCTGGATTTGATACATGATGCAAAGTCTAAGGATGACTAGTAGCCAAAAGCACAAAAAGAAAATAATTGGGTGTTATAATAATAACCTTATAAAATGTCAGACACTATGCTTTTTTTATACATACCATCTAATTTCTCCTTACAATAGCCACATTAAGGCAGACAGGTATTTTTACTTTTTACAGGCTAGTAAACCAATAAATTTATTTATGTGCAGGTCAAATCTGCTACTCAAATTTTATTCAACCATTATATTTGCAATTTCTCATAACAAACCAAAAAAAAAAACCACCAAAAAAAACCCCAACAACAACAACAAAAAAAACACTTTCAGAAACTGATGACAGAATTTTGGCAATCCTACCTATGGACTATCTCCTAGCATTGACTGCCCTCTCCTCCTCTCTCCCCTCCTTTGATCTTTTCAGCATTTACACATCATTTGCAGAGCTAACAGGGTTATTTTAGAAAATGCAGCTCTAACTATATCATTGCCCAATTAAAAACCCAGTACCTACAAGAAAAAGCAAAAAGCATCAGTATGATGTGTAAACCCAGTTCAACCTATTGGAAAGGGCTCACATCCCACAATTCCTCCCCACATGGCCAGATTTACAGCCTTTCAGAAGGAATTTCAGGATCCCAAGAATGCCATGACTTTTCAAACTTTCATCACTTTGCCCATCCTATTCATTGCCTTGAATATTCTAACCCCTTTCTATTCCAGGCAAATACAACTGATGATTCAAGGCCAAGATGCTATGTTATCTTCTCTACAAAAACTTCACACACTCTCCTCAAAAACATTGGTCTCTTCCTCTTTCACGATTCCCTCTATACTAGGATGGATATTGTGTTAGAGTTCATAACTGAGAGCTTCTCTTCCCTAATTGACCTTAAATACTGGAGGGCAAGGGATTAAGTGTGTGCCTCCTTCACAGCACAGAGTTGATGCTCAAAATATGTTTGCTAAATGAATGAGCACAATAAAACAATATTCCCTGGTTAGCAAACCACACAAATTGGAAGAAAAACATTTTAAATGTCCTCTAGAAATTGTTTCTATCATTTCCAGAAGATAAACGTTTGAACTATAAAAGTTAAATGTTTTCAAGTTTTCAAACTACACAAGGACTTTATGAGGACCCCTTACATCTCAAAACCTATAAATTCTATGAAAAAATAAATGTCCACATCTCTGAATATAGTAAAATTGTGTTTATATGGAAACACTGGCACCATATTTCAGTAGAAAACTTTTTTTGGCACTCATTCACAGGGAGCAATAAATCATTTCCTTCTGCAAATGAATGTTATTGTGGGTGGGCCTTTTATACAGAGAAAATATTTGGATTCAAATGTTCCTTCCCTGGCACTGCAGAAAGTTGTCATGACCAAGGTATCGAAGCTTAGCAGTTCTAAAAATTAGGAATTTTGTACTCAAACATTCAATATAAATAATTTCTAAAAGCATCATTAATTATATTAATAATCAGCCTAGATTGGAATACGATAATCATACTGGCGTCATTTTATTCATGAATGAAAAGAAACAGTGATTTAAGAAGACAAAGTTGCAGCTGGTTATCTACAGTCCCGCATACTAGACTATAGTCCCCGTCCTTCGCAGTTAGGTGTGGACCTATGCATGAGTTCTAACCAATGGCATGTGAGCAAAAGTATGTGCAGCACCTCCTGGCCTGGCTCTGAAGAACTTCCAATATGCAATTTTCCTGCTCTTTGCTTTCAGTTGCCTTGATGCACATAAGCCTCTTGGAAGTCATACATGGGATGGACGAACCTAAAATAAGATTAGTCTGGATCTCTGAGCCCCTAACCAGGGAACCACTGGTTAATAAGAACACCTGTTTGGACTTTATGTGAATAAAAAATAGAACTCTACCTCTTTTAATAGTTAAGCACTACAGATTGTGAGATGTCCTCATTATGCAACAGCATTATTGTAACTAAATATACTTACTGAGTCTAAAAATTAAGTTTGAGAATTAATATTCACTCACCTTTATCATACTACCTTCCTCTCATTTATATGTAATATATATTATAATTATACATAAATAATAAATGTATTTTATCCTTGCTTTATATAATATATAAATACATAAATTTATATAAATATACAAAGCATATAATATATAAAGCATATTAAGTGCATATAATTTATATATAACTTATAAAATAAATATAATTTGTACAATATACAATAAAGATATTTGATCTTGGCTTTAAACAGCCATGTCTAACTCATCCAATTAGCATCAATTAACTACCTTACTATGTGCCTGACACCAGGTAGCCGCTCAACACACAAGGTTGGAAACGGCACATGCACCCCAGCAGGACTGCCTACTTGGCCTATTTCTTCTCTGGCATTATTCATAATCAACATGTCAGGGAACACAGTTTGAGTTTTATATTTATAGTAGGAGAGATTTAGGTATAAAGCATATTTCATTTATTTTGAAAACAGACTTTTCAATTTGGCTCTACATGCAATACAAATAAAATTGCATTTGTGTGTTTTGTCTCTGTAATGAAACTCTGATTGCATCCCAATCTTGCTGTATTTCAGACCTTGGGACAATCACACAATTTAATGCTCGTTCCCATTCACACACCAAATCCCAACCTCCTCCCACTGCACTGGTTTGCTCATCCTGGAAAATGACTAGACAGTACTCTAAGAGTCAAGGTCAGTGACTTGTTCAACTATTGGCAGTACTTGGCTATATACCTATTTATAATGTTGTAAGTAATGTGCTTTTCAAAATTCCACATATTACTTAGCGTTCGGAGTATAATTAAGTTAATATGGTACTCTTTATAGACAGTACATGTTCAACAAGTAATAACAAATTGCAGCAGGTCTTAGACACAAAACGGTAAAAATACTTTGATTGGCTTGGAAGTAAATAAATACCAACATGTAGAATAACAAGGGAACATCTCTCAAAAAGCTACAGCTAGATAGAGAACAGCCTACCTAATACTCTCCTTACTTCTTGAGAGTTTCAGTTTCAAGTTTATAAGACAGAAAGAAAAACTGTACCATTTGGTTCTTAGTTCATTGCCAACCTGTTTTAGGGTCAAAAAAGCTATAAATTCACACTCCTCTGTGGGTTTAGACAATTGCAAAATAACTGAGACGTGGGAGTGACACACACACCTACTTCCTTTAAGGAATTCAGGTTCTAGAGTACAATAACAACTGCAACCTGAGTCCCTCCCTCTCCTCGTGGGTACACACTTGGCTGTACTTTCACCTCAATTCTTGGATACTGTTAGAGACCAGATGGGTATTTAGCTTTATGCAAAAAATTTTCCTACGGTAGAAAGCTGACTGGTATTTTTGAGTCCTTCAGATTCTTGGCCACTGTTTCTGAAGAGTAAAACAAATGTGTTTTAGAAAGAGAAGGATAAAAACTATTCATGCAAATACAGGTTCTCTTTTCTACAAGTTGGCATGGAGGGACTGCACAGTGTACACAAAAAGGAGAGAAAATACATGAATGGGAAAAAGCATTTAAAGACACTATTTAGTAATGAACAAAACAGCTCTATGAGATGGTTGTTGTCTGTCCTCTCTGACTGAGAGTAGGCATGATCCTCACAGTAGTATCATCAGAAACTTATACATTATGAAAGAACTGTTGGGCTGTTACATTTCAGACTAATAACCTCATTTCAAGCAAACTTGTGGGGGGTTTTATTATAATGATGTAAAGGAGATGAAACAAGAGAGTGTCCAATGAGGATAATTTTATATAATGTTCTACCTACATACAATACTCACACAACAAGCATCCACTAAGCTCCCCTCACATGCCTATAGCACATTGCTACTCTAAAATTTTATTAAAATATCATAAAAAGTAAAGTGAATAAAAAAAGTCAGTGGTTAAGCACACTGTACTAATTAATCAAAACAATGTAAAAGTTTTACTTTTTGATTATCAAATTAACAAAAACTACTGAAAATATAAGAATAGTCAATGCTGAAATGGTAGAATAAAATTAAGAACTCTGTCACACTTAAAGATGAAGACTAAAATACCAAAACGATGCCAGTAGTTGTCTTTGGGTAATGGAGCTATGAGTAATTTTTCTATCACATTTTATATAAATTCCAATTTCTCTTATATTGTGTACAGAATGCCTATATAAGAAAATGCAAAAAGCTTTAAAATAGCATTTGAAATAAACATTAATTTAATTTTAGAAATGCTACCAAGTAACAATTACAATTAATGACAAAACAGAAAATCCCAAATATTACTAACACAATATTTTAATTAAAAAGTCTAAAGTTTTCAATTTAAATTTTTAAAACTTTCTAAACAATTTTACCAAAAAGTAGTTCCCATAGGAAATGGTTTCTAACCTGGAGTTGGGTTCAAACTATTTAACTATTTTAAATGCTGAAGCAATAAAAATAAACTTCCATTAAACATATTGTTATATCCAGACAGAACTTACCTTCTATTCTCCAGACACAAAAATATCATGTTATTGTCTCCAATCCCAGGGACATTGGTCCTTCGTATGGCTGACACATTCATGGGATTTGCTGTTACCACATTTCACTCCTCTAAGTTAAATTGGTCTTAAATATTTAAGTGTGATTCATTTTATTAGTTAATTGATTTACAACCCAAAGTATATTCGCAATTTTTCTCCACTGAATTGATCCATTCATTCTCTCTTTCTCTCTCTCTCTCTCTCTCACTGGTTTCTTAATTCAAGAACTGACACAGGCATTTATAATAAAAACCATACTAAATTTTGCTATCAAAAATGATTACTTTAATATATATGACTTCCATTATAGAAAATTGTGATGCATAAATTGCCAGCAACTATATATTTATCATTCATTATGAACTTTCTTAATAGTAATGTCTTTAATGTAATGAGAAAAAGGAATATCAATTTCTAATAATGTAAAATTCAGAATGTTAGTAATAAAGTCAGATTTGTCAAATAACAACTCAAAATACTCAGTTAAATTTGAATTTCAGATAAGCATAAATAATTTTTTAGTATAAGTATGCCCCATGCAATATTTGGGACTAAGTCATACTAAGAATTTATTCGTTGTTTATCTGAGATTCAAGTTGAACTGGATGTCCAGTTCTTTTACCTGACAGCCCTAGAAATAATGAAAAGAATATCAAAACATTGGGAGCATAACTTAGTTATTCGTATTTTGACTTGCAATACAGTAACATAATGCAGAGGAGAAAAAGGAAGGAAGGAATTCCTGTTACTCCCCCTGAACTGTGAAATAGCAAATGGTCCACTGCATCCTCAGCAAAGCCCTGTGAGACAGGTACTACTCTCATTTCACTTGAGGAAACAGAGTTTTGTGAGCTTAAGGACCTAATTTAAAAGCCCAGCAGTTAAGTCTGCTGCAAACAGTACGGTAAAAGTGAATGACTGAGCCAACTAATTAAGTCTGTTCAAATTTCCAGTCAGGAAAAAGAAGAATGCTATCTCTGGGCCTGCCTTGTGAACACTGACTGAATTCGCTGAATATTGCTAAAAGTGCCTTGACTCGACCTGGGTTTAAGTTTTCTATATCTCCCCTTAGATCGACTTGGCACAATAAGGAGAATGTCCCATTTAGATAATAAAAAATTATTTCCTTGAATAAAGGTAAACTGAACTATACTTACAAGTCATCTCTGAAAATGTATTGCTTAGAAAAATATTTGTTGTCTTGAACTGGATTCCAATACATATGATTTTCGCTATACCCAGGCAAAGAAAATACCAGATAAGAGAACTCAGAGTGTCTTAATTGCATGAAAAATCTTTGTTTGTTGCACTATTATTATCATTAATGGCTACAATTTTCTAGATTCATATTTATTAATTTATTTTTTCATTCATCCTATATATAACTTTCCAGTGCTACTATCATATATGTTAGGATATGGAGACTTCAACATAAAGAATAACAGTATAGGACAAAAATAAAAAAGATTCATTCATCTCCATGAGATATTAGGTTTTTGCCAGATATATCCATCAATATCCACTCTGTTTTCCCTCTTTTCACACTACTCCCCATGTTAATTCTCCTACCCCCATCAGAACAATATAATTATCCTGTGACTTTTCTATTTAAAACCCATTGAAACTATTGGGAACAACAGTAAAGTATGATTTATAATGGAATTATAAATTCATTCCCCAATGGCTCATGAATACAAACCATTCCAACCAGGGGACAAAAGCCTTCTGCACAAAGTGAAGCTCTCATTTATCATCAATCATAAACTGCTCTGACATTCAAAACAGAAGTCAAAACTATTTATTCACATATTTATAAGTTTTGCAAATATACTTCCTTTCAGTGAATAAAATATATAGAGACAGTGGAAGAATTTAACATCCATAACATGCTTTTGGATTAACATCTTAAAAGGAATAACATTCCTTGCATTTAGGTGTAATGTTTTATCCAAAAACAAAGTTACCTAAACGTTAAATCATCATTCAGTTTACCAATAAAAGTAAAATATTTTAGTGCTCACTACAGAATCTTAAAATTATTATTTAACTTCTTTGAGCCTCATTTCTCTGCTTCAATACATGGTATATAAAAAGCTCGGGCTTAGCTTCTCCCGGTTCCAAAATCTGTGTGTCCTTAATTCTATAATTCTGAATTGTAATCTGTCCCTTTAACTGGCACAACATATTTATTTACTCATTTTGTAGATCATTAAATAAGTCTCAAATAAGCACTTCTGGTTGCTTTTACTACAGCAACTGTACTTCCCGGCTATTTCTGTCTATAATTCATTCCAGAATTATGTAAACATAAATATTAATATTACACTCTTCATCTGCAGAAAACTGACACAGAAAATGTTCCAAGACAATTTGTTTGCCTATTGCCAAGTGAAACAAAATCTCAGAATTTCACATTTAATCAGAAAAGAAAACTTTAATTGGAGGAAAAACCAACTTTGGACTAAACTAAGAGGACTCTTCAACCAAGGAACAGTGAAGAAGCCACACTGAGACTGGTAGGAAAAGCGGAAATGCGGAAATGCGGAGAGCGCTGCCCAACTCCCCAGAGCGAACAGCAGCAGGGAGAGACTCGTGTGGCGGGAAGTGAGTTTAGCAGAGGGGAAAGGGTCCTAAGCCCCAGGAACAAAGCCCCAGCCTGCAACCCCAGAGCCCAGAAGAGGTGTAAGGACAGTATTTAGCTGGAAACAAGGCAGGATACTGTTTGTGAGAAAGAGTCTGATTTCTCAGACCCAGGATCCTTCTTAAAGGGACCACGCAGAACATCTCTCTCAAAACCACTCACCTGGGGCTCCTGGGGACGGGGGGAGAGAGGAGAGGACCAGAGTAACAGGAAGAGAGTGTAATCTAGGAGGCACAGGGAGAAATATTTTGGGAGATAGCCACCCTAACCCCTGGGACGAGTCACTCCCCAAAGCTGAAGTGCATATTTCCCCTGGAAACAGCAATATCAGCAAAGGGAAGCAGGAGAGCAGCCAAACAAGCTCCCCAGCAGCATTCAGAGCAGAGTTGCATAGAAGGAGGGAGATTTCGGGTCTACAGTAGTGAGTCTTAGGGTCCGAGCTGCAACACCCCCACCCACGCAGCTGAGGGCGCACAGGAGGGTGGGCGGCAGTGGAAGACAAAAGCACGATTCTGCTGGCAGGGGCAGAAGCCAGCTGGCCACCACTGGGCTCAGGTGTGAGCTCAATTTTGCCCAGCTGGGGAGAAGGGGGCGTGCAAAAGTGGTCAAGCTCAGCTGCTGGCAGCCTGTAATCCAGCCTGCGGGAGAAGGGCGGGAACCCCAGAACGGGTGGAGACCAACCCCTGAACAAAGGCAGAGGAGCACAGCCTTGTGACGCCTGTGCAACCCAGGCTTGTAGTCTGACTTGGTAGCTGGCTCCTCCCGCGGGGGTGGAGCCAAAAGCCCAGAAGAGGCGGATTTCCGCTACTGAGCTGAGCTTGGGCACGCAGCCCTGCCCGGCGGTAGAGCCAAGGCTAGCAGCCGTTCCTCGAGTGGGCTCCTCCTGCAAGGGCAGGGCGAAAGCCTGGAAACAGGTGGAGACCCGCAGCTGAGCAAAGGTGCTCGCCAGTGCCCTCAGGACCAAGCATAACGTCACACATGGGGGCGGGGCAAAGGCCAAGGCCACCTACCCTTGTGCACCCGAGCGCGTGATCACAGCCACTCCCGTGAAGAGAAAATGCGGAGGCAGAGAAATATAACACAAATAAACCAAGAGGACACAAATCCCCAAAAAGGACCTAAGTGAATCAGATATAACCAAATTACCAGATGCAGAGTTTAAAATAACGATTGTTAGGATGCTCAAAGATATTAGAACAACCATAGATGGCCATTACAAAAACCTAAATAAAGAGATAACAAATATAAAAAAGGACATTGAAATAATAAAAAAGAATCAGTCAGAAATTACAAATACAATATCTGAAATAAAGAATACAATGGAAGGAATTAAAAGCAGGATGGATGAAGCAGAGAATCGAATCAGAGAGTTAGAGGACACAATAAATAAAGGCACAGAAGCAGAGCAGAAAACAAAAAAGAGATTCAAAAAGTCTGAGGAAACTCTAAGAGAGCTCTGTGACAACATGAAGAGAAATAATATCCGCATCATAGGGGTTCCTGAAGAGGAAGAGAAATAACAAGGGATAGAGACTTTGTTCAAACATATCATAGCGGAAAACTTCCCCCAATTAAGGCAAGAAAACATTTCACATGTTCAGGACGCACAGAGAACTCCATTAAGGAGAAACCCAAAGAAACCAACACCAAGACACATCATAATTAAAATACCAAAGCTAAATGATAAAGAGAAAATATTAAAAGCTGCTAGAGAAAAAAAGACTATGACCTACAAAGGAGCTCCCATAAGGATGACTTTTGACTTCTCAACAGAAACACTTGAGACCAGAAGGGAATGGCAAGAAATATACAAAGTAATGCAGAACAAGAACCTACAACCAAGACTACTTTATCCAGCAAGGCTATCATTTAAAATTGAAGGAGAAATAAAAAGTTTTACAGACAAAAAAAAAACCTCAAGGATTTCACTGCAACCAAACCAAGGCTGCAAGAAATGCTACGGGACCTGTTGTAAACAGATCAAAGGAAAAAAAGAATATAGCAGTTTTAAAGAAAAAAAATGGCAATAAACAATTACATATCAGTAATAACCCTAAATGTTAATGGATTTAATGATCCGATCAAGAGACATAGGGTAGCTGCGTGGATAAGAAAACAGGACCCATACATATGCTGTCCACAGGAGACACACCTTAAATCAAAAGATGCACACAGACTGAAGATAAAAGGATGGAAAAAAATATTTCACGCAAATGGAAATGAAAAAAAAGCTGGGGTAGCAATACTTATATCAGACAAAAAGGACTTTAAAACAAAGACCATAGTTAGAGATAAAGAAGGTCACTACATAATGATAAAGGGAGCAATCCAAAAGGAAGATATAACCATTATAAATATCTACGCACCTAATATAGGAGCACCTAAATATATAAAGCGGACTTTGATGGACTTAAAGGGCGACATCAACAGCAATACTATAATAGTAGGGGACTTCAATACCCCATCAACATCATTAGATAGATCCTCAAGAAACAAAATTAACAAAGAAACAGCAGACTTAAAGGACATATTAGATCAACTCGATTTAATAGATATCTTCAGAACCTTTCACCCTAAAACAGCAGAATATACATTCTTTTCAAGTGCTCATGGTACATTCTCTAGAATAGACCACATGTTAGGGCACAAAAGCGGGCTCAACAAATTTAAGAAGATTGAAATCATATCGAGCACTTTCTCTGATCACAATGGCATTAAACTAGAAATCAACCACAATAGAAAAATTGAAAAACATTTAAACACTTGGAAACTAAATAACATGTTATTAAACAATGAATGGGTTAACACTGAGATCAAAGAAGAAATTAAAAAATTCCTAGAAACAAACAATAATGAGCATACATCAACTCAAAATTTATGGGACACAGCAAAAGCAGTCCTGAGAGGGAAGTTTATAGCATTACACGCATACCTCAAGAAGCTAGAAAAAGCTCAAATAAACAACTTAACCCTGCATCTAAAAGAACTAGAAAAAGAACAGCAAGTAAAGCCCAGAGCTAGTAGAAGGAAGGAAATAATAAAGATCAGAGCAGAAATAAATGACATAGAGGCTAAAGAAACAATACAGAGGATCAATGAAACCAGGAGCTGGTTCTTTGAAAAGGTAAACAAGATCAATGAACCTTTAATGAGACTCACCAAGAAAAAAAGAGAGAGGACTCAAATAAATAAAATTAGAAACGAGAGAGGAGAAATAACAAGTGACACAACAGAAATACAAAATATTGTAAGAAAATACTATGAAGAATTGTACGCCAAAAAACTAGACAACCTAGATGAAATGGACAAATTCCTTGAATCATATAATCTTCCAAAAATCAATCTGGAAGAATAAAAAAACCTAAACAGACCAATTACAACAAATGAGATTGAAACAGCTATCAAAAAACTCCCCAAAAAGAAAAGTCCTGGGCCTGATGGCTTCACAAGTGAATTCTACCAAATATTCAAAGAAGAACTAACTCCTATCCTTCTCAAGCTATTTCAAAAAATTCAAGAGGAAGGAAGACTTCCAAACTCCTTTTATGAAGCGAGCATAATTCTGATTCCAAAACCAGGCAAAGACAACACAAAAAAAGAAAATTAGAGGCCAATATCCCTGATGAACTTAGATGCAAAAATCCTCAACAAAATATTAGCAAACCGGATCCAGCAATATATGAAAAAAATCATACACCATGATCAAGTGGGATTTATTCTTGGGAGGCAAGGATGGTACAATATTTGCAAATTAATCAATGTGATTCGTCACATAAAAGAAAGGAGAAAAACCACATGATAATTTCAATAGATGCAGAAAAAGCATTTGATAAAGTCCAGCACCCATTCATGATCAACTCTCTCAGCAAAGTGAGAATACAGGGAACATACCTCAACATGATAAAGGCCATCTATGACAAACCCACAGCCAACATCATACTCAATGGGCAAAAATTAAAAGCAATCCCCTTAAGATCAGGAACAAGGCAGGGGTGCCTGCCCCCCTTCACCACTCTTATTCAACATAGTTCTGGAAGTCCTAGCCACAGCAATCAGACAAGAAAAAGAAATAAAAGGCATCCAAATTGGAAAAGAAGAAGTAAAAATATCATTATTTGCAGATGATATGATATTGTATATAGAAAACCCTAAAGTCTCAGTCAAAAAACTACTAGACCTGATAAATGAATTCGGCAAGGTGGCAGGATATAAAATCAATACTCAGAAATCAGAGGCATTTTTATACACTAATAATGAACTGTCAGAAAGAGAAATCAAGGAATCAATCCCCTTTACCATTGCAACCAAAAAAATAAAGTACCAAGGAGATTAAAGACTTGTACTCGGAAAATTATAAAACATTGATAAAAGAAATCAGGGAAGATACGAATAAGTGGAGGCATATACCGTGCTCATGGTTAGGAAGAATAAATATCATTAAAATGTCTATATTACCCAAAGCAATTTATATTTTCAATGCAATATCAATTAAAATACCAATGACTTACTTCAAAGATATAGAACACATATTCCAAAAATTTATATGGAACCAAAAGAGAACACGAATAGCCTCAGCAATCTTGAAAAGGAAGAATAAAGCGGGAGGTATCACACTTCCAGATATCAAGTTATATTATAAGGCCATTGTACTCAAAACAGCATGGTATTGGCATAAGAACAGGCACATAGATCAACGGAACAGAACAGAGAACCCAGAAATAAACCCACAGCTCTATGGACAACTGATATTTGACAAAGGAGGTAAGAAAATACAATGGAGTAAAGACAGCCTCTTCAACAAATGGTGTTGGGAAAATTGGACTGCTACCTGCAAAAAAATGAAACTAGACCACCAACTTACACCACTCACAAAAATAAACTCAAAATGGATAAAAGACTTAAATGTAAGCCGTGAAACCATAAGCATCTTAGGAGAAAATATAGGCAGTAAGCTCTCTGACATCTCTCGCAGCAATATATTTGCTGATTTGTCTCCACAGGCAAGTGAAATAAAAGACAGGATAAACAAATGGGACTTTATCAAACTAAAAAGCTTCTGCACAGCTAAAGACAATAAGAACAGAATAAAAAGACAAACTACACAATGGGAGAATATATTTGACATTGCGTCTGATAAGGGGTTAATAACCAAAATTTATAAAGAACTTGTAAAACTTAATACCAGGAAGACAAACAATCCAATCCAAAAATGGGCAAAAGAAATGAATAGACATTTCTCCAAAGAGGACACACAGATGGCCAATAGGCATATGAAAAAATGTTCAACATCACTAATGATTAGAGAAATGCAAATTAAAACCACAATGAGATATCACCTCACACCAGTCAGAATGGCGCTCATCAACAAAACAACACAGAATAAGTGCTGGCGAGGATGTGGAGAAAAGGGAACCCTCCTGCACTGCTGGTGGGAATGCAGACTGGTGCAGCCACTGTGGAAAACAGTATGGAGATTCCTCAAGAAATTAAAAATCGAACTGCCTTTTGACCCAGGTATACCACTGTTAGGAATATACCCCAAGAACACCATAGCACTGTTTGAAAAGAAGAAATGCACCCCCATGTTTATGGCAGCATTGTTCACAATAGCAAAGATCTGTAAACAGCCCAAGTGTCCATCAGAGGACGAGTGGATTAAAAAGCTTTGGTATATATATATATATGCTATGGAATACTACTCAGCCATAAGAAATGATGACATAGGATCTTTTACAACAACATGGATGGGTCTTGATAACATTATACTGAGTGAAAGAAGTAAATCAGAAAAAACTAAGAACTATATGATTCCATACATAGGTGGGGCATAAAGATGAGACTCAGAGACATGGACAACAGTGTTGGGGTTACAGGGTGGGGGGAGGAGAGAGGGGTTTGGAGGAGGGGAGGGGCACAAAGATCATGGCTTTTCAGCATTTGCCATATTCCCCCCATAATCTATAGACAGACAGCAAATATTTACTTAGGGTGTTTCCACTATAAAGACTGCTGTCTTAGGGACAAATGCTGATGAACTATTTCAGCAGTTCCCCCTTCTTCAAAGACTTATATGTCAACATAGAGCTCCATGTTTCATAGGACTTACTCAAGCTCACTCCATGCTCCCTGGAGCTTTAGCACAAGGGAATGCCCTTTTTTTTTTTCTCTTTTCTTTTTTTTTTTTTGTAGTATTCTTTCTTTTCTTTATTTATTTTTTGTATTTTTCTGAAGATGGAAATGGGAGGCAGACAGACACCCGCATGTGCCTGACCGGGATCCGCCTGGCATGCCTACGAGGGCGGGGGGAATGCTCTGCCCATCTGGGGTGTTGCTCTGTTGCAATCAGAGCCATTCTAGTGCCTGAGGCAGAGGCCATGGGGCCATTCTTAGTGCCGGGTTGGCTTTGCTCTGGTGGAGCCTTGGCTGTGGGAGGGGAAGAGAGAGACAGAGAGGAAGGAGAGGGGGAGGGGTGGAGAAGTAGATGGGCGCTTCTTCTGTGTGCTCTGACTGGGAATCGAACCCAGGAATCCTGCACACCAGGCCAATGTTCTACCTGAGCCAACCGGCCAGGGCCTAGGAATGCCCTTGTTGATCAAGCTACCCAAAAGAAAATTATATGGAGCAACCATGACAGACCGAGCAAGTCAGTCTCATACTATTCATCACCAGAACGCTGCAGCCCGGTGTAAACAGTTTCAACTTTCTCGGGAAGCAGCACAACAGATTGGGAAATCCTGTCCAAGGGGTCCTATATTGCCCCTTCATTTGGAGTTAACCCTCAAGGACCCCTACCAGGACAACTTTGGCAGATGGATGTTACTGATATACCTTAATTTGGCAAACAGTCATATGTCCACATTACAGTGGATACATGTTCTGGATCTATAGTAACCTCTGTCAGAACAGGAGAGGCTGCTAAGCATGTTATAGCTCACTGTCTATATGCATTGTTCTATTATTGGATTTCCTAAACTGGCTAAATTAAAAATGCTCCTGCATATGGAGCAAAAGCATTTACTATATTTTGTCATGCTTACAATCTTTAAAGTTAAGATATTATTAAAGTGTACTCAGCAAACATTTTAAGGTCAATTAAAAAAAAATTTTAAAGGTGTAGTCATATCCTGGAACTCCTACGGGTCTACCATATCATGCTTCTTACTTAAAAAAAAAATTACATTTCTTTTGAATGCTGATGAACAGGAGACACCAAATCTTTCTCGCCTGCAAACTACTACCTTCTTTATTAGATCCAGCTAATAACACTGTTTTGTCTTTTTCCAAATAGCTCGATATATAGAAAAGATTTATATAGGCGGATGGGGATCCTCAAACCCCTCAGTGAGATCTTCTGAGCATGGCTTTTAAGATACCTAGAGGCAGAAAAAGCCCAATAGAGATCAGGGGAACTACCAGCTTTTAGGATACACCCTTAAAGGCTCCAACACCCCAAAGGGGTCTCATAGGATGCCATCTGGGTCCTGCTTCAATAGTGGAAAGGAAGGTCATTGAGCTAAAGCCTGCCAGGCTTACATGCCTCTGCTGTGAGGAAACAGGGACACTGGAAGGTAGGCTTCCCCCTCGCTCCTCTAAGGGAGGGTTCAGTCTCTTCCAGCCCTGCTCCAGCCACCTATGACCTAACCTTGCCCAGAATGCTGGGGTTAGCCACTGAAGGCTGAAGGTGTCCAGGGCCGTCGGCCCCATTTACGACACTGTGGACGAGCCTAGGGTATTTCTTCCAAGAAGCAGGTAAACTGATCTCATTTGCACAAGGGCCACTTTACTATGTTTTGCCTGAATAGTCAGGTTTTTTATTCTTCCCTCAAAGATCTCTGTTGTGGGTGTTGATAGTCCTATTTTCTGTTGCTTTGCTTAAAATATAGTGTTTCCTTTATCCCTCCTACCTCAATGACCCACTCATATTTCAGGCTGGGACCTACTCCTAATTTAGAGCTCTCTTTCCCCCTTTTGCCAACTTCTATTATGAATCTACCTTTGCCACCCAGCTTAGTGTATCCCAAGGTTCTCTTTACCATGCTACAGTCGCAGAGCTCCAGGGAAAAGCAACCTGGTTTCATCTCTCCAGGCAGAGGAGAACAGAAGCTCCATATCCACGCATGCTGCAAATGGCTTTTCCAGTCTACCTGAATCATTACCAGCTAGAAGCAGCAGTCACTGGGACTTGGACATGAGCTGCAAAGTATAGAATGGTGACAACAATTCCAGTGCCATGCGGACTTTTCCTGTGTGGACTTTTCCTGGACTCCTGCTCCCTGTGACAGCTCCTAACAGACTGAACTGTGGTTGGGTTGCATTTTACAGGAATTTGGCATGGTGATGGGGCCAACTTGGACTTGGTGAACATATTAAGGACACTACTCTTTTATGGATTCTTGCTGTATTGGCCAAGAGTTTGCTTAAAGGCTTTTAATCACTGTAAAAAAAAAATAGAAGACTGGATAAAGAAGATGGGGCACATATACACCATGGTATACTATTCAGCTAGAAGAAATGATGACATCGGATCACTTGCAGCAGAATGGTGGAATCTTGATAACATTATGCGGAGTGAAATAAGTGAATCAGAAAAAAACAAGAACTGCAGGATTCCATACATTGGTGGGACATAAGAATGAGACTAAGAGACATGGACAGGTGTGTGGTGGTTACAGGGGGTGGGGGGAGGGGAGGAGGGAGAGGGGGAGGGGAGGGGTACAGAGAGAACTGGATAGAGGGTGATGGAGGACGATCTCTCTTTGGGTGATGGGTATGCAACAGAACTAAATGTCAGGATAACCTGGAGATGTTTTCTTTGAATATATGTACCCTGATTTATTGATGTCACCCCATTAAAATAAAAAATTTATTTATATAAAAAAAATATATATATATATACATAGCACATAGATACAGATAACAAGACAGCAAATCCCAGAGGAAAGCAGGGGAGGGAGTTAGGGGGAGGGAAACAAAGGGGGTGTAATGGGGGACACAGGGCTGGAGGTGAGAGTGTTATATTGAGTGGGATACTTGAATCCATGTTAACACAATAAATTAAAATTAATTAAAAAATGAAAAAAAAACTTTAATTGGATCTAACAAAGGCTCACTGCTTAGGCATATGTGTTACAAAATGGTTTCCACATCACATGAACTATTTTACCAAAAAAAATAGTTCCCAGAGAAAATTATTTCTATATGAAGTGCAGTTCAAAGTAAATACTAGGTGAGCAGGTTTGAACTATATATTTACTTTGAAAAATACCTACATTAGAGGCTCAGTAATGGTTTTTGGCAACAAAGCATGACAAAGCAAGTTGTGTAAACAGCCATTCAAATCTCTGATTTCTGTTTGGTTTTAGGCTTTAACTAAAACAGATAGTTAACAATTTTTTTAAGCTTCATGATCAAAACTTAATATTGTTTTTTAATACAAGACTTTTCAGAACCTTTGATAAACTAATATTTATTGTGACTTTTTAAGAGGCAGATATGCTTTTTGGCCATACATCCCTTTTGGAAATCCCTTTAATCATACATTTTATGCACACTATTAACTAATCTTACAAAATAGAGTTTAGAAAGTCTGGTTCAAACATCCTGGGTCCATTTTCTGAGTCACTTTTTACCATTTGCAACAAACCTACTTTGAAATGTTCAGATGCTTTTTCCCTTTTGACTTTGTTAGCACATGACCTTTCCTCTGTCCACTCCACACTTCCACCTTGGAGAGAATAATATTTATTACAGAATAATTGCAAATGCAAAGACCCAAGACAGAAGAAATATTCAACTTGTAATGTTCAGAAAATAAGAATTTGCTGCAAAACAAGAACTTTGTAAATCAAGTTACTATCTTGAGAGAAGATTGCATGAAGGCCTTTTATTCTTCCTTTGCCATTTCTGCTGAGCTGAACTACTCAATGCAACAGAAGGAAGAGGAAGCAGGAACACTGCCTAATTTTGACATTGAAAGAATTGTGGGAAAAGATGGGGAGAGGGACAGGAAACAGAGATGAGTAGACACGTTAGCTCTCCTTTACTTCTCATAGTCCCACTCTGCTCACAAGCTCCTCTTCCATTGGAGAGTCTGAGGATATTCTTAGGAACTGAGATGAAACCATATCAAAGCAAAGTACAGTTTATTGGCAGGTGAGGAGTCACTGAGGTTTAGCTTTCCTGAACTGGGCTGGAACACTGTGTGGGGTTGACCAGATTTTGGCCAAGAATCTTCTTAGAAGGAGATCCCTGCCATACGCTGATGCAGTGCTAGAACATAGTCCACAAGGTGGACTTCTTGGGCATGATCTAGTGTGTCTCACAGCCAGAGCTCCAAGGGTTCCATGGTCCACCAAGAGCCAAGAAGAAGTCTAGAGTCAGCCAGTGAGTACTCAATAAGAGAAATGAAAAAGAATGGACCATGAGTTCATCAGTTGCAAGCATAAGCACTGAAGGTCCACAGGGTGTTTAACGACCAGAGAAACAAGAGGCATTGTCCCAAAGACAAGGGCAGTGGACAATGGGCACAAGGTCAATAACTCTGTCCTACTCACTGTCCTGTACATCTTGCTATTGTGGAATAGTACTAGGAAGAAGGGTGAGCTATCTGAGAGATGAGTTATGTTTCCTAAAGAAAAGTAGTATTACCCAAGTGGATTACTTAAGTTATAAACTCAAACAACTTTTAACCTAGATTAGCTCCATAGCATATCTTTCCCCTCTTTAAGCAATGAGTAAATGAGCCTTTATAGAAGGTCAAGATCAATTACACACAAAATAAAGTACAACTCTGTACAACTGAGTTTCAATAAAAGTAAATGTATGGCTCCATGAAACATTTCCTCTAACTAATAGCAAAACTTCTCCTAAGACCCTCAAATTATGGTGTCAGTTTTAGGCCTATACTCATGTCTTCCGTGCAACACAGGAATGATCCCTCAAAATTCAACTCAAATTCTGCATTTACCACGAAGTCTTTTATTTTTACCTTACTTATCTCTCTCTTCACTGACCTCCTTGGACAAATATAATCTTAGGTTAGATGCTTAAACATCTGACCAGGCGGTGCTATAGTGGATTGAGCATTGACCTGGGATACTGAGAACCCAGGTTTGAAACCCCAAAATCACTCACTTGAAGCCCAAGGTCGCTGGTTTGAGCAAGGGGACACTGGTTCAGCTGAAGTCCCCCAGTCAAGTCACATATGGGAAAGCAATCAACGGCCCTGGCTGGTTTGCTCAGCGGCCCAGCGTATAGAAGTCCCAGGTTCAATTCCCAGTCAGGGCATAATGAAGAAGCGACCATCTGCATCTCCACTCCTCCCCTCTTCTATTTCTCTCTCTCTTCTCCTCCCACATCTATGGCTCAATGATTTGAGCAAAGCTGGCCTTGGGCACTGAAGATGGCTATAAAGTCTCACCTTAAGTGCTAAAATGGCTCAGTTGCTGAGCAGTGAAGAAGCAGGCCCAGATGAGCAGAGCATTGCCCAGCAGGGGACTTGCCGGGAGGATCCTGGTAAGGGAGCATATGGGAGTCTGTCTCTGCCTCCCCACCTCTCACTTAATAAAAAAGAAAAAAGAAAGCAATCAATGAATGACTAAAATGCCACAATGAAGAATTGATGTTTCTCACCCCTCTCCCTTCCTGTCTGGCTGTCCCTGCCTGTCCCCCAGTCTTTCTGTCTCTCTCTCTCTGACTAAAAAAAATAAAATAAAATTATAAAACAAACACTGAGGAGTCTCCCAGAATGGCATAATCTATCTAGCTTCTAGAGCAGGGGTCCCCAAACTTTTTACACAGGGGGCCAGTTAACTGTCCCTCAGACTGTCGGAGGGCTGGATTATAAAAAAACTATGAACAAATCCCTATGCACACTGCACATATCTTATTTTAAAGTAAAAACAAAACAAAACAAAACAAAACAGGAACAAATACAATATTTAAAATAAAGAACAAGTAAATTTAAATCAACAAACTGACCAGTATTTCAATGGGAACTATGGGTCTGCTTTCGGCTAATGAGATGGTCAATGTCCAGTTCCATATTTGTCACTGCTAGCCGTAACAAGTGATATGACATACTTCTGGAGCCCTGAGGCGTCTGTCCCACGTCACTGGAAGTAGTACTGTACATGAGCAACGCTGTGCTTTGCGGCGCCGCCACATACAGTGCTCCTCTCACTGGCCACCAATGAAAGAGGTGCCCCTTCCAGAAGTGCAGCGGGGGCCGGATAAATAGCCTCAGGGGCTGCATGTGGCCCACGGGCCGTAGTTTGGGGACCCCTGTTCTAGAGCCTGCAGCCAAGGCAGAGTCCCTCTGTCACAGTCCTAGGCCACACCAACCTCAACACAAATGCTTGGGGTTCAGCCAGAACCAATGACCTAAAAAAAGCAAGAAGTCAATCATCTAATAAATGTGATGTCTACCCACCACCTGTCTCTCACAATTACAATAGCTACATACAAAACATTCCTTGTCCCCAGGGAAGATATTCCTCCCAGCAAAAAATAAACTAAGTCATTTTAAACAATTAATTAATTTCCTTGGTATACATTCAATTCATTTTTGAAAATATGAAATAAAATAATCCTGTACAAGAATAAAGAATTCTTTGGACTTACATCTTAGAGTCTCAGCAGAATAGAACATACATTCCTGAAAACCTGAGTCAGGTGTAATTAGCTCTTATCTCAACATTTTACTTATCCTTTATTTATTTACTTTTATTATTATTATTATTATTATTAAGTGCAAAGCAGGGAGAAAGAGAGACAGACTCCCATATGAGCCCTAACCAGGTTCCACCTGGCAATCCCCCAATGGGGAGATGATCTGACCATCTGGGGCCCTTGCTCCATTGCTCAGCAACCAAGCTATTTTTAGCACCTGAGGCAAGGCCATGGTGCCATCCTCAGTGCCCGGGGCCACCATGCTCGAATGAGCCATGGCTTGCAGGAAAGGGAGAGAGAGAAAGAGAAGCAAAAGGGGCTGGGGTGGAGAAACAGATGGTAGCTTCTCCTGTGTGCCCTGACTGGTAATCAAACCTGGGACTTCCACATGTCAGGCTGGTGCTCTACCACTGAGCCAACTGGCCAGGGCCTCCTATATTTATTTAATTATACATTGTATTTTACCTATTGCTCAGTAAAACCCAAAAAGAATGTTTCCAAAGTCTATTTTTGTCTCATTTTTTCTTTCTTATTTATGTGTGAAACCTTCAGAAAATCAAATAATTAAATATTATCTGTCAGTTTGGGAAGAACAGGTTCACATGGTTGGTTTAAGTCCCAGCACCTTTTATTAGCTAGAAGACCTGAGACAAATTTAGATTCCCAAAGCCTCAGGGAATTACTATTATTTATAAAATAGAAATAATAGTATTATTACCTAACTTACTAAGCTATTATAATGATGAGATGAAATGATACATTTAAAGCACATGGCACCACACCTAACCATAACTGAGTCACCAGTAATGGAGTCCAACAGAGGTACTCTAGGAAGGCAGGGGAGGGCAGGCTGAACTGGGCTATAAGGGCACCAGGGTGATGATACCTCTTCAGTCAGGAGATATCTGACACTGGGTTAGATGGAGAAAGAGGCAGACAGAAATTCCAGGAAGAGGAACTACTATGACACAAAGATTAAGCTGAGTCTGAGGTACCACAGGGTTCTGTCATCAAGGACTCTGAATGGCATACGAAAGCAGAAAATTTCTAAATCACGGCACTTGGGTGAGATCAGGTTAATGAGCTTACCTATCTTCCTTCCTACCACCATGATCACACTGTGCCCTGTCCACACTTACACCTCCAGCTCCATCCCTGAAGGCTTCCTCTAGTAAGTAATTCACCTACATCCACCTCTCCCTCTCCAGATTTCCTACAGAACATGGAAACAGCTGAAAAAAAAATTACATTTGGTTGTATCCTATTTTACGCTACTCTTTAAATATCTGCTTTACATAAACCCCGTTCACACAAACATATTGTAAATTCCTCAAGGACAGAGACTATATCAAAAACAAAGAGTGCCATTTAATTTTTACATACCTGTTTTATAGTCGAAAAAGACGTTAACTTCTCCTGATCCTCAAAATAAGCCAATCAGGAAGGCAAACAGTGTCCATGATATGATAGTTCCCTTTCCTAGCTGAAGATACCAAAGGCCACAGCTGGAAAGGGACTGGCCTGGAATCACACAGCTAAAACGTGGCAGGGCAAGCCGAAACCCAGTGTGCAGACCTACTCCTCCCCAGCAGCCCACACAGACTCTAGAGGAGGGCTGCATTCACGATAGGTGTTTAATTGCCCCAGCCTTGTTCACTACAAGGCCATTTGCTGACCAAAGGAAACAGTAGAACTAAACGACCTTAAAATACTTTTGCTTCCCACAAGCAAATGTCTAAATAATCCTTAAACTTTTATACCAGGCTATTTCCAAGTTCCTGAACTGGCATAAAATAAATCTCCTACACACTCTTCACATATAAACCTCAAACTACTGTAAAAATCTCATATTTGGACCCAAAAGTTCTTCCTACATAAATGATATCTCTGATTATAAATGTGTCAACTTGCTAAAAGAGTAATTCTTGACTTCACATAGCCAATGAGGTACTGCCAATAGTCTGGAATTTTCTTTCTGTAGACACAGAATTGAAAGAAGGGCTTTTGCTAAAGAGGGCATAAAGCATATGATGGGAGAAATCAAGATCCCCTTCTAGTTCTGCCTAAGCAGAGAACACTTGTACTACACTGCTCTGATTAAATTCCACTTAGAAAAAGTGACACCCATTGAATCAAACACACATAAAACAAGAAGAAAAAATATTTCAAAAACATGAGTTAAAAAAAACATACAATCATTTTAGCCTGACCAGGCCATGGTACAGTGAATAGAGCATCATCAGCCTGGGATGCTGAGGACCCAGGTTCGAAGCCCCGAGGCTGCTGGCTTGAGCATGGGCTCAAAGACATGATCCCATGGTCGCTGGCTTGAAGCCCAAGGTTGCTAACTTGAGCAAGGGGTCACCAGCTTGGCTGGAGCCCCCCACTCAAGGCACATATGAGAAAGCAATCAGTGAACAACTAAGGTGCCACAACTATAAATTGATGCTTCTCATCTCTCTCCCTTCTTGTCTGTCTCTCTCACACTCACTTTAAAAAAATAGTCATTTTTAAATCATACAAGAGTGAAATTATCTTTGTTTTTAATCTGGTTTTTAGTTCCCCATCATCTAAAAAGTATGAAGAAATTTCCCAATGTCTTCTCTCCCTAAAGAGGGAAGGTTGGGTCAGTGTTACTATCCAGTATAAGTTTACTGTGAGTTCTACTCAGCATGGCATCTCAAAGGCACAATCTGTTCAGATATCAAGAGGACAACACAGAGACAAGTTCTCACCCATTATGAAAGAGGGGAAGGCTGCAATATAAACTTACATCCTAGAAGTATATTATGAGTACTAGCCTTTTTCTTTTGTTTTAAACGGAAAAAAGTTTTGTGGGGGTAGTCTAATAAACTACATTAAAATGCTTCTGGGGTGCTCACTGTAAAGTTTTCAATGGAAACCAGTGACTCTTATAAAAAACAAATACACTGCTCACAAAAATTAGGGGATCAAGGAACGTGCAGATACTCCAGTACTTTCAGCCTTCTGTATAGTGCATTTTCACCAATGAAATAAAAGTTGGTTTTGCATCTCATTTGCGTAATCAAACAACTTTGACTTGTCGTTTGCTTTTCTAATGTTCTTTAATTAAAAAAAATCAAATGCTTCTTTTTTTATTGCTTCATATTCATTTTGAAATATCCCCTATTTTTTTGTTTGCAGTATATCTTGCTGACTATACTACCTGCCTTCTATCTTCTTTAGATGCTTCTGGAAAAGCAACATGAGTAAACAGATCTCAACACTACAGTTAATTAATTAATGTGGGGGCAGAGAAACCTTCAGTATTTATAATCCTGAGGACTCAGAGGGTAAATCAGACTCAATCACTCTGGATCTCCTCAACAGTCAACACCTCCGATCATCAGCACCCTGACGAAACTCTCCACTCTGAAGCTCTGGCTGACAGATGTCACCATAGAAGTTACCACTCAGGTCTGGGGTCGTTAAACCTGTCAAAGTTCTGTCAGTAAGTAAAAACTCATGTGAAGGATGCTGCCCAGCTTCAAGATAATGGGGGGGCGGGGCTTGAGATAATGGGATGGGGGGGTAGTAATATGGTAGCTTTATGTGTACTCTCAGCTGTTATCTGGAGACTTGTAAGTAAGAATAAGGGATACTCTAGGACCACCTCAGGCTGCTTGTCTCTCATTATAACAAAGCACTCTTTGAGAGCTGCGGGACACATTTCATTGGGAATGGCAGCAGTCCCTTCACAAAACTCCCAGCAGCGACTCTTACCAGAATTGCTTTCGTACTTACTGCACGAATGATGGTGCTGAGGACCTGGAATTGTAAGCCCTCATCAGAGGAAGAAGGGATCAGAGCACATAATAAATCTATACGTCAGTTAGGAGTGCTAACTCTGGCACTAGGCTGCCTGGGTGGAAGTTTTACCACCCCTGCTCTCTAAATTTGACCCCAGTTAAGTCACAACTCTCAGAGTCTTGGTTTCCTCATCTCGGCAGTGAAATTAAAATTAGATGAGATACATAAATAATAATTTCAAATGCCATATGTAGTAAATAATGTCTGGTACGTCCTCAATGCTAAACACTAGCTGTGAAGATGAAGAAACAATGTAATTATATATGACTAGAGTTATTTCCCACCATCATTATTATAAATTCATCCCCTAACATGGCAAACAGTCTTCACCAAACTATAAGTTCTGCTCTTGTTTGACAGCTATAGTCAATCTACATTATTTGACAGTTTAACTCTCACCTATTCAATTGTTTGCAAAACATGCTTAATAATAAAAATCATATGGTTCTTATTAAAAATACCCCCATGGCATGGGCCCCATCCCAACCTACTCTTTCAGAACCTCTCAGAAAGGGCCTGGAAATGTGTTTTAAAACACTCACTGAGAACACACACCCTGTACCACCTGGGAAAGCCTTGTTATTAGGCAAATTCGGGAACTACACAGTGCAACACAGATCAACGTGAATTCAACTTCACTACTAATCATCAGGCCTAAAGCTGCTCACAGTTTTGCCTCAGTAATTCCCCTTACTTTTTTTTTTTTTTTTTTTTTGGTATTTTTCCGAAGTTGGAAACGGGGAGAGACAGTCAGACAGACTACCGCATGTGCCCGACCGGGATCCACCCGGCACGCCCACCAGGGGCGACGCTCTGCCCACCAGGGGGCGATGCTCTGCCCCTCCGGGGCGTCGCTCTGTTGCGACCAGAGCCACTCCAGCGACTGGGGCAGAGGCCAAGGAGCCATCCCTAGCGCCCAGGCCATCTTTGCTCCAATGGAGCCTCGCTGCGGGAGGGGAAGAGAGAGACAGAGAGGAAGGAGAGGGGGAGGGGTGGAGAAGCAGATGGGCGCTTCTCCTGTGTGCCCTGGCCAGGAATCGAACCCGGGACCCCTGCATGCCAGGCCAACGGTCTACCACTGAGCCAACCGGCCAGGGCCCCCTCACCTTTTTAATTCACATTTAATATTTATTTGTATCATATCTTCGGTACCACACATTTCCAACTGCACTTCAGCTCACAGAATAGATACTTTAGCAAAATATATTTCTGAAACATTTTCTTCAGAACATTAAAAATAAATATTCCAAAAATAAATAAGTAGATAGATAGATAGATAAATAAATACATATTCCAGCTGGACCAGGTAGTGGCACAGTGGATAGAGCATCAGCCTGAGACTCTGAGGTCCCCGGTTCAAAACCCCGAGGTTGCCGGCTTGAGCACAGGCTCATCCAGCTTGATTGCAGGCTCACCAGTTTGAGTGTGTGGTCGCCCTTGGAATCACAGACAAGAACCCAAGGTCTCTAGCTTGAGCCCAAAGTTACTGGTTTGAGCAAGAGGTCACTGGCTCAGCTGGAGCCCCTCCCCCAATCAAGGCACATAGGAGAAGCAATCAGTGAACAACTAAGGAGCCCCAACTACCAGTTGATGTTTCTCATCTCTCTCCCTTCTGTCTATCTGTCTCTCTCTCTCTCTCTTGCTCATTAAATAAACAAACATTCCAGAAATAGAGAAATAATAGCTTAAACTATATTATATTAATTTCTTACATGTGCTTCTTAAACTCCAAGTACTCCAATAGAGGACAAACCATTTATTCTTTATATACTTTCACATTACATTCCATATTTAAATAAGTAAATAAGCCTATTAAACCTGATTACAATGACAGATTAAAGACAAATAAGAAATAAGCAAAAAAGCAAAATTTACTTTGGAGGTTAATTTTTTTACTGTTTCCTCCTTCCAGCACACACCACAATTTTCAGAAGCACTGGAAAATAACTTCTGGAACAATGTAATCAATAGAAACTTGAGGAAGCCCAATAAAAACACATGGACAACATATAAGAACTGTAAACTCAGAAAGAATGCCTTCTTCTGGGAAAGTCTATGACCTTAAAGTCTGTCTATAACAAGAATGAAGAGCAATCAAGAAATATCTTTATTCCATTCATCCAGTTCTGATCCTTACTCAACCCAAAACTTAAAGAACTTTTTGTGTGTCTGTGTGTGTGACAGAGACAGAAGAAAGAAAAAGGGACAGACAGGGACAGACAAACAGGAGGGGAGAGAGATGAGAAGCATCAGTTCTTCATTGCGGCACCTTAGTTGTTCATTGAATGCTTTCTCATATGTGCCTTGGCTGGGGGGCTACAGCAGAGTAAGTGACCCCTTGCTCAAGCCAGTGACTTGCGATTCAAGCCAACAACCTTTGAGCTCAAGCCAGTGACCAAATGTCATGTCTATGATCCCATGTTCAAGCCAGCGACCCCACGCTCAAGCTGGTGAGCCTGCGCTCAGGCCAGATGAGCCCGTGCTCAAGCGGCGACCTCGGGATTTCGAACCTGGGTCCTCTGCATCCCAGTCTGACACTCTCTATCCACTGCATCACTGCCTGGTCAGGCTAATGAACATTTTTTAAAACCTCTTCTCAAAGGTGCGAATTAGTTCATATTTGTACATAAGTAGAGAAAGGCTTATGGTATGGTTTTCTTTAATATATATTGATACTGGTTGACCAGGCTATTCAGCAATACATTGATGTCACAAACATATGTCATAGTCTGTAACTTTACCCCACTTAACTGTTCAACAGAATATGTCAGACCAACTGTTACAAACGCAACTTCATCTAAACACTACCAGGTACATGGCATGTCTACAGAATAAGACAGCATTTTAAATTTCTTGTTATTTTTTTAAGGCAGCATTTTTAAAAGATCATGCAAACTTGATCTGACAATTTATTGACCATCTCCAAATATGTAAAGTAATATCACCACTTTCACAAATGCAGTATGAATCTACCTAACATAAATTCAAACAGCAAGGCCTGAGGCTACACACACATCTTATAGTTCTGTTCATTGTAAACCAACTCCTCGACTGTGTTAGAGTACTCAAAGGTGGTACAATTTTTTTACTTCTTTTAAATGTTAATCCAGACTCACATTATCTTTTAAATGTTTCAATAACAGGTTTTCTATATTTTCCATAGGAAATTAGTTACACCATAATTCCCTTTTTGTGACTATCTGAACAGTACCATTGGCTTGAGACAATAATTTCCTGAAAGGTGAAAGCAGAATCCATGCACCTGCTCTGGATATTTTTCAGATAAGTTTTGTGTGTAAATGTTGTTTAGTGAACATTAGATATAAGAAAATTGTGTTTTCTGGGATATGCTTCCATAATCAATTATGCTTAAAAATTCAATACAACTATCTAAAAACAGTATTTCTATAGAGTAGCATCTCAAGCTAAGGACATTTAACTAGAAAATTTATATCTAGTATAGTCAAGACTGAAAAGCAAAAGAAACAAGGCCACCAACCAGTTAACAGAGATGCCAGATGATAAATACAATGAGATTTAGATACCATATTTCCCCATGTATAAGACGCTCCTGTGTATAAGACACACCTTAATGTTGGGGCCTGAAATTTGAAAAGAGAAAATGTATTACATAAAGTTATTGAACTCAGGTTTTATTCATCATAAAATTCATATGACCCTTCATCATTGTCAAAATTCCCATCCATTAGCTTGTCCTCATCTGTGTCTGATGATGCACCACTGTCTTCAACATGAGCACAAAAACAAGAGGGAAAAAGCAGGTAATGCAAGTAAAAAAATCTACAACTACCCGATAAGACGCACCCAGATTTTAGACCCCAAATTTTTCAGAAGAAGGTGCATCTTATACATGGGGAAATACGGTACTTTACTCAGAATAGAATCACTTGGCTTCAGATTAAAGGCATTATTTGGTCCCATTTTGGACATAATTCTGATTTTTTTTCCAGCACTCAAAGCATTAGAAACAGCAAAAGGGGTGTGTGTGTGTGTGTGTATGTGTGTGTATGTGTGTGTGTGTGTGATTGTATGTTGTGCTACAGAAAAACAGTGTGGTGAGAAGAGAATGGAAGGAGGAGAGAGGGCAATTGGCACAGACTCGCTGGAGACAAAAACACTGCAGCCATCTAATAACTGACAAGAATCAGAGCCCAAAACCAGACAAAAGAATTCAGTCTTGAGAACATTGAAAGTAGAAACAAAAAGCCCATTTACACCAGCAGTCTATATGAAAATGGAATTTTAAAGAGTACATCCATAATAGCGACTGAGTAACCAAAACAGGCTGTTATGTTTGACATAACTTATTCTGTGTGGCAAGAAAGCATGCATTTTTAAAGATCTCTTTCAGTGATAATTAAAATTTAAATATTTTAATGCTTAAAAATGTATAAGTTACTGCAAAAGGTAAGATTTCCTTCTTTTTCATGGCCCCATAGTATTCCATTATATATATGTACCACTGCTTCTTAATCCACTCGTCCACTGACGGACACTTGGGCTGTTTCCAGATCTTCGCTATTGTGAACAATGCTGCCATAAACATGGGGGTGCATTTCTCCTTTTGAAACAGTGCTATGGTGTTCTTGGGGTATATTCCTAAAAGTAGGATAGCTGGGTCAAAAGGCAGTTCAATTTCTAATTTTTTGAGAAATCTCCATACTGTTTTCCACAGTGGCTGCACCAGCCTGCATTCCAACCACCAGTGCAGGAGGGTTCCCTTTTCTCCACATCCTCGCCAGCACTTATTCTGTGTTGTTTTGTTGATGAGCGCCTTTCTGACTGGTATGAGGTGATATCTCATTGTGGTTTTAACGTGCATTTCTCTAATGATTAGTGATGTTGAGCATTTTTTCATATGCCTATTGGCCATCTGTATGTCCTCTTTGGAGAAGTGTCTATTCATTTCTTTTACCCAACATGGATGGATATGGATACTATTATGTTAAGTGAATTCAGCCAGGCAGAAAAAGAAAAATATCATATGACTTCACTCATTTGAGGAATTCAATGAACAATGTGAACTGAGGAACGGAATTGAGAGGAGAGATCAAAGAGACCAGAGAAAAGAGAACAGAGGAAAAGAGGATGATAGGATGGGATAAAGCCGAAGGGAAGGGAGGTGGGCGCTATGGGAAGGGGGGGAAGGGAGATGTTGAGGGGATTACTGGAAAGGGGGTTGCATTTGGGGCAACACTAGAATCTATGTAAATACAATAAATTAAAATCAATTAAAAATATGTTTTAAAGAAAAAAGAAAAACGAGAACAAAAATATGTATAAGTTACCTGAAAAATTCTCTTAATATAAATAATCCTTACAGGGGGTCCTTGGGTTATGATACAGTTCCATTTCTATGACAGTGAAGTAACCCGAAATTTGGTGTAAGTCGAAGCAGTCCCTAGCCTAAGTCACTAACCTATTCTAACACAGTTGTAAAATCATAATGTAAAATATAGAGATACAACTAAGCCACAGAAAAAGGAAAAGGACATAAATATACTGTACTGTACACTAGCAACAGAAAAAAATGACCAAAAAATGAGTGTAAAAATTTCTTAGCTTTATTCCTGTGGTTGGCTTGCACACTGGAAGGGGCATTGCAAGGTGGGAGAGAGTGACCTATTGGGAGGAGGATGCTGGAGAGGCAGGAGAACCTGCAGAAGGTGCTGGAGACACTGGGTCAGGTGCATCAGGATTGCCCGATTGTTTTGTTTTTATGGGAGTGAGCATAGTAAACTCGAAATGTCATATGTCATATGTTGTAACCTGAGGACCCCCTGCATTTAAATATGCCAGAGAAATAAGGAACTACTCCAGTGATTTTTAAACATTTATGTCTCCTTTCAGAAAAAATTTAAAATTCTGCCAAGTAATGAAAAACTTAGGCTACTGATCAAAGGAAGAAAGAGCAGTTTTTAAATAACCAGTGAAGATAAGGTTAGAAAATAAAGAAAGTGTTATTCATTTCAGAAAAAAAATAGACCACAGTGGGGGGGGGCAAGGAGGGAAAGGGGGGGGGCTCTTTTTGGCTGAGTAGCTTTTCCAAAAGCATTTACTTTGGGATAAATTTCATTTAGAATACAAAAACTGATGGCCAAAAGAAAAAGAAGGTGCAGAACTAAGTCCATTTTATTCCATGTATTTGATTGGGTATCATTCCCTATTTTAAGTCAAGCAAGTAAAAAAAAAAATAGGTAACAAATATTTTTGCAAGTGATAAGAAAATGCAAAAATTTCACCAAAATATTTTAAAATTTAAAAAGAGTATAATTAAGACAAAACTGTTCCTTAGACACTTACATGGTTTGTACATATTTTTCAGCTCTTTCCAGAAAATTAATACACTACTGAGAGAACATGAAGCAGTTACCATTTCTAAACTTCATGAACATAAAAGTCTTAGCTCTGCCCTAAATAAAATCATCATGGTAACACTGAATAATAAAGAGATTTATTTGGAAAAGTGAATTTCAAAATTATACTTGATAACTCAATAAAACTATCAAAGCAGTTATTAAAGGCAGTGCAAAGCGGAAATCCAGGAAGACTACATACAATTTCAGTGTAATCCATGCCACAACCTAACAAGCTGTCACTCACCATGAAGAAACCTGAAAATGCTATAAATAACAAGAAATAAAAGACTGAAAGTATCCTTTCCTTTTGTTCAAAAGTCACCTTGATTAAACCTCAAACTTCTCTAAAAATAATGAGTATTATTTTTTTAAAAGATGTTAACAAGATACAAGAGAAATTTCTTCTACCTCAACAAACTGTAGGAAGATACATGGGGTCCTCGGGATACGACACAGTTCTGTTCCTATGACAGTGATGTAAGCCAAATTTTGGTGTAAGTAGAAACACTTCCTAGCCTAAGTCACTTACCTTTCCTAGCACCGTTGTAAAACCATAATCTAGAACATAAAAACACAACTAAGCCACAGAAAAAGGGAAAGGACATAAATATACTGTACCGTACATTGTACTGACTATTCTCCCGCCGCATCCAACCAAACTAGATCACCCACATCGTCTATAGGTATGACGCTAATGGCTTAAGCCAAAACACTCATATCTCAATTTTTTTAAAGTTTTTATGGGAGTGAGCATCATAAACTCAAAATGTCATATGTCGAGTGTGGTAACCCAAGGACCCCCTGTACACTGAAAACTTTAGACTACACAAAGTGGAGAGCCGAAATGTGAACAATGGAAAACAACAGTATGTTCCCTATAGTGCCATGCTCCTATTTTATGAGCAACTCTGCAGAAAGGAGAAAGAGCCAGGCCAAGGCTAAGAGCACAGAGGAATAGAAAGAAGGTAGTAAAAATGCATCTACTGCCATTGTAAGTCATAAACCTCCTAATTTTCCTGCCTCCAGAACCCCAATATTCCACCCAATCTATCCCTGCCACTCAGCTGAGTTATGGTTCCAAGACTGGTATGTGACGATATTATGATCTACTTTACTAATATATTCACATACATAAAACAGAAGTTAATAAAAGATGAAACTAAAAATAAGTATTAATGGAAATTTTAGGCTCTGGCCAGTTGGCTCAGTGGAAGAGCCACTGGCCCAGCGTGTGGACGTCCTGGGTTTAATTCCCGGTCAGGGTACACAGGAGAAGCGACCATCTGCTTCTCCACTCCTCCCCCTCTCCTTTTGGGGACCAAATAAATAAACAGGATATTTTTGCAATCTGGATAGAGATGCTAGGCCTAATCCCCACCTCACCTGCCTAATTGTTTAACAAAGAGCTACACCTGATTCTCATTTGTCTCACCCATGATCTCTGGAAGAAGCTGGAAGCTAGTTTCTTATTATTGTAAAGTAGATTTGAATGGTATGGTGTGGGTTGTCTTTGAGTTGCCTTGGAAACTTAATTGAATTGTTAACGGACACCGTTTTTTCCATGAATAAGGGCGGATGCACTTTTGGGAGTAGTTACCTTACAGCTGAGGAACAGTAGAGACTGTTCTCTGTGACGTCCTCCTGAACCATATATATATATATATATCTTTAAGTCCCTGTCTATCATTTATTTCAAATCCATGCCTTTTCCCGTTCGGGACCCCGGTATATACTTGTCGTGGCTAGACCGCGACACTCTCCCTTCTCTCGCTCTTTCTTCCCTTCCTGCAGCCATAGCTCAATTGGTTTGAGCACATCAGCCCCGGGCGCTGAGGATGGCTCCATGGAGCCTTTGTCTCAGGTACTAAAAATAGTTCGATTGCGAGCATGGCCCCAGATGGACAGAGCATAAGCCGTAGATAGGGGTTGCCAGGTGAATCCAGTCAGGGCACGTTTGGGTGTCTGTCTCTCTATCTCCCCTTCGCTCACTTAGAAAAAGAGGAAAAGAAAATGAAGTTTTATTATTTTCTCTCGACACTCTAATGAACAAGCTCACCACTTTGGAGATCACCATTAAACTCAAAATGAAGTTTACATTTTTAAGATCAGGCCTTTATCAGCCACTCAGATCTTTTTTTTTCTTTCAGTTCTCCTATGATCTCAACTTACTATTTCAATTCCAGAATCACAGGATGCATTTTCCAGTCTTAATAATGCTTTAGAACAACTCTCACTCTTCCTGCCTCAATTTACCTTTTAAATGCATTCTTATTGCTCACAACAAAGAAGAGCTGCATTTTAGAATGAGCTGTTGAAGGAAAGAAAGATGAACATCTGCTTGTTTCCTTCTTGTCTCCCTCCTCTTATTAGGCAGTTTGCCACCCAAGGCTGTTCTCTGCTTCATACTCCCAGGTTGTGCTCTGGCAGTTTCCTAGGGAGCCACAGCCTCTCTGCTCAGCTCTGGAGCTGCTGACACTCCTGTCCCGGTGGGAGTGATGGAGGTAGGCAGAAGCCAGGCACCCACCTCCTCAGAGGATGCTGAGAAAGAAGCAATAGAGACAGCGTAGTGGCAGAGGCGCCACAGCTAAGACAGAAGACATGCTGGGGCTGCTCTGATGAGGAAGCCGAGGAAGCTGCTGAGATGTGGGCAGCTGGCATCCAGGAGACCTCAAAGCACGTAAACTGGAGTCAGCGCAGTGCTCCCCTTGTACACTCAGGTGACTTGCGCCGTCTTAGGACAATCAGACCTCCTGTGAGAAGTGGGCTGCCGGCCCTTACCTCTTTTGCAAGAGAGAAGTTGCAGGCCACAGCAGTGACGCGCCACAGCCGAACAGTGTCAGTAAACCCAGCTAGTTTGGGTGCCATGTGCAGCTTGTTCAGTACATTTGTGTGTCGCCACTTCCTCCACCTCCCCTTGTGGTCCTCTTCACCCTGGACCAGTGCTCTGGGGAGTCTGGGGTTTTGCCTCCTGGGGTGACTCAGACCTTTCCTCCCAAGGTGCTTGGGCATCTAACTGCCTTGCCTTTGTCAAACTATGGTTGTCATCAGTCACCACAGGTGGGTAAACACCAGAACACAGCCCAGGGAGTTCCCTGGGCCAGAGATGCAGCACCCTGCACTGGGCGTGGGTAGCAACCTTTCTCCTCCCGGTGTTCCAGATTGACTGGTCCAGCTGAAACTTCCTTTATGCTTGCTGCTGCACTATTATAAACCCAAGGTGAACAGGTGCTAGTCGCAGCTTCCAATCAATGGAATTCGGACTGTTATCTTCTGGCCTCAGTATCCAGCATCCCCCCTGCCACCCCCAGGAATCAGAACCTCTTTCCCAGCTGAGCCTAAAACTGCCAAGACAGAAAGTATGAAGTCTGCAGTGGGTCACTATGACTAATGGTAAAATGTAAATCCAACTCCCACCCCTTCATTTTCAGGTTCTTTTCATCTGTACCAACTCAGCACTATCTATTGGCTATTGAATCAGCACCATATGTAGTCCATCCAACCCCGAGTTGTCCACAAGCTGCCTCCGTCACTGAATCTTCTCTCTATTTCACAGAATACTTCACCCTTCCACCCACATGCCTCTGGGTGTTAGGAAACATAATAAGATGCAAAAATCCTGTGATCATAGGCTCAGGTATAAAGTAGGTCTCTTAGTGTGAAGAAATGTGGCTTGGGGTGTCATGTTGATACATTAGACATTCAGTCAGTGGATTAAACACTTAGATGATGATATTGGCAAGTCTCCATAGGCAGACGAATAAAAAACCTCTATGTGATGTATGAATCAATTCTGATAAGGACCATGTGCCGTGTCTTCCAAGGTCAAATGTGTCCGAGATAAGCCATCTGCCACCAGAGCCTCAATGTCTATCTCTTCAACAGATGAGGAATTGAGCAGAAGGTTCAGCAATGCATCCCTTGTTGCCTTGGGGAACGGAGTGTCCTAGGAAATACAAGTAATGGACTCTCAAGTCTGATAAAGCCAATCCTTTCTAATATTCCTGCCTACTGAGACTTATGACCATTTCCTCAATGTGCTAAGGAAATTCTGACATTCTCACATGTCCTGGCCAGAACATTTACTCCCAAGTCACAGTTTAGTACCCACATGATAATAAATTTGCACCCAAGAGTATCTTATATTCCAGGTCTTAGCATCCGTTAGTATTCTCAAGATCTATTCCCACAAATGTTCACATAGTCCCTTGAAAGTACATAGCATCTTGCAACTGTTTTGACATACAGTATATTTCTTCTTGGAGCAGGGATTCCCAGTTAGCTTATGCTAAGAGGGACCTACTCAGGCTATTCAACCTGAAAGTAATGAGGGATAATGTCAAGGTCTCAAGAAACCTAAGAACCAACTTATGAAACACTAACTTCGGTTAAGGTCACTGTATAGACTCCAGTGAAGGGAAGGCTATTTTCGCCTGGCCAAGAAAAAGGGAAATTTGAGGCTTCGATACTATCCAGCACATCCACCCAAATGTCTCCGTTCCTAGTCTCAGAGTCCTACTCTGACTTGACCACAGTCCTGAATTTGATAGAAGTGACCTGTCAAACTGTACAGAGCATCGACTTTGCTGCCCTGCCACCCTTGGGATTACATCTTGGGCCTAGTATTCAGCATAGTACTCTCTCTGGATGCAAAAAAGACTCCCTCTTAAAGCTATTACACCATATGATATTTTCACAAAGCATAAAACCAACTTAAATCTAATTTGCATATCAAACAAAAATTTGAATTAGATTTCCTTCCCCTAGGTTTCTTCTGCCTTTGACTTCAGGGGTTTTTGTGTGAATTAATAATGTTTTCTTTAAATCATTCCTATTGCTACAAATTAAAACTTAGAACCATAAAATAAAAGTGACTAAAATTAATTTGCATTTCTTTTACAAATTTTATTGAATTATATATCAAAGGTAATGGTCAGTATTTTTAAACAGTAAAAACTTCTGTTTTTCATTTTTTAAATAAAAATAACACGGGGCACATTCCCACTATTCAAAACTTCTTTACTGTTTGGGTCTTTCACATTTTGTTTTGTCTTTTCTGAGACTAATGGACATTTCTTGGATAGAATTGAAATATTTATTAACATACCTGAAATTACAAAGAACATTAAATCGATACACTGCCAGCAGAATAATTTTACTGGTAAGCATTTTGATGTTATATATAAAAAATTTCACATAAAAATAAAGATCTATTCATTAAAAAATCCACTATAGCATTATTTATGATGAAGAATGAGAAAAATGTAAACCAATGAATAATATTTTCAGTTCTAAATTAAAATATTTTGAAACCTATTTAATGATAGAACACATCTATAATGTAATTTCAAGTAAAACTCAAATAAAATACAAAATTAAGAGGTAATGTCCCAGTTTTTTAAAATCTAAAAATAATACACGAGAAAGAGTGAAGAAAGCATATCAAAATGGTTACAAATAACAGACTCCAAGTAGAGTTTTCTACTGTTTTTAGTGAGCATGGTTTAACAGAAAATTTAAATTTTGACATTTTTACGCTAGATAGCATTCAGTATTCCGTCTGCATGAAATATGGTATCAAGACTCCTTTCCAGAACTAAGAATAAAACACATACACAATTAGCTTTTTTAAAAAAAAATGGATTTACTAGAAAATTTTCTAATGTCATTGAGACAAAGACACAATGTAAAAAAACTAGAGCACTTTCTACTTACTGCTTGAGCAAAATGACACCCAAATTTACCTAGACTGAGCCTTCAATTCATAAAGAAAAAAGCAAGAAAGGGAGGAAGAGAAAAAAGAGGTAGGTAGGGAGGAAGAAAGCAGGCACAAATGGTCTCAAACAAGGAAACTGTCTTAGATGCTTCTGACGTATCACTGTAGAAATGTGCTCTTAATGTAAAACAAAAAAGAGTCTTGTGTTATTGTTCTTCTATAAAGTACTTCCTAACCCTTCTCTGCTTTTCTTTTGCATAGATACTGCATAGATTATAAATGTGATTTTTAAAATAACCTTAACATCTCGAATATATTTTAATACAGAGGAAACGGTAAGGAAACAGAAACAAAAGTTTCAAAAGAGAAACTGTCAGATTTTCAGAGAAAAAAAAGCCATTAATTTCTAACTGTAGTAATAATATTTGAAACAGATGTCTATCTAGTTTCAAATCCAAACTGGATCGTGGTTTACACAGTTTAATAAAACTTTAATTAAGGTTCTGCAATAGTGTAAACTGATCATGTCATGCAACTAAACACTTGCTTAATATTAACATCTCTTCAAGCTCCACTAATGTTAAACTTAACTAGACTTTTCATAATTCACCCAAGGAGAAAATGTCATTCAAAGTAATAAAAACATAATTTATCCTCTTATTCATTATATAATTTTTTTAGAAGCAAGCATTTGAAATAGAAATGGAAAAATCTCAAATTGAATAAAAAAAGAGGGGAATATCTTTGTTTCTAAAAATACCTTGTTTCTAACTAAGCAGTTAACAGTTTAATATGAATATTTGTGTCCTAAAAATTTTGCATTTGAAAATGTGTTATAAGTAAATTCTCATTAAAATTGATTCATTAACTGTAAATTTTCTTCATTCTATTTCAGTAGAACAATTTCACACAGATACCTGGTAAAGTAGACTGAGGGCCAATGCCATTTAAAGACATATAAAATAAAGGACAAGAATGAACACTACTGCCTGACAAGGCGGTGGCACAGTGCATAAAGCACTGGCCTGGGACAACGAGGACCCAGGTTTGAAACCCCAAGGTCGCTGGCTTGAATGTGCGCTTATCAGCTTGAGCACAGGGACACTGTTTTGAGCATGAGATCACAGACATGACCCCGTGGCCACTGACTTGAGCCCAAAGGTCACTGGCTTGAAGTCCAAGGTCGCTGGCTTGAGCAAAGGGTTGCTGGCTTACTGTAGCCCCGTGGTCAAGGCACATATGAGAAAGCAATCAATGAACAATTAAAGTGTCTCAATGAAGACTTGATGCTTCTCCTCTCTCTCCCTTCCTGTCTGTCTGTCCCTATCTGTCCCTCTGTCTCTCTCTCTGTTTCACACACACACACACACATGGAATTAACTTACTAAATTGCTGTATAAGGCACAGTTCTAGATATTCCATTTAATTCCCACAACATGCTGTCTAAGGTGGTCCTCTTATCATACCCATTTTACAGATGAGGACACTGATAGGAGTGTAGGACTCAAACCAGGCATCTGCCTACAAATTCCAATGTAGAACATCTGCGCTGGCTTGAGTCAAAATACACAAGGAAATTTTTTTCTGTTTCATATCCCAGAATGTATTTTTAAAACAAATACAGCAGGCCTGACCTGTAGTGATGCAGTGGATAAAGTGTCGACCTGAAATGCTGAGGTGCCCAGTTCGAAACCCTGGGCTCGCCTGGTCAAGGCACATGTGAGAGTTGATGCTTCCTCTTCCCTTGCTATCTCCCCCCTACTGTCCCTCCCCCTACTCACTCTCTCTCTCTCTCTCTTACTCTCTCTCTCCTCTCTAAAATGAACAAATAAAAATTAAAATTAAAAAATACAACAAATGCACATTTTTTTTTCAAATCTGAAGGCTCCTTGTACCTGTTTTCAAAGTGAAAACTTTCATAAGAACAAGGAAATAAAGGTTGGACCCATACAAAATAGGAAAGCCAGTCAGCAATGGCCAAGAATTTGGGGGTGTCATATCCATATTGTGAAATATGTGGAAAACTAGAGAAACAGAAGATTGTTTTTAGCATTCAATATAGTGAAAATGGTGAGGATGCTAATTACACTAATGATTCAGGAAACTAGTAATTATAAATTGATACAGAGCATAAGAATGGAAGAGGGTGAAGCAGAGAGAAGGAAGAAATGAGTTCAGCAGAATGGAATTATTTAATAGAATACTTTCTGAAAGTAAACCACGAATCTTTAGAAGCACAAATAAAAAAATAGTATCAGAATGAGAAATTTATAAATAAAGTGATATTTGTTGGGCATAAAAGTAATCAGATTATTTTTTTCATTTTCAATCCAACTTCCAAAGTTCCATATGAAGAGACAACGTGCCTTACTCTATCTCACATTCCTTCTCACTTCCGATTCAAGAGTTTTAGCATCATGAGCCCTAAACCATTGACTATGGTCAAGAATGTTTTCAGCATTTCTTCAGAACTTCAGTTTTTCCACTTAACCTTATTCCCATTATCTCCTAAGAACAAATGAATCATGTAAAACAAGCAACTCTGTAGCTTTCAGTAGAGGCTTCCTGATGCACATTAATAATAGCAAATGCCCAGGATGAGTTTTTAGGGGCACTGATCATTTGTCGACTCAATTCTATTTTACTTAGCTTGATGAGTACAATTTCATGCTTAGTTTAGATTCTTTCAACACATACTGACATGCTACAGGGAAAAGTTGCCCAGAAGCATGCTGGGATTACAAATTTGCTATGGATAATCTAGAAAACACGACTTAAATCTTCACACACACAAAAATAAGAGTTGAGTGCTTTATGAAAATATAGTTCTTAAAAGAAAATTAATAATCCACTTGAAAATAATAATGTTTCAAGTATCCTAGATATTTTCTAGGAATCTGAACATTAATCCAATCCTGGAACAATATGAAAAAAGAATATTTTAGGAAGAGATAGAATAGGCAATAATTTCTCATAGAGAGAACCAGTTTAACTGTATAACCTTTCAACCTCATTTAGTCTTTGCTTCTATATTAAAAAGGGTTTTGAAAGAGAATACTTAGAATGGGGGGTCACAGAAACAAAGGTAACCAATGAGGCACAAAGAACTCACTCTTACTGATTTGTGAAAAGTTACATACCAAAAATTAATTTACCATGTTGCTGGCATGCTCTGCATATTTTATCCCTAGTCAAATTAGCCATTTTAATCCAATACAGTCAAATATAAAACTGAATCTGACTTCTGAACAGAAGCTTTATCAACACTGCCTTCAAGATCTTGGAAAATAATTCCAAGAGTGTACAGCAGTGGTCCCCAACCCCCAGGCCGCGGACTGGTACCGGTCCATGGGCCATTTGCATTTGGTACCGGTCCACAGAGAAAGAATAAGTAACTTACATTATTTCCGTTTTATTTATATTTAAGTCTGAACGATGTTTTATTTTTTAAAAATGACCAGATTCCCTCTGTTACATCTGTCTGAGACTCACTCTTGATGCTTGTCTTGGTCACGTGATACATTTATCCATCCCACCCTAAAGGCCAGTCTGTGAAAGTATTTTCTGACATTAAACCGGTCCGTGGCCCAAAAAAGGTTGGGGACCACTGGTGTACAGTACTGATTGAGGCAGAATTACTTCCTACAAGCCAAAATTATTTGCAACCCCCAAATAAAAGGTTTATTTATACAAGATATAAAGTGGTAAATAGTATAATTATATGATTTGCATCATTCTCTCATGTAAAGAATTATAAAATCTCAGAGGTGATAAGATTTGAAAGGGATGTAATTCATGAATATTGGCTTTTGTCTCTGAAATTCCAAAACCACCTGGAAAGAAAACAGACAGACGTGAAACAGTTACAGTGCCAGGCTCTCAAGAAACTAAAGCCATACTACAATTCTTAACTATGATAAGATTTGCCAATTTGAGTAACAGAATCATAGCATTTCAGAGCAGAAAGACCTCAGAGAGGTTGGCCAATCATTTCTTCCAGTGATCAGTCAGAGGTTGCAAAACTAATTACAGCCTTTCCTGCATCTCAATCGTGTTCTCTTTTAAACATCCTACTTGCCTCCCTTCCCTGAAAAAGGGAACAGATGTAAAATGCTAAAATAGCAACAATAAATGTATCAAAACATACTATTCTGTCTCATTCATTACTGTGATGAAAAATTGTAAAACAAGAATTATTTGACCTGAGAAATGAGACCACAAAGGAGATTTGAATTATATAAGATTATGAAAGTTAAAGTAAAAAATAATCAACTAGTCCTTCCTTATTATTTGGTTTCATAATAAAATTAGGAAGGGTTATTCAATGATTTAAATGGCAGGTAAAATTAGAACAAATAAAGGAAATCCCTTGACATGCATAACAAGCCTCCAGTATACACAAGGTTGCAGAACAGAAGTTGCAACGTTAAATCCAGTAACATGATTTTAAAATAATCTGGATCATTAGCGAAGCAAATATCTGATTATTTATGTTCAACATAAATACAATTTTCCATAATGGAAAAATTGTATTTTGGAATATAAGATGTCACTCCAAGGGAACTTTCTATTTGTTACAAATTATACTATAACTTAGTATGTTTTTGTGATACAGTATTTATATTCCTTGGGAAATCAAATGGTGATTACTGGGCTAGTAAAAAATGTGCTGACTTCAAGGGAAACTGATAACAAAATAAACAGAAAGCCAACTAAATGGGAAATGATATTTTCAAACAACAGCTCAGATAAGGGCCTAATATCCAAAATATACAAAGAACTCATAAAACTCAACAACAAACAAACAAACAATCCAATAAAAAAATGGGAAGAGGATATGAATAGACACTTCTCCCAGGAAGAAATACAAATGGCCAACAGATATATGAAAAGATGCTCATCTTCTTTAGCTATTAGAGAAATGCAAATCAAAACGGCAATGAGATACCACCTCACACCTGTTCGATTAGCTGTTATTAGCAAGTCAGGTAATAGCAAATGTTGGAGAGGCTGTGGAGAAAAAGGAACCCTCATACACTGTTGGTGGGAATGTAAAGTAGTACAACCATTATGGAAGAAAGTATGGTGGTTCCTCAAAAAACTGAAAATAGAACTACCTTATGACCCAGCAATCCCTCTACTGGGTATATATCCCCAAAACTCAGAAACATTGATACGTAAAGACACATGCAGCCCCATGTTTATTGCAGCATTGTTCACAGTGGCCAGGACATGGAAACAACCAAAAAGCCCATCAATAGATGACTGGATAAAGAAGATGTGGCACATATACACTATGGAATACTACTCAGCCATAAGAAATGATGACATCGGAACATTTACAGCAAAATGGTGGGATCTTGATAACATGATACGAAGCGAAATAAGTAAATCAGAAAAAACCAGGAACTGTATTATTCCATACGTAGGTGGGACATAATAGTGAAACTAAGAGACATTGATAAGAGTGTGGTGGTTACGGGGGGGAGGGGGGAATGGGAGAGGGATAGGGGGTGGGAGGGGCACAAAGAAAACAAGATAGAAGGTGACAGAGGACAATCTGACTTTGGGTGGTGGGTATGCAACATAATTGAACGACAAGATAACCTGGACTTGTTATCTTTGAATATATGTATCCTGATTTATTGATGTCACCCCATTAAAAAAATAAAATTATAAAAAAAAAAAAAAAAAATGTGCTGACTTAACATATATATAGTATCAATATTAAATTTTAAAAACTTATCATTTTACTTTTAATGCTTAAATCTATTTTATTTATTTTTTAACTAATTGATATTTTTTAAAGAGAGAGGAAGGGAGAGAGACAAAGAAACATCAACTTGTTATTCCACTCACTCATGCTGTCATTGGTTGTATCTTGAATGCACCTTGACAGGGGACATCAAACCAGCAACCTCAGGACAATGCTCTAACCAACTGTGTTACCCAGCCAGCGCCTAAATCTATTTTAAACTTTGCTTTCCCTATAGCACTTTGGCTCCATATAAAATACACACTTTTTTTTTTTTTTTCATTTTTCTGAAGCTGGAAACAGGGAGAGACAGTCAGACAGACTCCCGCATGCGCCCGACCGGGATCCACCCGGCACGCCCACCAGGGGGCGATGCTCTGCCCACCAGGGGGCGATGCTCTGCCCATCCTGGGCGTCGCCATGTTGCGACCAGAGCCACTGTAGCGCCTGGGGCAGAGGCCACAGAGCCATCCCCAGCGTCAGGGCCATCTTTGCTCCAGTGGAGCCTTGGCTGCGGGAGGGGAAGAGAGAGACAGAGAGGAAAGCGCGGCGGAGGGGTGGAGAAGCAAATGGGCGCTTCTCCTGTGTGCCCTGGCTGGGAATCGAACGCGGGTCCTCCGCACGCTAGGCCGACGCTCTTCCGCTGAGCCAACCGGCCAGGGCCTAAAATACACTTTTAACCTGGTGATTATTTAGAAAACTAAAGATTTATTTTTTAATTTAATAACTCCGCCTTAGGTAAAACTCCATGCCCACAGCCAAAAGACCCCATTGCATTTTGACCTGCAAACACAACAGTATTACACTTAAAATGAAAAAGAAGTCTTAAAACTCCTTGTAGAAAAGATGCATAGAAAGGTACAAAGCAAACTGAATGGCAGAAAATGTCAATTTGGGCCAGTTGCGAACCATCCTGGAAAACCGCTACAGTAACTTCACTCTAGCACATTCTGACAAATCAAAATAGAAGAGATAAAATATATACAATCTCTCTATTACACATGATGATCTATAACCCACTTAAATATTAGGGGGGAAATGATTTATAAGAATTTCAAGGCCCTGGCCGGTTGGCTCAGTGGTAGAGCGTCGGCCTGGTGTGTGGGGGACCCGGGTTTGATTCCCGGCCAGGGCACACAGGAGAAGCACCCATTTGCTTCTCCACCCCCCCTCCTTCCTCTCTGTCTCTCTTCCCCTCCCACAGCCAAGGCTCCATTGGAGCAAGGATGGCCCGGGCGCTAGGGATGGCTCCTTGGCCTCTGCCCCAGGCGCTAGAGTGGCTCTGGTCGTGGCAGAGCGATGCCCCAGAGGGGCAGAGCATCGCCCCCTGCTGGGCAGAGCGTAGCCCCTGGTGGGCGTGCCGGGTGGATCCCAGTCGGGCGCATGCGGGAGTCTATCTGACTGTCTCTCCCCGTTTCCAGCTTCAGAAAATTACAAAAAAAAGAATTTCAAGATCAAAATCTCTCTGAAGATTTTTATGTCTTTATTACATACCTTTTGGTCCCTGTCAGCAACTAAACTTTGGCCAAGCCCCACACTCCAATGTTTATTATACATTATGTATATGTTATGGTGCATCCTTCAAAATAAAAATTTCAAAATTTAAATTTTAAAACATTATTTCAGATAAATTCATCAATTTTAAATGATCTTTTTTCATCAGTTGCATGTCTACATTCTTGGCAAGTTACCTGAGCTATCTGATACCCTAAATTCACTCAGATATGTCACTACATTTACCCATGTTCAGTGTCCCTCATCTCTCTCTCTCTCTCTCTCACCCCACGTGGAATCAAATGGAAGTCAATTTTAGAAAAGATATGATAAATTTGCTCCAAAACACAGTGCCAGTGCTCTCTGTATAGAAATAATCCATAACTCTAAGGGGAAAAGAGAGATTACACTAGTTTTCTTTCTTTTTATTAAATTTATTGGGGTGCCACTGGTTAACAAAATTATACAGGTTTCAGGTGCACAATTCTACATCAAGTCATCACAACTAGAAATCAAGTCTCCATCCATCACCATTTATCCCCCATATATTTTGAACCTTCTCTTTCTTTATCCACCTCTCTTCTTAAAGTATGATCAATAACCCAAGTCTCCCTTGAACACTTCAGTCATCAACCTTTCTCTTTGCTCTCACAGCACCTTCCACAGGCAACGACCACCTCATTCCATTGTTATGCACAGGTCTCTTCCTTCCCCTGGACTCTTTCCATGCTCTTGAACCGTCATGGCTGAGTGCTGGTCATCTTTGTATCACCGATAACTAACACAGTGTCTAATCGAAGTAGAGATTTGGAATCAGAGGGTCCTATGTTAGAATCCTAGACTACCACTCTGGGGAACCTCACTGTGTTTTAAGTTCCTTCATATGTAAATGAATGACAATCACCACTATTCTAAAAAAGATACACTTATTTAGCACATTGCCTGGAACATAAGAAAGACTCATACAAGCTAACCTCTTTTTTTTTTCCCTCCTTGCTTATTAGTTCAACCATTTACATCCATATGAAATTTCATCTATTTTACCCACAGCCTTTCAAATTTCCTCAATGTAGTATTAAAATTATTTCTTGGCAATTTGACAAATGTGTGAGGTCTATATATGCTACAGCATAAGGTCACTGAAGAATTTAACAAACAATAGGGCAGGACTAGCTTTGATTTTTTTTTTTTTAAGGGTAATCATGTGTTGGCAAATTAAAAGCTGAGTGGAGCCTCAAGGGAGAAATCAGTGGATATAACCTACTCCATTTTTTTAAAAAGCCCTTGACAAGGTACTACCACAAAAGTTATTAAAAAGAACTGAGTCACCATAGGATTAGGTGAACTTTTACTGGAGAAACAAAGAAGACAGTGAAAAAAGGCATTACTTTGGCAGGAAAACTATAAATAGGGAAGGTGCTGGAAATGGTCTTATTTAACATCTTTATAAATGATGTAGAAAAGGAAATCTAGATTAAATTTTCCAGGTCTGCAAAAGATACTAAGTTTTTCCAGTATGTGAAATGCCAAGTCATTGGGATAACCTACAAGATTTCCAAAATTTTACAAGTTACTAGAGGGAAAACATCAAATAAGATTCAAAGTGGAAAACTATAGGCTTATGCATGTAGGACAGAAAATATACAGACTGTACTTCTCAGGATAATGAGCCTTAGTTATAACAGAAAACAACTTAAAAGTCACTGAATTAATGTGTTCCCGTAACTAACAAAGTTCACAATAGCACCAAAATCACCTAAGAACAAAACACATGATTTTCATCCTATTTTAAACCACAGTTCACCTCTATTTGAAATGCTACATGCAATTTTAGTCTAACATGGCCTAGCACTCTAAAAATATATGCTGGTGAATGAAAAAAATTATAACTCTATTCCCAAAAAAGGAAAAAATGATTTAGAAATTGAGGAAAATTCAACCAAAACAAAAATAAAGGCACAAGTGCACTAGAGAACAGGCCTATGAAGTAAAACAAGAAAAACCAGCGTTCTGTGCACCTAGGAAGGTGAAACTTATAAGGAAATACTATAGATGGCGAGACTCATAGACTCGACGCAATCGTGGAAAGTATAGACAAAAGAAATATTAAGCTAACAACTGGCTGCTATTCTTCAAGTACAATCCACACATTGGTCGAGGAATGAAATATAAAGCCACAATGTTAAACTAAGAAATTCTAATCAGTTCCAAAAAGGAAGCAGTGGTTTATATTGAAGAAAACTAAGATATTTGGAGGATACAATACTAAATTTAAAAGTGAATTTGTGAAAACCCAATCCTAGCCTTCCCTAACATATGCCATGATGGCCAGATTAATAGACTGAATCACTTTGGTACTTCTTAAATATTCTCATTGACTTAACTTGTTTTTCTCGTGTTCATTTGATTTGTGCTTTGCATTTATTTTTTGATAGTGTATTATCTGTGATTTTAAACATCTTTTCCCTTAGAGCAAGACACAGTTATCTCTTTGACATATATGGCATCAAATTGAGTCACATTGCATTAGTATTTAATAATACCACTTGAAAGAGAGACATTATTCAAAAACTAAAAATGTAAAATATTATTGTTAAACTGTATTATACCTTCCAGATTTCGGAGAAATAAACCAAAAATGGAATTTACAGTCTCCTGATAAGTCAGAGTACATGTTGGTAACTTCTAAGAAAAATGTTCAGCCCTGGCCAGTTGGCTCAATGGTACATAGAAGAAGTACCCATCTGTTTCTCTACCCCTTCCCCTCTTGCTTCTCTTTCTCTCTCTCTCTCTTCTCCTCACCTCCTGAAGCCATGGCTCGATTAGAGCAAGTTGGCTCCAGGCACTGAGCATGGCTCCACTTCAGGTGCTGGAAAAAAAAAAATGGGTCCAGTAGCAAAGTAGCAAGGGCCCCAGATGAGCAGAGCATCGCCCCCTGGTGGGCTTGCCCTGTGAATCCCTGTCAGGATGACTGCAGGAGTCTGTCTCTACCTCCCCTCCTCTCACTAAATTAAAAAAAAGAAAGAAAATATTCAAGAATACCTAACAGCTTTCAAACCAAAATTGTAAATACATGAAAATTCAAATAAAATAGAGGAGAGTTTTTGGTGAAAACCCTATAAAATAAAATTGTAGATTTTTATACATCAGATTGTATAAAAAATGAATATTGCCTAGACCCAAGTAACATCTACAATATAATTTATATAATATATGTTGTGCCATTTTTTTGAGAGAGAGAGAGAGACTGAGGAACAGGCAGGGACAGACAGGAAGGGAGAGAGATGAGAAAAAGTATCAACTTGTTGCAGCACTTTAGTTGCTCATTGATTGCTTTCGCATCTGTGCCTTGACTGGGGGGGGGCTCCAGCTAAGCCAGTGACCCCTTGCTTAAACAAGTGACCTTGGTATCAGGCCAGCAACCTTGGGCTTCAAGCCAGCAACCTTTGGGCTCAAGTCAGCAACCAGGGGGTCATGTCTATGCTCCCACACTCAAGCTGGTGACCCCACGCTCAAGCTAGTGAGCCCACGCCAAGCTGGATAAGCCCATGCTCAAGCTGGAGACCTCGGGGTTTTTAACCTGAGTCTTCACTATTCCAGGCCAACACTCGATCCACTGTGCCACTATCTGGTCCGGCTGGTGTGCCACTGTTAGTTTGTTTGTTGGGGTTTTCTTTACCTGTGATCATTTATTTAAATGTTTAAAACATGAAGATTTCATGAAAATATTTTAAGTGAACTTATGTAATTAAATGATTTCATAACAAAATATATATGCACCTTACCATTATTATCTGTTTATAGTATTATTAAAGTACTTTAAGATCATGTTTACAGAATAACAATCACCAGTAAGCTCAGTCAAAAATCCAGTCCGTCACAAGATGGTAATCTAGTAAGACTGGAAATACTCTAGAGGTTTGGGATCATAGAGATGAGAATGTTTTAAGCCCCTTCAAGTTCAGAAAAAAGTGGTCAAGAAAACAGTGCTTGCAAATCAAGTGCAAAAGTGAAGGAGAGAAAAAGAGAAGAAAGGGAAGGGGAGGGAAAAGTAAGAAGGTGAGGGCAAAGGAGAATGCAACGAGCATCCATGTATTCACACTGAGGAGAAAGCAGCACAGTTCTAACATTCTAATTGTGGTCAATACTGCAAAGTTATTATTTTATTATTAAAACAAAATATGTTTTCAAAGATCTTTAAATTGCTAAATATGAAGTATTCATAAATAAAGGCACTAAATTATAATCCTTGTACCAAGCATATAAAATTTACTTCCATGTTGTTGATCACAAAGGATAAATTTTACAGCTAAAATACTTGAAATTTGAGTTTTTGTAAGCAATTTTCCATTACCTCATAGGTAAATCAACAGATTACGGGGTAGGAGAGAATGTAAAAAATGTAGTGCGCAAAATCTTTGATGTGCCTGAGATACAGATTGCTCCCAGGCAAGAGATTAAAAGAAGTTTTAGATTATTTCCTTTTTTTTTTTTTTTTTTTTTTACAAACAGCAGCACCTGCTTTTATTGGTATAGGAATCAAAACTTAAATTCTGCAAAACACTTTTTGAGAGAAGTTAATTTATATGACTTTTATCTCAGCCTTAACCGATTCTACAGAATGCTAAAATGATAAAGTAGATCATTTTAAGTTATAGAATTAAGAATTTCTTAAACATTTATATATAATAAAGAAGCATACATTATTCTATAAATATGCATAATTACAGAGTAGGAAATGCCTAATTTGCCTACAAAAATTGCATGGGTTTGATGACTAAAGCAAGAAGTGAATCAGGTCCATTGAGAATTACTAAGAAAAACATAATCAAACATAAATGCCACAGAATACAAAGATCATTTCCCAAATTGATTCCAGAAACAGCTCCTAGGTAAATTTCCATGAAAAGCTAATTTAATTCAATTAAACAGCATAGCATGGTTTTCCTCTTCAGAAACAGTTTAAATATTTTAATTTGCCAACAGATGTTAAAGATAAGTGTTTTTAAAGATGATTCCTTTAATCTCAAGTGAGATGAAGATTCAAAATTGTTGAAGAAGGATGGATGAATGAAAAAGGTCTTACTAAGCAGATATATTTTAGTTATTACGGCACCCATCGTTTATGAAATACACAGAGTAAAACTTACCAGAATCAGTCATTTTAAAGTCCTTACTTATGTACCGCCATATAAATGTAACAGTATTTCCTATTCAAAACTATAGGACAAGATAAAATACTTAGAGACAATTGTTTGTCCTCTATATTGGTATATTATTAAAACCCTACGTCCAACATGCAATGGAGGGAACAGATTCAGCATTTAAAACTTAAATAATAGCTATATTTATTTTGGAATAATTTGCGTTTCCCTGGATAACTTTTCCTAGTTAATCTCAACGTTATATAAATTCACTCAGTCACTCAGGGTGAGTAAGTAACGCCTCCAAACCAGCCTGGTCATGGATTCTTATGCGTCCATCTGGCTGCTGGCTAGAACACTGGAATGACTCATAAAAATGAAGCAACCTGAGGTCACCTACTCCAGGTCTTTTAAACAGAATTGCCAACTGCTTGCCAGGTGGTTCCAATTTCCGAGAATACTTAAAATCAGAGAGAAACTCATTCTAGATATAGCATTTTATTTTCATATTGTCTCTGGCCACAGAATTTGGAAAGTAAGGAAGGAAGCGCTTTTGAAATGTAGATTACCAATCATCTGAGAGCCAGAAATCACTGCATGTCTTGGATTGAGAATATTATATAAATAAAGTCAAGGGGGAGAAAAGGCAGGACACAAAACCATATTATATTATGCTTCCAATTTTGTAAAGAAAAAAAGACCCCAAATGTTAACAGTAGCTATTTCTGTGGGGTAGAAGAGTGAGTTATTTTTATTGTCTTTGTTACAGTTCCCTAAACTCCCAAGTTCACTTCAAAGAATATGTATTCCTTGTTATTTGAAAAAAATACCAATAAATAGCTTTTTAGAAAACATTATACACTGTAAACTTTGGGCTCAGCAATCCCCAGAGGGTACTCCTATCTATAATGACAGAAAGTCTTTCTCTGGGTAATGAAGAAAAACATTCATTTTACCTCTAAAAAGAAAAAGAGAAGGGCCATTGGGTGTTCAGTTGGTTAGAGCATCATCACCATACACCAAGGTTGCGGGTTCGATCCCTGGTCAGGGCACATATAAGAATCCACCAATGAATGCATAAATAAGTAGAATAACAAATCAATGTTTCTCTTTCTCTCTAAAATCAATCAATAAATAAAATTACAAAAAGAGAATAAAAGTAATATGAGAAAGCAATCAATGAACAACTAAGGTGCCACAACTATGAGTTGATGCTTATCTCTCTCCCTTTCTGTCTGTTCTTGTTTGTCCCTCTCTGTGTCTCTTGCTTAAAAAGAGAGAGAGAGGCCCTGGCCGGTTGGCTCAGCGGTAGAGCGTCGGCCTGGCGTGCGGGGGACCCGGGTTCAATTCCCGGCCAGGGCACATAGGAGAAGCGCCCATTTGCTTCTCCACCCCCCCCCCTTCCTCTCTGTCTCTCTCTTCCCTTCCCGCAGCCAAGGCTCCATTGGAGCAAAGATGGCCCGGGCGCTGGGGATGGCTCCTTGGCCTCTGCCCCGGGCGCTAGAGTGGCTCTCGTCGCAGCAGAGCGACACCCCAGAGGGGCAGAGCATCGCCCCCTGGTGGGCAGAGCTTTGCCCCTGGTGGGCGTGCCGGGTGGATCCAGGTCGAACGCATGCGGGAGTCTGTCTGTCTCTCCCCGTTTCCAGCTTCAGAAAAAAGAGAGAGAGAGAGAGAGCCTAACCAGGCAGTGGCACAGTGGATAGAGCATCGTCTTGGGACACAGAGGACTCAGGTTTGAAACTCCAAGGTCGCCGGCTTGGGCGCAGGCTCATCAGGCTTGAGTGCGGGCACACCAGCTTGAGCACAGGGCCACCAGCTTGAGTATGGGATCATAGATATGATTCCACGGTTGCTGGCTTGAGCCCAAAGGTCACTAGCTTAAAGCCCAAGGTCACTAGCTTGAGAAAGGGGGTCACTGACTCAGCTGGAGCCCCCCCACACTTTCATCAAAACACATATGAAAAAGCAATCAATGAACAACTAAGGTGCCGCAACAAAGAATTGATGCTTCTCATCTCTCTCCCTCCCAGTCTGTTTGTCCCTATCTGTCCCTCTCTCTGTCCCTGTCTCTCTCTCTCACTCTCTCTCTCTAATTAAAAAAAAGAGAGAGAGAATAAAAGTGAAAACAAATAAAACAAAGTAAGAACTGGGTTCCTAATCTGTGATAGGTGTGCCAGGCAGAGGAAAAACTGTTGACAAAAGAATGGTAAAATATTTAGCCAATCTTTTGTATCCATCTTTTCCCAAAGTGTGTTCTGAGGAACATTCATAGTCCAGCGGTATATGCAGGAAAAACTACAAGTCCCATGGTCAAATAACCTCTTTTGAGGACTCTCACAATGCACATTAGCATAACAAAGGTCAGAGAAGCGGTGCAGTTGTAAAATATCAGCAATTCCCAGATTCCTGATCATTTATTTACTTATCAAATGCTTTTGTCGTGCTTGTTATGTGCCTGGCATTGTTCTAAACACTTTACAAATATTTGCTATTCTAATCTTCATGCAAACCCATAAAGCAATCACTATTATTATCAGCCCCATTTACAAATGATGAATCTGAGACATAGAAGGTTCAGTAACTCCGCCAAGGTCACACTGCTAACAAGTGATAAAGCCAACATTCAAAGCCAGGCCAACTCCACAGTCCCCACAATTACCCAGTAGGCTATGTTGCCACCCAAGGGATCCTTCTTGGGCTGGCTACACACCTGACATTCCACAGAACCACTCTTCCGTGGAACCTACTGAGAAAACAAATGTAATCAAGTCAAACATACTGTTATATGTAAATGGCTTATCTCAATTACAACTCATGCTACTTCATACTCTAAGTTTTCACTTGATATGTGACGACAAAAAGAATTAGCAATAATATTAGGCCTATAAGTTTCTAGAATGTGATCACTAAACAAGAGAAGTTTGGTTAAATTGTTTTATATCTTTTATTTAATTAATTTTATCGGGCATTATAATCTAATGGAGTTATGATAAAATAAAAATCTGCATGACTTAGGCCATTTCTATACTCTCAAATTCCAAGTGTCTCATAATTTCTAAAGGTCATTTGTATAGTAGGATATTGGTCATTTCATTATCTGCTTCATGCATGTTTAACTTGTAAATACAACCAGCAGGGAGATGGAGAAGCTCCATCTAATTTACATTGAATTATTATTCATTAAATAGTATGTTTCAAAATTAATATATTGATATAGAATGGTATTGTCAATATATGGTTAATTAAAAATGCAAGTAACAAAATAATATATGTGACCTCATTTTTGTTTAAAAATACGGTACATAAAAATGCACAGGAAAATTCTTGAAGGGTATATATATATATATACACACACACATATATCAAAATATTTATTTTAGGTAATGGTTTAAGGAAATTTCTTTTCTGTAGCTTTACCTGCAATTTCTAACTCACCTATCAAGAAGATTTATTATTTGTATTAGGAAAAAGCTTTTAAAATTCACAGAGAAAGAACCTGCATAACAGATGCAGGTCAACAAAAGCCACTTAGAAACACCCCTGCCTTTCAGTTGCTTGTGATCTCAATGCTAGTCCTTTCTACTACTCTCTCCTGCCACACCCTGTTTATGTCCTTCAAAGACCTAATCACAGACTTGATTTGTAAATATTAAATTTTTCTACTTCCTATCTCCTCCCCAATCCTCACCCCAAATAAGGGCAAACATGGGCCTCTTATATGCAGAGCGCCTAGGACAGTGCCTGGCCCTGAAAAGTGACTGCATAAACAAGCACTGCATTAATGAATGAATCAAAGAGTGAATGGGACAGCCAAATTACATATGTAGAAGGTACACAGGCTGTAAAGTAAGAAGTGTAAAGCACTAAATTGGTGGGCAGAAAAGTATTTATGTAATAACAACTTGAGTTTTCCATGCTACTGTTGCAGTGACAAAATCCTATAATTTGGGCGTAGAAAGCAGATGTCCAACAGAGAGAGTGGAGGTCAACTTGCTCTTATCAATCCAAAAAGTTTCCAAAAAAGAGGAGGCTTTCAAAAGCTGAACCAAAAGAATGCAAGACCTTAATTGTTAAAACTTCTGATAAGTAGAAGAGGATTTATTTACAATAATTTAATAAGTATAGGCAGGAGTGTAAAAGAACCTAAATGGAAGGGGAGTAAATCAGGATAATAAAAGCCCAGAAGGTATTTGAGAGGTTACTGTAATCTGGAAGGACAGAATAATGTAGAGACGGCTACCTTAAGAGAGCAGTGGACACCAGCAGCCAAAGGGAATCTAGCAGGGAGGGAGCCAAGAGGTTCCTCTTGCTGGGATTCCCCAGTGCCCTAAGCCATCTGTAAATCAGAGCTGTTCACCCAGGTAGCCTGGTGGGCAGAGAGCATAAGGTGATCTGGAGAGGCAAACAGAAGATTGCTGACATAGAGGTCAATGGGTGAAGTTTTAACTAAATTGAGTTACACAGGAAGAGACTTTCAGACATAGCAAGGACTCCTGATTAACTGAAAAGAAGCTAAAGAAACAGTGAAAGATAATTGCCAGATACATAAAAATGTGACTCCAACTCATCTGTAACCCCATTTGAGTAAAGTGCTACATTCTGCAATAGAGGAACAGGAGGACACTCCCCCACTATGTGTACTATTACTGCTAAAAGGTTATTGGACAACAGTAGAAGAGTAGCTTGTTTCCAGAAAAAGAACAGATGATAATATAGTACCTTTTATAGACAGTTGTAAAGTGTATTAGATAAAACTCACTGACTTCTATCAAGAGATTAATTTAGACAAAGCCACTATCATTACAGACTTCCTTGGAATAGTTTTAGATTCATAAATCAACAAATTACCTAGTGACAGATGTGTCTGTACTTGTTTAAGTCCATATCTATCTAACTGCTATAAAAATGACTAAAATGTTTATCTCAAGACAGCCAGGCAAGAAATGTTATAGAGATATATCGGATTGTATTTTTTTTTCCTTTCTCCAATAAGTAAATATAACCTACAAAAAAAAGTCTTTTCTAAACTTGCTACTTAGTATCTTCTAAAGATGAAGGCACAGGGAGCCCTATACTTGTTGATAGGAAAAATAAAGTCAGCTGAATAAAAGCTATGGGTCTCTAACAGACTACATCCAACATTACACAAATATTTACTGAATGCCTACTATATATGATACTAGCTCAATGCAAAGGGCTGGAATACAATGAAGGGTGAGTTCCAGATCTAACAATGTGGACTTTATAGTGAAATCTTCCAAGAAACATGCGAAGTTTTCAAAGGTGAAAGGTAGAGAAAAATGACACTCAAACCTGATTAGAGATTTCTGACTTGCTTCCTTGCCTTTGTAACCAGAACACAAGCTTTATGTGACATCTGGGAACTGTGAGGTGCTGAGGTCTGCAATTTAAAAGTAAAAGCAACTGTTGAACCAGTGGGTTGCTGTAATGTAGATCAAGGCAAAAAAAGAGAAAAAAGAATGGGGAGGGAGCTGATTTACTGATTTAACTCAGTGACTCTTACTCAGTGATAAGAACAACGTCAGATCAATCTCTCCTGGGTCCACCATTGGCCAAACCATCCAACTCTGTGCTGGCTCCTTCTCATAGCCTCCCACATCATCTGACTTCAGACAGTCCTATTCATATTACAGACAGACAATGCTGTCGGATTTGTCGTTCACTTCTCAGGTTAAAATCCTCCAGGGTGATTTAATAAAGTGTAATTTGAATAAAATGCATACTTTATAACATGGGCCTGGCTATCTCCCTGACCTCGTTTCTACCATTTCTCCTAATTGCCTGATTCCAATGTGCACCCAGCTTGCTGTTCCTTTAGCGGCAGTTTAATGTTCCCTCTGCCAGGGAGTTCTCCCAGATCTTCACTGGGCTGGCTCCTTCTTGTTCAGAACATCCTTAAAGAGGCGTTCCTTGACCACCCCATATAAAGGAGCCCCGGTCATTCACTGTCATATCACCCTGTCTTATTTTTTAGTGACAATTTTACTATAGGAAATGATCTTCATGGCTTGTTCCTAGTTCATTGTGTTTTCACTCTCTAGAATGCAAGATCAGCGACAGCAAGGACCTTGTGTCCCCAATGGCTGCAGTATTCTCGATGCCAGGCAGAGAGTAGGCAAGCAAACATTTAAGTAAAAATGAAGGTAATTAAGATAACTGGCATGTAATGGATGCTCTAAGAATCATGAAAACTGATTATTGTCTGATGTGAATTCATCTTTATCTTGATACCATAGATGAGTTTTAAAATATTCAAAAGTGTCATAAAATATCCCTCTTGTCCACCCCTAAATCTTCACTTATTTCTCTTTCTAGATTCCTAAAAAGATTGTTTTCCTCATTAACTTCATGTGAATGGCTGTGAAATCTGTATTTGCAGCCCTGTCCCTCCCTCCCCTGAATTCTGGCCTGCCTGTAGAGATGGCAAGGCTTCTACCCCAAGTTCTGCCATTGCATCAAACCTGGCATATGGAAACTTAATGAGTACCTCGCATGGAAAATCAGGGTTTTTTTCTATCCTTAATAATTTTATCACCCATTCTCCAGACACCCAGATTTAAAAGCTAGAAATTATCTTGATTATGAAATTCAAGAACTGGAAGGATGATTGGAAAACATCAAGTGAAGTGGTCTTCAAGCCTTTTCTAAACTGTTAGTCTTTTTTCAAACAAAAGCTCACAGGGAAGTCTGTATGTAAAACAGATGAATTTGCAGTTGTTCACAGAGTTAAACTAAACTGGTGGTGGCTGAAGAAAAACTTCAAAAAGAATCCCTAATCTAGTCCAAACTTCTTTTTCTCCCCACCCCACCCCCCTACAACACACAGACAGAAAGTTATAGAGGAGAAAATTTCAATATCAAGAACTTAAATCTTCTTTGCAGGTACAAATAATTAGTCTGCCCAAGATGACATAGCACTTAAAACATAAAAGCACTTATAAGTCAGTATTCTAAAAGACAAATATTACCTCCATACATACGTGTAACAAATGATTATTGGTTATTACAGATTGATAAATGTCATGCATGACTTTTACTGGTTGGCACGAGAAGAAATCTTCAGTGTTAAGATAATCGTTGGTAGTTTCTAACAACAGATTTATCCGCTTCTAGTGAAAGAAGGCAAGCATGAGTCCAATAAAAAGAACTGAGGCCCAGTGAAACATAGCTCAAGGTCTCAACTCCATAGCCCCTGTGGCTTCACTGTCCATTTCTGAGCATGGTTTTCAAACTCTCTGGGCCTCGTCCACTTCATCTTTAATATTAATGTGTGAAAAGATGCTTTCTAAGACGCTTCTCATTCCTCTATGATCGGTGCTTACTCCATGCTACGTATTTCCCTGAAGCTACTGCAGCAACAAAGAATCAGTATCACATTAGACAGCAACTGGAAGATAACAAATCCTTTTTCAAGGATTTTTTGAGTATCTCTCCTATGTCAGGTACTCTGCTGGGCCTCTGAGAGTCAGAGAAAAAAAGCTCAGCAAGACAAAATCCCTGTAAGGAAGAGCCAAGCAAATAATTACACAGCAGAGAGCTGAATACTGAGAGAGATGATGATCTCAGAAGTTTCAGAGGCAGCCATGAGGGGCTTATAAAAATTAGGAAAGGCTTTGTTACGAGAGAGTAGGAGACAACTGACTTTATACTTGGATGATAAATATGAGTTGAATGCTGAGGAAGAGTGGAGGTTGCTACATCTACCAAAATATATCACATTTTAAATTGCCTTATAAACAAATAATAAAATCAGCATTTACTATAATAAAAATAATTTATCAGGCCATCTCATACACAGTTTTCAAAGTTTATGAGGAAAATATTAAGTCAATTTCCTTTTAATAAATATTATTTAATGACTGGAACATTTTGAGAGACATATATGACCATGCCATGAGTAGGGAGTCAGGACGTCACTCAGGGACAATAATCTAACAGGGAATGACAGAAAACCCTGCCTGGGCTCAAGGTTGTGTAGCACCTGGCAGACAAGGTGGCAAAGCCCCTATAAATAGTGATGATTAACTAACATGACATAAATCAAGATTTTAACTCACCAAAAACTAACATTTTGATTTAAAATCACAAATCAGTGCCATTAAAATTCATCAGGAGACCTCAGCACATAAGTAATAAAATCATATCAACTTATATCTTGTGACCAAAATGTAAAGGTGGTTTTCTAACTGGGAATTCAGATTGGACAAATAACACACTGTATCAAGTTTTGTAGCCTTGGGCCATATTTGGCTAAAAACAAAGGTACATTCTGCATGACTAAAGAAAACAGTGAAAATCAGAGCAATTAATTTCCCTGCTATGTTTCCTATAAAAAACCATCACCACCATGATTTGCTTACAGCACACCACCCTTTTTTTGCATTGCACAATGATCTAAGTGTGTAATAACTTGCATATTTCACTAAGATGTAATATCCTTTAAAACATCCTTTTTTTAAAGATTTTTTAAAGACTTTATTCATTTTGGGGGGGGAGAGAGGGAGAGAGGGAGAGAGAAAGAGAGAGAGAAAGAGAGAGAGGGAGAGGGAGAGAGAGAAGGTGGTGGAGCAGAAAGCATCAACTCCCATATGTGCCTTGACCACGCAAGTCCAGGGTTTCGAACCAGCGACTTCAGCGTTCCAGGTCAATGCTGCCAAAGGTCAGGCCAAGTTTCCCCCCCAAAAAATTACTGATCTCTGAAATCTCATGTTTTAAAATCACTGACAAATCCTTTCCTATTTTCTTTGCTGTTAGGAATAATTTGCCTTGATCCTTAGAGTTTAAAAAGATATGCGTACAAAAACTGACTATTTTCCTAAAGACATATGCCCCAGTTGACATTTCCCATCATTTTCCCAAAACGATGACTTGGAGATGTTATTAGAATCCTCAAAGTATATGTTAAAAAACAGATATTAGTTGGCATCGGTTTAGTATAGCAAGCATTTTCCATAAATGCTTTTGCAAATTATTTTCAAATACTTTCTAGCTCAGTCCTCTCCTGAGTGGTGGAGCCCTTTGTGTTTCTGCCTGGCATTCAGGGACCTGGTCACAGGTGGTTGTGCTTCACAGAAGATATGTTTGGTACATTCTCTTTCTAGGCTGGAGCAATTAAGCGGCTCTCTTCTTCTGTTTTCTTTCACCGGCACCTTTGTGGCTGCTCAGTCACTGACCTCACCTTGGTGGAAAGGTGACCAGCAGTTTCTAATAACTCAAAACCACAGAGTTCCCATTCTATAGAAAACAAACCCGAAGGACCCCAAATCTAGCTGGAGTGGCAGCTCAAAAGGAGTAAGACACTACACCGGACCACTTCCGAGGGGGGGGGGGGGTCTTCTCTTAACATCTGAAATCCTAACACTGTAAGGGACCGACAGAAGTACGGAGCCCTGACAGAAACTGGAGCGAGCGGACTGATGGGCGAGAAACAATGAGGCAAGGAGCGACAATGCAACGAGAAGTAGAAAGTCAGGCTCTAAATGAAAAAGTCCGAAAGAGTGTGGGAGGCAGAGAGGGACACAGAGAGAGAGACGTAAAGACAGAGAAAGGGGTGGTGAGAGGGAGACAGAAAGACAAACAGACCCAGGGAGAGCGAGACAGAGGAGGTGGAAAGAGGGAAAAACAAAGAATAGAGGAAGAAGGCGGACAGAAGCACTGGGAGCGTGCGGAGACGGGGCAGCAGACGGAGGGAGAGGGACGGGCAGGAGCAGCGCGGAGACGGAGCCGAGGCGGAGCGCGGGGACCGCCGGCTCGCTGCGCACTTTCTGCCGCGACCAGGCGGGTCCCAAGGCGTCCGAGGCAGGTGGCTCCGCACGAGCTGGCAGGCTGCGGGAATGCCCCGATTCCGAGTCCGGCTCCCGGGCTGGGCTGCGCTCGCCCAGCCCTCCCGCCCCATCCCCGGGCCGGCAGGTCCCGGCTCCCCGGCGCCCCAGCTCTCCGGCCCCGGAGCACGTGTCCCGTCCGCAGGCTCCTCCGCTGCCTCCTCTTCGCCGGCGCGGGCGCGAGATCGAGGGGGTCCCGGCAGAGCCGCCCGCGCACAAAGCCCCAAAGCCCGGGCGGCCATCCCGACCCCTCCGCCCCCGCCCCGCGCGGTGCTGCCGGCTCCCACCCGCACCTGGGGGCGCTCAGCCCGGCGGGGAGCGACACGGCCGCCCGGCGCCCCGCGCCCGCCGGCTCCCCGCCCGCGCCCCCCTCCGCCCGCCCGCGGGCTCCGCTGCCTCCTGCACGCGGGGCTCCCGGCGTCCCCGGAGCCTTACCGCCGCTGCGCTCCGGCCCCGGTGTCCTGGTCCTCGGTGCCGCAGGCACTGGTCCCGGTCGCCGAACCGTCCGAGCAGCCGCGCAGGCCCCGCGCCAGTCTGAGCCCTGACCACACTGCGACCGTCAACTTATGGCTGCGGTGGCCACTCTGCCGCCGCCTCCGGACTTGTTTTTTTTTTTTTTCCTCAGCTCCTCGGCAGCTTCTGGAATTTTTTTTTTTTTTTTTTTTTTTTTTTTTAACTTGCCCTCTCCAGCTCCCACTAGTGATTGGAGACTGAGAGCCAAGTACTTAGAGGAGGGATTACACTTCTCAACGCACTTGGAGCTGCCCCAGCAGCGCTGTGCGAGCAAGGCGTGCGAACTTGGGGTGCTGCGGCCACCGCGCCGTCCCCGAACTGCTGAGGCTCAGCCGTTTCACAGAGCATTTCGTCCATGTTCATCATCAATGCTCCCGTTCATGTGTAAGAATGGGGTTTCATTTAAAAAAAAAAAAGAAAGAAAGAAAGAAAAAGTTTGATAAAACAAAGATTTGAGAAATTACTGCACATTGAGAGCTGGAAAGGAGTTCCAAAGATGATCTAGTGCAGTGGATTCAACCTTTTAGGGCCATTGACACTGGAGACGTTGATAAGATGGTGACACACCCTGTAAAAAATAATACACATACACATCAAATTATGCCTGCTGCTCTGGACAGGGAGTTTAGGAACCCTGAAACATATAGTTGGGCCTCCTAGAAAAATGAAGTATTTCCTTTCTTTAAATATCTTGAAACTGTTTTAAAAACAAGCAAACAAAGCTAACCAAAAAAGTAATCCCTTCCATTTGTATTTGATGAAATTTTACAATTAGTAATGTTTATTTTGGAAGAGTATATAACATCTTTACTTTGTGGTCTCCTTGCTAAATCTTTAAGTGTTGAAACATTTTCTTCCAGGAAAGTAAATATAAATTAAGCTAGTCCAGTCTTTCAGGAGATGGGGGAGAATAGTTAAGTTTTTTTTAAAATCAGCCATTTTGCCAACTCTATCTCCCAGGGAGATTTCTAATGACTTCCAAATAATTTTTTCCTTCCAATGCCTTTCAGCTGCCTGTCCTCCAGAATTAATTTGCTCCTTTTATAAAATTTAGCCATCTCTCAAATGTATTGATAAGTCCTCTCTAGTCACAATCAAGTGTGTGATTTATATAACATAATACAATTTTATTCTAACATAACTATTCCAATTTTCTACACATCTCTTCCCATTATCTATTTAATTCTTAGCCTACCATTTTCTTTCAACTACTCCTTTTTTAAGATTATTCTCATTAAATCTTTTTATACTAGATATTAAATATAATGCCTAGAATTTATCAAGATGAAAATACATTCATTTGTGTATAAATTTATTTTATGTCATTCCAACTTAGAAGCAGGTGATATACTCCAGGCATTTATAAAGAGTCTGGGAAATGTAGGCACATTTATTCCTATCAAAGAAATGTGAGAGCCTGACCAGGTGGTGGCGCAGTGGATAGACTGTCGACCTGGAACAGTGAGGACCCAGGTTTGAAACCAGAGGTCACGGCTTGAGCACAGGCTCATAGATATGACCCTACGGTTACTGGCTTGAAGCCCAAGGTTGCTGGCTTGAGCAAGGGGTCACTGGCTCAGATGTACCTCCCCCCCATCAAGGCACATATGAGAAAGCAATCAATGAACAACTAAAGTGCCACGACAAAGCATGCTGCTTATCTCTTTTTCTCTTTCTCTCTCATACTAAAAAAAAAAAAAAAAAAAGAGTCCCCTCAAAAGTCTATTTGCCCCATAATGTATCTGAACCATGTTATTATCAGGACTAACTGGTGCTCTGGTTCCTGATACCAGACTGGAACAAGAAAGTTTTGTTCAACATAAAACAAGAAAATTTTCAAAAGGTAGCATTTGTCATTGGTATCATCTCACTACCCTTATGCAGCCTGCTTTCTGGTCCCTAGCACCAGCGCTTATTTTATTGTCCCAAGAATCCCAAGGTGGAGTCCACCCACTTTACCCTCACACAACGTCCGCTCTGCTCCTCAGGTATCTTCTTCCTGGTCCTCAGTAAAATTTCCTATCATTTTCATCCTCTGCTATTAACTAGCTTTAATGTGGAAAGAAATCTGAATGGATCCTGTCATACTGTGTGAATTACTGATAAGTTTGACAGATATATATTTTCCTCTTAGAATTTCAGTCCTCACAAACTTCAATGAAGTAAATCCAACATATGGGACAAGTTTTAGAACAGAGAGTATTTCGGTTGCCTGTATATTTTCAGAAGCTGTACCTGAGATCAGTTGTCCTTGCTTTAATTCTATTCAGTAGGTATACTTCTTTTTTTTTTTTTTTTCATTTTTCTGAAGCTGGAAACAGGGAGAGACAGTCAGACAGACTCCCGCATGCGCCCGACCGGGATCCACCTGGCACGCCCACCAGGGGCGATGCTCTGCCCACCAGGGGCGATGCTCTGCCCACCAGGGGGCGGTGCTCTGCCCATCCTGGGCGTCGCCATGTTGCGACCAGAGCCACTCTAGCGCCTTAGGCAGAGGCCACAGAGCCATCCCCAGCGCCCGGGCCATCTTTGCTCCAATGGAGCCTTGGCTGCGGGAGGGGAAGAGAGAGACAGAGAGGAAAGCGCGGCGGAGGGGTGGAGAAGCAAATGGGCGCTTCTCCTGTGTGCCCTAGCCGGGAATCGAACCTGGGTCCTCCACACGCTAGGCCGACGCTCTACCGCTGAGCCAACCAGCCAGGGCCCGGTATGTATACTTCTAAGCATCTATTGGACATGGGACACTGATCCAGAGAATGTAGACCTCTCTCATAGGGAAGACACAGAGATCCCATGACAAATAACTTACAAAAAAACAGTAAGTAGGTTCTTTTAATTATAAGATATTTTAAAATCCAAATCAGAGGAATAAAGAAATTTCTATAGGTTTTCATGTTTTTAAAAAAGTATTCTGGGTGGAAGAAAATAAGAGAGAGCACCATAAGGAAATTGTGTCTCAATGGGCCGAGAGAGGGAATCGGGGGGTGAGCCAGTGAACAATCTACATTTACTGAGTACCTGTGAACGCCTCACACTGGTGCTTGAGATTCAAGCCCTGTTCATTTCTTCTTGAAACTCATAGGAAAAAGAGATGATATTTTTTTTAAAGTAGAACATTCTCTGAGAAGTACAGTGATCAACACGTGAGTACCAATTATTGGCACACAGAAGAAACTGTTCTGTCTGGGAATGTCAGGAAAAAAGTGCAAAGTGGTCACATTTTATCAGGGTTCTGAAGGATCTTCAGAGAATAAAGGGCAGTTAGAGAATAAGCTTTCTAAGCGGAGGAAACTGTATGAGAAATCACAGTGCATTGGGAAGAGCTAGTGGCTCAGTGCTGGTTCCCAATTAGTACAGCAGATGTATCTCATACTAAGGTTCAGGAATGACCTTGTCAGATATATTAATGAAATACAAATTTTGTGTTAGGAGATGGGAGAGCGTTAGAGATTTTTAAACCAAGGAGTTAAGGTGGATTGGGATTTTCAGAAGATCATTCAGAGGTAACTAGAAAGATAGAAATGGAAACATGGAACCCATTAGGAGACTTTTCATATAAAGGGTAAAGATTGGGTCCTGGCTGGGTAGCTCAGTTGGTTAGAGTGTCCTCCCAATACACCAAGGCTGTGGGTTTGATCCCTGGTCAGGGCACATATAAGAATCAACCAATGTGTATGCATAAATATGTGGAACAACAAATTGTTTTTCTCTATCTCTATCTTTCCCTCATCTCGCTCTAAAATCAATGGATTTTTAAAAATTAAAACAAAAGTAAAGATCTGAACCAAGATAGTGACAGGATGACCAAGATCATTAAGGAACTTAAAAGACACTTCAGACAGTGTTTTAGAAGCTGATTCTCTGCTTTGCAGCCTGAGTTGGTGGTGCTTTTAAATAAAATAGCGATCACTGTGGAAGGAGATATTGAGCATAACAGAAGAGGACTCATTTTGGTGGCATGAAAAATTTGGGTAAAAGTACAAAATTTTTAATTTAATTCTAAAAATAAATCATTTAAAAGTTCAAAGCATCTCAGGAGAGGACACCAGGGAAGCAAGAGAAAGGACTCAGAGTGGATTTGCAGGCTTAGTTCTCATTAAGTTCCCATTGCCCAGCTCTGCTGCACTCAAACTTTTTTGAGAAATCATACATCATAGGACAGACCTGAGACACAAAGTAATAAGATGAGCTGGCTTCTGTGCTTCCAGCTTCCCCTTTCGTCCAACTGTTTCTTCGCCTTTGATATCCTTACTCTTCTATCTTTCCCTTTTGCATCTATCACTCTTGTAAAACTACAATAAATAGGATCTGACAACCATTAATATTTTAAGGTATACTATGTTAAGTAATATTTCAGGCCATGTGCTTTTAAATTATTTCTCTCTAAATGTGAAAGAAAAGATTATCTCTTTTTGGAGATATTTTTTGGAATCAGGAAAAAGAAATATTTCAGTGAAAGAAAGAAATATTGTTTTCTTTCCCCACAATTCATACTGTTGCGGTTGTTTTATAACACACTGCTAAAGCCTTGACTCTACATATATAAAACAAGAGCTCAAACCTCTCAACAACTGGAATATTAAGCCTTACTTGTTAGTATAAGAATATATAAGTATTGGTAAAATGTGTAGCTTCTCTGATGAAAGCCAAATTTATTGAGTGATTATCATGTGCTAGGCATACTACTAAGTATTTTACACACATTAACACATTAAAATCTCATAACAGAGTAGGTACCATTTTATTCCCATTTGTCACAGATCAGGAGACCGAGTCACAGACAAGTTAGATAACATGCTCAATGCCACACTACAACGTAGAAGGGACATGATATGAACCCAGACAGCATGGCAACAGCATCTCAGCCTTAGTTCACAAAACTACTCCAAAGCGGTGAGAATATTTTTAAGTATCTAATGAACAGATACTAGACAAAAAGACATAAAGATCTTGAATCTAAGGTAATGTATGAACCTGATCCTAGAAAGTATGAAAAGTCCAAGTACTTCAGTCCCTTATATTTTGTTAAGCATTTTTCTGAGTTCTTGGAAAGCTAGCAGGTGGTGGGGGGAGGGGGTGCGGGGGGATCTGGTGATGCCAGGAATATGGGAGCAATAGGGTTTGTGGCTTTTAAATTTTTCCTCTCTAGGTCAGCATTTAATGCCCTTGATTAAGTCCTCTGCCAAGCTGTGAACTTCCTGAGGACCCATGGTCTGTCTTTCACTATTGTCCTCAACCATGTAGATTTTTTAACACAACCATTTTTGCCAGATGGAATGGGTGAGTTTAGTTCCAAATCAGATTTTTTTTCATGCTATATATCAAATTGTATCATAAGGTAGAGAGGTTCCTATAACAGGGGAAGGCAGAAATGAGATAGTATGGAATGAGGTCCTTACAGTGGACAGGAGGTAGACCAGACACTTCTAAGACCCATTTCCATGTTCTAAATCTATTTTTAATATTGTTAATGTGAATAATTTAAATTACTAATATAAATAACATAATTTACATATAATTCATATAAATGTTAATATTAGCATGGATATTAAATAAATTAAATATTAATATGAGTCACTCTATTGCTGATAATTTACTCTGGTGTATACCATATTGGTGATTATCTCACAAATAAAATACACTTCAAATTACTCCCATATTTATATCCTATAATTTCTACCTATTTTCTCCTATTCTCTTTATTAGATTTTATATCAAACAATGATTGCATATAGGGAAATAACACACAGATTCTAGTTCTAAAAACAAATTAATTTTGTCAAAATGTAAGTTTAAGAAAAGTAGAATTCCTCAACTGAAGCAGAAATAAGCCATGAAAAAAATCTGAAGTAGAAACGCTAAAATCATTTTACTTTCTTTTGCTGTCAGCACTGTTCTAGTTTTTCTAACTTAAAGCAGACATAATATCCACCTATTTATATTGTAGTATATATTGTCAAATTATCTAGAGCTGATATAAATTAATCCTCTTGAAATTAAATTTGAATACAATGTCATTTTTAACTACTAAATTTTTTTCTAAATTTCTAATTTTTTTTCTGAACCATCTTGATTCATACACCTACATAACTCCTAAAACTGGAAAATAAGGAAAAAAATTTTGCAACAAAATTTATAAAAAGTAATTCTTACATCTGTTCCATTGGAGTCTCATATTCCTGATGACTTTTTCCTTCTAAAATAATTTGCCAACCCTGGAACTTTTGAGTGGCCTGACTCACAGTATATTTACAATGTGTGCCTCTGGATGAAATATACAGCAACTATTTCCTTCTGTACTAGCAAAAAGAAAAGTTAGAGAACAAAAACACATGAGGAGTAAATCTCCCATTAAACTACCTGAAAAGAATGGGTTTTGACTCTTATTAACTAAAAACCTATTCTTAAAATTGAAAATTGTTTCAGGTTAGTATAGAAAAAACGGAACCTGTTTCCATGAATTCGGAGATTGTGCCTTATATAAATTCAGAAAGATTTAACATTGTATTAATGTCAAATAATATTGCATATCACCACATTAACTCAAAGATGCCATTTTTTTTTTAATAAATTTTTATTAATGGTAATGGGATGACATTAATAAATCAGGGTACATATATTCAAAGAAAACATGTCTAGGTTATTTTGTCATCAAATTATGTTGCAAACCCCTCGCCCAAAGTCAGATTGTCCTCCGTCACCCTCTATCTAGTTCTCTGTGCCCCTCCCCCTCCCCCTAACTCTCCCTCCCTCCCTCCCATGTCCTCCCTCCCCCCCCACCCTTGGTAACCACCACACTCTTGTCCATGTCTCTTAGTCTCATTTTTATGTTCCACCAATGTATGGAATCATGTAGTTCTTGTTTTTTTCTGCTTTGCTTATTTCACTCCTTATAATGTTATCAAGATCCCACCATTTTGCTGTAAATGATCTGATGTCATCATTTCTTATGGCTGAGTAGTATTCCATAGTGTATATGTGCCACATCTTCTTTATCCAGTCTTCTATTGAAGGGCTTTTTGGTTGTTTCCATGTCTTGGCCACTGTGAACAGTGCTGCAATGAACATGGGGCTACATGTGTCTTCACGTATCAATGTTTCTGAGGTTTTGGGGTATATACCCAGTAGAGGGATTGCTGGGTCATAAGGTAGTTCTATTTGCAGTTTTTTGAGGAACCACCATACTTTCCTCCATAATGGTTGTACTACTTTACAGTCCCACCAACAGTGAATGAGGGTTCCTTTTTCTCCACAGCCTCTCCAACATTTGCTATTACCCGTCTTGTTGATAATAGCTAATCTAACAGGGGTGAGGTGGTAAAAGATGCCATTTTAGAAATTTCTTGTTGACATTTCTAATAATAAGAATAGCATATGTTTTGAAATCATTTATTGTGAAAATATGAATACTAGAACATTAAAAGCTATCTAGCTTTCCATACCACAAAATAGCTAAACCAGTGATTTCCAGGGCATAGTATAGAACAAAGCCACAGCCCTCTTGGCAATAAATAACAAATCCTGGAAGTTTTATACTACCATTAATGGAAGAAAAATGATAGCCCTGAAGTCTAAGGAAAAAAGAACCAAAAGAGAAAACAAGTCCTCCATGTAACAAAAAAATTAAAAAAATAAATAAATAACAGGAATGAGGAAACAAAAGATCAAGGATGGAATTTGAGTAAATTACGCAAATATATCTTCTAGATATGTCTTTTCTTTCAAAAAAAAAAAAAGAAAGAATTCTGTTTCAACACACAGATCATACTTGTGATTTGGTTACGTAAACCTTTCAGTTGAGTTAGATCCTTACGTGGTAGGTAGGTCAGAATACATGAAATGTTGAAGATAAGATGATAACTCATCAGCTCAAAAATTTTTGTTTCTCAATTGCCTGCAAAAAGTTCATGCATCCCAGTGACCTTCCTGACCCATCACAACTGGCCTCAGCTCCTTTTCTAGCCAGATCTCTTGCCAAACACTCCAGCCTCACAGCCTGCTGACTAAATATGTTTACATCTCCTACCATTTCCCCAGACTAACATACCATGTGGCCCCCTGGCCACTGTCCCCCTCACCATCTGACAGTCACCTTCTAAACCCTAGCCAAATGTCTTTTCTTTCATAAAATGTTTCTGCACTTCCTCAAGCATATCCGTCACTCTTCACACTTCTGCATTACTATTCTCATATTCTACACTTAAAAAAAATATTCTTAATACATAGCACAGTGTCCAGGACATAATAGGTGCCCCATATATCTTTGCTGCTGAAGGAAGCTAGAACTACAAAACTTCACAACTCTGTTGAAATCATAAGGCTAGCTTTTAGAACCATCTATAGATTTCCAACTATATTGGCCACTCAAAAAAAAGTCTTTTGAAACAAGTAACACCCTACAAAGGGGTCATATATGCAGAGAGATATATGGAGTTTTGTTTGAAATTTATTAAAAAATAATTAAAATAGAAAAATGATTTTTAAATGAAGGGAAAAACTACACAAGTTTACTTACTGTACAGCCAGGGCAAGCAATGGCCTAGCACAGAATGACTAAACCAATGTGAGCAGTAATTTGGATTGGGTGTGGAATGAGGAGAATCCAGATGGTAGAAGTTTAGCCAGGCATGGGGCTTACCATCTCAGAGGTAAAATTACCTCATTCCTGGATCAGGAATTTAAAGACTGTTGTCTTTGATTTTATATCGGGCTAATAATATGACAAAAATACCATAGACTGGGTGGCTTAAACAACAGCTATTTATTTCTCTCAGTTTTGGAGCCTCCATGTGCCAGCATGGTCCAGTTTTGATTAGGGTTCCTTTCAGGTTGCAGATGACTGGGTCCTCATTGTGTCCTCATATGACAGAAGAAGAAAACTTGGGTCACTTCATACCCTTGTAATGGCACTAACCCCATTCATGAGAGCTCTACCCTCACAAAGGCTCAATCTCACCATTAAGGGTTAGAATTTTCATATCTGAATTGGACTGGGGTGGCACAAACATTCAGTCCATAATAACTATTATCTCTAAATGATAGAAAACAGTCATCAAAGCATATATTGCTGAGAACATAATCAGGTTTTCAAAGCATTTCTATCTGAACACGGAGTGTTCCACCATGTTTTCTGATGCAAATGAAAGTTCCTTGAGGACACAAACACACAATTAGTAATCCAGTGCCTGGCACATATTAAGGACTTCATAAATAAATGAGGAATGAATGGATAGCATAGTATGGCGATAGATAACAATTTCACAGCATTTCTGTTCCCCTTACCAACTGTTCTTATAAAAGAATAAGAACAGATTGATTCTTCTAACACACTGCTATTATAGATCAAATAAAGTAATATTTGGGTGAACTGAAGGAACAAGAACAATAATATGGTAGAAATAATGGCTATTATTGGCCCATTGCTTTTTAATGCACCAAGTACTCTACATTTGCTTTGTTATTTAATTTAATCCCTCATACTTTTAATACCATCATTTTATAGAGGAAAAAAAATAAAGTTTTGAGAAATTAAGCAACTTGCTAAGGTACAGAGGTAGAGCATGATGGAGTGGATATTTAAGCCCAAATTTTTTAGGGTCTAGAGCTCACATTCTTAAACAGAACTTCTGGATACTGCCACACATTCACCTCTAGTTAAAAGTACAAGCTAATGCACTTCTGATGAAATACATCATTTCATTTTTTGCTGTAGTAGATCCATTTAGAACCGTGGACTTAACTTAGAATATTGCTCTACTCTGAAACAAAAATATGGAAACAATAATTGAAGATATTTATTATCTGTTCCACTCCCATAAAGTTATCTCACTGTTGCTACCCATGGACATGATATCACAGACAGTGAAATGTTAATGACAAAGTAGTCATGCAGATACTAGAGAGGACTAATATCATTTGAAGTTAAAAATATCATTTTTATGCTTAATGGAAATTCCAAATTTCACAGGTAGTAAGGAAATATTTTAACTCAGCATCTTCCCTTTCCTTCTATTGATGGTTTTAAGGCATTGTAATTATATTGAATGTTAAGGTTTTATTTCATTTTTTTCTTCTTTTAGCTGCTAAACTTCTTGAGGTTGAGACTATTTCTTTGCATTTTTGTTTCTCACAGCATTTAGCACACTTTGTAGCATATTAATAGTAATACAGGTTTAATGAATAGCTATATAAATCATAGAACTCTATTCTCATTTTGAAATTATAGTATATTTTTCCTGACCCATGTGTATGAGGTAAATATAGAGAGGGTAAGGAAAAGAGAGAAAGAGAAAGAGAGAGATCAGAATTAAAGAAAAAATGAAGTTAAATCATGTTAATATTCTAACATGAGTCCTGAAATAGGAACATATCACCCTTCAGATTTTTTATTTATTTATTCATTTTTTTAGAGAGGAGAGGGAGAGACAGAGAGAGAGAGGAAAGACAGAGAGAGAAGGGGGGAGGAGCTGGAAGCATCAACTCCCATATGTGCCTTGACCAGGCAAGCCCAGGGTTTCGAACCTGTGACCTCAGCATTTCCAGGTCGACGCTTTATCCACTGCGCCACCACAGGTCAGGCTCACCCTTCAGATTTCAAGTGTCTGTCATGCAAGAAGGAAGGGGGAGAGAGATAGAGATAGAGAAAGAGAAAGAGAAAGAGAAAGAGAAAGAGAAAGAGTTTTCTCATAGCTGACAAGAAGCCTAGTTGGTATATTGGTGACAATAACCTACTGTGCACCTTATACAGAAAAAAGAAACAGTATTTTGAATGGAGCTAAGAAACCAAAGGACACTGAATAAGCATCAATAATATTCTTCAAGCAGTGAGAAGCCCATTTCAAGAAAGATTACTTCTGCTTTTGAACATGCATGAAGGTTGTAGCACTATACTGCCCACGTCACGGCACTTTTGTGAGGGGAAAGCAACTGAGGCCATTGACCAAAAAATTAATGACTTTAAATGACTTTTAAATCATTGAACAGAACATTTCACATGAATTATTACTATATCTGCAACTTATTATAATCTCAATAACTGATAATATTTTACATTCAAGCACCTTAACAATTATTGTGTTTAGAACACAATATTTATAAAGGCATATAAGTGTGTAATATGCATAGATTTAGTGTAGAGGTAGCCAAGGCATTAACCACAATATTGTTTTTGTGGTTGCTGTTGCTGTTTTAATGACCTTCGCCGTCCAGGATGACAGGATGGCTTCTCCTTGGGAGGACGGTGGAACAGTGTACATGTGTGATGCTAGGGAGGTGGCAAGGCTAGAGTCCAGTTACCTACAAAGCCTTGCTATCTATTATACCAAAAAGACATTACCTCAGAAGTCCTTGCCATTCTATTGATCACTTTACTTTCCAATTAATAAATAACATTTTGAAGGCATTATTTAAGTATACCCATGAGAGAACAGACTTCTTATTTCAAAATTCCTAAGTTTTACTATGGAATTAAAAAGCAGCATTCAAGTGATCGTTGGTAACTAGACGTTCAGTGGTGATCACTATGTAGTGCATAAAAATAATTAATTATATAGTTGTATACCTGAAATATATGTAATCTCCTTTTGAATTTAGTAGTGGTTATAAAAACTTATAAAAATTATATATAATCTTGTATATCAATCTACCACAATTAAAAAGCAGCACTTATTGCTATATAACATGACCAGGCTGCCTGCATTCAACATATTCCTTACATATAATATAGGTACAATAACAAATGGAAAGCCAAGGTTTCTATTTCTTTGAAACTAACTTCCAGGAAATTATTTACGTAAGTCCTGGGTTCAACTAATTCATATAGTGTAGAGCTAGAAGATGCCAATATACATATAACAGATTTTGAAAAGAAGGAAGATTCAGACACTTGAATTCCCATAGCCTACCTATGGAGTTTTGTAAGTATAGAGAATTTATTAAATAGCATTTCATAGGCCTTTTTATTTATTTTATTTATTTTTAATTTTTATTTATTTATTTTTTTCTGAAGCTGGAAACAGGGAGAGACAGTCAGACAGACTCCCGCATGCGCCCGACCGGGATCTACCCGGCACGCCCACCAGGGGCAACGCTCTGCCCACCAGGGGGCGATGCTCTGCCCCTCCGGGGCATCGCTCTGCTGCAACCAGAGCCACTCTAGCGCCTGGGGCAGAGGCCAAGGAGCCATCCCCAGCGCCCGGGCCATCCCTGCTCCAATGGAGCCCTGGCTGCGGGAGGGGAAGAGAGAGACAGAGAGGAAGGAAGTGGGGGTGGAGAAGCAAAAGGGCACCTCTCCTATGTGCCCTGGCCGGGAATCGAACCCGGGTCCCTCTCATGCCAGGCCGATGCTCTATCGCTGAGCCAACCGGCCAGGGCCTCATAGGCCTTTTTATACCGTCTTGACTGTTTACGCTTTTGCTTTCTTGTAAAGCAAGGTTTCCCCAAATTGTTTTGTCATGGTCTATTTTGCTGTAGTCATACAGGTTTTACCTTGCAGGTAAAAAGTTAATGACTGCAGCAGGAAATACAGGAGGCAGTGATGGCTTAGCAATACCTGAACTATAGCCCTGTTTACACTTCTCACTTAACCATAATCATTTGTTTAAACAGCAAGACTGACTTTGAATTTCCACAGTTGTGTGCATATGATAAATGTCTCCTCTTTCACCAGGCTCAAGCTATCACTTGAATTTGTTGCTACTCACCATCAAGGAGTAAAATCTTACACTAACAAATAATTATCCTTTATAAGAGCATATAAACAGAACCTTGATTCATAAACTTGCTAATTAACACTTCTAGTTGCATTTATTCACTAACATTTTTGTTAAAACAAGTCAAGCTTTATGACATGCTAATCACTTATTAAAAACTTTTTACCTTTATCTCTTGAAAGTTTATCTTCTAATGTTTGGTTTAGGTGGCTGATACTATCGATTTTACCTTTGAAAAATGTTCATCTCCCTCACCTCTGGCATGCCAATAGAGTCACTAATAGATTACATATGTTTTTTCTTGGACTGTATTCCAGTTCATGTAATTTCCTTCTTCATTTTTCCTTCTCATAGAGGGATTTTGAAGATTTGGGCTTCACTTTAACGTGAAGTACACTTTCTCATTTTGGTTTTTCTATTTAAACCAGTATATTTTCATAGAAAACACGTTAGTAACTCTACCTTTCTGTGTTCTACATCTGGATGGCAGCCTCCTTGTGAATGAGCACCATAATGACTGCATTCCCTGGACTTTATCAGAAATCATGGCAAGCAGAACTGTGAAATGCCACTCACCCAGCATTCAAGTCTAACAAGATAATCAGCAAGAATTTTCAAAGAAACTCAATGAGTTTTTCTCATTCTCTAATAACCATAATTTATTCACATCTTTATTGGCTACTTATGAATCTTCTAAGAAATAATTTTACTGAAGTGTTACCAAAACCAAAATAAGAATAACCAAAAATTTCAAGGTCTAAATTTACCTTAGTAACTGTGCCTGAAAAGATGAAAAGAGTAATGAATCTAATGGTGTAATCTGAAGAATATTCAATTTTAAATTAATTCACATAAGGTCTTTATATATTTAATTTACTAGGGAGAGAATATATTTAACTTATTATCTAATTTTTGAGTTTTTCCCAGTTATTACTGGCCTCATTAATTCAACACATATTATACAAACAGATGTTATGCTGGATGCTGAGGATACATTAGGGAAAATAAAAATCTCTGTCTTGGATGACATCAGTGTAATGCAGCGTGATGAGAGATACTCCTGATCTGTCCCCTTGAAATTTCAATGAATTGAACAACTATAGCACAGCAAGGGAACCCCAGCTGAGATAGCAAGTGCACCTGAAAGATCCATGCTCCAAAAGTACTAAAGGTGAGATGAGGTGAAAAGAGTGGCAGAAGATAAAATGCAATCACAGTGGGCTTTGGAGAGGAGAGGAGAGAGGAGGGGAGGGGAAAGGAGGGGAGGAGAAGAACAGAGAGGAAAGGAGAGGGAATGGGGAGGAGAGGAACAGAGAGGAGAGGAGACAAACCTGGAATGACTGAGTATTTTTTCTCTGCTGGACTAAGGAAAGGAGGGAAGCTCGGGCTCCCTGGATTTTGTCTGAGGGTTGTGAAGAGGGAAACTCAAAGTGATTGGGTCTCCTTCAGCTAGGAGAAGCACTGAGATAGAGGGGCAGATGGGGAGATAAACCAAAGCAGCCAGAGCATGGGGTCATGACCAGTGTTCCCACAGTCTGACTGTAGGCCACACTCGGCAGAGACAGAGAAAACTAAAGTGTGGCCCTCTAGCCTCCCAGATCCCACCTCTATCACCTTGTGCTACTGAGAGTGGCAGAGACAAACCCCCATAGCTAGTTCTCCAGAACTGCTCTTTCCCCTGAACAACAGAAGTGCTCCACGTTTGGTCCCCAGGTCTGTTGAGATATAGGAAGGAGTGCCCAGAAGCCTGAGATCACTATTGCTAGAGCTGTAAGACCATAAACGTGAAGCCATAAAGGCAAAGCCATTAGACTGAAGCTGTTAAGCCTTCACAACATACCCTACCCACCAATGCAACTTTAGCCCTGCCTATATCATTGTAATAATACAGCAATATCTCAGCAGAGGAACCCCAGGAACTTCACAGAGCTAACCCCAGCTGGGCTAGCAAGTGCACCTGAAAGATCCATGCTCCAAAAGGACTAAAGGTGAGATGAGGCGAAACAAAAGTTTTAACACAGTGACACAGACTGGAAGAAACCTCTCAAAACCAAAGTTTATTCTTTCTTTTTTTTCCCATTTTATCATTTTTTCTTATTATTTATTTCTTTTTCTCTTTGGAATTTCATTTTCTTCCATTTTTATGCATTTTATTATTTTTTTGTGGATGTTATGTTTTTGGTTTGCTTTTGATATTTTTTCTGTGGTTTTTCTTGTCATAATTTTTTAAATTTTTATATTATTTATTGTATTTTTAAATTTTTATTTTTTTAAGGTTTTTTTGTTAGGGTTCTTAAGAATACCACTCTCAAATGCCATCAAGGAAGAAGAAATTGAATACTATGGCTACACAAGACAGATACATAGTTTAGAAAGAAAATGAAAAATCTCAACCCATACAAAAGCCTCTACTGAAAAACACAGAAACAGGGAAAAGAAGTATGGGATACCACCAAACAAAAACAATGGACAGAAATAAAAAGAGAAGAACCAAACAAGACACAGAGCTAGCAGAAAACAAAACATAAAATGGCTACAGGAAATCCTGAGGTGTTAATAATTACCTTAAATGTAAATGAACTAAACTCACCAATAAAGAGATCACAGGTAGCAGATTGGATTAAAAAGTAAAACTCAACCATATGCTGCCTTCAACAGACATATCTAAGTTACAAGGACAAATGTAGATTCAAAGTGAAAGGCTAAAAAATGATTCTCTAAGCAAATAATATACAAAAAAAGGAGGTATAGCCATACTTATATCTGACAATGTTGACTTCAAGACAACAAAGTAACCAGAGACATTTCATAATGATAAAGGGAACATTGTATCAAGAAGACATAACTCTTCTTACTATATATGTACCAAACCAGGGAGAACCAAATATGTAAGACATCTACTAACTGATCTAAAAATAGAAGCAGACAAAAACACAATCATACTTGGAGATTTTGACACATCATTGATGGCTTTAGATAGATCATGCAAATAGAAAATCAATAAAGAAATATTGGTCTTAAAGGACACTCTGGACCAAATGGACATAATAGACATATATGGGACATTTCATCCCAAAACATCAGACTGTACCGTCTCCAGTGTACATGGAACATTCTTAAGGATAGACCATATGTTGGGCCACAAAACTAACATCAACAAATTCAGAAAAACTGAAATTATAGCAAACATATTTTCTGATCATAAGGCTTTGAATTTAGAATTCAACTGTTAGAAGGAAGCAAAGAAACCCACAAAAATGTGAAAATTAAACAACATACTTCTAAAAAATGACTGAGTCAAAGAAGAAATAAAAACAGAGATCAAAAGATATATACAGACAAATGAAAATGACAACACAACATATCAAAATTTCTGGATGCAGCTAAAGCAGTAATAAGAGGAAAGTTTATATCATTACAGGCTCATATCAAGAAACAAGAAATATGCCAAGTAAACAACCTAACATCATACCTTAAGGAACTAGAAAAAGAAGAACAAAGGTAATCCAAAGTCAGCAGAAGAAAAGAAATAGTAAAAATTAGAGCAGAACTAAATGAAATAGAAAACAACAAACAAAAAACTATAGAAAAACTCAATACAACAAAAGTTTGGTTCTTTGAAAAGATGAATCAAATTGAAAAACCACTGGCTAGACTCACTAAGGAAAAAAGAAGAAGGACTCATATAAACAAAATTCAAAATGAAAAAGGAGAAATTACCACAGACATCATAGATATATAAAAAATCATAGTAGAAAATAATGAAAGATTATATGCCACCCAATTCAACAACCTAGAGGAAGTGGATAAATTCCTAGAACTATACAATCTTCCTAGAATGAGTCATAAAAAAGTGGAAAACCTAAATAGACCCATAAGCAGGGAGGAAATAGAAACAACTATCAGAAACCTCACCAAAAACAAAAGTCCAGGAACAGATGGCTACACTAGTGAATTCTAAAAACATTCAAAGAAGATTTGGTACCTATCCTTCTCAAAGTCTTCCAAACAATAGAAGAAGAAGAAATACTCCCCAACACATTTTATGTGGCCAACATAACCCTCATACCAAAACTTGGCAAAAACAACACAAAAAGGAAAACTGCAGACAAGTATCTCTAATGAATACAGATGCAAAAATCCTAAACAAAATACTAGCTAATCAAATACAACAACACACTAAAAAAATAATATATCATGATCAAGTGGGATTCATTCCAGGAACACAAGGATGGTTCAACATACAAAAATTGATCAGCATAATACATCACATCAACAAAACAAAGAACAAAAATTACATACAGAAATGGTATTCAAAAAGATACAACATCCCTTTCTTTATGTTTAAAACACTCAATAAAATCGAAATAGAAGGAAAGCACCTCAATATAATAAAGGCCATAAATGACAAACCATGAGCTAATATTTTAGTAAATGGTGAAAAAAATGAAGGCTTTTCCTCTAAAATCAGGAACAAAACAAGGTTGCCCACTCTCTTCACTCTTATTCAACATAGCTTTGGAAATTTTAGCCAGAATGATCAGGCAAGAGAAAGAAATAAAAGGCATCCATATCAGGAAAGAGGAAGTAAAGGTATCACTTTTTACAGATGATATGATCCTGTATGTAGAAAACCCCAAAGACTGCACCAAAATACTATTAGAAACAATAAACCAATAAAATCTCAGGATACAAAATCAATATACAAACATCCATGGCTTTTCTAAATGCCAACAAGGAAACATCGGAAAATGAACTAAAAAAAAACAAAAAAAACCCAATTCTTTTTTCAATTGCAACAACAAAAAAATTAGGAATAGACTTAACAAAGGATGTGAAGGATCTATATACTGAAAACTATAAAACATCACTGAAAGAAATTGAAAAAGACACAATGAAATGAAAAAATATTTCATGATCATGAACTAAAAGAATCAACATAGGTAAAATGACCATAGTACTCAAAGCAATATACAATTTTAGTGCAATCCCAATATCATTTTTAAAGAAATAGAACAAAAAATTACCAGGTTTGTATGGAACCATAAAAGACCCCAAATAGCTAAAGCAATCCTGAGGAAAAAAATAAAGCCAGAGGTCTACCTGACTTTATCATACTACCTGACCTCAGATTATACTATAGAGCCATGATAATCAAAATAGCATGTATGGTATTGGCAGAAAAACAGACATATAAACCAATGGGACAAAATCAAGAGCCCAGAAATAAAACCATATATATATATATATATATATATATATATATATATATATATGGACAAATCATATTCGACAAAGAAGTAAAAAACACACAATAAAGAAAAGAATGCCTATTCAATAAATGGTGATGAGAAAATTAGAAAGCCACATGCAAAAAAGTGAAACTTGACTACAGGTTGTCCCCCTGCACAAATATTAATTCAAAATAGATTAAAGACCTAAATATAAGACCTGAGGCAATAAATTACACAGAAGAAAACATATGTACTAAGCTCATGGACCTTGGCCATATAAAACAATTTATGATTTTGACCCCAAAGGCAAGGGAAGTAAAGGTAAACATAAATGAATGAGACTATATCTAACTAAAAAGCTTCTGCACAGCAAAAGAAACTTACAACAAAACAAATAGGCAGCCAGCTAAATGGGAGATTATATTTGCAAACAACAGTTCTAATAAGGGGTTAATATCCAAAATATATAAAGAACTCACAAAGCTCAACAACAAATAAGCTAACAATCCAGTTAGAAAATGGGGAGAGGACCTGAACAGACACTTCTCCCAAATGGACATACAAATGGTCAACAGGTACATGAAAAGATGCTCATCTTCACTAACTATTCAAGAAATGCAAATCAAATCTACAATGAGATACCACCTTACATCTTTTAGATTGGTTACATCCAACAAGACAGGTAATAACAAGAGGCTGTGGATAAAAAGGAACCTTCATTAACTGTTGGTGGGAATGCAAATTAGTACAACCATTATGGAAGAAAGTATGGTGGTTCCTCAAAAAATTAAGAAAACAATTACCATATGACCTAGCAATCCCTCTACTAGGAATATACCCCAAAAACTCAAAAACATTTGTATGTAAAAACACATGAACTTCCATGTTCCTTGTAGCATTATTCACAGTGGCCAAGAAATGGAAATAACCAAAGCGTCCCTCCATAGAAGACTGGGTAAAGAAGAAGTGGTACATATATGCAATGAATACTACTCAGCCATAAGAAACAATGACATAGTGCTATTTACAACAACATGGATGGACCTTGAGAAAATATAATGAGTGAAATAAGTAAATCAGAAAAAGTTAAGAATTGTATGATTTCACAGATAGATGGAATATAAAACTGAGACTCATGGTCATAATAAAAGTGAAATGGTTACCAAGGAGAAGGGGATGTAGGGAAGGGAGATGGGGGAGGGGATGGGGGAAGGGTGTAGAAAAGGACAAATATAAGGTGACAGAAAATGATTTGACTTTGGGTGAGGGGTATACAACATAATCAACAGTTCAAATGCTATAGAAATGTTCACCTGAAACCTATGTACCATTATTGATCAATGTCACCCTGTTAAAGTTAATTTTCTAAATAAAATTTTAAAATTAATAAGAAATCAGTAAACTATGTTTTTTTATTTATGATTTACTAGCCAATGTGCTTGGTGCTGGGTAACAACAGTGAGCAAGACAATCAAACCTCTGCCCTGTCCTGTCTTAAGACAGCATCAAATATTAGAACCTATTCCATGGAGGTACTTAAACCAGCCTTTAGAGGATAAGTCATTCTGGAGGTGGTGAAAACTTAGCAGCTCGTGAAAGAAAAACAACACTTGGCAAGACAAAGGAGGAAGAAAGGAGGACTTTCCCAAAAGTCAGAGAGATTAGCCATGGTCAGGACACTGTTGTGGCTGATGTTGAGGATGTACAGCAGGAAACTGTGAAAGTAGAGAAAGCAAAGTAATCAGGCATCAGATCAGGAAGGCCTTAATAAGGTGGACCATCACAGAACCTGAGGCAGGCTGGTTGGGTTCAAATCCTGATTCAAATACTTACAAGCCATGTCTTGGTAAACCATTCTAGTATCAGCCTGGTGAACTTGAGAATCGTATTTTCTATTCTCTTTCCCTGATCAGTCTTCTGTTAGTATTGACCAGATAAGGAACTTGTGCAAGATTCAGGAGATGGAAGTGAAACTGCTGCCATTACACTCTGACGGTCATCATGGCTGGATGTAGTGATGGACAGACCCAGAGGTACCTGGAAGATTCCAGCTTGTCTTCACTATCCTCTGTTCTACTTCTAGCTCTTCTTTGCTCACCTCTGGCCCCTCTGACAGAGAGCAGCCCACTGAATGCTTAATTGCAGACCCAAAGACAACAGCTCCTATAGACTTATTGCCCAGCACTCTAACAGTCCCACCTGAGTGGCTAAATGTGCCATCTGGTGACCCTCTGATCTTCTAGCTTCTTCTTTAAGATCTTATTTTCCAACAAAGAAAAATATTCATACTACAATAAATTCCTTGCCCCATAACTCACAGTGGATCTGTTTTTCTGTCTGATAAATTGGACATGTTATATAACCTTGCTATGTTTCAATTTCTCTATCTTAAAATAGTTATTTTTTCAAGACAATCCATAAGTAGATGCTATCATCTAATGAGCATACATTATCTTAAGAAGTTTATACTTTGCCTTAAGGTGGTTGGGAAGGCAATAAAAATTTTTTGATGAGAAAATGACATGACCAGGCTTATTTCAGACAATCAGTCTGAGTAAAAATGTGGAATGCGGATTTGAAGGGAAGAAAAGAGAAACTTGGAAGTTTGTCATAGTAATCAGACTTTGAGATGTTGGTGGTCCTAACTTAAGATAGGACCCCTGAGATTAAAGATTAGTAGACAAATATGAGAGTCATTAAGAAACTAGGAATATGTTTCTCTGACTAATCTTTTTAGCCAATGTCCTCAAAATCCTCCATGTTGTTACAAATGGCAAGATTTCCACTGTATGATATCACTTATGTGGACTCTAAAAAAGCTGAACTTGTAAAAGCAGAGAGTAAAATGGTGATTACCGGCCCTGGTCAGATAGCTTGGTTGGTTGGAGGATCATCCTAAAGCACAGAGGTTGCCGGTTCAATCCACAGTCAGGGCACATACGGGAATAGCTTGACATTTCTGTCTCTCTGTCTCTCTCTGCCTGCCTCTCTCTCTCAAAAAAATAAAATAAAAAGTGGTGATTACCAGGGACAAAGGGTGCTGGGGAGAGAATAGGAGCAATGTTGTTCAAGGGTACAAACTAGCAGATAATTATGATATATCCAGGAAATCTAATGCAAAGTACAGTGACTATAGACAATGATATTGTATTATAAATATTGAACTTCCTAAAAGACTACACCTTAATTATTTCTACCACAGAAGAAAAGATAATCATGAGATGTGATAGACATGCTAGTTAATGCTACAAGGGCTATCATACTGCAATATATAAATGTATCAAATCAACATGCTATACACCTTAAACATACACAATGTTATATAGAAATTATATTTCAATTAAAAGTAAATAAATATATTTTTTAAATGTTATAAAGATGAACACACACACACACACACACACACCCAAAAACCCTGAAAATGACAAAACTTGTCAACTTATTAAATATGGAAATGGCAGAAAGAGAGGCCTGGTAGATTACTTTCAGGTTTCTAGTTTAAAACATTGGATGGATCATGATGCTATTTTTCTGAAACAGTAAAAGTGGAAGAAGAACTTGTTTGATGAGGAAGTAAAGAAATTATGCTCTGACAAGAAGAGTGTAAGGTGCCCATGAGACAGCTAATTAGAAACATTAAGAAGAAAATTGCTTTTCTTGGGCTTATGTAGAAATCAGACATGAATGTTTGTCCCTTATTCTTCAATTAGACTTGGGAGATAACTATGCTTTCAATAAAGGCAAGTAACTGAGAGGCTGAGATATTACATTTCTTTTTTTCTTTTTCTGTTCTACCTCAGCATTTCTAAAACCTACTGGTCTCAGGAAAACTTTATATACTTAAAAGTATCTTTGAGGGCCCTGGCTGGTTTGCTCAGTGGTAGAGCATTGGCCCAGCATGTGAATATCCTGGGTTGATTCCCAGTCAGGGTACACAGAAGAAGTGACCACCTACTTCTCCACCCTTGTTCCTCTGCCTTCTCTCTCTCTTTCCCTCCCACAGCCATGGCTCCACTGGAGCAAGTTGGCTTTGGGTACTGAGGATGGCTCCATGGCCTCACCTCAGGTGCTAAAACAGCTTGGTTGTTGAAAAACAGAGCAATGGATCAAGATGGGCAAAGCATCACCCCTTAGGGAGCATGCCAGGTGGATGTAGGTCAGGGTGCATGCAGGAGTCTGTCTCTCTCTGCCTCCCCACTTCTCACTTAAAAAAAAATCTTTGAGGACCCCAGAAGAATTTTATTCACTTATATTTACTATATGAGAAATTTAAATTCAGAAATTAAATTATTTTTAAAATTATATATTATTTCAATATAAAAATAAGCCATGACATATTAATATAAATTACAATTTTTATGAAATATAATTATATTTTATTTTTTTAGTGAGAGAGACAAAGACAGAGACAGACAGACATAAAGGGAGAGAAATGGAAGGCATCATCAACTCATAGTTGCATCACTTTAGTTGTTCACTGATTACTTCTCAAACAGTGCTCTGACGGGAGAATGGTGCTCCAGCCAGTGACCCCTTGCTCAAGCCAGTGATCTTGGACTCAAGCCAGTGACCTTTGGGCTCAAGCCAGCAACCACAGGATCATGTCTATGGTCCCATGCTCAAGCCGGATGAGCTTGTGCTTAGGGTTTCAATCCTGATTCCTCAGTGTTCCAAGTCAATGCTCTATCCGCTGTGCCACCACTAGTTAGGTGATATAACTACATTTTCTTGGTGATATAACTACATTTTCTTTTTTTTTTTTTTTTTTTTTTCATTTTTCTGAAGCTGGAAACAGGGAGAGACAGTCAGACAGACTCCCGCATGCGCCCGACCGGGATCCACCCGGCACACCCACCATGGGGCGATGCTCTGCCCATCCTGGGTGTCGCCATGTTGCGACCAGAGCCACTCTAGCGCCTGAGGCAGAGGCCACAGAGCCATCCCCAGCGCCCGGGCCATCTTTGCTCCAATGGAGCCTTGGCTGCGGGAGGGGAAGAGAGAGACAGAGAGGAAAGCGCGGCGGAGGGGTGGAGAAGCAAATGGGCGCTTCTCCTATGTGCCCTGGCCGGGAATCGAACCTGGGTCCTCCGCACACTAGGCCGACGCTCTACCGCTGAGCCAACCGGCCAGGGCATAAGTACATTTTCTGAAACAAAATTATTAGATAAAAGTAATCTTGTTTTACTTTATTAATCTCTTTAACATCTGGCTTAACAGGAAATAGCTGAAATCTTATATTTGTTTCTACATTCAGTCTGTTTATAATATCATCTCTACAGTGTGGAGGGAATTATAGCAAAAATGGGAAAATAATATCTTAGAATTATTATAAAATAGTTTGGACTAGCCCTGGCTGGTTGGCTCAGTGGTAGAGCATCGGCCTGGCGTGCAGGAGTCCCAGGTTCGATTCCCGGCCAGGGCACACAGGAGAAGCACCCATCTGCTTCTCCACCCCTCCCCCTCTCTTTCCTCTCTGTCTCTTTCTTCCCCTCCCACAACCAAGGCTCCATTGCAGCAAAGTTTGCCCAGGCGCTGAGGATGGCTCTGTGGCCTCTGCCTCAGGTGCTAGAGTGGCTCTGACTGCGGCAGAGCAAACCCCCAAGATGGGCAAAGCACTTGCCCCCTGGTGGGCATGCCGGGTGGATCCCGGTCGGGCGCATGCGGGAGTCTGTCTGACTGCCTCCCCGTTTCTGGCTTCGGAAAAATACAAAAAAAAAAAAAAATAGTTTGGACTTCTTGGAGCCCCTGAAAAGGTCTCAGAAAACTCTAGGATTTCAGGACCACACTTTGAAAACCAGTCTTCTTTGCAAACCTTAAGTCAGAAGGGATGATACTCGGGGTGAAAATGGGGAGGAGACGCAGAAACTCAAAGTCTTCAGTGAGAAGATTGGCAGCTGACAATGACAGAGAGGAAAGAAGATGTAGCTAAATATGATGGACAAATAAACAAGGGCTCTTAAAGAAAAGGGAGAATTAGTGAGTGGTCTTGGAATAGTTTTGGGAAATGAACAATTTGGTCACACCATCATCCCTCAGTGAGTGTTATATGGGAGAGAAAGCAGAATTTATTATATGAAAGGATTTGGGGAAAGCAGTGTTGTTTAGAAGAGCCAGGTTTCAGCTAGTGAGAAACAGAAACATACATTTTATGTTAATGAGGTGAGGGAATTTCTGAACTACCTGTAGCAAGTACTATTAGTTACCTAAAATATCTATTTTTCCTTTCTTATTGGAAACAAAACCCCACTTTTTAACTGGCCATACTTCCACTCGGAATCAATTCTATATTATCCAGCCATAAATACATCTAGGTATTGTTGTGTGACTAATTCCTGGCCACCAAGATAGAAACGCAGGTGTAGTGTGGGGCTTCTAGAAAGCCTTTTGAAAAACCAGGTAAGTTTGAAGAAGCTCCCTTTTCCCCCTTCTACCTGGAGTTTGCATTCAACATATACATTATATCCAAGCACACAGAAAATATTTTCCACGTTCTACTGTTTACTGCAAATATTAATGTATTTATCACAGAGTCCATGACAAGTTTGAATATACTGTTTCCCAAATATTTCCAGCATGTATTTTTTGGGAGGAAGTGAAAAAAAGGAGACATTTTCAGGCTTCTGACTATGCTCCTGAAGGAATTCCTTGCCCTTTGAACAGGAAAATAAGAGCTTTTACTTAATTTCAAGGATATTTGGCATGTATCTGAGACAGCTAAGTAACTGGATGCATGATTTTTCAGCCCATTTTAGAAAGAGTCAGTTACAGACTAAAAAGATTAAACTTCTGAAAGGATCTCAGATCAGGTAATCCAGCAGGCATCACATAGAAAAAAGTTTCCCACACTAATGTACATTCAAATCACACCCTGATTGTCTTTTTCCATGCTACTCAATGATGTCATCTTGGAGCTTGTTAGGAAAGCAGAATCTCAAACTCCACCCAGAATTACAGTGGAATAAACCTATGGTCTTAATGTAGCCATGATGCTGAAATCTAATTATCAGCTTCAAGATGACTTTTTGCACACATTAACTTATTTACTTAATTAATATTTTTAGAGGCTTATTTTGCACTGGATATATGCAAGACTCTGAAGGAGACAATGAGGAAGAGAACAGAATCCCCACCTCTCATGTTGCTTATGGTTCATTAGGGAAACCAACCATGAAAGAATTATGCAGATGCCTAGAACAGCACCTGGCACATAGTAATCCTCAGTAAAGATCTGAGTAAACTAAAACGGATTTCTATAGCTGCATATAACCTGGAGATTAGGGGAAGTTTTTCTAATGAAGTGATAGTTAAGAGATACCTACTTGTAGGTCCTGACTGGCTGGCTCAGTGGAAGAGCATCAGCCGGTGTGTGGATATTCCGGGTTGATTCCTGGCCAGGGCACACAGGAGAAGCACCCATCTTCTTCTCCACCCTTTCCCCTCTCCTTTCTCTCTGCTTCTCTCTTCCCTTCCTGCAGACAAGGTTCCACTGGAGCAAAGTTGGCCCGGGTGCTGAGGATGGCTTCATGCCCTCTGCTTCAGGTGCTAGAATGGCTCTGGTTGCAATGGAGCAACACTGCAGATGGGCAGAGCATCACCCCCTAGTGGGCATGCCAGGTAGATATCAGTCGGGCACATGCGGGTGTCTGTCTCTCTGCCTCCCCACTTCTCACTTCAGAAAAATAAAAATAAAAATAAAATTTTAAAAAAGAGATACCTACTTGTAGCACACATAAAAGTTCTCAATGAGCAGTGATAGGTATTGATATGGGAAGTAAGGGAGTAGTTTTAGAAGAAGAATGAACTATTTAAAAACCCAGAAATAGCTTAACCAGGCAGTGGTGCAGTGGATAGAGCATCAGCCTAGGATACAGAGGACCCAGGTTGAAACCCCGACGTCACCAGCTTGAGCAAGGGCTCATCTGGCTTGAGTCCAAAGGTTGCTGGCTTGAGTCCAAGGTCACTGGCTTGAGCAAGGGGTCACTGGCTTTGCTGGAGCCCCCTGACCCCCACCAAGGCACATATGAGAAAGCAATCAATGAACAATTATAGTGTCATAACAAAGAACTGATGCTTCTCAGCTCTTTCCTTTCCTGTCTGTCCGTCCCTATCTCTCTGTCTCTATCTCTCGCACTGAAAAAAAAAATCTCAGAAATAGGAAAGGACAGGATAATTCTAGGAATATATTACTTTTAAGTACATTAAATAGATATTTTAGTCAAATGAATTTTATTAGAAGAGTTCATTTTATATTATAATGTCACTTTCTAAGTTCAGAAAAAGTAAAAGTTTATGTGGTTCTCTTTAACTATGTCTGATTTGATTTACCATGTTCTCTTTAGATAGGGACCACCAAATTAATATAATTCTGAACCAATCAGATGGCACTCAGTTCAATGAGTTCATATAATCATACCCTAAAATTTAGATTTTTATTTGCATCCTCAGAAGAGGTCCAAGCCAGCAGGAAAAGGCAAGGGAAAAAAGTATAAAGATAAGATTAGAGAGAAAGGAATATGTGATTATTCACAGATGCTATGATTGTCTACATAGAAAAAAAAATGTCAAAGACTCTCTAGACTATTAGAAGGCATAGAAGAATAAAGCTGGTAGGTACAAAATAAATATATAAAAGTCCATTATGTTGCTATATGTCAGCAACAAACACATAGAAATATATTTTATTTAAAGACATTTACACTATCATGAAAAAATATATAAAGTACCTAGAAATAAATTTTTTTAATTAATTTATTTTTTACAGAGACAGAGAGTGAGTCAGATAGAGGGATAGACAGGGACAGACAGACAGGAATGGAGAGAGATGAGAGGCATCAAGCATTAGTTTTTCATTGCGTGTTGCAACACCTTAGTTGTTCATTGATTGCTTTTTCATACGTGTCTTGACCGCGGGCCTTCAGCAGACCGAGCAACCCCTTGCTGGAGCCAGTGACCTTGGGTTCAAGCTGGTGAGCTTTTGCTCAAACCAGATGAGCCTGAGCTCAAGCTGGCGACCTCGGGGTCTCAAACCTGGGTCCTCTGCATCCCAGTCTGATGCTCTATCCACTGCGCCACCACCTGGTCAGGCTAGAAATAAAATTTTGAAAGATCTTTCCATGGAACACTCCAGAGTTTTTTGTTAAGATATTAAAGAATATGGAGAAAATTATCATGACTATGGATTTTATCAATATCATAAAGTTGTTAATTTCTCTCAAACTGATCTGTAGGTTAATTACACATCTAATCAACATCTCAAAAACATTATAAAAAGCATATGAAACTTGACATGCCATTTTAAAACTTATATAGAGGTGAAAAAGACCAAGTCAGTACAGAGAAGAAAGGCCAGGTGCAGGGGTGGGGGGCAGAAGTTGGGCCACCAGATAATTAGTTAATATAGAGTTACAGTTACTAATATAGCCACGTATTGGTGCAAATGTGGACAAATTAACATATGGAATAGATTGTATAGGAATTTGATTAGAATTTGCATTCTAAACAGTGAGAAAAATACAGACTTTACAGTAAATACTGTTAAGACCATAGATTACCCATACTAAAAGAAAGAAGGAAAGAAATAGGAAGAGAGACTGGGGTTGGGGAAGGAACATGGTAGAGGAAAGAAACAATGAGTAGGAAATTGACTCTAGGGCTTGGCTCGCTTTGCGATGAGCACAGGGTTTCACAGCCTTGCCTCTGAGTGTCCCAATTCCTGCCCACAGCAGGCCAACTCGAGGCGCCCTGGGGGCGTGCAGGCTGCAAGGTAGTCTAGCTCACTGATATCTCCTCCACACTGCCGACCATAGAGGCCATTGAACCAGCCATCTTGCTGCAGGTGGCAGGAGCCACCGGCCTTTTTAGCACATCGCGGCTGCTCACAGAAAGTGGCCAGGGATGGCCGTTTCCTGGAGCAGCGAGGCTCCTGTGATCCAAAGCCCAACAGTCACGGAGAGAAACTTGCTGCTCTCAACTTGGACCACAACCGGCTTTGGACAGCTGTGGGGCCCACCTCTCTCAACCTGTGGGGTAGCATCTGGGTCTTTCTGGCTTTGTCCCTCTGCATCCCATGACATTCACAAGTGCTGAAAGGCTGTGACTGAGACAGGCAGTTGAAATCCTCTTAGCACCCCCTAGAACAGATCCACAGGCGGGAGAAACAAAAGCGGGCTGGCTTCAAGGAGCATAGCGTCGAGAACTGGGTCAAAGTCCTCTGAAAACACTTGTGCAGGGTTCTGAGTTTTATTAAATTTAGACATCAATAAATTGAGTTTTCTACATTAAGAAAAAATAAAGGAAATTGTTTCTACCACAAAAATTCAGATAGATTAAAACTTAAGTGTGAAACAAGACAAAAGTGAGAATATGCCCCTGACCCAAAGATAGGGATATCTTTAAGAAAATAGAAAAAGTGCAAACCATAGCAATAATCTTGAAAATTCCCATGCCCTTTTAGCACAAAAATTCTAATCCTATCACTATTTTAATATATATCATATTACTTTCTAGTAATCATGAAAAGTAAACATACCCTATTATGTATATGCAATAATCACAATGCATCACATATGTACTATTACGGCAGTGGAGGGAAGGCCTCGCTTTGAAAGAAAGAGGCCTCAGTAATGAACACTGGACCAAAGTCTGCTTTATTTATTTATTTATTTATTTAGTGAGAGACAGGGAAGCAGAGAGATAGATTCTTCACATGTCCCCTGACTAGGATCTACCCAACAATCTCCAGGGGATGCTCTGCCAATTGGGGCCATTTGTTCCAGGGATGATATGCTCAAACCAACTGAGCCATGGCTGTGGGAGGAGAACAGAGAGAGAGAAAGAAAAAGAGAAAGACAAGGAGGAGGAGGGGAGGGGAAGAGGTGGGCTGGAGTGGAGAAACAGATGGTTAGTTCTTCTATGTGCCCTGATCAAGAACCGAACCCAGTACTTCCATAATGCCAAGCCTACACTCAACCACTGAGCCAACAGGCCAGGGCTCAAAATCTGTTTTAGAAGCAGTCTAAATCCCAGTTTCCATCTCCAATGCCACTTATCAAGGTGACTCTTTGTTCTCCACCCTTGTCAAAAAGCAAGAACAAAAGTTTGCTCTTTAGAAAAGGCAAACACACAGGGTCTCAGGATTGACAGCACAGGACAGTTGGGCTTTAGTGAATGTTCCTCAAGTGACTATTTGCACTGTGGGGGCAGAGACACCCCCTTTCCTACTCTCTTCTCTACTCAAGGTCTAGTGCTAGCCCTGTGGCCTGAACCCTCTGGAGAGGAGCTGAGTGCCCATCCATGGAACTTCCCTTTTTTACCCTTGAAATGGAAATAACAGTAACTACTTAGAAAGTTTCGGTGACAGCTAAGTGAGGTTTATGAATGTTAGCATCACATGCAATGTAAAGTATAATAACTAACTGAATAAGTAATAAAAGTATGCTATAATAAATTTTTAATAACAAAAAATTTAGTATTCCATTTTACATATTCACAGCTATTCAACTCTAAAATTCATGAGACTGGGGTATATGTATATAAAGCCAGTAGCCGCGGCCACCATCACAACCGCCTGGCCCATGCAGGTTCCCATTAGATTCAGACAGTTGGTAATGAAACAACGGAGCCAAGAACTGGTGGGCCATTACCTTTAATCCTAGCTTGCACCCAGGGGCAAGTAAAAACACACACTGGGCTCCAAAACCCACTCATTCAGTGCTCACAAAGCTGCTGACTTATCCGAGTTTCCTAGAATCAAAGGTTTCTAGCTCACCAGCCTTATTCACCTCTATTCCCCATTTTCTTCTCTCTGCACAAACTCTGCACAAACTGGCTTTTCCTTCAGCAATCCATCATCTTGGCTGCTTCTCCTGGCTTCCTCCACGTGGCCTTTCTCTGCTCTCCTCTCTAATGCTAATCTCAGGAACCAAGAGCAAGCTCCTCGTCTGCCCCACTTTATAGGGTAGAAATCAAAACCTTTAATCCAATATACAAACAAGGAAGTCTCTGATACAAAGTCAAATTTATCTGAGGCATAATGGGATTCCTCATGAGAGTGCACCACCCCACATCATGCAACAGTCAAGGATGTGGGGGAAAATTTAGTCTTAAAACTAAGCCTCAGGCTATAATGACCCTGCCTACTTACAGCCTGTCTCCCACATCCAATGCAAACTATAAGCAAGCAAACATATATGTCATAATTACAAACTTATTTGACCAACAATGTACCATTCACTTTTTATCCCCAATGTTTAGGAAAGTAGTGGGCATAAAGTCAGAGTGCAGTAACTATCTGTTTATTGTTAAATGAGGGAATGCTAATCTGACTTTAAAAATCCAGAGGACCAGTAGCAGGTCTTTGAGAGAGAAACAAATTAGAAGCTAAGAGTCCTATATTCTAGATCTGTTTCTGCTAGACTTTGATAAGTCACCACAATCTCTCTGGAGCTCGTTTTCATTTTCTATGAACTATATACTCTTGGACTGAGATTTCTAAAGCCAGCAGCCTGTTTTGTTCATCAGTGAGCAGGCATGAACTGAAAAGGCTAGGAAACTCCATAATTTCATTGTTTATATACAAACAAATAAAAACATAACAAATATCAACAAACCAGGAGGTAAGTATAACATGATACATCTTTTTTTTTCCCCTATGTAATTTTAACAGTTATATTTACAATCCTATGACCATAAACTTTTTTTTTGCAAGAGAGAGAGAGAGACAGACAGACAGACAGACAAACAGACAGACAGGAAGATAGAGAGAGATGAGAAGCATCAACTCGCAGTTGTGGCACCTTAGTTGTTCACTGACTGCTTTCTCATCTGTGCCTTGACCAGGGTGCTCCTGCCAAGCCAAGTGACCCCTTGCTCAAACCAGCAACTTTGGGCTTCAAGCCAGTGACCATGGGGTCATGTCTATGATCTCACACTCAAGCCAGTGACCCTGCGCTTAAGCCAGCGACCCCATGCTTAATCTGGTGACCCTGTGCTCAAGCAGATGAGCTCGTGCTCTAGCTGGCAACCTTGGGGTTTTGAACCTGGGTTCTCAGCATTGCAGATTGACACTCTATCCAATGCGCCACCACCTGGTCAGACCTGAGGAAATTAACACTTTAGAAAATGAAGTTGCACAATAAAAACTTTCAATATTAATTTTCATAGTTGATTATTTTAATTCCATATCTTTTTGTATTTCCAAACCAAGTGGCATAATTTTAAGTGATATTATTTATAGTCATAAAGTAAAAGTAATGTTTAGGTTTTGACAATTTAACAAAATAAACATATGAATTTATTTATTGAAACTACTCCCCCCAACTCTCTGATAATAAAAACATAATAGCATTTGAAGGAGACTTCTTACTCCAGATTTTATAACATTAATGTGGAATTTCTTCCCATGTTAACATGGCTGATTGAGATTACTGCACATGACTATTTGGGACTGCAAAACAATATGCTATTTCCTGTTCATTGAGTTTTATGGATGTGGCTAATATGACCATGCTATTGCGGTTCAATTTCCTAGAAAATTTAGTAAGTCATAGTTAAAATTAAAATTAAAATTTACTCAAAGTATTTTCAGAATAACAGAAGCAGCAGAGAGTAAACGGTAAATCAATTAAAGAAAAACTGAGCCCAAGTTGTTATATTATCTTGGTTAAATTAGAAACTTAATCTTTCCTCAATGGATGACCTAATTGTATTTCTAGGTTCCCTTTCTAGTGATACAAAATTCTTCTAAGCATCCTATAGTGACTAACTGTATTACAGGATGTTTCTTTTTTACTTCTCTAAGAGTTTAAACTCTTTAAAATTGTTTTTCTTTACTGAATTTTTTTTTTAGAGAGAAAGGTATAGAAAAAGACAAAAACATTGATTTGTTCCTGCATATGCTCTGACCAGGAATCAAACCAGTAACTTCTGTGCAGCAAGACATTGCAGTAAGCAACTGAGCTATATGGCCAGGGCAAATTTAAATTATTTTTAATCAGCTTTATTAAGGAATAATTTACATAAAATTTACCCATTTAAGTGCTTAGTACAATAGGTTTTGACAATGTATATAGTAATGTAACCAATACCACAATCATGTTATAGTATAGTACTAGAAACTAACTTTTTCAAAGTATCATTTATTCTTTCATTTACTTAATAAAATTTTTCCATCATCTATTTTGCAATATTGTATGATACATGACATGAATAAAACACATAGGCTCTGGTTCAAGGGCTTGTGGGAACACTATCATATGAGCTAGGCCAGAAGACCAAATTGCACTAGACAATTCCAGAAATCCATCCAAGGGGAAACTGGAAGGAAATTATCACCTATTAGTATCTACTTTGTGGCAGGCACTCAACATCCCGTTCTTCTCCTAAAGCAGGGGTCGAGAAACTTTTTGGCTGAGAGAGCCATGAACGCCACATATTTTAAAATGTAATTCCATGAGAGCCATACAATAACCCACGTACATTACGCATTATCCAGTAAAAATTTGGTGTTGTCCCAGAGGACAGCTGTGATTGGCTCCAGCCACCCGCAATCGTAAACATGAGAGGTAGGAAATGAATGGATTGTAATACATGCGAATGTTTTATATTTTTAACATTATTATTTTTTTTTATTAAAGATTTGTCTGCGAGCCAGATGCAGCCATCAAAAGAGCCACATCTGGTTTGCGAGCCATAGGCTCCCGACCCATCCTAAAGTATTTTACTTAAAAGAATGCAAGGCAGTACAGAATAACAGTTAAAAGCCAAAGCTGTGAAGATGACTATGTAGGTTCAAATCTCCAACTCTGTCACTTACTGTTATGAAATCTTAGGTAAGGTATTGAACATCTTTGCACTTCAGTTACTTCATCTGTGAAACAACTGGTGATAATTCCTCCTTGACAGAGTTAATCCATGTGATTGAACTTGTATTTGCAAAGCACTGCAAAGAACCCCAAGCAAAAAGTCATAAATGGGACCTGGATGGTTGGCTCAGTGGTAGAGCATTGGCCCAGCATGTAGAAGTCCCAGGTTCGATTCCCAGCCAGGGCACACAGGAGAAGTACCCATCTGCTTCTCCACATTCCCTCTCTCCTTTCTCTCTATCTCTCTCTTACCCTCCCACAGCCAAGGCTCCATTGGAGCAAAGTAGGCCGGGGCGCTCAGGATGGCTCCATGGCCCCTGCCTCAGGTGCTAGAATGGCTCCGGTTGCAGCGGAACAACGCCCCAGATGGGCCGAGCATCTGCCCTGGTGGGCATGTCAGGTGGATCCTGGTCGAGCACATGTGGGAGTCTGTCTGTCTGCCACCCCCCCTTCTCACTCTTGGAAAATACAAAAACAAACCAAACAAAACTCATAAATGCCAACTACTCATTAATCATTATAGTAGTCCTATGTGAGTATATTTCTAGCCTCATTTTACAGGTAAAAATCTGAAGTCCTTATCTGAGGTCACACAATTAGCAGGTTCAGACTGTAATTTGAAAACTGGTCTGTCTGATTCACAAATTTGTGCTCTTCCCACTGCATCATCGTTGAATTTAGAAAGTGGCAATAAAAAGGGGGCCAGGGAAAGACATGCATCTCTTCCTCTTCCCCTTCTTGAAATTTCCTTGTCCCTTTCCCCTCCTGTACTTCTAAAATATTGATTCCTAACTGTAGTAACGCTGCGATGCATCCCACAGATTGTCCCTTGGGACCTAGATACTTTTGCCTCCTCATCTACCCCATAATGCTGGAGCTAATAATTTAGTAATAATAATTTGGCTGCAATGGGTCATCCTTCTCTGGGAATTACTTGTAGCCAAAGGTAATGTCCCAAGGTCATGTTCCTTCCTCAGGGATTGCTTGCATTTAATCACTGGGTAATGTGACATTTTCAAGTCTCTGCCGGGGGCCTCCTTGCTTCAATCTGGGACAAACACTCTTGCAGAGAGCTCTCTATGACATCAGTTTAGGCCTTTGTTACAACAGACTTATCTCCTAGTCATGCGTTCCTCTCAGGTGCTAGTCCAGGAACACTCGTCAAGAAGCCTGCTACGTGCAAACCTCTGCCTCAGAGTTTGTTTCCAGGAAATCCCAACCTAGGACTTGGAACTGAAAGTGGCCTTAGGAACAATTCTGTGACAGGGCTTGGACAGGATCAGAGACGGGACACGAAAACCCCTGGCATACTGCAGCAATGGAACTGTTCACCAGCAGCGAAGGGATATTGGAGGATGGTGGAAGGAACACACTGAGGGGTGCTATTATTTCAGGCACTTGAGAAGTATGGGGGAAATGGTGGTTATAAGGACCAGAGAATTAGATGGCTGTTGTTGGGTATTATTGATGCATTCAAAAAAGACAATGAAGATAATGGTGATGAATCACCAGTTTAAAAAGTGAGAATCATAGACCTCCCTTGGCAAAGGGGGTTTGTTTCCTGCTTCTAGAGGGCAGTAAAAGCAAAGGGTCAGTCTTTGACCTTAATTAGAAAACTTGCATTCTCAAATCTGACAAGGCAGCTTGATTACAGCACCCATACTTGGAAGGACCTAAGACTTAACATAGGAAAATCTCAGTTAATGCACTCAAGAATTCTGAAACTTTACATTCTGCTGAACCCTTCTGGCCTGTGGAAGTGGCCCATCCTCCCTGTTGAAGGCTAGTATACCTAATCCTAGAAAGATGATGCAGAAGACTCCGCCTTGCAAGAAACATGTGTCCCAGAGGATGGCAGATAAAGTTCAGGAGGCTGCAGCACCAGTGACATATTTAAGGACATGAGGAAATCTCTTCAAAAATAAAGGACAAAGTGTCTCATTTGAGCTTGGATATGCAGCCACTGAGAAAGAAACACAGGGCTTTGCAGACCTTTTTAGATTTTGAAGATGACTGACCAAACTCTCAGACCCAACGTCCCTTCTTTATAATGTTCATCATGCGGTATCCTATTTGGGATCTTGAAATTAAATTAACTGATAATGTATCTTCACAACATGTAAGTTTATAAATATTCAGTAAAATATGCTGTTGGGCAAACAAGTGTGTTAGGTTCGCTCGCTTGCACTTTGCCTGAGTGGTGCATGAGCACGGGGCAGCACCATATGTGTAGTCTATGTAAGGCTGCAGGTGCTTGCCCTCAGGGCGGTGGATTGTAGATGGTGGATTGCCTGTTACCATTGGGAGGGGCTATTGTTTGCCGAAGAAGGGGTTCCCCTGAACCTGGCCCATTTTGTTTGTGGATCCTGAGAGAGAGAGAAGCAGTTTTGAGAGGCAGGCCTAATTGCTCCTCCACAGTCACGAGCCTCTAATAAACGGAATGGCCCACCACCCTCCGGCTCTACAGTTCCTTTAGCGTCTGCCTGAATCCAGCAGGAACCTGCCTGGCCACTATCACTGGCCTTACATATACCAATAACTAATATAAGTGATAAGGAAGTAATTAATAAATTAGTACCTATTTCAATATGTAAATACTTAGATTCCACTACGCTAAAAGCCATAAGTAATCGGATTCTTCAACCTACAGTGTGTCTGTAAGTCGTGGTGCACTTTTGACTGGTCACAGAAAAGCAACAAAAAAAGATAGAAATGTGAAATCTACACCAAATAAAAGGAAAACTCTCCCCGTTTCATACCTATTCAGTGTAGTTTGATGTGGGCTCACGCACAGATTTTTTAGGGCTCCTTAGGTAGCTATCCCGCCTACCAGAACGGGGTTTCTCCACCAAACTGCCGGTTTCCTTCAACTGCTTATCCCACCGAGTAATGTTATTCCTATGTGGTGGCGCTTCGTTAAAAACGCACTGATATTCACGTTGCACTTTGGTCACAGATTTGAATTTAGCAAGCCACAGAACACACTGAACTTTCCTCTGTACCGTCCACATCTCGACTGGCATGGCCGTGGGCTGCTCTGCTGTATACACGGTGTTATGTCATCATCTGCACATGCGCACATGCTGCCACATCATCCTACAGAAACTGGGAGGGTTTTCCTTTTTTTAGGTGCAGATTTCGCATTTCTATCGTCTTTTGTTGCTTTTCTGTGACTGGTCAAAAGTGCACCATGACTTTACAGACACACTGTATATCTTTAATTACCAATTGTGACAATTATAACATAGACTGATATAGCTGTGTAACTCAAATACCATAAATGATACTGTCATCAACTGTATGATTTTCTAAAATGGTAAGCTTCTCTTAGAAAAGTTCCAAACATAAAGAAGTACAGTTCTTTTTCAGGTAGTTACATTTCTGGGAGAAAAATTATTGTATATCCAAACCATGAAAAACATAATCTTTGTTTATATATAAAATGGAGCCAACCCTGGATTTAGAACATGTTTTTACCTGCATCATTCAAAATATTCAGGATATTCAAAAGTCATGTACAAGGTAAGGTCATTTTTATTGTGTAGAACTGCCATTTCCTTGAAGGACACTAAATTCCAATGACACAATTTCAATCATTAAAATGGTCAATGGTCAAAAATGCCCCCCTTTGAGGCAATATTGCCCTTTTTCCTTTATGAGAACTATGACTCTGCTGTGTGACTGAATTTCTCCTGTGTCCTTTTGACATTCTTTTCGTGCTAGCCCCTCAGGTACTGGCTGAATGCTGATATCTCCAAGTCCTTATCATCAGTGAAGATCTCTCTTAAGTTCAGACTTGTATCTTCAACCTTCTCAAGAAGATGGTGCCTGGATATCCCACCCATACCTCAAACTCAGTATGTCCAAGTCATTTTATTAACGTCTATCTAAGTGTTCTTCTATCCTTGTGGTCTTAATCCTTGCCACTATCATACAGCCAGTCATACAAGCTAGCACCTGGTTGTCATCTTTGCTTCTTGTGAATGTGATCTTGTCACTCTCCTGATTTAGACTCCTTTAAAGCCAGTATCCAAGGACACCACTACAGCAGCCTGGCCTATGCAGGTTCACATTAGATTTGGACAGTCAGTAATGAAACAATGGAGCCAAGAACTGGTGGGCCATTAGCTTTAATCCGAGCTTGCACCTGGCAGGCAAGTAAAAACACACACTGGGCTCCAAAACCCACTCATTCAGTCTTCATAAAGCTACTGACTTATCTGAGTTTCCTAGAATCAAAGATCTCTAGCTCACCAGACTTATTCACCTCTGTTTCTCATCACCTTCTCTCTGCACAAACTGGTTCTCCTTCAACACTCTGCCATCTGGCTGCTTCTCCTGGCCTCCTCCACGTGGCCTCTCTCTGCTCTCCTTTCTGCTGTCTCTTCTAATGCTAATCACAGGAACCGAGAGAGCAAGCTCCCGGTCTACCCCACTTTATAGTGCAGAAATCAAACCTTTAATTCAATATACAAAATAGGGAAGTCTCTAATACAAAGTCACTTATCTGAGGCATGATGGGATTGTACCACCCCACATCAAAAAGGGTGGGAAAGGCATAGTCCTAAAACCAAGCCCCAGGCTACAAGGATCCAGGCTGCCCACAGCCTGCCCCAACACACATTAATATCACCTGGGCTATGGGCTTCCATGTGGGCAGCACCATCTTTACCAAAGTGAGCATAATATATTTTATCTGCCCAACAATCCACCCCTATGCTCACTTTACTACCCACAATCTACATCATTGGCATCCCTGTGCAAGAAAATTAGGCACATTACACAAATTATAACAGCATGACAAATCATACAATTTCAACAATTACAAAGGTACATTTCACCAGTTTCTGAGCACTTTGCCAAAAGCGCAAAATGTCCTTGGCCTTCTTTCTAGCCATGGGAAAAGTTCCCCAGGGCAGGGGAAGGGCCTCTAGCAAAGCCATCCCCCACCCCCATCAGGGCATTTTACATTGTCCAAAATCCGTAAGTCCATCCAACAAAGGAGCCAGGGCCCACTCCGGTCGTAGTCCAGGAACCAGTCCACGCACATGGGGTGTCAGCCACACCCCCCTCATCCCTGCCGTCCTGGCAGGTCTTACACTGTCCCAAAGAGGAGCATGTGGCAATGGCAGTCAGCATTTCCATCTCTGCTCCAGAGAGCATGATGGTGCCCACCCCTAAGTCCCAAAATCGCAGACCTACCAGGAACATAGTAAGTATTCCTTGCTGCTGGGCTCTCACCTTCTGGAGACTGTGGATCGCCACTCCAGCCCGATTCTCCTCATCCTCCAAAGAGGAACTGGAAACATCAGCTCCCGCTGCTGGCCTTGCAGCCCTGGGCTAGGCCTCAGTCCCGGCCTCAGCCTCAGCCCCAGCCTCCCACTGCTGCGGGCTCTCCACAATGTCCAGGGCAATCTCCAACTCATGAACCTGTGATTCCTTCTCCAGCGTCTGCTCCATTTCCAAATGAATCTCACAAACCTGGTTAGCCTCCTTTGGTGCTTGCTTCAGCTCCAGGGTCAGCATCTCTTTCTCCCACATTTGCTCCAGCTCCTTCCACTGCTCGGTTTGCAGGTCCCAGGCAGCCTCTTCCACAGAGCTCTCGGTTTCCTCTCACATGGCTATAAAAGTCAGCCAGCCTACGGTCCCCAAAAGGATAGCCAAGGGGAACCATAACAGCAGCCAGTCTTCTACTCCACCACTCAAAGGTAGTAGTGGCTCCATACCAAACTGTATCGAATCCTGCCACAGACTACGCCAAATGTAAAGCCAGTATCCACGGCCACCATCACAGCCTCCTGGCCCATGCAGGTTCGCATTAGATTCGGACAGACGGTAATAAAACAATGGAGCCAAGAACTGGTGGGTCCTTAGCTTTAATCCTAGCTTGCACCTGGCGGGCAAGTAAAAACACACACTGGGCTCCAAAACCCACTCATTCAGTGCTCACAAAGCTACTGACTTATCTGAGTTTCCTAGAATCAAAGGTTTCTAGCTCATTAGCCTTATTCACCTCTGTTCCCCATCACCTCCCTCTGCACAAACTGGCTCTCCTTCAACACTCTGCCATCTGGCTGCTTCTCCTGGCCTCCTCCACGTGGCCTCTCTATGCTCTCCTCTCTGCTGTCTCTTCTAATGCTAATCACAGGAACTGAGAGAGCAAGCTCCCAGTCTGCCCCACTTTATAGTGCAGAAATTAAAACCTTTAATTTAATATACAAAATAGGGAAGTCTCTAATACAAAGTCACTTATCTGAGGCATGAGGGGATTGTACCACCCCACATCAAAAAGAGTGGGAAAGGCTTAGTCCTAAAACCAAGCCCCAGGCTACAAGGATCCAGGCTGCCCACAGCCTGCCCCAACACACATTAATATCACCTGGGCGACGGGCTTCTATGTGGGCAGCACCATCTTTAACAAAGTGAGCATAATATATTTTATCTGCCCGACAACTTCTCAGGCTGGACCAGTGTTTCTATGTTCCTAAATAATGCTTATGTGTGCTTTAATGATGGCCCGCAGTGCATTGTATTTTAATTACTTGTTTATACCTCTGTACCACTAAGCTGATATTAGGTACTGTGTTTTATTCATCTCTGTATCCTCAGTGCTTACTTAGCACAGTGCCAGACACAGCATAGACGGTCACTAAATATTTACTGGATGAACAAAATATTTATAAGGAACCACAATATTGAGGATTAATTTAATGTGAGCAAGGTAAGAAATAGCCTTGGCTTTGACAGATGCAGATTTTAGTGACCTTAACCATAATCAATAAAATGATGAACTATTAGCCTTAGAAATTCTTTTAAGAAAAAAATAGTTATTTAAATAAGTTTAATACATTCTTGACTTTAAATGGACAATGATAAAAAAGCATGCCTAATTACTTTTAATGAGTTTATTTTCACTATTTTAACAAAGGAGCTGTGAAAAGAACCCTCTTTGAATCATAAGAAGAAAGTGGATTCCCTACTGTCCTTTTTCTTATTTATTTAAAAATAGTCATTAAATATCATCAACCTTGTGCCAAAAAGTGTTCCGGAAAATGAGAGAATGTTGAAGGCAGGGGAAGAAAACCATGGTGATGAAGATATGGTCTTTTCCTTGGGGTGTTCAAAGTGTGGCCCGAGAAACCGCCATGTCAATAAAAATCAATCACTGTGCACTGTGGCAAGGGCAGCAATGAAGTTATGTACAAAGCATTAACAAAGCATTGAGACTTGTGATCAATGTGCCTCTGAGGGAGAGGTATTGTCCTCATGGCTGTAGGCCCCTAGCCTATTGAAATCTTGCATATTTATCTTTCCATTTCAGTTTCAGGGAAAAAGCAAGGAGGACTAGAATAACAAAAACTGACCTGAACCAGCCTGAACCAAGATGGTACTAAATCTGACCTCCAGGAGACTGAATTTTGTTACATCCAGATTATAATACATTAGTATGCTAACTGACTCATTACCTACACCTTGGCAGATCTGGCTCTGACCACAGAAAGAAAGGGGTGGTAGCCCAGATCCAGGAGGAGACTGGCACATTTCCCAAAAAGTAATAATGCATATGCCTTCGCTTATTATGTTGCTTCCATTATAATCCCCTCTCCTCAGATTTCTCTAGGAAATGGAAAAAGAACTCTTAGAAAAACAGAGGATCCAGCCCTGGCCGGTTGGCTCAGTGGTAGAGCGTCGGCCTGGCGTGCAGAAGTCCCAGGTTCGATTCCCGGCCAGGGCATACAGGAGAAGTGCCCATTTGCTTCTCCACCCCTCCCCCTCTTCTTCCTCTCTGTCTCTCTCTTCCCCTCCCGCAGCCGAGGCTCCATTGGAGCAAAGATGGCCTGGCCGCTGGGGATGGTTCCTCGGCCTCTGCCCCAGGCGCTAGAGTGGCTCTGGTTGCAGCAGAGCGATGCCCCGAAGGGGCAGAGCATCGCCCCCTGGTGGGCAGAGTGTCGCTCCCTGGTAGGCGTGCCGGGTGGATCCTGGTCGGGCGCATGCGGGAGACTCTCTGACTGTCTCTCCCCGTTGCCAGCTTCAGAAAAATACAAAAAAAAAAAAAAAAAAAAGGAAAACAGAGGGTCCTACTGGGGTCCTTTAGGAGGACTGGGTCCCCACAGTAGGAGCCAAGATGATCTAAATTGTTAATAATATGAAGCAGGCTTCTTAGATAAACTAACATTTAAATTGGGTTCAGTTATTGTATCAGTCAGGGTAAGCAGGATTAAGCCATGGTAACAAATGCCACCAAAATTTCTGTTGATTTCACACAGACTCCAAGGTTTCTCTTTCATTCTCATTACACATCCAGCCCTGGTTAGCAGGAAACTGCTGTCCAGCAGAGACTTCACCTCAAAACATACCTTGTCCATAGCTGTAGTGGGGGGGGGGGGGGACCAGGAACTCTCGTTCCTCTCAGTTTCTGCCTGATACAGCACATCTATTCACAGCATATTGAAAAAAGAAAGTCGCATGACCATGTCTAAATTAAAATGGGATTGGGGCAGAGCAATCCTACAAATTGCCTAAAATCAGGAGAAGCTGATCATCTGTAAACAGCTAAAGATCACCAGTTATTGAGGACGAATGACACTATGTTACAAGAAGAGAAGGCAGATTATTCCAGACAGAAGGAATGGCAGGCACTATCATAGAGGTGTGCTGTGTGACTTACACGGGGAATAACACTGTCTAGTACTGGCTGGGGCATAGGCTCTGCAGCCAGAGATGTTAAGAACAGTGGGAAAGGAAGGTTAGGGGCCACACTATCAAGTGGCTTGTTAGCAAGTTGAGGGGTTTAGACTTCATCAGTTAAAGTACTTTCCAGAAACTTTGAGTCAATCCAATCAGCATATCCCTGGTAAACTGGGAAACATTAAAGAAGTAGCAGCAACTGGTGAGAACCACTACTCTTCAAAAGGAAACTACATGAGAGCAAAATACCTTTTTATTTTCCATATCCAGCACCCACAGGTTTTTGGGGCTGATGTTGGGGTTAATGTCATCTCTGCATTCTGGCTAGAGCCTCTGACACTTCCCTTTAGGGAGTTGTAGTCCCAGGAAAAGGTGCTTTGAACTATAAATTCAGCCTCTGAATAGAAAACCACAATTAAGGGTAACCAAGGTTTTGTTTTAAAAATTAAGAGTAAAATTACTTATATTCAAGATGCCCTAGGGACCACTAGGTATCCATCACTTAAATCAGCCCAAGTGATTTAAAGTAGAGCCCTGAAATTAGAATTCCTCTAGAGAATAGGTTGGGCTACTTCTTATTTTTCATTTCATGGCCTGTTTATTGAAAAGTTTAGTGAGGATTCTGTATCAAACTAAAAGCTTTTTCTATTCAATCATACAGAGAAAGGGTCTAAATAAATAGAAAACATAGGAATAATTAACTTATCTTTCCAACAGACACTGATGAGTGATCTTAGGTTTAAACTCCACGATGGCAATCGATTCCACATAGAGGCTTTATATTTTTCTACCACAAACCAAGTTAAATACAGATGGTATATAGGTCTATGTATAGGTATAAGTGTAGGTGTAGGTATAGGTATAGGTATCAAAATCCAGTCTCTCATTCATGTATTCATTTACTCAAAATCTAGCAAAGGTCCAAGCTTGACCTTAAATAGGAAATGAGACATGCCAAACATGCCAAATAAAGAGATGAGTTATGGTCTCTAGGAGTTGAGTGAAAATTATTCATGGGCATGTGGAGTCAGGACTAGAAGAGGTCAGTAATCAACCCTTCTCGTATCTTGGCCCCATGGCACCTGACTGGGCCTTGTGTTTAGAGTGGCTGAATCCAGGAGTTGAAGTTGCTGTTTTTCAAAGAGACAGGAGATATAGCAGGGCTGGCTCCTTCAGTGCTGAGGTGGCCAAGTGTGTCATAGCACAGAGGGAAGGAGCATTTCCCCATCTCCTCATTAATATCCCATCGGCATATCATGGACCCCAGGGAATATAATGACATTTTTTGGTACCCAGAGGACTCGCAAGCAAAGCTTCCTTGTTGCACAACTCGAGGGAGTGCTATTTACATGGGAATGCATGAATATGCTTCTCTCCCTGAGGCTGTCCAGCCCATAACCTTTATGGCCCTGCACAGACCTACAGACCTTTGGCAGCCCTCTTCAGAAGATCAAAAAGCTGTAGTTTATCAAAGATAATAGTATGGGCATGTTGAACCCCTCTAGCAGTTTTTAATCAACAGAAATCAGGACAAGGGCTTGGAGTAAAGGCTGCAATAGACCTGCTGAATAGACACTCCTTTCAAACTCCCAGAAACCCCTGGGTGAGATGTGGAGAGGATTGCAGCTAGCCTGCAAAGAGCATGAGTTATTGCTATTAGGTTAACAGTCAGGGGGCTGGATGAACTGGACTTATATTTTATTAAAAAAAATATCTCTTGCCTGACCTGTGGTGGTGCAGTAGGATAAAGCGTCGACCTGGAACACTTAGGTCGCCGGTTCGAAACCTTGGGCTTGCCTGGTCAAGGCACATATGGGAGTTGATGCTTCCTGCTCCTCCCCCTTCTCTCTCTCTCTCTGTCTCTCTCACTCCTCTCTCTCTAAAAAATCAATAAATAAAAAAATATATATATATATATCTTGTGAACCTAATGTGCCAGAAACCATTATATATTTTTCAGAGCGTTTTCAAGAATTAAATAAAAGATTAAAAAGTCAGGCATGTACCCTGATGTTTGCCTAGAATCACAAACATTCCTCTGCAGCACCACGTCCTATGGTTGCTCCATTCAGAACAGCAGCCACTGCTGAGGGTGTGGGGGATTGCACATACACACATGCACACGAGCACACGTGCACATATACAGAACCAGGTTTCTCTTTCTCTACTTATATTCTCATTTACACAGAAATAAATACTAAAATCTCCACAGGTGCTTTTTTCCCCCTCTCCTGACTACATCCAGCATAAGTGATAAAACAGAAAAGATTTTCTCTTTTTCCTTTCAAATTCCAAACGGTAATAAAAAAGAAAAAGTGCCAATAAACATTGGTGGCGTGGCCAGGTTTGGTGAAGGAATAATCATTCCTTTTGTGTTCCAAGTTATTACCAACCTCTAATTTGGTCTACCCACAGAATGTCCCTGCCAAAAAGACATGTTGAGCATGAAAGGACAAACTCAAATACATTGCGCCCTCAAAACAACTTCACCCTAAATATGAAGACCATTTAATCCAAGTGTCGTCTCACCTTCCATTTTCTTGTTTTTCTCTCGGACTTTGATCGCTGACATAAATCAGACTAAACCTGTGAAAATGCCTAATAGGCATGATTTTACTCTCCACGTATGTAAAATCTGCGCTTGACTTTGAAGTCTAGTTTCAGTGCCACAAACCAATACAACATAAAAACAAGAAGAAAAAAAGTCGGCACACTCTGCCAGCAAAGTCAGCTTTCCCCCACCAGATCCAAATATCCCAGGTTCGCAGTACACATAAGACCTTTGATGCTGTTGCATTGGAAAGGATATTTCCAGTGATCCACCCATCTATTTTTTAACCTTTAACACTTCGCACTGTTGTTCTCACCCTGGACCTGAAACTGTTAAGCCTCAAGTGACAGCTTTTTATTTTAGAAAAATAACCTCACTCCTTAACAAAATAAATTTATTTCCTCATATAGATTAACATATGAAGACTGCCCTCTCCTTCCCCAAGCTTCAGCCTCTAGACTAAGCTAATGTTTAAGCAGCAGTTTACCTGGTACTCTGACAAAAGTTACATTAGAGGACCTTTGTTAAATGTCCTTTCAGAGGTGATAAATGAGAAAGCACTTTAACAGAAATTGATTTAAGCGAAACCTCTTGGCCCACTTAAAGCTTTTTCTCACACCATTTTTTTTCTAGATGCAAAGTTCAGGTTGACAACTAAGAAAAGACTAACATTTTAGAGAAAAAAGAATTCTTACAATAGAATAAAGATGACATTGAGAATTAAAATTTCTATTAAAATTAAAATAGTTTTGTTTGATCTCATGATCAAATGGGACTATCTCAGAATGGATTGTAAGGCATCAGTAGACTTCGTTTTAGTCATGTTAGAATTTGTATACCTTCATGAAAATTACTTAACTCCTATCTATTTAGCAGTAAGCATTTAAATACTTTTTTATGAGTGAGGTTATATGTTTTTGGAATAGGAGAATTCAATTTTTTTTGTACAAAGATTTATATTTTGATAAATGTCAGTGACTCCATCACTTTAAAAAAAAATCACTGCTTATTTGACACCTGGAAAAGTGATCCTTTGGTTTTAAATTTTCTGGTGGAAAAGCAATTACATTTTAAGTAATGTTTCAATTATACGTCCCATGAGTCTTGTGGACGTAAATCTGAGCTCTTGTTGCTTCTTAACACCTACCACCAAGCATAGATTTAATGAAGAACTGAATATGATAATATCATACCCAAATATGGGAGGTAAGAAACAGCAACTATGTTTCTGGCTTCAATTATACTAACCACATAAACAGTTTTACTGTTTATGATTAAACTAAATGGTCAATTGAATACAAAAAAAAAAAAACACAAAAAAAGAAAACACAAAAAAACAGCCCCTGTGGTCAGATCAGTTAAAATAGTCAAACTATTTAACAACATCATCCACATTTATATTAGTCAAGGTTCCCAAAACTTCAGTTACAAAATCTTGCTTTTACTACAAGAACATGACTTGAGTGATGATCGAAAGGAATAGTAAAAAACTAGTGAGAAATTGTTGTTGATCTTTATACAAGAATGGAGAGGATTACATTACAATGGATGGTAATTATAGCCTGGTTTAGACAGCACAAAAATTGCAATTTAAATATTTTTTCTAATAGAAAACATGTGAATAGACTATTGTGTTCCTATGTCAACTGGCATAAATATGTTTGCATATTTTATGAAAGATAAATGCCAGGATCCAAATGGCAAGTTGTAGCAGGTGTAGGATTCACGACCAGTTCTTGGTTTATCACGTCCCCTTACAGGAAATGGAAGAGGAAAAAAGAAAAGAAAAAAGCAGAAGCTGTGAATATGGTCAAGGGTAATTGATGACTATAAGTACATACTTAATTTTCCTGGCTCACATTTTACATTCTTGCCTGACAAACTGACAATCACTTCTACAGACACTTTTGTCATAATATAGTGACACAGTACTATTTTAATTTAGGATGGTGGTTAGAGACAGGGCAAGCAGGAATAAGAAATCCAGCCCAATTTAGTAAAATATGTACAGAATAGGCTGTTTCAGAAAGTAAATTTTTATTCTTCTCAGGTATATATGATAATAAATTTAAAGTGCTAATTAGGGGCATTCTTTAATGATTAGAATGAGGAGAAAAATCAAATCTGCTTTAATGAGTAGAAAGACAAATTTGCAATTTAGTTCAGAAAAGAAAGAAACTGCCAACAGGGTCACTGAGTATAACTGTGCAGGTTGTGGCCTGCCCACGGGTGCCCAGCCCAGGAGTCCAGGAGGGCTGCAAACCAACTGGCACTCCTATCGCCATGTCATACACCCTGCAGGGGGCCTATGTGCCCAGACAAGGAACACCTTTTTCTTATTCTTACAAAGGCACCCTTTGGACAAGCAGAAGCCCTGCTTTAAAGAGAATGTTCAGTGTTCTCTAGGGCTGAGGAACACAGAAAGTCACATGGACTGCTTTAGGAGTTCTGTCACTGCAAGTTGTTTGAAGAGCAACTTAGCGATATGTGCAGCTCTCAGAAGAGTCCATATTCCTTGATCCTCCAAAGCCCTTCTTTAGGAATTTATTTTAAGGGTAGTTGTTGTGGTGATTTTTAAATGCACCCACTAAATTTTTTAATACTCCTCCCTTCAAAAGATGGACCTTAATTCATCTCCTCTTCAATGTGGGCCGGGTTTAGTGAAGACGCACTTCCAACTGACACAACATGACAGATGTGCTGCTGTATGAATTCTAAAACTAAGTCAGAAAAGGAACAAGTCTGTTTGGCTTTCTGTCTCTCAGATCAGTTCAGATCTGTTGCTGGGGGGTTGGGGGGGGGGCGAAGCCAGGTACTATGTTGCAAGAACACTCAAGCCTGTGGAAGGGGCAGCACGGGAAGAACTGAGGCCTCTTGCCAAAAAAACCAATGCTAAATTGCTGGCCATGAGAGTGAGCCATGGAAATCAAGCCTTCAGCTTCTGGCAAAACTTTAGATGACTCTTCAGTAAATGGTGTTGGGAAAACCAGATGGCGACATGCAAAAGACTGAAACTAGTACTCTCTTTGACACCACACATAAAAATCAACTCAAACAAATTAAAGACTTGAATGTAAAACATGAAACTATAAAATATCCATGCTAGTGTAAGGCCAGGGGCCGCCACCGTGGCCATGCAGGTTCCCATTGGATTCAGGTAGATAGTAAAGGAGCTGTGGAGCCAAAAAATGGGGGGGCCATTCTGTTTATCAGAGTCTCATAATGGTAGATGAGCAAAAGGCAGGGAAGACTGCTTCTTTCTTTCTCAGGGCTCCCAAGCCCCGACTTGGTCTCCATTTCCACAACCCGGACTCACAGGCCCACACTAGTCTCAGCACTCCCCAGCCAAATAGGATAGGCCGAAATCTCAGGGCCCCTAAGCCCCTTAGCACTCCCTCCCTCTCTATCAGAGGTCCCCAAACTTTTTACACAGGGGGCTGCCACATACAGTGCTCCTCTCACTGAACACCAATGAAAGAGGTGCCCCTTCCGGAAGTGCGGTGGGGGCCGGATAAATGGCCTCAGGGGGCTGCATGCGGCCTGCAGGCCACAGTTTGGGGACGCCTGCTCTAGATTCTTCAGCAAAACCGGAGAGAAAAAACCCCTTCTCTAGCAAACAGTAGCAAACAATGGCCCCTCCCAAGCAGGAAGGCAATCTGTAATTTGCAATCTGCCACCCTGAAGGCAAGCACTCACAGCCTTTCATAGACTATACACACATGGTGCTGCCCCAATATAAGTGAGTAAACCTATAAAACACAATGATTTTTTTTGGATTGACACCAAAAGCAAAAATAAATAAGTGGGACTATATCAAACTAAAAAACTTCTGCATGGCAAAGGAAACCATCAACAAAATGAAAAGGCAACATTTAAAATAAAGAAAAATATTTGCAAATTATATATGTACTAAGAGGTTAATATCCAAAATATATAACGAACTCATACAACTCAATAGCAGAAAGAACAAAGAACAAAAACAAAACAACATTATGATGACTTTTTCTCTAAAATCAATAAATAAATTAAAAAAAACAGGTAGAGGAACTGAGTAGACATTTTCCCAAGAAGACCTACAGATGGCCAACAGGTACATAAAAAGATGTTCAACATCATTAATCATCAGAGAAATGCAAATTGAAATCATGATGAGGTATCAGCTTACACATGTGAGAATGGCTGTCATCAAAAAGACAAGACAGTAAGTGTTAAGCCTAATCCAGAGGGACCCGAAACATTGAAGACACGAACAAAGTCCATCGATTACACACCAAAGCTTTATTGTCTAGCTTGGCCAAGCGGCAGCTACTCCAAACAGAAATCTGAGGGAGAGCGCGCCGGCCCTTTGTTTTACTTGGTTTTTATAGTTTTGTAAGTGGGAAGTACAGAAGCAAAAATAGTCATATGTCCTTTAACGTGATAGGACCATATTCAATTTGCAAGCCATACATCCTTTTGGAGAAAACAAAATTTACAAGTCAACACAATGGCAGAAAGATATATTTTTACATATTAAAAGGCATTCCCATATTATCTAGTGTTCATCTGCCATCTCTGTCCAGAGTCACACGTATTAACCACATGCATTTACATAGGAGAGGTAGTTTCCGTGGGGACAAATGCCCACAAATGGCTCATATAGTTATAAGAAAAGGTTTATTTTGGCTTTTCTCTCCCTGCACCTGGCTAGCCATTCACATCTTTTCCCACAGGTGTGGTGGAATGTCTGGGGATCCATGTTTTCCTCCTCTTTGCATTTACAATACAATGCCAATCACACAGTACAGAGACTATTCTCACAATTAATTTCTCTGCACACCTTAACCCAAATTAATAAAATGTTCTTCAAGCCTCCCAAAATATTAATATTAATTCTGTAGCTTTTGGTACCTTACAACACCTGCGGGTGAAGTGGCTCAGTGGCTCCTCGGTAAGTATTAGTAAAGATGTGGAAAAAAGGAACACTTGTGCACGTTGGTGAGACTATAAATTTCTACAAACACTATGGTAAACAGTATGGAATTTCCTCAAAAAAAACTAAAAACAGAATTATTATTTTTGGTATGATCTAGTAATCTCATTTGTGGGTATATATCCAAAGGAAATAAATACAGGTTCAAACAGAGCTATTTGTATCCCTACAGTTATTGCACACTGCTCATTCACAATAGCCAAGATATAGCAACAACCTAAGTAGTCATCAATAGATGAATGCATAAAGCAAATATAATAATATATTTTTTCCTATTTCATGGGATATTATTCTGCCATAAAAAAGACATCCTGCCATTTGTGACAACATGGATGGACCTTGAGGAATTATGCTAAATGAAATAAATCAGACAAAAAAAGAGACAAATACCATATGATCTCACTTATGTGTGAAATCTACAAAAGTCAAGCTTATAAAATTGTGGTTACCAGAAGGAAAAGGGGAGATGTTGGTCAAAAAGTACAAACTTCCAGTTATAAAATGAATAATTTTAAGTTCTGGGGATCTGATATACAGCATAGTGATTATGGCTAATAACACTGTGTTGTGTACTTAAAAACAAAATATAAAACACCCCACTTAGATGACTACAGCCCTGGCTGACATCTTGACTACTCCCTGTCTGAGACAAAACAGAACCACCCAGCTGTGCCTCTTTCTAAAACCTGACCCATAGAAAATGTGAAGATAATAAATGCTTAGTGTTGTTTTAAGTGTGGGGTAATTTGTTAGTGCAGTGTATGGCCAGTAGTTGTGGTCCTCATGGCCATGCACATGCAGGTTTACATTGGATTCAGGCAGACAGTAAAGAAACAGTGGAGCCAAAAAATGGTGGGCCATTTCTTTATCCAAGACTTGCACTGGCCAACGAGCAAACACACAGGGCTCCCAAAGCCACTGACACATTCTGTGGTTCCACAACCAGGAGAATCTTCTCTGGTTTCTCCTAGAATCAAAAGCCTCACCAGTCTCAGCAGAGCTCACAAAAGCCCTTCAGCCCTGGTTCCCCATCAGCTTATCTTCTCCCTTCTCTCTGCACAAACTCCGCAGACACATGGCTTCCTCCCTTCTCTTTTCAATACTTTCTGGCGTGAACATTTCTTCTCCAGCAAACTTTAGTAAGATAATGGCCGTTCCCAAGCAGGAGGGTAATTTGCAATTTCACAGATCACATACCTGGTGCTGCCCAGTGCCATTTTTCAACACTATAAGTGAGCAAACTCAAAAAACACAAATTTTAAAAACTCATTTGCCCAACATGCAGCAATAGAAAATACAGACATATATAAAACTTTGACTATATGGATGTGTATTGCAATACTGTTTATAACAACCAAGAGTAAGAAAAATGTCAACATCAGAAAGTGATTTAAAGAGTATTATCATATGACTATCCATAAGATTAGCTAAAAGACATTAAAAATTCTACTCTGTCTAGCCACTATGCTGTACAACTGAAACTAATATACAAAATAATACTCAATGTAAAATGTAACTGAAAAATAAAATTAAAAAATTATATTCTAAGTAAAATTTATCAACATAGAGTATATTTATTAAGTGAAAAAGTCATTTAGAAACCATTACACACAATATAATGTTATAGAAAAAAAATGTTTCTATATATTTATGTGTATATAAAAAAGACCGGAAAATTCTAAAGTAAATTATTAGCAGCAATTATCTATGAGTGACATAGGATAATTTTTTCCTTTTTGTTCCCGCTGGTATATATGTACCAAATTTTCTGCAAAAATCATGTATTACTGTTCCAGGTAAAAACCTTTTTAATTGGGGATGTGTGTGCATGTTAAATTACTAGAACAGTGGAGTCTCATACTCCTGATGGGTGGATTCTCTCCACAGTGTTCCTAGAAGTGAACTGGCCCCTTATGTTCAATTCCTTCAGTGAGATGGAAAATTCTTATTCCCCAAAAGGATTTATTTCATCATTCAGCAGCTTTGATTAGGTTATTCTTTTATTATCTAAAATTAGTTTTTTCATAATTTCCATTCAAAATTTCTGAGAGGGAACACACCTCAGAAATATAATTTGTAAAGAATTAAAGGAAACTTTCATCTCCCTTATTTATATGTAAACTCTATCAGTGAAGAATAAGACTTTATGAACTTTTGGTCACCTCTTTATATTATCAATAAATCCAGACTTACTGTCAAATACAAACTGCAAATTCATTTTTCCCAATTTTGCCATAAGTGCTACTACCCCCAAACTCAACTTAATTTAAAAAATTGACATTTGTACAGGAAAAAAAAAAATTTAAATACTTTGGACACAAGTGAAGGATTTTAGTTTAGTAATTTAAAAGAATTTAATATTCAATAAGATGGGTCCTGGGTATTTGTACTTTTAATAACATTCTTTTCAAATAATTCTAAATCTCAAATTGCATTTTGGAAAAGACTGCTTTTGAGGTTTTTGTAAAAGCTATAAATCCTTGCCTCAGAAAAACATTCACAAGCTTTACATACAATTTTAGGGGTTTTTGTGAATCTTCTTAAACTCATCATTTGTTTTCTAGCCTGATGGTGCCTAGTTCTATTTGACGGCTCCTACTTTCCGACATAATTTACCTCCTGAGTACGGAGATTCATTCTTTCCAACTTAGTCCATACCACGGGACACGTATTAGCCCTTTGAGTAGTGAATTTTTTTCATGCTCACTAACCCTCGGGAGTGAGTTGTTTGTTTGTTTGTTTTTTAATAAAATTAGTTCCAGTTACTGTTTTATTAATTTAAAATTATATATTTTTGATAACCAATTTATGGAAACAAAAACAACATACATTTGCCTTTTTTAAATGTTGCCTTACACATTTTTAAAATAAATATTTTTGTTACGAGCATACTCCGGATGGTCAGGAGGCATGAGGACGTACATGAATGTTCATACTACTCAAAGGGTTAGCCCTGGCCGGTTGGCTCAGCGGTAGAGCGTCGGCCTGGCGTGCGGGGGATACGGGTTCGATTCCCGGCCAGGGCACATAGGAGAAGCGCCCATTTGCTTCTCCACCCCCACCCCCTCCTTCCTCTCTGTCTCTCTCTTCCCCTCCCGCAGCCAAGGCTCCATTGGAGCAAAGATGGCCCGGGCGCTGGGGATGGCTTCTTGGCCTATGCCCCAGGCGCTAGAGTGGCTCTGGTCGCGGCAGAGCGACGCCCCAGAGGGGCAGAGCGTCGCCCCCTGGTGGGCGTGCCGAGTGGATCCCGGTCAGGCGCATGCGGGAGTCTGTCTGACTGTCTCTCCCCGTTTCCAGCTTCAGAAAACTACAAAAAAAAAATAAAGGGTTAAATAATAACTGTGGCAATGCTAAGCAGAAAAGGCCAAACGGCAGGGAGTTCTAACTTTCTAGACTCGACCCAACCACAAAGAGGAATCAATATTACTGTCTATGTATAACCTGTTTGTGGCACACTAGTAAGGCCCACAATTTGGGAATTCCTGGTAGAGGTCAGATATTTTTAAATATAGAGACAAAATAAATATTTCAAAATGTACCATGTTAACTTACACAATAATAAAATATGATGTCTAGATGACCAGTTAAATAGGTTCTTTTCAGGATGCACAATGACATGGACTGTCAAATACCCCTTTAAGGAATATAAAAAATCCAAGTGTGAAGCAATTCTTACATATCTTTATTTTAAAGATATTTTTGTATGCTTAACAAATATTAACAAATATTTTTAAGTGCTTAATAAATTCCCAAAAGTCATACATTTTCTCACTTTTAACTTTTGACAGAATTTTTTTTTTTTGAGAAAAAGAAAGATAAAGGTGAAAAATGGGCATGCTTATATGACCTGAGTTTGTAAACAGAAAGTTTGGACCAATGAATACAGTCTCTGAGCAATCTCATTGTGCAATTTAGACTATGCGTGTGTCATAGATTCAAAAAGATTAGAAAATTAAAGGCTAGAATCAAAGAATTCTGGTGTAAGTAGTAGATTTAAAATAATTTTTCAGTGCTCAATATTTAAAGTCAGCCATAATAAAAATAAAAAGATTTACGGTATCTAACTTTCATTAAGTGCTGACTATATGCCAGAGTTTGTTCTAAAAGCTGTAAATGCATTGACTGGTGTAATCTTAACAACACCCTTTGAGAAATGCCCTTGCCAAACTGGAAAAATAACACCATGGAAATTAAGCTCCTGATCCCTAGTCTCGGAGCGAGCAAGTAGCAGAGACCTGAGGACAGGCAGCATGGCTCTGGAGTTCATGCCTTTATCCACCCTACTAAAGCTGCCCTTTTTTAGTTAAAAAAAAATGTGCAAATCAAAAAAGGAAATGTATCAAATCACCAAATATGGAAAGAAGCATACCCATTGCAAGAAGAAACAGCTGATTGTGGAATGAAGTGACGATGACAGACACAGCTTGGTCAGAATCCAACCCTCAGCTCTCCAGAAAGCATAATGGTGAGTTCACGAAAATCTGAGAATTCCCACAAAAACTTCTAAAAATGAAGGAAAGGAAATTGAGTTGGTTTTATTATCAAATTCCTTTTCTGACTGAGAAATAGTGGGAAAGGGCTGAAAGGGAAAATGGGTGAAACAGAAAGCCCTCCAAAGCCCAGCAGAGCTCCTGAGTGTGAATGCAATTGAGCCCTCGTTAGCTAAAGTGAACTCTTGTACAGGATATGTAATAAAATCTCAGAGAAAAGGTGCAGGACCCAGGTCACTAACGCAGCCTGCACACTACTCCCGTTCCCCAGCATTCCTTTCGGGTACAGAAAAAAAAAAGGCAGGAATATGTAGAATCTCAAGTTGTAGGTGGGAAGTGAAAAAACAAACAAACCTTCAGATATTGTGAAGAGTTCAGAAATAACTCACACAGTATCAGAGTAAATAGAGTGGAAAGAGTAGTCCCAGAATGAACAAATACGAGAAGAAACAGCCTAGCAACTCTACAATGTACAAACATTAAACTGACAAGGAACAACAGAAGTATACCAACAAAATGAGGCTAAAGGATAGAAAAAAGCCATCCAAAAGAAAAAAAAAAACCAAATGAACAAAAACTCAAACCAAAAAAATATAAAATTCAAAATGCAGGAGTTCTTTCTGTTTTACATGGCTCATCTTAATAAGAATATCAAAATAATATTTTTTAAAGAGCTTAAAAAGGTGACACTTTGCTTAAAGAAAAAGAAGAAACATGAGGTAAAAAGAAATAATTGCAGTTGAAATGAAACAAAGTTCATAGCTACAGGAAACAAAGTCCATTTCAAAATAAGAATAAGTTCTCTGAAGCAAAGAGCCCATAAAAAGAATAGAATATTTATTAAAAAATAACGTAAGAAAGTTTCTCAGAAAGGAAAAAATGAGATTTGCAGGATACAGACCAAATATTTTAGAAAATTTTGATACAGAAATCTTAACACTCCCCCACACACATACATAACCCTAATTAAGTTGATGAGCTTCAGGTTACAGAACAAAAAACAAACAAAAACTTCTACTCTGAGAGAAACATCAGACTAGACCAGCAATTTTGAAATTTTTCATTTCATGGCATATATACACTAATTACTAAAATTCTGTGGCACACCAAAAAATATACTGTATGTTTTGCCAATCTAACAAAAAGAAATGCAGATATTATTTTGATTCATTCTTACTGGATGGCTATAGTTGTGTTCACTGTTGCCATTTTTTTAAAATTTGACAATTTAAGGGAAAAGAGCTCAGTTCCACTGACTAAATAGTCAGGTATTGCATGTTTTAAAACTTCGTACAGCACACCAGTGTGCCATGGCATACCAGTCGAAAATCTCTGGTCTAGACTTTCAATCTATTTTAGACCAAACTTCAACTCTAGGAGTCAATGAAACAAGTTTTGCCAAGTTCTGAGGAAAAGAAAAGCATTACCCATAATTATGATAGCCAGCCAAAATGTTCAAATATAAATGCAAAAGGCAGAATTCTCAGAAAAAGGAACACAGTGTTCCATGTCTTGGCCTTCAATAGATAATTGGGTAAAAAAGATGTGGTTCATATATATAATGGAATACTACTCAGCTATAAGAAAAGATGAAATGCTGCAATTGAAATAAGAGGGATAGATCTTGATATCGTGCTAAACAAAATATGATTTCACTCATATGTGGGATATAAAACTGAAAGCAACAAATGAACAAACCAGACATAGAAACAAGAAGACACAGACAACAGTACGGTGGTTACCGGAGGGGAAGGGAGGCTGAGGAGCTAGTGAAGGGTAGAGGGGATTGAGTACAGATGGTGACAGAGGAGACTAGACTTTGGGTGGTGGGCGCACAATGCAGAATACAAATGATGTATTATTGAACTGTACACTTGAAACCTATATAATTTTATTAACCAATATAACACCAATAAATTTAATTAAATATTTTAAAAATAAAAAAAACTTAGTAAGAAAGGAACATAAGAATATAGCCCTATGAGCCCTTCAGAAAAAAATGACCGTGAAACCCAGGCATTAAGAGTTGAGTCAAAATAATGAACATAGAAATAAGAATGTTGTGGTGGAATGATAGTAGCAGTAAGTAAATTTAAACAGTAAGTAGATTTAATAAGAACAGGCATGTGTTCTATAAAACAGAATGCTAACATTACAAACCTGGGAAATAGAAAAACAGTAATAATATAAGTAACAGTAACAAGATGTGAAGGAGGGAAAAAGAGGTATTATGAGGGACCTTATGTTCTAGCTTTTATAACTGAGGATCAATTTCTACTGTTTTAAAATAACTGACAGCCTGACCAAGCAGTGGCACAGTGGATAGAGCATCAGCCTAGGATGCTTAGGACCCAGGTTCAAAACTCTGAGGTTGTCAGCTTGAGCGTGGGCTCATAGACATGATCCCATGGTCACTGACTTGAGCCCAAAATTGCTGGCTTGAATCCAAGGTCATTGGCTTGAGCCCAAGGTTGCTGCCTTGAGCAAGGGGTTACTAGCTTTGCTAGAGCCCCCCCATCAAGGCACATATAATAAAGCAATCATGAACAATAAAGATGTTTCAATGAAGAACTGATGATGTTTCTCCCTTCTCCCCTCCTGTCTCTCTCTCCCTCTAAAAAAAAACAAAAAAAAACTGATAGAAATTAATGACAATACCAGCTTTAAGACTTAAGACTTATTCATAGTTATTTTTAAGCCTTAGTATAGTTTTTAAGAAAGAGTGCCTTCTGATGTGTCTGTGCATTATACCATATATCTATCTGTATATTCATATGTGCAAGTATGTATTAAACTACTTATTCTCTTCCAAGAAAAAAGTTTTCTTTTTTCTTAACAGTCAAATAAAACTAACTAAAACTTTTTTTTATTAAAAGCACCATCTATAGTATGATTCTAATTTTATAAATAAATTTTGTTTTGTTTTGTTTTGACAGAGACAGAATGTCAGAGAGAGGAACAGTTAGTTAGGGACAGACAGGAAGGGAAAGAGATGAGAAGCATCAACTCATAGTTGCAGCACCTTAGTTGCTCATTGTTTGCTTTCTAATATGTGCCTTGATGGGGGGGGCTAGAACAGAGTGAGAGACCCCTCACTCTAGCCAGTGACCTTGGGCTCAAGCCAGAGACCTTTAGGCTTAAGCTAGCGACCATAAGGTCATGTGTATGATCCCACGTTCAAGCTGGTGAGCCTGCGCTCAAGCTGGATAAGCCCGCGTTCAAACCAGTGACCTCAGAGTCTCGAACCTGAGTCTTCCGCATCCTAGTCTGATGCTCTATTCACTGTGCCACCACCTAGTCAGGCTATAAATGAATTTTTGTGAATCTACATGCACAGGAGAATATTACAGTTGACTTTCACCTAATGTCAATGATGGTTGTTCTGGGTGTGAAATATGGCTTTTTTCTCCGTTGTTGTATTTTTGTTCATTGTTTGGATTGTTCATAATCAATATGTATCTTTTGTTTAAAACAAAACATTAATTAATAGAAAGAATAAAAATAGGAATGAATGAAGGCAGATGTCAAAATTGGTAATCCTGAGTTGTAGAAATATGAAACAATGTGGTATTCTTTATGTGTATTTATCTTAACTTTCCAATAAAAAGTTACAAAAAAAAAGGATGTATAACTGTAGGTAGGACTGAGTTTTCTCACACAGACATTATATCAAATGATTATGTATAAAATTTACTTAGTTGGAATTAACTGATTGTTTTTAAAATATCAGCAACGGAAGATATAATTCAATCACTACCTTCTGTATCTTGCACATTGTTACAACAGTCTCCCCCATACACATAAGGGCCTGCTTCTCCTACCACCTCGCATCTTTCCACGATGCCCTCACCCCTAGAAAGTGCTGAAACTCTGACCCTGCAGAATCCTTTTCTTCAAGGTACTTAAAATAAAGCAAGACAGTGAAAGACTCTGTTCCTTCGTTGTCTGCTTTGAGTCAACCAATGCAAACTAACAAGAACATATTTTTCTATTACATTAAAATCAAATGCATACATAAACCCAAAGCAAACAAACAAAAAACACAAGGCTCATGGGTGTTTCTCCTTTCCTACTTTGACTTGGTTTGAGAGCCACAGGTAATGTTGAGGAGACCACATTTTTAACCTTATCCTCTCTTCCTGGAAATGTGTAAGAAGCATCTCACTTCTATAAAAAAAATGTAAGCTGATATGAAAATGATTGGTTTTCTATCTTTTGAAAAACTCTTGAGAAAACTCAGCAGGCAGAGAAATTTTCCTAATGCAAATGGTCAATCCATAGTAGAGAGGCACAGAATCAGGATAGAGATGGAGTGAAATGCTCCTGGCTTCCTAACATTTCCTCTTCGTAACTATTCATTATGTGTCCTCCACCACTCCTGCAGGACCTGCGGAGCTTGTAAGTTGGTGCTAACATTCAAACAGACAACAATGACAGAATAGCAAGCAACAATAGAATTTTTTGTTTGTTTGATTGATTTTTTTTTTATCTGTCAGCAATTTGAATTTGGTTATGAAGACAATAGTTTGTTTTCAAGTGAAAATATTTTTGCTTACTAAAAATTGATAATCAGGTGGTTGGATATTCTCTGATACTAAATATTTGACTCTTATAGAAGCACAATTGGTACTGTAATAATCAGAGGGTTGAACTTGAATAAAATCAATTTTACTTCCTAAATGGATGTTCTTCATATAGCTGTCCTCACTATTTGTTCAGTGGAAGTTACTTCACTGCCTGAAAATAGAAATAATCATCCTAAACACATGCTGAGAAACTAAATTGTATTTCAAAGGTCTGCATCCTGTGAATCAATGGAGAGCCTCTGAAGAATAGAATTCAGATTAAATGAGACTGAAGTGTGAGAACTACCCTCTTCGCTCATTTAGAAGTGGAAAAGGTGAAGAATAAATATAATTCCACTACTCATTCATTTAACAAATATGTATTGAGCACTAGTGAGCCCTTAGGGGTTTTCTCTCCTCCTTTTCTAATAACAGCACCTACATGCTCCTTTGGGGGGGGAAACCGCTTCCTCTTTCCCACTGGCGCCATTCATGTAGTTTCCTTTCCTGGCACATGATCCAGGATTGGCCCATTAGTATTTTCTATCCATTTGGCCATAATGATTGGTTCAAGGATGGCACAGACCCAAAGACAGGGACTGGATTCTGGACTTTTACTGGAAATATTGGCAAAGAGAACTTTTCCACTGGATTGGCTAGGTTGAAAAAAAATGTGAATCTAAGAATACCAGCAGTCATTTTCTACCTCAATTTCATTCCATTGGCAGCTGAGATCCCTTGAAAAAGTAAGGCACGTAAGCCAGCCCTAAGAGATCATAATTGGTGTTTTAGGTAGGAGCTGTCAACCTTGGCTGCATGTGAGAATCACCTGGGAAACACGAACGACTCTGCAGCCTGGACTCCACCCAGAACAACTTCATCAGAATCCGGAGGTGAGACTCGGGCATCGGTATTTATTTTATGGGGGACAGAGACAGAGGGATAGATAGGGACAGACAGACAGAAAGGGAGATAGTTGGGAAGCATCAATTCTTCCTTGCAGCACCTTAGTTGTTCATTGATTGCTTTCTCATATGTGGCTTGATGGGGGGGGAGCTACAGCCGAGCCAGTGACCCCTTGCTCAAGCCAGTGATCTTGGGCTTCAAGTCAGTGACCATAGGGTTATGTTTATGATCCTACGCTCAAGCTAGATGAGCCTGTGCTTAGCAGGTGGCATTGAGGTTTCGAACCTGGGTCCTCCGCGTCCTAGTCCATGCTCTATCCACTGCGCCACCGCCTGGTCAGGCAGGCATCAGTATTTTTTAAAGCTCCAACGGTGATTTCAATGTGCAGAAAAATTTGAGACATGCCATCTATGTCAATCATGGTAAGCCCTTTACTAGTGGGTGGTCTATGGTAGCCTTATGATCCTGTTTGGCTGATGGGTAAGGCCCAGTTCCAGCCAAAGGGATGTTAGAGATAACACATCAGTTCTGAGAAACAAGTTTTCCACCCAGGTAAAAAGGCTGAGAGTCACGAGGCAAAGGCCTTCTACTATCCCCTCTTCCTGCTTTGCATCTCCTGAGTTAGGAACAGTGACAGCCAAATTGTTACAAGAGAAGATTATAGAATAGAAAGGGAGAAAGAGCCAGCATCCTTCGTGATATTGCTCTTTCTTCATAAAGCCTGCAGACGTGCCTACCTTCACATTTCCTGCTGTGTAAAATAATCCAAACTCTTTCTTGCCTAAGTGGTGTTACTTCTTATTGAACGGAATTCTAACAATAATAACTGATAACTTATTTAAGAAATCAGTTTCTAAATGAAATGAAATATGTCTTGGAAACAGTCAAAAAATAGCTGAGGACATAGTCTTTGTATACATCAAGTGTTTACACGCAAAAGGTAGGAATGAGAAGCAAATGCAATGCTAAGAAGCATAAAAGCAGTTATATGTAAGAGAGTGGAATCATCAAACCAAGACTTTTCCAACTGTTTTTTTTTTTTTAAACTATTGTTACTTTACCACTCCAGGCATTTCTAGCATACATAACATTGTCTTAGTCCAGAGATCATGTCTTCCTAGGTACAGCCTCTATGTCCAGGACCAGAGACGTGCACCACTGTAAATTCTCTTTCAAGCCCCTGCACACACTGTGGGGCCACGCTGGAGCCTTGCCTTCTCCAACAGAGTCCCCACCACACACACAGCAGGGCTGGAGCCACCCCACTGGATGAGACCTAAACTGCTAAACATACTCTGTAGCTTCGCCGCCCTGTGGGTTCTGTGGGTCCCAGACCCTTCCAGCATTACCACTTATTCCAAGTCTGTGACAAACATCCCAAGTGCTAGGGAAACACTGTGTCAGCTGGGAACGCCGCCTCCCGCTCTACCGTACCACGTAGACACAGAGGGACTGGAACGCTGTGCAAAAAATGGAGTTTATAATCACCCAGGAGTTAAGTGTGAGGAATAGGTTTTCTCTGAATAATTAATTCATAAACATAATGCATAATTAGCAGACGTATAAACACCTGTCTGTTTACATTTGTTACCAAAGCTTTGCATACTGTTTAAGATGAAAGCCTGTTTGACGAGAAGCAAAGAGAACCTGCTTAGATGGCACTTGCTTGTAGCATGAAAACAGATGTGAACACCTTACCCTTTCACTTCCAATACCTCTGACTTTCTCAGCCCCCACAAGTGATCTGCCCACTTCACACCCTGGGTTCTAAAATCAATCCAGACTTGTAGCAGACCATAAATAAATAACCTTAGCTATAATCTGCCTCCTCTTCTGGTGAAGCTATATTAAGGGACTTCCCTTTTTTACATGAAACGGGGTCAGTGCCCCTTGGTCAGAGATGTATCCCCACATTCTTCCTACAGTGAACTGACTGTGTTCCTTTGACTCTCCTCTTTCATTAGTTTGCCAAATACAGCTGCCAAGATGTTAACTGCTCTGTCTGATATTTTACCACATTGTTCAACCTCTTACTCTCCTCCGTTTACTTCTGTGACTGGGTTTCCTTGTCTGAGTTTTCCTTCCTCTGCATGCCCTCATTCATATAACTGGAGTTTCATATGGTTGCTCTATTTAGGTAATTTCTGATATTCTAATGTAGTATTCCAGCACACGTCTAATACTGAAGTCCTATCTTGACCTTATGAATCACCTTCCCTAGTATAAAATCCTTTCCTATTCCCCTGGCCAGGTTCCTATTTCTCCTTCCTATGGTTGACCCTCTCTTATATAAATTGCCTGGACTTCCAAGAACTTACTGTCTTGGGTTCTCTATTACTAGGAATTCACCTCATCCAATATCTCATTTTTATTGGATGTGTGCTATTCATTGTGCAATCCATCAGTAAGTCTCAGCCTCTTGTCAAGAATTATAATATGAAGGGTCTGATATTGACTCTCCTTGCAATCTACCAAGTTATCCTGCCTTAGTTTTGTAGATGCTAACAAAGACATGAGGATTTTCAGTTAGAGCCAAAGGAGTTTATTACTCAGTAGAGCCAGAGTATTAGCATTTTCTTGTACCAATTTTTCAAGACCCAGTTCCCACATGGCAATGCAGAGGGCCACGTGACATTTGTATACAGAGTGGATTGCTTTCCAGGAGAAGAACATTGAACTTGAAGAACTCTAACCTTTTACAATGGCTAGTAGGGATGCTTGCTCTTTGCTCCATGAAAAGATACTATCTCTGTTCTCAAAGCCTGTTCCCTGTACAAAGGGACACAGTCCAGAACAGATAGTCCGGAACCGAAACCATCAGTGCCTCTTACAAGAGGCCCTTAGGGAATTGTCTCCCAATGCTTCCGTCATAAATCAGATACCCAAGTAATTATCATTTCTTCTACCTTCGTCAGTATTACCATCATATCTCCCTGAGACTACTTCAATAGGATTCTAAATGGCCTTCCTCTTTCCACTATCATCCCCCTACAATCCATTCTATTATAGATGAAATACAGTCAGAAGGTGATTCTTAAACTGTAATTCAAACTTTGTCTTAGAATCTTTTCTCCAATGGCTCCCATCACACTCTTTATAATATCTAATTCCACATGGCAAGGAGTCCTATAAACACAGAAAGTACTATGTGTTCTGGCTTTCACCTCCTTCTTTGACCTCAATTTCTATCACTTTGTCTCGTTTACTACGCTCCAGACGCCTGGCCTTCTTTCTGTCGACTAACATGTTAAGCATATTCCTTTAGCATTGCTCTTCTGTTCTGAAATGCTCCTGGCCCTAGATTTTTGTGATTTCTGGTTCTTCATATGGCCCTTCCTGGCCCCTATGTAACTTCACATATTCTGTCTTCAGCTGTGGTTGCCGTTAAAGCTATTTATTGTGTTTTTTATTTTAATTATCATTTGTCTCGTTCTATTTTGTTCATTGTAAAATCTGCTAAGACCTTAAAAAATATTTTTCTTTTTCCTAGAGATATCTTTGTTTTTTCTTTGCTTAGTTACGATTTGTCTTATACATATAAATGTATACTTATACTTACACTAAAATCTGTCTCCTATCTACATTTGAAATTTATATAGATCTTATTTTGTTGCCTGTTGCTTCTGCTGGTTCTTGCACATGCTACTTTATTTCTTGTGTGCTTGATTATCTTTGACTTCGAACTTTTCTTTTCCCTTGAGAAATTCTATGTAGAAAAATTTTGGAGGCCTAGATGTAGGGGGGTCTCTTCATAAGGAATTTGTATTTACTTCTGTCTGGTATACAGGGGTACTAGCAGTCCTGGAACACTTTAAGGTAAACTCAAGGCTTGAATATTTGGGGGGGGGGTAGCTCCTAAAACATGTGAATTTTGCCAGTAAAAATTTTGGAGGGATAGCCTTGTGGTTTCAGTTTTCAGAGATTGCTTTATTCATTTTTTCCCATAACGTGTTTTGCCCAATAACTTTCCTTATGATTCTTACAATCTCCTGAGGTTGGGAGACAAAAGGAGCAGAGACAGTTTATTATTATTAATAGTTTACTCTCACATCCTTACACATATGGCACAGTCCTTTGAGGCCTCAATTATATTAGAAATTTACATGTTAGACTGACCAGATTTACATTAGAAGGGCTCTGTCTTCTGTCCTTCACAATCCCCAAGGCCTTGATAAATTAAGCTAAGTTCAGCATAACAGCTCTGCTTACTTTTCTGGTTACTGCTTTTCACATGGGATATGATATATATATATATCATATATATCATATATATATATCATATACTGAATATATTAATACTTATATATAATTTTATATAAAAATAATATATGTAGATATTTAGCACTATTTTTTTAATTAGTGAGAGGGGAAGAGACAGAAAGAGGACAGATAGGGACAGGCAGGCAGGAAGGGAGAGAGATGAGAAGCATCAATTCTGCATTGTGCCACCTTAGTTGTTCATTGATTCCTTTCTCACATGTGCCTTGACTGGAGTGCTCCAGCAGAGCCACTGACCCCTTGCTTAAGCCAGCAACCTTGGGCTCAAGCCAGCGACCTTGGGCTTCAAGCCAGTGACCTTGGGCTTTAAGCCAGCGACCTTGGGCTTCAAGCCAGCAACCTTTGGACTCAAGCCAGCAACATGGGGTCATGTCTATGATATCACACTCAAGCCAGCAACCTCAAACACAAGCTGGTGAGCCTGTGCTCAAGCCAGTGACCTCGGGGTTTCCAACCTGGGTCCTCCACGTCCCAGTCCATTGCTCTATCCACTGCACCACTGCCTGGTCAGGTGATATTTAGCATTTTGATAATTTAAAACAATACATACATGCATTGCATGTGTAGTTCATTTTACTGAGAAGGTTAGTATAAATACTATGATATCCAAATCACAGATATGGAATTCATAGAGGTTATTGTAGTTCCAAAGATGTATGGAATTCCTTCCCTTCCCTCCTCTCTATTTCCATGGCTCCAGCTATAGTTGAAGTCATTGCTTCTTACTTGAATTGTTGAAATAGTCTTTTTTTTTAATTTATTGTGTTTACATAGATTCTAGTGTCACCCGAATGCATCCACCCCTCCCCCGTATTCCCCTCAACATCTCCCTTGCTCCACTCCCAACAACGCCCTCCCCCCTTCCCTTCAGGTTTATCCCATCCTATCATCCCTTTTCCCTCTGTCCTTTTTTTCTCTGGTCCCTTTGATCTTTCCTCTGTCTCAGTTCTGTTCCTCAATTCACATTGTTCTTTGGATTCCTCAAATGAGTGAGGTCATATGATATTTTTCTTTCTCTGCCTGGCTTATTTCACTCAACATAATAGTTTCCAGGTTCATTCATATTGTTGCAAAAGGTAATATTTTCTTCTTTTTCATGGTCCCATAGTATTCCATTGTATATATGTACCACAGCTTTTTAATCTACTCGTCCACTGATGGACACTTGGGCTGTTACAAAGATATAGAACACATATTCCAAAAATTCATATGGAACCAAAAAATAACACAAATAGCCTCAGCAATCTTGAAAAATAAGAATAAAGTGGAAGGTATCACACTTCCTGATATCAATTTATATAATACTACAAGGCCATTGTACTCCAAACAGCTTGATACTGGCATAAGAAGAGTCATATAGATCAATGGAACAGAACAGAGAATCCAGAAATAAACCCACATCGTTATGGACAATTGATATTTGACAAAGGAGGTAAGAGCATACAGTGGAGTAAAGACAGTCTCCTTAACAAAGGGTGTTGGGAAAATTGGACAGTTACCTGCAAAAAAAAAAAATGAAACTAGACCACTAACTTACACCATTCACAAAAACAAACTCAAAATGGATAAAAGACTTAAATGTAAGCCATGAAACCATAAGTATCTTAGAAGAAAACATAGGCAGTTAGCTCTCTGACATCTCTCGCAGCAATATATTTGCTGATTTGTCTCCACGGGCAAGTGAAATAAAAGGCAGGATAAACAAATGGGACTCTATCAAACTAAAAAGCTTTGTATAGCTAAAGACAATGTGAACAGAATAAAAAGACAAACCACACAATGGGAGAACATATTTGATGTCTGATAAGGGGTTAATAACCAAAATTTATAAAGAACTTGTAAAACTCAACACCAGGAAGACAAACAATCCAATCAAAAATGGGTAAAAGAAATAAATAGACACTTTTCCAAAGAGGACATACAGATGGCCAATAGAAAAAAAAATGTTCAACATCACAAATCATTAGAGAAATGCAAATTAAAACCACAATGAGACATCACCTCACACCAGTCAATATGGCGCTCATCAACAAAACAACACAGAATAAGTACTGGCGAGGGTGTGGAGAAAAGGGAACCCTCCTGCACTGCTGGTGAGAATGCAGACTGGTGCAGCCACTGTGGAAAACAGTGTGGAGATTCCTCAAAAAATTAAAAATCGAACTGCCTTTTGACCCAGCCATTGCACTTTTAGGAATATACCCCAAGAACACCATATCACTGATTCAAAAAAAGAAATGCACCCCGTGTTTATGGCAGCATTGTTCACAATAGCAAAATTTCTCAGCCTTCAGTCATTCCCCATTCATTTTATTTTCTATCCTGCTAACAAATGCCTTGTAAAATATTACCTATTATATACTTCTTCTACTTAAAAATATTCAATGGCTTCCTATACTTATAGGGGTCAAACTCTAGCCTTGTCCCAAATTAACCTGACACATTTTCAACCACTTTCTTGTCCACACACCAAAGTATGATACTTATTCTTAAACCACCATGCACTTCCATATTCCTATGCCTTTGTTCAAGCAAACTCTTCTACCTAATGTGTACTATCCTCTGCTGAATAAATTTCTTCTCATTCTTCATGAACCAGTCCTCGCTCATGTAGAAAGACTACCCCTTTCTCCCACTACTGTACCGTATTACGTAGTATACATCACTAAGTTTGTTTGCATGGTCATCTGTCAAAATAGAATGGGAGGCTGAAGTCTGTCAGGAAATGAGTGCTATTTATTCAGTTAGAAAATGTCTGGCCTTGGCCCTGGCCGGTTGGCTCAGCGGTAGAGCGTCGGCCTAGCGTGCGGAGGACCCGGGTTCGATTCCTGGCCAGGGCACACAGGAGAAGCGCCCATTTGCTTCTCCACCCCTCCGCCGCGCTTTCCCTCTCTCTCTCTTCCCCTACCGCAGCCAAGGCTCCATTGGAGCAAAGATGGCCCGGGCGCTGGGGATCGCTCTGTGGCCTCTGCCCCAGGCGCTAGAGTGGCTCTGGTCGCAACATGGCGACGCCCAGGATGGGCAGAGCATCGCCCCCTGGTGGGCAGAGCGTCGCCCCTGGTGGGCGTGCCGGGTGGATCCCGGTCGGGCGCATGCGGGAGTCTGTCTGACTGTCTCTCCCTGTTTCCAGCTTCAGAAAAATGAAAAAAAAAAAAAAAGAAAAAAAAAAAAGAAAATGTCTGGCCTTTAGCATAATGCCTGCCACATAACCAGTGTTTAATAAATAAGTGAATGAAGGCAGTTGGGTTGCCTTTCTACAAGTCCACTGCGCAGTTTTTGGGTTTTAATTCACCACCTATGGCAGTGTACCCATAGCATTTCAGAGTCAATGGGCACTTCAGAAGCCATTAATATGAGTACGAAAGACTAAGGCCCAAAATGGCTAAGTGTAAAACTACATGAAAACTCAATGGATGTTTGCTATGAAAATGAATACTACTTTTTCACTGTTTATTGAATGCCAGCAATTGCTAAGTATGTTTTATTTCATTTTCTCTTGACCTTATAAATTAGGAGTATTTACTTCATTTTATGCAAAGTGTTTATCAGTTATTCCAACTCAACTGTGTGATCTGAAATAATGCCACAGGTTCAAGTTATTGGACCTTTTCATGGCCCCTGGCACCTTCTCCTTCAGCCAGTTCCTGGCTGCCATGCAGAGGAAAAGGTTTTATTGCCTCCTTAACACCTTCTGGTTACTCTAGGCTCTTAATTTTTCTTCCCCAGGGCTGTTCCTGATTTAGAGGCTAGAGCTTGGAGCCTCTGTGCATGTTCTGCTTTTATCAAAATGGTTGGCAAATAATTTCATAAAACTCTCCCCACACTTCCTGAGGCCTGCTTCTTTTTGGAACAATGCTTACATTTGGCACTCTGGTTCTTAAAAGGGACTATATGTCTTCTTTATAACAATTTTGCATATATTTTTAAATATAGTTCCTCCCACATTATGTAATGCAAGTCTGAACATTTAACTGATTTAAACAAATCTCTGATTCCATTAAGATTTCTTTAGTCATTACCACTTTCTAATTTTGTGGTTTTTATCTCATACCAAATAATCCTAGCTCTACGTCTTTTAATTGCCACAAGGAGTTTTCTATTTTTTCCAGATTTCTGTGATTTTTAAAAAAATGGAAACTCATAAGGTCAGAATAGTTGGAGACAGTCAGTAAATTAGTAAATTACACACTAATTGACAGCTATTTACTATAGCAAGCCTCAGTAGATCAACATGGATTTCAACAACCAAATTTTGTAATTGCTTTGAGTAGGAATATTGTTTTCCTGAAAAACCAGTTATCTGCCCTAATGCCCGTTTTAAGTATAAAAAAAGATATATGAAAAGGTAGTTTATTTTTTCATGCACTTAATACTTAAATAAGAACAATAAAAGAAGTACACAAAACTAGGTTATGTTATAAGAAAGTTTTAAACTATTAATGAAAAAATATTAACTAATACCTGAAAAAAAACAGTAAAACTTATTTAAGATATTTCCAATGACTGCTTGTCACCCTCTGGTTATTTGGCATTTTTTCTCTTTACCTTATATGTTTATTTACTAAAGTAACAAACGTGAGGGAATTAAAATGTAGTATTTCATCAAAAGTATCCAATATAATGAGTTTTATGAAATGAATAAATATTTACAAGCATAGTTCCATCAAATTTTTTCACCTATGGGTAGAATGGACATTACTATGGGTGCTTAGAATACACTGTTGCATAGATGGATATTAAAAAAGAGTCAAGAATGTAAATTTGTGATTTCCACATCGGGCAGTTGCCCAGGTGTTCATCTTAGAGAGAACCCTAATTACAAGTGCCATTTTAACAGCTGGTTTGCTGAACTCAACAAAAAATTAGGTATCAGTTTTGCCGAGCAGTGCAAACTGGCTGAATCCCACCACTGTAAACATTGTTTTCAGGCAAGAACTATTGATGGGTATCAGAGTTAGTGAACAAAAGTACAATGAGAAAGAGCAAATTTCATCCTCTTAAAGCATCTCCACATAAGATATTTTCTAATAACAAAGAGAGAAATAGTAATGTTATAGCAGAGAAGCCTGGTAGACACCACAGCAACCAAAGGAGCAAAGTTAAGACCACAGGTAAAGGCCCTCGCTGGTTGGCTCAGCGGTAGAGCGTCGGCCTGGCGTGTAGGAGTCCCGGGTTCGATTCCCGGCCAGGGCACACAGGAGAAGCACCCATCTGCTTCTCCACCCCTCCCCCTCTCCTTACTCTCTCTCTCTCTTCCCCTCCCACAGCCGAGGTTCCATTGGAGCAAAGATGGCCCGGTTGCTGAGGATGGCTCTGTGGCCTCTGCCTCAGGTGCTAGAATGGCTCTGGATGCAACAGAGCGACCTCTCAGAGGGGCAGAGCATCGCCCCCTGGTGGGAATGCTGGGTGGATCCCGGTCGGGCACATGCGGGAGTCTGTCTGACTGCCTCCCCGTTTCCAGCTTCGGGGAAAAAAAAAAAAAAAACACGGGTAAAAGACAAATTGACATTCCATCAACTTTTTTTTTTTTATTCAGTGAGAGGAGGGGAGGCAGAGACAGTTTCCCACAGGTGCCCCAACTCGGATCCACCTGGCAAACCCACTAGGGGGCAATGCTCTGTCCTTCTGGGGTGCTGCTTCATTGCTCAGCAACTGAGCTCTTCTTAGAGCCTGAGGCAGAGGCCATGGAGCCATCCTCAGCACCTGGGGCCAACTTGCTCCAATTGAGCCACAGCTACAGGAGGAGAAGAAAAAGAGAGAAAGAGAGAGAAGCAAAAGGGGGTGAGGTAAAGAAGCAGATGGGTGCTTCTCCTTTGTGCCATGACTGGGAATCGAACCTGGAACATCCACATGCCAGTCTAATGCTCTGCCACTGAGCCAACCAGCCAGGACCTGACATTCTATCAACTTTAATAGGAGGCATTCAGAGGGGAACAATGTCACTTCTATTGTGTTCTTGCCAAAAACACATAACCTAAAGCTAATCCTTGAAAGCACTAGACAAACCCAAATTGGGAGACATTCTACAAAATAATTGACCAGGACTCTTCAACAGTGTCAAGGTCAAGAAAGACAAGGAAGGAGTGAGGAACCTCACAGACTGGAGAATAAGATGACAAGTAATGCAATATGGAATCCTGGACTGGATTCTGTACAAGTAAAACACAGTCATGAGAAAACCGGTGAAACCCGAATAGGGTCTGTCATTTATTTAATAGCATTGTATCAACGTCCATTTCCTGGTTTTTATCATTGCACCGTGGTTATACAAGATGTTGGCATCGGGGAAGCTGGGTAAAGGGTGTACAGGAACTCTGTACTACTTGTACAACTTTTCTGTAAGTCTAAATTACCTCAAGATAAAAAGTTAAAAGAAATCATGAAATGCCATTTAAGATCTCTGGGCTATTTCTCCCTTTCTGTTTATTTTAGGCGGGAGAAACTAAAAGCTTGGACTGGGCCAGTTTAGTGGCCATTATTTGTACGCTGCAAAGATTCTTCATTCATTCCTACAAACAGACCGGACCCTTTCATTCTTCCTAGGATCTCTGTGAGCTGTTCAGCATCTTTCCAATAAATGATTTTTCCCTTCTCTTTTTAAGATTGTCAGAGCTGGATTCCTTTTCACTTTGTAAAATCTAAGACTTTATTTAAATGTTTAAAAATCATTATTGCACATGATTTAGTATCCATCTGTACAAAGCAAAGTTAAGAGATAAAAATGGCCCGTTTTAAGAGTTTATGATGTGCTCACTGTCCCTGCATCACTTATAAATTCTCCCCTCTTGCTCTGGTCCCCACACTCCCAGCCCCTCACGCTGCCTTCTTTCCTCATCGCAGAGTGTGTTTTCATTGTTTGCAACTGGCGAACTGGACGTAGACAGTATTAGAGCTCCCCTCACGTTTCTGACTTCTTGTCCCTCTTGCCCTTAATTTTCTCTTACTTTTAATGTAGTTTGGTCTTACATCTCTTGTAGGTCTTCTTTCTCAGCTAATACTTTTCTTGTGGACATGATCTCTCTCCCTCAAACTTTTGAGCATATCTACCAATTGGCAGTTCCTAGTGCAAACTAAAGTACCCACCTTCACACATTAGATTTCTGCTTTTAAAGGTACATGCGTAGACATTCTTTTATTTGACCCTGTGCAGTATAGGAGGCTGTGTTTTTTATCCTGTGTTTAAATAAAGAGATTGAGTTCCAGAGATGTTTACTGACTAGTCAACAGAGCAAAACAAGATTTGGGCCTCCTGCCTGCATTGACAGTGGCACACTGGATTGGGTGCTAGCCTGGGACACAGAGGACCCAGGTTTGAAACCTTGAGGTTGCTAGCTTGAGCGCAGGCCCACCAGCTTGAGTGTGTGATCACAGACATGACCCCATGGTCACTGGCTTGAGCCCAAAGGTCGCTGGCTTGAAGCCCAAGGTTGCTGTTTTGAGCAAGGGGTTACTGGCTTGGCTGGGGCCTCCTAGTCAAGGCACATATGATAAAGCAATCAATAAATAAGATGCTACAGCCCTGGCCGGTTGGCTCAGCGGTAGAGCGTCGGCCTAGCGTGCGGAGGACCTGGGTTCGATTCCCAGCCAGGGCACATAGGAGAAGCGCCCATTTGCTTCTCCACCCCTCCGCCGAGCTTTCCTCTCTGTCTCTCTCTTCCCCTCCCGCAGCCAAGGCTCCATTGGAGCAAAGATGGCCCGGGTGCTGGGCATGGCTCTGTGGCCTCTGCCTCAGGCACTAGAGTGGCTCTGGTCGCAATATGGCGACGCCCAGGATGGGCAGAGCATCGCCCCCTGGGGGGCAGAGCACCGCCCCTGGTGGGCGTGCTGGGTGGATCCCGGTCGGGCGCATGCGGGAGTCTGTCTGACTGTCTCTCCCTGTTTCCAGCTTCAGAAAAATGAAAAAAAAAAAAAAATAAGATGCTACAACAAAGAACTGATGCCTCTTATCTCTCTTCTTGTCACTGTATTCCTATCTGACCCTCTCTCTGGCTGGCTGGCCAGCTGTTGGTCTCTCTCTTGCTAAAAATAATAATAATAATAATAATAATAATAATAAAAAGGATTTGGGCTTTCTGAACATTGAGTCCCTACAGCTCTCTGGCCCAGATGGCTGCAGCAACTCTTGGGGCAGGACCCAGAGGGTCATAGCACCAGAGGGGTCAAGAGTCCCCAGTGTGGTGGCAGACCAGGGGAGCACTGTGTCGGACACAGTGACTCACCTTCCTTGAGTTCTCCCACAAGCACTCCTGGCTGTGAGGACCCATGGACCACTGAGTCCCAGAAGACTCAGTCCTACAGGAGGAGGGACCTGTGTCTTTCCTTGGCTTCCCTAATGAAAAAAGTACAACTTCAGAGCTCTCCACACAGTCTCTTTCCAACATGGAATATTGTCATAACTGTCATAGTACCTATTTTTCAAAACGTAAAAATACAGGAAAAAACTTTTGTTATTTCAATGCATTTGTTCTCAAAATATACAGTGATTAGAGCAAGCTATGTCATTTGGCAGTGAAGGCTGGACCACCCTTTGGTTTTGTCTGTTCCATTCACGAAGGCCATGGGAATTCTTGGTGCTCAGCTTTCTGTTTTCACAGCTTTGCCCCAGCACCTGTTCCAAGAGCAATTGGAAGGGCTTTTACTGGATCCTGATTCTTAATTTTCAGCTCACAAGCAAGAATGTTTGGGACTTAAGGTATAATACTGTATTTTACAGTATTAGAACTGAAGCTTTTATGTGGAATTATGACATAAAACATTTTTCATGATTCAGTGAAAACAGTATATTTAAAGGGGATTTTGTCCTTATTGCAATAAGACAAATAAACATATATGATAAACATCTAAGGAAATATTTTAAAAGTTCAACCAAATAAATTCGAAGATCTACTTGGTTTGAATTAAGCAATTCATGAATGGGCAGCAGCCCATCTAGCAACCAGAAGGGCGCTCTGATGAGTTGTACAAAATGGAAGGTTTTTACAGGCAGAAAGAGGATGGGACTGAGAAATTTTAAAAGTGGATTAGGGTAGGACTAAGGAGTTAAAAGTGTGGGTTATTTAGGGCAAGTGGGAAGGGAATGGGTTTATTATTATTTTTTTAATGAGAGTGAGAGAGAGGGGGGAGAGAGAAAGAGAGGCACATAGGAATAGACAGATGGAAAGGGGGAGAGATGAGAAGCATCAGTTCTTCGTGTGATACCTTAGTTGTTGATTTGATTGCTTTCTCATATGTACCTTGACCAAGGGGCTCCAGTCCAGCCAGTGACCCCTTGCTCAAGCTAGCAACTTTGGGGCTCAAGCCAATGACCTTGGGCTTCAAGCCAGTGACCTCTATGCTCAAACCAGCAACCATAGGGTCATGTCTATGATCCCACACTCAAGCCGGCAACCCCGCACTCAAGACCGATGAGACCACACTCAAGCCGGTAATCTCAGGGTTTAAAACCTGGGTCGCCACTCCCATCTGACCAGGCAGTGGCGCAGTGGATACAGCCTCAGTCTAGAATTTAAAGGAGATTTTGTCCTTATTGCAAGAAGACAAATAAACATAGCAAGGGGTCACTGGCTGGACTGGAGCCCCTTGGTCAAGGTACATATGAGAAAGCAATCAATCAACAACTAAGGTATCGCACGACAAATAAACATCTTTTTTCTCTAACGACTCATCAGAGCCCTTCTGGTTGCTAAATGGGCTGCTGCCCTTCATGAATTGCTTAATTCAAACCAAGTAGATCTTCGAATTTATTTGGTTGAACTTTTAAAATATTTCCTTAGATGTTTATCATATATGTTTATTTGTCTTCTTGCAATAAGGACAAAATCCCCTTTAAATTCTAGACTGAGGTTGTATCCACTGCGCCACTGCCTGGTCAGATGGGAGTGGGTCTTATCGGGTAGATGATCTCACTAGTGTTGATCAGGAAATTTCAGGTTGATTAAGATGGTTTCTGGGAGCAGTTGATACTTCAATAAGATTAAGTATTAATTCTAGGTTTGGTATCATGGGTGTTCAGCACGAGTGACACTATTTTGGGCCTGTGGATTTCCATTTAACAATTCTCCCATTTTGTTGTTCTGGCCAGGTACTCAGTTAGTTAGAGTGTTGTCCTGATATGTCAGGGTTGCAGGTTTGATCCTCAGTCAGGACACGTACAAGAATCAACCAATGAATGCAAAAATAAGTGGAACAATAAATCAATGTTTTTATCTCTTTTCTCCTTCTTCTTTCTCTAAAATCAATAAATAAAAAATTAAAATAAAAACAATTCCCCCTCTTGATTATACCTCTCAGTTTAATTGAGAGATAGGATAAAGAATTTAGGCATTAGTGTCACTTTCAGCTACTGCTCTGCAGTTCTACTGATCCTCGGTGTGATGTGACCTTATTGCTTATTCTTTGTGACATTCACAGGTAATGGTTCCAGGTTCCTAAACCATACAGTCCATTATTCTTTGTTCCCTCTTTGACATTCCAGTCTTAGGGAAATCATTTGCTTGGTAGTTATCTGCTACAAACACGCATTAAAGCTTTTGAGAGAATACAATGTGCCAGGGAGATTTTTATGAGAAGGATAATTTCCAATGTTTGGAGTGCACTTCAAAACCACAGCCCCCAAGACCCAAACATAACAAAGCAAGATCCCATTGCAGGAGTCATTCTTTTAAGCCAAATGGCTTTCTCAATGATTTCATGTAACTGAGTTTCAACTTCCCCAGCAGTAGTGATCCAGGTAGAATGGGTTATGTTGGCCAGAGCAGGGATAACTCTGTTCAGCAGAGAATCTAAGAATCTAATGGGAAGCAATACCTTAGCAGAGGAATCTGCAGTGTCTACAGGAATTAAGGAGAAGTGTCTGATCATATGCCTATTGGTATCTATTTCTAACCAGGAAAATATGGCTTTGCCAAAGTTAGAAAACAATTAGAGACACAGTTAGATAATCAAAGAGGCATTCTCAGATGCACACCACCAACCTAAGCATTTATGGATTCAAGAGAATGGTAACTTACAGACAAGGATAAATCTTGTCAGGGTACAATTGCTCATTCAAGCCAGGGGTATGTTGGGTTTTCTCCTAGCCGAAAATAAAAAGTTATAAATTATAGAGGTTACCTGCCTTAGCAATGGCCTGGGAAATATGGATGATGGTGTTATATCTGTAGTCCAATGCCAGTATAAAGGGAAAAAAAGAAATAAAAAAAGAGTTTCATAGTTAGCTAAGGTAAGAAGTCTTGATATGGCATCTTTGATGAGAGCCATCTACTTTGATGTCAGCTCTTTTTCAGTCAGTTTGGTTTGGAGGTCTCCAGCTGGTATTAAGACTCAGAAGAATCTTCAGCTGTGAAATGTGTTCCCAAAGTTTGATGCTTTCTTGTTTTTGCAATAGTGTTAGTGGTCCGGAGTTTTTGGTAAGGTGCCTTTCAGTGGAGCTTAAAGTATGCACTTCTCTGATAAAGCTTCCAGAATTCCCAGTCCTCAGGCTGTAGACTATAACCAATAGGGTCCCTTGAATTGGGGTCTGGGAAACTTTTTTTTTTTTTTTTTTCATTTTTCTGAAGCTGGAAACAGGGAGAGACAGTCAGACAGACTCCCGCATGCGCCCGACCGGGATCCACCCAGCACGCCCACCAGGGGCGATGCTCTGCCCACCAGGGGGCGATGCTCTGCCCATCCTGGGCGTCGCCATGTTGCGACCAGAGCCACTCTAGCACCTGAGGCAGAGGCCACAGAGCCATCCCCAGCGCCCGGGCCATCTTTGCTCCAATGGAGCCTTGGCTGCGGGAGGGGAAGAGAGAGACAGAGAGGAGGGCGCGGCGGAGGGGTGGAGAAGCAAATGGGCGCTTCTCCTATGTGCCCTGGCTGGGAATCGAACCCGGGTCCTCCGCACGCTAGGCCGACGCTCTACCGCTGAGCCAACCGGCCAGGGCGGGAAACTTTTTTAAACCTGTTTTGGATGGACTTCAATATAAAACATTTAAAACTTACAGTAGCTGGTTATACTAGCATGAGACAAGGGATCAACCAAAGGTTATACGATATATACCAATAGACACTGGTCTAACGGTGACTGTCTTGTGTGGCATGAAAATATATTTTCCAGCAGTCTGTTTGCCACTCTGAAGTTGTCAGCCATATGGCAGGGCTTCAACCCATCTGGAAAACACACAGGAATCAGGCAGCATCCCATCGAGCAACTAGAAGGGCATGCCTGATTCATGAATTGCTTTTTTAAAGCCACTTAGGTCTTCAAATTTGCTCAGTTAAATTTTGTTTTTTAACAAAGGGAAAATACATATTGGTATGAACTTTTATGATTTTGATGTGTTCACTAGATTTCAAACATTTCCCTTATGGAATTCTACAGAGCATAAATGCCATATGAATGTTGTTTCATCAAACAATGAAAGAATAAATTACTAGAGAAAAAATAGTTACTTCAGTATTTTCAAATGTTTGCTCACCTACATAAACCAAAGATCCTTTCAATGCTACAACTATGTATGAATTATTCATTGAGACATCAAGAATAAAAATTCTAAATTAAGTATTAATTAACTCAGTGTATACATAAAGTAGGGTCCAAAATTGCTACCTGAGCATTGGTTAAGTTCATCCAAAGAGGACTTGTGTCACATGGCAATGACAAAGCAAGCTTTTAAAAGATGGTAGCTGATTTTGAGACCAGAAGGGGTAAAAAGAAGAAATTAATTTCTCGAGTGTCTTTGGTACTTCTTTGGACTAAAAAAGAATTACAGCCTAAATGACTGTAACTTGAAAATATAAACTCATTTTTCATTTAGTATTTACTCAACTTTAAAAAATTACACCATAATAATAAGTGATGCTGATTGAGTGGCACTAGTTTTTGGGTGGGTGGGGGACTTCCTTCCTGGGTGGAGGGGGGACAGCAGGGCAGGCATAGGCTGTTTCTACTAGGGTCAGGTCAAGAGCAAACATGGTTAGAAGGCCTGGGTAGGAAAGGCCAGGCAAAGGCTTGGTCTGTGCAGTCGCACTCAAAGCAAAGCAGGAAGCTCTCAAACAACCAGTGTGAAGGAGTGGGCACTGAAATGTTCAAGTTTTGCTAGGAAATTGAGAACAGGAAAGGGAAAGAAAGAGGTTTATAAAGCCCTGGCCGGTGGGTCAGTGGATAGAGCATCAGGCCGGTATATGGACATCCTGGGTTCTGTTCCTGGTCAGGGCACACAAGAGAAGTGACCATCTGCTTCTCTCCTCCTCCCTCTTTCCCATCTCTTCCCCTTCCCCTCCTGCAGCCAGTGTCTTGGTTGGTTCAAGCCTCGGCTCCAGGTGCTGAGGATAGCTTGGTTGATTCCAGCATCAGCCCCAGATGGGGTTGCTGGATGGATCCCAGTTAGGGCACATAGGGGGTCTGCCTCACTATCTCCCCTAACTCTCACTTAAAGAAAGAGAGAGAGAGAGAGAGAGAGAGAGAGAGAGAGAGAGAGAGAGAATGGTTTATGAGAGCCTGGATAGATTTCCAGGGCAACCTAAATGGCTGGAGGAAGGACAGCTCTGAAAATCTTCCCTCTGCGAATGGCTGTAGGGGAACAGATGAAGGTTGGGGTTAGGTCACCAAAAGGGAAGTGGCCCAAGACATCAGTGGGGGTTGGTCCCAACTAGACTTCAGAACATGTGAACATAACAATGAAGTAGGCGTTCACAATGAGCTTTTCTATGACACAACAGAATGTCAGTCTATTTCAGACAATGAGCTCTGACTTACATATGAAATGATTTGTCTGAAATCAACTGAGAAATGCAGTTAGGTTCCTTCAGAGTTTTCTCCAAAGTTCAAAAGAAGTCATTGTAACAAACTTTCTCACGTAAGGGATTTAAGAACAAAAATATTTATGTTTGTTCATTTTATACAAAGTCTAAATACCACATTAGAAGCACAGTATTATTTAAGATTATTCCTGTTTAAAATGTGGACTTTTAAAAACTGCCTCTTTAAACTTCATTTTTACTAAATTGTTCATATAAACATCAATAGAAAGGCCAGTGGAACACAGACTAATAGAAAGCTTTTATAAATTGATCTGCAACAGTTGTTCACAAAGTTACTTTCTAAGCGTATCATTTTTGTGTCTGTAAATCAAAAAGCTATGAGGAGCAAAATCATCATTTCAAACAACTAAAAAATTCTCTCTTCAGTCTCTGGTAAGGATTTACTTGCTTCGTCAAGTAAATTGTACTATTCAGGTATTATAAAGTAACTTAATAAGAAATACATATTTCACTCCTTTTCAGATGGTGTGTTCTGATTTTCATATTGTCAGATTTTGTTTAAACATAAATTCGCCTAAAGAAATGTTGAAATCTCTGACCCAGTGCAAACTGACGCTTGGGATCACAGAGCATTGAAATGAACGGCAGTGTTATGACTAGAGTCTGAATTTCCTGAATTTCCACCCTGGTGCCATTTCCATTAGAACATACTTAGGCAAGCAAAACAAAGTTGATCAAACTGATGTTTAATTAAAAAAAATGATAATAAAATGTAGTTCCAGATTTGGCCAGTGTATTTATAATAGATGACCATGAAAATAAAAGGAAACCATAACCTTATTAGTTTAGTAAAGAAAAAGTTTTCAATTTGTAAAAGTCATTCAAATATAAAACTTTATGGATCGAGGCCATGTTGCACTGTTAAGTTCATATTTTAGCCCCTAGAAATAAGAGTATAATGGAAGTATATATTTCATATATTACAACTGTGGGGGAGGAATTGTGCCAATGTCATAAAATTCAATACCATAAGTTTTCAATTTTACACCAAAAATATAAAAAAGTAAACAAATAAGAACACATTGAGAAATTATACAGAAAACCTATTAAATGTTTAAGGGGCAATAAAACTGCCACCAACCCATTAAATATTCTCTTGTAACCATTAGATCAAGAGCCAATAGTACCAAAGTTTCCACAATTTAAAAAAGGAGAAAATTCTGAAGGACAGACTTACTGAAAAATTACAAAAATGGCTTAGTCATAGACAAGAAAATAAATGTATTGAATATTCTAAACATTATACCTATACTTGCATTATTGTTCACCATAAGCAAAATAATTGTTGCAAAATAAATGAGGGTTGAAGATAGGATGTTTTACTTCGGAATAAAATTCAGAACCAAGAAGATCCTTAAACTCTTTAACAGGAACTTAGGAATATATTAACCTAAGAACATGACACACAGTTTATTTTCTTTAAACAAAGTTGGAAAAGGAACATATATTGCGTTTTTAATGAAGCAAAGAAAATGAAACCACTTCCAAATACAGCATGTTGTATAGAATAGGAATGTACTTTGTGAATCAAAAAACAATATTGATTTATGAAGTACATTTGTGTAATGTTTAAGAGAACAGCCATCATTTTGTTCAAATATTTACTGACAATATGAAAGATTTCTCTAACAATATTTTTGAATAGTTTTGGTCAGACTTGGTGAACTCCAAAGTAGAGAACTCAGTTAAGGAGGCTTTTATTATGATGATAAATGTGGAATCTTGGTTTTGTAACAGATGTTTTCAGAAGGGCACACGATAGGTAGAAATATAGCCAGGTACTACCATCAGAGGGGAGCTCTTACTTTGATTAACTTTTTATTGTATCCACCTGATTTATGTAAGCTCTGGAGTCAGACTGTCTGCATTTGAATCCCAAGCTCACCACATACTAGCCATGTAATAATATTTTCATAAAAAGGTTATTTTGTAACTGTAATTGAAAAACATAGCACTTAAGTATATTCATTGCTTTTATCTGTTGTTCTATTTCCAAATAAAATTCACAATTTAAATAACATAGCAGAACAAACAGTATTTCAACATCTATATGGTAGTTTTAGTAATACGGCTGATGCCTCTTCTCCTATAAGGTTCATATCTGCAAATGTTTCCTTAATGGTCTTGCCTGAGAAATAAAACAGAAATCAGAGATTTGGGTTTATACAGGGTAAGGGGGCATATATAGCAAATACCCTCTGCAACAAGTTGGGGTACAAATGTGCCACACCTTCAGGATAAAGTTGAGAACCATAGGTAAGCCAGCCCTTGCCTGGATCTGCAGTCCAAGTTCACACCACCGGGGTTGTATAAGGAATTTAAGGGGGCTTTTTATTAGCAGTGTCCCCAGGATGGTTAAACATTAAGGCCAAAAGAAAGCATGACTGAAGTAAAGATAGTTATTTAATAAAGACAAACTATTTAACTCACCAGGAAAATATAACCATTTTAAATTTGTATGTATCTCAGAGTATAGCCTCAAAATGCATGAAATGAAGGAATATATCTCTCAACATAACAAAGGCCATATAGCACAAGCCCAAGTGAACATCATAGTCAATGGGGAAAACTTTTTAAGCTTTTCCTCTAAGATCAGGAACAAGATAAGGATGCACACTGTCTCCATATTTATTCAGCATTCTACTGGAAGTCCTCACCGGAACAGTAAGTCAAGAAAAAGAAACAAAAGACATTCAGATTAGAAAGAAAAAGGTAAAACAGTCACTGTTTTTGGATGACACTGTATATAGAAAACCCTAAAGACTTTACCAAAAAACTTTTAGAATAAACAAATTTATTATCACCGTAGTATATAAAAATTAATGTGAAAAAATTTGTGGCCCTGGCCGGTTGGCTCAGTGGTAGAGTGTCGGCCTGGTGTGCAGGAGTCCCGGGTTCGATTCCCGGCCAAGGCACACAGGAGAAGCACCCATCTGCTTCTCACCCCTCCCCCTCTCCTTCCTCTTTGTCTCTCTCTTCTCCTCCCACAGCCAAGACTCCATTGGAGCAAAGTTTGCCCGGGCACTGAGGATGGCTCTGTGGCCTCTGCCTCAGGTGCTGGAATGGCTCTGATTGCGGCAGAGCGATGTCCCAAGATGAGCAGAGCATTGCCCCCTGGTGGGCGTGCCATGTGGATCCCGGCTGGGCACATGCGGGAGTCTGTCTGACTGTCTCCCCGTTTCTGGCTTCGGAAAAATACAAAAAAAAATTTTTTTTTGTTGTGTTTCTACCACTTATAATGAACTATCAGAAAAGCAAATAAAGAAAATAATCAAACTTACAACTTCATTTAAAAAAATGAGCCCTGGCCGGTTGGCTCAGCGGTAGAGCGTCGGCCTAGCGTGCGGAGGACCCGGGTTCGATTCCTGGCCAGGGCACACAGGAGAAGCGCCCATTTGCTTCTCCACCCCTCCACCGCGCCTTCCTCTCTGTCTCTCTCTTCCCCTCCCGCAGCCAAGGCTCTATTGGAGCAAAGATGGCCTGGGCGCTGGGGATGGCTCTGTGGCCTTTGCCTCAGGCACTAGAGTGGCTCTGGTCGCAACATGGCGATGCCCAGGATGGGCAGAGCATCGCCACCTGGTGGGCAGAGCGTTGCCCCTGGTGGGCGTGCCGGGTGGATCCCGGTCGGGCGCATGCGGGAGTCTGTCTGACTGTCTCTCCCTGTTTCCAGCTTCAGAAAAATGCAAAAAATAAAATAAAAATAAATAAAAATAAAAAAATGAAATACCTGGAAATAAATTTAACCAAGGGGGTGAAAGACTGAAAACTATAAGACATTAATAATGCAGCAAATAAATACATACTCATGAATTGGGAAAATATTGTTAAAATATTTTGTTCATATAAGGTCTACCAGAAAGTTCTGTTTGTTTCTATCACAAGTTTCGACACGTAAGCACATTTATTTGGCGCATGTGTGCCTCTCTATTTTTATCACTTAATGTATACATACTGACATAGCAAATTAACTAAAACAAAGTTGATTTGTGTTAGTCTTATGTGTGAAGCCATAGTGTACCCATAGCTACTGATAAAAGTTCATTTACGCCACTGTATTTGATATGAATTTCAACAAGGAAGAAATGCTACAGAAGCATGTAGAAATGTATTGAAAGTGTTTGTTGAAGGTACAGTTTTTGATAGGACATGCAGAAGATGGTTTGAAAAATTCGAAACAGGTGATTTTGACCTTTCTGATAAGCCACATTCTGGGCGACCATCTTTGATCGATGATGTTGTTAAGACCATGCTGGAGCAAGATCCTTTTCTGACAACATCAGAGATTGCAGAAAGGCTTAATTCAGCTCAGCAAACCATTTCGGACCATATTCGGAAGGTAGGATTGGTGTGGAAATATATTATTTAATAAAGTTTATTGACGGTAAGAAAAATTTGTATTTTGTTTTATTCCAAAAACGGGCAGAACTTTCTGGTAGACCTTATATATATACCATAGTGCCTAAAGTAATTTACAAATTTAATGCAATCTCTATCAATTCCAATGGCATTTTTCACAGAAATAGAGCAATGCTAAAATTTTTATGAAAACACACAAAAACCTTCCACAAATGACCAAAGAAATCTAAGAAAGAAGAACAAAGCTGAAGGTATCATGTGCCCTAATTTCAAACTATATTACAAAGCTATAGTAATCAAAACAGTATGAAATTTGCATAAAAACAGACTTATGGATCAATGGATCAGAATAGGAAGTCCAAATGTAAACTGTCACATCATATATGGTCAACTAATTTATGACAATGGTGTCAAGAATATACAATGGGGAAGGGACAGTCTCAATAAATAGTGGTGAGATAACTAGACAGCCACATGCAAAAGAATAAAACTGAATCACTCTCTTGTACCATACATAAACACTAACTCAAAATGGATTTAAAGACTTCAGCATAAGACCTAAAATCATAAAACTCCTAGAAGAAAACATAAGTGGTAGGCTCCTTAACATTACTCTTAGCAAAAACTTTTTGGATTTGACACCAAAAGCAAAGGAAACAGAAGCAAAGATAATCAAATGGGATTACATAAACTAAAAAGCTTCTGCACAGCAAAGGAAACCATCAACAAAATAAAAAGATAATCTACTGAATGGGAGAAAATATTTGCAAGTCACATATCTCATTAGAATTTAATATCCAAAATGTAGACAGACAACAACTCAATAGCAACAAAACAATTTAATTTTTAAAATGGGAAAAACTAAATAGACACATTTTCAAAGAAGACATACACATGGTCAACAGGTACATGAAAAGGTGGTCAGCCTGACCAGGCAGTGGCACAGTGAACAGAGCATCAGCCTGGGATGCTGAGAACCCAGGTTCAAAACCACAAGGTTGTTGGCTTTGAGCACTGGCTCATCCAGCTTGAATATGAGCTCATCAGCCTGAGTGCAGGGTCCCTGGCTTGAGTGCAGAATCAGAGACAGGACCCCATGGTCACTGGCTTGACCCCAAGGTTGCTGGCTTGGAACAAGGGTAACTGGCTCTGCTGGAGCCCCTCAATCAAGATGCATATGAGAAAGCAATCAATGAACAAATACGGTGCCACAACTATGAGTTGATGCTTCTCATCTCTTTCTCCCTTCCTATCTGTCTGTCCCTGTTTTTATCTCTCGGTAAAAAGAAAAGAAAGGAAGAGAGAAAGAGAGAGAGAGAGAAGGAGAGAAAGAGAGAAAGGAAGGAAGAAAAGAAGGGAGGAAGGAAGGAAGGAAGGAAGGAAGGAAGGAAGGAAGGAAGGAAGGAAGGAAGGAAGGGAGGGGAGGAAGAGAAGGAGGGAGAGAGAAAGGGAGAGAGAGAGAAAGAAAAGATGTTTTAGCAATTATTAGAGAAATGCAAATCAAAATCACTATGACATATCACCTCACACCTGTTAGAATGATTACCAAAAACACAAGAAATATCAAATGAAGGCAAGGATGTGGAAAAAGGGAAACTTTGTCTACTGTTGGTTGAAATGTAAATTGGTGCAGCCACTATGGAAAACAGTATGAAGTTTCTTCAAAAACAGTTAAAAATAGAAACACTATATGAATGAGCAATTCCATTTCTGGGTATTTATTCAAAGAAAACAAAAACATGAAATCAAAAAAATATATATATATATATATATATATATATATATATATATATATATATATCCCACATTCATTGCAGCACTATTTACAAAAGATGAAAACAACCTAGGTCTGTGTGAGAGGTATTTTACAACTTTTATGCTACCTCAAAGTAATAAAAATTTTCTTACATTATATTCTACTGCTTTTGATAGTTGACTTTTCACATTTTCATCTTCATACACCTGCAATAAGGTTCTGTGTATAAAGTAGAAGTCCAATATTCCCCCTATAACAGAGCCAAGAACAGCAGCAACACTTATCAAAAAGATGACTTCCTATGACTAATGTACACCTCTGAGGTAGATCAAATTTCCATGTGTTCATGGATTTAAATCTGGACCTCTGTTTGTTGCTATTGATCTGTTTATCTATACTTGTGTCAATACTACTCCAATCACTGTTTTAGAATGTATTGGTTATACAAAAGATTTACTAGAAGAAATCTTAAAATGATTAAATCCTTTAGAGCATTAAGAACAACTTAGTTGTAAAAAAATCTAACTCACATATTTTAAGAACCGTCTATTCTGCAAAAGCAATAAGCTAAATTTCTGTGTGATCATAGAGTTTAAAATGTACTATAGTCTGATCTGTGGTAGCACAGTGGATAAAGCATTGACCTGGAACATTGAGGTCACCAGTTCAAGACCCTGGTCCTGGTCAAAACACATATAGGAGTTGATGCTTCCTGCCCCCCCTTCTCTCTCTTCTCTCTAAAATAAATAAATAAAAATCTTAAAATGTACTATTCACAGGTGAAAACTCTGGTCATTTAACAATATCAATTGAACTTAACACCCATATGTGCAATGAATGAATGAATGATCTATAATCCTTGGATGTAGAATTTCTGGTGTGTTGTTAGAAACCAACTTCATTCTTCTATAATCATACTTTGGTTTTGTAATTCTTATGCAGTAGTATTCGACAAAAATTGTCCTGTTCAAAGCTCAGAACTTCTAGGAATGGCCTCAAGAAAGGCATTGTTCCCTTGATCCTGGCAAGTTTTTCAAAATAGGTACACAGACCTAAGTGCTGAGACACCCGGTGCCACATTCAGCAGAGAACAGCTCTTCCCGCAGCAGGGAAACCTGCTCTCTAATCAGGAGAAAGGCAGTGAAAGGGTAGAACAGCATCTTGCCGTAAGGCAAGTTCAGGCAGCTGTTGAGGATCTTTTTAAATTTTTTATGGCAAACTGGCATCTCATTTTGAATTTATAGGAAATTGATTATCCAAAAGTCAGTTGGAAAAAAAGCAGCAGGAAATGAGTCTTGTTCTATGGGGATTTAGCTTTAGAGAGGCGAGTAGGGTGTGCACAGACTAATTTACAATGCAAGCCCTAAATGTGTCATGATGATTTCTAGTAAGAGTCCAGAAGCGATTTCTGCCAAGTCTCCAAGACAGAGAAAAGTGGGTTCCGATAAAGACCACCCGTACCCAAGGCTGAGGGGGTCCTTGAACCAGTGAAGTCTCAGTGAGGTACTTTTTAACTATTTCTGAGGGCATACCCAGCCCCTGAATTAAATGAAATTCTTTCTGAAATTAAAAGCTGTTTTTGAATACTTGTGTTGCTCTCAATGACTATTTCTGAACTTATTTTATTGAGTACTTTACAACTTCCTTTTATAAAACTATAAAATTTTAAGTTAACCAAAATCTTAGTTAAGAAAATAGTAAAGTATCATGGCAAACCTCTGAAAATCTCTTCGAAACGAAGAGAGTTATGTGTTATCAGGGCTGCTTGCTCAAGAAAAAACTATTAACAATGATAATATCTAACATTTTAAAAGTGTTTACTAGGGCAGGCCATGACATGAACCAGTGTCTATAAACTTCATAACTTTATGTGGTAATATTTTTCTCATTTGAAGGACTAGAAAACTGCGATTTAGGTAAATAACATTTCTAACTTGTATCTCTAGGATGTAGTGGGAATGAACTGGGATTAGGTCTAAATTGAGTCTAAAACCCACACCATTTTTTCTAAACCACTGGATATAAGCACTTTATAGCAGCTGATGTAGACAGATAATGGCCCCCAAGATATCCACATCCTAATCCTCAGAACCCAGGAACATGTTACATACATGCAAAAGGGACTTTGCACATATGATTAGATTAAAGGTCTTGAGATAGAAATTATCCTGGATTATAAAGATATGCCAATGAAATCACAAAGGCTCTGCCTACATGAAAGAGGGAGAGTCGGAGGAGATGTGAGCCTGGAGGCAGATGTCACAGTGAGACTATTGTTGGAAGGGGCCAAGAGCCAAGGAATACAGGCAGCCTCCAGAAGCTAGAAAGAAAAAGATTTGTCCCCAGAGCCTCCAGAAGTATAACGGAGTCTTGCCAAGCTTTTGTTTTTAGCCCTCCAAGAGCCATTTTGGACCTCTACAGTTGGGGTACCAATTTCAATTCCAGTGTGCATTTCCCCTCCACACCACCAGGTAATGCTCAGGACATCAGCTGAATCCCCCACAGTTCAATTTAGTTCTGACACTATCTACCTGGGAATAGCATCAGACCTCACAGGTAAATGGCTCAGTCTCACAAAACTGCAACCCCTCCCTGCTTCTCCTTACACACACTTCAGATGCCAACTGCAAATCCAGGGAGTCACCTGTGTTTCTGACCAACTGGCTACAGATCAGAGGTCCCAAAATGCCCACATTAGATTCAATTAATTTGCTAGAGTGGCGCACAAAGCTCAGATAGACGGTTGACTCACTAAATTACAGGATTGTATAGAATATAATTTAGCAGCAGCCAGGTGGGACAGAGGCATAGGGCAAGACGTGGGAGAGGGGCTGTTATGACCTCTCCAGGAGCCCCATCCTCCCAACACCTCGCAGGTTCACCACCCCAGAAGCTCTCCTAACCTCATTCTTTTGGGGGTTTTGGAGGCTTCATGAACTAGGCATGATTAAATCACTGGCTACTGGGGTTAGAGCAGTGGTCGCCAACCTTTTTTGGGCCACGGACAAATTTCACGTCAGAAAATATTTTCACGGACGTGCCTTTAGGGTGGGACGGATAAATGTATCACGTGACCGAGACAAGTGTCAAGAGTGAGTCTTAGACGGATGTAACAGAGGGAATCTGGTCATTTTTTAAAAATAAAACATCGTTCAGACTTAAATATAAATAAAACGGAAATAATGTAAGTTATTTCTTCTTTCTCTGCGGACCAGTACCAAATGGCCCACGGACTGGTACCGGCCCACGGCCTGGGAGTTGGGGACCACTGGGTTAGAGGGTGGGCTGAAAATTCCAACCATTCAATCAATTGATGAGTTTTCTGGCAACCAGCCCCACCCTTCCTGCTTTCAAAGAGCTGCCTCATTAACATAATGAAAGATGCCTTTGTGCTCATCCTTTAGGAAATTACAAGGGATTTAGGACCTTTGTGCCAAGAATGGAGACAGACTAAATATATATTTATTATAAATCACAATATAACAACTTCTGGACCTCCAGAACTGTAAAATATAATAAAATAGTGCTGTTCTAAACAACTACGTTTGTGATCATTTGTGGTAGCAGAAACAGAAAACTAATACAGTGGCCAAAGAGGATGATTATCTGCTCCCAGTTCATTTAGAACTGGATTCAATGTCCAGAAATACAAGCATTAATAAATGTTAGTTGAATGATGAGGGCCAATGTGTTATCCAAACATGAGGTATAAGTAAATGTTAAGATACAGGTTTGTTCTGAAGCCTTCCCAAACTTAGGGTGATATTGGGCATCCCTCCACTACAGCAGCCAAAGCCCTAGTTTTCAGAGGCTGGCAAGTGTCTCTAATAATTTATGCCTATTCACAATGACACCAGGAGTGGCATGTACTCTCTAAGAGGCCATACGATGACATTGTAAGGTCAACCCAGGGAGGGCTACACAGAACACAGCTTTAACTGTGTGTACAAGCTGGAAAGTCTGGTCTAAGCTCCCAGTCAGTGGCAGGGAGTTTCCAAATCATGCCTCAGGCTCCAGCTCCCAAAGATTATCTGTTTAGGAGCCGCAAGATATTTAACAAATACGTATTAAGTATTTACTATGTGGGTGAACAAGACAACCAAGGTGCACCTGTTCACCTAGAGCAGGGGTTCCCAAACTACGGCCCGCAGGCTGCATGTGGCCCCCTGAAGCCATTTATCTGGCCCCCGCTGCACTTCCGGAAGGGGCACCTCTTTCATTGGTGGTCAGTGAGAGGAGCATAGTTCCCATTGAAATACTGGTCAGTTTGTTGATTTAAATTTACTTGTTCTTCATTTTAAATATTGTATTTGTTCCCGTTTTGTTTTTCACTTTAAAATAAGATATGTGCAGTGTGCATAGGGATTTGTTCATAGTTTTTTTTATAGTTTGGCCCTCCAACCGTCTGAGGGACAGTGAACTGGCCCCCTGTGTAAAAAGTTTGGGGACCCCTGACCTAGAGCTTCTATCAGATTGGGAAGCAGCAAATAAAGCATTGTAGAAGTAAGTATGTCAGCAGAATTGTGCTAAATGCTGTGATAGAGGACTGTGGCAGGCCAAATCAGGCCTGGAGAACAGAGCAAGTTGCTTAACCTTTTGGAGGAAGATTAGAAGTGTTTTTAAAAATAGTTTGAGGTTATTTTTAAAAATAGATACAGTCTTGTTATGTAATATGACTATAAAGTAAAAGCAAAGTTCTAAAGTCATATGGAAACATGACTACATGAACACACAGGATTATTATTTTAGAAGTTATCATGTTTCTGAAAGGCAAACCTCAGAGCCATGTTTCTGTTTAAAACCATTCAATGGTTTCCCTCAGCCCCAGGATAATGTCTCAACTCCTTGCTATGGCCCACGAGGTCCTTCCTGACCGGCACCCGGCTTCCGTCCAGAGCCCACATCTCAGGCCGGCACCTTCTCAGGCTGAGCTCCATTCTTCCTTCTGCAGTTACCCACTCGGCCACCGCTGCCCCGGGAGTCTGTGTCCTGTGACTGGAAGCCCAGGTCGGGTGCCCTTCCCTGACTGCCCGTGTTCCTTTCATGTTCCCTCTACCAGCACTCACCAGCATGGGCGTCAATGGCTTATTTAATTGCTGGTGAAATTGTGATGTCTCTGGAACACGAGTTCTGTGAAGGCAGGGAGGGACCGTGCTGTCTGATTTGCTGGGGATGTAAAGGAAATATGGCCTATGTAAACAGAATGGTGGTGGAAAGGAGGAAGGAGCAGACAGTGCTGTGGTCCTCTGCACAACGCTAGATACCTGCCCATCAGGCAGAACTGGGTATTAAAGATGAGGAACAGGGGATCGAGAGAATGCTGCCTACCCATGTACCTCCAGGGTCACACTGCCTGGGTTTGGCTCCCAGGAGCTCTACCTGCTACGTGGTCTGCCTAGGGCAGGTGATGCAATGGCATCAAAGCTGCAGGGGCAGTTAGGCAAGAATTGGAGATAAAACTTATCCCACTGCTCACCAAGCCTTATGCCTTCGTGCAGCACCGTGTCTGCTCCAAGGAAGAGATTCTTATTCATTGTTTTAAAGATGATATCTATACCCAACATGTCTGAGCTGAATCCCCCCTGGGGGGCTACATGGACATAGGGGCCTTACACGTCTTCATAGCTCCTTTGCCTGGTGAGGCAACCCTCTGTAATTTGCTTTAGATAATGCCTTTAAAAAACAATTGGCACCAGGGCCAGATACTGGTTAGTCTACCAGGTGGAAATCTAGAGCAAGTTACCTCTTTCTCTATAGACTTGAGCTGAATCACTACCTCCAACTTGGGGCTCTCCCAAAGCTTGTATCAGATGATCCACGGATGACACTTAGCACATAGAAAGCGTTTAAACTAGTAGCAATATTGAGCATTTAAAACATCCGGGGCTCCACATCACTCTTTTGTCTTAACAGAAAAAAATGTCTTAGCAACTGCACCCTCTCCCTAAAGCCTTATAGGAGACGCCAGAAGTTTCAGGGATGGCTGGCTCGCATGTTCTGCTTACACTTCTTGTTAAATCTTTCTTTGTGCATTATGCCCTTCTAGGTCCACTTGTAAAACTGCGGGATGCTGATTTCCTTACACATAATATAATTCTCACAATGGATATTTAAAATTTATGACCAAATCTCCCACATGAAGGTGGTCTGGCAGCCATAATTTTTTCCTTCTGTACATAAATGACTATTAACTTGTTGGCGTTTTGCAGACAGGTTTTGATGAACTATGATATTTTGCTTAAAATCATTCCAAGAATAATGTAAGACTTCATAATTGCCTTACCCATGACCACCAGCAAGCAAAATTCACCTCCACGGCACAGCTTATATTAAAAGGAATCAAACTACAACCACAGACAGAACTGTGAATTCAAGAACACAGGGCAGATGGCTTCTTTTCTGCCAGGGTTTGGGAGTGTACACAGCGCTCAGACTATAAATATCTATAAGCTGATTTCTGTGAGCATTGGACTATGTTGCTATAATGGCATTTGTAATTAAAAATTGAAAAAGAACTTGGCAGATGGTTATAGTGACATTTTTTAAAAGTTTGGCAGATGTTTGACATGAAAACAAAGCAATAACCAAAATCTAAGGCCCTGGCCAGTGAGCTCAGTCAGCGTTTCACCCCCAAACTCACTCCCAGGGACAATACAAATATTTCAGTTTGTAGTTGGGTGTTGTAAAGAACAAATGTTCCCAAATACCAAATTATCTTAAAACATTCACTCATTCAGAGCAAAATGAGACAAATGTATATCTATAAAAACAAATGCGTGGATGTATGTGAGGGCTGGATACCAAGAATCTCTACTCAGAAACAACCTTCAGTTCTTCTGAGTTTATGCCCTTGTAACTTCTTTGATATTAAAATACTCTTTTTTATGTAATGATTTCCATAGCAAATGATAGTTGTCAATATGTGGAAATTTTTTAAAATTAACCGTCTCTGAATTTTGTCATTTTTAGAAATATTAATGTTGTATATAGGCCCTGGCTGGTTGGCTCAGCGGTAGAGCATCGGCCTGGCGTGCGGGGGACCCAGGTTCGATTCCCAGCCAGGGCACACAGGAGAAGCGCCCATTTGTTTCTCCACCCCCCACCCCCTCCTTCCTCTCTGTCTCTTCTTCCCCTCCAGCAGCCAAGGCTCCATTCGAGCAAAGATGGCCCGGGTGCTGGGGATGGCTCCTTGGCCTCTGCCCCAGGCGCTAGAATGGCTCTGGTCACAGCAAGTGATGCCCCAGAGGGGCAGAGCCTCGCCCCTGGTGGGCTTGCCGGGTGGATCCTGGTCGGGCGCATGCGGGAGTCTGTCTGACTGTCTCTCCCCATTTCCAGCTTCAGAAAAATACAAAAAAAAAAAAAATGTTGTATATAATCCCCAAACCTTAGAACCAAAAATTGACTCTATTTTCTATATTGTAGGCCACTGATTTGCTCTCAGATAGACTAGGCTTTTTCATCCTCAGTCAAAGAATGGGAGGGCGAGAGGTGAGATTGGGTACCAAGACCTTCAACACATTCTCGGAACGCAAACTCGGGCAAACAGGTTTTCAGAGAGTCACAGCCCACCACATCCACCATGTAGTAATCCCAGTAATTGATTGATGAGGGCTATAACATTATTTTCTGTTCATAAAACATGAAAAAAATAAAATAAAAATCAGGCTCAATATGCAATGTTCCATTAGGACCTTTGCTAAAATCCTGGTACTTTGCATCATTTTATACCCCTGGTTGGCAAACTGCAGCTTGCGAGCCACATGCAGCTCTTTGGCCCCTTGAGTGTGGCTCTTCCACAAAATACCACGTGCGGGCACTACCTCGATAAGGAATGTACCTACCTATACAGTTTAAGTTTAAAAAGTTTGGCTCTCAGAAGAAATTTCAATCGTTGTACTGTTGACATTTGGCTCTGTTGACGAATGAGTTTGCCGAGCACTGTTTTATACCATTAGGAGTGAACTTTCTTATCCATATTCAACAGAGCACAGTTCTCATGTCATATAACCTTGGGCAAAATTGCTTTTCCTTGGTGGGCCTTTCTGTCTTCAACTGGAGTAAAACAAGGGCCAGTGAGAGTTGCTAAAGTACTTCCAGCAGTAACATGGCACATTGAGGTTATAGTACAGACTCCCAGGAACGACTTATTTAGTGGAAGATGTGAACAGAGGGTAGCAGAGGTTAGTGACTCTGAAGGTTTGTAGCAATTCCACAAAGAGCCAGAGGCAGAAAATTTAAAGATATATTTGCAAGTACCACTTGGTCCTTTTTCTTGCTTCTTAAAACTTGAATCATGTTACTCTCCTGAAAGCCCTCCATAACTCTTCCATATTAAATCAGAATCTCACACTCCAGTGTCTGCGGGGCCAGGCAGGGGGAGAAGGCGAGGGAAGCACTTGCAGAGGCAGAAACAGAGTGAAAAGCCCTGCCCAGGACAAGGCGGCCGCGCTTCACTCCAGCTCCTCAGGGTCCACCAGGAAGGCCCAGAGCTCTCTCTTTGGAGATAAGAGTAGAATCTGACTTTTTGGGTATACAATCTTCAGAATTTTAATAGTTGGAAACTATGTTTAAGAAATCTTAAAACCTGATGGCCAGATAAAGGTTACAACAGGCAGGTGGACAGGTTGTTTGTCTCCAGTTTCTGAGAAAAAAACAGATAAAAATTCTTATCATCAAGACTGTCACGTAGCTTTGACTTACTTTAGGGCACCAAACATCTTTTCATTACGTCTTGAAATGAGCAATCAAGTCCAACACTCCTGACTTATTGACGAGGGAGGACACAGCACGTGGGCTTTGAAGAAAAGTTCTGATTCTGCCAGTTGCTACCTTGTGAAATCCACTGTACGCATTTGTTTTTCCATCACCAGAATTCTTTTTGTCTGTCGTGCCTTTGTCTCATTCTGGAGTTCGGAGAATATGTTGAAAACGATCAACTCACATGATCAAATTCTCACACAGTTAGAAAGAGAGAAATTATTTGAAAAGAAAACATTCAGAAATTGCATAGGTTTCAAATTTTGATTAGCCGTCAGCATCATCCCATACGTAAGCCATACAGTCCCTTGGCAGTAATATAAAACTTCTATGCAGGGTAATTCAGGCTTGGAAAAGAAGTGTCCTTTTGAGGGTTGTTTTATTCAATACCAACAAGGACCAACTGCAATAGCCGCAACCAGGAATGTTTACCTTGCTGGTTAAATAACAATAACAGTATCAATAATAAAAAATATCTAGAATGTATTGTCAAGTTGCTTCCTCTTGTATCCTAAAACATGGCCCTAGTTCTTGACTGCTAATAAGATCCTGCTCTAATTTTGCTCTGGGCTACGTCCAGACTTGATGGCGAAATGCTTTGGACGCACCAAGGTACATGGAGGCCCCGGGAGTGTTTTACATCAAAGCCTCATTTCAGCGATAAACCTTGCTCTCTAAGGAGATAAGTAATGCCCTCCTGCGGCAATCCATTTCAATATCTGTCCAGCATAGATTTCTCTGGAGATTTGTTTGCACTAAGTTTCCATGATGTCACGTAGAGGTGGTGATCTGGAAGCAGAATTAGATGCGTTTGGAGGAATTATTCTGATGAATGACAGGTCAAGGAAGGTGGTCATGGAGAGCACAACAATGATAAGCCCTTCTTACATAGGATAAGAGATCAGCTGTCAATTGTTCATAACCTTCTGAAGCTTGTAAAAACTAGCCACACAGACTGGCAACTGCTCCCAGAGTACTTGGAGTCTAGGAGGAACAAATCCTCTCATAAGTATAAAACATCCTTATACATGCTTAGACCACGTGGAAAGCTTTGAAAACTTTGTTATGTGGCCAGAAAGCAGCTTGAAGAACAAGGCGAATGTTGTCCACCTGGATGGTAGCTCAAGATGAGACGGCAGGAGGGAAGTGGGTGGCCAAGGAAGCGATTTTATTGCCGGCGCTAAACAGTGTCTGAGGTGCCCAGTCACACAGTCACACCATAAGTTCATGCTCTCCACCACCACAAGCAAGTCCCCAATGCCAAGCAAAATCTCTGGATCTTCAGATACTCTCTTAGCATGCATCCATTCATGATACGTTTTGGGGACCCCCTTTTACTTCTAAACTTCTCCTGACAGTTATTTTTCCTGAACAAAAATGTTTGGGGTGGGGATTTCCTAAAAGTTTTGCAGATACTGTCTCTTAGAACAATAGTTAGAATCACTTTAAGACCGAGAGTCAATGGAACAAATGAAATACAAGAGTCTCATTTTTAATTTCAAGTGAAATCCCACAACAGCTCTCTCAGGGGCACACAGGAAGAAAGCAGAGTTTACTCCTCTCACCTGTGGATGCAGGTGTATCTGCTTAACCTCCTGGGCTTCCAGTATCTGCACACCTGGTTATTTCACCCACTTCCCATTCATCCTGGGCCTTAAGGATTCCATTGGAAACCCCTTCCCCAGGGCTAATTGCTGATTTGAGTAAGGGGTCATCAAAGGTCATTTCATAATGTGGTGGTCCTGTGACAATGAGTTTCCTCCAGGCCCAGAAAGAGTAAGAAACAAGAAAAGGAAAATTGGAGACTACTCAATTTTGTATTATGGAAATAAGAGGGAGTCCAAACTTGTGAAGTTTCATCAAGATGAGAACTACATAATTTGTCTTACAAACCAAAAATAGAGTGTTCAGGAAGCCCTGCCCTGTGAGCAAATCACAGTAAAAGTCAAAGGTAGTTAGTAATGTTACAGACACACTCAAGCCTTCATTCATTCAGACAGTGGAATGTGGTCTACCAGTTGCCAAAGACCTGTCTCACAGTGGGAAGTGAGAGAGAGAGAGAATGAATAACATGTACCAATCTAAAGGATTTATTCACTACGTATCATTCAAGTAAAAGCCAAAGTCTTAAAATGGCCTACCAGGCACTCTGGGGCCTTCCCAATGCTCTCCCCTTCCCCTCCCCAGTCTCCTCCCTCTCTCCCACTCACTTCACCCATGTTGGCTCTTTGCTGTTTCTTGAACATGTCAAGATTTTTTCTTTGCCTGGAACAATCTTCTTTTAAATATCCATGCGTTTCCCTCCCCGTGCTCTCTCCCCTCTTCCTTCCTTGCTGTCTGGTTAACCCACACTTACACTCCGTTTCCCCTACCCCTTCCTTATTTTGCTTTGTTCACCATCCGATATATTGTATAATCAGGTACTATCTTGTGTATTGTGTCTGCCCTGACCGGTATGTATGCATTTGGAGTGAAGAGATTTGTGTTAAAACCCAAGTGACCAAAATGGTCCATAGAAAATGCTAGGTGCTCCAATACACGTTTGTTCAGTAAGTCAACGTGTGAAAGACTGGATGAAGCACCAACATCTGTGGACCATATTTTCTCAACTCCCTTGCAGAACTGTTTTTTGAGATGAGATTTAATATCTTGCTCTTAGAAGCAGCTGATCTAAAACATGACTTCAGATCAAGGAAGGTCTTTTCCACCCCTTTAGACTCTGAAAATGTGGGCCATTTTGTTACCCCCAGGTCTCTCACAGAAGGATCAGCCCAGTAACTTTCTTCAGGAATCCAGGGCCAGGAGGTTTTCCCAGAATGACGCTTGTTTGCATCTTTTAAACCTGACTACGCAGACCACATAGCGCCTTTCTCTCAGCTGCCAGGAAAATCATTTAATACCACTGTTGTTACTAAGACATAGAAATTGTGTGTGCTTACACGTATAAGAGGCTGTTTTATTAAAATAATTTGCGCTTTTTGTCCATTTTATTATTTTTCTTTGCCAGTTATACTTTGCAGTGACACAAGAAGCCATATGTACTTTCTAGCTCCTTACTATGTTGCATGGAATTAAAAATAATATTATTTCACTGTTTCTTAGGAGACCTATTCCTTAAAATTGCTTCTGAGTCCTCTGAGATGAAGGAAACTAAAAAATATGGCCAAATATCATTGTACTAGAAGAAACCAAAAAGAGAGTCATATCCCAGAGGGTGTGTGTTGGGGGCAGGGGGAGAGACTTAAAAGAGGACAATGCCGAGACCCCGACGGGAGAGGAGGAATACTGTTCTCTACTGCCTCCAAACTAACCGAAAGGTACCCTGGAATCTCCATTACTCTGTGGAGGACAGCCTGCATGTTGGCTTCTGTCCAAGCAGGTTCAGTGGGAAAAGTATTAATGCCTGCAAGGTGGTCCCACAGCGAGGTCCCTGAGGACAAAGGTTGCAGTATAGCTGGGGAACAGGCCGATTCCAACCCCACGGCGTCTGCTGCTAAGTGAAACGGCACTATATCATGTAACAAACTGCAGCTTGAGAACGGGAACAGTAGAGAAATGATTGAAACCCACATGTCCCACAGATGTACGTGAAATGAGTGAGCAGCACTGTCCGTGAAGAACATAATCTACACACCAGAACAGACATGGGTTTGTTTAGCTCTAAGCCATGGCAACAAATTTTAGCTTTGCAGCTGTCCTCAGAGGCCTTGGGCAAGCCGGACTATGGCCTTGCTGGGCTCCCAGCTCTAGGCTCTGTTGTATTATATCTTCAAATAGCACCTTTAAGTGTTAAACCTTCAGTTCATTTGCACAGCACAGCTAAGAAAACATAGCAACTCCCAGACCTCCCTGGGTGACTATAGACATCTTTTTTCCTTACCTCCCCCTCCCAAACTGAAGTAGTTTTCAATAGTTTGAAAAGAAAATAAATAAATAAATAAATACACCTGCTAGTTAGTTTTTAGGGGAAAAGCATTGAAGAAATGGATTATGATTAAAAACAGAAAAACAAAAACTCCCAACTATTCCTGAGGAGGAGCCAGAGTCCTATCAGGGAAGGTGAATGCATGTGTGTCAATCAGTGCAGACCCATAATCCCACAGGTGGTTTAACCTTAGACTGGAGGAAGTGTAGGCTGCCTGCCAGTTAAGTAATGTACAAATCTTGTTCCTGAGAACCTGAGGAATCTCGAGTTTCTTTAGTGCTTTTGCAAATTACAAGTGTCTTCTAAAAAACAATCAAGAAATTAGAGTGCCAAATGCTTACCCCTTGCTTGTGTTCTGTCTTAGGTTTTCAAGATGTTTCAAGAGAGAGTTACTAAAACAAACAAGCAATCAAAGTGTAGAAACCCACTTATCTAGTTAATTTTTAAGGGATAGGAAGGTCTGCTCAGAATTGGTTAAGTATCTTTTCCAGGGTCAGAGAAAGAATTAGTGGTCAACGGAGCCAAACACCCAAATCCATTGCTTTACTCTTGGCTCTTCTGTAACTCGCTGCACCCCCGCCCGATCTCCCTGCCCCTCCCCCATGAATTTATCTTTAAAGGATAGGAAAATTAACACTTCTAATCTGGCATGGTGAAAACAAAAGCAAATGGACCGTTTGCCGGGCTGCACACCCCCGCGGCTGCACGCTCCACCTCCAGCTCCCTCAGGCAGCAGCCAGGTCTGTGTGGGGTCTGCGTCTGCTCCGCTCTCCCTGGGTGCCCTACGAGTCTTGGAAAGAAGAACGTGTGAAAGAAACCTGCAACGTTCCCAGAGTAGCTTGAATTTTTCTATGCATCTTATTTTCGGAAATCGAAGTGTGAGTCTCTGGTTTTAGACCCAAAAGGAAAAGAAAACATGTCGTTTTCTACCTGTCGTCCTCAAGGCTCTTCACCATTTTGTTCCAGGACATCTGAGCAAGGTAACACCTCCTCCAAGTGTGGCCTGGGAACCAGCAGGAGCAGTACCCCTGGGAGCTCTTCCGAAATGCAGTGTCTGGGTGCCATCCCACTCCTGTGGAATCAGCCTTTGGGATGGGCCCAGGAACGCCTTTTAGCGAGATTCTCAGGCTAATTGCATATTACAGTGGCAGCTTTGGTGTAGATCTAGAACAGGTGGTTACCAGAGGGTTCTCCAGACAGTAGGACCAGCTTCACCTGGGAACTCGGTAGAAATGCAGATTTTCACCCTGCTCCGTACCTACAACATTAGGAACTCTGAGATTGGGGCTCGACAATCCAGTTTTAACAAGCTTTCCAGAAGATTCTGATGCACGAAGTTTGAGAACCACTGTCTAAAATGAAGACAGGCATGACTCAGGGCATTCACTCCCCCTTAAAGAAAGGAAGAGGATGAGCCAGTGTTTTGCAAACTGTAGTATGTAGAATAAGGGTTTAGCAGATGTTTTTCAAATAAAGGGGTTTGTGGTCAGATATATATATTTGGGAAATACCTACTTAAAACTTATTTTTATTTTTTATGGCAAGACTGTTCAGCTTAAATGAACATTGTGAGTCTCTGAGATAGATGGCAGTTCCCAGATTTATTTGACAACACTTAAGATTTATGCCACTGGGCCTGGCCAGTTGACTTAGTGGATAGAGCATTGGCCCAGCATATGGACGCCTTGAGTTTGCTCCCTGGTCAGGGAACCCATCTGCTTCTCTTCCCTCCCTCTCCCCTTTCTTTCCCTCTCGCCTCCCATAGCCAGTGGCTCTGTTGGTTTGAACATCAGCCCCAGATGCTGAGGATGGCTCAGTTGGTCCAAGTGCATCAGCCTCAGGTGCTAAAAGAAGCTTGTTGATTTGAGCATCGCTCCAGACAGGGGTTGCGAGGTGCATCCCAGTCAAGACACATGCAGGAGTCTCTCATTATCTCCCCTCCTCTCACTTCAAAAAAAAAAAAAAAAAAAAAAAAAAAGATTTAAGCTATAGCAGTCCATTCACATATTACATAATGTCTCTTTTTATAAACAAAAGATTAACAACTTAAATTTCTTTTTTGAGTAGTATTTCTTGCTATCCTCTCAAAAAAAGGATAGATTCTTTGTAGCTCTAGTATGTTTACATACACTCCCACTAAAGTGTCACAACCACTCTCCAAGCCATTAGAGAATTATCCTTCAAGATGGTGAGGGGACACAATAGTAAACAAACAAAAACTGCCCCCCCCCCCAGGCTCAACCAAGTTCTGTAGTCTCAGAAGATTCCTGAGTGAGGAATATCATTTAAAGAAGTTGGTCTATTGGTCAACTGCTCAGGGTGCCAACGCGTGAGATGCTCAAAAGCCCTCACTGGAAAATTTATGAGACGGAGAAAATTGTAGTCTACTAGGGTGACTTTGGAAAGAAAACTCTATTTTCTGATGGCTTTAGGTGACCCCTGTGTTTTGGTCGTTTGACCCCTGTCGGGGTCGCGACCCACAGGTTGAGAACCGCTGCTCTATGGCATTGGATGGGGTCGATAAAGCAGCTTACAGCATCGAATCAGAGACTGAGACTCAGGGGAGTCTGGAGCGACACCAGCTTGCCTCTGGCTGAGGGCTGCTTTGCTGAGTGGGGTGGACAGGTATGGGGCGAGGTTAAGTGTACTGGAGCTTTCTAGGAGGTTATCTCTGCCCCAGGGATCCCGCCTTCCCCCTTTCTCTCAGCAAAGTGCTCAGCCTTCCCCCCACGTCGTCCATGTAAATGTTTAATAAAAACCCGAAGAAGTGACACATTGATTTGGAGGTGATGCAGACGATTAGCCTCCCTGTAGCAACCCTATACACAAGTTTAACCTGGCTATAATCCAGAGTCAACTCAGATCGCTCTCTCAAATGCCAGTACCTGTGTTCCTTAAAACAAAGTCTTCGCTCTTTAAGCACTTCACTCATGATCAGGGCATCTTCAGGTTACGACACAGTTTCGTTTCTAAGACAGTGACGTAACCTGAATTTTGGTGTAAGTTGAAATACACACTACCAGGGGTTCACAAACTTTTTACACAGGGGGCCAGTTCACTGTCCTCAGACTGTTGGAGGGCCAGACTATAAAAAAAACTATGAACAAATCCCTATGCACACTGCACATATCTTATTTTAAAGTGAAACAACAAAACGGGAACAAATACAATATTTAAAATAAAGAACAAGTAAATTTAAATCAACAAACTGACCAGTATTTCAATGGGAACTATGCTCCTCTCACTGACCACCAATGAAAGAGGTGTTCCTTCCGGAAGTGCGGTGGGGGCCGGATAAACGGCCTCAGGGGACCACATCCGGCCCTTGGGCTATAGTTTGGGGACCCCTGCAACACAAACTGAACGCTTGAGCTTTTTTTTTTTTTCTTCTTCGCTTGAGCGTTTAACAGCCCAAAATGGTGTAGGTAAGCGTACTGGGGGACGTCACTCCCTCACTCATATGCTGCATTACTACAATTCAGCCGCCATGAGCAACCAAACTAGTTCGCCCTCATAATCCGTAGGTAGGTAAACTGAACACTCACGTCTCAATTATTTTGTTTTATGGGAGTGTCATAAACTTGAAACGCCGTATGTGGAGACTGTAGTAACCCGAGGACCCCTGTATTTACATATAATTACCACATTTAGTGTCACCAGTCACGCTCTCCTTTCACAACAGTTTACATTGATCCTGAGATAAACTGAATGGTGTTCTTAAACACGCTCCAGTGGCCCCCTATCGTACCAGTGGGACAATGAAATTTAGTAGTGTGAGTGAGAACTTAATGACAATCTTTCCAAGAGATTCTTTAGTAATTTTTCTCCCCGTTTTATTTTCAGAACATTTCACTACAACCTGAATCTCAAGCAAACACTGGATAACGAAGTCATGGCTTTCAAAGAATCTGGGAGTCAAGACAAGTCACACAGGTTTCTGATACATAATAAATGTAATCATTAGAAGCCTAAAAGGACAATATCTTAGCAACATTATTTTAATTTGAACCAGTTGAAGAGCTTAAACACTTAAGACTTAAGCCACAGTAGTCCGTTCACATATTTCATAATATGTCTCATTTTTTCTGAACAAAGGATTAATAATTTGAATGTAAGAAACAGGTGTGAGTACTCTTGATAGGTCAAAACCTTAACACCACTCAGACAAGTCTATAATTTCTGGGCACAACCCATGGCATGCGTGAATTTTGTTTCAATATGTTTTCCAGAGTGATAGCTTAGAAAGTTACGTGGCCATATCCTACCAGCCTTCCATTCCTAGCGGCAGAAGTATTTGCTGATGATGGGAAGGTCATGCAAAACAGATGTGAGGGCAGCTGGATTTTCCAGCTATGCTTCAGCGGACTTAGCCGTGGTGCCTGCCATTACCGAATAGCAGAGAGATTTTATTTCAGTCGAGTGTAAAAAAGGATCTGAGGCAAACTTGTCGGTATACTTGGACAGATAAACAGTTTCTCCCTGAAGTCATACCTTTGCCATCTTCCACTCCTCAGATTCACAGCCTGGAATGAACTTTATCACACTGCAGAGTAACAATGAATTGGGTGTCAACCATCCTGGCCTGTTTCCCAACGTCTCTAAATAGGTATTTTTGAGCACTCTGCATGGAAGTAATTTTAATTGCATTTCCTATAGCCTTCTCATTTGCTTGGTATCACACTTGGTGTTTGCTACCTACACTTCAAATCAACTTATCCTTTTTTTCTTTTTGTATTTTTTTGAAGTTGGAAACGGGGAGGCCGTCAGACAGACTCTGACCGGGATCCATCCGGCAAGCCCACCAGGGGGCGATGCTCTGCCCATCTGGGGCGTTGCTCTGTTGCAACCAGAGCCATTCTAGTGCCTGAGGCAGAGGCCACAGAGCCATCCCCAGCGCCCAGGCCAACTCTGCTCCAATGGAGCCTTGGCTGCGGGAGGGGAAGAGAGAGACAGAGAGGAAGGAGAGGGGGAGGGGTGGAGAAGCAGATGGGCGCCTCTCCTGTGTTCCCTGGCCAGGAATCGGACCTGGGACTTCTGCACGCCAGGCCAACGCTCTATCTTTTTTCTTTATTGAGAGGCAGGGAGGCAGAGACAGACTCCCGCATGTGCCCCGATGTGGATCCACCTGGCAAGCCCCCTACCTGGGGATGCTTTGCCCATCTGGGGCTGCTGTTCCATTGCATGGCAATCGAGCCACTCTAGCACCTGAGGTGAGGCCATGGAGCCATCCTCAGTGCCTGATTCATTCATTCAGGCTATGATTGCAGGGAGGAAGAGAGAGAGAGAGAGAGAGAGAGAGAGAGAGAGAGAGAGAGAGAGAGAAGGGGTGTGTGAAGAAGCAGATGGTCACTTCTCCTGTGTGCCCTGACTGGGAATCAAACCCTGGACTTCCACACTCCAGGCCAACGTTTTACTGCTGAGCCAACCGGCCAGGCCCTAACTTATTCTTCTGCTGCTTCTTTGAAATGTAGCAAAAGCACAAGGAGCAGCAAATGGTGCATTGCAGAGAGGCCTGCCATGGCACAAATACCCTTGCAGAACAGATGGTTCAATTGCAAACTTCCCAAATATTGACATCTGTGCAGCAGGCAACTGTATCTGTCAGATACAGATTTAAGCTTTACATATTCTATCAAAATTAAGTAATTCTTAAACCTGTCTATTACAAACCGGAAATATGGGAATTGTCCCTTATTAATAAGAGAGTCTCTAAGACAATGTGGATACAATAGTACATTTTCTTTCTAATCTATTAGAGAGCTTGTCTCAGATTTGTCAGTTAATAACTGGATGATTTCAGAGGCTCATTTCTCTGAGTTTTCATTTCTCATCTCTAATATGTGGGTTAAAAATATTTGACTAAGTTTCTCCAATTATTAGAAACTTGCACTGTACTAATGTATCTTACTTTTAACAGGTTCAATATACCACATGAATGACAAAGACTATACACATATATATTATTATCATAGACCCACTGGGCTTCATCCTTCATGGTTTTATTAATTATTATTATTATTTATTTATTTATTTATTTTAGAGAAGAGAGACAGAGAGAGAGATAGAGGGGGGGGGGAGGAGCAGGAAGCATCAACTCGCATATGTGCTTTGACCGGGCAAACCCAGGGTTTTGAACTGGTGACCTCAGCATTCCAGGTCGATGTTTGATCTACTGCGTCACCACAGGTCAGGCGATGCTTTTATTTATTGTGAAAGAGACATTGTCATTCTGTTTGCTCTCTGTTACTTAATATGAAAATAATTCCTTTTTATATGATAGGGGGTCAGGTTTATACAGAAAAATTTCTAACTGAAATCCCAATTAACTAACACAAACTGTCTATTAAGAATGTTTTATTCTTTTTAACTATCAAAAAAGCATTATAGTATGATAAAAGAAACCCATTAAAACCCCATTGGTTATGTATTCATATAGTTCCAATCAAATATCTTAAATGTTTAGAACTGTTCACTTATACTAGATGTTCAGAGGATAGACTTTGAAAAACAATCAATGAAACATGTTTACTTTTCATACTGAAGACATAGTAGTATCAGATGATATTTGACAAAAAAAGAATTTACTGTTTGACTTTCCAATTCCCCAACAATATGCGTAGATATTCTGGATTATGAAGATTCCAATAGGGTTGAAAATCTAAAGTTTTAATATTTTGAATCCAGATGTGGCGAATTATCAATTTATTGATTTTCAGTTCCAACTTTACCCTTTCCTACCTGCTCTGTGATCACGAAGTGGACTCTCAGCATTTCTCCATCACAGTGAGCACAGTGTTAAACTGTGTCAGCCATCAGCCAAGGGAGCTGAAGAAATATTTCAGAAGTAAGGGACTTCTTTCCTTGGATCCAGGTGCTACGTTTTGCTTTTTCTTGCTTAAGCTGCATGGTCTAGCCATGGTGTGTGTGTGGGGGGGACATCTGGTGGCGCTGTGCCCAGCTGTGCATCCAGAGTGCACACATCAGGGACTTCACATCCCTAGCTGGGACCGGCGGCCACCTTGCTGCAGCCCTCCGGATGCAGATACCCTGTATTCCAGACCTCGCACCCACAGCAGCACCCAACTCCCTTTGCACACCCACCGCCAACCTTGGCCTATCTGCTTTCTGGAGGGTGCTGGCCTTTTTCTGAGCCACTGAGGACCAGCTCTGGCCTCAGCAAACAGAGATGCCTCCGTTGTTCAGTAACCATAACCGTACAGTCTCCCGTAAGGTCTGAAGTCCAGCCATTGGGAGGGGTGCTCCTTCTAAGGTTGTCCTTACTTGGGTCCTCTCTCTCAGCCCTAGGTGACCCTTTTGAGTTCTCTTTATATATATATATATAACAGAGACAGAGAGTCAGAGAGAGGAACAGATAGAAAAGACAGGAAGGGAGAGAGATGAGAAGCATCAATTCTTCATTGTGGCGCCCTAGTTGTTTTTTTATTACTTTCTCATATGTGCCTTGACCGAGTGGTTATAAGCAGAGCAAGTGACCTCTGGTTCAAGCCAGTGTCCTTGGGTTCAAGCCAATGACCTTGGGCTTCAAGCCAGCGACCTTTGGGCTCAAGCCAGCGACTATGGATGGGGTCACGTCTGTGATCCCACGCTCGTCAGTGATGCCGCACTCAAGCTGGTGAGCCCGTGCTGAAGCCGGATGAGCCCATGCTCAAGCTGGCAACTTTGGGGTTTCAAACCTGGGTCTTCCACGTCCCTGCCCAATGCTCTATTCACTGCGCCACTGCCTGGTTAGGCTATATATATTTTTTACTTTCTTATCATAGCGTAATAAGACTGTACACTAAACTACCCTGTTAAGTTACTGTGTGATTTCTGTCTCCTGATTGGACCCAGTCTGATGCACTAGAAGTAATCAAACAAGTTTCCTCCCTACGCTCTGATTTACTCTCAGCATCTGTACCATGTTGATATCGTTTAAGATCATCTAGAGCAGTTGGTCCCCAACCCTCAGGCCACAGACCGGTATCGGTCCATGGGCCATTTGGTACTGGTCCACAGAGAAAGAATAAATAACTTACATTATTTCTGTTTTATTTATATTTAAGTTTGAACAATGTTTTATTTTTTTTTAAATGACCAGATTCCCTCTGTTACATCTGTCTAAGACTCACTCTTGACGCTTGTCTCAGTCACATGATACATTTATTCATCCCACCCTAAAGGCTGGTCTGTGAAAATATTTTCTGACATTAAACTGGTCTGTGGCCCAAAAAAGGTTGGGGACCACTGATCTAGAGCAGTTGTAGTCAACCTGGTCCCTACCGCCCACTAGTGGGCATTCCAGCTTTCACAGTGGGCAGTAGCAGAGCAACCAAAATATAAATAAAAAGATAGATTTAACTATAGTAAGTTGTTTTATAAAGATTTATTCTGCCAAACTTAGCAAAAATCCAACATAAAGTACTTGGTAAGTAATTATTATTATATGTTTTAACTTGCTGTAACTCTGCTTTATAAATTTTATAAAGTAAAGTTACTTCCCTACTTTATAAATCACCATTACTGTGGAACCAGTGGGCAGTTAGAAAATTTTACTACTAACAGAGATACAAAAGTGGGCGGTAGGTATAAAAAGGTTGACTGCCCCTGATAGAGCTTTCTAGATATTCAGGAATAAGCAACTATAATAGATTCACATCATTGACATATCTTTCATTGGGGCTGAAGTACTGGGTTCACTTCAGTGCTTCCTCAGTTCTTGTTTCATTTGAGACACTGATAATTGTACAGAAAAAATTCTTGAGCAGTAGCATAATGATGCAACAGAGCAAAATGAAAGGTAAGCTTCAGTTTATAAAACAAGAATTAATTTGACTTATATTTCAAAGTTTAAAAAGTTCCACGGACTCTCCTGTTCTCCATTTCATTCAGTGAAGGAGGCTTGAGGGCCTCAGGCTTCTCAAGCCCCCAGGGACAGAGAAAGCTCCCAGGGTCGGATGATGTCAATACAGAGTCACCTAAGCAAAGACATTTATTTACATAAAAATTCATACTTATATGGTAAGTCACTGGAGTTAAGTGTCCTGTCTTACTTATCGAGGGAATGGTTTGCTGTATCAGTGATACACTAGGGAAAAAGAAATCAAGATACCTCTGAAGATATTCTAAGTCTACTGAGGTACTTTAAACCAGTGGCCCCCAACCCCCGGGCCGTGGACCGGTACCAGTCCGTGGGCCATTTGGTACTGGTCTGCAGAGAAAGAATAAATAACTTACATTATTCCCATTTTATTTATATTTAACTCTGAACGATGCTTTATTTTTAAAAAATGACCAGATTCCCTCTGTTACAGCCGTCTAAGACTCACTCTTGACACTTTTCTCGGTCACGTGATACATTTATCCGTCCCACCCTAAAGGCTGGTTTGTGAAAATATTTTCTGACATTAAACCAGTCTGTGGCCCAAAAAAGGTTGGGGACCACTGCTTTAAACAATGGCAGTTTTTGAGTGAGTGCTTAGACTAGCACCAGCTGGGTGTGCTCTACAAGCAAAAGAAAAAAAAAGAAGAAAAAACAAACCTAAGTATAATATATTTGAACTAGAGAGTAAATGTGACAGTTTAGAACACGATGATGAAGAACTAATTTGGAACCTAATTATTAAACAGAAACTTTGTCCCTTGCAATGCATCAGAGGCCATGCCGATCAATTCATGAACCTGGCACAGAAGTCATTTTCCTTGGGAACTATATTCGCCTGAAGAGAAATTGAAAAATCATCCTCTGTGAATTCTAAATTGTTTTGTTTTCTCCCTGCAGTCCGTGCCCAGTGGTTTTCTGACATGGAGCTCTTTTATTCTTCTACACTAAAACAGCTCCGAGCTTTACTGTATGTGTGTGACTCTGCACAGTTACAAACACAGTTACAAAACTTGGCACACTCACCACGGCTTCCCCAGAGCTCTGCCATCTGGGCCAATCACTAAACACACTTTGCTTTCCCCCAGTTCAACGTTCAAGGTGTGGAAGCCACACCTTCCTTTTTAATCACTGATGCGATCTTGCCACCTACTCAGACAACTTCTCAATCACGGATAGAGTAAAAAGTTCAGAAACACAATACCGCAAACAAGTGAGCGAATAATGAGACACTTGCCGCATTCAAAATACTATGCACATCTTCTGAGTCGGATCAATATACAGCCCCTTACTGACTTCTGGGGGGAAGGGGATTCTTTCACAAAGTTTTGGGCTTGGTGCTTCCTGAGTTAAATGCCTTCATTCATAAGTACAACACAAAACCGTATCAGTCTGAGAGTCCTGTTGGATAGCCATGTGCCCCAGCCCCCTTCCTCTTTTAAATTTTAAATACTGCAAAGGAACCATTTTCCCTGTGAGGCTCCCACACTTGGGATGAAACCTTCTCTGCGGAATTTTGGCACCCTATTAATTAGTGGTTATGAGTGGGAGCTGCTCTCTCTCAGCAACTCCTATTCTGCCATCAGTCAAGTGTGATTCTGTAATAAATTCTCACAAAGCAAACTATTTCTGGTAATTCTCCCTAATTAACACCAGGCTGGCTAATAATACATTAGTACCTATGTGTTTCTGATATAACCAAGATCTTGTCTGAGACTATTGAAAAAAGGAAACCGCCAACCTAAATTAAGCTTTTGCAGGCAAAAAGGATTTTATATGTAGTTCTGTAAGAAAACCTTTGATAATCTTATATTGGGGACATTTGACCAGAAAACAGTGAACGACAGGGAAGCTTGTTCTGGTTTGAGCACTGAATGGGGATTTATTGTGAACACACACTGTTGAGCCTTAAGCCTATAAATCTTGTACTGGATTACTGTTTCTTAACGAAGGAATGACAGATCTCTTATTTTGTAGGTGCATTTTAATGTGCAATGACGTGATTGATAGAAACCAAACAGCAGCTATTAAAATGTCAGATGCAGACTTGATGCCCTTATAAGTTTGGCTTCTGGAGTTTAATATACTATGAGCAAATAGACTTGAATTTGTCTTTTATTCCCAGTATACAGCCTGCAACAGAAACATTCCTCTTAACTTTACACAGTTGGGGGAAAAAAATCTTATTCAAACCAATAAACAAACGAGGAATAGGTGAGCCTACCTAGCTATAGAAAAGTTAGCTAATGAGACTGGAGTGAGTTAAGCATGTGGCAACAAACCCTGATGAATGAAAAATGTGAAATGTAAAAGATGTCCTATGTTGTCTGAATATGATATATGATACAATATAATGCTTGATATGACAGGTTACTCCAATAAATAATTTCAGTAATAAATATTTTAAGAGGACAAAGACCTTATTTATCAGTTAATTCATAAACATTAGTGTAAATATGCTGCATGCAGAGCATAAAAATGGTTGAAAGTAAAATAAATATGACAACTTCAAATGTTTTGTTTTGGGGACATTTTGATAAGCAAATAGCATAAGGGTATTCTCCTGAGAATTATTACATCTCTTCCTGTCCTTCGAACAGGATTTCTTTTCCCAGGATAACTTAATAGAAACCACCTGCCACCCCAAAAGAAAACCAGGAGTCTGTCCGCATCACCGAAGCCATTTATTTATTATGTGCTCATTAAGATATTACTATCCTGATTATATGTCTCATGTGGTTTTTCATTAGAAAATACATCCAAAAGCACAACAGCACAGACATATATACAGATGTAAAAATGTAAAGAAACAAAATAGAGATTAATCAATAATGCAAATAATACACTGAAAATCCAAACCCAATACCTTAAAATATTTGGGGGATAGAGTGGCAAACTGAAGCCACATTAGATTTGTGTAGAATTACTCAAGAGTGTTTTCCCTTCCCTGTCTGAAAAGCCTCTTCTTTCAATAGGGATGACAAAACAACAAACATCACAAAAATGTTAACATGCTATGACTTGATTCTCACTTGAACAGGGAGAGGAAGAAATAATTTTCTATGGAAGTGATCCTAATATAGTAACCCTTAAAAATGATACTATGAATAGCTTTTTGTTGCAGACAATTTTAAAACAGAATGCTGCACTAATATTTTGAAGATTGAAATCCTTAGTTCTGTTTGCCTTAATACTGATCAAATGATTAGGTTTTACTTTTAGAATCTAAATGTAACCTGAACCAATAGGAAATATGTCAGCTACTACACACAAAAGCACAGAGGATCATTCTTAGGCTGCTATTTCAGTGGGGAACAGTCTGTCCTTTTAAGTCTAGAGAAATGTTATAAATCTGAACCTAACACTAACATTTTGAGACTGGGAAGTTCAAATAGGGGATGTTTTAAAGTCGTGTATTATGATTTTAATCTGTATTGTACTAAATACAGCTTTTCAAAATATACATCTAGAGAAATTAAAAGTAAATGCTCTACCGTAAAAAAGGTAATAATTTAAAGAATTCTATTGACATGGAACATTTATAATCAGAAAAATAAATATTCAGGGAGCTTACCAGAAGAATACTGTGCTCTGGCTGAGTTATTAAAAGAGTAATGCTGGTGTGTTAAATATGGCATTCCTTACCAGAAAACACAGAGATTCTTCTGGGTTAAAATTAATATTTATTTCATAGGACTGTTTTAGGAACTAATATAAAGCATTGCCACAGAAGAAAAGAACAAAGCACAATGACAATGATAAATTAGGGTGTAATGTTACCCTCTTAGGAATAAAATTTAGAAAAAATACTACATTATAATCTATGAATAATATGCAGAAAGAAATATCTAATAAAAACGATATATTAATGTAAGGTAATTTTTTTTTATTAAGTGGGAGGCAGGGAGGCAGTGAGACAAACTTCCACATGTGCCCTGACCAGGATCCACCTGGCAAGCCCCCACCAGGCAATGCTCTGCCCATCTAGGGCTGCTGCTCCTTTGCTTGGCAACTGAGCTATTTTAGCGCCTGAGGCAAGGTCATGGAGCCATACTCAGCACCTGGGGACAACTTGCTCAAACCATTCGAGCCATGGCTGTGGGAGGTGAAGAGAGAAAAAGGAAAGGGGGAAGAGGGAAGGACAGGGGTGGAGAAGCAGATGAACACTTCTCCTGTGTGCCCTGACCGGAATCAAACCCAGGACTTCCACATGCCAGGCCAACAGGCCAGGGCCGTGTAAAATAATTTTTATAAGAAATTCAGGTCAAATAAAAATCTTTGAAGGAAATACCCAAAACAATGATCAAACACTATTGTGGCATTTAATCAGTAAGGTAAAACTAAATAACAACAAGATAAACTTCTACCATACCAAAACAAAACCACCAACTAATTTTATACTGTGTAAAGCAAAAGACTGGCATTGACATATGACAATGCATATTGGCCAGCATGTCGTCTATAGGTGGTTTCAGCAGCAATAAGAAATAATATACAATTCAGTTTCAGCACTTAGAAGAAAAAACAAACAAACAAACAAACAAAAACACTTCCTACCTCCCTACAAGATGCAGGGTGAGGAGGTGGTTTGGGGTTGCTACTAGTGAAGCATTGTTTGCCACTTTGTATTATCCTTCTGGTTGTTTTATCCCCAGTTAATTATTACCTGCATATAATAAAAATCTGCTAGACCATAAATTAATAGCTTTCAGGACAGATGCCTTAAAAAATTTTTAGGGAAGTTAAATAAATATATAGCCTAAAACTCCCCTCTATAACAAACACATACACAATGGAAGTGAAGTCACTGGTGAGTGATGGAGGAGGAAGGTGTTGAGGCTCAATCTCAAATTTAAAAGCATCTTGCTCCAAAAAATTTAAATTATAATTCAGTGGGATCATGAGCTTTTATTCATTCTGGAAACAATGAGAAAAACTAATCAATGATGTAGTTTCTTTTCTCACTGGGAAAATGTCAATAGAATCTATTATTTCCTCCCCCCAAGTGAGAAGCCCTGGGGGGGAGGGGGAAGGAAGACAGACAGACTCCTGCATGCGCCTAACTAGGAGTCACCCGGCATGTACACCAGGGGGTGATGCTCTGCCCCTCTGGGGTGTTGCTCCGCTGCAACTGGAGCCACTCTAGCGCCTGAGGCAGAGGCCATGGAGCCATCCTCAGCGCCCAGGCCAACTTTGCTCCAATGGAGCCTTGGCTGCAGGAGGGAAAGAGAGAGGCAGAGAGAAAGGAGAGGAGAAAGAGAGAGAGATAGAAAGGAGAGGGGTAAGGGCGGAGAAGCAGATGGGCATGTCTTAGAATCTACAATTTTACCACAGTTGTTTCTCTTTCTTCATGTGGTATCTCTGTGTTTTTTTTCCTCCAAATGAAGAAAACAAATAATGGGCCAGTCTGAGTAATTAATCATGTTCCCCTTCTCTACTACCAAACCTCTGTGCATAAAGTTTCCCAAACTTAGTGATCACATCTGGAAGTGGTTTATTTATTAGTGAGAAAGAACTATAAAAGAAAAAAACAATCTAGATTTTATCACATTTCCAAGCCAATCTTTTATTTTTCTAATGGAGAATTAAAGAAAAAAATTATTCTGCAAACAGAACTCTCAAACCTTCATCAATCAGTAGTACAACTCTGAAACTAACTCACTGTCAAGAAGAGAGAATTTGGGGAGAATATTTTTGATCCAATCCTCTAATTTACCATAATTTCTATTCACAATCTTTTTTACTCATTCTCTTTAAAGAAAAAGCACTACAGTCCAAAGTAATTCAATTAGCTCTTTACCAGAGCATGAAAGAAGAGAGAAAAAGGGAGTCTGAATACTATAAGTGATAAACATACCAATGAATAAAAATGGTCAGATTTTAATGAAAGGCAAAAATTTGAAATTCATAAGCTATGTGGTGGCATTTGAGAGGACTGAAAAAACATAGCATCTCATTGGCATGACACATTTTGATCAAAAATCTCATTGACCTTTCCTACTGAAATAAACTGTAGAATAAAAAAATGTACATAGTTGTGTAAAATGGAAACTACTGCTACTGATAAGATTCTGTTTAAATTCCTATTTACTGTTTTATAGATAAACATTATTTTTTTAAAAAATATAATGTTTCACTTATTGATAAAGTATAAGGCATATTCACTTTTATAGATTTAGTTATAACTACCTAATAAGGAAAGCATAATTATTTCAGCACAGAGTTTGGAGTTTTTATTCTAAAATTTAATTCTTCATTAATTTATTCTAAGCTGAATTTAATAGTCAACCAGGAAATTGGTTTTTACAAAAGTTATTTTATGGGCAGAAAATACAGGGAAAAAGTAGTGACAAATGTCTAACTGTCTCTTTATGTTATGAAGTCAAATATTTCCTCCTAGATTTAGTTTTTAAAGCTGGAATCTATCCCTTCCAGGCTACTATTATTTTTCAGAAATCCATATAAATATTAATCTAAATTAATTGGTAATTGTAATTCTCCTTTTCTCTTCAAATTTCTTTCTCTTCTCCTGAACTTTCAAAAATTCACAGAATGAGCATGTTTCTTGCAAAGTGGCTTATCCTTCTTGGAGAAAAAGGTCTGACCTTCCAAACTTTCGCAACATACCTGAAAAAAAAAAAACCCATTATATAAGAGAATATCATTACTTTATCAACCACACATGAAGGGGAATATGATTTTTCACCCAAAGGATAATATGACATAGCACTTTAGTTGGTTGTGCCAGCCATCCTGACATTTCACAATTACTATATTTGATATAATTTTTCAAGAGTAATGAAGAATGACTTTTTCTAAAATGCATTCTAATTTATTTAAATTACTGATCATTATTTCTCTTTATTGGGAGTAGAACACTTGGCCCTAATGAAAAATTAACACCTAAGAAGTCACACTATACATAATTTTCCCCCCCAAATGCTAATCGATGCTTTTAATCTGCCCTTGTTTGCAGAGAACCAAAGCATTCAAACAGAAAACACAGAATCATTGCTTTACCAAATATTCCCAAGACCCTAAATACATAGGCATAGAGAACTTGATAGTTCTTTTTAATACATTCCTTTGTTTCTTAGTGAAAACCCCAGTCAACATCTGGCTGCTAGATGACAATGCAATCAGTTAACTATCCACATCAATGTTTTCTTGTCTTCCCTATTGCCTTTGTTAATTATAATGCTCATGGTTCTAACAGAAAGCAAGAGCTTCCCCTTGTAAACAAAACTGTATTAAAAAGAGAATTTTCCCTAAAGAATAAACAACTTATTCAATGCCAAATCATTTTTAAAAGTGCTCCAAATTTTCAAAATCACTGTAAAAATATTTTTAGGTTTGAAAGACTGGAAGATACAAGTACTGTAATTTCCATTTGAGTGTTTATGCTAGAATTGGCCACACTGTGCCCCTTTAGGTCAGAAATGAGTTTACTTACCGAGCACACAAAGCAAGTGTCATGCCAGGTGTGGCCCAGAGCTTCCAGGAACATGTCACCAGCTTCTATGGGAAATTCACATCCACGGCATATGGTACCAAAAAGGGCATAATAGTCTGTTTTGGGAGAGGAGGAGACATACTTTATTTATTTCTTTTTTTCTTTTTCTTTTTTTTTTTTTTTGAAGCTGGAAACAGGGAGAGACAGTCAGACAGACTCCCACATGCGCCCGACTGGGATCCACCCGGCACGCCCACCAGGGGCAATGCTCTGCCCTTCCTGGGCGTCGCCATGTTGTGACCAGAGCCACTCTAGCACCTGAGGCAGAGGCCAGAGAGCCATCCCCAGCGCCTGGGCCATCTTTGCTCCAATGGAGCCTTGGCTGCGGGAGGGGAAGAGAGAGACAGAGAGGAAAGTGCGGCGGAGGGGTGGAGAAGCAAATGGGCGCTTCTCCTGTGTGCCCTGGCCGGAAATCGGACCCAGGTCCTCCGCACGCTAGGCCGGCGCTCTACCGCTGAGCCAACCAGCCAGGGCCAGGAGACATACTTTAAACATGACAAAGCTTTGCCTGACCAGGTGCTGGCGCAGTGGACAAAGCATCAGCCTGGGAAGCAGAGGACCCAAGTCCGAAACCCTGAGGTCGCCAGCTTGAGCACGGGATCATAGACATGACCCCATGGTCGCTGGCTTGAGCCCAAGGTTGCTAGCCTGAGCAAGGGATCACTGGCTTGACAGGAGCCCCCCGGTCAAGGCACATATGAGAAAGCAATCAATGAACTAAGGTGCCTCAACTATGAGTTGATGCTTCTTATCTCTTGCCCTTCCTGTCTGTCTCTTTGTCTCTCTCTTTCGCTAAAAAAAAAAAAGGAAAAAAGAAAAAGGACAGCTTTAAAATGATTTACTAGAAAGCAGCAATAAAATATGTATTGAATGAAATGATGAAGATAAAGTTACTAGTAACTAGAAGATTTTCAGATGGCATAATACATATTTGGTAGAGATACATGCAAAGCATGTTTCAGGTTATTACCCTTGATAAATGTTATTTATACACTTGACATCCTTTATTCTTTTTTTCCATGTTACACTTTTCTTATCTCTCCAACAAGTTAAATACCCAAATATGTATAAAAAAGAATCCGTTAAGCTGTCAACAGACATGACTGCTTCAATACAATACAAAAGAGCTTCCAATAACTAGCAACAATAAGACTAGGAACTTAAATCAAGAAGAAATATCTGGTATTATCAAATTTTATAGTGTATCAGACTTGGTAAGGAAGAAAAAAAGCCACAGGAAACTTGGATGGATAAGTGCCTTGATTAAATTCTGGCTGGATTATTTTACAATATTAGCTGTTGTTTATTTATTTATTTGCTATATTTTCCTTTCAATTTTATCACTTCGTGCTTAAAATCATTAGCCAGAGAACACCATTTACTTGACACAGACCATAGTTATAAAATACTGATAAGATTTCCTTCTAAAGAAAGCAGTTTTGACAAGATGTTTCTTAATTATTACTAAATTAGAATCAACTGGCATTTTAATTTTCTTTTATGTAGCTCCTCTCACTATGGTTTACTAACGGCTAGCTTTTTGGCCTTTGCCATTTTCAATCCAGCCTGGGCTGGAGCAGAAAGCAGGGTATCGTGTGCAACCTGATCCCCCTTTCTCAGCAATCGTCAGTATTCCTTAGCGCTATTTGTTCGACGCGCAGCCAGAGTCTCCTGTGTGCCAGGCACTGCTCGGGGCACGGGTCGGGGCAGAGTGGGGAAGAAGATGGATGTGACGGTTCTCCTCATGGGGCTTAGATCCTCCTTAGGACCGGATGTCATAATGCATTGCATTTTAAGAATGAATAATTCAGACTGTAAAAAATACCATGAAGGAAAGGGAAAAAAGGGATGTGATACAAAATAACTGGGGATATAAAATCACTGTAATATAACATTTTACAGGGTTAGAGAAGGCCTCTCTGTGGAGGTAACAGTTATGTTGAAACTGGAAAAAGAAAGGAGGAACTACCACAGGGATACTGGGGAAGAACATTCCACTTACAAGAAACAGCAAGCACAAGCTCTGAGGCAGGAAGGATCTTAACATGCTCAGAAAGGACAGAGCAGCCAGGTATGGCTAGAAGCCAGGGGCTGAAAGTAAGGCAGTAGGAGAGAAGGCTGGCAAAGCCGGCCCCAGTTAAGAGCACAGTTTTTACTCTACTGGAAGCCAGGAAGGATATCAAGCACTATCTGGTTTTCATTTAAACAAATATGACCATAACTGCCATTTCAGGGGTGGGGAACAGCAGATATACCATGTAGTTGGCAATTACAATGTCTAGGCAAAGGCTAAGAGTGAGCTGGATTTAGTGGTGGTGGCTGAAAGGAATGAATTCAATATACACTTGGGGGGTATATTTTAGAATTTACTAATTAAGTTGGATATAGGGAAAATAAGAGAAAGAGCAGAAAGCAAGATAATTTCTAGGTTTTATGATACTAAAAGGACATTGGGCCCTTTATAGAGATGGGGAAGAATGGGTTAAGAACAAGTCTGGGAGGTTAAAGAAAAAGGACAAAAATAGATCAAGATGACCAGAAGTGACATTTTAATAAGACTTCAATAATGTTTTCCCCTTTCTGTAAGCAATTTTGGGGTTTTAAAAATATGACTTCTTAGACTATATTAAATATAATATTAAGGCTAGATAATTTTATATACTCTATGTTTTGGCAAATAAGGACAGTCAGTCAAACTGTCTTGCAAAGCTTTTAAAACAAACAAATAGCTCTTTCTTCAGAAGAATTAAATGGCATTACAAAATGTGAACTATTCTAGTTGAATCAGGGTAGACAGCTTGTAGCCAACCTATCCCAAAAAAGCCCATAGGATAGTTTGCTGGAATTTCCACAGGCCTTCCTGGTGGAGAGTTTGACATAGATCTAAGTTGGTCCTAACCAGGGAGCTAAGAGAAAGGTGAAAATAAGAGGATATTGAGTAAGCAAAAAAGGACTGAGGGATGCTGACAGATGATAGATAGATAGATAGATAGATAGATAGATAGATAGATAGATAGATGATAGGAAAAAAGCAAGCTGGCTGCCACTCTAACTTGACTCCCATGGAGCACTCCCTTCCTCCAGCACCACACTCTGATTCTCACGGAAGAGCAACAATGAACTCCACAGGGGAATGCAGTGTCATGAGTGAAGGCACGAGAAAGGAAAAATACTTCCTTTCTGAAAAATGTATGTGTAGTAGTAATATCTAAGTAAGGGAAATATGAATAAATAAGGGTTAGGAGAGTCCACTTACAACCTTTGAGAAGGAAGTGTCCAAAGGTCAGGTAATAAATCACATGTAGTATACTGGTCCTCAGAGCCTAGTTTATTAAAAATAACTTGACTAAGAGAGCTATCAAAACCAGGGTTATCCTCCCATTTAGTAAAAGTAACAAAGGATTTCCAATTTATTGTGAAGACAATTGTCTTAAAGAGCAAATCAGTATCATATTTAAAAATTGGGCATTTGCCATGTTTATAAACACTCAAAATTATTTACCATAGTAAAAGAGGTTGGTGTATGCTACATGATTTGATAGAATTTATAACTGTAAATTATTGCGGATTCAAGCAAAGTATTTTTTTACTAATGCTTACATGCTCACATCTCTTAATTAAGTTGGGAATATGTGTTTTGACAGAGTCACATAAATTTACATATAGTTTTTAGGTGTGTGTGTGTGTGTGTGTGTGTGTGTGTATAAACATTAAATGTTCCTAAAACAATAAGTAAAATTATTTTGCCTAGTATTTTTTTTCAACTTTATAGCAATATAAGGATTAATGTTTTCCCTTCATTCAAAAACCAATAGCTTCAGAAGCTTACCAGTCTCACAGTAAGGTTCACCATCCTCCAAATGAAAAACATTATTACGAATGGGTTTTCCACAGGCCACGCACACAAAACAGGACACATGCCAAGTTTGTTTCAAAGCATTGATGACTTCCTGTTACAGAAAGGTAATGAAATGTGTAAAAAAAAAAAAAAGATGACAGTACACAAATACTCTACTAGCTCAACCAATACAGCCCTTTTAACCTGAGCCAAAGTATTCAATAGATACATATGCTTTATCTTTGCCTTGAACTTTTCTCCTAAGTAACAGAAGATGATACGTAAGGACAGACTTGCAAATCATCTAAACTGATGCACTATATAACATGTGTATTTTTCACAAATACTATGAGGACACTTATTTAAAGAATGGTTAGTGTGTTGAACATTATATAATACAAATGAATAAGGCACTTGCTATAACACATCCTGCTTTCTCTCAAAGGCTGTCAGGAAACATGGACTTATAAAGGTTTCATAGTACTATTTTGAAAATCTCAGGGAGAAAGGACAAACATTAAAAACCAAAACAAATCTATACTTGGGTGCATTATGGAAGCAATAACCTAACCAAGGTAATCCAGTCAGTTTGATGTGTGCTTAGGGTTTTGGAAATCAGCTGTGACTGTACTAAATATACACTCCAAAGAGCATCTAAAATTTGAACCATAAAGTATGGATTCTACTCAACAATGGCCCATGGTTAAATATACCAACTATCAAGAAATAGGGCAAGATTTTAATTAGTGAAAGTCCTGGGAAGTTGATTTCTCAAGGAATCATTTCTTTAGATTTAGAGAAAAGAGATGGAGTCATTACAAATAATTTTTGAAGAATAGTTAACATACGAATTGACTCTTTCCATAATGTTTATCACAAAGAGGATATTATATATAGTATATGGTTATTATTTTGTAAATGAATTACTAATAAGGAGCAAGTTGGGAGAAAACCATCCTAATGTTAACAAGAATTATCTGGGATTGGTAAATATTTAGGCTATTTTATTTTCATTCTTAACATTTTCTGTATTATCTAATTGTTAGAGTGAAATATTTTTTCTTACAATAAATATATTGTCAAAATAAAAGAAAATGACATAGAATAAGTTATTAGCCATAGAAAATGCCATAGTTCATTCCTGAAGGACAATGGAAAGAAATGACAGTTGCTTATATCCTAAAAGATTACAATGTTCATGTACCAAATACACAATCAACCAAACTATCTCCCAAGGCTTCCAGCATATACTTCATGAGAGAGATTACTAGTTCTTCTTTAATAGGTACTCAACTCAAACACAATCCAGAGAAACTGTCCTTTTAGTGAAGTCCTGGACTATCCCTGAAGCAGTAAGTGGTCTCTATTTCCTAGAACCTCATTTGGTGCTAACACTGTTACTTGACTTTTTTTTTATTAAGTATTCTAGAATCCATAGAATAGATTTATAGACTTTAACAGTAATAATGTATTCTACTTATTGTCATTTGCAAAGGCACAGCCTGAATCATTCTACCTTTCTGTTTCCAACATATTGTACAAATTAATAATTTAGATATATTTCATGTGGTATATTTCTAAAATTAAGACTACTCTATATAATTCATGCTAACTTTTCTTTTAATTGATATAAATTTAGAGTTTCATGGTTATATTTTTGATATTGAGAATATCAAAATTCAGCAATGCCATTTCCAAATTTAGTTGTATTAGTTTTGTATGAGACCAGACAACTTGGCTGCTTCTAAAGTAAAATTTCAGAAAGTCCTGGGTTTGATTCCTTGTCAGAGCATACAGGAGAAGCAACCATCTGCTTCTCTCCCCACACTTCTTTCTCTCTCATTCTCTCTCTCTCTTTTCTCCTCCCACAGCCATGGCTCCATTGATTTGAGTGTGTTGGCCCCAGGCACTGAAGATGGCTCTGTGAAGCCTCAACCTCAGGCACTAAAAATAGCTTGGTTGTGAGCATGGCCCCAGATGTGGGTAGCAGGGTGGATTCCAGTCAGGGTGCAAGCAGGAGTCTGTCTATTTCCTCTCCTCTTGCTTAAAGATAATAATAATAAAAATAAAAATAGAAAATAAAGTAAAATTCCATAGGAAATGCCTGACTCTTGCTTTGTAATTGCAAACTGGATATTCCAGAGTAGAAAATTCATTCATTCGTTATTATTTATTATGTACCTGCCACCTAAATTACTCCCTCTTTGCAAAAAAATAAAAGGTGTGGTTTTATTATTTTTCTATACATGTATAGTTCCATAAAACTGGTTATATTTTTAAACATTATGCCCATTCAAGAAAAATCTATCATTTATAAACCTGTTTTATATATTTTATGAGATCTGTGCCCTGTGCTTGAACCTTGACAAATAGGGAAATGCTGCTCTTATAAAAGCAATGGAATTTAATTTAAAACAGTGAAGGTGTCAGTTCTAAGAACTCTGATGTGTGTGGTCCTGTACGACCTCTTCATTCCTGGGCTAACAGGGTCCTGTTGAGGTAGCACACCCACAGTAAATTATTTTTCCCCCACAGTGGCTAGACTTTCACCAGACAAACCAGCACTCAGTAAGACAAAACCAAAGACAACTTAACCCCATGAGGCTTATCTACAGAGGTCTATTTAGTTTTGCTTTACAATAATAAACAGTGATGAAAACAGAGAGGGGATCAGGCAAGAGGAAAATAAAAAGTCAAAATGATGGAAGGGGCTCATAAAAATAATTGTGCTTTAAAATTCACTCAGAATAAAGAGATTTCCAGTACTTACTCCCAGGATCTTCCTTTGGCATCGACCACATTCCGGAGCAAAGAATTTCTCATAGCACAGCTCACAATATAAGGCTCCTTTTTCCTCTACAAATCCAATGTAGGCCATTGTGTTTTTGCAGTGAGCACAGTTAAACTCTTCTGGGTGCCACGATTTCCCCAGCGCTACTAGGAATGGTCCCCTGCCAGAAGTAAAGAGATCAGGTTGGATCAGGAGTTACAGTTTCTAAAGCTTGCCTGAATAGGACCTCTTTAATACAATGTCCAAACAGTTAGAATACTCGCTCAATCCTCCCTCTCCAGGACTGAACACAGAGGTGCTGTACATTTACATAGGAGCTCCCTGAGCCTTTATGTGAAAAGAGGAGGAGTAGGAGTACTGAAAGGCCAACCCTCTCCCCTTTATTCTATCTTCAAGAGATTTCAAAGTTATTTATTTTTTTTTAGTTGCAATGGGTAAGGCTATCTGTGTCATGAATATGATTAAAATTGAGGATGCTAACTGTGACAGAAAATAAAGTAACCAAGAAAAAGGAGCTTAGGGAGAGATGAGAGTTTGACATTTGTATAAAATAAACAAAAGAAACATCTTACTTTGGTAATGTCAGAGTCTTAAAGGAAGTATTACCCAATAAAACATTCCACTCAGTTTCTCTTCCCCAACAAAGTTTCATATATTTGCCAACTTTATTAAACACATTGAATCTTTGCTTTCCAAAATGACTACAGAAACTGTACACTGGGTATTAGACCTTGTTTGAAACTACTCAGAAAGGTTTTATTTAATTCAAACATGACTTATTTTTAATGCACATTTATGTCAAGGTAACAAATGTCTGTAAAGAGATTTTTTTTCCCCATTAAATACCATACAGTCATGAACTGATAAGATGGGTTGGTTTGCTTGACAAGAAGCCATTATAAAGCCTTATCTAGTCATGAAGCCTGCAGAGATGAACCATTCTAGCCTCTACTACATTCTTTTCAGTAGCTACATCACACTAATTTTTATTCACAGAGCGTCTCTACCTCCGAGGCACTTTCACATTTATCTAATTTGTCCGTGCAACATTCCTGTGAGACAGACCAGGACAGTTATTATGGACTCAGTTTAACAGATGGAGAAGCTGAGATACAGTATGTTCAAAAGATATGACAAATACCATAAAGTCACTGACTGAATGAGGGCCAGCTGAATTTCCTGATTCCTAGTATATTGCTCTAGTCAACTGATATTCTGCCTTTGAGCCACCACAAAGTAATTGTGAAGATCAAATACTTGACTTCTAGTCAGATTGTTAATAGGAAAAGCCACAGGAATAAGAATCATAAAGTCAAAGCACTTTTTAAACTTTTAAGCCTTATGTTATTTAGACAATAATATAAACCTTGATATTCAGTAACTATCTCCCATTGGGAATTCTTTGAAATTACATTGATGTTTACTAAGAACGTGCATCTAATTCTGCAAGAGTCAAGAAAGCACAAAGGCTCTTGATGAATGATTCAAATGTGCCCTGTTGGGTATAAGAGGGTATCTTCCAGCCCCACTTTCAGTTGCCATGTGTTTCTAAAAAAGAACTTAAAATTTTATTTTTCAATTACAGTTCACATTCAATAATATTTGTACTGGTGTCAGGTATACAACATAGCAGCTACACAATCATATACAGTATTTTACAAAGTGTTTCTCCCAATATCTCAAGTACCACCAGGCACCATACACACTTATTACAATTTTATTGACTATTATTCCCTATGCAGCACTTTACATCCCTGGGACTATTTTGTAGCTACCAAGCTGTACTTCTTAATCCCCTCACCTTGTTTCTTACTAATAATATCCCGATAATATGCTGTATAAGTTAGTGCATGCAGCTCTCTTAGCACTGGAGACAAGGAGTTTATTATATTTTTTAAACTTCAGGGCACTATAATTTTGTTATCACTAACAGGAAATGCTCCTGTTAACTAATTGCTGCCAGAATAAAAAGAGCTACAGGTCACCCTCCTTGCAGCCATACATGTCACTGTTGGTAGGCTGGCTCTCAACTTTGAACTTGTTTATATGTAACAGTCCTACCCAACAAATCCCTTCTTTCATATTTTTCTGTTGTATTTGGCAAGTAGTTTTCCTTCAAAGATAAACCAAGAAGCCACCATGCTCAAAGCCAGATAGAGTTTTTATAAGAAGTCTAAACTCTTCTATCAGGTGTGTATCTGGTTATATATGCTTATAAAATCTGCCAGGCTAAATTTACCGTGACCATAACATAAAATATGGTAGAACTTTAGGGTTTTATGCTACCATTGGTCTAGACATTAAAGTAGTTCAAAACAACTTGCCAGGGTGAATTTTTTATAAGAGCACAGCTTCAGCTCCTCCAGAAGCCGGGATGGCCTCCTGAGGCTTGTCAGTGTCTTTAGGCTCCTCAGTGTGCAAAACAAGTCCACCAACCTCAAACTCTGCATTCTGTTAAAGCAAACGGTCGGTATGCACTTGCACTAAAGAGCTTTACTCCAGGAACATGTCTATCAGTGATACCAACCAGTTAACAAAGTTCTTCTGAGAAAAAAAAAAAAAAGGCATTTAAGAATAATGGACTGAGGACCATAAAATCCATTTTACAGATTTTCTAAAATATCATATATGTTGGGAGCAACCCAGACCAGCAGAGAAACAGGTTGTGCTAATCAGACCCATTCCACAGAATTATTCCTTTCCTGACCGGTGTTCGGTGTGATACCACCAGTCTGTACTGGCATCTGTTACAGGAAATAGCTCCAAATCCACCTCTGCTCTTCCTGCAAGTTGCTGTGGGAAGTGTTCTTTGCTAGACCATGGAAGGCCATATTCACCTGGAAGATATCCCTTTCAGATTTGTGCAACAAGAACAGTTTTGCTTCTTTTGAGTAATAGAATTATTTTTTTATCTCAATGTATAGTATTGATAATTTGCAAAATTAACTCCTTTTTGTTTGGTTGATTGCTTGAAGGCTTTAAGCCAAATTTAGTCTAACTACAGCAAGTATGTATGTCACTGTTGTTGGTCTTGACCAGTCTCAATGACAAATTTCTGTCCAGTGTTGATCTGTACCAGTTCCATTCAAGATTTTCATTCAGATTTTTTTGTATTTTTTTTCCTGTATTTTTCTGAAGCCGGAAACGGGGAGAGACAGTCAGACAGACTCCCGCATGCGCCCGACCGGGATCCACCCGGCACGCCCACCAGGGGGCGACGCTCTGCCCACCAGGGGGCGATGCTCTGCCCCTCCGGGGCCTCGCTCTGTTGCGCCTGGGGCAGAGGCCAAGGAGCCATCCCCAGTGCCCGGGCCATCTTTGCTCCAGTGGAGCCTTAGCTGCAGGAGGACAAGAGACAGAGAGGAAGGAGAGGGGGAGGGGTGGAGAAGCAGATGGGCGCCTCTCCTGTGTGCCCTGGCTGGGAATCGAACCCAGGACTTCTGCACGCCAGGCCGATGCTCTACCACTGAGCCAACCGGCCAGGGCCTTTTCTTGTATTTTATGTAGTATAAAACTTTCTTTTCTTTTTTTAGTCAGAGAGACAGAGAGAGGGAAAGATAGGGACAGACAGACAGGAAGAGAGAGAGATGAGAAGCATCAATTCTTTGTTGCAGCTCCTTAGTTGTTCATTGATTGCTTTCTCATATGTGCCTTGATGAGAGGTAGGGACTCCAGCCCAGCCAGTGACCCTTTACTCAAGCCAGTAACCTTGGGTTCAAGCAAGTGACCAAGGGGTCACATCTATAATCCCATGCTCAAGCCAGCAACCCTGCACTCAAAATGGTGAGCCTGTGCTCAAGCCGGATGAGCCTGCCCTTAAGCCGGCGGCCTTGGGGTTTTGAACCTGGGTCCTCTGCATCCCAGGCGGATGCTCTATCCACTGCACCACTGCCTGGTCAGGCTTAAACTTTTTCTTAAGGCTTTCTGGACTAGAGTCCACTACAAACAGTAGATAAATAATTTTGTCCCTTGAAAAGGTAATTTTAAGATATTTCCTTAATTTCTTTATCAAATGTGAACACTGAAAAATCTTAAGAACAATAAAGAAATTCCCTCTGCACCTTTAAAAAGTGAGTTGAAAATGACCCTTGCTCCTGCCAAACCTCCTTCATAAACAAACATGCTCCGTGCAGATACTGCCCTAACCTAATACTCCCTGGATGGAAAAAGCATCTTCCATAAATGCCCTTGAAGTTATATAGAAATTAAAAAATAAAACTGTCTACTTATAACAAAGTATTTTCTTCTCTGTGTCAGCAGAGACTAATTTAACAAATTCATTAACACAGGATTAATGCTGAAGAAGTTCTTCTGGTTCCAGGTAGGCTTGGGTTTCCATCTGTAAACTGGAATGACAGGCTTTGATAACTGCAAAGGGAATTAAGTATTCAGCTCCCTCTTAGAATACTCTACACCTCATGAGCCTTACTAAAGACTTGTTGACTGACAAGGGAAGGGAGGGGAGAGAGGTAAAGCACTGATTGGCTGAGACAGAAGAGCTGTGGCATGGAATTTTTTTACTGTTTATCTTCTGGGAGACTTATAGTAAAAAGAAAAAAAAATGAAAGAAGAAATAGAGAAGGATGCTAAGAGAAAAGTACAGAGGAAAAGAAAAGCTTACAAATAAGAAAGATTAAAAAAAATCACAAATCTGAAAAGGCACATGCAACAGGAATTTAAATTTGAAATCAAATGTTTACCTCTTGCTTTCCTGTATTATTTAATTCACAAAGCTCTCAGTGATAGATATTAACTCTATAAACAGATGAAGCTAACATTGAACCCTCCAAGGTCCAGTCACTATAGATTAAAGTTTTTATGTGACCAGAACTTAACTTCATCAATAGATGTTAAAAACAAAACAAAACAATAGTTAAAAAATCAAAGATGTTAATCAACAAAATTTAAAAACAATGCCACATAAAAAAGAAAGCAGATGCTCCAAAATAAATATTGAATCTGATATTCTACTTAACTAGATATAATAAATAATAAAAATGAATAAGCTAGTTTATAGTATGTTCAACTTTTAGGAAGGCCCTACCATGAAAAAAGTCTAAGAACAACAATAGAAAAACAGAATGAAATAGAAAAGATAATTGGGAGAAAATGCTCAATACACACACACACACACACACACACACAGTCACAAATATACACAAACAAACATGCAGGAAGAGAAAAGAGGGAAAGACAGTGAAACACACTATCTTTCAAGATCTGCAATACTCAAAATTAGAAATATTAACAACTCTTCTAAAAATTTAGAAACACCATATTTTTGATACCCTTAGTTCTTAATTTCTAGTGGATCATGCCTAAACTTTCCAACTTGGAACATCAAAAAAAATACAGTTCTTCTTTCATGGAGTGCCCTCTTTAATTCACAGCCCTTTAAGATACTGAATTTAAAAGGTTGTAAGGCCAACTATAGCTTTTTATTGAAAAAAGCTATCTTGAAAGACATGGAGAATATAATCCTTAAGAATAAATAAATGCCCATAGGTAAAATGAGCCCAACTATAATAGTGGATAAAAAGAACAAGCTCTAAAAAAAGGTAATATTAATTGATAATTTAAAAACAAGTTTATTGGAGGCAATTATATTGAGGTTATTATAAAATCAGAAAAGCAAGAGAAATGTGATTCTATATAAGACAAGTGGAATATAATTTCAATTTGGCAAGATAAATATCATGCATTCCTCCAAACATTTTTACAAAGTTCATTCATCAACTGAACAAATATTTACTAAATGTACTGAGATATGCCAGGCACTGTTCTGGGAGCAGAGACTATAGAAAGAAATAGTGACAAAAAAAGGCCTGCTTACATGGAACTTACATTCCAGTATGGGGGAGAGAGACAACAAAAAAGATAAATAAAACACATGGCATGTTAGATTTTAAATGTCAAGGATATAAATGAAGGGTGAGGGGAGATCAATCGGAAACCATGATGGGGCTAGCAGCGGCCAGGAATGCCCTGATAACTGAGTCAAGACCTGCAGGAGAAGAAAGTGAGCTATGCAGATATCTAGAGGGAGAGAATTTAGGCAAAGGAAACAGCAATTTTTCACTACAGTATATTTGAAATCTCAATGTCTTCCTCATAAATCTTGGTCTGTGACTTTGGTTGTTTCCTTAAACTTTGGGACTAACACATTGATCCAAGAAACCTTTTATTTTCAAGTGAAATCTTAACCAGAAGGAAAAATAAAACCTATTAATAAAGGAGTACTCAGAGACTGGAATGAATGGTGAGACAAGCAAATTACTCCGCTGGCCTCTCCTTGGGGTAACCGAGATGGTTTTCCTTATTAGAAAAAGATGAACATTACTGAGCAAGAAACAATTCAGTAACATTAAAATTCTCTTCCTCGCTGTAATTAACAATGGGTTGACTGAAAGTGATTGTTCTGGAGCCGTAATGCAGGCAAACACAGCACAATAATATTGTGGCTATTTTTTTTTTTAAGTATTCCATATCTAAGAAGAAATTCAAGCACCATAAATCCCTTACTTCTTTCACAAAGATGCTAAGAAGCTAAATATGAACGGTCCATTTAACTCCACATAATGCAAGTGGTCAACAGATTTTAAAGTCACTACATAGTAGTGTCTACACTACATAGTAATAGTCAGGAAATAAGCTAGAGTCTTCATAAGCCCATTTTACCAGGGAAACTAAAATGTGCTTTTAGCTACATTAGTCTGATTTTCTGTTTCCCTATTATACCAGCATGCCAATAGTCAATCTATTCATGACTGTCAGAGTGGAAGAGATGGTACTCCTATCACAAATGGACTGCAGATGTTCCATAGCAAACTTAATCAAAGTTTTAGCAGAATTCCCTAAAATCTAACACCCTATTTAGCCATCTGTAAAATAACTAAGTAATCAAAGTAATGCCTGAAATAATACAATTTAGGCAAAATATCCATAATCTTGTCAAGATTCAAGTCAACCAAAAATTTTAAATATTAGATTCAAATAAAATGATTTATGGAGTTTTAAGCTAAATATGTTCTATTAGAGATAACCTGTTCAGTACTGTCAGTGATTTGAGTTTCTCAGGTTTTCTAAAATCAACTAACTTTGCTGAAAATAAAATAAAGCACAAAACTTGTCTTAGTTTGGCTCTACTTTAAAAAAGTTTTCAAAAACTTAAGATATTTAGATAATATAAAATAAACAATATAAATTGTATACACACAATATAAAGTACACTGTAGTCAACAAACAATATAAATCTAAGATCTTAAACTTCCTCGAGCTTGCCCAGTTGTAATCTTCTGTATTGAAAGTATCAAGCCTGTAACTGCAGCTTGTTTTTAAAACAGGTGTACCAGAGCATGTTACTTGATCTAAAGCCTCCTTGCTTTGGTAAGTGATACTGGCACTGAGGCCAAGAACTAGAATTATGCTTTGACCAGGTCTCTGAACTGACCCCAATCTATTCAAGCTGCTTTAGCATTTGAGCACCAAGCAAAGTGCGATGTTGATTACTGTTACAAGATCTTGACATGAACTAATCCCTGTTCCTGTTAATTTTCCTACAGATGAAGCTTTAATGTTTAACTGATAACAAGTGCTGGCATAATCCAGAGCAATATAAAATTTAACAGATGAGGGAACAATAAGTGATGGCTATTCATGTTATTAACATAATGTGTATATATATTTATTTCACATGACAGATTGTGCATTAAAATTATCAATACATCCTAGTCTAGCATTAAAACTGAAAGAAGGTAGGTAAGAGTGGGAAATGTAATTTCTATCCATATTAAGTTTTTCAGATGTGCTAGTAGTGGTGATTATAGGATGTCACAGAATTTGAGAGCCAACAACATGATCAGCAACTTTTAATTGCTTACAACAGCACATGAGTAGCAGTGACTCCTATCTCCATAAACGATGTTTTTACCTACCATATAGAATCCCTAAATACCAGTCTATATAACTGAAGTACCATAACTTATAGAAATAATGTGACAAGTTAGAATTTTTAAATTCCTTAATGTTAAATCTATAAATATAATAACTAAATACAGTTAGTAATTAAAAAGTGTTTAATTTACTAAGGTCTAGTTCAGTAGCTTTTTTTTTTTTTTAAATATTTTTTTCAAATATTTCAAAACAGGATAAATTAGAAACAAGGAGAGAGTTTGAGGAGTCATTTGAACTGATTATTTGTTACTACCAATAATGGAACTCACAAAGAGTCAACAAGGTCCTGCTGGTGGGACCCCTGCCATCAACATTCACACCTATGCTTCATAAGGTTTTAAAGGCCACTCATTAAGAAAAGCTTAGAGACTGAACAAGTGCCAGTATACTCACTTAAGATCTCTGGGCCTCTTTCCTACTTGGAATTTAAGAGACAATAAAGTAAGATTTGGATAAAAATATTACAAAGAAGCAGGTTATAATCTAATCTAAAATTTAAAGCATTTATGTATAGATCTAAAGGTAACTATCTTTCAGTGCTTAGAGCTTTAAAAATCCAATTTTCTTTCCTATAAGACTCAAAGTTCTTTATTTTATGTCAGTAGTTATTTTTCATCTAAATGAAAGGCTTCATTTTAATAATTTGTAAAATAATGAAGTTCAGATAAATTATTTTCAGGGTCCCTTCATGTCTTAAAATTTTATTATTCTCTGAAAAGCCACATGAATCATTATTTTTCCTTTGGAATGAATAGCTGAAAGAAATGGTATTTTTAGTTTTAATTTCAAGGGCCCACCCAGAATTATTTATCATTAAAATAGACTCTTAACAAATATATGTATCTGCCTTAATAATAACATTTACATAGAAAGAGGGCAATAATATTTCCCCTAAGAAAACTATGAATCTTTCAGTCTAAAGAACAACAACAACATTGGTATTAAGTACTTCCAAGAATTTCAAAAACAACCCACCTGATCACCTGGTTGCAGTGGGCACACATGGGCGTTCGCTTCCCTGCAGGAATGTGCTCCGCTCTTTGCACTAATGTGTCCTGGTCAGTTGGCTGGGGCTGCCCCCTGGCTGAGCTAGCCAGAGCCGCTGCACCCGAGGAAGGCACACTGTTTGACACTCTTCCAGTGGAAGGTGCTAGGAATTCAAACACAGAAAACAGGATGAGAATAAGCCACCTAAAAACTGTTTCTAAAAATTAATAACACTATTTTAAAAAAATAATCTATTTCTTTGCTTATTCACTCACTCATATTTAAGGAGAGGTTATATACCAAACGCTGGACCAGGACTATAGAGATAAATAGAAAAGAAAATCAAGATTGTAAGACAAAGAGTTCTGACAGATATATGCATAGCATGTTGTAGGAAATGGAAAAATACTTCTGCTTCCCAGAGGAGATATGGTTAAGGTGAAGACTGATGAGGTATTTCTAGTCATTTAGCCATTTCTACTACCCATTAATTAGATTTAACTTGGAATACTGTATATCATAGGCACATTAAAAACTCAGTGGGTTGAAAACAACAACTCTATATTGTTATCCACATCCTCTTTCTTCCTGTATTCTCTAGAAGACTGTGCAATCAGTCATCCAATCATACAAGGTAGCTACATAAGAATCATTCTGGGACCTTCTTCTCCCTCATCTGTGGTTATAAAGGGTTCTGGTAATTCTGTATCACAATAATTCTTAGTTTTGCCCCCTCCTGTCCACTCCTACGGTCCTGTCCTGGTGTAGGTCCTCCATGTCTTCCACCTGGACTAGCTACCAAGTTATCACATCCACCACAAGTCCATTCTCCCAGCTGCCACCTAAGCCTGAGATCTGCCTGATCGCAGACCCCTTTCTAGGGTTTCCCTGTTCTTCGACTGCTGAGCGTAGTGCAGACTTCTAATCTCTGCATACAGGCCGGTGGTCTCTGCCGTCCACCGCTCCGTCTCTCACCACTCTCTGCCTTTCACTGTAAGCTACAGCAACGTCAAACTGTCTCCCTTCTTGTGAATGGGTCTTCACTGTCATTTCTCTATGCTTCTTCTTCTTTCCCTAGTAACCACTATTATAAGATTCAGTTTCAAAGTCAACTGCTCCAAAAACCTTCCTTGAATTATCTCCCCACTGCCCCATCCACATAATCCTAATTAAATGTTTCTCTTTATGTTCCCATAATTTTCTGTGACTGATTTTATTACAGCTTCTACTACACATATCTGTCTTTTATTCTCCAACTAGAGTAAGCTCCCTGAAGGCAGAAACTACTTCTAATGAATGAATGAATAAGCTGGAATCAATACAGAAGTGAACGAATGCAAAACTGTAAAAGATTGAAACCAGCAAAAGGCCAGCTCCTTACCCATGGGCAATTAAAATGTAATGGAAAAAAACATACATTAAAAAGGTTTAAAAGGAGCAATTTTTAAGAAAAGCACACATAATACAAATCAATAGTGCTCATATGTAAGTATACATGTGTGTATATTGATGGACCAGATCCATATAAAAGGTGTGGTCCAAACTGGGTAAGATTGATTGGGACAACTGAAAAGATAATTCTCCCCCAGCAGAATAAAGCCTGTTAGCAATGGTATGTACTTACTGATCCAGAAGGCAAGCATTTACAAACACTTAGCACATCTCCAACAGTGCTGTGCCTGGCACTTGAGCTGTGAAATGGCACCTTACAGGCCAGGGAACTCTGCTACTGCCGTGTTTCAAGTGAGTCAGCTGGACTAGGAATATGTTTTCATTCTCTTAAACTCACACTGTCTTATAGAAATGGGAGAGGAAATTACTGTAACAGTCACTTGGTGAACTCTCTTCCTTGTTACCTCATTTATGCACACAGCACAACACTCTCCTCTGTGAGTCTTCAATTTCTATATCCAGGCAGGATTTCTCTTGGAGCACCAGATAAGCATTTTCAATGCCAAATCTTGTTCTTGCCTTTATGTTCAGTACACACAAAATATATTTCATCTTCTCGCACACATTACCGACTCTTCCTAAGAAGCTCTGTGGTTTGAATTTTCCACTGACTCAGACATGGCCCTCTGTATCCCTGACACTCAGTCCCTAGATGCTAACAATGGTTTCATTATAGATATTTCCAAGGTCTGTCCCTTCTTTCTAATCTGAACCCATCCTTTACACTTTGAGTCCCGGTTTGAATCCCTCCAGTCTGGACCATTGCAAGTCTCCTGAAGCAGTCTCTCTGCTGCCAGTCTCTTCTTCAACCTTTTCTGCTAGGTTCTCTTCTCAGCTACGTCAGTCTGACCATATATTCTTTTGTATAAAGCTTTTGGTAATTCCCCCTGAGAACTATGTACCATCCTGACATTCTAGTCCCTCGGCAAGCTCACCCCAATCTTCTTTACAATCTTGTCTTTTATGCTCACCTACTTCCCTGCCATCATCATCATGCTCGATTATGTCTATTTAATATATATTTAACTTGTGCTGGCACTATTCTCAAATCCTTACAACTGCCCTTTGATTTAGGCACGATTGGTACCACTGTTTTACTCTGAGGCAAAGAGAGGTTAAGAACCCGGCCCAAGGTCAAACACAAATCCAGGCAGAATCCAGTCAGTCTGTGCTCTTATTCACTATGCTGTGGTCTATTCACTGCCTCTTGAACATGCCATGGCATCCCCTGCTTCTGTGATCCCCAGCCAGTGAAATGGCCCTTTCTCTTCTGCTACTCAGTCTTCCCATTCTGCAAGGCTCATGCAAGTACCATTTTCGTCCCCAGTATATCCTGACCACCCAGCTAGAAGGTTCTTTGGCTCTCCTTAACACAGTGATAGTCAACCTGGTCCCTACCGCCCACTAGTGGGCGTTCCAGCTTTCATGGTGGGCGGTAGCGGAGCAACCAAAGTATAAATACAAAGATAGTTTTAACTACAGTAAGTTGTTTTATAAAGATTTATTCTGCCAAACTTAGCGAAAATCCAACATAAAGTACTTGGTAAGTAATTATTATTATATGCTTTAACTTGCTGTAACTCTGCTTTATAAATTTTATAAAGTAAAGTTACTTCCCTACTTTATAAATCACCATTACTGTGGAACCAGTGAGTGGTTAGAAAATTTTACTACTAATAGAGATACAAAAGTGGGCGGTAGGTATAAAAAGGTTGACTACCCCTGGTTTAACATTTAACACCCCCACCTATGTAATTTGTTATTTAGCAATAGATCCTGTAGTACCTTTTCCTTTTAAGTCAATGAAAAACTTAAAAAAATGAAGACAAACTATATATTTCTGACTATCCACTACCAGAAAACCGCCTTTAAAACAGAAGACAAAAAAATAATATTTAATCAAGTAAGTGAGAAAATGAAAGGTTCTAAATCACTTTCATTTTGTCTTTTTACAGGATACTATAAAGATAGAGATTTTTAAATGTGGATTGGGTTCAGGATTTCAAACAGTGGGAAAGTTACCAATTGAAAAATCTGAAAATCAGACCTCAAAGAGAGTCAAACCCTTTCATCTACCATATGCCTTTATTTTATCACATTATCTATGCATAAGCCCTAAAGTACTGAGTCACTGAGACAGTTTTAACAATAAAAGAGTGTAGTAATTCTTCATCAGTCTTTGTAAATGGGACGTAACGCATCTGGCCCAGGCCTCCAGGAGAAGGTAGAGGGGAACTCACTTATTTCGCATGAGCAGCCATTCTGAGACATGAAACATCTGACCATCTTAAATTCATCGAAAAAGGCTCTCAGCTCACTGCTGTCCTTTTCTCATGAAGAAAAGCCTTGCTTTCTGTCCCTGCTCCATTTTAACCACTTGGATAAGACCAAAGTTCTTACACCTTCATTTTGTTGCTGTGTTGCTAGCACACTGGCCGGCGCACAAAGCTATACAAGCCTGTTAATTACCATGCACTGAACATTTCCAAGATCCAGTTATTTCCCGTCTGAATAAAGTGATGTTTTATTTCTTCAGCTTGAAATTCTCACTACTCTAGCACAGGAATGGGCAACTTTTGAGGCATCAAGTGCCAACCTTCAGCCTCTGCTCGCTTGGCTTATTAGGGAAAGGAAGAGATCAAAAGGTGAGGTCTTGGGAGTGGGAACGGGCCACAAAACAAGTCCTGCTGCCTTTAGAATTCTGCAGAAGACTCAACTACCCTAAAGAGAAAACAGTCTTCCATGGTAGTAGGGATAAAAATACTCCACATTTATTAAGCCTGTCCTAAAAATCACCTACTTCAAGGTGGGGGGAAAAAATCTCTTTAGAGATAGCAGCCTGAAGAGGACAGTCTGCTTATTTATAAGAAAAAGTTTTTTGTTTGTTTTTTCCCCCCTGGCAACCTAACTCAGTTGGTTAGAGAGGCATCCCAAAACACAGAGGTTGCTGGTTTGATCCCTGGTCAGGACACATGCAGGGGCAGATCAATGTTCCTATCCCTCCTTCTCTTTCTCTCTCTCTCTCTCTCTTTCTCTCTCAAAACAAAACAAAACAAAAAAACTATAGTCCTAGTAGAACTATTAAATAGGAATATTTCATAAGCTAGGGCTCTAAGTCACAAAAAAATGTGACTTACTTAACTGAATAATTCATGAGTCACAGTGGGAACGTCAGGAGGTTCTTGACTCAAGTTTTCCTTTTCTAACCTTAATCTTGAGCTACTTCTATTAAATTTTACTTCTTTTGTGGCTAATCGCTACCCCACTAGGGTCATGTTTTAGAAATAACTTTCTTTTATATCCAATACATTTTACACCACAAAACTCATCTAGAAACTTAGAGCCACTAGCTATTTTCCAAACCAACAGTGTTGGTGAGATATCTTCTATTAACTCTAGAGTGATTATTTATGTGTCTTCTCAGGTTTTCAATAACATATATTCATAATTATTCTATGCTTTTGTTTTTCAGCACTATGATAGTCAAACCTAAAATGACAAAGATTATCATTAAATAAGTAAACATAAATTAGTGCAAACACCTAGCAGTATAATAGAATACTTTCTTAGTATATAATATGTAAAGTTGTCAAAAGAATCAGTGAAATATACCCATAACATGTTGAGGTGTTAGCTTTTAAAAAATTTTAGTCATAAAAAAAAATCTTAGCCATAGCAAGATATCTGACAATTCTATAGGGCAATATTTTTAAAAACAAACAGATCTCTGGCTTACTAAACATGAAATTTAATATACTACAAAGAAATAAAAAAGTCATCTCTTTTGGGTTGCAGACTATTAACTGACGATAAAGTATTTTAAAAAATTGAACCACATAATAGTCATTAATTAGGAGAACAACTTCCTGTTATTGGGTAAATCTTTGTGACATTGGAAAGATAAAAGTGAAAATTCTTTACTTTAAAAAGATCTTAACTGCATTTTTTTCACCACGCAGATAATTTAGGTTTGCATTATTCAGCAAATGAGCACAAGCTTCTAAACAATCTATCCTGAGACTTATTTTTCTTTTCTAATCACTGTAAGACCCTAACCAAATTATTACCAAGTTTATCCAATTAATTTCTGCACTGTAGGCTATATAAGTACATTATTGGGGGAATATTATAAAACACTATGTTTTAATAAGGAATTATAAATTATCTAATTATTCACTATGTATTTCAAAAATAATTGAGCTCATTAAAAGGAACTTGTTTATATAAGTAAGGAGTTTACAGAGGAAAAAACAGATTAAGAGCAACAGATCTTCTGGTAGTGCAATGTGTGAATTTTCTGAAAACAGATGTTTTCTAACTATTAAGAATAAGGTAGGGCATGACCAGGTGGTGGCGCAGTGGATAGAGTGTCAGCCTAGGATTCAGGTTCGAAACCCAGAGGTCAGCGACTTGACCACGGACTCATTTGGCTTGAACATGGGCTCATCAGACTTGAGTGCAGGGTCACCGGCTTGAGCATGGGATCATAGACATGACCCTATGGTTCCTGGCTTGAGCCCAAAGGTCACTGGCTTGAGCCTAAGGTCTCTGGCTTAAGCAAGAGGTCATTGGCTTGGCTGGAGTCCCCACCCACCCCTATCAGGGCACATACAAGAAAGCAATCAATAAACAACTAAGGAGCTGCAACAAAAAATTGATACTTCTTATCTCTCTCCCTTCCTGTCTGCTCCACCCTTGCTAAAAAAAAAAAGAGCAAAAAACAAAAAACATATCTACCAACAACTGAATCTAAAAAGATAGACAAACAAGCAGAACAGAAACAGACTCATAGCTACAGAGAACATTCTAACGTTTGACAGATGGGAAGGGGGTGAGAGGATGAGTGAAAAGGGTGAAGGGATTAAGAAGTCCAAATTAGGCCCTGGACAGTTGGCGCAGAGCTAGAGCACCCACCCACGTGTGGATGTCCTTGTTCGATTCCCATCAGGGCACACGAGGAAAGCAAGCATCTGCTTCTCCCCACTCCCCCCACACACATAGCCATGGCTCAACTGGCAGGAGCAAGTTGGCCCAAGGCCTGGAGGATGGCTCCATGGCCTCCAACAGTAAAAATAGCTCAGTTGCCAAGAAACAGAGCAACATTCCAGATGAGCAGAGCCTTGCCTGATAAGGGGCTTGTGGGGTGGAATCCACGGGGGAACATGTCTCTCTGCCTCCCCTGCTCTCACTTAATTAAAAAAAAAAAGAAAGAAAAGCAAATTAGTTGTTATAGAATCGTCATGGGGAGGTAAAGTACAGCATAGGGGATGTATTCAATAATATTCTAATAAGTAAGTATGGTGTCAGGTGAGCTTTATTGAGATGACCCCTTAGTACAGCGGTTCTCAACCTGTGGGTCGTGACCCCGGCGGGGGTCGAACAACCAAAACACAGAGGTCGCCTAAAGCCATCGGAAATACATATTTAAAATATGTATGTTATTTAATGTCTAATCACTGTGGTGTATACCTGAAACTAATACAGTAATGCATGTCAACTGTAATTGAAAATAAAAAATGATATAAATAAATAAATGGCTGCAAAGTTCTTGAAATAAAACAGGAACATCAGGCTAGATTTTTCATGTTTTGCGAACATATCAGAGGATTTATATAAACTGCTTCAGAAAGGGAAATATAATTATAGATCAAGTAGTTTGGTTTTTTTTGGGGAGAGAGAGAGAGAATGAGAGAGACAGGGATGGACAGACAGGGACAGAGATGAGGAGCATCATCTCACAGTTGTGGCACCTCCAGTTGTTCATTGATTGCTTTCTCATATGTGCCTTGACTGGGGGGCTACAGCTGAGCCAGACGCCTTGGGCTCCAACCAGTGACCTCGGACTTCAAGCCAGCAACCATGATCGTGTCTATGATCACATGCTGAAACCCACGAATCTGCGCTCACTTTGGTGACCTTGGGGCTCTGAACCTGGGTTCTCAGCACCCCAGGCCAATGCTCTATCCACTGTGCCACTGCCTGGTCAAGCAAATCTAATACTTTTACTGAGGACAAATAAGCTCTAAGCATTAGAATGTCGTATCCATTTTGTTGTATAACTCTGTCAGTATAAATATTTCAACTGTTACATTTGAACTATGATACAGCAACAGGAAAAATGGCAGTAAATTTATGAAAAACAGTACTATATATATTTTTAAATCCTATTTAATATTCCATTCTTATTAAGTCATAAATAAAGCTGTCAAGAGTAAAGAGGGCCTGACCAGGTGGTGGCATAGTGGATAGAGCATCAGACTGGAATGTGGAGGACCCAGGTTCGAGACCCTGAAGTCGCCAGGTTGAGCGCGGGCTCATCTGGTTTGAGCAAAGCTCACCAGCTTGAGCCCAAGGTCGCTGGCTCGAGCAAGGGGTCACTCGGTCTGCTGTAGCCCCCTGGTCAAGGCACATATGAGAAAGCAATCAATGAACAACTAAGGAACTGCAACAAAGTATTGATGTTTCTCATCTCTCTCCCTTCCTGTCTGTCTGACCCTATCTGTCCCTCTCTCTGTCTCTGCCACACACACACACACAAAGGAGTAAAGAGGGACAGCCTGACCAGGTGGTGGCGCCATGGACAGTGTTGGACTGGAAAGCAGAGAACCAGCTTCGAAACCTGAGGTCACTGGCTTGAGTGGGGGCTCACCAGCTTGAGCAAGGGATCATAGACATGACCCTGTGGTCACTGGCTTGAGCCCAAAGGTTGCTGGTTTGAAGCACAAGGTTGCTGGCTTGAGCCCAAGGTGGCTGGCTTGAGCAAGGGGTCACTTGCTCTACTGTAGCCCCCGGGGCAAGGCACATATGAGAAAGCAATCAATGAACAACTAAGGAAATGAAGGAGCCTCAACAAAGAATTGACGCTGCTCATCTCTCTCCCTTCCTGTCTGTTCCTATCTGTCCCTCTCTCTGTCACAAAAAAAAAAAAAAGTAAAGAGGGACAAATATAAGGTGATGGAAAATGATTTGACTTCGAGTGATGGGTATACAACATAGTCAACAGTTCAAATGCTATAGAAATCCTTACCTGAAACCTATGTACTCTTATTGCTCAATGTTACTGTTAAATTTAATTTTCTAAATAAAATTTTGAAAAAATTAAATTGAATTAAAAATCTAAAAACAAAGAAACGCTAACGGTCCCTCCCCCAAAATACAAATATTTACAGACCCGACAACACAGCGATCATATATGAGGTTTTATGGTGTGAAAAACAACCAGCTCAACTGCAAGGGGCATTCCTGTTATAAACTGAAGTGAATGCTGTACTTGTAGAAATAACTGGGCGACATTAAAGTGACGTTCTGGCACACTCGGGGAAATAAAGTATTGTAATGCAAGATCTCAGAGATATGTTCACAAAGGCACGGTAGAAATTTCACACATACTCACCTGGGCAGCAGTGACGGCAACACACTTGCATACGACTGCATTCAGCAAGTCTTTCTTCTCCGTCCCACCCTCAAACATCTCAAACAGATGGTGGCCAAGGGAAGCATAGAATCTGTGCATTTTGTCTGTCAAGCTCCTTATGTTGAAAGTATAAACAACAGTCTACTCTCCATAATCCAGGCATGAAATCATATCCAGTACAAATAGAAAAGGTTTAAAGTTAAGCCAAGATCTAGGATCAGAGGAAAGTACATTCTGCAGAGGTTTCTGTAAATTTTATTAAATGGAATCAAGGATTTTTTTCATTCAATGACTGAACAGATTAAACTATTATCATTTCTCTAAGCAGTGGAGAATGCTGGTATGTATGCCATAAAGAATTGGAACAGGTGAGCCCAAGACTAAGTATCAAGTATTTCCGCAACTTTAGGAGGTTAGTTTCATCCATTAGCAACCAGCCTTTCAACTCTAAAAACGCAGATTAAATTGGATCCAGATATCTTAATTAAAATGAGTGTGGGGACTTGGATAAGGTTCAGTTCTCTTCTTTTTAAATTTGTAGCATTAAATGTCAGCAACATACAGAACACACAGACTTGCCTTTTTCTCCCTCCTTACTGATCTGACTATAAGAAAACTTCCATTTGGTCAGTTTCAAGTAAAAGAAACCCAGTCTGTACCTTGCAAATAAAGACATGAGATCATAAACTATCTGGTTTATCACTGTTCATTTAAAATCAACAAATTATTTATTTATCACTTATATGTTGTATTTTCTAAATAATTCCAACACTGCTGTTCCAATTTCAAAATTTGTAACAGAAAAACAAGTCCATACTCTAACTGGGGGAGGTCAATGTGCTTCATGTGAGAAAGAGCAGGAGGAGGAGAAGAGTATGAAGAAAAAAGGGAAAAAAACAGTAAAAACTCAGAAAAATATTTTAAATATCAATAACAAATCTGAGGCATGATACAAATTCTTACAGACTCCCTAATATTAAGAAGTTATTTAACGTATAAAATTTGTAGAATTTTGCTTATATTTGGATGAGAAAAATGTAAGGACATGCATTAAAATTATACTCACATTATATCTGGAGTTCTGACATATCTTATTTCCAAAGTAATATGAAACTCAAATGGGCTTGACTTGTACCATTTCTCCACCAATTTTTTTATCTCTTATGTAAGTAAGAACACAGTCTAATCGCAGAAATAAAGGAGGTCAGTACCTCAGGCTTGAACTGTCCATTTAGAAATATAATTATTTGTATTTTAGCAAAAAAATGAAGCAGAAAAAGAAAAAATATTAAAGAAGATTTGCCCATGTCAAGCAATATCAATAACTTTAAAATTTAAAACCTGGATGGCCCTGGCTGGTTGGCTCAGTGGTAGAGCGTCAGTCTGGCGTGCAGGAGTCCTGGGTTCGAATCCCGGCCAGGGCACACAGGAGAAGTGCCCACCTGCTTCTCCACCCCTCGCCCTCTCCTTCCTCTCTGTCTCTCTTCCCCTCCCACAGCCAAGGCTCTATTGGAGCAAAGTTGGCCCGAGCGCTGAGGATGGCTCCATGGCCTCTGCCTCAGGCACTAGAGTGGCTCTGGTTGCAACAGAGCAACGCCCCAGATGGGCAGAGCATCTCCCCCCGGTGGGCATGCCGGGTGGATCCCAGTCGGGCGCATGCGGGAGTCTGTCTGACTGCCTCCCCGTTTCCAACTTCAGAAAAATACCAAAAAAACCTCCCAAAAACAAAAACAAAAAAAACCCTGGAATACTTTTTACATTTCTATTATCACTTCTAATTGTTTAAGGTGTCTCTCCCAATTCAAATCAATAAGGTTCCTCTCAAAAAAAGAAATTCTGTTATCATTATCCAAAGTTATGTTTGAATTTCACATTTTTTTCTTTTTGAGAGAGACAGAGAGAGGGACAGATAGGGACAGACAGGAAGGGAGAGAGAAGAGAAGCATCCATTCTTCATTGAAGCACCTTAGTTGTTCATTGATTACTTTCTCATATGTGCCTTGATGGGCAGGAAGAGCAGAATGAGTGACCCCTTGCTCAAGCCAGCGACCTTGGGCTCAAGCCAACAACCCTTTGGGCTCAAGCAAGAGACCATAGGGTCATGTCTATGATCCCACGCTCAAGCTGATGAGCCCACACTCAAGTCAGCAACCTCAGGGCTTCAAACCTGGGTCCTCTGCATCCTAGTCCAACACTCTATCCACTGTGCCACTGCCTGGTCAGGCAAATTTCACACCTTTTAAAACAGAGAACACGGCCCTGGCCGGTTGGCTCAGTGGTAGAGTGTCGGCCTGGCGTGTAGGAGTCCCAGGTTCGATTCCCAGCCAGGGCACACAGGAGAAGCACCCATCTGCTTCTCCACCCCTCCCCCCCTCTCTTTCCTCTCTATCTCTCTCTTCCCCTCCCGCAGCCGAGGCTCCATTGGAGCAAAGTTTGCCCTGGTGCTGGGGATGGCTCTTTGGTCTCTGCCTCAGGCGCTAGAATGGCTCTGATTGAGGCAGAGTGATGCCCAGATGGGCATAGCATCGTCCCCTGGTGGGCATGCCGGGTGGATCCGGGAGTCGGGCGCATGCGGGAGTCTGACTGCCTCCCCATTTCCAACTTAAGAAAAATACAAAAAAATACAAAAAAACCCCACAACAACAACAGAGAACACTGCTGAGCTATTTTATGCAAAGGAAGCGATATACATAACATCAAGAATAAAGTTAAGATACTTTTGGGCTCCTTGTTCTGCTAATTTCTAGCTGTGTGAACTTAGAAATGCCATCATTCTGGGTCTTAGTTTCCTCAACTGTAAAATAGCAATAATAACTACCTCCAAGAGTAAGAGTACTAAATGACATATCATATGTAAGGGGATTACTTATGGATCCTTGAATGTGTACGATATGCTTCAGAAATGTCAATTATTATTACACTATTACCTAGTTTAAAAAAATAGTGTGCATTCATTCAACAAGTGCTTAGAGAATACATACAAAGTTTTAGATCTAGGAACTCTTCTGTTATGAATGATATACCCAAGAGTAAGATTCCTGCCCCAGCAGAGTTTACCTTCTTACAGGTGATGTTCATAAGCAAAGAGGCAACAAAGCACCTTACCATTCCTTAGTGCTGTCAAAGGTGCCCACAACCCCTGATGAAGTTTGCTCCTACTGTACAGAATTATCAAGTATAATTTTTCTTATTCTTATTATGATTTAAATCTAGGGGTGGCATTTTTTTTTCTGTAAAGGGCCAGAGAATAAAGTTTTAGATTTTGTGGCCTTTTGTTTTATGTTGAAATGACTCAGCTCTTCTGCTGTAGCACGAAGTAGACGGTGACCGCATACAAATAAATAAGCATGGCTGTGTTTCAATAAAACTTTATTTACAGGCCCTGGCCGGTTGGCTCAGTGGTAGAGCGTTGGCCTGGCGTGCAGGAGTCCCGGGTTCAATTCCTGGCCAGGGCACATAGGAGAGGCGCCCATCTGCTTCTCCACCCCTCCCCCTCTCCTTCTTCTCTGTCTCTCTCTTCCCCTCCCGCAGCCGAGGCTCCATTGGAGCAAAAGATGGCCCGGGCGCTGGGGATGGCTCCTTGGCCTCTGCCCCAGGCACTAGAGTGGCTCTGGACGTGACAGAGCGATGCCCGGGATGAGCAGAGCATCGCCCCCTAGTGGGCGTGCCGGGTGGATCCCAGTTGGGCGCATGTCGGAGTCTGTCTGACTGCCTCCCGTTTCCAGCTTCAGAAAAATACAAAATAACCCCACAAAAACAAAAACAAAAAAAACAAAAAAATCTTTATTTACAAAAGCAGGTGGTAACCCAGATGTGACCAAAGGCCAGTTTGCAAACCTCTGGTTTAAACCGTAGCACCGATTAATATAAAGAATTCATTCTTTTTAAAGCATATATGAATAAATCCAGGTATCTTTCCTTATAAAAGATTTAATATTTTAATCTCTGTTTGAAAGGAAAATGGAGAGAAAGAAGAACTTTTACAACTGTGCACTTGTGTCGGCACTAGAAAGCTTCCAACATGGAAATAAATTCCCATACAACATTTAGAAGAAAGTAGGCAGTCAATGGTTGTTGCTTTTTGTCTCCTGAGAGTCATGCTTCTAAACAAAAATCTACCTGTTACACAGAGAAACAGAGCATATACTTACATGCTTCACACCAGGGTTTTGACAATGGGCAGCTCTAGTCGGCCTTTATGGCCAGTGGACTGTTTAGCTTAATAATGCCAAAAAGCAGGGGAGCAGGTGGCAATAAAACATTATTAGAAGAGATGAAACGTGCAACTGGTAGCAGTTTACTTATTCATATAAAAATTTTAAAATGGAACCAATAAATCTATCCATCTTAGCTAAGCAAATCTAGTTATCTCGATTTATTACTGTAACATAAAGCCTACAATGAAATTTGGGATGGTTGGAGAAACAGTCATTTCCTTTCTCACCCCTATCTCTTTTAGATTTCAAATAAAAGATAGGATTTATATCCACTTATAACTGAAATGCACATCATTCAGTTTTTGATCTAATCAGATCTCACAAATATATCTGAGTCTTCCTTGGGGAAAAAAAGATATATTGGATCTCTCCAAAGCTCTGTCCATAATGAATAAATAAGCTTTTCTTTATTGCTAAAACGTAGCACGCACCAGAGGCAAGGTACGATAAAGGGTCATGTTAACTAGAATCACAGCTAAATTTTTAAAATGAAGTTTAGATGCAAAGAATATGTTACTGGAAACACCTTAATAGTTGATAGTCACTAGTTTATCCTTCCTATGCAAGGCCAAAATCCTTTCTACACTATCCCTAAGAGATTTGGTCCTTCTTAAATATATATATTGATTGATGTTATCTTGTGATACAGAAAAATGCACTACATAATCAAAATAACTTCAACATCACTTGGACAATTCCTTCAACTTCTCTTAGACTCTGTTAGCTCCTTGGTAAAATGATGTCCATTAAAAATTTTTATGATAGTATCTTATTGGACACTGAATAAAATGATACTTTTTATATAGTGAAAGAATTATAAAAATAATTATTGCTATCTACCATTTTACTGATAAATGAGGTTGGTTGCTCCCTTCAAGACTACCCATCATATTCCTGAGTTCCAAATGCCCAAATAAAAATGCTCTGTACTCTCCAAGGCAGGATGCAACAGGGGGAAAAAAAGCTAAAATTAACTACTCATTTTGAAAAGTAATGCTGTGTCTTTAGCTGTTTTTTATTTTACCAAAAGGAATTCACTGTGTCCCTAAAAAATTTGCAGATGATCCCAATTCCTGTTTGCAGATTACTTGTACTGCGCTTCTTCAAAACATAATTTATATTTTAAAAATGAATCATCAATTTTTACAAATCTCATGGTCAATTATGAGCTCTTGCTTTTACTACATATAATGAAACCATTTCCTGAAGAAAAAAGCAATTCACTAATAAAAAGTTTATATATATATTTATGAGACATAATGCCTAAGTAGAATACAAGGACATCAATATTTATTTAATATGGAGTATGAGAGGTTACGAATGTCTATTACTGTCCTGGCCGATAGCTCGGTTGGTTAAGCATCATCCTTAAGCACAGAGATTGCTGGTTTGACCCCTGGTCAGGGCACATACAGGAACAGAGTGATGTTCCTATCTCTCTCTCTCCTTTCCTCTCTCTGTTAAATCAATAAAAATATAAATAAATAAAAGATTACTATGAAATTATAAAATGCTACCAGTGTACTGAGTATGTCACCATAATATCAACTAAATGTCCTTACTTTCCTCGGTGGAATGTTTGCCTCCATGGGTGCATTTAACAACCAAAGTAAAAAGAAATAAAATGTTTTAAAAAAAGAAGAAATCTATGAATTTCTTGACAACGTCACAGGACATAAGAATAAACAGGGAGTTGTGTGTACACAGGATTACAGAAAACATGAAGATAGCTTTATTTAAATGCGCTATAAGCACAGCTAATGAAAACAGCAAAAAATAAAAAAAGGTTTTCAGCACAGCTAGATAACACTAGCTACTGTGAAAGGAAACATAAGAAAGCTTTCTTATTTTCAGTGGCTCTATGAAATAAAGTCACACTTCTCTAAAGAAAACTGAGGAATGGAATGGAGACAGAGGAGGGATCAAAGGGACCAGAGGAAAAGAGGACAGAGGAAAAGGGGATGATAGGATGGGATAATCCTGAAGGGAAGGGGGGAGGGCATTGTAGGGAGGGGGGCAAGGGAGATGTTGAGGGGAATACGGGGGGAGGGGGGAGGCATTCGGGGTGACCCTAGAATCTATGTAAACACAATTAATTAAATAATAAAAAAAGAAAACTGTGATTACAGTATTACCAATATTGCATAGCTCAATGATTTTCTAAGACATCATGTTATTTACTAAACACTTATAATGATAATACATTTATCATAAGAAATGCTCTCAAAATCAACATATTTTGAAAGTAGAAAAAAAATATGTAATTAATGAAAAATAACTTAAAAGCCTATCTATGGACTTAAAACTTTCTGCAGTACATAACAGTAACAACATGAATACTTACTTAATTTTTGACCAACAGAGTTATATAGAATTTTTCTTCTTTTGTCTTGGAAGAATCCCCTTTTTATCTCATAATGTTTATTTCCATGACAACATATAGTACAAGTGCTTCATGCAAAGCAACCAGTGCAATGATGATCACACCAAAGTTACCAGTCTCGTATTTGCAGGTATAACGAATTAAAAATCATGATTTAGAAAACCCAAATTTAGGGGAAATAAATGCACTCTCCTGAGAAAATACTATAAAAACAGCCTAGTTATATTATAAAACTACACTGTAACTTATTTCTTAAGGGCAAGATGCAATCCACCCGGATTAATATTTTATAACTACACACATTACAAAAAAGAAACTAAAGATACATTCAACCAGTTCTCTCTGCCATAATGGGATTTACTCAAAACGAAGTAGTGTCTGTAAACATCTGTAAACAGAATACATTCCCTGCCAACGTCTTAACATAGGGTAAATAATACTTAGGTTCCCTGGAAGAGCAATGGTTAGAATCTGTATCCCAATCAGGTTCAAGTGGAAATACTTTGCATTCTCTCCACTGCCGTGGTCACTGTCTAGGGCAGGGGTCGGGAACCTGTTTGGCTGAGAGCCATGAACGCCACATATGTTAAAATGTAATTCCATGAGAGCCATACAACGACCCATGTACATTACGCATTATCCAATAAAAATTTGATGTTGTCCCGGAGGACAGCTGTGATTGGCTCCCGCCACCTGCAACCATGAACATGAACGGTAGGAAATGGATTGTAATACAGGACAATGTTTTATATTTTTAATGTTATTATTTTTTTTATTAAAGATTTGTCTGCGAGCCAGATGCAGCCATCAAAAGAGCCACATCTGGCTCACGAGCCATAGGTTCCCAACCCCTGATCTAGGGCAATACTCATCATCCTGTCCATATTGGATTACCTCAACCTCTTCAAGAGTCTCCATGACTCCAATCTTAATCTTTTACATTAAGATCATAATGATCTTTTAAACACATTAATACTATAATGACCTTTTAACAATGCAAATCTAATTGCTGTACTTTCCAGTTCACAAGTCTTTTAGTAATTTCCTTTCCATATCAGTCCACACTGCTCACTCTCAAAGCCCTCTCTGTCCAGGCCCATAGTGGCTGGTCCCCTATTCCTTCTGGCCACTGTACAGTACAGAACAGACTGAACCAGCCCTTTCTCACAAGCCAAGAGCTCTGGGAGCTTCTGCACATGTCGTTCCCTCTCCAATTTGGCCTCTTCTTAAAAATATCCAAAGGATATTGACTATCCATAATTTTTATTTCACGCACAACCATTAACACTTTATTCCTGCATAAAATATGACTCCGTCATAAACAAATACATATTCTGCATCAAGATAGTATCACTGGAACTTTACTGGTCATTTGGACTGATCCAGACCTCCACATCTTCCACCTGGGCCTTGTAACTGATTGAATCACTACACCCTTTGGGTGGATTTCTGTTATTTACTGGTGCTTTGCACCCAAGTTAATTTTCCGCAGTGACAAAATGGGTGAACATCCCTAATATTTCGTCTGCTCTCTACTGCTTGGTTCCTTCTGTCATAAATTCCCACATTTTTGAGGGGGGGAAACACTACCATAGGACTTCAGGTCTATTACTTTATTTTTATTTTTTTTTGGCAGAGACAGAGAGAGGGACAGATCAGGACAGATAGACAGAAAGGAAGAGAGATGAGAAGCATCAATTCTTCATTGGGACATCTTAGTTGTTCATTGATTTCTTTCTCATATGTGCCTTGACAGGGGTGGGAGGTGTGCTACAGCAGAGCAAGTGACCCCTTGCTCAAGCCAGAGACCTTGGGCTCAAGCCAGTGACCATGGGGTCATGTCTATGATCTCACGCTCAAGCCAGCCTCATGCTCAACCTGGTGAGCCCGCACTCAAGCCGGTGACCTTGGGGTTTCGAAACCTGGGTCATCCGAGTCCCAGAGTCCCAGTCTGACGCTCTATCCACTGCGTCACCACCTGGTCAGGAAGGTCTATATTACTTTTTTTTTTTTACAAAGACAGAGAGAGGGATAGATAGGGACAGACAGATAGGAACGGAGAGATGAGAAGCATCACTCATTAGTTTTTCGTTGCGCATTGCAACACCTTAATTGTTCATTGATTGCTTTCTCATACATGCCTTGACCGCGGGCCTTCAGCAGACTGAGTAACTCCTTGCTGGAGCCAGCGACCTTGGGCTCAACCTGGTGAGCTTTTGCTCAAACCAGATGAGCCCGCACTCAAGCTGGCGACCTCGGGGTCTCGAACCTGGGTCCTCTGCACCCCAGTCCGTCGCTCTATTCACACTGCACCACCGCCCAGTCAGGCTATATTACTTTTTTTTAACTGCTGAAAATTAATACAGTTCTAGTTATAGTAGTGCTTATGTTCACAACCTTTAAGTCTTCTAGGAGTTAATGCTTCCCGGTGAACAAAGTTCCCTTCTCTGGCAAAGTGTGGAATTTTTAATGGTCACTTTTTTTTTCCCTCGCAGCGAGGGGCAGGCGGCAGGGCACAGGCGCGCCAGGCCCCTTAACGGTCACTTTTGTTTAACGCCTTGTGGCAATTTCAGGTCTGGTATGAGGAAAGAACAACGACTTGTGAATCCCTCAAATAACATGAAGATGTCCAGACTAAGACAAACTGACCTGTCCACCTGCTCAGGTATCCCCTCACTGACATTTACTCAGGGTCTATAAACTGAGCCAGGTGTTGTTTAGGCGCTATGAAACAAAGACTAGGAAGACTACGTACCTGTCCTTAAGGGGGTCTAAAACAGCAGTAAGACACATATGGAAACAAAATGATCACGATGAATGCAGTAATAAGGCCATCATCGAAATTTTTTAGGAACATAGAGAAAGGATAGGCAACTATTTATAGGACTCAAGAAAGGTTCACAAAGAAGATGAGATCTGGTCTTAAAGAGCGAATAGAAATTGTTCAGTGGTAGAAGGGTGTAAAAGCATTTTAAATAAAAGGAGCTATTCGTACTAAGCACAGAGATGTGCGCTCAAGGCGGTATGAGCTGATGCACTTTGGCATAACTAGACTATAGAGAACATGAGGAACAATATTGCAAAATGAGGCTGAAGAAGGTTGGCACAGGGTTGTAAAGGGACCGTATGCCCTGTTAAGAAGTCAAACATTTAATGTGTGGGCAGCAGAGAGCCTGCAACATTTTCAAGCAGGAAACTCATGTGAGAATTGTTCTGTTAGATGATAACAGCATAAGTTATTAATGCTATCCCTAAAAAATAAATGAAGGAATGAAAACTGCATCTTCTTTGAGTATCCTCTATGTATCAAGTGCTTCATTACATCATTACAGCTACACAAGAATGCTCTAAGTGACTTTTTCGACCCTTATTTTAACAGATAAACAAATTGAAGGCTCAAAATTCTCCATGTGGAGAACATCTCTGGCCTCTGAAATTCAGCTCCATCGGACAGGCATTCCTGTTCTTCAGGACCACCAGCAGCTAGCAAACCGGGTTTAGGGAACAACAGGCCTGAGCTAGTAAAGCATTTCTTATGTTCTAATGAATCTGCATCCTCATTTGTATACAATTAAACAAAAGTGAAAAAACTGATACACTTCAACATATAATGGCTCTTTATGATTCTAATGCTGAATTTGTGAAAAATATCTTACTATATTTGGTAAGATAGTAATATTTTATACATATACTTGCATCAAATGATCTAATCTGATAGCCATAACCTAAACAGAATTTAGGAAAAATATTACATAGTAAATTAGGTCACCTACATAAACAGAGACACATATTTTTAAACTTACACAACTACATTTACAAAGGTTTTGAAAATATCTACCTAACCGCTTATTAATTATATATAATAGATTTCAAACATTAGAAAATTTGTCAGACATACAAATATAGTGAATTAAAATAAAAGTTTAAAAAAATACATATCCCCTACTTTTACAAATGACAAGAAAAATCTCACATATTTTTCTAGATGAAGTCAAAGTTTCTGAAGGGACTATTACATCTGAATTGTGGAAATCTAATCAAAGATACAGTTGAATAGGAAGTAGTTTTGCTAGTTTACATAAAATTCAAACTGGGATTCTTACTTCATTTGTATCTTAATGCTTTCATGTAGACTATGAACTTCTGTACATTTTGTATCCTAAAATAATATTTAGCTTTTTGTCAGTCACTGGCAAGTTTGTGTGGTGGTATATGCTAAGCGACAGGCTGAGAAGAGGACGATGATCCAATCTAAACTAGAATGCTGTTCCATACACCTAGCGCCTGTATCAACAGGTATAGCACTCCCGTGTTCTTGAAAGCCCTCTGGGTAACACAGGCTCTCTAACACCACACGTGAAACGACTGAAGTTTCAGTGGAGGTAACAGAAACCCATAACAGGCTCAGAATATACTTGTAGGTCTTACAATTTCAATTAGCCCTCTGAATGCAGTCTTATTTTTTAAACTATTATTTTATAACAACGCTAGTTATTACCCAACAGACAAAAGTATAACTAAAATACTATATGTATTTAAATAAATGACTTTCAAACCTTTTAACTATAAAATACAGTATAAAATATACTTTACCTGCTGACCGAAAATGTTTGTATGTGTATATGCATACACACTTACTTATATACACATATATTAACTAAAACAATTTTCTTAACATGATACCTATCCTTACTATATTGAAATATCCTTACGTTTTCTATTCTACTTCATTTTAAAATGAAAATACTGTCTATGGTCCATTAAACTGATTTCAGGATCAACTAAATGGGCCACAGACTGCAATTTTAGTAATTTTAATCCCACCCTTCCCGCTCAAATGTAGGAATTATTTAAAAAAAAACATCACTGGTAACAGTCACTCTTTGGTGATGGGGGAGAAGGGGGAAAAATTTCTTTTTCCTTTTTTCACCTACACTAATGCACAGCTGTGAATTATCAAGAGGAAGACACCTGGAGGTCTGTGTCAGAAGAGTAATGCCAGCGGCCCCGACGCGCCCGCAGTCGGCTCTGGCCAGCAGCTCGCCTGTCCGGGTCCGGCGCCCCCTGCCTGGCACTGCAGTTCCACTGGTGAATTATGGAGAACATAGGAACCCATAATGAGGCACTAGCACCTTCTAAATCAAAAGAACTTTCCGTTTGCATTAGGTAGCTCTTGAAACTGTTTATAAGACTAAGAACAGATCCTGATGTGTTTTTGTTTTGTTTCAGAATGTGGTATACTGTTAGGAAGAGTAGAATAAAAGAATTTGAGGAGCTGGGAATTTTTTATCTATTTCAAAATTTTTACAAAATAGTGTAAAATAGTAAATTTTACATACAATAACTCATTAAATGTCAGTTTGTAGCACCTAGAGCAAGACAAACAGCAGGTGTTCTGCAAATACATTCTGATCTGAGCTGAGTAAGCATCATGATGTAATTCAACAATGACTTCACAATGGCAAAACTTTTTTTTTTAACATTAATGCTTTATAATGCTATGTAAAGTATAATGTTTTATGCTGTTATAGTTTTGCTCAAATTAAATTCACTTACATGTTCTGTAAAAAGTATATATTAAATACTGACCATGTAAATGATGATTGTAATTGTGTTACTTGCCTGCCTTGATTATTCAGTGAAGAAAGGATTCTGTCGCCCCCTTGTGGTAATTTTGTGATAGTGTATTCTCCAGGAGTTCCACAGCAAGTGAAATCTTTCCTTTTCACTTGAATAGGAGTGAAGTGCTATTTTGACCATAGTTTCTGAATTTCCAAAAGCAGTACATATATTTTTATGCCCTCCTTCAGTTCTTTTAGTTTCTACATCAAAAATTTAGACTTTTGCTTGCTCTTTCAGGAAACAGTCTCTTGTTCCCTTCCAAGTATCATACCAAAGAAATCTTTGAGTTTTCTGTATTTTAATGCACATACAAAATATTTACAGCAAATCTCCATTGTCATAGATAAGCTTTAAGTAAGTGGAAATAATAAAAAAAAAGTATAAGCTGAGCTGTCTGCATTTTCCCCCAAGAATAGGTCGTGGTAAGTTAATTGTCCAGAAATTTCAGAGGCTAATGATCTTAGTATAAATATTTTAAGTTATCAAAAGTAATAAAATCGTCTTTTCTTTAAAACAGCCTAAAATTATATATAAATGGTAGCAGCAAGAGATGAGCTAGAGAAGTTAGCTGAGCCAGAGAACAGTCACCTGGGCAAACCAGAGTCTTAGATCACTGCTGCAGTACGGAGGACAGACTGTCAGCCACAAGTTGTTTGCAATTACAAGGGCCTGAACCAAAGTAATGGAGAAAAGAAATTTGAGAAATACTAAGAAGCGGTGCTGGTGGTGAGAGGTGTTATCTGGATGAGAGGTGTATCTGGATTGAGCAAATAAATAAATAAATAAATAAAAGAGAGAAAAAAACCTCATGGACATGGACAGGGTGTGGTGATTGCTGGGGGGAGGAGAGGGAGGCAGAGGAGGGCATGGGGGTCAATGGTGACAGAAAGAGACCCGACTGGGGGAAGGTGAACACCAACACAGGGTACAGATGATGTGCCGTAGAATCATATGCCTGAAACCTGTGTAAGCTCGTTGACCAGTATCACCCCAATAAATTCTATTTAAAAAAAGTTAAAAGAAAGGAAGTAGAATTATTCCTAGGGTATTAATTACTGTGAGAACAGGGGCGGGGTGGTAGGGCTCAAGCTCACATTTCCGCTTTGGTGCTGGGTAGATGCACCATCCCCAGAGAGAGGTAATGAGGTAACGATATTTTCAGACATGCTGCATCTGAGATGCCACCTGCAAACAGCAAGTAAAGCAACAGGGTTTGAGGACAGGAAGCTCAGGAGAGAGGACTGAATAAATATCAGTGGCTAGGGAGGAGAGGCCATGCTGAGGCAGTGTAAAGAATGGGAAGAGATGCGGGCTGAGTGTGAGACTGGCAACGTGTAAGTCTAGTCCCATCTTCCTGTTGAAACAGTTACGTTAGTCTTGTAGTCAGTCACAAGCTTTGTTCATGTTGGGAGAGACAGGAGATCATTTAGTCTTCCTACGTCCTGCAGATCAGAAACTGAGGATCAAAAAGGTTAAAAGACTTTACTAAAAGCTACTTATCTACAGAAGTGAATGAAAATTGAGGTTTGCAGACTAACCCTAAACTGCTGTACCCTAACACCATTCAAATGATCTCTTTCCAGTACTGTCCTCCTTCTGCCTCTGCCCCGTACATCTCCAGAGGACAGGAAGTCAAAGATCCTTTCTTCAATAATTGGCTGATGGTGCCCTGGCCAGTTGGCTCAGTGGTAGAGCGTCGGCCTGGCGTGCGGGGGACCTGGGTTCGATTCCCGGCCAGGGCACATAGGAGAAGCGCCCATTTGCTTCTCCACCCCCACCCCCTCCTTCCTCTCTTTCTCTCTCTTCCCCTCCCACAGCCGAGGCTCCATTGGAGCAAAGATGGCCCGGGCGCTGGGGATGGCTCCTTGGCCTCTGCCCCAGGTGCTAGAGTGGCTCTGGTCGCAACAGAGTGACGCCCCGGAGGGGCAGAGCATCGCCCCCTGGTGGGCAGAGCGTCGCCCCTGGTGGGCGTGCCGGGTGGATCCCGGTCGGGCGCATGCGGGAGTCTGTCTGGCTGTCTCTCCCCGTTTCCAGCTTCAGAAAAGTACAAAAAAGGGGGAAAAAAATAATTGGCTGATGGCAATAAAGGCTTCTGTTGTTATTTAGCATATATCATCAAAACTAAAATGTTGCCTGACCAGGCAGTGGTGCAGTGAATAGAGCGTCAGACTGGGACATAGAGGACCCAGGTTCAAAACCCTGAGGTCGCCGGCTTGAGCGCAGGCTCATCCAGCTTGAGCGTGGGTTTGCTGGCTTAACGTGGGATCACAGACCTGACCCCATGGTCACTGGCTGGAGCCCAAGGTTGCTGGCTTGAGACTAAGGTCACACTGGCTTGAGCAAGAGGTCACTCACTCTGCTGGAGGCCCCAGGTCAACGCACATATGAGAAAGCAATCAATGAACAACTACTACAGTGCAGCAACGAAGAATTGATACTTTTCACCTCTCTCCCTTCCTGCCTGTCTGTCCCTATCTGTCCCTCTGTCTCTGTAACAACATAAATAAATAAAATGTTATATTTTCGAAGATAGACTTCCAACATTATAGTTCATTAGTAAGACGCCCAAATATTATACAATTCAACATGTGCTTCCTGAGTAACCTGGGAAATAAGGAAATGCCCAGTTCTATCGTTATGAATAATAAGTGGCAATTATAACAAACATGCATAGAAAATGTTTATGAAACACTCCAGAGAGGAAAACAGCTGTAGCTATTCTCTTCAGTCCTTTTAAAACCTTATACTGTGTAGTCGAGAATGGGTTTCACCAATGAATTCTAGCATAAATCCCAGAATGCATAATTCTACTTGAGAATAGAAAGCTAGAGATTTCTCTGCATACCTGCTTGGTTTGGCCGTTGCCAACTTGGTGACTTGATAATGCCGGTGGGTCCTAGAGGCTTGAAGGCGGCAGCAGTTGTGAGACCAGCCACCCCTGGTCTGGCAGAGGCTGGGCTTTCTGGCCTCTCGGGCATGCTCTGTGCTGACCCTACTGAGGAAGCCAAGTGCTGAGAAGGCTCCTGGGTGTTGCTGGAAAGAACATAAGAAAACATTTTTGGTGATGTGCTAGCAAGCTAACGTAGCAATGATCATTTCTTTTCTCAACCTATTAATTCTCTAAGGAAAACAATAATAATTAACTGATATTTTAAAAAATACTAAAATCACGACTCAGGGACTGCCTCTCTAAAACAAACAAAACAGGAAAAGATAGTAGACCACATTTATTCAATACTTTAAAAATTCTCTTTAAATGGTATAAAATGAGAAATTAGAATACTGAAAAACCTACACAGCCAATCCTTTTAAATAATAAGTTAATTTCCTATTCCTTTCTAGCTCAACACTCAGTCACCTAGATTAAAACAATTATTATTATTTTTTTTATTCATTTTTTTTTTTTTAGAGAGAAGAGGGAGAGACAGAGGAGAGACAGAAGGGGGGAGGAGCTGGAAGCATCAACTCCCATATGTGCCTTGACCAGGCAAGCCCAGGGTTTCGAACCGGTGACCTCAGCATTTCCAGGTCAACCCTTTATCCACTGTGCCACCACAGGTCAGGCTTTAAAACAATTATTAAAGACTCCCTGAAGATGTCTATGGAATAGCACAGATGTTTCTTTCCCCTTTCCCACATTATTCAGGCATTTTGTGAACTAAGTTTCTCTGACATCTCATTGGTCACTCTTCTTTTTTTTAGTGGGAGAGACAGAAAGAGGGACAGATAGAGATAGATAAAAAGGAAGAAAGCATCAATTCTTTGTTGTGGCACCTTATTTGTTCATTGATTGCTTTTCAAATGTATCTTGACCAGGTGGCTCCAGCCAAGCCAGAGAACCCTTGCACAAGCCAGAGACCTTGAGCTTCAAGCCAGCAACCTTTGGGCTCAAGCCAGTGACCATGGGGTCATGTTTACAATCCCATGCTCAAGCTGGTGAGCCCGCGCTCAAGCTGGTGAGCCCGCACTCAAGCCAGATGAGCCCATGCGAGCTCAGGGCTTCAAACCTGACTCTTTTTCATCCCAGACTAATGCTCTACCCACTGTACCACCACCTGGTCAGGGATCACTCTTCTCACTCATTCATTCAGTAAATACTTAAGCACCTACTACTTGCCAGACTTTGTGCTATTCACTGTTCACATGGTGGTAAACCAGAGACAACTCTACAGTCTAACAGAATTATCACTGTTCTGGCTCAAAATACAAGAAAACAAGAGATAAGCCTGACACTGTCCCCTCTTAGAGTTATTTGCTTAACAGAAAGCTTCATCCATGCTGGTTCCAGTTTGAGTTAGAAGATCATATAGATTTTATCACCCAGTTACTTGTTATTTAAGATTATATATCATTTCAAAAAAAAATTTTAGATAGCTCAAATTAAAAATTATGTACTTTGAAATGACACAGTACTGTAATATTTTCTCTCAAATGAAGTATAATAATAAGTTATTATAACAGCAACATCAGTCATTCATCCTACTAACTTTTCAATAGAAATTGAGGTACTGGTTACCTAAGAATTCCATTCACAGAAACTCAACTTCTTCACTATCTGAAAGCAACAACTGGAGCAAAAGATTGAAAAAGATAGGATACTGTATTAATGACCAAAAAAATAAATATGCTTCATTGTACTGTTTAGGTTGGGATTATTTTAAAGAAAGGAAACTTCAAATTCAATCATGTCCACTCTACTAACAAATGAACGAGAACGCCTAATTTCCCCAATGCATCCTGAATCCTGGATAACGCCTACCAAAGCAGGTCCCAGGCTACCATCCTGAGGAAGGTCTGCCTGCAGGTTGGCCTCTGACTGCCATTTGGGAGCGTGGCTCATATGTAGTTCCCTGCAGTCATATAAAACTTTCTCTAAAAGATAAGAGTTACTCATTGTGCCTAAACTATATGCTAAGTAGCTGCTTCCTTCTGAAAGACTGAAATTTCTGTTTGAGCTAGGCACAGCATGCCGACATGAGCCTCAGAAACCCGGTCTTAGGCACTTAGTTTCTAACGAGCATCTCTGGTAGACAACACTGCCGTTCTGTCACAGCCGCTTGCTGGAGGAATGAGGCACGCCCCGAGTGACTTCACTGGGAGAGCGCTTTTGGAAACTTGAGTCTCATTTCTTCCAGACTTGATCCCACGTAGCTTTTCACATTGCTCACTTTACCTTGTGTTCCTTCACTGTAATAAACCTCAGTTGTATGACTGTGCACTGAGTTCTGTAAGCCCCTAGTGAATCACCACACCTGGGGTGAGCTTGGGTGCCTCTGACACTACATGGTTTTGAAAAGTCGCACTACAGCTATTTTAACTCTTTTGAAATATTGCTCTTTCAAATTCAATTATAACAGAGCTACCACCTTCTTTTATTATTTATAATTAGAGTTTAATGAAAAGCTGAAACCCACTTGATGTTAAAACACAATAATTTTTATAATAAAAAATGAAAGATTACTTAATGGCAATGTTGGACACAATTATCACTAAAGATGACAGAATAAATAATATTAATGGAAATAGTTTTAGCATTATGGTATAATGGTTATGAGCACCTTTTAAAAGCTTTGTGATGGACAAATTATTTTACTTCTCTCTAAGCCTTTGTTAGTACACTTTATTTATTTAGTTTATAATTATTAAGTGAGAGGCAGGGAGGCAGAGATAGACTCCTACATGTGCCCCAATAGGGATCCACCTGGCAAGCCTCCCACCAGGCAATGCTCTGCCTGTCTGAGCTGCTGCTCCATTGCTCAGCAACCAAGCTATTTTAGTGCCTGAGGTGAGGCCACGGAGCCATCCTGCGTGCCAGGGACCAACTCTGCTTGAACCATTTGAGCCATGGCTGTGGGAGGAGAAGAGAAAGTGGGGAGGGATAGAAAAGCAGGTGGTCTGCTCTCCTGTTTGCCCTGCTTGGGAATCAAACCTGGGACTTCCACATGCTGGGCCAACATTCTACTGCTGAGCCAACTGGCCAGGGCTACTACACTTTAAAAGGACCTAATATTTTGCTCATAAGACTTCCATGGGTCTTAAATAAGATAATTATATACAAAGTGCTTAGCATACTCTATGGCAGGGGTCCCCAAACTACGGCCTGTGGGCCGCATGCGGCCCCCTGAGGCCATTTATCCGGCCCCCACTGCACTTCCGGAAGGGGCACCTCTTTCATTGGTGGTCAGTGAGAGAAGCATAGTTCCCATTGAAATACTGGTCAGTTTGTTGATTTAAATTTACTGGTTCTTTATTTTAAATATTGTATTTGTTCCCATTTTGTTTTTTTACTTTAAAATAAGATATGTGCAGTGTGCATAGGAATTTGTTCATAGTTTTTTTTATAGTCCAGCCCTCCAATGGTCTGAGGGACAGTGAACTGGCCCCCTGTGTAATAAGTTTGGGGACCCCTGCTCTATGGCACAGAATAAGAAGCTAACATATAAAAGGCATGATTAATGTATTGATATTTAAATAATAAAAAAATTATTTTAAATATTTTTTACATATTAAAAAATTATTTTTGAAAGTAACACGTAAGTCAGGGGTCCCCAAACTACGGCCCGCGGGCCGCATGCGGCCCCCTGAGGCCATTTATCTGGCCCCCACCGCACTTCCGGAAGGGGCACCTCTTTCACTGGTGGTCAGTGAGAGGAGCATAGTTCCCATTGAAATACTGGTCAGTTTGTTGATTTAAATTTACTTGTTCTTTATTTTAAATATTGTATTTGTTCCCGTTTTGTTTTTTTACTTTAAAATAAGATATGTGCAGTGTGCATAGGGATTTGTTCATAGTTTTTTTTTATAGTCCAGCCCTCCAATGGTCTGAGGGACAGTGAACTGGCCCCCTGTGTAAAAAGTTTGGGGACCCCTGACATAAGTAAAGGTCATTTTAATTTTAGGGTTAATTACTCAGATAGATTTGATAAAAAATAACTATACTGCTCACAAAAATTAGGGGATCAGGGAACATGCAGATACTCCAGTACTTTCAGCCTTTTGGATAGTGCATTTTCAACCCAACCCAATTCTTTTTTTTTTTTTTTTGTATATTTTTTCTGAAGTTGGAAACAGGGTGGCAGTCAGACAGACTTCCACATGCGCCCAACCGGGATCCACCCGGCATGCCCACCAGGGGGCCATGCTTTGCCCATCTGAGGTGTCGCTCTGCTGCAACCAGAGCCATTCTAGCGCCTGAGGCAGAGGCCATAGAGCCATTCTCAGTGCCAGGGCCAACTCTGCTCCAATGGAGCCTTGGCTGCAGGAGGGGAAGAGAGAGACAGAGAGGAAGGAGAGGGGGAGGGGTGGAGAAACAGATGGGCGCCTCTCCTGTGTTCCCTGGCCGGGAATTGAACCCGGGACTCCTGCATGCCAGGTCGATGCTCTACCACTGAGCCAACAGGCCAGGGCCTATGTTCTTTAATTCTTTAAGTCTATTTCCTTAATTCTGTACCGTTCCCAATCAGGACCTGAATATACTAGTCGCGGCAGGTCCGCAACAATTTTGAAATATCCCCTAATTTTTGTGAGAAGAATATTAATATAGTCACAGTTCTGAATAGAAAATTTATGACTATGCAATGCTAAAAGTTACAGATGAAACAAAACTATGAAAATAATAACCTCCTCCAATCGTCATTTAATGTTTAATAACCTAAAAGAGTTAAATTTAAATTCTAGGAGAGTTGACAAATTTACTTAGAAGAAAGTGATAAGGATGATAGGAAATCAATGCCAAGCCCAATGAAATCTGGTTGAGAGAACTGGTAATATTGGCCCAGGATATGAAAAAACAACAACAACAACCAGGAGAAACATAAGAACAATCCTCAAATATGTGACAGTGAATTCACTCAAAGTGGCTACACTCTGCCTAATGTTCAGTCGAATCTACAGTGAGATACATTTAGTTCAATAAAAGGAAATATTTCTTAATATGAACAACTGTCCAAAGGAAAGAACACTGTTTCCTAACAGCGCCTTTCATGAGAGATCTGTCTGCAGAAGATACTTAATCCGAGGATGAAGATGCTGCAAAACGAATTGAACCATTTAGAGCAGGGGTCAGGAACCTTTCTGGCTGAGAGAGCCATGAACACCACATATTTTAAAATGTAATTCCCTGAGAACCATACTATGACTCATGTACATTACGCATTATCCAATAAAAATTTGGTGTTGTCCCGGAGGACAGCTGTGATTGGCTCCAGCCACCTGCAACCATGAACATGAGCGGTAGGAAATGAATGGATTGTAATACATGAGAATGTTTTATATTTTTAATATTATTATTATTTTTATTAAAGATTTGTCTGCAAGCCAGATGCAGCCATCAAAAAAGCCACATCTGGCTCGCGAGCCATAGGTTCCCAAACCCTGATTTAGAGGGTGGAGGACTAAGTTATACCTCTACTTGACATCAAATGTCTTCTAAGATAGAGCTACAATCTCCCTGTCTAACTATATCTCCTACCACTTTGGTATACAAACTATATTCTGGCTATATCTCTGTCCACAGTTCTCCATTTCTTCCAGGCTCTCCATAGAAGGCACCTTTCCCCATTCTCCCTCTACACTGGTCCAAACCCTATTCATAATTAACAGTAGGAACAATAATACCCATCATGCACTGTGCACCATGCTAAGCAATTAATGTATTTTATTTAATCATTCAATCTTCTAAAAGAATACACACTCCTTTAGTTCACAGCACATATTAACTGCATGGCATATAATTATATTTTGATTTGTAATAGCTAGGGCATTTTTAAAAGTTAATAGTAACTTTTTAAATGTATATTGTCTCCTCAACTACATTATAAATTATCTAAGGTTCAGGCCTTTACTATATTACATAAACTTGATAAGCTTCCTCATCTACCTTTATTCCAAGGTTATTGTTAGAAATAAATAAAATACAATAAAATACTGTAATACATGTAAAGTATTCAGCATAGTGCTGAGCACACAGTACAGGGGGTCCTCAAGTTACAACACAGTTCCATTCCTATGACAGTGACGTAGCCTGAATTTTGGTGTTAAGTCGAGACACACCCTAGCCTAAGTCACTTACGTATCCTAACACAGTTGTAAAATCATAATCTAGAACCTAAAAACACAAACATGTCAATTACTGTTTATTCTTCTGCTGCGTGCAACCAAACTAATTCACCCACGTAGTCTGTAAGTACAATGCTAATGGCATAAACTGAAACACTCACGTCTCAATTTTTTAAAGTTTTTAAGGAAGTGAGCACTGTCAACTAAAAACATCATATGTCGAGGCTGCTATAACCCAAGTACCTCCTGTATATGCCTAATGATACATCCTGTAATATCTAGTTCAGATATCTAGCACTAAGTATATTTACTTAATAACACCCCTCATCTGTACTAATAATTTTACTTCTAAATGTAGTGTGTGATAGTTTTGGGTCAGTATTTTGTGATCAGACACAAGCTTGCTTCCTCAACTGAACTTTAAATCACACTCAGTGTTTCTTAAAATTCCCATGGAATAAGTATATCATAAGTCAATTTTTTTTCATTTTTTAATATTTCCTTTGTACACTGTCTTGCACACATTTTCTCTCAAAATCCCTATGATGTTTAAAACACAAAGGATTTTCAAATTATAAGCAAGAAAGTTGTTTTATTTGATCAATTAAGTTCAATATTCTCAGGGGAAAAGGATATCTATTTACTAAAAACATTTAATGTAGTAATGGAAGAATATTAGGTTTTATCTGGATAATCATAAATCTGAATATCTGAGGCCTATGTCTCTAAAAAAATCTGTTTTTTCCCTAATTTTTAACTATTAGATACCATTTAGAGAAAATACATATACAAAAGATTAAATAATTAATAAAGTCTTTGGTCATTTTATTTTATATCTGAAAATAAAATATCAATAATCATTAACAGAAAAATATCTTAAATTAATGACTAATATAGTATAGTATAATTACTTAAATTTGATCTTATTTTTTAATTAACAATTCATATTTTTTCTAAATTTAAATTGTTTAAGGTATAACTAAATTCTAAACAAAATTAAAATACTTTCTAAAAGACTAATGAGGAAACCAGAGTAAACCCACAAATATCCTTGATTCATGTCATAGAAACTAAGAATCAAATATAGTCACTGTCACTACTTTGCTAAATAAACACTGAAATGAAACGTTAAATTAGTATTACTTTCGTCTCAAAAATATCAAGTCTTTATTTCATATTCAAAAACTGAAAATGGAGAAAAATACACTAATAAAGTAATGGTTTTTCAAAACTGGACTAATGGGAAAACAGAAAAAGGAAGAAAAGTTTACTTTTAGTGTCAGCAACCTGATTTATCTTGAGTTTACATTCCTTTCCCATATCTGTTTAACTATTACAACAAAGAAACTTCAGCTGCAGATTGAGAGCAGTTGAAAATCCTAAGTCTATTTTCAAAGAAAAACTCTGAAAAATATCCTTTTCTTCTTCTTTTCCATGTGAGAGGAGGAGAGACTGAGAGACAGACTCCTGCATGCGCCCTGACTGGAACCTACCCAGCAACCCCCAACTGGGGTCAATATTCTGCCCATCTGGGACCATGCTCACAAGGGAGCTATTTTTAGTGCCTGAGGCTGGAGGCTCCATAGAGCCATCCTCAGTGCCTGGGCCAACGCACTCAGACCAACTGAGCCATAGCTGCGGGTGGAGGAGAGAGAGAGAGAGAGAGAGAGAGAGAGAGAGAGAGAGGAGGGGAAGGGAGAAGGGAAATGTGCTTGTACATTTACATTGCATTGAAATTACAGTTAATTTAAAACCAAACACAAATCACCTCTAGGATGCTCACATTTGGCCTGTTAATATGGTGGTTAAGTGTTACAAGAGAGGGCAAAGGGGGGGGGGGTAAATGGTGACAGAAGGAGACCTGACTTGGGGTGGTGAACACACAGTACAACATACAGAGAATTATAGAATTGTACAGCTGATACCTATATAATGTTATTAACCAATGGCACCCCAATAAATTCAATTTAAAAATAAAACCAGAAAGCAGTGTCTTTTACAGCATAACCACTGCTTGTGACATGTTCCCACAGTACCTTGTTTTCTTAACCTGGAGGGAGCCAGTTGACTTCCTCGAGCATTGGAAATACATACAAAGTAAAGGCTTGGACACAAGTGCATCCAGGAGTGAGTGAGACTTTTCAGGACTGGGAAGCCTGGTGAGAAGTTAGAAAGAGTTTTAAACTGTAAAATCACAGAGCCTATAGCAGAAAGTAGTTTTTACAGCCCATGATTTGAAACATTTCCAGGAAGTGGTAGAGCTAGATACAGACAGACAGACAAACAGAACTAAGCAGTAGAGAGAAGATGAAAAGAAGAGCTAAGAGTCTTTATATTATTTTACTCATTAATATAGAGTTGACTAAATTTTCACCAAAATTTATCAGTGCTAATCTTTTAGAAAGCATTTGAAGCTACAAAAGACTACTAGAAATTATGAATAAATAAAAACTCACAAAAATAAAAAGTTTTTATCCTATTGAAAGAAAGGGATTTTACAATGAACAGTTAGGCTTTATAATCAGTTTGTGGGAGAAGACAAAACCAATAGAAATTTAAAAAAAAACACCACTATTTATAGCTGATTCTGTTCCAATATAAAAACTACAGATTATAAAACCTCAAAAGCCAATAGGCACACATGCAATAATCCACACAACTGAGAAGTATCATGGACAAATGGCAGTAAAAAGCCAAGTGGATGATTTAAAGCAAATTCAGTAATAAACCTTGTGAAATAACCTACAGGTAGAAAAATTGTCCACAGTATGATTAAGATCTCATAAGCGAGCTGTGATGGTTTAAAATGAGTATGTTTTCTTTGAGGAGATGTGTAAGACAGTGAAATGTGTTGGGATCACATCGGATAAACTGCACACATGTAATTCCACCTGGTTTTTGCAGCAATAGCAGCAGACACCCTAGCTGCTGAGCTGCTCAGAACTGCAGCACTGTATCTAGCAGGAGAGAAGGTGGAAAATTTCAAAAATCTTCCATAGAACTTGTCACCATACTTCTTGTGTGGAGCTGCTTAGGTTGATAGGCCAGGGAAAACAGAGAAGAGGAACAAAAAGGAAAGTGAGAAGATGCAGCATAATAAAGATAAGATACTAATATTTAGACATTATAATATGTGACATGTCAGAAGTGTTACAGGAGTTCAGGTCATTTATTTACCGTTGCTATAATTTTTGTTCAGAAATGAAAATTTGATAATACTATAATCCTCCATAAAACTTGTTTCTGAGGTACAAATACTTTTGAATGTATTTAAATTCACTGTTTCTAATCCTATTTAAAATTAAATCAATATCACATAACAGCACACATTTCAAGATTGATTTGTCGACAATTCAGTAAAAAATAAACCTAAAATTGAAGTTTGAAATTCTATAAGCAGAGAAAGAAAGAAGGTTATGTTGATTTTTCCAAAATGTCTCTACATATAGGATTTCCCCTTAGAGAGGATAAACCTTGGAGCCTGGCATTTTAATGAGGCTTGTGTTCTCAGGAAATGCAGATACAACCAGCTGCTATTCAGAAGCAGCAATACATATCAATATGAACAAGAAATAACTGTTAGAAATATTGAGAGTAAAGCTATTTGGGAAGGGCAAGCACCTTTGTAAAATAAAAAGTAGTTACAGTGAATATTACTAATGCAGCACCTTATAGGTTGATTCTCTATCATTCTATTTTTACTTTGTTCTGTAAAGATTAATATGCTGGTACAAAATTTATCTTCATAACTCTGATTACTTAAAATAATTACAATTTTCCTTTGGTCTTTCAGGAAACATCAAACACCTGGACAGAAATTAATATTCCATCATTAGGACTGTAATGATTTCAAATCGGATTATCAAATTAGAATTGAGAGTATCTTTTTTAAGCAAATAGAAAGTCTAAAATGCACAGTGTGCCTGACCAGTTGGTGGCACAGTGGATAGAGCGTCGGACTGGGACACAGAGGACCCAGGTTCAAAACCCTGAGGTTGCCAGCTTGAGCGTGGGGTAGCTAGCTTGAGTGTGGGATCATAGACATGATGCCACGGTTGCTGGCTTGAGCCCAAAGGTTGCTGGCTTGAAGCCCAAGGTCACTGGCTTGAGTCCAAAGTCACTGGCTTGAGCAAGGGGTCACTTGCTCTGCTGTTGCCCCCCGGTCAAGGCACATATGAGAAAGCAATTACTGAACTAAGGAGCTGCAACAAAGAACTGATGCTTCTCATCTCTCTCCCTTCCTGTCTATCTGTCTCTATCTGTCCCTCTCTCTCTGTCAAAAAAAAAAAAAAAGTAAAATGCATAGTGTAAAACCTGTAGTCTCTTTTCTTCATTTATGACTATAAGTTATTAATGAACATCTTCACTATATTATGATCACCTTTTATTTCCCTAGGTAAGGATCAGGGAGGCAGAGAGACAGACTCCTGCATGTGCCCCAAACAGGGTCCACATGGCAAGCCCCTGACAGGGCGATGCTCTGCCCATCTGGGGAGTTGCTCCATTGCTCCAAAACCGAGCTATTTTAGTGCCTGAGGTGAGGCACTAAATGGATGGGCCATGGCACCATCCGCAGGGCCCAGGGCCAACATGCTCCAACTAAGCCATGGCTGCAGAACAGGAAAAGAGAGAGAGACAGAAAAGGGAGAGGGAGAAGAATGGAGAAGTAGATGGTCACTTCTCCTGTGTGCCCTGACTGGAATAGAACTCTGGACATCCACATGCTGAGCTGATGCTCTACTACTAAGCCAACTGGCCAGGGCCTATGATCACTTTTTTAAAATTTTGTGACAGTGGCCACTTCCAATACAAAGAAATTATGTGCCAAACTCATCCCAGGTTAACGAGAGCTCAAATGTCTATAACTGTGAGGTTGACATAAGTCTCTTCTCCCTGTCAGAAGCATTTGATAATCCATTATTGCTTGGTCCATTGGCTATAACTTTATAAAACTTTGGAAGTCAAATTAAAGAAATGGTAGCAAACCATATTTTTTAAAAAAGTTATAACGATTTGTTTAATGCTAATTATAATTTTTTTGCAAATCTATAATTTAATTGACTTGTTTTGTATGGCTATGTTTTAACAATTGGTGTGAATAGCTAAGAAAGAAAAAAACGAACGGGTGCTAGCAGGAGAAAAGAAAGATGATACTCATGACAGAATAGGGTAAATGAGTGCCATGCAAAGTAGAAGAATAAAGTTACCAAGTGATTCAACTTTTTCTCAAATTACTCCACACCTTTGAGGAAATGGCTACTATTTGGGGGAAGTAATGGTGACTACAACTAGAATCTTAAACTTTAAAAAAATCAACTAAAAGACAAATCAGCTAAATTATCCTTCTCCTTTAAGAAAGAAAAAATTGTAATGAATTTCATCATACTGTATCATAATAATAATACGAAGGACTCAGTATCAGCAGAGTCCAGCAAAATCATATAACAGGAATTAACCTGAATACCTTTGTTTTTTATATATTTTTAAATTAAGAGACAGCAGTGGAGGCAAAGAAACAGACTCCTGCATGTGACTCGACTAGAATCCACCTGTAGGGGCGATGCTCTGCCCATCTGGGATGTTATTTGCTTGCTTGGCAACTGAGCTATTTTTAGCACCTGAGGCAGAGGTCATGGAGCCATCCTCAGCCCCCAGTGCCAACTCCTACAAATTAATCGAACCATGGCTGTGGGAGGAGGCAGGGGAAAGAGAAAAGGGGGAGAGGTGGAGAAGTAGATGGTTGCTTCACCTGTGTGCCCTGACTGGGAATTGAACTCGAGATATCTATACATCAGGCTGATGCTCCAATACCTTTAGAATATGTTTGGGTATCTGGAACAAAATTGCTCCTTTTTAGAGATGAATGCCTTAATTAGTAAAGTAGACTGATGACTAACTCAAGAAAGTTGACTTTCCAAATCCTGGTGAATAACTAAAAGGCACTGATTTCCTGGCTCTACCTTAGAACTTAGAATCTAAACAAAAAGTGAAAAATATTAAAAGAGGGTCAAAGTGGTGGTCGAAGGCTGAGTGTGAAGTTTTCCTGTCTACATATTAATGATGTCAATTCTGTCATCTAAGATCACTTTTTCTTTTTAGTCAAGTAGTTTTAGTGCTTAGTTTCCCTGCCAGCATTAAAATTTAGACATGCCAAGAAGGAGAAACTCTCCCTAGAACACAGTTACCTTAGACAGTGTGGCTAAATGGCTACCAATATGTAAAACCTGAGGAGCTGCAGGTGGATGAGGTCCACTCTTAGATATAATACAATAGCTCTCCAGAGACCTGTCAAACCTGCTTTCAGAAGTAAACAAGGCAAAGGAAATATTAATGAAAGTACAGACATTTATCATCTATACTCCCTTTTAAATGTACATTGCTTTCAGTTTTTGAATATGCTAGTTGTTGTTTTTTTTTTAACTTTGCATCTATAAGGTTAAAACCAAAACCAACATCCTAACCACCACCAAATACAGGCTATTGTCTTCCTCAATTTTTAAACATGACTACTTCCATATGATAAGACTGTAATTAAAGGGGAAGAAAGGTGGACGGAAATTCCCACACACTATGTATTTTGCCTGCTTCAGGGAAACTTAGGCTCCAAGAAATTAAGTTGTCCAATATCATATATCTAGTAAGGGTCAGAAGGAATTTGAACCAGACCTGTATGTATCATTTCCACTACTAAATGCTTTCCAGCATCTCATGGGGCCGCTGTGAATAGTGGACTACAAAAAAGCAACAAGGGATTTCTTTTCAAGTCAGAATGTTGTGTTTGCAGATTTGAAATTATTTGGATATTGTTTATCTTGATGTAAAAATATTTTATCCAGTTACACAACAAATATTTGCCTTCAATTGTGTTGCTTTGTCTGAGTATTCTATACTTTATTTTTCTAATATCTGTACTATTTTTTCTTTTGAGTGGCACAATTAAACTTTAGGAGAACTCTTTACCAGGTATGAAAAAGATGAAAATTCAGTGTGAGGTTTGAAAGAAGAAAGCACCAAGTATAACACATTGGGAAACAAAAAAGAACAAGAAAAATACCCAATTACCCATTATTAAAAAAATAAAATATCAGTGCATAAAAACAAAATAGAATGGGTCAGTCATGTTATACTGATTTTCAAATGTAAAATGTAACACTAAAAAAATAAAAAGGAGCAGTTATGTTCTCATTTTTTATTTAGCTCTGATCATATCTTTACCAGAGTGTTGAAAATAAAAGTAAAAAACTAAGGAGAATGGTGTGGTACCCAGAAATATCATTTAAGAGGTAGAACAGAAAAAGTTAAAAGGATCAGAAATGTAAGGGCTCAGAAAACCTGGCTCTCAAGCCAAATTCAGCTGCTACCACCTGGCTTTGTATGTCCTGGAAACTAAGAGTGATTTTCATATTTTTAAATGGTTTTTAAAAAATAAAGAGTATTTCATAACACATGAAAATTATGCAGTTCAACTTTCAGTATCCATAAAGAAAGTCTTATGGAACACAGCCAAATTCATTCATTTACATGTGCCTATGGGTACTTGAATACTATATGCAGTCGACGAGTTGTGACAGAACTTATGGCTCACAAAACCTAATGTATTTACCATCTGGATCTTATCAGAAAGTTTGCTGGGCCCTACCCTAGAGAATGACTTCTTCACACAGCTTACAGAGTGAACTCCTACAATACTGACCTGGTCCTGTCTGTCACTCTGAGGACAACTGTGATGGTGGGCTACATACTACATTCTCCAGCCGTATCTTAGACCTCTTCCTCTCTCTCTGGCTTGCTCTAGTCTACCTGGTCCTCTATTTTTTCTTAAAACAGGCCAGGTTCCCAGGCGCTGAGGATGGCTCCATGGAGCCTCTGCCTCAGGCACTAAAAATAGCTCATTTGCAAGCACGGCCCCAGATGGAGAGAGCATCGGCTCCACACGGGGGTTACCAGGTGGATCCCATATGCAGTCGGGGTGCATGCAGGAGTCTGTCTCTCTATCTCCCCTTCTCTCACTTGGAAAAGAATAAAAACAAAAACAAAAAAATAAAAAACAGACCAAACTCTTCCCACATCAAGGCCTCTACAAAGTCTACTACTTCTCGCTTTCCACACCCACCTCACTACCACACCTCACGGGACTGATTCCCGAGTGTACTTCTGGTTTCTGTTTAAATGTCACTTCCTCAGGGAGGCCTCCCATTTCCCCAAATCACCCCAGGATGCCGATAGATGTCGCATGCCTTCATACCATCCTGTACATTTTTTAAGAATTTGTTATGATTGTAATTATATACTTTGTGTGGTTACTTGTTTCAATCTGGACTCACTCATGCAATCAGAAGCTATCTGAGGTCAAATAGATCTATGTTTACTGGTATCAGTAAAGTGTAACAAAGTGCTTACCACAAAGTAAACAATATGTCAGTATTTGTTGAATGAATTAATGGGTGAAATTTATTGTTTTTAAAGACAGAACTCACAATATACATATATTTCTTAGTACATATTTGTACCTTCTAGAGAGCAGTTCTCAACCTGTGGGTCGCGACCCCGGCGGGGGTCGAACGACCGAAACACAGGGGTCGCCTAAAGCCATCGGATATACATATTTTAATACATATTTTATTTAAAAATGTATTGTATAATAAATATGTATTTTCCGATGGCTTTAGGCGACCCCTGTGTTTCGGTCGTTCAACCCCCGCCGGGGTCGCGACCCATTTTCCGATGGCTTTAGGCGACCCCTGTGTTTCGGTTGTTCTACCCCCGCCGGGGTCGCGACCCACAGGTTGAGAACCGCTGTTCTAGAGACTGTATCTCAATTCAAGCTAAATGGGTATTGCTGCCTAAAGAGACAGATCATCAAAGTCAAGAAAATGACCAGAACCTCCAAAATACTTTAAAATGTCCTTTATAATCTGAAGAATTATCAATAATGTAGAAACAATATAGTTATAAAGAATCATCAATATATACATTATTATTCGAACAGGTAAGAAAAGGGAGTTGAAATTGAGTCTGCTAACAAACTCCATAAACTATTTTGACTAGAAATATGAGTGCTACTTGGGAATAAAGTTCATATAACTAATGAAATGCCTCCAAAGGCCAGATTTCCAATTTCCAATCAAATGCATTCCAGAGGTTTCCCATGTGTTACAACACCTATCACCTAACTCCTTTGCTTAGCCGATCTCTAAAAACACTATGCTTAAGAAAATCTTAAACTACTTCATTTAATAAGGAACAAACATCAATATCTGGTTCTCATTCCATCATCCCCTAATATTTATTCTTTTTGGGTTTGGAAGAAGCTCTGATTAATAGTACCTCTGCGGCAACCAGACTTTTTGCTTTGTCTGTGAAGTGGATTTTCATTTCTCACCAGAGAGGTATGAAGGCTTTCTCCTTTCCAGGTATGTCTGGAGATTTGGGCTTGCAGCCTTTTGGCCTACTTTACTCAGGGGGAAAAAAAACCCCAAAAACCAAACTAGTTGTACATTAACTTTCTCTGCAGTTGTGCCTTTTTTTTTGCATAATCTTTGCACTGTGTCTTCCTATGCTTTTCAGTGGAGAACCCATGTGAGCAATTAGTCCAGGTTAAAGAAGCCATGAAGTTGCCCATCCCACTAACTTACCATCCTGCAGAACCAGCAAGAGGAACTCTCTTTGTGTTCCACAGTCCTGACAACTAATAGCAACATCCTTATGCTGTGTACTCCATCTCCTTCCTTGTTCTCAGGGGTCCCAATGGTCTACCTCTATTTCCCTTGCATTTTCCATTTCTCCACTGTGTGCTTTGCATCTCCACTCAAAAATGCTACACTTTCTTGGCCCTGGCAGGCTGGCTCAGTAATAAGAGCATCTGCCCAGCGTGTAGATGTCATTGATTCAACTCTCAGTCAGGGCACACAAAAGAAGAACCCATCTACTTCTCCACCCCACTCCCTCTCGCTTCTTTCTCTCTCTTCCTCTCCCATAGCCATGGCTTATTGGGGGCAAGTTGGCCCTGGGTACTGAGGATGGCTCCATGACCTCTGCCTCAAGCACTAAGAAGAGCTCGATTGCTGAACAATGAAACAATGCCCCAGATGGGCAATTACCCAGCAAGCCCACTGTCCCCTAGTGGGCTTTCCGGGCAATCCCTGTGAGGGTGCATGCAGGAGTCTGTCTCTGCCTCCCCTCCTTTCATTAAATTAAAAAAAAAAAGTTACTTTCTTGCCTAACCATGTGGTTGCACAATGTATAGAACGTCAGCCTGGGATGCTGACGACCCAGGTTCAAAACCCGAGGTCACAGGCTTGAGCGTGGGATCAGAGACATGACCCTCATGGTCACTGGCTTGAAGCCCAAGGTCACTGGCTTGGGCATGGGATCATAGACATGATGCCATGATTGCTGGCTTGAGCCCAAAGGTCACTGGCTTGAAGCCCAAGGTTGCTGGCTTGAGCAAGGGGTCACTGGCTCGGCTGGAGCCCCCCCACCCATCAAGGCATGTATGAGAAAGCAATCAATGAACAACTAACATGCAGCAACTACAAGCTGATGCTTCTCATCTCTCCCTTCCTGTTTCTTTCTCTTTATAAATATAAAATAAAAGGCTACCGTTTCTTTTAAAAAGAAGAACAGCGAAACTACAATCACCTTCCATTTTCCAGTTCTGCTCAACAGCCCAACTCTGTTAAATAACAGCTTACTCATGTGGTCTCCATTTCCTCCCCTGCCTGTCACTCTTCAACCACTTCAAGTGGGCCTCACTACCCAACCTCTAAAAACCATATTCTTGCTGAGGTCACTAATGGCTTATTTGTGGCTAAATTCAATGGACAATTTTGCACTCCTCATTTTCCTTTTATTGTAGAAGGAAAAAAACACAAAAATTTACCATCTTAACCATTTTTAAGATCAGTAGCGTTAAGTATATTCAGTGTTGTGAAAGAGATCTCCAGAACTGTTTCATCTTGAAAATCTGAAACTCTGTATTCATTAAATGCTCCACCTCCCCATTTCTCCCTTCCCCCAAACCCATTAACCAACATTCTACTTTGTTTCTACAAATTTGACCACTTTAGTAACCTCACATTAGGTGGAACCATACAATGTTGGCTTCTTGAGTGCATTCCTCATTTTACTTACTCTCTGTATATGATCCAATTGACCACTTCTGCTCCTGCCTTCTGTGCTTCGACCCTATACACGTGCCTGTTCTTAGCACTATTTCATTGGCTAGGCCTGGTTGCAGGATGTTAAAGCTCTCCATCAGTAATAAATTTCAAAATGCTAACCTGGCTCATCCATATTTTGATGCAATGATACGTAAAGTATATAAGCATAACATCCTCACAAACACTAACCTTTAAAATACCTGAAGAATGTAGAAACTTTTGCAGCATGAAACGTCAAGCATCCAACAAAAAATTCAATGCTTCCTCACTCTCCATCCATATAAATATCATGAAATAATCAAACAGCATGACTATTACATCCCCATATGGGCAAGTTTTCAATAAGAAGAGAAATTCAGAAACCATAAAATATATATTTTATAGAAGGTAAAGCAAGAAAACAATAAAAGTTTCCTTGGTATTTTTACTCTTCCACAAAGCAAACATTCATACAATAATATTGCTAAGCGGAGGAATATACCAGGGTCATAGCTGCATGCTAAACTTCTGCAGTTCATTGGCATAGCAAAGGTATTTATTTTAGCCAAAGAAACCTCTAATCACTTGGAAAAATGAGTATCTTCCACTGGCTTCTTGACAATACATATGCTGAGTGTGTTCACCTGCAACTATGATTTCCCTTCTGGAAAATTACATCTGCTAACATTGCAGTTGGAAATTTCTGGCACTTTTAATCACAAGCCAAGCTTACTAATTTACTTCAATAGCTTTTGTTTCTATAGCAGTCTAGAATTATTTGAGCCTGCTAATTTTACATTTATCATGGATGGCATCTTGAAAACACTTTAAAAATCAGGAAGTAAGGGCAAGGAGGACTGAATGTCAAAGGTTAAGAGAAAATCATGAAGTCTGCCATGGTGATGGTGCAGTGGGTAGAGCATCAGAATGGGACGTGGAGGACCCAGGTTCGAAACTCTGAGGTCGCCAGCTTGAGTACAGGCTCATTCGGCTTTAGTGCGCACTCACCAGCTTGCGTGCGGGGTGGCTGGCTTGCGAATGGAATCATAATGACCCCAAGGTCGCTGGCTTGAGCAAGGGGTCACTGTGCTGTAGTCCCCGGTCAAGGCACATATGAGAAAGCAATCAATGAACAACTAAAGTGCTACAATGAAGAATAAATTACTTTTCTTGGAGCTTTCCATTTTACTGAAGCAAGGAAAAGAGGGAGACAAAAACTGAGATTTCTGAAGAAACTGGAACTTATTATTTGTGTTGTGGTAAGAGTTTAACTCTTGGTTGATATATCCCATTTTCTTCATGCCTTTCAAACTCTGCCTTACCTCTGCTGCTTTCCCTAGTGATTTGGCCATTAAAGGCCCCCTATTCATCTTATGTGGACTCTTCAGTTATCTGTACTATTTCTTAATAGCTTTAGAGAAAATGTCATATGGGGTCTAAAGATAAGATAAAAAAATAAGCATATTTTATACTATGCCTATCTAAACTACCAACATAATATAAAAATCTTAATGTATAATACCAACTTAAACTCACTTGGAACAATACCCTGATAAAAGCCTGACTCCTGCAGGAACTTGCAGGGTATGGACCACTAACCTCAGCCTCTCTCATTTTTGCATCAATTTCTTCATGGGATCATTGCTATAAGTGATTTCAGCAATTTCTAACAGTTAGGAATAGCTTCTTCTATGGGGAAAAATCTGTCACTTTATAGTATTAACATAATCCTAATGTTATAAAATTTATATAAGATAAAGGTATTTTTTTCAGATTCAGGATAAAAGAATTCATTATTCAATAAATTGTGTTGAGTCAATCTGTTACCTATTTGAAATTATAAATGCATCTGTCGAAATGCCTACTGTTCAATAGCCACCCACTGTGAGTCCCTGGAGAAGCCATGTATCTTCATAAAGCCACCACAGCATCTCATGCAAGTGAGAGCATCCTGCCAGCATTAGGGAACAAAAGTCAAGGGCCTTGAACTAAATGTTCTGGATCACACATATATCCTGATCTCTGCCATTCAATCGCACACTGCATTCACTCATTCATTCAACAAGAAAATATTATTTGAATTGCCACTTTATGCATCCTCACATATTCAAATACCCACTTTAACTTCCTGTCCTCACAGAGCTCACATTCTAGTGCCCACTTTCTTCACACAGATCATGAACAGAATGTAAACCCATTGGTTTACATTCTGTTTTCCTCCTGCAACCAGAAGTGCAAACCCCTTGGGTCATCCATGAGCTCCTGGACTCTTAATTTTTTTACTATTTAGTGTGTATCTCCTAATCCGATCTATTTCCCATCCCTCTCAGCCTTCAAAAACCCTCTATCATTCTCCATCTTCCTTGCAGATCCTTTAAACAGAGGTTCCTCTTCTCTCATTCCCCGTATGTTTATAAACCTGGAGATAATACAAGCTCCCTCTCATTACTGTTTCTAGCATTGAGTTAGCTTTGATCCTTTTAAATCCCAGGTCCGTTGAGGCTCCTGTCATCAGACTATCTCATTCACTATCAACTTTCTTGCCTCTACTTCACCCACTATTTGCTTCAGCCCTGGCTCACTGCCTTTCTCTTTATTCCGTTCCAATAATCTATCTTGATGACATCAATGTTATCATGTTGAATCACTGAATAACCCAACTGCTTAATTCTTTGACTGCTTCACCTCTACAATAATTCCCAAAGTTATCTTAGTTCTGGAATATCTTGGCCATGCACTCCAGAACTCATGACCTTTTTCTTATCAACAAGTATAGCATGTCTAAGATCTGAATTTTAAGAACTTTTTTTCTAACTCACTAGCTCTTGATTCTATTAGTTTTACTATAATGAATTGACTCTTACCAAGTGAATTAAGTCTTAGCAAATTCACTGATTCAGCAACGTTTCATTAGCTATCCCCACAACCTCTGATATTTCTACACTCCTGCCAGTTCTTTCTCTCAAATACAAACCTACCCGATTCTCTACATTTCCATGAGTACCTACACAGCCTATGCCACGATCTCATCTTGCCTGGACAAAGGGAATACATATGTCTAGTCTCCTGCTTTCATTATTCTCCTTTACAATCAATTTTCCATAGAATTCAGAGTGATCTTTTAAAAACATACACCATGTTTTTAAACATGGTGCAACCCCCATGATTAAAATCCTATATTTGGCTTCCTATTTAATTGGGACAAGAATCTGAATCCTTTAACACAACCTACAAGGCAATTATTAGATTTGTTTATTATATATATCAATATATAATAAACATGAGCAAAGACCACTACTTATCTTTTAGACCTGAGATGAAGGAATATTGTTTGGGGAAAAAGACATAGCTATAAATTTAGGTCAAGGAACTACAGTAGCATACATTAACAGCTAAAATCAACTACTCATAATAACTATCTCTGACTAAAGACAGCTTAATTATCTCAGGATTTTTCAGTTGGTTTTCTAGGGATTATTTGTGTAATTGTACCAAAGAGATTAATGCCAAAGATTAAACATAATTTATGCCAGATGATATTTACTGGTGTAGAATAGAACTATTGCTTGCTTTATAATTTTAAGTCATATAACATACTACCTTATATTGGGTTTATTTTCTTCTAAAAGTCCTAGTTTTTAAAAATATTTATTTCTAACCTACCCTCCCCACCAAATATGTCCCACAAGAGTAAGAATGATTTGATACAAACTGTACATAACCATATTAAACTTCCCTTCCTTCCTGCCTCTATTTTTAAAAACTAGATTTGGTCCATTTTCCTAGACTTCCAATTTACTTCTGGCCATGGAATATGTATGCTATTCCTCCTTGCTTCGTGATACAAATGTGGGCAGTAAGCTGCAGAGGTCCTCAGCCAACCCAACAATATCTTTGGTTAAATTTCTTCAACCTGTTATGAATCTACACTTGACAGTCATTAGCCTCATTTCATTTCTAAATTCAATGAGTTCTGAAGTGTCTGTCTTTGATGACTTGTTAAAATGAAAACTTTCTCCATCTATCCATGCGACCTCACGTTCAAACTAGTATATAGTTTAGAGGTTAGTCATTTTCTTTTTTTAAAAATCAGCACTATATTTACCTGTTCCCAGTCTTCTATTTACTTTCCCATTCTCCAGCGTTGTTGTTTTTTTAAATGCACATAATTCTATTTAGCAAATCTCATTTGTAAGTTCTCTATGTACTTGGGCTATAAATCATTGAGAAAAAGAGACTACAGAGAGTTCATTTCAAAACACTTTCTACCTGGGCCCTCAATTCCCTCCAGAATGTGAATAAACCAAAGCCTTTTCAACTTCGGGTGATTTTTATTTGCTTATTTATATCTTTCAATAATGAGCATTTATTAATTTTGCAATAACCCTGACATCACCACTTTAGTTCACTGCTTTTTTATCTCTTGAATTAATGTTGTCTGGTTGTTTTATTTTTCACATTTAAATGTGTTTTGCATGTGTGGATGTGTATTTTCTAACATTCACATGGTACGACTTCAAAATCCCTGCTAATATCACTAACAGAATTTCTGATTGTAATGAGATGTTTGATTCCACTGCTGTTAAGTAAGTAAATTTGAGTCTACCAAGTTTGTTGCTTCTTTGTATTAAAACCTCAATTTCGCCCTGGCTGAATTGCTCAGTGGATAGAGTGTAGTCCTGGCCCTCCAAGGTCGTGGGTTTGATCCTTTGTCAGGGTATACAGGAGAAGCAACTAATGAGTGCACAACTAAATGAAACAACTAAGTGGAACAAGTTGATGCTTCTCTCTCTCTCTCTTTCCCTCTTCCTCTCTTTCAAATCAATGGGGGGAAAAAACCTCTAATTCACTTGTTATTTAATCAGAATATATAACTACTTGAAGCCGTTAAAATCTTTCAGAAATTTTCTCAAACATTTTTTTCTTGTGACTACTTAAGATATCGAGATAAAGAGTTAAAGTATGTATAGACAAATTAAATGTCTACCATTAACTCAAAAATTGCAGAAGTATTATTCTAGCTTCAACACAGTCTTCTGGTTAAGACATAAATACAGATACTTCAGGAATAATTAGGTACATCTGGGGGATGAATACCTATCAATAAAATTAGACACAGATCAGTACCCAACAGATACTTGATATAAAAATAAATATAAAAGAGACATGGGCAGTTGAGAATATTGTTCAAATAATGTAATTTGAAAATAATTATTTAATTTGACTATGGAAAATTAAGATGCCTAAATATTCATACCTGTCATTGGTTTTATACTATATTATATAATTCAATTTTCTTTTATAAGACTCATACCATCATCATAAACACATCTTCACATAACATAAAGATAGAAAAACTTGGGCTTCTGAGACTTTCAGTGTGACTGAAGTATGTAAAATTGAATAGTGGCAAGAGGTAGAAAATTAAGCCTTCCATCATGGTAAAAAATGCCTATTATCACTGCTTTTAATTCATTTTTTAAAGTTGTGATTTCTTTTGAAGTTAGAGAAAAAGTCACCTTCAAGAGGTGTCTTTAATACTGAGTTTTAGTCAAGAAGTCAAGTTCATTTTATTCTGTGGTTTAATTCAATAAAATAATTTTGTTGTGTTATTTATCTTTCTACAGGTAAAGTAGAAAGAATTTATCTGAACAACATTATAAGTGAAGTGTGGCTGATCTGGTAAAACTTCTATGGAACTTAGTAAATATTCTGGACTATGAAAGTCAATTTTTGCATATTATAAAAACAGATTTTCATGAAAACATATTTACAACTGGTAATATTCCCAGTTTAATTTGAAAAAAGTACAAAGGGATATCCATAATTAAATAGAGAATTAAACAACTGTTGTATAAAAACTTACATAATTTTGAAGTACTACTCTCACAAGGCAGTGAAGTGTAGTAATTACTTATGTTCAATAGGTGGCGACCTCCACATTACAGTCACTAAACCAGCATTTGCATAGGACATATAACCCACCGGAAGAAAATCAAGAGAGATAAATTACAAATATTTCATATTTTACAATAGACAAAATTATTGCATGGTATATACCCATTTTTATTTTGGCTTGTAGTATTTTTTCCAGGTTGGTGAACATACTTTGCAGGAATGTATACAATGGAATCAGCTAAGACATTCTGTCTGGCTGATATTCTATTTTTATTGTTTAAAATTAGACTATGCTGTGGGAGCATTGGCGTTCTATGTTTTGGGGTAAATTAAATTGTTAAATTCTTACCTCATAAAAATATGTAAGAATATGAGACTAGGAAATAATTTCTGATTTCTTTTCATAGCTTATGAAGGATAGTAGTTTTAGGTAATTTACTCAAAGGGCACGAGTCTTAATAAGGATATGCAGTGTAAGAACAGTGTACTTGTGAAACACAGCAAGAGCCAAGACATGGCACAGGACAGCAAGCTATTTGTCCTCATTATTTTATGTGAGTTTTATATCTGTGAATGAACTACATTTTTTTTTTAAAGTTGGTGTAAAAAAAGAGTATGTTCAGAAGTATTTGTGTAGTTCATACTTTCTAAATATTCACCAAATGTACAAAAGTAATAGGTTTCTGCTCAAGAAGTCACTTAAGATCCGTTTAACAGCCTTCAGCCAGAAATCCTGCGGTCATTGTTTAGTACTATGAGGCAGCCTATAAAAGGATATTTTCCCCCATAGTTGTTTCAGTTTTGTATAATGTAACTGGTGACTACTTTGAATCATTTTTCTACTAATTGGGAGAGGCAGTGACTCCTCCCTGGATGAGTATTTTAAGTCTTTGAAAATTGTAAATCCATATATTATTAATTCTTAATCACAATATGTGAGAAATCAGAACCTATCATTCCTTAAAATAGGAGTTAAAAGATTGATAAAAATGTTTTTATCATGATAATTTAATATATCTTTCTGCTAAAATAAAATATTACTACATACTTATTTATATAAACCTGTATAAGCATAAAAAACTTTAATCTGATTAGATAAATATTCACTATGTAGTAGAAGCTCTTAAAAGAGTGAGATCAAGAAAATCATTTAACAAATTCTTTGGTGCTTGACAATAATGTATTTTAAGTATATAGTATTTTTTTAAAGATTATCTTCTAATGAAATTTTCTGTGGCGTCCTGTAATTCTCTAAGCCAGTAAGCCATACACATATCATTCACTAGCTTTCCATTCTAATTACTAATAAAATGGCTGTTGTTTCTTTTTAATCAATGCTATAGATTAGACTCTTAACTTCAAACATTTCCTTAGTAATAATAAAACTGTACTGGTTTTCCAAACTGAGCACTAAACTTCTCATACACCTGTTTCTAAAATTAGTTATGTATTATCTCCTCACAGGAGTCACTGAGCTATTCATGTTGAAACAGACCAGAAACACAAAGAAAGATGAATTCAAAAACAAACTTTCATTTAATTTCTTAAAAAGTCTTCCATGACAATTTAACAAACACATCATCAGGAGAAATCTAACTTTGCCAGATAGATTGCACAGAGCACAATTCTCCTTTTAAACATCTTAGGTATTGTTTAACTTTACTTTCAATAGATATTAATGTGTAGCATTTTTTATGAAAATTTGACCTTACATTGAATTTATATTCGATTAAAAGTTGTGTACACCATGATATAAACAATTTCCTTAAAATTCAACAATTAGAAAACTGGAGAAATATGCCACTATACATAATTAGGAACAATTTTTTAGTGTTAATGCCCAGTATGAGAGGACAGCAAAACTGTGTTCAATGAGCTTGTGCTCTTGTGATGGAGAACACATGGAGACAAATGACAGTCATCCGAAGTTGAAAATGAGACCCCACAGCAGAGAGAACAATGATGCTTCCAACTGGGCCCAAGTCAGTGATTCTACCTAAAAAAACCTTTTTTTTTTTTTAATGTATTAATTTGTCAAATTGAGTATCGGGACAGAAAGGCAGCTGCTATGTTATGAACTGAATTGTGCGTCTCCCCATTCCCAATTCATACATTGAAAGCTAAGCCCCCATGTGACAGTATTTTGAAAGAGGGCCTCTAAAGAAGTAAGGGTAAAGGAAGTCGTAACAGTAGGCCCCCAATCCAGTAAGACTGGTGTCCTTATAAGGAAAGGAAGAGATACCAGTGCTCTTCGGTGTGCTCAAGGCAAGGCCAAGTGAGGGCGCAGTGAGAAGATGGCCATCTGCAGGCCAGAGAGGCCTCGCCACAAAGCACCCCTGTTAACATCTTCATCTAGGACTCCTAACTTCTAGAACTGTGAGAAAATACATTTCTGTTGTTTAAGCCACCAAATCTGTGGTGTCTTGTTATGGCAGCCTCAGCTATTTCCAATTTAAGTAGTCCACCAGAGATACATCTTACCATCCTACCACTGACTTTCAAACTGGATTTGCACTTTTATATATTTGTAATTTATATTCTTATATTATACTTTATATACATTTCTAATACTTTCCATTTATATACATAAATTTCTATATTGAATGTATGGAGCTTCCCTTACACAGCTACAGTTGCATCCAGGAAAAAATACCATGCTTATTAGAATGCCTTTCCCTTCCAATTTATACCATTATACTAAGACTCTTGTCTTCAAAGAACTCATGCTCTAGCTGGATATTTAGGACATATATATATATAATACAAATCAGTAAAAGGAATGCCAAAAGAGAAGTAAAAATAATGTATTATGTTACTCCAGAAGTGGAAAGATTACTTCTGCTGTGGAGGGTGATGCACTGTGGTGAGACTGCATTTCAAAACTGGAGTTCGAGGAAGGAACAAGGAACCCTCGGAAGAGGGAGCCCATGACTCAGCGTCGTGGTCGGTGGCACAGCACGGGCACCAGGGGCAGCAGAGTGCTTCCGTCTGTGGAATTACTCAGAGTGTGACACTTAGCATCCTTCATCCCCAGAAGCACCCCTCCGACCTTGTTGTATCTGCATTTCTCCATTTAATTTCTCAGTATCTTTACTGGGATGCTTCTGATGCAATCAACAAATATCCTTTTCCTTTTGACTTCCATAAACCTTTCAGGCTGACTTACCTGGCATCTTTCACTTTAATGATTTATCTGAACCGTGTGTGTGATCTGAGTTGAAGATTTAAAGAGAAGGTTAACAAGTGACAATGACAGAGTGAATGACGAGGTGATGAAGACAGGAACCACAGTGAAGAGAACCCCTGCAATTGAGGTCCAAATGGAGATCTAAGAGATGAAGATTCTGTTGCAGATCAGGTTCGCCGGAAAGCAAATGCCAGGACAGAATTTAGCATGGAGGGTGCTTATTGAGAAATGTCGCTAGCTAGAACCAACCTTTAGAAGGGAGAAGATGGGAAGTGCTTGAATAGAATGGATGTTTGAGTATGTCTCTACATGGGCTGAAATGGCCAGGCTTTCACCTCTTCCTCCATCCAATCAGGTTACTGCTTTTGGACAGCTCCACGAAGGCTGTGGTACGGCTGGAGGGGTGTCAGCAGCTAAGGTGCTGTTTGAGGGCGCTGACCCCTGAATGCAATCCTACCGCCATACACTGAGCAGCAGGGCATTCGAGTTCTCCTCTGAAGCAGTTCTGGGTGGGCATCGTAGTGTCCATCACTGACTCTAACTTTGTATTTTAAAGTGGGAACTCAGGAGCAGAAAAGAGTTAGTTACAAATCTGAGTCTAAAACCCAGAATTTATCATTTCCTGTTTTTTACTGTTCAAACCAGAAAAAAAAAAATAGAAGGTAAGATGTAGATGTCTTTTTTGGAAAGAATGAGCAAGGAAATATTTACTTGGTTTAAGGAATATTCTTTAATGGGATAAACAAAAGGAATGAGTCCAAACAATTCTAGGAAAGTTTATAAAGAGAATACTAAATTGTCAAATTCATCACTAAATTACATACAGATCATTATATTCAAATTTCCATACATGCATGTCTTGTTTTTAAATGGCTTTATGTACACATTACAGGACATTCTGTTCCCTTACATACATGTTACCAACATATACTGTGTTAAATGCCTGCTTTTACTAAGTGTCAACTTAGATGGGTCTCAATGAGAAAAGGATTACATTGATAATGATGCTCAGGGTCAGATGAGTGTATGTAGTTTATTTAGCAAGTTGGTTAAACTACCTGGGTTCTAGGTTTCCTAATTTTGCTTGAAAATGGTTAGATATGATAATAAGTCAACTTCCCCTTGAAAATGCCATGGTTAGTAATGGGTTAGTAGTAGGTTCTATGCCTATGGGCATAAATACTTTAGGATGTTGTGACATCATGCTTGCCCTGTCATGCGGCATCTTTGGCGTACTGTCCTTTCTGTTCACTTTCTGCTTCAGCATTCCCACACCTGTTTTCTCTGTCTTAAACATGGACCCCAAGATGTCACGAGTGACCCCCGCCTCTCTCAGGTAATGGGTCTAAGGTGATCTCCTCAGAAGTCCACACAATCTAAGTAATCCTTACCTACCTAAGTCAAATTTCCTGTATATTAACTTTATTATCTTAGTAACACAATTATCTCGTATCATCTTGGTTATATATTTTTCTGTTATGCATTACTGAATCCCTAGCACACAGCAGTGCCCGGTGTTTAAACAGCCAATAATTACTCATGTGAAAAAAGTGGATACAAGTGATGAATGTTTATGATTTATATAATAATATTAAATACATATCAGAAATACAACAATCACAATGTTATTTACCTGGGGGAAATCAATACATTTTATATTTGAGTAATGAATAAATTTGAATTTAAATAGAGACTACTACTCTCCTAATATCAAAAAAAAATTTTTTAACAAACTAAGGTATCTTTTATTTTTATCTGAATCTTCCTAAAGGACACAATAATGTACAAAATGAATATATTTCTGTTTCCACAAATAATGTGTTTTTTGAGGTAACAAGCTACTGACTGTGTGGGAGACATTCCATCTTTTGACTGGTAAATATTTTAAGAAAAAATGTTGAAATTCTTAAGAGTAACTTTCCAATTTCACATTAAAAACAATCCTATCATAAAGTCTGTATAAGAGAGACAAACAAAAACAAGCTATAAATTAAGTCACTAGACTTACAATAATATTTTGCAAGAAGCTTTTATAATTTTTGGCTAGCTTCCAAGTTAGGAATATAAGATGTCCCAGGAGATTAATTGAGTTTAGGAATTCAACCTCTGACAGGGTTAACTGGAATGTCCACTGTGATCCTGGCTAAACATTTACCCTCATACCCAAATATGGACCATTCTATTTATCTAAGTTTATACATTCAGTGTGACATTAAATACTTTATTTTCAAATAGGCAACGTATTAAATTCTTATTTTCATCTGTACTTATTTCAAGTCATAAAAGTTCTATATATAATTCTCTTATCTTAATTAGGGAAAAATTCTTTTATTTACCTAAAACTCTCTTTCAAGTAGTTTTTCTCTCAACCCTGTCATTAATCTAGAAATTTGATTCTTCGTGGAAAAGACCATGTTTACTCTACCTACACAATTAATTTTCATGAGACCTTGATTCTATCTTCCTTCAAACATCATCTTTTTAAGATCAATGAGGAATTAATAGGTATAGGGAAGCCTATACCTAATTTCTTATAGAAGCCAGAGACATCGTCATAAATGGGATCATAAAATTAGAGTCTCTGAAGAATAACTGATGCAGTAAAAGAAAGACATTTTAATATCTTATGATGTGAAGCAGAAATGAGCGTAGATAAATCCTAGAACTATGTTTTCAATGCATTTGGCATGCCAAATTTCAAACAGTAATCAATCGCCAACTGAAATTAATGTTAAGTTTCTCCAAATTATTAGGGAGTTGTCCTAGTCAATGGGAACATTCGAGTGATAGGAAATACCGTATTTCACCACATATAAGACGCACCCTTTCTTGAATAATTTGGGGTCTAAAAACTGGGTGCATCTTCTACAGTGGTTGTGGTATTTCAAATGCCATAGAGGAAATATATGAAGAGAGTGATTCATCATCAGACACAGATGAGGACAAGCTAATGGCTGGGAGTTTTAACAGGGATGAGGAGTTGAATGAATTTTATGATGAATAAAATTTGAGTTCAATAACTTTATGTAATATACTCTTTTTTCAAATTTTGGGCCCCAAAATTAAGGTGAGTCTTATACATGGGAGCATCTTATACATGGGGAAATACGGTAGGTTAAAACAGAACCTCAAATGCAGACAAGATCCTTCAGTAATCATTTTCACACAAAGACTAATTCTAGGTTGTGCCAGAGTCTAATGGAGTTTATATGCTGCATAAAATGTTATGCTAACCAATGTAACAAGTCAGGGGGAAAATTAAATATGAGCCTTGACATATTCTACACTCACATTTTAGTATTAGAATTAAAAAGGTTTCCCAAATGAAATATCAAGATACTTATTTTACCCAAGTAATATTTTAGCAAGTCTTGGATGGCATTGTTACTAGCTTCAAAGAAACAGAAAACAAGATACAAAGCTAAATTAAAGGCAACTTTATTACAATACTTTTCCAAACTTCAAAATGCATTTATTATTGCATTTAGTTCTAATATATAATACATTATATTACAAGACAGAAAGCATTTCTGGTCATAAATTTAGCTTAAATGTGTTGCCCCAAACAGAGCTTCCTAAGAAGAGCAGCAACGCACAATAGTTTATATCACTAAGTAAAATGTTTCTCTGATGTCACATCAAGAATTATTCATACTGCAATTTATTTTCTGTTCATTCCTCTGATTTAGAAACAAAGCAAATCTATCTTTGCTATATCTTACTAGTTAATGCCTATAAGTTGTCTATATCCTAATAACATTCACCACCTTAGAAATACTTCCTTTGATAGAAAACAGGATTTTTGAAATTAACCAAATCAAAAGAATAGTGTATTTCCCCCCATTGAAAACAGGGGCAGAATTCTCTTCTTCCCTTTTAAACCCCAAACTGGTCTGCCTCCTCTTCATACAACCATCCTATCCAGTACCTACTTTAAAAGATACTCAAATTTATAATGAACTCTGTTCTAATAAAGTCTTCTTGTTTTACTTCACAATCCACTCTGAACATTATGTAATAATGAACTTAAAAGTAATCTTGGAAAATGTAGTACCATAAAGAAAGTATTTTCCAAATTAGATGAGGACATTATTTGCTCATCCTCCTCTGCTTCAAATGACCAACCAATTCAACTTATGAGAAGAATTCTTTTTCCACGTTAAGTCCCCCAATAAAAATGGAAGCAGATATAAATCCACTGAATAGATCTAGGCCCTTAATATATTCTCTTGGTTTAACATCTGTGAGCTACCAACTAGCATAATACATGTTCATCCTCCTTAATTTCACAACAGCAGGAAATGCTTAGAAAAGTATAGAAAAGGTTCTATTTTTTTCACAAGGCAAATTTAATACAGATTTTTCTATGAAGTTGGAAAAAAAGAAAAAGTGAATGAAAAGGTATGTGCTGGCTGCTTGAGGGGGCAAAGCTCATAAATCACTGTACGTTAAGAGCACGTGCTGAAACTTCATGGTGCCAGTCACGCAATTTTGTGTATTTGGGACTAAAGACGTGAAGGGGTATCTTTTCCCTGTGGAAATAAAAAAAAAAGAAGAAAGAAAGAAAGAAAAAAAGAAAACAAGAAAAGGGATAGAATAGTCGTAAGAAAGAGCAAAAAAGAGCTTCTATACTTTGTTCATCATGCAGAAAACATGCCTTATAAAAGCTTTATTTTATATAGCTGTTTTATTTAACAGCAAAGTATCTGAAGGATAGAGCATTTTTAGAAATACAGAAATTAATCTATAGAGCAACAGCAATTTTTATGCCCAAAATAAGATGATGGCCAAGATCACATGAACTCACTCAGAGACTACATTGTTAGCAAAGAACCCCCAGATATACCCTTCTGCCCACTTACTTCAATACTAAAGAAAATAGCTCTTAGACACAAAATCCAGACATTATCTACTGATTATAAAATCTGTAAGTTGTACATCTGAGTTCCACAAAGGGCATCAAAATTAAAAGCTTAGCTTCTAGTTGCAAAAATAAAATGCCATACCATTACACTTGAAAATGTAAAAACAGAGACCATTAGTAAAAGGAAAGCATTCAATTTACAAAAAAAATGAACAACTTACTTTGCTTTCTTTGTATTATCAGGTTCAGATTCTTTCACTGAAATACAATAAGTAATATTCAATATTAGTTTGCTTCTTAAACTTTAAAATCACTTAATACAGTGATTTTCAACAGATGTGCCATAAAAAAATTTAAAACATGCAATACCTGACTATTTAGTCATGGGTACTGACCTCTTTCCCTGAGACTGGCAAATTAAAACATGAGAACAGCTAAGACAACAATAGCTGTCTGGCAAGAATGAATCAAAACTATATATATATTTTTTGTCAGATAGGCAAAAATATAACATAATTTTTGGTGTGCCACAGAATTTTAGTAATTAGTTTATGTGTGCCATGAGATGAAAAAGGGTGAATATCACTGACTTAAGTAATTGCATGTATCAATTAATACCAAGTGGTCAAACTGAACAGAGACACTAAAAAAGAATTCTGTATCATTTTCTCATCCCCTGTGCACTACAATCAGTGTTACTATTACCATTGCTACTACATTTTTCAGTGTAGCTCTCCTGGGCTGGTTTCTTATTTACAATACCCATATTATGCACAACATAATTTAAAAGCAAACTGTCTGAGGAGAATTATTTTTTTCCAATAACTATCTGCTACTTTTCTGTGGCAAAGAACATTCATCTATTCGAGTCCGTAGGTATTTACTTACTATGTTCCGTCCCAGTGATCTGGGCCAGGATTCGGAAAGAGCGAGACTGGGTCGTGCCAGTCCTTGGGTGCCAGTCTTCAGTATCCTCAATCAGTCTCTTCTTGCTGGCATCACTGTGAGTAGGGATGTGATAAAACTCTGTATTACGCTCCACGATGTGTTTTCTCGGTGGGCTAGGATTAGGAAGGAAAAAAAAGATTTAAAAATTTATAATTATATTAAGGATAAATACCCTCTTCTAAATTATTTATAATGCATACAATTAATCTTCCATGTTCCTTTTATATATTTTGCTTTTGAAAGTGTACACAGCTTCAATTCTCTTAAAAAATAAAGAGTATCCTTCTATGATAAAGTAGAATAAGTTTTAAGTTAGATAAAAAGGTACATATATGCTAATATAAAATAATAGTATAAGTATCTATTCAACAAAAAGGTTACCGTTTAGGTGGGATTTTCCTTTTTATGTGACAGAAGAAGGCAGCAGAAGAGACATTTCCAACATGAAGAAAAGGAAAAGAAAAGATTAAGAAAGAAACAAGGAGAAATTAAAACGTCCATAGAAATTAAAACAATTTGAAATTATGTATTTGTATTGTTCATCTAGTTCCTAACAAAACACAGATAATGACTCCATTCACAACCACTGATAAATACTGCTAAAATACATCATCTTCCAGAAGAATTAAATGATCTTGTTTCACTAGCCCAGGAACCAAGAAGAGTTTAGTATTGGCTGAACCAGCAATTCCAAACACAATTGTGAAAAGAGACAGAGTGTTATTTTCTAGTTTCTCATTCATATGTACAGACAGATAGCCCTCAACCCTAATAAGATTGTGTGCAGAATCAGAATAGTGAAGAATAGCTACGGTATATCCGAAACCAATGGAATACTTATGAAAAGACCAACATGTAAATCTTGGCTCTGTGATTTTTCAGGTGTATGATTTTGGACAAGTCAATCTCACCAAGTGTCAGTTTTTTTTTCACGTATCGGACATGAATACCACATACAAAGTCACAGTGATCTGAGGATTACATGAAACAATATATATGAAAGGGACCTGCAAAGTAGAGAGCTTGCTAAGAACATTCATTTTTCTCTTAATAAAGCATAAATATTGCTGAAATTAAAAGTACACTATTTTAACACTTTAACCTAAAGTCTAGTGAACACAATAAATATTCTTCCTATCTTTCTTTCCACCTCCAAAAATAAGAGAAATACAAACATTTGGAGGCTAGAGTTTAATTCCAGAAGAGGAAAAGGAAGCCAAGTCTGGACTAGCAGACTACTGGCACAAGATCCAAGTAGAGAAAAGTGCCCTAAGAGTGTTGGGTGTGGAAGCAACTCCAGTTAGGTATAACTCACTGCTAGAAAATCACAGGGCCACCAGAATTCCACATGACTGTGTCATTTTAATAGTTACACTATCAAAACTGTCACAGTACACTAGAAGGGTTTTTGCCTAGTGAAGAACATGACAGAATTAATGGTAACACTGGATTTAGAGTCAGACAGACAAAAGCTCAGGTGCTACATCCTCCACTCAGTGTGTTTTACGTAAGTCATTTAATTACTCCAAGTCTAGATTTTTCCTATTGGGAAATGGGGATTACGTCTACCTTAATGGGTTGTTTTAAGAAATAAGGAAGATGGCCCTGGCCGGTTGGCTCAGTGGTAGAGCGTCGGCCTGGCGTGCAGAAGTCCCGGGTTCGATTCCCAGCCAGGACACACAGGAGAAGCACCCATCTGCTTCTCCACCCCTCCCCCTCTCCTTCCTCTCTGTCTCTCTCTTCCCCTCTCACAGCCAAGGCTCCATTGGAGCAAAGATGGCCCGGGTGCTGGGGATGGCTCCTTGGCCTCTGCCTCAGGCGCTAGAGTGGCTCTGGTCGCAACAGAGCGATGCCCCGGAGGGGCAGAGCATCGCCCCCTGGTGGGCAGAGCGTCGCCCCCTGGTGGGCGTGCCGGGTGGATCCCAGTCGGGTGCATGCGGGAGTCTGTCTGACTGTCTCCCTATTTCCAGCTTCAGAAAAATACAAAAAAAAAAAAGAAATAAGGAAGAAAGATAATGTGTGTAAAGTGTTTTCCACAGTACCTAACAGTAATGATCTCATAATGTTTTCTTTTATTATTACCAGCAAAATTTTTTATCATATATTTTCTAAGATTACGGGTCATCTGCATATATAAGGAACAAAATCAAAAGTATGTATATGCAATATTAGTAATAATATAATTTATGAAAAAATTTTAATATTTCAGAAGTGTAATATCTGAAACACCTTTTACTAACATTGAACAAAACCTAATTCTTTTTAAAAGACAAAATTTTTAAGAATTAGGAAATAAGAGGCATAGATTACTGCATAACTACAGTCATTGGCAGATACAAATTCTTAAGCAGACATAACTTTATCTTATGCAATTTCATGAATAATTTTATTTTAGCAATTAAACTTATAGTTTTAACTGACTCTATAATTAGTGACCGTAGCTTATTCTTAAATAGTGCCAGTTTCAGGTTTAAGACTATTTTATAATTGATAAAAACCCAAAAAACAATGGTGTTAAATTAAGACACCAAGAATAATAAAATGACACCACTTAAAAATATTTTTTAGCTATGACACACTTTAAAAAAAAAATAGTACACCTTGAACTCTGTAACATTCACCACAGCAAAGGTCTTGTGTTAAATGATAAAAAGTTTCTAAACATTTACTTAGAGTTTTCTGGCTTTGAAACTCTAGACTATGATGACAATGATCAAAAAAGAATAATATCAATAATTTTATTTTTAAAAATCTATTTGAAATAGAATATAAAAACTAGCAGGAGCAAATAATTTATTTCAAAACACAGACATTAAAAACTTAGCAAGCTCAGCCCTGGCCAGTTGGCTCAGTGGTAGAGCATCGGCCCAGCATGTGGATGTCCCAGGTTCGATTCCCAGTCAGGGTAGTCAGGAGAAGTGCCCATCTGCTTCTCTACCCCTCCACCTCCTCACTTTTCTCTCTCTCTCTCCCCTCTCCTCCTGCAGCCATGGCTCAACTGGACCAAGTTCGTCCCAGGCGCTGAGGATGGCTCCATGGCCTCTCCTTAGGCACTTAAAAAAAAAGAAAGGGTTGGTTGCTGAGCAAGGGAGCAACATCCAAGATGGGCAGATCACTGCCACTTAGTGGGCTTGCTAGGTGGATCCCACTCGGGGTGCATGCAGGAGTCTGCTCTGCCTCCCCTTCTCTCACTGAGAAAAAAAATTAGTAAACTTATTCGAATTTTTAAAAAATACTAAGCAAGGGAGGTTCAAACCATATCTCTTAACTCCAATATGCACTGTGTATAATACCGATCTACCTAAGATTTAGCTTATTAAGTTTTTCCACTGTAGAAGTGGAGGTGCTCCAAACACACCCACTGATTCATATCAAGTTCCCTAGCATGAAAAACATGTTTCTTGGGCTACTTAACATATTTGAAAATTCTTGCAATGAGAATATGCTAACAAAATTTGCTGGTGGTGGTAAGTTGAAAACAAGACAGAAATTTACAGAGAAACAATGATAAAAATTACAAAAGAAACCACTGATTAGGTACTTACATGGTGTGAGGGTTACTGAAAGAGAAATAATACACACACACAAAATTGTGAGAGAGAAGACAGTGATGTTCCCAGGATGGTGTAAAACAGACAAAGATGAGGCCAAAGAGAGAAGAAAAGAAAAAAATGAAACAAAATTCAAAACAATGAATTTACATGAACATGTTATACAAACATCATGCTTCAAAATAATCATGTAAGCACAGACAAATATGAACAAATGTTAGTCAAAAATTTGTTACACTGTTTTTAATTGGACAACAGTTTTATCTGCATATGTTTCCATAAGCACTGAAAAATATTTATACTTCATATATCAATGCTAACTCAAGTCTCAAGTTACTAATACAAGACAATAAAATCCATTATTTTAAAAAATTTCTAGCTTAAAATAATTATTAGATGTAAGATAGAAACAAAGTGTTTTAGAATCATTTCTAAAATCAGAGATTAAGAAAAATATCACTCTTACGGATTAATATAAATAGAGCATAGTAATAGAAAGTGTAATCTCACATAAATTATCCTGAGTCATGTATTTTTATTTTTAAAAATGTAGCAATTATGATGAAAAATACAGAAAGCATAGAGGGTCATGAATAATGGGCTATTATTTCGTCTTCATACTATTCCCTGTCTATCACTACCACTGCCCTCATTCACAAGCAAATGTCAGTAAGTTTAGAACTGACTGATAGGAACTCCACAGTTCTGTATATCAGAAACCTGATTTATCCAGAAGGGATGACCAATGTGATATAGCAAAGAAACTAGGTTAATAGCATCTGAAGAGGGAAAACCTCAAAACATAATTCACTCACATAGCCTACTAAGTATGGAATAATTAAAAATTATTTAATTAACCCTTAACTAACACGGGGGTTAGGTGTGCTGACAACCCCTTAAGTGGAAAATTTACAGATAACTTTGGACTTCCCAGAAACTGTATTGTTCCTTGGTAGCTTCCAGGGATTTGTTCTAGGACCCCCTGGGACAGCAAAATCCACAGATGTTCAAGTTCCTTATATAATAAAATGGCATGGAAGAATGCATCTAGTTTTCCCTCTGCATCTGTGGTTCCCAACTATGGATCAAAAATACTGTTTTCAATTAGTGGTTGTTTGAATCCATGGACATGAAACTCAAGAATAAGGAGAGTCAAGTATGTACTTATTGAAAAATGTTCCACATATAAGTGGATCTGTGTAGTGCAAACCTGTGTTGTTCAAGGGTCAACTGTATTCCATATTCCGCTAAAGACAGAGAGGATAAAGTATAAACTCTAGATTTTCTACACACTGTTGAATCAATCCTTCCCAATAAAGTTTTAGAGTAACTAATAATTCAATATAAACATAGTGAGAAAAACTGCCTACCAGTTTAATAATAAGACTGTGCAATGTGGCTATATTTTCAAATAGTAAAGTCAGTTTCATAAATTCATTAAAGGGCTGAGTTTCACTGAATGGGGGTGGGACGCAGGGGTAAGTTGACCTCAATAATTTATCAATATTTCTTGTTTTCTAGCCGAAATGTAAAGCATTCGCTCCTCTGCCTTACTGTTTTAAGTAGAAAGGAAATAATTTTTCAAAATAACTTCCCCTCAACAGAATAGAATTTTAGATATATATATATATCTAAGCATTATAAAGTTTCAGGAAAATGTTTTATGTCAACATGAAGTTGAGGGGGGTGATCTATATGGTTGTAAGGAGCAGCAAATATAGGGAGGGTTGACTGGTTTCAGTGTAAAGATGCTAATTTGAATATGTCAAATATTTTCATGCATTTTAGAAAACTTGTCCAAGCAGAAGAGCCCATCGCACACTACAATGGCATCTGTGCCAGGTGCGAGCAGGGGACCTGGCGTTTACCATGCTTATGCTTCTCGTTCTCCTCTTCCCTGGAAAAGCTGCAACCCACAGAAAGGGGTCTTTTTTTTTTTCCTTACCAGTGAAATGGACTAGAATTTCTCATTCTCTCAGACTTGTTGTAAGGGCATATGTTTAACATACTTTTTTGAGGGCACTCTGAAAACTATACAAATACGTATAGGTTTGTAGTTATGCCAGATCTCTCAACTGCTCAATATTAAAAAGTACTATTAAACCCAACTGTGGTTTATGCACACTATGTATTTATATAGCCTCAATTCACTCAATTTATCCTCAAATCTATTATCATTAAAAATAAATATGAATTCAAATAAGAAAAATAAGCCCAGTTCACAAATAGGTGATACACAAGAAGGCACACCAAAATTTGACTTAAAAAAAAATGCAGGCTCCAATCTTAGCTCTGTCCTGACAAGCTGCTTGATTTGAGAGAATTAAGTAACTTCTCAGCATTGAGTTTAAATGAGAATTAAATCACATAATGCATAGAAACACCTAGAACAGTGCATAGTACTACCTGATTAATATGAATCTGAATCTTAAAAATACATATTTAACCTAAATTTTTAAATTTATTTTTCCAAGTCTTATCTTTCCCCCTTTACAAGTCAAATTGTTTCATTGGAATCTAGTAACTAGTCAAAGCCTTTGTGTATAAAAATTTAACTTTAAATAGACAAACAATAAATCAGTGTTTGGAAATATGTCATTTTCACACTGGTGTGCAATATTCCTTGTGTATATAACATGAAAATACTCAGTTAGTGAGACCCTAGCCACACTAGAATATAGTTGCTCTAATAATTCAATAGTTAACTCTCTTGAGTTTCTCTAAGATAGGTATTCTATATTTTCAATTCTACTCTGCTAGAGTAATAATAAAGAAATTTCAGCACAAGCTCATAATAGTCATAATTTAAACACGAACTTATTTTAAATGCTCATCTGTGATTTTAATCTATTTTTAAAGCTAGTAATCACCAGCCAACTTACTGCCAATACCAACAAATAACGATAGCGAGGTTTTTCAGTTCCACCACAGTGATTTCCACTGCCTATGCCAACTATCTGTGACATTTACTAAACTGATCATTACCTCTTTTAACTAATTTCAAAGGTGTAAAGACTTTCTATGATCCAGCGACACATAACTATACATACAGAGGTCTAAACCGTTCAGCAACGTTGTTTGAAATATTAAAAATGTTCTTAGAGATTGTACCTGTAGAACACTAGTTTTGTTATACGAATTTGGAAATCAGCTTAGTTGTATAGATGCCAATCACTAGTGGTATATATGTGCATGCTTTTTCTTATACCTTTACTTTGTTTCCCAGCAGTCTAGTCTGATACATCTTACATCCCCCAAAGCATTATTTTTTAAATGATTATACAGCAAACCCCACATATATTTTATAACAAAAATCAAACACCAGTATTTATTACCATAAAGCAATTCACCACCACATAGCAATGCAAACCAAACTTACTGAAAATACTAAATGTGGTTATTCTAAATTATAGCTGTTTTTGCAAAATTTAACTTAATTTTGCAAAAATTGGGCATTCATGCTGTTTACTCATATATAAATCACCATATTTCCTCTCCAGTAATGTGGATACTAACTTTGTCACTTGTGTTCTCTGCAAAGAAAAAAGCATTTAAAATGTTACTACCATTTCATTATAATTATATCTTCTAAGGCCAGGTCCTTCAAAATACCACATAGGAACTGTTAGAAAAAATTGCAGTCCAACAAAATTGAAATTAATAGAGGATACATGAAAGACTTACCTCTTGAAAGCAGTGGCACATTATAATGCAAGGGCATTTGGAATGGGAAAAGGTAAATCATTTAAACTACTTGACACAAAATAGCTTCTTTTCCAGTTTGAAATATAAAGTTACATTTTGCTTTATATAGAGTAAGGATAGTGGTAAAAAGGAGCAAGCCAAGACCAATATTTTTGTATGTTAAAGAAAGAAAGATTAAAAATTTCTTAAAGTGCCTTGTTCATTATTATTTATAAGGAATAGGAATGCTTATATCACATTATTAAGAAATATTCTGAAACTATCAATACAATCATAGATTTCAAACTGTTAGCTAGGTTGAGTAACTATTTCTCAATAATAATATATAATTAATAAGTGCTTGTTTGTGTCTTATGTTTACTAATCCTATATAAATTTGGATGGGATGTCTATCAAACTGGCAAATTAACCAGTTACTCTAAATCACTTAAAAACTAAGACCTCTTGCTTTGAAGAAAAAGATAACACATCTTTAACTTTACATTCTTCTGAACTCTTAAATTTTTTATTATATATATAATATATATATATTTGTGTGTGTGTGTGTGTGTGTGACAGAGACGGAGATATAGAGAGTGGGACAGACAGAAAGGGAGAGAGATAAGAAGCATCAACTCTTTGTTGCATCTCCTTAGTTGTTTATTGATTGCTTTCTCATATGTGCCTTGACTGGGGTTCTACAGTGGGACGAGTGACGCCTTGCTTAAGCAGTGACCTTGGGCTCAAACCAGAGACCATGGGGTCATGTCTATGATCCTCTGCTAGCCAGTGACCCTGTGCTCAAGCTGGTGAGCCCGGCTGGAAGAGCCCATGCTCAAGCCAAGGACCTTGGGTTTCAAACCTGGATCCTCTGCGTCACAGTCCGACGGTCTATCCACTGTGCCACTGCCAGGTCAGGCAGTTACTGACATATATTATCTTTTAACTAGAAAGTAATTAATAGAAAGTAACAACTCTCAACTTTGGTGGACAATTTGTTGCAGATCTTTTGTAATATTATAAAAATATTGGCAATTAAATAATTGCATCATTAATCAAATGTTTGACAGTGATTAAGAAAAAAAAGTGTGGCACCCGATGCAGGAAATGCATTAATCGATATAACAAAATACCTACTCTTCAAAATAACATATCACGAACAGTGAACTGATTTATTTTTGATTTATCTAATCTGTAGTAAGAAAGCACACTACAAATCTGTTTTAGAATTTCAGACACCATACTGTTTTCACTGCTCTAATATGTGGACAACTCTTGAAATCAAGCTATTCTTATTTGTTAGATTTTTTTAAATTCAGTTTTAGAGAGAGAGAGAAAGGGGAAGGAGCAGGAAGCATCAACCCCCATGTGTGCCTTGACCGAGCAAGCCCAGGGTTTTGAACTGGCGACCTCAGCGCTCCAGGTCGATTTTTTATCCACTAGACCACCATAGGTTGGGGGAAATCAAGCTATTTTTAAATACACCCAGTTTGCAAATGCAAAGCAGTAACCTGCTTGTTAAAGATACAAAATAAAGAATAATCCCTTTTCCCCTGAATCTAAACAGTTCTGGACACCAAGCATGTGCTCAATAATCATATGGCGATTGATGGGGAAGCCACCATAAAAGCCCTGTAACTATATACCACACCTTACAGTTTCAGTTTGAAAATAATATCTTAAATAAATCACTTAAAGTTTAACCATCAGAACTATACTTATATAACACAAAATTTAAGCTTGATATTTTCACATGCTTTAAATGTATGTGAACTTCATTTGCTTTTATCTCTACAGTCTTCCATCAAAAAGACTTTCATATAAAGCAGGCATCCCCAAACTACGGCCCCCTGAGACCATTTATCCAGCCCCCCACCACACTTCTGGAAGGGGCACCTCTTTCATTGGTGGTCAGTGAGAGGAGCACTGTATGTGGCGGCCCTCCAACGGTCTGAGGGACAGTGAACTGGCCCCTTATGTAAAAAGTTTGGGGACCCCTGATATAAAGTTTCAAGAAGTGTTAATAAAAAGATTTTAGATCAAGCACTTCCTTTAGTGGACTTTTTTTCTACTAAACCTGGAATTTAATAAACACAGTAAACTTCTGCTTTTAATTTTTGGCAGGGCTAGCGTTTGACAGGCAGCATTTGTTTTTTCCGAATATCTACTTCAATTACTCTAAAGTCTATGGTGTTAAAATATACATACATGCCTGACCTGTGGTTGCGCAGTGGATAAAGCGTTGACCTGGAATGCTGAGGTCGCAGGTTAAAATCCTGGTCTTGTCTGGTCAAGGCACATATGGGAGTTGATGCTTCCTGCTCCTCCACCCCCAACCCCGGTTCTCTCTCTTTCTCCTCTTTAAAATGAATAAATAAAATCTTAAAATAGACATACCAAAAAAAAAAAAAATACAACCAAACATACCTCGGCACTACATACTATTTTTCTTCCTCAAAAGACAGAAGGAATATTCTTTGAAGGACACTAATTTTCCTTAATAGATACATAAAAGCTTTAAAAAGTCACCCACAACCACAGAACCGTATGGACGGCCCAGTAGCTATTCCTCCAGACAGCCGCCTGCTCTTTTGCTCAGCAGCCGCCTGGAACCCTGCCACCTCTTTTCAAAGCCTCACAGTTGCCATGGCAGCAGCGCTACCCAAAACACAGTCCCTTCATTATATGAATTACTATTCAGAAGGGATTATCTCAGAAAGAACCTATCCACATAATTATTTTAATTATATTTTCCTGGGAACTGGTATTGGTAAAAACCATCACACACACAGATTATTTCCTTTGTTTTCTTTTTAAAATACATTTTTGCCACAATAAATCTGATCAAAATGAGTTTACATTGCCTTAAAGTATGATCACCGAATTGAAAAAATAAATCAAGTGACTATCTAACAAATAAAGGCTGCTGAAAATGTATTTCAAAGGGGGGGAAATTCTAAGGAATAGATTTTCAAACTATTTTTTCTAACATTATATAATGTTCATTGCTTTATATCCATTCATTTTAGAAAAATCTTTACAATAAAAATATTCTCTCTAATTTGCTTCTGATGTTTTATAAGCATCCCTTGACATTACTGTTCGCTTTTCAAGACTAAATTCTAGCACAAGCTTACCTGAAAAGAATGTTGTTAGCTATTTAACCTAAGCTAATGCATCATATATAGATATCAGTCAAAACAAAATCTGTTTTGTCTTCCTAAGACTAGTTTCTGGAAAAAAAAAGCTTCTCAGAAAACTCATTTCCTCTCTCCCTGGAGTATGACACATAAACTGATAAACTGACACAACTGTACCACTCTGTAAGAACTTTTGGTGGCTAGTAAAGGGATGAAAAAATTGAGGAAGAAAGATACAAGATTTGCCCTGCATTATAAGTGCCAGCTGCTCATTACTGTGCCAGGACTTGGAGAAAAAGAGTTATAGTGTATGTTACATGATTCATAACATGTCAAAATGCATAATTAGGTTTTGATTAACCTCTAATTGCCTTGCAGAAAGTGCTGTATGTATATAACAGCGATTTTCAACCTTTTTCATCTTGTGGCACACATAAGCAGATTACAAAAATTCTGCGGCCCACCAAAAAATACAATTTTTGCCAATTTGACAAAAAATAGGTAACAGTTTTGATCAAATGTGATGACAATTACAAGTCACCCAAGGATAAAGTGTGCAACAGTAAAGTGTATTAGGTACATATACATAAGGATTTCTAGTACCAAGAATTAACCAATCAGACACAACCATATTATGCAACATCACCAACAAGGTGCAAATCTATTACATGACCTATGTATAAATATTATGGTTCAAGACAGGGCATCAGACAGCCATTATTGTGTTGGCTGTTGTCTTTTTTTTTTTTTTGACAGTCTAAGGGAAAAGAAGTCTGTTCCCCTGACGAAATAGGTATTGCATGTTTTAAAAATTCTTGTGGTCCACCGGTTGGCAATCGCTAGTATATGACATAAAGCTACATGCTATTGAAGTAAATGAAACCTCATCTCCTTTCCTTTAATGAAAGCTCATTTTGGAGGGATTTAGATTGTTTCCTGGAAATTTCCTGAAAGAAGATTTTTGATAAGAGCAGAAAGCACCCTTGGCCACCTACCCATTTTGCTGTTTACTGTCACCCTGGGATCCTCTTCTCTGTCCCTCTGCTAGCTCCTGAGCAGTCTCGGAACACACGCTGGTGACTGTGGGCTGCCGTGGGACATTAACTGCAGGTTTACCAGCGCTCAGTGCAGGTGAACGCTGGTCAGCACTAAGATTGGCATTAGCATGCAGTCCAGATGCAGTGAATGGGGGAGGAGTGACAGCAGCCACGGGTGGAGGGGAAGCATGTGATGAAGTGGTTGCATAGGCTGGGGTGAAGGCAGACGATGGTGATGGGATGGATGTGACTTTTGGTGAAGACACAGAACCAAAGGGCCGTGGTGCCTTATTGTAGGCCATGTTGGTTGTGGAAATGACTTTGGACACAGCAGGAGATGTTATGGGCACAGGTTTAACTACTTCTTTAGGTTCTCCCTATGTAAAATAAAAATAAACATACACAAAAACACACCAAATACATGCGAAACAGATTCACTGAAAAAAACACAACTTTTAAAACAAAGACAAATACAATCATGTTAGCAACTCAAACTTTACATGTTTCCAGATAAAAACCATTAAGTTGATATAGCATAAACATGCATGCTGTTCCCAAACATGCATAACACAGATGCACACACTGGCCACGTTTTTTTTAATAAAAATGAAATGAGTTTCAAAATATTTAGAAAACAGAGCAGGAAAGCTATCAAAAAGCCAAAAGGCCATCATAAGTGTCAATTTAGACATATCCCAAGGAAAATTTTTTAAATACCTCACAATAAATAATACATTACTAACCAAAATATTTATTTTAAAATATCCAGAGTCTCAATTATAATTCCATCTTTCAAAGATGTTTTATTACTCTCCAGAGTATAGTCATTTGATTCATGCAGAAGTAGCAGCACATTTGTAATTCTTCATTAAGAAAAGGGATGACTATCTCACAGATGTCCACATTCAAATTAATGATTTTTAATCTAGAAATTGCTTTTTAAAGACCATAAAAACAAATGAACAAAACAAAGTCAATTCTTTTCTTGTAATCCACCAGTCTCTCTCTCTCTGGAATGTTTTGAGATATCAATCAGGGAATAAAAAGGAAAAAGATTCTTTGCCTTTTCCAAAATAAATATTTACTAGTTACTTGAGGGAAAAAATGATCTTAGACATTTCTTTATTGCTATCAACCAAAAAATATATATATAGTAACTAGAAAGATCAATTCCTCCTAAAACTAATAGAATTTGTACTTATAAATCCCTATTACAAAGCAAATGCAAAGTTAAAAAAAATATTAAAGAAGAAATGCCTACTCATCCTACAATCCTGAAATAAAAACAATAAAAAATTTTAAGAAGCATACAATGGAAGCTCTATTATGTTTAATTTTAAGAAAACAAAGATAGCCTAAGTTAATCTTATAAAAATAATAAAGCTGAGGGGATAAAGTAGCTTTGCATCTCAGCAAATCAATATAATAACTAATTTGATAAAAAAAAAAAGGCATGAAGAGGCCCTGGCCGGTTGGCTCAGTGGTAGAGCGTCAGCCTGGTGTGCGGAGTCCCGGGTTTGATTCCTGGCCAGGGCACACAGGAGTGGCGCCCATCTGCTTCTCCACCCCTCCCCCTCTCCTTCCTCTCTGTCTCTCTCTTCCCCTCCCACAGCCAAGGCTCCACTGGAGAGGGGTTTGCCTGGCCACTGAGGATGACTCTGTGGCCTCTGCTTCAGGCGCTAGAATGGCTCTGATTGCGGCAGAGCGACGCCCCAGATGGGCAGAGCATCGCCCCCTGGTGGGCATGCCAGGTGGATCCCAGTCGGATGCATGCGGGAGTCTGTCTGACTGCCTCCCCATTTCCAACTTAAGAAAAATTAAAAAAAAAAAAAAAAAAAAAAAGGCACGAACAAAATTAAAGAGAAAACCCCAAAGAGTGTAAAACAGGTATTATTAGTAACCATTTGGGACAATTTCAGGGCATATATGAGAGAAAGAGAGCATTTGCTCTTCCAAGAATACTTGGAAAATGTAATTTAAATCTAATTAGTATTATGAGTAAAATGTGATTAAAGACTTGTGATACTCATTTTTGGTAACCACTTATTTATTCCCTTTAGAATATATAAATAAAAACAGGCAAATTGAAAGTGAATGTAAGCCTGACCAGTGGCTCAGTGGATAGTGTCGGCCTGAGATTTAGAGGACCCAGGTTCGAAAACTTGAGTTTGCTGGCTTGAGTGTGGGCTCACCCACCATGAGTGCGGGCTCATCGGCTTGGGTGCAGGCTCACTGGCTTCAGCGTGGGATCATAGACATGGCCCCATGGTCACTGGCTTGAGCCCAAAGGTCGCTGGCATGAAGCCCAGGGTTGCTGGCTTGAGTATAAGTCACTGGCTTGAACAAGGGGTCACTGGCTCTGCTGTAGCCCCCCAGTCAAGGCACATATGAGAATGCAATCAATAAACAACTAAGGTGCCACAATTTTGAGTTGATGCTTCTCATCTTTCTCCTTTTCTGTCTCTTCCTGTCCCTGTCTGTTTCTCTCTCTTGTTTAAAAAAAGTGAATGTAAAAAATTTGGAGATAAGTTACCAATAATATATGGCACTAGAATAATGTTTTAAAATATAGGTATAATTAGAGATGGTACTTCTTTCTGTAAATTTCCATTTTCCTGTCATCTTTAAAGGAAAATAACTGTGAGGAAAACTGTATTGAAACTATAAATTGTCACTATGGCCTGAGAAAGGAATGAAAATTCCAGTAGTTCAGGAGAAATTATCAAATGTTACCTCAATGATATTAGATTAGAAACACACCTTTTGAACATGAACTGGTTCAGGCTTGGATATAGCAGATGCTCTGGGGAGAAAAAAGAGAGAAAAAGAAAAGAAACAACTTTTACAAACTTGCAAACTTATTAATGAAATTTATATTATTATAAACCTTCATATATCTACTAAATCATCAGTATTCACAGCTTTATAATTTATGAGTTTGACTATTCATAATCTACTAGTTTATGGAACTCAAATGCAGCAAGATCTAGTAACACTCAGACACAGTAGTTCTCTACACACTCAAAATGTAAAAAGATAAACACCAGTCATGTTTACTAATGCACTCATGTTTAATCTTTAAATTAAGGCTATTCCATGTCCAAAAAGTCAAAGGATAATAAACATGACTTTTTGATCCTTGAGTGGTTCCTGAAACATCTCATCTGAATCTTCTGCCTTTTCCCCAACATCCATGAATCTGCCCACAGGATACTGGCCTCTTTGTGAAGATACTGAATAAAATCTGGTTGAACTGAGTCACCAAATGAGTGTTTATTTTGTATTCGTATTCTTAACTGCTTATGTAAGTTTATTTGTTATGCTAAAACTAAACTGTGAGTTCTTCCATTAGGCTATAACTTCAGTGAAGGTGAGGACCACGTCCCATTAGTGTCTCTGTATCAGCACTGAGCCTGGCAAAAGAGGTGATTAGTAATGAGTGTCCAAGGCGAGAGCAAGGGAAAAAAGGACAAAAATACATATATAGACTTGACTATTGCCAAATTCAAATTAATTATTTTTAATGTGTTCTTTTTGTACTATTAATGTCCCTTTGGTTAGCGTGGACTAATAGTAGCAATAATTGATTTAGAGCAATTATTCCATATAACTGTAATCATGGAAAATAGCCAAAGGGGTAGTAACTATCATTATCCTGATTTTTCAGATGAGAAACTACAAAGTTACTGTAAATTACTTATTAGGATGGAACTAAGGCCAACAGTTCTTATATATTATGATATACAGGCTGTAGCCAAGGATAATAAATAAATGACTGGGAAAGTTTCTAATAATTTAAAGGCTATTTATCCAGTACTAAGGTTCATGTTATATTTAATAGTGCCAGAAGCATTTTGGCTCCTCTTATATCACAGGAACGCGAGGATAAGTCATTAAGGGCAAAATTTGATAAATGTAACCAGTGGAAGTAACTAAGTGATTATTTTAAACTACAAACCATGAGATTGTTTTATTTACAGAGAAAGAAGACACTAACAAAGGAAGTCTCTATGAGCATAACCTAGTAACAAACTCCAAACACTTTTAGCAGCAACTGAAATTTCCAGTAAGTAATTTGGTTAGCTAGTACAAGCACTGACTGAATAATTGGTTAACCTAATGAGAGGCCAGAATAGATGCTAAAACTAGGTTACTGCTATATAAATTATACTCTGTGCAGTTGCATAACTTTCCATGTGTACCCTCAAACATATTTTCCGCTCATACTCCCAAATTTCTCTTTTAGCTTGTAGGGTGATTATAACAAACAAAGGAAACAAGTTTAAGTACAGAACAGTGGAATCTTCCTTTCATTGAAATTTCACAATAAGATTCAAATCACAAAGGATTTGCGTATTAAAACCACCCAAGACATTATTGACAGTTTGCCAGAATAGAGAGGATGTTATCTTTTTTTCAATTGGACACTTAAAGGAGTATGGAATACTTCTAGCAACAGAAAAATGCTTTATGAAAAAGAACAGTTTTATTAGTCACTCTGTTTACAAACAGAATAAAATGCATAGATCCTGTATATATAAAAACTAAACAGGCCCTGGCCGGTTGGCTCAATGGTAGAGCGTCGGCCCGGTGTATAGATTGTCAAATAAAATAGGTGACACTAAATGTGATAAAAATTAGCTCTGTTGGTTTATGTATTTACTGGTAAATAACCACCAAATTAGTCACAGATTCACTGAAACTTGGAAGGCACTTTAGAATTACTTTATCACATGACAATCAAGTATTCATCTGACCTCAACCTGAATATTTACAAAAGCTCATAAATAAAGCCATGTAAATTCTGAACACTTCTGTTTAAAATGGCCTTCATTTGTATGTGTTATTTTGCTTTTTGGAGTAAACAAAATAAGATAACTTGTCCATATTAAAAATAATTGGAAAAACATTTTTTAACACACAGCACATGTTCATAAAATCTATAACATTCGTTAATTACATTGTGAAAGATCAGAAAGCTACAAAAATCTTGTAAATGTAATTACATATTCTTATGACACAAACTATTGTGGTTCAAGAAACTTAGAATGCATGACAAAATAAATTTGCAAAATTACTAAATAGCAGTAACACTAATTTTTTCTCTAAAAATCAAACTGCTAATTATCATAGAATAAAATAAAAAGTATCACCTTTTATTTTCAAGTTTGTAAAATTAGTTTTAATGTTAATGCATAATGCTTGTGAGAATACACGATATGTTGCTGGAAGAACTATGCATTATTAGGTTCTTTTGAAAAATAATTTGGCATTTCTTTATAAAAAGCCTTGAAGAAAGCTCATGTCTTTTGAAATAACAATAAACCTGGGAATCTATCATAAGAAAATAATCTGAAATATAAAACAGACTTTATATATAAAGATATTTGTTCCTTTATCTCTCTTTACTGTAACTTATTGTGAAAAGTTAAAAACTGATTAAATATATGAGAAAATAGTTTATTGTAATAAAACCACAGGATGAATCAGTATGCAATGATTAAAATCATTATTTGAAAGAATTCTAAATTATAATAATATGATTACTCTATAATGTTAAGTGAAAAAAAGAAGTTATATCATAGCACAATTAGTGCATAGAAGATGCTGATGAGGATATAGGCAGGTAGCTCTGATGGGATGAGGAAAGCCTCAGTCCTATTGGTGGAAATAGGACTCCAGGAATTCCTTCATAAGGGCTGGCTCAGAGGGCAGACAGGCAGTTCAGGGCAGAGGTAGGTAGTTAACTGCAGGCTTCTCCCTCAAGTGCAGTTTGAGCAAGAGGCCCCTGTGTAGCAATGGCTACTAGGATCTGTTTTTTAAAAATTTGAGCCCAGTTAGCCACCAGGAGCCCTTCTTAGTAGGTACTTCTTTCTCAGGGTTCACATTTTTAAAAGATTTTTAAATAAGTAAAGTTTTAAAAACTAAGGTATAATTGTTAAAAAATATTCTACATTTCCCCTCTTCAAATCTGGGAGATAATGCAATGGGATAATATATCTCCCTTTCAACCACAAAGATCATCACAAGTCACTGTTGTGTAGCGTAGGTTTCAAACTAGCAGAGATCTTGGCAATGGCTTAGTGCCATTACTCAACAATTTGCTTATTGTTCTCTCTCCTCTTACTGTGAAGCCACTGTACAGGAGTAAGTCATAATGGTGAGAGCCTAGTGCCCTAGCCCAGTACTATCCTCAGCGCATAGAATTCAAAGAACAAAGCCATCAGTACGGCTAGAACAATCTATGTTGAAAGTTGACTGATTTTTGTAAGAACAGTATACAAAATAAAAATCCCTGATGCATTACAACCAGTTTCAGAATTTCTGGCTGAACAGTTGAAAGGAGTTCTAAATTATAACAGATTGTATTAGAAACTAGAATTGTGATGCCTTGGTTAGAATAATGTATAGGAAAAATAATGCCATATATAAGCAATAGCTCTATCAAGGATGAAATTCAAAGGAACCAAGCAAACTGCATCTTATAAACACCCAATGGGTAGTTTTGTACTTGTTATATTTTTATTAATTAATGCATTTTAATATTGCTTTATAAAGTAGCATGCTTTTAGTTAATAAAAGTCGCCAATGAATATTCACATAAGTGTTTAAGAATGAGTAATTAGGCAACAGAACTAGACATAACAATTGTTTACATCACTCATTATGTCTTCATGACTTTTTCAACCATAGTTAATATACTTAACTCATGAACAATCATACAGAAAAGAGGAGAATTTTTTCATCCTCTGTGAGATGAGCTCTATGTAAGTTTCCCACAGCATGGCCATCATTGGGATCATTAACCTCAGGACCCATAAACACTAGGGTACATCATTAATCACTTTAATTGCAAAGTTGTCAATTTGCAATAACAAAGCAACTCCAGAGGGGAAAAACGTGAGCACTCAAGTGTGCAGAGGGGTGTCTCTTTCTGCAATTTCCCCATATTTTATTGTACTTCCAGTTAGTCGACTTTCTGAAAAACTTAAACCTTAAACATTTAAATCACATGGCAAAGTATCTGTTGTTTTTTACTAAGTAATTTGGGAATATGTGAAGATTAATTTTTTATAAACCAAAGTACAAAATAGATATTTATCAGCATTTTTCAACTTATAAAGGATCAAACTCACCACATACACATGCACTCATACACATAGTCTCTCTTTCTCTTTCACTGTTTGCATCTTTTTATCTTACAGTGGGAACTAATAAACTACATTTTTTCCTTCTAGAGAGAAAGAAATAACTCAAGCTAGATGGACTTTGAAGTGTGGGATAAAGACTGTAAGAAAGACAGCCTGACCCGGTGGTGGCGCAGTGGATAGAGTGTCAGCCTGGGATGCAGAGAATCCAGATTCGAAACCCTGAGGTTACTGGCTTGAGCACAACAGGTTCACCAGCTTGAGTGCGGGGGTCACTGGCTTGACTATGGGATCTCAAACATGACCCCATGGTGGTTGGCTTGAGCCCAAAGGCCACTGGCCCAAAGCTCAAGATCACTGGCTTGAGCAAGGGGTCACAGGCTCAGCTGGAGCCCCCTGGTTAAGGGACATATGAGAAAGTAACCAATCAATAACTAAGGTGCTACAACAAAGAATTGATGCTTCTCTTCTCTCTCCCTTCCTGTCTGCTTGTCCCTAACTGTCCCTCTCTTCGTCTCTATCTCGTTGGAAGGAAGGAAGGAAGGAAGGAAGGAAGGAAGGAAGGAAGGAAGGAAGGAAGGAAGGAAGGGAGGGAGTGAGTTACTAAAGCCTATCTGCATGATATCTGGGACCGCCTGTGTGTGGGTGTGGATTGAAACTGGGTATGGCTACAATATATCCAGAGCAGGCAGTTACTACTTGGTAATTTCTTCCCTTAGTAAGGGCAATGACCTCTGTTATAAAAATCCTTCCCAGGTTGATGGGGTTTAAGAAGAAATTATTTATCAACCAATTCTAAAAGCTTAAGAGGGTAAGAGGAATGAAAAAATAAGAGACATCTATGAGCTTCCCTAATCCACTTAGTTACACTATTTTCAAGGAGAAAAAAAAATGCAGAGGGGAGAAGGAGGAGTAGACAGGCAAACATTAGGCTAAATTAAAATGATAAAATATTTCCCATTATACAAATAATGAGAACATCAGCATTAGCATTATAGCTACTACTTATTGGGGTCTTACTAGAGGCTCAACACTGAATTAAAGGTCTTATGTACAATATATTGCTTAAGTTTAAGAATAAAGCTTACAAATGTTAAACAACTTGACCACTAAAAAGTTTAACGCCAATGACTACATTATCCTCCCTCTAATACAGCCATTTCACTCAATAAGAGCTAATGAATTAACAAATATTTCTTTCTTTCATAGTATGCTGCTTTATTTTCTGAGGTTGAAATTCACCAATTCAATGCTATTAAGATCTCCAGAAATGCACACTGAATACTAATCAACTTAAATAACTAGTTTTAGTGACAGTTTTATATATTATTTGACACCTTTCACTTGAGATCTGTCTAGTCGTCACTACTTATTGAGCCAGGGTACTGTCCCAGGGTTTTGGGAATACAGTGGCAGACAAGTCAAAGAAGGTTGCTGTCTGGAATCTACATTCTACTCTAATGGAGGATACAGATAATAAGGCAATAAGTAAGAGAGTTTCAATAGTGATAAATGCAAATTTTCATATTACTCTACTTGATTTTAGATGAGAGAAATTTATTTTTACTCAACAAAATTTATTTCCACAAGAACATTTTTTTTTTCCCCACAAGAACATTTTTATCAGGAAAGAAAGTTTCAACTGTTCATTGTGCCTCAATGTCCACACTCAAAATAACCTCAGAATCATTTAAGAGGAAAAAAAATGCATTTTTAAACTAGTATTTATAAAATAATTTTTGTCAAAAAGAATGTTGAAGCAACTGGATATTTCAGATGTGGTCAAGAATTAATAAAAGGAATTTAAAAGTTCAACATAATCCATTCTCATTATGGGTATAATACTTCTACAATGAAAATACTACTTCAATAAATAGTTTTGGCCCTGGCTGGCTGGCTCAGCAGTAGAGCGTCGGCCTGGCGTGCGGGGGACCCGGGTTCAATTCCCGGCCAGGGCACATAGGAGAAGTGCCCATTTGCTTCTCCACCCCCCCCCTTCCTCTCTGTCTCTCTCTTCCCTTCCCGCAGCCAGGGCTCCATTGGAGCAGGGATGGCCCAGGCGCTGGGGATGGCTCCTTGGCCTCTGCCCCAGGCGCTAGAGTGGCTCTGGTCCCAGCAGGGCGATGCCCCGGAGGAGCAGAGCATTGCCCCCTGGTGGGCAGAGCGTCCCCCTGGTGGGCGTGCCGGGTGGATCCCAGTCCGGTGTATGTGGGAGTCTGATTGTCTCTCCCTGTTTCCAGCTTCAGAAAAATACAAAAAAAAAAAAAAAAAAGGTTTTATAAGGAATCTATTTTATATGCCCACTGTTAAGAAATGGCAAACTTGACTGTAAAGAGCAAGAATAGTCAATATGTTAGACTTTGTGGATCACAGGATCTTGATTCAATTACTCAGCTCTGCCTTTATAGCAAGAAAAACACAGACAAAATCTAAATGAGTGAGCATGGTTATGTTCCAACAAAACCATATTTATAAAAACAGGCAGGAGGCTAGATTCATCCTGTAGGTCATAATTTGCCAAACCTCTGGGTTTAGGTCATTTTATAGTCTTGATTATAACAAATCTTCTGGGAAATAATCCGACATGACCATGGCTCTTTTGGACTCTAAGCCTCATAATCATTCTGTATAATGAGAAACCCCTAATTACAATTTGTTCAGACACTGATAGGTATAAGAAATGAGTTCCGCTTCTTATTATTCTCTTTGTGGTTGTGGGACACTATCTTTCAATTCTTCTTAACTCCTCTACATCAGACTTTCATACTACTTGTAATCGAATGAACCATCTAAACCAGTGGTAGTCAAGCTGATCCCTACCGCCCACTAGTGGGCGTTCCAGCTTTCATGGTGGGCAGTAGCAGAGCAAAGAATAAATAAAAAGATAGTTTTAACTATAGTACGTTGTTTTATAAAGATTTATTCTGCCAAACAGTGAAAATCCAACATAAAATACTTGGTAAGTAATTATTATTATATACTTTAACTTGCTGTAACTCTGCTTCATAAATTTTTTAAAGTAAAGTTACTTCCCTACTTTATAAATCACCATTACTGTGGAGCCAGTGGGTGGTTAGAAAATTTTACTACTAACAGAGATACAAAAGTGGGCGGTAGGTATAAAAAGGTTGACTACCTCGATCTAAACTTTCAAACCACCCAGCATTTATACTGAAACTTGGTGAAGGGAGAGGTTTAATATTGGATTAAGGATGACATTTAAGCACTATTTTTAACTCTACTACTCAGCACCTCAGTTCATTTGTTAATAATCATAAAGGCTACTATGATTCATCTCTGCTTTTACATATTAGAAATGGAACTATTATATATTTTTGAATTATAAAATAACTAAAAGGAATGCATTGTGCATTCTGTTAAAAAAAACCTTAAATGTATAAAGTCTTTCTTTCCCATTCTTTTGACCAGTGCTATGTGCATTTTATTTCACATCAGGCATGGATTATAATACTTTTAAAATTAATAAAAACAAGCATTTACACAAAGATACATTCTCTGAAAATCTACTAGGTCTACATCTTCCTTTGGGCACAATGGTAATTCTATTTAATATATCTTCTTTTCTAGTTCCAATCAAGTAGAGAAAAAATATTTCCATCACATAGTACTTTGTTACTAATATAAAAATAAGAGAATTTGCAAAGCAAACAATCTGCTATGAAAAATAAGGAGTTCCATTTATATATCCACATTTTTCTGGTTCTTTCATGACACTATTAAAATGCCACTGAGCAAGAAAGAGGTTAAGTTTCCTATTAGGAGAGTAGGCATCAATAACAAACCAAATGCATAATGGATTTTCACAGACTCCTAGCAATGAATATAAAACTCTGCTTCAGGAAAACCTGGATAAGGGTATGACACTGGAGAACAGAATAAAAGTAGTGTAAGCAGGCACAATTCATAACCTGATGCTTGTCTACTTATTTTTTTTTTCTTCCTTTTAGGAAAAGCCTGGAGTCCTAAAGAGGTAGAGCCTACCTTTCTTATTCAGGCTTTCTCTTATCCCGATCTTCGTTGATAGAAGAATTCATAAGAAAATGAGAAACAGCTAAATGGAAGTTGCGAGTCTAAGTTAGCAAGAAAATAAATGAACTACTCTAAGAGTTTTTTTGTTTGTACAATGGGAATAGTTGTTTCCTTTGCAAAATTGTTTAGAGGATGGAATGAGGTCACAGGTACAGCACACCCAGTAAGTGACAGGCACAAAGTAAGCAATGACAGACAGTATCTTCCCACCCCTTATGTAGATTTCACCCTGAAGTTCTGGGAATTATTCTCTGTTTCTCACTACACTGTATACTGTTGTATTCAAACCAAATATACCAAGCTAAGTTTCAAGAGTAAACAAAAACAACAACAAATTAGAAATTGATGAGAAAATATAACTTACTGAGTACCTACCAATTGCCAATTTCATTTGGCCCATTACAAAAATTATCTCATTTATTCTTACTAAGAAATAAGTAGCTATGATTTTAAATATGGGAAACAAAGATAAAATAGGTTAAATAATTTGACCATAATATGGATTTGAAAATGGCAAAACCAGGATTTAAACCCAATTCCTCCAGAAGTTTTATACAAACTCTGCCTTCCAGGAATAAAATCAAACAATGTGAAAGTCACAAAAGTAACTTTGGTAAGAAACTTCAGAGAGAGCCTAACCAGGTGGTAGTGCAATGGACAGTGTCAGACTGGGACGCAGAAAATCCAGGTTCAAAACCCTGAGTTTGCTGGCTTGAGCGTGGGCTCATCTGGTTTGAGTGCGGGCTTACCATATTGAGCATGGGATCATAGACATGATGCCATGGTCGCTGGCTTGAGCCCAAAGGCTGCTGGCTTGAAGCCCAAGGTCACTGGCTTGAAGCCCAAGGTCGCTGCTTGAACAAGGGGTCACTTGCTCTGCTATAGCTCTGGTCAAGTCACATATGAGAAAGCAGTCAGTGATCAACTAAGAAGCCGTAACAAAGAATTTATGCTTCTCATCTCTCTCCCTTCCTGTCTGTCTGTCCCAATCTGTCTGTCTGTCTCTCTCTCTCTGTTTCTGTCACAAAAATAGAAACTTTAGAGAGAAATAGTTTTAAACAAGTAATTATTAACTTTCTATTAACTAATAACTATTCACTTTCAATCACATTATTTACAGAATGCCATCTTTGATTTAGTTCATGTAAACACAAAAGTTACTCCTTTTAATACATATATAGGTAAATATGTAGTTAATATAGATATATATACTTAGATAATATATGTAGATCTCTACCTCTTTCTCTATAGAAACTGCACATGTTATGGCTTAAGCAATATATACATAAGTTTAAGTTCTTCAGATAATTCCCAATAAAGCTTAAAAGCATGCAAAAACACAGAAAAAAAGAGCCTTCATTCCATTCTTCCTTATTTTTCCAAAGAAGAGGAGGATCCCCCCCCCCAACAGCAATAGGAATTCTTTAATAACTTCATTTTACAGCAGAATGGGGCTTGAGGTTCCTTAATGAACATTATCTATAGTGCTAAACTGACTGGATGTTCTGTACAAAGTAACAACTAGCTTGTGAAACTGGTTGTCATAAAGATCTTAAGACACAATGTCACAGCCTGATCGGCAGTGGCACAGTGGACGGAGCATGGACTGGGATGTGGAGTACCCAGGTTCGAGACCCCGAGGTCATCAGCTTGAGCATGGGCTCATATGGTTTGAGCAAAGCTCACCAGCTTGGACCCAAGGTCGCTGGCTCGAGCAAGGGGTTACTCGGTCTACTGAAGGCCCACAATCAAGGCACATATGAGAAAGCAATCAATGAACAACTAAGGTGTCACAACCAAAAACTAATGATTGATGCTTCTCATCTCTCTCTCTGTTTCTGTCTGCCTGTCCCTATCTATCCCTCTCTCTGTCACTGTAAAAAAAAAAAAAGACACAATGTCACAGAATCCTACTGGGGGTACTGCATCAAGAACCTCATGTTGCCTGACCAGGTGGTGGCACAATGGATAGAGCGTCGGACAGGGATGCCGAGGACCCAGGTTCAAGACCCCGAGGTCACCAGCTTGAGCGTGGGCTCATTTTGTTTGAGTAAAAGCTCACCAGCTTGGACTCAAGGTCTCTGGCTCGAGTAAGGGGTTACTCGGTCTGCTGAAGGCCTGTGGTCAAGGCACATATGAGAAGGCAATCAATGAACAACTAAGGTGTTGCAATGCACAATGAAAAAGTAATGATTGATGCTTCTCATCTCTCTGTTTCTGTCTGTCTGTCCCTGTCTATCCCTCTCTCTGACTCTGTCTCTGTAAAAAAAAAAAAAAAAGAATCTCATGTTTACTTCTCCTCTTCTTCTCAATATTAAGAAAATAAAGAAACTGAAATCACAGTCTCTTTTTACAACTATTGATGGGGATGTTCTACCAAATAACCAAACTGAATCAGACTGCAGGTCTGACAAATGCCCTATGATATAGGGTGTACACAGAGCATGTCAGATTACAGAAATATCCATGATGGTATCTCTTGTCTTCTGTTTTGGCTCTATATTTACATATACCTAGTCACTGAATATATATCTACATACATAAAAATAACTACATATATACCAACTCATTGAATAATACATTTTTGATATTGTTCAATTCTTCCTGAATTACTCTGTACTTTTGTAAACAATTACAAACGCTTAAGTCAGATCATAATCTAGTTCCTGTTAACCACCAGATTTGCTATGATTTGGCCTTCCATATGACCAAGTATTCTCATTCCTGACCAATACTTATTATGCCCAATGTCATTTCAAGTTCAAGGGCACACTGTGCTGTATCTTTTTCTTAAATTAATTCATTTTATTAATTTGTTAATTAATTCTACAAATATTTATTGAGCACCTAATAGAACAGGCTTTGTTGTAGAAGGTAATGAATAAAACAGAAAATACCTACTTTACAGGTGGTTACATTCTACTTGGGATAGGCAGACTACAAACAAATAAGGAAAGTATGTCACATGGCAATGAGTATAATAAAGCAGGGCATGGGCAGGGAGACATTATTTTATATGAAAGAGTCAGAGAAGGCCTCTAATAAGATGAAATCTGAGCAGAGACTGCAGTAGAGAATTCCAGGCCTAATGCAGCAAGTGTAAAGACTCCAAGACAGGAATGTGCCAATTGGCCTAGAGTGGGCAAAACCTGGGAGAACAGCGAGAGATGAAGCCAGAAGTAAATGGGAGTTAGAACACTTAAGCTGTTTTATGCCACTATAAAGACCTTGGTTTTTGCACCTCTAAGTGAGATGGAAAAGTATTCCTAAACACAGTAGTTCATTTTGTAAGAAAGTTAAATCCAAATCTCAAAATAAAGAAGATTAATCTAAATACAGTGTTGACCAATAAATTAGCCTGTATACATGTTTGAACTGATAAGCCCACTTAATAACTAAGAGGGTAACGAGAGAGGAACTAAAACTTGCTCCAGATATTCAATACATATCAAGACAAATATGTATGAAAAATAGCAAAATGTCTAGTTTGTCCTTCATATATCCAAAGTGTAAGATAATGCTCTCTGAATGTCACGTTTACATGCTCTCTGTCCTGTGCTAATACTGTAGGCAAAATTTACTACTAACTCTTTCCAGATACATCTCGCTTTCTATTCTTGTCTAAGCTAAACACATTAAATTGGAAATTTTTTTGTAATGTGGGTATTTTTAGGTATTTTAATAACATTCAAGACAAGCATTCCAGCATTTAGCACAGCCTTATTAGGAAAACCAAGTCAGTCTGCTGTCTTGTGGAGAGCACAGACATGAAAACTCATTCTTCACAGTCTCAACTTAGCTTTTTCCATTTATTGAACACTTTTCCATTATTTAAGCTTTCTTAAAATCTGGAGGCTCAAAATCAAGGAATTTTAAAATTAATGATCAAATATAGCGATATTAGCCACTGATAAAGCCAGATCCATCCTTGTTTCATAACAGTTCAGAAGTATAACCTTGTCCATCATCCTCATCACTGAATCTGATTAAATTAGTACAAAATATTCAATCTGATAAATATCTAAATCACAAAAGGAAAAAATAAAGCCAGCAAATGTTTAAATATTCATTCATTTTTAAAAGTTCTCATATTACTTGTGATTAACTTCACATTTATACTATCAGAGAAAGGACTGAAACCCATGCAATTGCTTCTTTTATTTACTAAAAAAGTTTATTTTTGTTTTTAATAACTAAATTTTCTTTTCTTTGTATGAACATATGTTTTATTTTTCTTGAGTATTTACATAGAAGTAAAATTACTGGGTCATATGGCAAATCAACATTTAACCCTTCAATGGAAGTACCTTGTTTCTAATACAGTAGTGCTCAAATTTCTGATTAAAATTATTGGATTTTGTTGTAAAATATAAGGTACATTAGAATTTCAAAGCGTTCCAATGTTTAAAAAGTATTACTTTATGCATGACCAGGTGGTGGCGCAGTGGATAGTGGACCCAGTATCAAAACCCTGAGGTTGGCCCTGGCTGGTTGGCTCAGTGGTAGAGCGTCGGCCTGGCGTGCAGAAGTCCGGGGTTCGATTCCCAGCCAGGGCACACAGGAGAAGCGCCCATCTGCTTCTCCACCCCTCTCCCTCTCCTTCCTCTCTGTCTCTCTCTTCCCCTCCTGCAGCCGAGGCACCACTGGAGCAAAGATGGCCTGGGCGCTGGGGATTGCTCCTCGGTCTCTGCCTCAGGCGCTAGAGTGGCTCTGGTCGCAACAGAGCGACGCCCCGGAGGGGCAGAGCATCGCCCCCTGGTGGGCAGAGCTTTGCCCCCTGGTGGGCATGCCGGGTGGATCCCGGTCAGGCGCATGCGGGAGTCTAGCTGACTGTCTCTCCCCGTTTCCGGCTTCGTTAAAATACAGGAAAAACAAACAAACAAAACCCTGAGGTCACCAGCTTGAGTGTGTGCTGATCAGGCTTGAGCATGGGATCATAGACATGACCCCATGGTCGCTGGCTTGAGCCCAAGGGTCACTAGTTTGAAGCCTATGGTTACTGGCTTGAGTAAGGGATCACTGACTCAGTTGGAGCCCCCTACCACCCGCCATCAGGACACATACGAGAGAGCAATCAATGAATAGCTAAGGTGTCACAATGAAGAACTGATGCTTCTCATCTCTCTCTCTTCCTATCTGTTCCTGTCTTTCTCTCACTGCTAAAAAAAAAAAAAAAAAAAAAAAAAAAAAAAAAAAGAAGGTATTACTTTAAAAAAGGGAGGATAATATAAAACTTGTATTCTTTTTTTTTTTTTTTAGGTAGAGAGAGACAGACAGACAGACAGACAGGAAGGGAGAGAGATGAGAAGCATCAACTTGTAGTTGTGGCACCTTACTCATTGATTGCTTTCACCTACATGCTTTGACCAGGAGGTTATAGCAGAGCCAGTTACCTATTACTCAAGCCAGTGACCCTGAACTTCTAGCCAGCGAGCCAGCGACCTTTGGGCTCTAGTCAGCGACCATGGGGTCATGTTATGATTCCACGCTCAAGCTGGTGACCTCGCATTCAAGCTGTGAGACTGCAATCAAGCCTGATGAGCCTGCACTCAAGTTGGCCACCTCAGGGTTTCGAACCTGGGTCCTCAGCATCCCAGGCCAAAGCTCTATCCAATGCAACACCGCCTCGTCAGGTTATATCCTCTATTCTAATACCTCTGTCATTTCAGAAAGACATTCCACCTATTTTACCAAAAGGTAAGCTTATTATCCTGAGAGAACTAATTCACTTCACTGTTTCTATCTAATATATCAGAAAAATGACCCTGAAATAGTGCTTCTTAACAGTACACAACTCAGAATATGTGTGACTCCTCATGCAAGGTCAACAACACCCAAAACGGTCCATAGCACCTTCCAATGAGACAAATCTACTGCTCTAGTTTGAAAAGTGTGGCTATGTCAAATTGCTACAAAATTTCTCAATGCTTATTCTCAATTTCAGTACTTATTTCCCCCGTAGATCAGGAACAAACGGGTCATACTGTCCAGGGGCTGCTAACTGTAACACTGACAGAGACATCTGTTTTCAAACTTTTATCACAACATATAGTGAGATATATATTTTTCATCATGACTTACCTAGTACAAATATGAATCAATAAAACACATTTCCATGTGCAATCCATTAAACTATATTCTGTTCTAGCCCATTACATTTATAAAACAAAAAAAAGGGGGGGGGAGAGATGCTGGTCCTGACTCAGACAGAATGTACAATAAGCCTCAGAATGATAAACACTAATTTTGACTTAAAGGCAGAGATCAGAAGGGTCTGGAAGCCTAATAGGTCATGTAATGAAACATGATGGCTGGCTAACAGTGGTCATATAATAAGTGCTCACTAAACTGAAACATCCACTCAGAAAACATTCTTAAACTAGTTTTAACTTATGCAATATATTGCATTCTATAATACTCTCAAAGGCACAAAATAAATAGACCAAGCAACAACAATAGTTAACAGAGAGTTCTGGCTAGGACACATCCGTAAAACTCAACCTCACCAAATGTCCTTTGACAGAATTATAATCACTGAGAAGAACAGAAGTGCTGATCACAGGTCATTACATCATGATTCTAACAACAATATCCTCTAGTCAAGTATAAACAACTAGATGACAGAGATTTCTCTATTTGATAATGTGTGAAAGTTCAGAAAAGCCAAACACTAATATTTAACTCTAAAGAGCAACAATCTAAAATGTATTAGGTTCTTTAGTGGGAGAAAAACACATAATTTTATCAGGGCTGCAGACTGCAAATTGCAGACTGCCTTCCTGCTCGGGAGGGGCGGTTGTTTGCTAGAGAAGGCAAGCACGGCAGCTTCCCATAGACTATACACACAGGGCACTGCCCCAGTACATGAGAGCAAACTTAAAAAACATTTGTTTACCCAACAGCAGTTCTTGGCTACCACAATAAACAGGGGAAAAACCAGGGTGATGGGAAATGGGAGAAATAACCCAGTTCCAAGTCACATAAAATACAAAATCATCCCTAAATTCCCGGAGTGAAACTCAAATTTACTTGTCTTCATTTTAAACAGGCCTTTCAAATAGCAGCAGTCCAGGGCTTGGTTCATTTCTGAAAAGGGAGATGGTGAAGAAAGCAGTGTGGATGGAATCATCAAAGTGAAGTCATTGACTCTTCTGAATTTCCCACAAGCACTTCACTGAATCCAAGGTACAAGGACAACACCTAGGCTCACCCTGGTGTGCAATTATGTGCACTTTCCCTCAGAGGTAACATTTGGGAGACAGTGTGAGTCTTGGATGCCTCTGAAACCATCTCAGTGATTAATGACAGAGTTTACAAAGATAAAAAATTATCAGAGCCTAGCCTGGCCAGAGAACTAGCTCTGTTCCCAATCCCCATGAAAACATCCAGCATATTTAAACTTTCTCTAAGAGTACTTCTAAGCACTCAGTTCTATGAACAAAAAAGTTATGATGACAAAAGACAGTCAAAATACATATGTTCCCATTAATTCAACATGTTTCCTTCTCTCTCATTTTTCATCAATGGTTATAGCGCAAAGGCCCAATCATACATGGAAATAAAATATAGTAATCACAGATCAGAGTTAGCAGCTGCGTTTATGGGCCACACCCAAGGCTGTGGTGAGCTGCATACCTCAATTAATGTTGGGATCCATATTTGAGAAAATTAAACTTGCATTATAATTTTTGTTCATGTTTTGACATGTACAATATTGAAGAGTTTAGTGACTTCATACATGGCTTTGCTTTCTGCTGTCACATACAATTGCCATTTAGCATCCCACTGATCTCAGTTTTCTCCGGAAACCTACCCCAAAGCAAACATGGGCATATGATACTATAAAAACAAGATGCAGCATGACTCACTCCTCTTCTGGTTGAACTGGGTTTATGTGAGTTCTGAAGACAGAGATCAGCAGTTAAATATGCTGAAATATTGATGAATATGGCTATAAGAAACCAGTAATTTAGAAGGAACATTTGTAGAGATAGAGCCACCTTATAAAAACAGCATTTGATAGAAGTTCCAGTTCAGATAATTATAGCTCTCCATTTCAGGGTCCACGAAAGTATTTGTTGTAACCCAGATATTTGCCATAGCCTATGCTCAATAAAGCTGCATTCTAAAAACAGGGTAGTTTCTGAAACTTGACAAAATCCTCAATAAAAGCTTGAGAAATCAAACATTCAATCACACAAATCTTCACAGGTCCGCTAGACTAATTTTACATGATAGCAATATCAAAATCACAACAAAATCTTTATTTTTCAGGTTTCCTGATAGACAAACAGTAATCACTTAGTCTATATCCAACTATCACAATTTCCTACTAGTCAATCAAAATCCCTCATTCTATAATATAAATTTATTTTAGTTTATCAAAAATTGTGATCATGAATACTACACATAGCCTCAAATAACACTGCTGTAGTTAAAATACTCTAGACAAAAAAATAAAAATTCATCATAACTACTTGCAGAGGAAACCCAACATGTGGTTTTATTAAAAACATTCATTCCCAAAACTAGGTTAGTATTATAATGTTTGGTTACACCTGAATGTATTTCAAAGTCCAATACATAAAAATAAATAAAATGCAGCTTATCTAGTCGAAGTACAAATATAGGCAGAAACTCAAATGTGCTCCACAGGCCTCCTGGTACCACCACTATAGGACACTTCAGGATAGAGTTTGGTATAGATTGATCCCCTTATATACGGACAGGAAAAGTGAAGTTCACAAAGAATAGGTTGACTATTTCATTGCCTTTTCTACAACACTTGAAATCTTAGCCTTTTCTAAGCCTCACATTTCTCATTTGATAAATGAGCATAAAAGTCCCATCACCTCTCTCAATCTTACAAGGCGAGAGCATATAAAAAAAAATGAAAAGCATGAATTTTATTTGGAGCCAAGAAAAAAATTACTCCTCAATACAATCTTCACAACAGTTAGTTAGTCCAAGTTAATTAACATTTCTGAATTATTTTATCTGTAAAAGAGGTTATTACCTATCTGACTGGGTTAGTCTAAAGATTAAATGATGCAATTTATGTAAAATTATCCAGCACTATACCTACAACTTGTAGTTGAGAAACTAGCCCAGAATTTGTAAAACATTTCTATATATTTACAAAATAAATATACTCAAAAAGTTACAATCACAATATGATCATGTCACGGGAAAAATTCATTATAAGCACTCAATCTCACTACTCTGGTACTTCAGTAATGGCTGGAGTAAAAGATCTAATTGAAAAGATTTATATCCTAAAGACAATGTTAAAAGCAGAAGGATTCTTCACACTAGTATTCAATTCTTCTAAGCTACAATTCTGTAATATCTCCTAAGGAGAAATATTATTTGACAAACTTAAATACATGGAGATAAATTTTCATACAAATATACTACAAAGGCATTTTATTATATATTATGACAAGTTTTTTTTTAAATGACAAAACCTGCTCATGAATGAGTTCTTATACCAAATGCATTTGTCAAAATTATAATTAAATATTTATGTTATTTATTATATGTTGACTATCTCCTATATTAGCTAGTGTTAATAGTTTCATGATGACAGATGCCATGTTATCCAACAGGGAGCACAGGTGGCAAAGGTGTACTGGCCACTGTAATAAGAAAGTATTTTCAGACCAAAAGATGAAGCAGGCAAGACTATAGTACATAACAGAATATATTAGATGGTAATTTACTTATGGGAAAATTGGGCAAGAGTGGACACACAGCCCAGCAGTTTTGGTGCATGTTATTCTCCAATAACAGATCCCCATTATAATATTTTTTAAACAGTATATTTAGCTATTAATGACTGACAGAACAAAGGAACAAGGAATGCAGTGTACCAGGGGCCATACCTCCTGGTGGTCATGGATAGATAATTGTTTATAATCAATTCTATCACCAGTTTGATATTTATTTTGGTTGTCATGCCATTCTGGCTGCTACTAACAAAAATATTTATGGCTACATTTTAAGGGACACATATAATCACAAACTAGAAAGCTCTGATATGCTTGCTAAGGAGAGTGAACTTGGTCAAAGGTCACAGCATGAAACTTAAGTCCAGGACACAGAGTTTGAGTTCTTTTTGTTCATATCTACATCTATACACGTCTATCTTGTTCACCTCTGTATTCTTAAAGTAGGTATTGAAAGAATGCATAATCTCTGCATGTATATATGTATGTAGTCAGGCTAAAAGAGCTTAACAAAATACATTTGTTTTCACTGGGGGACACATAAATTTCTTATTTTCTGTGTCTTTCAGGTGTTCTTCAATATAAAGAGAGAAATGCTTTAAAGAAAAATAACAGAGAACAAGAAAAACAAAAGCAATAATTTGAAAGTCACTTATACTCAAATGATTTTGTAATCTCTTGATAGAAAGTGCCCTTTAAAAGGGATTATGATTTCACACATAGGTAGGATATAAGGATATAAACTGACTCGACACAGATAAAAGAGAAATGGTTCCCTGGAAGAGAGGGTGGTAGGAAGGGGAGAAAAATATGGTGAGAGAAAATAATTTGACTTTGGGTGATGGGTACACAACTCAATCAACAGTTCAAATGCTCTAGAGATATTCATTGGAAACCTATATACTCTATTGATCAACATCACCACATTAAATTTAATTTCAAAATGAAAAAAGTAATATTTAAAAAATAGGTTATGCAATGTACTCAGGAAAAGAGAACAAAAAGAACAACTATTTTTACATAATAAAACAATAAAAACTATAAAAATATAAAAATTAGAAGGGAAGATGAGGTGGTATCTCATTGCCGTTTTGATTTGCATTTCTCTAATAGCTAAAGAAGATGAGCATCTTTTCATATATCTGTTGGCCATTTGTATTTCTTCCTGGGAGAAGTGTCTGTTCATATCCTCTTCCCATTTTTTTATGGGATTGTTTGTTTGTTTGTTGTTGAGTTTTATGAGTTCTTTGTATATTTTGGATATTAGGCCCTTATCTGAGTTCGATTAGCTATTATTAGCAAGACAGGTAATAGCAAATGTTGGAGAGGCTGTGGAGAAAAAGGAACCCTCACCCACTGTTGGTGGGAATGTAAAGTAGTACAACCATTATGGAAGAAAGTATGGTGGTTCCTCAAAAAACTGAAAATAGAACTACCTTATGACCCAGCAATCCCTCTACTGGGTATATACCCCCAAAACTCAGAAACATTGATACGTAAAGACACATGCAGCCCCATGTTTATTGCAGCATTGTTCACAGTGGCCAGGACATGGAAACAACCAAAAAGCCCATCAATAGATGACTGGATAAAGAAGATGTGGCACATATACACCATGGAATACTACTCAGCCATAAGAAATGATGACATCGGAACATTTACAGCAAAATGGTGGGATCTTGATAACATGATACGAAGTGAAATAAGTAAATCAGAAAAAACCAGGAACTGCATTATTCCATACGTAGGTGGGACATAAAAGTGAAACTGAGAGACATTGATAAGGGTGTGGTGGTTACGGGGGGGAGGGGGGAATGGGAGAGGGAAAGGGGGAGGGGGAGGGGCACAGAGAGAACAAGATAGAGGGTGACGGAGGACAATCTGACTTTGGGTGATGGGTATGCAACATGATTGAATGACAAGATACCCTGGACTTGTTATCTTTGAATATATGTATCCTGATTTATTGATGTCACCCCATTAAAAAAATAAAATTATTTAAAAAAAAAAAAAAAGAAGGGAAGATGAATGTCTCATTCCTAGCAAAGACTTTTATATGTGAAAATAACACTGTGGAGCAATATAAATAAATACATGAGAGATGTAAAAGAAGAGTTTTTGTTTTTGTTTTTACAAAATATAGTTTTACAAAATATTTTCACATTTCCCATAAGCTTCCTCAATCCATTCATCTTCCAATGGCAGGTTTATATTGCTGCCTGAAATGCTGTAATTGTTTTTTTAAAATGAGAGGAGAGGAAACAGTGAGACAGACTCCCATATGCACCCAGACCGGGATCCACCAAGCAACCTGTCTGGGGTCAATGCTCAAATCAACTGAACTATCTTTAGTGCTTGGGACTGACATTCGAGTCAATCAAGCCACCAGTTGCAGGAGAAAAATACAGAAGAGGGAGAGGAAGGGGAAGAATAGGGTTGCTTCTTATGCATGCCCTGATCAGGGATTGAACCTGGGACATTAGCACACCAGGCCGCTGCTCTATCTACTGAGCAAACAGGCCAGGGCCTAAATTTCTTTATATAGTATATCAGAACTGAATTTCCTTTTTTTTTCTTTGAAATGTTCTGTTTTTCTTTTTATTTTTAATTTTTCAATTTTATTTAGGAAATTAACAGAGTGACATTGATAAATAAGAGTACACAGGTTTCAGTTGAACATTTCTATAGCATTTGAACTATGTATTATGTTGTTTACCCATCACCCAGTCAAATCATTTTCCTTATATCTGTTCCTCTTTATTTCCTTAACCCCAAGGCCTAGCCTCCTCCCCATTGCCCCAGACCCTTTTCTCCATCCACCACATTTCATCCCCCTTGGTAACCACTTTACTTTTATCTATGTCCATTAGCCTCAGTTTTATATCCCACCTATGTGTAGAATCATACAGTTCTTAGCTTTTTCTGATTTACTTATTTCACTCAGTATAACATTCTAAAGGTCCATCCATGTTATCGTAAATGTTACTATGTCATCATTACTTATGGCTGAGTAGTATTCCATTGCATATATGTACCACATCTACTTTATCCAGTCCTCTATGGAGGGACACTTTGGTTATTTCCATGTCTTGGCCACTGTGAATAATGCTGCAATGTACATAGCATGCATGTGTCTACTTATGTACCAGTGTTTTCAAGATTTTGGGATAAATACCCAGTAGAGGTATTGCTGGGTCATATGGTAGTTCTATTCTAAATTTTTTGAGGAACCACCATACTTTCTCCCATAATGGTTGTACTAACCTGCATTTTCACCAGCAGTGAATGAGGGTTCCTTTTTCTTTACAGTCTAACAATTTGTTATTACCTGTCTTGTTGATAACAGCCAATCTAACAGGTTTGAGGTGGCATCTCATTGTAGCTTTGACTTGCACTTCTCGAAAAACTAGTTAAGATAAGCATCTTTTCATATATCTGTTGGCCATTTGTATGTACTTTTCAGAGAAGTGTCTGTTCTTTATATATTTTGGATATTAACCCCTTATCGGAGCTATTGTTAACAAATATCTTCTCCCTTTTAGTTGGCTGCCTATTTGTTTTGTTGTCAGTTTCTTTTGCTGAGCAGAAGCTTTTTAGTTTGATATATTCCCATTATTTTTGTCTTTACTTACCTCATCTTTGGGGTCAAATTCATAAATTGTTCTCTATGGCCAAGGTCCATCAGCTTAGTAGCTATGTTTTTCTTCTATGTCATTTATTGTTTCAGATCTGATATTTAGGTCTTCAATCCACTTTGAATTAATTTTTGTACAGAGGGATAAACTGTAGTTAAGTTTCATTCTTTTGCATGTAGTTTTTTCCCATTTTTCCCAGCACCATTTATTGAAAGGTTTTCGTTCTCCATTGTGTGTTTTAGGCTCCTTTGTTGATTATTTGTCCATATATATGTGGTTTTATTTCTGGGCTCTTGATTCTGTTTTATTGGTCTGTATGTCTGTTTTTCTGCCAATACCATACTGTTTCGATTATTGCGGCTCTATAGTATATTTTGCAGTCAGGTAATGTGGTATCTCCATCTTTATTCTTTTTCCTCAGGATTGCTTTGGCTATTTGGGGTATTTTAGAGTTCCATACAAACCTGGTAATTTTTTTGTTCTATATCTTTATAAAAAATGACATTTCAATTTAATGTAGATTGCATTAAATTTGTATATTGCTTTGTTAATATGGCCATTTTAACTATGTTGATTCTTCCAATCCATGAACATGAAAATTTTTTTCATTTCACTGTCCTTTTCAATTTCTTTCAATAATGTTTTGTAGTTTTCAGCACAGAGGTCCTCCACATCCTTTAAGTTTATTTCTAGGTACTTTATTTTTTTGTTGTTGCAATTGTAGAAGAAATTAGTTTTGGTTTTGTTTTCTTTTTTTGTTCTTTTTTTTAGTTCATTTTCCAAAGTTTCATTGTTGGCATATAAAAAAGGAGCAGAGGGCCTGACCTGTGGTGGCGCAGTGGATAAAGCATCGACAAGGAAATTCTGAGGTCACTAGTTCGAAACCCTGGGCTTGCCTGGTCAAGGCACATATGGGAGTTGATGCTTCCTAATCCTTCCTTCCTCCCTCCCTCTCTCTCTCTCTCTCTCTCTCTATCCCTCTATCTCTCCTTTCTAAAATAAATAAAATTTTTAAAAAAAGGAGCAGACTTTTGTATATTGATTTTGTATCCTGCAACTTTACTGTATTGGTTTATTGCTTTTTTAAATTTGATTTTAATTTCTTGTGTTTACATGGATTCAAGTGTCCCACTGAATATATTCCCCCTTACCACCTTGTTCCCCTTGAGACTCCCTTTAACCCTACCCCCACAACGCCTTCTCTCCTTGCCTCTAGGATTTTCTGTTCTGCTCTCTATAATGTTGTGTTATGTATATATAATTTCACTAATCCCTTTCCCTTCTCTGATCCCATCCTCTCATCCCCATTCCCTCTGACTGCTTTCCCTCTGGTCCCTTTAATCCCACCTCTGCCTCTATTCCATTCCTCAGTTCACACTGTTCATTAGATTCTTTGAATGAGTGAGGTCATATGATATTTTTTTTTCTCTGCCTGGCTTATATCACTTAGCATAATAGTTTCCAGGTCCATCCATGTTGTGAGAAAAAGATTTCCTTCTTTTTCACAGTTGTGTGGTATCTATTGTTTATATGTACCGCAGCATTTTAATCCACTCATCCACTGATGGACACTTGGGCTGTTTCCAGATCTTCGCTACTGTAACCAATATTGCAATAAATATGAGGGTGCATTTCTTCTATTGGGTCAGTGATGTGGCATTCTTTTTCCCCATTTTTTGATTGGATTATTTACCTTCCTGGTGTTGAGTTTTACAAGTTCTTTATAAATTTTTGTTATTAAGCCCTTGTCAGACGTATTGTCAAATATATTCTCATTGTGTGGTTTGTCCTTTTATTCTGTTCATATTGTCTTTAGCTGTGCAAAAGTTTTTTAGTTTGATACAGTTCCACTTGTTCATCCTGTCCTTTATTTCACTTAGATAAAGTATTGCTATCCTTTCTTTTTTTTTTATTTCCATTTGCATGAAATATTTTCTTCCATCCATTCACTTTTAACCTATGTGTATCTTTTGTTTTGAGGTGGGTCTCTTGTAGACAGCATATGTATGGGATCTGTTTTCTTATCTATTTAGCTACCCAATGTCTTTTGATTGAAGCATTTAATCCATTTACATTTAAGATTATTATTGATATGTAGTTGTTTATTGCCATGTTATTCTTTAAATCTACAATCCTCTTTTACTATATTCTTTCCCCCTTTGTTCTGTTTACAACAGGCCCCTTAACATTTCTTGCAGCACTGGTTTGGTTGTGATCAATTCCTTGAGGTTGTTGTTTGTTTTTTTGGGTTTTTTTTTTTTTTTTGGTCTGGGAAGCTTTTTATTTCTCCTTCAATTTTAAATGATAACCTTGCTGGATAAAGAAGTCTTGGTTGTAGGCTCTTGTTTTGCAAAACTTTGAATATTTCTTGCCATTCCCTCTGGCCTCAAGTGTTTCTGTTGAAAAGTCAGATGTCATTCTTATGGGGGCTCCTCTGTAAGTGATTGACTGCTTTTCTCTTGAAGCTTTTAGTATTCTTTATCTCTTAACTTTGGTATTTTAATTATGATGTGTCTTGGTGTAGGTCTCTTTGGGTTCCTCTTTAATGAAACTCTCTTTGCTTCTTGAACTTGTGTGACTTTTTCCTTCATCCAATTAGGGAAGTTTTCAGCTATGATTTCTTCAAACAGGTTCTCTATCCCTTGTTCTTTCTCTTCTCCTTTAGGAACCCCTATGATGCGGATCTTATTTCTCTTCATGTTGTCACAGAGCTCTCAGTTTCCTCATACTTTTTGATCCTCTTTTCTTTTTGTTGCTCTGTTTTTGTGTTTTCATTTATCTTGTCCTCTAAGTCACTAATTAGATCCTCTGGTTCATCCAGCCTGCTGTTGATTCCTTCTAGTGTAGTCTTCATTTCTGATATTGTTGTTATTTCTGATTGATTCTATTTTATGATTTCAATGTCCTTTTGGATGCTTGCTATTTCTTTATTTACATTCTCATTATGTCTATCCATTATGTAGCTCTAAGATCCTTAAGCATCCTAACAATCATTACTTTAAACTCTGCATCCAGTAATTTGGTTACTTCCATCTCTTTCAGTTCTTTTTCTGGGGATTTCTCTTTTTGATTCATTTGGACTGTATTTCTGTCTTCCCATTTCTTCCGTGTGGTGATTGCAAGCTTGCTGGGTTAGTGCAGCTGAGGTTGGTACAGGGAATGTGGCCCCTCCTACAAGGCTTAATCCCTCAGCCTCTGCTGGTTGCTTGGATTTTACTTCTCCCTAACAAGGTGAGCTGCATAAAATTCTTGATTTCCTTGTTGTTTGTTTGCTGAGCCCAGCAGGAAACTTCTGTGATTAGAATAGGAGTAATGGGTGAGTCTTGCTCTTTGGCCCCAGTTGAAACTCTATCTGGGCAGTTTTGTTCCTGTATGGTAAATCCACAGAATGTGGTGGGTCTGACCTCTGAGAACCAGAAGATGTGGTCTGCCCAGATACTCCCCCTGCATATGGCCACCTCAGTATTGGAGAATGACTCAGCACAGTTATTCTCCCCATCACTGTTTCTGTCCTGTGCCTCAATCCCCCCATTCTCCTCACTCAAGTCCAGTCCTCTCAGCTCTCCTCACTCTGGAGCCCCAGGTAAGTATCTGGAAGCAAAGTGTTCTGGGTTGGACCTTTAAGGCTGCATCTACTTTTATAAAAGTTGTTTCCCATAGACAGAAATCCTGCTCTTTTCCCCACTCAATGCTGTTAGGTGGTCTCTTCTAGTTTCTGGTCTCTAGGTTGGGGCTCCGGTCCTGGGGCTGAGGATCCCCGCCTCTCAGGGTCACTATCCCCACAAATAAAGTTCCTCTAGACCCTCAGCCACCCCTCGCTCCTGGGAGTGAGGAAGCCCCCACCGTGTCCCTGTGCTTCCTACCAATCTCAGTGTGGTTTCTTCTGTGCTCCTTGGTTTTCGAGTCCTGTTCTTTTAGTCCAAAGTTGGTTTTTCATGATGATTGTTCTTAAATTAATTTATAATCCAGTTTGGTCCTGGGAGGTGGCAGTTTGTATGTTTACCTACTCTGCTGCCATCTTGGAATCGCTGTATTGGTTTATTGTTTCTGATAGTTTTCTGGTGGAGTCTTTGCGGTTTTCTATATACAGGATCATGTCATCTGCAAAAAAGTGATACCTTTATTTCTTCTTTCCAATATGAATGCCTTTTTTTTTCTCTTGCCTGATAGCTCTGGCTAAAACTTCCAGAACTATGTTAAGAGTGGAGAGAGTGGGCAACCTTGTCTTGTTCCTGATTTTAGTGGAAAAGTCTTCATTTTTTCACCATTTAGTATGATATTAGCTGAATGTTTGTCATATATGGCCTTTATTACGTTGAGGTACTTTCCTTCTATTCTAATTTTATTGAGTGTTTTAAATACAAAGGGATGTTGTTGTATCTTTTTTTTTTTTTTTTTTGTATTTTTCTGAAGTTGGAAACAGGGAGGCAGTCAGACAGACTCCTGCATGCGCCCGACCGGGATCCACCTGGCGTGCCCACCAGAGGGCGATGCTGGGCAGTAGTGGAGCAACGAAACGGTGCCACAATTGGCCCACCATGAAAGCTGGAACGCCCACTAGTCGGTGGAAGGGACCAGGTTGACCAGCACTGCAAAAGTGGGTGGTTTTCATTACATTAAAAGGTTCGCCATCACTGGTCTAGAGAGATTGTATAATTCTAGGAATTTACCCATTTCTTCTAGGTTGTTGAATCTGGTGGCATATGATCTTTCATAATACGGAACTTAATTTCAAACATGCAGTTTGGCAAAGAGATGGGCTCCAGGGTCACTGGCACGGCACACTAAACTAATCCATACAGATTAAGGGGGGCAGTGGCTCACACAACTGCCCTTCAGGGCCCACAATACCTGGGAGTGCTATCCATGGAACACTGTAGACTCTCATATTAAATTCTGATATACTGAATTCTCCCAAAATTTAGCTCAGCAGTGGGCCATAAAAATGAAAGAATTGAATATGGATTTAAAAAATTTATTATTAAATAATCTTCCCAAAATGATATTGACAAGATAGCAAGAGAAGTAGAAACATAAGTTAAAATCCTCACCTACCAAATAGGAAGTCAGTGAATAATAACCAAAACTGATGATCAAGAAGATTATTAATTAGAAGCACAAAGGAAAATACCAGGGTAAAAAACTGGTTGCCTCTGATGAAAGAGACAAGAAAAGGGAAGGGGCAAAAAAGGAACTGCTGGATTTTTCTTTTTGGTGTTTTTTGTAAATAATCCTTTTTATTTCCTATACTATTTGCAAAAATATTTTGATAAAATTAAACTTTTAAGAAGTACATTCAGCAATTTAAAGTATGTAATAAGGCAGTGAGCAATATATTCAGATAAAGAAATAATGTACAGCTAATAATTTCAAGTATCACAAGAGAATTAGATTTACTATAAAAATGAAAGAAAACCAACAAAAACATACACATCTACCAACATATATACCTTCAATACATGTCTAGCTCCTCCCTTCCTGCTCCAGGTGTGCTACTTAAGTGACAAACTCAAGCCGCCCAGTCTTGCCCTGCTCTTTCCAGGCTCCAAGACCACATACACCACGGAGGTGCCTGATATTTTCTGCTGATGTGCCTTTTTCCTTCTGCCATCTTATGAAACTAGATCAACTTTTTTTTTTTAGCCAGTATCAAATACCACTATTTTATGAAACAAAATCTAAGGAAAATATTTTTCTTCTCTATAATTCTATTCTTTCTTATATTTTTTTCTTATGGAAAAATTCATATTTTGACATTTATTAACACGAGATTTTACGTAAATTTTGCTATACTTAAGAGATTTTTATATCTATTTTCATTCAGTTAGTTAATACATATTCCACTAGCCATAGTTATCAGAATTTAATTCTAATACTGTGTCTTTAAGAGATTTTTATTTAAACAATAGTTATAGAATTAGAATTTAGTCTGTTCTCATTTTAATTTTAAAAACAGATTCTAAATCTCAGCTATAAGTCGCTTCATAATACAAGCTTTAGAAACATCTTTTAAGCAATTCTTTCATTTTCTCCCTGTTTTTTTCAACCATAAGAAGTCACCCACATTTCTTCAAACAAACCTCTCAGCCACACAACCTGAAAACTTACGGATATTTAAAAATTATACTTAAGTATATATTACACTGTCAAGAAAAAGTTGTTACAAAATGGAATATATGACCTATAAAGGAGGTTAAGCTCCTCAGATTGTGAAAACAGTTAACTGTGATGATATGTAAAAAATAATCACTAGGCCATAGCTGGTTGGCTCAGTGGATAGAGTGTTGGCCTAGCATGTGGAAGTCCCAGGTTCAATCCCCAGTCAGGACACACATGAGAAGCGACCATCTGCTGCTCTTCCCCTCTTTCACCCCCTTCTCTTTCTCTTTCCCTCTAGCAGCCAGGGCCCCGAGGAAATTAGATCAGTTGGTCTGAGCATCATCCTCAGGCACTGAGGAGAGCTCGGTAGATTCGAGCATTGGCTCCAGATGGGGGTTGCTGGGTGGGTCCCAGTTGGGGTGCATGCAGGAGTCTATCTTGCCACCTCTCACTTTTTTTATTAAGGGTCCTGTATGCCCTGACCAGGAATTGAACCCAGAATATCCACATTCCAGACCAATGCTCTACCACTGAACCAACAAACCAAGGCCCCCACCTCTCACTTAAAAAAGTAAAATAAATAATCATCAAAATGTTTGTTTTACAACTGCAGTAAAACACATGGACATACATCTACAGGCCTTCTCGGCTAGAGAGGCACATTCTTGTTAGGCTTTAGGTTGCTATTGAGAACAGTGATTAAGCAAGCTTCAAAATCGTTGGGCAGCATTAAAAATCTCGCCTTAACTAAGCAAACTTTACTATGTAATATCTTTGCCTATTTAACGTATAAAAAAATTAGTCCATATATTGGGGAAAAGATCAATCAGTCCACATCTGTAAAGAATGAGTAACATTTTCTTAAGCAAAAAGAAGAAAGGACATTTCCTCCATCCCTCCATTTCCTGTTAGAGAACAACTTATACTCAGCTGCCCAGAAAGACTTTCCTGTCTGAACTGACCTCTGTCCTTATCATTTTTTTCCTTTATGAGTCATATAATACACAAAGTGAACAGTTAGGTAATCACTATGCTGCCTGGATTTAATCCTTCGTGTTAAAGCATATTTCATATCTCCTGTGTGGTAAGACTGTTATGGATATTGTAGGAAATACCACATAGCTGAATAAAAAATTAATCTTTCCTTCAGGGATTTTAACACTTATTATTGGGGAGTTGAAATAAACAAGCAGTAAGGGCCAGAAGTTAAATATATGGGCTGTGGAGGGAGAAAGACTTGAGTCTTAGAATCAAAATCTCTGCAGATGGAACCCAGTAATCTGCTTCAAACTTTTTAGGTTCAATAAAGTTTAAGGGCCTTGATTTTGGAGAATCTAAGGCAGCTGATCTAAGGGGTACCCTTGGATTTACTGAACACTCATAAATTCATTAGGATCCAGCTCTAACTCAAGTAGTTTATGGAGCCCCTTGCAAACAGTAAATCCAACACTCTTCATTCAGATGACTAATTTGTCTACCCTCAGCATTTGTCAGAATGGTTGGCATAAAACATATACATAATAGTTTACTAAATAAATATTAATTAATAAATTAAATAGCTTCATTAAAAAAGAAAACCTGTGGATTTAACCAAGCTGCAACACACTAGCTAGAAAACTCTGACAATGATCATTTCTGGCAGAAGCATTAAAATGATCTTACAGCTTCCTATTACCAAGTCCACACTACCCTCAGCTTTACATTGTGAAACACGTAAACCTTCTTCTTCAAAATTTGCAGTCTTTTAAGTGTCTGCTCTTCCCTTTGAATTTTTAATTGGTGCTTTATGTTCAAGCTTTTATTCTTTTTGTCTGTTTTTTTTGGCACTTCTCATATCTTCTTTCGGTATCTAATTTTATCCCAACAAGGACTTCAACCTTATAGTTCAGGTAGGGTGTCCTTCCAAGAAAGGTTACACACTATTTTCTTGGATTTCTTTCTAATAATGCTTGTGCAAATAAGATGCCAAAGTACTATAATAGGTAATTTTTAATAAGAGAAATAATAAAAACATCACTAAGTACAAATATCAGAACTATTTCCTCTTTCCTCTTATATAAGAAAGCTGCAGCCAAACACTGTAGAATATCAAAATTCAAGTTTTAGAATTCCAAACATTTTAGAGTTCCAAAATTAGATGTTTATGGAACAGCAAGTCATCAAAGCTTAAGTCAATCTCTGGTGTGTCTGATGGATATTCTGAGGTGGGCCAACTAAGCTAAAACACCACTGAAGATAATACAGGAAAGTTATTCTGAGAAGTGATAAGCTCTAGCCAAAGTCACATTGTTTCCTTGTATCTTTCAGTGTGTGACAACAGATAGAGCTTAAAATAATTTTATAAGAACAACAGCACATGTTAAACACTTGCAAACAAATCTTTTAAACTCCTCATCTGTGATTCATTTAGTCATTACATATTAGAAAGTAACTGTAAGGTTTCTATTAAATAATGCATATATTTTTCTGAAACAACTTAATTTTGAATACAAAAAGTGAGAGTGAAATGGATTTTATATAGAAAAATAATTTATATGCAATCACTGAGTAGTACAATCATGATATGTAAGACTACAGCATATCTTGAATCAAACCATATAAAATAAGCAAATGAAGATAATGTATTAAAACTATAATTCCATTGAATTATTATATTATATATCATCATGCAGGATAATATAATTAATATGTGCATTTGTGTGTATGCTGGATATTACACCACTGACTTCAGCAAAAAAAAAAAAACATAAAAAGAAGCTTTATATATCTATAATTCATCATAAAAATATGAGATATTGGTATTATCATTTTACTGGACATATATATTTCTGAAGATTTCCTTAAGAATTTTACAATATTGATATGTATAACATCTCTCTAGGCTCCAAGTCTTCTGATCATGTTGTAATTTACCAATCTCAATTTTCCTAGCTTCTGTAAAGAACTTGGTCCAGGGAATGTTTAGTAAATGTTTAAAAATGCATAAGTAAAGTAGCTGGCAAAAACTCCTCCTTCAGTAATAAAGCAGCCATTTCTGATAACCAGAGCTATTAAATATATCTGAGAAAAGTGACTGCTTCATTCACTGTGCCAAAAGAGTGCTTTAATAGATTTACAGCCTCTGCACAATGCTGTTAAGTAACAGATGTCAAAGATAAAAAAGAATTCAAAAAGAAGGAGAACAATATTGGAAATAATAAGCCACATTGGCAGTGACAAAGAGAGCAGGTGACAAATACATACATACATACATATATACATACATACATACATACATACAGGCAGACTTCAGAGAAAAGGTCCAGAAATAAAGTGAGTGAAAGTACAAATCAATACTTTGGCCATAGGGCATTTGTGCAGCCTCAGACAGAGAGGAGCGAGGGGAAGGAACAGAAGGGAAAAGAAAAGAAGGTAAGGAAGGGGAGGGGAAGGGAGGGGAGGGGACTGGAGAAGAGAAGAGATAAGCAACAGGAAGAAGCTGAAAGACATTTAGATTTCAGTAGTCCTTAAGAACATCGAACTACCACACTCAAGATGTATCTGTTAAATAACGAGAGTATATTAGAGAGTATGGACTATCTATAGCCAGGCTGCCTAGGTTCAAAGCAGGGTGCCGCTAAATACGAAAGGGGTAACCTCAGCTACATTACCTAATCTTTCTGTGCTTTACTTTGCTCATACATAAGGTGGGAGAGATGAATATCATTTACTTCACAGGAAAGATGCTGTCTTACATGAATTACTATAAATAAATCAGTCAGAACAATGATTTAGCAGTTATTATGTGACAGATATTCTAGGACAGTAGTCCCCAACCCCAGGGCCGTGGACCGGTACCGGTCTGTGGGCCATTTGGTCCACAGAGAAAGAATAAATAACTTACATTACTTCCGTTTTATTTATATTTAAGTCTGAATGATGTTTTATTTTTAAAAAATGACCAGGCCCTGGTCGGTTGGCTCAGTGGTAGAGCGTCGGCCTGGCGTGCAAGGGGTCCCGGGTTTGATTCCCGGCCAGCTCACACAGGAGAAGCGCCCATCTTGGCCTCCCCCTCTCCTTCCTCTCTGTCTCTCTCTCTTCCCCTCCCGCAGCCGAGGCTCCATTGGAGCAAAGATGGCCCGGGCGCTGGGGATGGCTCCTTGGCCTCTGCCCCGGGCGCTAGAGTGGCTCTGGTCACAACAGAGCGACGCCCTGGATGGGCAGAGCATCGCCCCCTGGTGGGCAGAACGTCGCCCCCTGGTGGGTGTGCCGGGTGGATCCTGGTCGGGCGGATGCGGGAGTCTGTCTGACTGTCTCTCCCCGTTTCCAGCTTCAGAAAAAATATTAAAAAATAAATAAAATAAAATAAAATAAATAAATAAATAAAAAATGACCAGATTCCCTCTGTTACATCTGTCTAAGTCTCACTCTTGACGCTTGTCTCGTAAGTTAGACAAATTATACTTTAAAATATCACAGTTTTTATGCCGGTCGCATAATTTTATTTTGTGCGTTTATCTGTCCCACCCTAAAGGCTGGTCCGTGAGAATATTTTCTGACATTAAACCGGTCCATGGCCCAAAAAAGGTTGGGGACCACTGTTCTAGGACATGGCCCTTGTTCTCATTTTCACCATCTGCCTGCGCACCCAGACACAAAGTGTACCTCTGACAATGAATGTTATTAGAAAAGTTCACTCAAGAACTGGTATCATAAAGGTAAAATACAAAACTCTCAGACAATTATAAAATAGTGATGAGCCAAATGCCAAGAATTCAGTAAAATCGAAAATAAAAATTTAAAAATTCTCAAGATTTTTGTGATATGATCATATGTCAAACGCACAAGAAGATGCATCTTCTTAAGCTGAGGAAAATATGCAAACATTGGAATAAAGATGCACTTAAATTCTTATACTTGTCAAGAATGCTCTCTCCCACTCATGGAAAACTCACATGGCAAAAAGACAGAAGACTAGGGTTACAAGAAAGTGCCTGCTTCCAACTCTGCTAGTAATTTTTATTATTTATTTATTTATTAATTATTATTATTTTTTTAATTTAAGTGAGAGGAGGAAAGCTAGAGACAGACTCCCAAATGCACTGTGAACAAGATCCACCCAGAAACCCTCGTCTGGGGCCTATACTCACAACCGAGCTATTTTTTAGCACCCATGGAGAAAAAGGCAGAAGCTCCATGGAGCCATCTTCAGGGCCCAGGGCTACCGCATTAGAATCAATCAAGCCATGGCTGCAGGAGGGGAAGAGAGAGAAAGAAGGAGAGAGAGAGAGGGAGGGGGAGGGAGAGAGGGGGAGGGGAGGAGAAGGAGATCGTCACTTCTGTGTGCCCTGACCATTAACTGAACCCAGGACATCTGCATGCCAGACCACTGACCCAACTGGCCAGGCCCCAGGGCCTATAATTTTTTAAAAATATCAAAGCTAGTGTTTGCAATCATGGCATGATATAACAGCATGTCAAAGGATATAAGGTAATTATAAAGAATTAGACTTTTTCAGAAGGAGAAAGATATTTTGGATGTGTTTGCTTATATCTCTGAAACACAAACTACACCTGGGGGAGGACAGCCACGTAACAAAATCCAAAGGGCTCATTCTGTGAGTGGAGACATAGTAAAAACAACAATGCTGAAATTCACAGTGTCTCAAAAAACAGCTGGACTGAACTGGCATTCAGCTGATCCATGCCCCACAATATCCTTATGTGCTTGCTATAGGAGGGACAAGAGAGAAACAATGGTATTAGAGCACACAAGACACTATCCAAATAGCGCTTGGATGTCTGCAGCATCTGTTCCCTCCTAAAGATGAAGAATGGAAAAATCCTCTTACCTACCAATTCTACTTTTAGATACATATCCCATAGATATACTTGCACATGTATGAAATAAAGCACAGAGAAAACCATTAAGGCCCTGGACAGTTTGCTCAGTGTGCAGAGTGTTGGTCCAGTGTATAGACGCCCAGGTTTGATCGCCGGTCAGGGCACACATGAGAAGCAACCATGCTTCTCTTCTCCTCCCTACAACCGCCCCCCCCTCTCTCTTCCCCTCTTGCAGCCAGTGGATCAACTGGTTTGAGTGTCAGGCCAAGGCGCTGAGGATAGCTCAGTAGATTTGAGCATTGGCCCCAGATGAGGGTTGCCAGGTAGATCCTGGTCGGGGCATATACAGGAGCATATCTACCCTCCTCTCACTTAAAAAAAAAAAAGTAGGCCCTGGCCAGTTGGCTCAGTGGTAGAGTGTTGGCCTGGCGTGCGGGAGTCCCGGGTTCGATTCCCGGCCAGGGCACACAGGAGAAGTGCCCATCTGCTTCTCCACCCCTCCCCCTCTCCTTCCTCTCTGTCTCTCTCTTCCCCTCCCACAGCCGAGGCTCCATTGAGCAAAGTTGGCCAGGGCGCTGAGGATGGCTCTGTGGCCTCTGCCTCAGGTGCTAGAATGGCTTTGATTGTGGCAGAGCATTGCCCCAGATGGGCAGAGCATCGCCCCCTGGCAGGCATGCTGGGTGGATCCCGGTTGGGCGCATATGGGAGTCTGTCTGACTGCCTCTCCGTTTCCAACTTAAGAAAAATACAAAAAAAAAAAAAAAAAGTAGATCATTAAAGCACTGTTAACAGTAAAATGAATGTTTGTAAGAAAAAACAATAACATATTTTGGTAGATCCATATATTAGAACATTATGTACCTATTTTTTAAATGAGCAAGTTTTTTTTTATATAGAAAGATCCCCAAGATAAGTTGAAGGTTTTTAAAGAATTAAATAAGCAAGATATGAGACAGTATCTACCATTTGTAGGACAAGAGAGAAAAATGTACATATGTATTATTCTTACATGCACAAAATATCTGCAAAGATATAGCTGCATAGTGTTTCAATATATGGCTGTAGCAAAATACATTTAACTGTCTCATATTGGTTGCTCTGAAGATAACTGGATGACTAAGGGACAAGAGGTAAAAAAATTTTATTAAAAACGCTTTGTACCTTTTGGGTTTCGAAGACTATGAATATCTTACTCATTCAAAAAATAAATTAATAAAATTTTGCCTTTTAAAAAAAGAACAAAATAATAAAATCTTCCTAAGGTCCCACAGCTAGTAAAGGGCAGAGAAGAGACCTAGATCTTGGATTAACAAGCAAATGAAAAATTTTTTCACTGCACCATGCAACCACCTACAACTGTATCTTTGGCACCTTAAAATACACACTGCTTACAAAAACATTCTGAACTCTCTGTCACAGATGTTAAACCACGCACATTCTAATACAGAAATCAAGTAAATGGTACCAGGATATAGCTGCAGCTGACACTGACGCCCATGTCCTTTCCACTGTATCATGCGGTCTCTTTTAGCTAAAAAGAATAATTCATTTATCCAGAAAAAATAGCAAAAATTTGCTATAGCCAAGAAATTTCCTCAGGTTTTAACTGAATTGTTTCAGCCCCAAAGTATCATATATACACCCCCCCCCAAAAAAAAACCCCACCATTTTTGCTAGAAGTAGTAGTTAGTTTCAGAATATTGACTTGGAATATTTTAGACTATTCATATGCCAAATTTCTATAACTTCAGTCACTCTTACGGTTTAACCAAGAAGGCATAAAATATTTCTAGTACTGTTTCCAATTTAGAGAATATTTTTTACACATTCTTTTCTCCAAGAAGAAAAATTCAAAACTAAAGAAATGCAAATATGTGAAAACATAAGTTCCTATTGTCAGAGCTCCTGTCCATGAAGGGCCTTTTTTGAGGATACATACAAATAGGAAATCTAATAGGAGAATGAAAATGCATATATTAAGATAGAAATAAAAGAATATAGAAGTGATTTAGCAGCTAACCATATACTACCCCGTAAAAAAATCTTCTCACTGTACATAAGAATATGAAGCTTGCAAGCACTATATTGCTGTAAAGTACTGATATGTAAATGAAGTGTCCTAAACTTTGGGACAGAGCAAATATGCACAAAGGGATGTTTTCTGCAAATAATCACTTGTGAAAACCAAGAATACAGAAAACTAAGAACAGATAATTAGAGCAAAACAGGAATTAAAGGACATAGTGACCATTATCATGTACCTTAGATGATTTCTTCAGCTCACAGAAACGTGACAAGGCAATGGAAAGTTTAGGATTAGGTGAAATATTTGTTAGTCAGGTACTCATTTATGTAAGGAAGAAACTGAGAGCAGGAAGAATTTGGCCAGTAGTAGGACATCAAATCACCACTGGCAAGGAAAATGCACAGCAAAAGTGGTGAGCTGAGTAAGACTGCTTTATCCACAGACTATACTAGGCTTACAGGGAAGTGGGTGTGCCCTGAAGAAGATTAGATGAATTCCAAACATGTTTTTAAAGCAGAATAATGTGGGTGACTCACAGGGAGTAAATAGCTACTTCATATCTGATGTCTTCTGATTCACCCCTTTATTTCTTCTCTTACCTTCTCTTAGAAGGTCATGAAAACAGCCCAATTTCTTATTTCCTCCTAAATTGAAAATTGGGTGTATATGAACTGTTTTTACTGAATCTACTAAAACATAGGCATTATCCCTCAGATTGCCTCTAAACAGGGTCATGCAAGTAAAAGTTTCCATTTTACTATCTTGCTGGCATTAATAAAATTTATGTTCAATGTAAGGTTCCCCCTTCTAGATGCAAAGACCTCTTTATTAAAATGTCAAGACAAATAGATTTCAAAAGAAAAGATTCAAGGTTTGGAATGAATGTTGGATAAGAATTCAGTCGAGTGATAACCAAGTTACTCTCTTGGCTTAAGTAACCTAGATTCAAATCCTGAAAGAGCCACTGGTGAGTAACCTTCTGTAGTTAATCAAACCTCCATTTCTTCATCTAAAAATAAAAAAGTACTCCTGTACACAAAGAAAAAAGTATGAAAAAACAAAGGCAGGTGCAGCAGACATAAAAAAGAATAGGGCAAGACTAGAATATAATTAAGATCAGATGTCTCAAAAAACTGTCACTTTAAGTGACCTGAAGTCAGACATATCAACTGTGGTAACAATGTAAGATGCAATGATAAAGATGGGAACAGCTTTTTTTTTTTTAGTTAATAAGGACAGTAAGCAACTGAAATAACATTAGTGAAAACATTAATATTATTTAATAACACTGTACTTCTCAGCAGTAAGAAGGGGTGTCAAACACTGATTTGCATCCCATCACTAGCCCTTAATGACCCTGGGATAGAAAATCTTCACTGTGTTTGTAGAAGTGCAGTGAGTAACCTACAAAGATTACTAGCGAACCACAAAGAAGGCCCACCAATCAAGCTGAAGAGATGATGATAAAGTCAGTCAGTTGGACCTCCTATCTCATGCAATCTATATGGCTATAGTCAGTTCAGCAGTTAAGTATACATAATCCAACACTTTAAGAAGGCAAAGTGTGGTAAGCAGAATAATGGCCTCCCAAAAATATCCCTGTCTTGTAAATAATGTTAAATTACATGGCAGTGGGGAACTAAGATACCTTGAAAGTGGAACTGAAACTGCTAATCAGATGACCTAAAAACAAGGAGATTATCCTGTTATCCAGTGGGTCCAATGCAATCACAAGGGTCCTAAAATATGAAAGGGGGAGGCCCAAGAGTCAGTCTTAGAATGACGGAATGTGAGAGACTCCGGAGTCTTTGCCACTTTTGAAAATGAAAAGAAAAAGAGCCAAAGAAAGTGGGTAGTCTCCAAAAGCTGAAAACTGCAGAGCAGATCCCCTCTACCCCCAAGCCTCCAGGAAGAAAGACAACCTTGAGGACACTTTAATTTTATCTCACCGAGACCCACTGTGGATTTCTGATCTACAGAACTGTAAATAAATAAATTTGAGAGGGGTTTCCTGCCACTGCATCTGCCTGCGGTAATTTGTTACAGCAACAACTAGTACAAAAAGAAATAATTTTTGAAAGACTTTTTAATAAAAATGTTAGAGTAACCATTTTAAACAACTAGGTTGTTAATATTTATTTACCTTGAAAATTCAGTTATTCAGATTTAGCCATGCCCTGAGGTTTTTGGGATAACAAGTTTTACCACTAACTTTAGATAAATGCTTTTACTTCTTAAGCCTGAAATATGCTTTTACTTCTTAAGCCTGGCATCACTTACAATTAACTGTAACCTAGATGGTATTATGCTAATTGAGATAACCATACCATAACCAAAATACAATTTCTAATACCTTAAATCCATTAAATACTTAGATTTTTAAAAGGAATGACCCGTTGCCAAAAAGATATCAGGGTTGAATATATTAAGTTATATTATATAAAAAGTATAATATGTACACTAAAACATTAAAGTTTAAATTTTTGACATGCATGATATCAAACATAAATTAACTTTATACTTCATTTTTTAACTAAAAAATTATTTATTGATTTTACAGAGAGAAGAAGAAAGGGAAAGAGAGAGAGAAAAACATTTATCTGTTCTTATATGAGCCCTGACCAGGGATCGAACCTACAACCTTTGCATTGGGATGATGTTCTAACCATCTGAACTATCCAGGCAGGCTAAAATTAGGTTTATATTTTAAAAGTTACTTCACATTATATGATACCTGGGATAATATAAAAATCAAGAACATCTGGCCTGATCTGTGGTGGCACAGTGGATAAAGCATCGACCTGGAATGCTGAGGCCACTGGTTTGAACCCCTGGGTTTGCCTGGTCAAGGCACATATGGGAGTTGATGCTTCCTGCTCCTCCCCCTTTATCTCCCTCCCCTCTCTTCTCCACTCTAAAATGAATAAAAGAATTAAAAAAAAATCAAGAACACCTACATATGTTTCAAAATATCTCCTGATAACAGAAAAATTCACTTATTCTTATTAACAGATAAACAATTAAACACATTAATGTATTTTCCTAACAAGTAAGAGTATCAGGAAACAACATGTCTGGGATCTATTCAGAGTAAATTCCAAATATTTCCAAATAGCTTCTGTTTAATATTAAAAAGTAAATGCAAGGAGGAAAAATATATACTGCTTACATATACTTCCTAGGTAAAGTTTTTCTTTTTTTTCTACATTGTTACTTCCAGTTTGAAACTATTCTTCTTTGAATAGGAATGTGAGTATATGCACATGGATATGAGGTCCAGGTGTTTAAAGAAATGGGTTGTGGTAGAAATAATTTTCTGCTCTAGGAAGAAATTAATAGTAGGGACAGTTAGTAATGTAGTATCATTGGGTCAGAATATTTTTTAAAAATCCATCACTATATTCAGTTCTTGACAATATACTCTCTGTGAAGCATCATAAATACTAATGAACAAAACAAATTTTGTATCTATCATTTGTATTATCTGCACAAAAGGAAAAAAACAAATATTTACAAATTGGGCTTATAACTTTACAGGCTTTTGCATTATATAATCAACAGTTCCATTTAAAATAAATTACATTAAGACGAATCTAAGTGTTTTTTGTGTGTTTTGTTTTTAATGGGGGGGGTAAGACAGGAACAGACTGACAGGAAGGGAGAGAGATGAGAAGCATCAATTCTTTGTTGTGATTCCTAAGTTGTTCATTGATTGCTTTCTCATAGGTGCCTTGGCAGGGGCAGTGGACTCCAGCAGAATGAGTGACCTCTTGCTCAAGCCAGCTACCTTGAACTCAAAACAGGGACCTTTGGCTTCAAGCCAATGACCTTGGGTTTCAAGCTAGCAACCTTTGGGCTCAAGCCAGCGACCATGGGATCATGTCTATGATCCCACACTCAAGTTGGCAACCCAGTGCTCAAGCCGGAGGAGCCCACGCTCAAGCCAGTGACCTTAGGGTTTCAAGCCTTGGTCCAGAGCATACTGGGCTGGTGCTCTATCCATTACACCACCACTTGGTCAGGTCTAAAATGCTGAAACTACAATAAAATGATGATGTGATCTGAGTAACATTCTGTCTCATAATTTTTCCTTTTTTGGTATATGTGGCTGGCAGTTGGTAAAAGGAATGATTTTTTTTTAAACATAAGCAAACAATAAAACCAAAGTGTGCTTAGGGAGATACCACAAACAAGCAAAGCAAATATTATTTGGGCTTTTAAAAAGAGACCATATATGTACATGAATAATAAAAGATGCTGCCATATCAACTTCTTTTTTATTTAAAGGAACAAGCTCCATCATTTGTGATACAAAGAATTGTTTAAAAAATATAACCTTTAAAGATGCCAAAATAAGCCAGAAGAAATTCATAGACATTGGAATTTTATTTTAAAAAATATTTATATGTTTAATTTAGGCAACCAACTAATTAAATGCTCAGATTTAACTTTTTCACCTAATATAACTACTCTATAACATAGGGATTCCTAATTCATGGATAAATAAAGTTCTAAGAATTAAAATAACTTGCTCATACTCCTAGATCTAGTAAGTGATGAAGTCAGGATTACAACTCTAATGTTTCTGATTCGTTTCACTAAACCAGAAAAACAAGTCTATGCTGCTGTCAAAGCTCTCTGCTGTCTTTCCTTCCGTTAGAGTTAACCACAGCAAGGTAACACCAGTCTTTGCATCAAGAGAATTAATCAGTGAATCCTACGCATATGCTTCCCAAAACACACACTATGCAATAAGTAGAAAAATACTTATCAGTTTCATTCCTAATTAAATAGAGGACTAAATATCACACAAGTAATTCCTCAAAACAGATCATCTACAGATAGGGCTGAATAAAACTAGCATGACATCACAGTTCGGTGGTGAAAATGCACAACTCCTATTCTTAAAATTCACCACTTACTCAATGTCTCCCTGAAAAATGGGGATCAGAAGAGTATGTACCCGTAGTGAGTTAAATAGTGGTTCCCAAAAAGATATGTCCATGACATAATACCCAGATCCTGTAAATGGTATCTATTTAAGTTAAAGATCTTGAGATGAGATCATCTTGAATTTCCTGAGCAGACCTTACATCAGGGGTCCCCAAACTACAGCCCGCGGGCGCATCTGGCCCCTGCCGCACTTCCGGAAGGGGCACCTCTTTTATTGGTGGTCAGTGAGAGGAGCATAGTTCCCATTGAAATACTGGTCAGTTTGTTGATTTAAATTTACTTGTTTTTTTATTTTAAATATTGTATTTGTTCCCGTTTTGTTTTTTTTACTTTAAAATAAGATATGTGCAGTGTGCATAGGGATTTGTTCATAGTTTTTCTTATAGTCTGGCCCTCCAACGGTCTGAGGGACAGTGAACTGGCCCCCTGTGTAAAAGTTTGGGGACCCCTGCCCTACATCTAATGACAAATCTTATAAGAGACAGAAGTGAAGAAAAAAGACACATGAAGAGGAGGAAATAAAGTGACTATGTGGGCTGACCCTGGAGTGATACAGCTATGAGGAACGCCCACAGCCACTGGAAGCAGGAAGGGGAAAGGAAGGATTCTCCCTAAGCTTCCAGAGGGAGTAGAGCCCTTCTGCCACCCTGAGTTCAGACTTCTAGCCTCCAAAATTGTGAAAGAATAAATTCCTGTTGTTATAAGCAACCCAGTTTGCAGTAGTTTGCTACATCCACCACAGGAAACTAATACAGTACCAAAACAAAGTGTTGAAAGGATTTAATGAGAGTGTATCCAGAGAACTTTGATGTATTCAACAGATATTAGTGATTACTATTAATGAATGAATGTATATGAGAGGCAGCCATCCTGCAAGCAAATATCTGTTTTGGGATTTTTCCAGGGTGGAAAATGTCACCTATTTCTTTCTTCAGAATGAAATGAATTGCCAAAATGTACTCGGTGCCCCAATAAATAATACATTTTAAAAATTAGAAACTGTCATCATCACTGTTTGTCTAAGAAAGACAAATAGTTTTCTCTTTTAATGACTTTTCTCATTTATTTCACTAACTTGGGCTAACGCTAAATTTACCAGTAGCCTTATTTAATAGGATAAAAGTATCATTCACTCTTATCATATTGAATAGATGCAATAAAAAGGATTTGAGATCACTGGAAATAGTTGGATTATAAAAATAGGGTGAATGATTTAACTATGCCCAACAAGTAGAATGGTGCTTTAGTCAGTGTATAACTGTTGAGGCAAAAGGACTTCTTCTAACCCAAAGAGACTCATCAGCCCCAAACCCCTTCTCACGGAGAAGGTCAGATGTATCACCAAAACCCTTCTCTGAAGGGCTATGACCACCCAAAGACTGGTTGGCAAATGAAATGTAAATGTTAGGCCTATATAAATACAAGTAAATCCTCTTTGAGTTAAGGCTCAAAATGTCGGGCTATGTCGGGCTTCTGTTTTGTGTCAGAGAAAAGAGGGGACTCTCATTTTTCAATTTCATCTCCTTAACTCCATTCACTTATCAAAACAGTAGGTTTAAAAACAAAAAACAAATTAAAAAAAAAACAAAGTGAGAGAGAACAGTAGGCCTCTCCCCTGCCCAGGGCACTGGGCCAGATCTGAGGACAGAAGGTGAAGAGGCAGAACTTAGAAATTCCGACCTGTTATGGAATAGTTTACTCCACTCGTTGGTAAATATAGCCCGGTGAATATCAAATCAGGACCAGTCGGACACAGACTGCAACTCCCTGGGGAGCTGATCTGGATGGACAGAAGTTGTATTCTACATCAGAATGGACATTCTGTTCTCATAATGCACAGGGGCAGTAGGAAGTAGAATAAATTACCTCACTCCTCAGCTGGTAATGGACAAAAGAAGGGACTGAGTATATAATCAAGATCTAAAAACGCGAACATTTAAACTCCAGCTCCCCAGAGAGAGACATGGCATGTGGGGTTGCCCTACAAAACTGGTCCTGTGGATCAATTTAGTGCAGTGTCATTTAGCATCACAAAGCTGTGCTCAAAGCCTTTCTGTACTTTTGTGTGCTTTCATGTGCTACTTATTGGCAAAAGTATTTTAAAGATATTTCACCCTTAGATGCAGTTTTCCACAAACACTTTGTACACCCCATGAGACAAGTATATAAAAAAGGTGACGACATACTGTTGCACACAAGACAGATTTGGCCTTTGCCCTTGGGAATTTACAATCTAGCAGCAAATGTGAATGACGTTTTACATTAACGAGATTTTTTTCTTCTCTTAAGGCCAAAACGGGAACTTTGGAAGCAGTATGTGGGCTGTGTGTGTGTTGGAGGACACTGAGTATTCTCTATCCCTAAAAACAGAGTATATAATGGCTCTCTGAGGGACCCAGCTATGACCTTCAGGGACACCAGGGAGCTGGAGATCTCACCAACACAGCTGAATTATCTCAAATAACTTTAGAAATACAAATGGAAGATGAAATATACAGTCAAATGACCATGCCTTTCTAGAAGTTTGTATCATTCTGATGACTTCTCTCACACTGACCTGAATTACAGTTCTGTCCTTAATCTTAACCTTCATACTACACCAAATACCCCATATTAAGGCAGAAAGTGCGTCTTTTTTTTTCCTATGACTACATTAATGCAGGCTCACACCAACTAAAAGCTCACACCCTGTATGGGTGGGGCAAAGTAGGTTTACAGTTATTCACATGGAAAATAATACAATTAATAAATAATAAAGAAGAATAAACTGTGTTTTGCATACTCACAACTATAAACTGTATTTGTTAAAACGAGAAAATAAGTGCTACTAATGGGAAAGAAGATAATGAGAAAAGAACAGAGTTTTCAATGGGAGATAAGCAACAGAAAGGAGGCAATAAATCAGGGATCAGAACAGCAGCTCAACAGAAAGTTACTCAACCAGTTTTAGAAACTTCAACCTTCACCATCAGAAGAACTCTCCCTCCTCCACCCCAACTCTCTTCCTAGCCCAGGCCTCCGTCAGTACTCACGTACAGCTGTGAAACAGTCTCCTACCTGGTTTCCTCCTTTCTGCACCCTACATATATCACATGCAGCATATTGCCTGGGCTGTGGTCCTGGTGGCTGACCACAGGCTCTGCTTCCCCCTACTTCCTTATCTCTTACAGGAGACTCATAAAAGCACCCACACTTCACGGAGTTCTTGAAAGGATTAAGTGAGTTATATGTAAAGCATTTAAAAGAATGTCTAACACATGCTACCTGGTAAATAAATATTAACTATTGTTATTATTAACATTTTATTACGAAACAACTCAATAGTTTCCCATCAACTAAGAACCAAAATTCAATTTTTTTTTGTGGCAGCTAAGATGTTTTACTGAACCCTCTTACCCCTCTCATCATTCCTACTTTTCCTGTTCTCTCAAAAACTACATGTCAGCCTTAGTGAACTACTGACAAGTTCTCAGAACAGACTGTGGCTTTCCTTAATCTGTCCCTCTGCCTAGAATACTCTTGCCTCCTACTTTTGACCACTTGGCAAGCTCCTATTCAGTGTTCAAGCTTCCATCTATGAGATATCTTTTTGCCTACTTCTTCTATGCTCCAGATGCTACCTGTACATACCCATATTCTGATCATCATCAACCTGTATTATAAAAGTATCTGCTATTCCCTGGTCCCAGCATAGTTACTGGCACACCACTATAGTTAAATATAGTTTTTGGGGAATTACAAAAATTGGAGGGTATGAATTATGTATTTTATATATATGTATACACACATACACACAGAGCACACAGAAGTCCCAGAAAACTCAGTACATCTTGTGACTCATTCATATATTGTTAAGGTTTTTACATTATCTTTAAGCTTTCTAATTTATGCTTGATCCCAACCTCCAGCCCAGTTCATCTCATTTAGTCTCTGGGTAAACTGAACACTTCTGCACTAACTTTGACTTGCCCTAGAACAGGCATCCCTAAACTGCGGCCCCCTGAGGCCATTTATCCACCCCACCCCCCGCTGCACTTCCGGAAGGGGCACCTCTTTCATTGGTGGTCAGTGAGAGGAGCACTGTATGTGGTAGACCTCTAACGGTCTGAGGGACAGTGAACTGGCCCCCTGTGTAAAAAGTTTGGGGGCCCCTGCTAGAATTTAAACATGTAATCACCTCAGCTAGGTACTCTCTTCTCTCAGATGCTGGAATACTTTCTCACTGTTCTTAGTCTAAAAAATTCTTCCTTTTCAGAATGTGAAACTTCAAGTGACGGAACAATGCTACTTTATTCTTTCCTGCCATAACATTCATCCCACTTGTATATATTTGGAGAAAATTGAGACACAACTGCACTTAATATTTTTAAGGTCTCCATATTCACTAAAACTAACATTTTTTAAATTTATGTAATACAATTACATATGGTTTATTTAAGCTCCAGATATGTATCATTTGGAGAGGACATTTTGATATCTTAAGAGTTAGTGGAATGGTTTCAAGGCTCTAAAGAAAGGAATACAAAAAAACTGAGAAAAGAGAAAACATGTTCAATATTCATGGCATTGGGCCCGACCAGGTGGTGGCACAGTGGATAGAGCATTGGACAGGGATTCAGAGGACACAGGTTCAAAACCCCAAAGACACTGGCTTGAGCGTGGGATTACAGACATGACACTATAGTCACTGGCTTGAGCGTGGGATTACAGACATGACACTATAGTCACTGGCTTGAGCGTGGGATTACAGACATGACACTATAGTCACTGGCTTGAGCCCAAGTTCTCTGGCTTGAGCAAGAGGTCATTCGCTCTACTGTACCCTCCGGTCAAGGCACATATGAGAAAGCAATCAATGAACAACTAAGATGCCACAATAAAGAACTGATGCTTCTCATCGTTCTCCTGTCTGTCTGTCCCTATCTGTCCCTCTCTCTGTCACACAAAAAAGAAAAAAAATATACATATATATACACACACATATATATTTATGGTATTGTGAAAAACCAACTTATCACAAAATCCAGTATATTTCTAATTCTCAGCATAAGATACCTAAAAGAATATGGTAATTAGACCAAAAGATAGATGGAGAAGAGTACAACAGGGGACAGACATGTAGGGTTCGAAGGTTAATAAACTCATAGGCTAACCCCTGTAAGCTTGTTAACTTTTGTCTGTTCTTTCATCCTCTGCTGCACAACTCCAATCCCAGTGTCACTGCTGTCATGGATTTGTCACACAATTAGTATTTTTGTACACAGATCAAAGAGACATTTCCAAGTATAAATACAGACAAATGGTGTAGGTGGACTAAGAGCTCTACTGGTTAATAGCTGGAGTTGCTTCAAACGCTAAAATGCTATGAATCTTATTTAGTCTGTTCTTATACTTGAATTTAGCCATGACTTTTAATTCAACTGCAAAACTGTTTCAAAGATGAAGTTGTTATTAAAACTGCTTTAGTTTAACCAGAGAATGCATACATTGGCACTACTAAAGGAATGAGTGAGGTAATATTACTTCTGGAATATTATGTGAGCTTTTAAAACAGCAAATTTTCCTTTGTTTTTTCAGTCAGTGAGAGGAGGGGAAACAGAGACAGACTCCTGCAGGCGCCCCAACTGGAATCCCCCCCCCCCGGCAAGCCCACTAGGGGGCAATGCTCTGCCCATCTGGGGCACTGCTCTGTTGTTCAGCAACCAAGCTCTTCCCTACACCTGAGGCAGAGACCATGGAGCCTCACTCAGTGCCCAGGGACAACTCGCTCCAATCAAGCCATGGCTGCAGAAGGGGTGGGGGAGGGGGAGAGAGAGAAAGAGGGAGAGAGAGAAAAGCAAGAGGGGGAAGGGTGTAGAAGCAGATGGTCGCCTGTCCTGTGTGCCCTGACAGGAACCGAACCTGGAACACCCACACACTGGGCCAATGCCCCACCACTGAACCAACCAGCCAGGGCCTAAAACAGCAAATTTTTCAAAGAGCATTGCCTTCTTGCTAGTACTTTCCTTGGCATTTGAAATTACTGGAATATCAAACAAATGTCTCCATAAGTGCCTCTGGCTCTGTCTCCTATGAAACCAAATTAATGGCAAAAATCCCTACTGTGGTGTATTTGGAAGAGCAAAATGAACTTTTAGACAAGAGGCATTACAATGACTATACAGTAAAAAATATTTTAAATCCTTTAATGTGATAGTGTAGAAAAATCATTTGTTAGGAGGAAAACAAATCTGAGCTTGAATTCTGGCTTGCTTACTTACAAGTTGTGTGACTCTGAAGTACTTACTAACCTCTCTGTAAAGTAGGGTGATAATATCTGTCACAGTAATTGCAATGAAGATAAATGACTAAAGTATATAAAGTTCCTAACTCAGTAACTTGTTAGAGCAAGAATTTAAAGTGCTAGTTTCTTTCATTTTTACTTTTAGGTGACAGGAGAGGAGATAGTGAGGCAGACTCCCACATGTGCCCCAACTGGGATCCACCCAGCAACCCCTGTCTAGGGCCAGTGCTCGGATCAACCAAGCTATTTTTAGTACATGAGGCTGATGCACTCAGATCAAATAAGCCATCCTCAGCACCTGGGGCCAAAGAAGCCCTGGCTGCAGGAGGGGAAAAGAGAAAGGGGAGAGGGATAGCAGGAGGAACAGATGGTTGCTTTTCTTGTGGGCTCTGACCAGGAATAGAACCCGGGACGTCCATATGCTGGTTCTAGCCACTGAGCAACCTGACAGGGCCACTTCTTCTTCTTTACTATGCTTTAGTTACTACATTCTGACTGTGTGTACTAAAAACAAGACAAAAGACACTTTCCATCAGATATCTCAGAAGAAAAACTATTACCTAAAATTCTTGGAAACACTAGTATTTTTATAACTAATATAAGCTTCTTTGAAGGAAAAAAAAACTCATTTCCACAATCACTAAAATAATTTCACTATAAATATTATACAACAATTATAGAAACTGAATGCAAAACAGCAAAGTTTCAATAAAGAAACAATTCACTTTGATCCCTTGGAGATAATTCTTTGTCTTACTACAGTGAATAAACATATATATACACACATATATATGCATGTATATATATACATATACATGTATGTATGTATGTTGTGGAGGTTTTTCCCAGTTTTTTTTTGTACTTTTCTAAAGTTAAAAGCGGGGAGGCAGTCAGACAGACTCCTGCATGAGCCCCACCGGGATCCACTCGGCATGCCCAGCAGGGGGTGATGCTCTGCCCATCTGGAACGTTGCTCCATTGTGGCCAGAGCCATTTTAGCACTTGAGGCAGAGGCCATGGAGCTGTCCTCAGCACCCAGGCCAACTTTGCTCCAATGGAGCCTTGGATTTGGGAGGGGAAGAGAGAGACAGAGAGGAAGGAGAGGGGGAAGAGTGGAGAAGCAGATGGGCGTTTCTCCTGTGTGCCCTGGCCGGGAATCAAACTCGGGACTTCCACACGCTGGGTCAATGCTCTACCACTGAGCCAACCAATTAGCTCTAGCCAGGTAGCTCAGTTGGTTAGCATATTGTTCCCATACCCCAAGGCTATGGGTTTGATCCCCAGTCAGAGCACATATAAGAATTTACCAGTAAATACATACATAAGTGAAACAATAAATTGATGTTTTTCTCTCTCTCACTCTCTTTCTTTCTTCCTTCCTCTCTCTCTCTCTAAAATCAATAAATTAAGGGAAAAAATTAAATCTACATGAACATTAGAGAATTTATTAAATCTGGAAAAGAGATATTGCCCTATACTTCAACGTGTCAACAAGATTATAATACTACTTTGAAAAAACAGTTAACTTAGCTTATCTTTCAAATACAAAAATACTTCTCTTAGTTTTAAGAATGTGGTAAGCAAATATATTCTCAGTATAATAAAAACGTTATGAACTAAAAAAAAACATTATGAACTAATAATGAATTCATTGTTTCAAAGCATAATCTGTATAACATAATTTCAGTAAAACAAAAGAATCTGGAAAGTCCCTTAAACTCACTGTAACAGGATGAATTACACAGGAAAACAGTGCTTATCCACTTCAGCCAAAACAGTCAAGATAAAGGCAGACTGCACGGTAAAAGAGGTCACTGAATTCAGGATTACCATAGATTTATGTTGTAATGCAGAAATAAGTCTTGCTCTATTACCTAAGCAACTAAATTACACACACACACACACACACACACACACACACAGTAGATGAATAAAAGACAATTTTTCATACCCATCTATATCTCAAAGAAAGACCATTCATGGATGTTAAATTATTGGACTAGTAACATTTAGCAACCTATTCATAAAGTTGGTTTATTATGAAAATGCAGTGTTTAAAATACATTGAAGAAAAAGTAAGCTGCGAAGTCTAACTGTAAATACTCTGCCATTTATGTGCTTTCCACAGCCAATCACTCTCGTTTGCTTTGAAACTCACATAAAGCCAAAGCTATTTCAGTCTCTGAAACCCTTAATAGCAACAACAGCCACTGGAAACAGTTGGGAATGACTTGAATTTCAATCCTCTCAAAAGCTCTAGATGCTATATGGACAAAAATTTTTATTTGGAACTCCAAGGCGACGGCTGCCATTAAATGCACAAGAATGATCAGTCTGTCACTCTATCTCACTAATAAACTTCTTGTGAATTATTTCTAAATTTATCAGGCATAAGAAGTAGAAATACTATATTTTTAAATTCTCTACAACTCAAGGCAATAAATATTTATTGAGTACCATCTATGTCCAAGCCACAGTGGCAGAATGTAATAAAGAGAAAGTTACTGCTGCCCTTGAAGAGTTGGGCATGATCTTCTTGCCACTTAATCAGCGTTTGTGTTACATATTACTCAGCTATTCCTTTACATACAAGGATATAGTATATGCTTTCTCATTTTAAATCTCTGAAATTCAGCTTTTTTTCTTTCTTAAAATGATAATGAAAATTAATTTGGTACAATTCAATTCTGTGGAATTGTGGTCCTTTTAATCTCTCAAGCAGATGGTCCCAGGGCAGTCTTCTCATGTTACTCTTCCCCTTCAGCTGTCCTGCTGTCCTGTCTGTCTCCAGTCCCTCCACACCCTCAGTCTGTCTCCTCAGTCTCCCCTTCCTTACTTTCAGATGGCTTTAAATGTTTTTGGCTAGTGGTTCTCAATCTGGGAACTGAGCTTGTAGCAGGGAACTGGGGCACACTTTTAAGTTTTCACAAGTGATCCACAAATTTATCTGTGTACCAAACACTGTGTAAAGTCTGCTTAAATCATGCGTATATTGTGACTTTAAAATAAATGGAGATTCTTGTACATACATGGGGAAAAATCTTCCTCTTCATTTAAAACTTCAATACAGTAATTATAAACTTGGCAGTTACTAAAAACACAATTATTAACGTGGTGGTGGAAGGTCTTACTGAAGAAATATTTGACATTTAAAAAATGAAGGTTAGAAACAGGGGTCCACACTGTGAGTTCCTTGAGGGCAGGATGAGGACTTCCCTTCTATCCCCAGGGATCAGACGTTCAGCACATATTCAGATTAAGATGCTAACAAATGAATCTGAAATATTTGTTTAAGATTTAGGCGTTGTGATTAGGAGCTGTGTCTCTCCCCACCACCACTCCCTAAGGCCATGCTAATTGATTCTGTTCTATTCACAGTCTGCTTTAAGACATATAAAAACAGGTGGTTAGAGATGAATGTGGGAGGTTCAGGCAAGGAATGAGTGTTTCTGATCTTGGTAATGGGGCAGCTGGTGGGCCATTCACCAAGATAAATTCAGCAGGAGGTGCAAATTGGTGAGGCAGGGTGTTGAGCTCAGTTCTGACCATGTTGAGTGTGAAGAATCTGTGAGACATCCAAGTGAGAAGTAGTTCCAGCGACATGACAGGAGGAGGAGCCGGACTCGAGGAAGCAGAAGAGCAGGGAGAAGGGAAAGCGCAGGACCTGGGTCCAGCAGCAAAAAGCCTGAGCGTCCTCGGCTCTGCCCTCTTCCCTCACTTCTACGCCGCCGTTACTGTGGCTTTGAGAATTCCTGTTCCCAAGGTCTATTTTTTTTTCATTTCTCCTGTATTTCACTCTTCAAGCCCTCAGTTAGCCAAGTCACAGCGATACTTGCCTGACCAGTCTCCCCGTCTCTGGTGTCTCTACACCTTCTTCCAAACTGTCTCACGAAGTATCATTCTAAAAATGTCACTTCCCTGATCAAGACTTAATACCTCAGTGTCTAAGACCCTGCAAAGCACTACTCTAACCCCAAATTCCTTTTATTCTCATCTTTATTTCCAGTTGGTCAACTTGCTTATCCCAACACATGCCAAGCCTGGGGATTGGCCACCTCTACACAACCCCAGGGGTGTTCCTCCATCTGAGACAGTTCCTTATCTTTCAAAGCGGAGCCCAAGTTCAGCACCTCCAGGGCTCCTTTCCACTGGAACAGAATCCTACCTTCTCTGTACTCTGTAGAACTTTCTTTCTCTTATATATCAATTCCTAAAAGGCAGAAATCATAAATTACTCTCTTTATATCTACCCCTTATGACTGCTAGTCATAAGGCAAATCTACAGGAAAAGTCCAATTTTTAACATTTGGAACATTATGAGACTTTCAACTCAAGTAATTAATGAGTGCTGATGAAAGATGAAGATAAATTTTTTTCTATGAGTATTATTAAAAACAGTCCAAAAGTTAATATTTTAACTTGATTTTAATATGTTACTCAAGGAATTAAAGGGAGTAGACATGAATCTGGGTGGGAGAGTGAGGGAAGAAACTCATTTTTTAAAATCTTTCTGACTTAACCCATAGTAAAAGAGAATTACATCTCTATTATTCCTCTGAGAACAGATGGAATCAGCAGAACAAACAAGACTAGATGTGTTCTGGTTTCTCTTTGCAACCATATTTCACTGGATAAGGATAATTTTGATCCAAAGCAGTAGTAAGCCGAAGGTAAGCATAATGTTTGTATTCCCTCTTTTTAAAAGTTTTAATTACAATAGTTATGATCAAAATCACTCACATGATTAAATATTCCTTTCTTCTTATACTTGCATCATCTTTCTGACTCTCTCAGATAACTACTTACCAGACTGTCCTCTCATTTTCTATTTCCCTCCAGCCACACCCGTTTTGTTGCTAAGAAACAAAATAAATATAATCCCCTGGAAGTAACTTTATGATGCATACTATATTAATGCTCACTATCAACTCAGGCGAGAAGTAGAAGTAGGAAGAACAAAGAAAAAACTTATCTTTATTATGTCCTAGGGTTCTTTACATGTCCTATTTATTTTATCATTACAATAGTTCTACAAGGCAGTTATCACTGCCCATTTACAAATAGTAAGTGAAACTCAGTTATATAACACGCCTAAGGTCACACAGCTAGAAGGGCTGGAATCAAGGTTTGTACCAAGTTTACCTAATTTCAAAGGCAGTGTCATTACCATTCCCCTTATTTTTTTCATTTTGTGGCCTTGTTGAAAAATTCTGCATATACAAAACATTATACATGTTAAAATTTTACAACAAAGCTTTAAAATTAAACAGGTCTTTAAATGTATTGATATTATTTCCTAGGATGTTTTCCAAGGATTATATACTGAAATGATTTTTCCTTCAGAGGCAAAGGACTTTTATGTTTAAAAAAAAACCCAAACACTTTCAAAGATGAAGAATTTCAAAGTGCAGAATATACCCTGACAACCCATGTTTGCCAAATCTGCTACTGTTAAATTGCTACACATCATCAAAAAAGATGAACTAGTTTGACCCTTCAAGTTCATTTTCAACAACTTTATCCATACTGAATTGAAGAAAAAGAGATACCAGATAAATACTTCTACATCTGCTAAAGGACTTATTGACAATCACTTTTCTAGAGTGTGTCATTTGAGCAAAGAGTCCTACAAAAATATTTTTTTTAATTCCTGAATCCTAATTACTCATAGAACACATAGAAGTCTACTGAAAAACTGAGTCTTTCAACTAAAATATAGAAATAAATGAGCAAATATAGTCAATAGTCTTTTAAAAACTTGGGAGGGAAAAGTAAAAGATGACATTCTCTTTTTTCTTTTTCTTTTTTTTTTTTTGTTTTTTTTTTTGAGAGAGAGAGAGAGATAGGCAAGAAGGGAGAGAGATGAGAAGCATCAATTCATAGTTGTGGCACCTTAGTTGCTCATTTATTGCTTTCTCATATGTGCCTTGACCAGGGGGCTCCAGCCAAGCCAGTGACCCCTTGCTCAAGCCAGTGACCTTGGGCTCAAGCCACACGCTCAAGCCGAATGAGCCTATGCTCAAACCAGCGACCTTGGGGTTTTGAACCTGGGTCCTCAGCATCCCAGGTCGATGCTCTATCCACTGCGCCACTGCCTGGTCAAGCAAAGAGATGACATTCTGATAAAGATCAGGTAACCACAAACACAAGTCAATATCCAAATGAATGTTCCTATCATTGGACCATGAGCCTATTAAGCCTCCTTGTTTTCTTTTACCTTCATTCTAATATATAGGGTCTATAAGCACATAGAAAATAATTTAGGTATAATATTGATTGTAGAATGCCAACAGGTAAGGCTGAAAATGAAAAGTACATTTTAGACAGAGATGCTGGTGCTTACAAGTACAAGAGTCAACAAGTTACCTTATTGTGTTATTATCCTATCAAATCAAATGTTATTAAGAGATTATAGTCACTAACTCCTTTGCTACACACAGGAGGTAGGGAGGGCATTCACTTCAAATTGACCTGGGTTTGTTAGGCAAGTAACATAAATTCTTGATGACAAACTGTACTCATCTGAAAAATGGGCATGTAACTCAATGGACTGATATAAGAATTAAATGATACATATAAAAAGCCTTGGGTTAGGGTTAGGGTTAGGGTTAGAAAAAAAAAAAAGAAAAAAAAAAAAGCCTTGCACAAAAATGATGCCAACATGAGCTTGTCTTCTTCCCCTTTCTGAAGCAGCACTTCCAATTTTAATGATGGGGAAGATGCAATCAAACTCTGTACTACTGAAAAATAGTCATTAAAAGAATTAAAAACTAAAATCAAAACCAAAACAAACAAAAAATCCAAGCAAACATAAAACAATAAAACCTAAACTGCAGAGCAGACATCAGAATTAGAAAAGCATGTGAAATACAAAGGGAAAAAAGTAACCTGAAATGGGGTAACATGCAACTCCAATTAAAAGAGAAGATCATTAAACTATGTGTTTTAATTTGCATGAATTGAAATATGCCATATATAACTGAAAACTTTGATTAAAAAAGGAATACCTCCTGAAGTCTGGCCTCTGTGCTATTAGTCAAAGAAAAAGTACAGTTGAGCCCATAAAAGCTAACAGTAATAGAATGTTAAGCAATCCACAAAATGTAACAAAAGATGACTAATAGCTTCAGACTGGTATAACAGCTACTTTCTATTTTTCTTTGTACCTATTAAATTATTCCAATCTGTCATTCATTTAGTAGTATTACTAGACCTCTGACAATTTGTGTTGCTGTTGTTTGAAGGATAAGGAAGATGAGGGAGGCATAAAGAGAGTACATCAATATTTTTCAAAACTCAATTCTTCTAGAACAAAAACAAAAATACAGATATGCCATTACAAATAATGTAAAAAACAAAGGAAGATTAGAAAAGCTATATACATTCTCTGTGATTCCAACAAAATTAATTTAAAAATATAAAATAAAAAAAGGTATAAAGTGTTTTTTAATGATTAAATGCTGCTTTAATGTCCATGTGATCTACCTTTCACCTTAAAGTCAGCATAGTAGTACAAGTCACTTTGCTAACCTGGCACAGTTTACAGTAACTCCAGTGAAGAAAGTCCAATTTCCTGATCCTCTCAGCCAAAATAAGCAAACTTAAGTTAGTTTGATCTAATACCAACCTCTAGGGAACTTATCATTTTATAGCTTAAAAACCAGAACAAGATCCCAAATTTAAAGGAAGTTAGAAATCACCCATGACCTCATTATATGGTCAAAAAACACTAAGGCCCAGAAGTTTAGCTACTTGCCCCAATTCATACAGTAAGTTAGTAGCAAGCTTATCTGTTATGCAGAGAATTACTGAAATAAAATGAAATAGTTAAAAAATCTTATTCATAGACTCCAATATACTTAAGAGTTGTGAGATATCAAAGTTTTAAAAAGTAATTTTCTTCCTTTATTATAATTTTTTAAATGATCCAGTTTCACTCAAAGTAACAGGTAAAATATGAATAGTTTCTGATATTTAAAAATAAGCACTTGCTATTTGCCTAATTTCCATAAGAGAAAAAATAACTTCAAATAGAATTTTTCATTGTCAAATTGTAGTACTCTTAGAATCAATTCCCATTGCAGAAAACCTCTTTTTTCCAAATCCTTTTAAGGATAAAAGACAAATCAAAATGAAATCTTCTATACCACTATATTCACTAGATATCAGACTGTAGTGAGTTAAGTCTTATTGTTTCCAAATATCACAGAGATATGTTTGGTTTATTACATGCTCCCAATTAGACTAGATGGAAAAAAAAACTGTTACAAAATTCCCTCTTAAATTCTATTTTAGGATACTGATGTTGGGCTTAAAGAAGAGATAGATTATTTTTTAAAATTTTATTGAATTTATTGGGTTGCACTGGTTAATAAAATTATCTAGGTTTCAGGTGTACAATTCTATAATACATAATCTGTATTGACTGTGTGTTCCCCACCCCAAGACAAGTTTCCTTCCATCTCCATTTATCCCTTTACTCTCTTTTGTCTCCCCTCATTCCCCATTTCCTCTGGTAATCATCTCTAGTTTTTTCAATGAACAGAAACATAACAATACTGAATACAAAAAAAAAAAAAATTGCTAGTGATGTTCACTTCAAAAAACAAAAATGTTTTTTCTCCCTTATATCCTCCCCCTGGGGATTCTTGGGTGGAGGTGAGCAGAAAGTCAGCCAAAGTGGTAATCAGCCAGCGTTTCTATGGGAAAAGGCAGAGCTGCCACTATCAGGAATGGGAAGAAGCTTAGTCTGCTCCTTCTTCGAGCCCCTCTTTCCAACAAACAGCAAAGTCATTTCTCTCCCAAATCCTGCTGTAGATCTGGCAGTGATAACTCTCCAAGTCTTTCTCACAATTTTTTATAGGCCCAGGAAAGCTGAAATTCAATTGCAGACATTACAGTGACTCACAGGTCCTACCCATTCTGTCCCCCTCTGCCCATTTCCTGCTGCCTCTCTAACCTTCTCCCCAGTCCACCTGCACTGGCTCCGCTCCAGCACACTGGCCTTCCTGACGGGCCACCGCGCAGGCTCTTCCCTCTGCTGGGCACTTACCACCCAGATATCCAATAACCTTCTCACTGAGGCTTTCCTGGCCGCTCTATTTTCAAGTGCAACTCCCTACCACTGCATTCCCTATCTCCCTTACGTACTTTATTTTCCCCCATATAACTTATCTCCACGTGATATACTACACGTTCTTACTGACTTCTTGTCTGCCTATGCTAAAGAGTCGGGACCATGAGGGCAGGAGTTTTTATCTGTTCTGTTCACTGCTGTGTCCCTGGCATCTAATAACAATGCCTGTCACTTAGCAAGAGCTCAAAAATTATTTGTGGAATAAATAAATGGTTTCAAGTTTGGAGAACAATGCTGGTACCCATAAAATATTTATTAGATGCTAAAAAAACAAAACTATATGAGGCATCAAATACAAATAGTGCAAAAAACATAGTCTTTGCTTTCAAAATGTCTGGTTGGAAAAACAGAACTAATATATAATACATGGTGCAATTAGTTAATTACATAGGCAGTATTAGGTATAACTAATAACTAATTAGGTTTATTTGTATATACCTCATGAAATCTGTATTGTATTGTATATGTATAGAATATTCCTAATGTATATTTAAATACCAAATAAAATGGTATAATCTTGTCACAGGAGTTCAGAGAACAACAACAAAAAAAAGAGTAGCTGCCATAGTAAGAAAAGACTGTATGCAGATGATGAGTTCGATAAGAAGTTTGTTTATGGAGAGGGATGCACTGGCAGTGAAGAGGTAGGTATTCCAGATGAACTGAATATCCTAAGAACATAAAGGTATGTGACAAACAGTGAGAAACCTATCTTAAAAGGAAAGATGGTATTTACTTTTGAGGAGTGATGATCACGGGAAGACAATCTGAGTGGGCCTAGGTCACAAAGAACTTAATCCTCCGAGCAGAAGACTCAAGTCTAGATGGAATCTCACAGAACAGGCTGTTGGAGCCTTCCTGAGTCCTCTACATCCCTTCTAATGGTTTGGTACACCCATCCCGGATATGGTCCCTCCACTGCTACAAATGGATCACACCAGCAACTTCCTGCGGAAGCAAGAGAAGCTACCTGCTAGCCTTCCTGTGCGCACACACACAAACACACTTCCAGGACAGCTGGTGGCCAATCACTAATAAATGTAGGGGAACAGGGCAAAAGTTCAGCTCCCTTAGCTCATCCAGGGCAGACTCTGTGGTCTATGTATAATTTTTGCTGCAGAGTGCCCTCCTGGATCTAGCTGAAGCTGGACACGCCTTGAAACCACACCCTTGCCTTTCCCAACCCTGCTTCCCTCACTACTTTCATATGTATCACTTGCACACAAATCCTACCTCAGGTTCAGCTTCAAGCAACCAGACTAAGTCAAGCCAGTGAAGGAATATTCATGAAGAAAAGTACATGTTTATGAGAATCACACAGAGAAAGATCTGTAGCTAGCTCAGTCTGGAAGGAGAGTACAGAGCACTTTGGTGGATGATAGGTGGGATAGAGAGGGCAAGGTGCCTGGAGGCCAGTGAAGGGTGCTGTTGTTCAAAGTCTGAAATAAGTAGAAAAAAATATTTGCTTTACATGAGAAAGAGAATTTTAGGAGAGAATGGCCCTAGTATAGGGAAGAATTAAAAACAACTTTGCAAAGCTTTACTTTTTCCTTAAAAGGGAAAGAGTATTTCTTCAGCAGCATTGTTAATGTTATACCATGAATTTCCTTAATTGCAAATCTCTTTTCGGGCTGAGAAGCATTCAAAAACTTGAAAGAATTACAATGAATAACAATAGGACTCTAAAATTCTCTCTCATATTTTGGGTCCCTGATTATCAATATTCAGAAATATGAAGACAAGATTAAGTAGTATTGGCAAATATTTTTAACAAGTTGGTCTGTTAGACTTTATTTAAGTAGCTTAAAAAAATCTTTATTAAAGGCAGTAGCAGATCATTGAAATTGGAAATGTATCCAAAAAAGGTAACCCCTGGTTTTCATCTATTCTTAAGGGACCTAGAAATGGTTTCAATTGGTAATGAGATACTGGTCCTGTATCATAAAACAGGGAGCATAACGTAGGCTGGTATGAAAGAAATGATACACAGCTCAAGAACAAGAGCTTATGCCCCACATAAACTTTCAACTGTAGAATTTAAGAAACAGCTGCATTTGTTTTGTTTGATCTCACACAAGTTAAGTTTCTTTACTTCTTAGTTCCTTTTCAAAATCATACTTAGTAAAAAAGCCCATAAATAAAAATGAGTTCATGGGCAGAAAGCATACTATCGAAAAAGAACTTTTTACAGCAAGGTTATTCATCACATTGATTACTTTTATAGGCATTAAAAAGTATAGCTAATGGTTATCAAAATTAAATGCACATAACTTTTGTCTCAACAGTCCCATTGAAAGGAATTTATCTCATTGTGGGGGGGATGGTTAGAAAAGTATGCTACAATATATCAAAGGATATGTATAAGTCTAAGTTCATAAAAAATTTTACCATTCAGCTTTAAGATGAAATTGATACTCCTCCAGACAAATGCACATAATTTACCCTCTATATAGCCTTAAATAGTCCCAGGAGAGACTCAGGGAAAAAAAAGGGTTCTATAAATATATTTGGAAAGTATCACATATGTTATTCCCCTCTTAAAGATTTACAATACACAAGATAATTTATGAAAGACTATGAGATGTTTGGGGAAAGAAAGGTGTTTCCAAATTTTATAGAGTAAAAACATTTCTGCAATCATTAAAAACAGGACTTGTTTAAAACTTTCCATAACCACCTGGTAAATGACAGCCACGTTCCTTATAAATCTAAAGGTTCGAAGCTATCATTCAATCACTGTCTTTTCATTCCTTTTCTCCTCTCTTTAGTCCAAGATACTGCAGTGGTTCTAACTTTATAATTTACAATGATCTCAGAGAATTTATAAAAATTTAACTCTTGCCCTGGCTGGTTTGCTCAGTGGTAGAGCATCAGTCTGGTGAGAATAAGTCTCAGGTTCGATTCCCGGTCAGGTCACACAGGAGAAGCAACCTTCTGCTTCTCCATCCCTCCCATCCTCTCTATCTTTATCTCTCTCTCTCTTCCCCTCTTGCAGCCAAGGCTCAAATGGTTCAAGCAAAGTTGGCCCCAGGTGCTAAAGATGCTTCATGGCCTCACCTCAGGCACTAAAATAGCACAACTGCCAAACATTGGAGCAGCGGCCCACATGGGGCTTGCCATGTGTATCCAGGTTGGGTTATACATGGAATCTGTCTCTGCCTCCCCATCTCTCACTTAATAAAATATATATAAATAAATACATAAATAAATAAATTATACTTCTTGGTTCTTGCCTGCAAATATTCTGATTCCTATCAGTATTTTTAACAAGCAATCCAGGTGATTTCAATGTAGGTCAAATGTTGGAATATTCAAAATGCCTGACATATAATCATCAAAAAGATGATTAGCTATTTTATAATTGAGGCCTGGTAACTTTATTTTACAAAGTAAGTTCAGAAAATCTGAACTTTATTAGAGTATGTTAAAAAGATATTTTTCTTTCCAGGATAAAAAGAGAAAAAACATACTAAGAAAAGTCAAAACATACCTAAAAAAAAATACCTTCTAACAGATAGTGCCCAGAGTATTAGGGCAAAGGGTTTTGCCCTATTATAAAAATTCTTAACCAGTGCACCACTGAGAAATTTCAGGAATTTTTTTAAAGATTGTCTTTTTAAAAAATTTTTATTTAGAAAATTAACAGGATGACATTGATACATAAGAGTATGTAGGTTTCAGGTAAGCATCTGAACTGTTCATTATGTTGTATTCCCATTACCCAAAGTCATATCATTTTGTCACCTTATATTTGTCCCTCTTTACACTACTCCCCCTACTCCTTCCCTAATCCCCCTCTCCCTGGTAGCCAGTGTACCCTTTTTTTTTTTTAACAAGAGAGACAGAAAATGAAATACAAAGAGAGGGTCAGATAGAAACAGACAGATAGGAAGGAAGAGACATGAGAAAGCATCAATTCTCTGTTGCAGCACCTTAGTTGTTCACTGATTGCTTTCTCATATGTGCCTTGACCTGGGGGGCTACAGCAGACTGAGTGACCCCTTGCTCAAGCCAGAGACCTTGAGTTCAAGCTAGCAACCTTGGACTTCAAGCCAGCAACCACGAAGTCATGTCTATGACCCCATGCTCAAGCCAGTGACTCTGCACTCAAGCTGGTAAGCCCATGCTGAAGCAGGATGAGCCCACATTCAAGCTGGCAACCTTGGGGTTTCGAACCTGGGTGTCCTGCATCCCAGTCCAACATTCTATATACTACGCCAGTGCTTGGTCAGGCTTAGCTTTTTCTGATTTACTTATTTTACTCAGTATAATGTTCTCAAGACTCATCCATGTTGTCATAAATGGCCCTATATCATCGTTTCTTATGGCTGAGTAGTATTCCATTGTATATATGTACTACATCTTCTTTATCCAGTCCTCTATAGAAGGACACTTTAGTTATTTCCATGTTTTGGCCACTGTGAATAATGCTGCAATGAACATGGGGGTGCATGTGTCTTTACATACCAATGTTTTCAAGTTTTGGGAGTAGATACCCAGTAGAAGGATTGCTGGGTCATATGGTAAAATCGCAGGATACAAAATCAATATACAAAAGTCTGTTGCTTTCCTATATGCCAACAGAAATAAGAATTCAAAACTTCAGAAAATAAACTAAAAAAAAATTTCTTCTTTTACAATTGCAACAAAAAATAAATAAAATAGAAATAAACTTAACAAAGGATGTGAAGGACCTATATGCTGAAAACTAAAACATTTACTGAAAGAAATGGAAGAAAGACACAATAAAATGGAAAAATATTCCATGTTCATGGATTGGAAGCATCAACATATTTTAAAAAGCCATATTACCAAAAGCAATATACATATTTAATATAATCCCCATCAAAATCCCAATGTCTTTTTTTAAATTTCAGGAATTCTTAAATTCACAGATCTGTACACACACTTTTTATGGAGAAATAATTCAAAGCTTTCACCAATTCTTATATTGCTTGATTACTCAATTTAAAAATGAGCCATTTTATTTTTAGTTATCTGAGAAAGGGAAAGTAAAAGCTGGTTTTTAGTTAACACTATGAATCAGACACACAAAAACATAATTCCCAGTGTTCTTTTCTCTCTCAGAGCCAAGCAAAAAGCAATTTACCTTTGCAGAGTCATATTCAGAGAGCCTGTGCAACCCTTAATCTTGTTCTGGGCTTCAAGGTGAGTCATTCCATGGGCACTTATTCCATCAATGCTGAGAACCACGTCGCCTATTCTCACATTTGCCTGGGATGCCTTGCCACCATCTTTAAGCTGTAACAAACAGATTTAATTAGGAGTTCACTTGTTAAAAAAATAAGTAATAAACAGACAAAAATTATACTTTTTCTTATATTAAAAGAAAAATACATTAATATGCTACTCGACAAAGTAATAAAAATTATCTAGTTTAACGGGTCAAGTTAAAATTTAAATAACATATTTTCTTAAATTCTTAGTTGCGCTATAAAACTAAAACAATTTTATGAGTTAGGTAGCTTCCCTGATCATTTCTCCATTTCTTATTGTGTAACAGTAGTGTGTGATTTTTACAAATGAAGAGAAGTAGCCAAGAAAACCACATTTTAGCAGAAGAAAAAGAATGTGAGATGAATAGGGTATTTAATATGCTTTTAAAGGTAATTTTTTAAACTCTTCAGAGACAGCTGTAGTTTTGAGCACAAAAAGTAATACACATGAAGGATCCTTCCTGTTGAGTTCAATTCATATCCAGTGTTTGGGGGGCTGAATTCTTTTAGATCACAAGCCCAAATATCTTTTATACTTGATGTGTTCCCTGCTCTTAGCATTTATTTAACAGAGGGGGAAGGAAACAAGTGTGTCTGAGATTGTCAAGACTTTTTTGTGTAACACAGTCTTTAATCACCAACCTCTTCCTTTCTCTGTAAAGTTTTCTAATAGAAAATGTTTCTAAATAGAAAAAAAATATGTTTGAGCAAGGATTTGTAAAAATTTAACAAACACAAAAGTAAAAAAATTATTCGAAGCTTTCAAATGAAACATTCTCTTTCATATATGTAATATATAGTGGTTTTCTTTTCATTTATACTAACAGAAAACTCCTTTCAGCTGCCCAGATGTCTTAAGATAAAAATAAATTAATGAAATGACATTAAAAAAATAAACCTTCCACACAAACAAATCAAAATTTATTTAATTGGTAAATAAAACTTACCAATATAACTTTATTATATATATATAGATATGTATATACATACACACCTTTTATTATATATACTGTATGACTGTCAAAGTAGTTCCAAAATTTAATGAAAATTAAATAAATAGGATTTCAGGATAAAAAAAAGAATCAAGATAGAACTTCATTACTTCTATTTTAAAATACTGTATTGGCAGATATATTTATTTAAATATTAAAGAATGTAGATATTTGGGATTTAGGAAGAATTAACAAGTATATTAAGTTATATGGTTTTACTATAGTCATGTACTGCATAATATTTCAGTTAACAATGAGCACATATACAGCAGTGGTCCCATAAAGTTATAATGAAGCTGAAAATTCCTATCGCCTAGTGACACTGTAGCCTTGGTAACGTTGTAGCCCAAGGCATTATTCATGTGTTGGTGGGAATGCTGGTGAAAACAAACCTATTGTGTAGGCAGTCTAATAAAACTATACATATACATTATGTACAGTCCATACTATTGATAATAATAAACAACTATGTTACTAGATTATGTATTTACTATACTACACTTTTTATTGTTAGAGTCCACTCTTTGTACTTACAAATAAAGATTGCTGTGAAATACTATGCCATGTTAGGCTGGAAGCATCCTCGTAAGTTTCATGTTTACTGGTCTCCTGACTGCATCTCTTTCTTTGTGCTTGATTTAATCTTGTGTTGTTTTGTCCAGTAACATGCTATACAGGCTTGTGATCTAGGTACATAGTGGGCTATACCATATATGTTTGTGCTCTCTATGATATTCGCCCAACAATGAAAATCACCTAACAATGCATTTCTTAGAACATATCCCTGTCTTTAGCAGCACATGACTATATATTAAATACTCGGTGTGGATCACCTTTCAATAGTTAATTTCTTTTTATTAATTTAAATATCTTAAAAATAATTTACTTTAATACAGAAATACTGTTATTATCTAATGTACAAAAACACTTTGTTTAAATTGTGAAAGACATTTACAAAGACAACAGTTCTTATACAGCAATGCCACAGTGTTATAAGAGACTTATCTACAGGATTGTTATGATTATGTGAGATTATAACTCAGTAAATGTTAAGTATTAGTACTATTCTCTTGACCTCAGATTACTAATCCGAGAAATAAGAGTGCTGTAGATGTGCTGTAGAAATAAGAGTGCCTAGATGATCTCATAGTCCCTCCTTAGGTGCCTTTCAGTTTTAAAAGTTTATCTGTGAGCTGTACGCACAAAAGTGTACATTAATCCCAAAACAGAAGTCAAATTTGAAGGACTGTAGGCAGTGCAAGAAGATATCTATTCCCCATTAGAATCAGCAAATGCATTAAACTTTGAATCCTGATAGAGAAAAAGTATAAACATAATTTATCCTAGATTTTAGTACATAGCCAATAAAAACAAGCATTAAAAAAATAGAAATAGAACACAGGTAAATTCATCACTCTTAATATTATATAAAGTAGTAGCCTTAACATAGAAACACTGAGACCTGTGGGACATTTCTTTAACGGCACTCAACAATAGCAATTTAAATAATCCCAGCCTTGTACTAATGAACAATATAGAAAGAAAATAATTAAATCCAATGTCATAACTAGATAAAACTTTTATTATCCCTTTGTTCCAGTTGCCCAACTAGATTCTGAGATCCTATGACCTCAAGATGTGCAAAACAACTTCTCAAAATTCCCTCTTTTTAGGGTTGCTTTTACTCTGCTACCTTATTTTCAGAGAGAAATCCTATAGCTCCTGTGAATTCTATCCTTTCCAAGTACCACATCTAGGGAGGTTACTAAATTTTGTCAATCCTTATATTCTCCTCCCATGCTAGTTCACATCCTGATCATCTGTCACCTGATCTTGCCTACTGCCTCCTGCAAGACTCCCCAAGTTCCTCCCCCTATCTTGACTTTTCCATAATGGTGGCCCTACCACTATGGAGTTTCACACCGGAACTCCAACCATGTCAATAGTTTATAAAATATTGAATATCTTTCAATCTTCAAATATCTTCTGCATCCTACAATGTAGAATAAAGCTGAAGCCCAAAATGCAAACCATCTATAATTTGCCACCAACTCCAACTGGTTTCCAACTTCAAAACAAGCACCATATAAAGTCAGAGATCATTTTTTTATAATACGCTCTTCTCTGAAAAACTTGATTATTGTAGGTACTAGAAAAATACCTGATTAAATTGTGATAAATAAAAAACCAATAAATCAGTATATCAATATACTAAATTCTAAAAGTATACTTAATTCACCAAAAGGAGAAAAACAGATTCTAATCTGAAAATGATCATCTTCAATTAATCATTAGGCTGATTGATTTAAGTAAGGTAAAAAAATCAAACCATATTTCCCATAGGACAAAGTAAATCCATTTTGGATAGTAATGTACTTTTCCTAGGACTTCCAAAGTGTTATCACAACTCCCTTTGGTAGTTTCATCAAACAAGTATTAGGAAGAGCTTAATTATATAATTTACTCTCAACCCTTTCTCAATAAATTATCAGAAATTAAAACAAAAACCTATGGCCATCTGTATAATCTTTCATTATTTAAATTGTCAAACTCATTTTTATCTACAGATTTTTAGACTCAATAATACTGTCTTGTTTTTTTTTACATTAAACTTCTTTTCTTAAACTCTATCTTTATTATTCAATACTCAGGCTTTCTACTCACATCATTTAAACTAAAAATCGTGAAGAGCCTGAATTAATGCTGTATGCAGAGTGGGAAAGCCCAATGCCTAGAAAACAAATATAAGACTTGTTAAAGGGGACATCTCACTGAATACTCCTATGAGCTTCAATTATCCCTAGAGCCTCTCTCCGAAGCCATGCACTCATTAGAAAGATAAATCCCCCCCTTTAATTGGGTATTATGTAGCATTATTATGAATTGTGAGCAGTTAAGGAAAAACGACAAGGTCATTCATTATTTGCACAGTTCGTTTTTCCTTTGTTTTTACAAGCCTAAATAGCTTGCATTTGTTTGAAGCGATAATAAGTTTCTGTCATCAGTAAATCTTATACATATTATATGACAGCCATAAAGATGTGTGTATTTCATAAATGCATAATGTGCAGGAAGGAAACAGCTGTGGGAAGCTCCTGGGTCAAGCCCAGTGTAAATCAAACTAATCACAAGCAATTGCTTCTCTTTTGATCTTCAATGCATTTTTCAGTACTGCTGTCTACTTTTCCATAAACTTAACTATAGCTGTATGCTTTTTCAGAAACATTGCTTTGTGGTCTCACTTAAGTTGCAAGCATACATGGCTGCACATGTTGGAACAACCTCTGAGCTTCTGTTTATTGCTGCAGATGGGGAGAGAGAGAGAGAGAGAGAGAGAGGGAGAGGGAGAGAGGGGGAGAGAGAGGGGGGAGAGAGAGGGAGAGAGAGAGGGGGGGGGGAGAGAGAGAGAGAGAGAGAGAGAGAGAGTGTGTGTGTGTGTGTGTGTGTGTGTGTAATGTAAGGGGAAAAAGATATTATAGACGTGGCCCTCTCCCATTTTACTCTAACTAGGAAATGCCCAAAGATAAGTTTTCTTAGTCATTTTAGAAGGGGAGCTCCTCTCACATAGTCTTTTTCTCCCCTGAGAAAGAAATGACCCAGAGAAAGTAATCTGGACTATTTACAGAGCACCAACAGTAAGTCAGGGACTTTGGAGGCCCTTTATCATTCTTTACCACTTTATCAAAATTTTTACAGATGGGAAAAGAGAGCTTCAAAGGGATTAAATGACTTGCCTATGTCCACAGAGCAAGTAAGAACACAGTACTGAGCAGAGGCTTTGAAGTTAGGCAAGCATGAGTTTATATTCATGCTCTGCCATCTATTAATCATGTGACATGAATTTAATAGGCTGCTCTAAGCTTCAGCTCTCTCTCCTTGAAAATGGGGACTATAATTCCACCTGGCTCTCAGAGCTGTTGAGCAGATTAAATAAAACACCAGTACAGCACATACCACATAATGCAGAATATGTTTTTTATTATTATTATTATTATTATTATTATTATTATTATGCTATGCCACCAATTCACACAAGCTGGACACCTGCTTCAAAAACCTATAGAACAGAGAAAACAGCTTTTCAAACAGACCAGTCCGAACTTCTGGCTTTTCCCTTCTCTCCTTAAAGGAAGACCAAATATCCCTCCTAATTCATTCTCTTCCCTCTGTTTCTCTAAACCTTCCCCTCACTTAGCAATAGAGCTCGATATGTCACAGAATTAGAATCCCAGCTGTCCATGCCCTCCTTCTCTGCTTAACACTATCCAAGTCTGAATTTTCCAAACTCCATTCCCACAGGATGGTGACCTCAGATCATCACTTCCCAAGACAGTTAGGTGTTGCCACTGTATCAAGAGACCAAACTATCAAAATCAGTAAGGTGATGTTCATGAAGAAGGCTTGAGTTGGGGGTCAGGGAAGGACAAGAAGGAAAGAAAATGAGAGAACATACAACAAGGGTACTGGTAAAGTGAGTAGAACAGGGAAGCAAGACCATGGGGAAGAGAGCATCTGGAAGTAACCTAGACTTGGTAAGCTAGACCCAGGCCTTATCTCTAGGTATGTTATACATTCATAGGCACATACACAAAATAATACTTAAGTTGAACAGAACATCAAAATAATAACTCATTATAAAAGGTGTTACATTTTGATTTAAATAAATAACCTCAATGACTATAATTAATAACTATAAATTTAGAACCAATTAACTCACAGTAATACTTATGTGCATCACTAAACACAGTAGTAATTTTAATTATCCTTAAATAAAATTTATAACTAAACTTCCCCCCACATGCTTAGCCTTCAGACAAATGTGATTCCAGCAGCATTTCTTCTTAAAACTTTTTAATGAAAGAGAAAAGTAGCATTACATCCTTATAAAACTGTTCTGAAAATAAAATATTAGCATCTCAAGACAGCATACAACTTAACAAGGATCTCAAAAATGCACAAAATAAAAAATGTTTCTTATCTTCAAAGAAGTATGCTATTTGGGATTCACAAGGAGTTAGAGATAAATCTACTAGAGATTAACCCTTCCTGTGGCTATTAGCTCTTGACAGCACATCACAGAAACCAACTAATCACTAAACTTATAGCAAAAACAAATGAAATCAAAGAAAGTACTACAGAGCTTTCATTTTAAAAGTTAGAATCTAAGATTCCTCTTTAAAATGAGTGTCAAACACAGCTGCTATATTGCCCTAAGCTTTTTCATTAATGTTTAGCCGTAACAGCCACTCCCACACTGTATCAGAATTCTCTAATGAAATGTATCTTTCCAAATCATATGCACCTCAAATCTATTTGCCTTCCTGTGGAAATGAGCCAGCAGTTACCAATCTCAAAAAGTACATATCAGCAATAGATACAATTTATTCAAGATATATATACTTGAGTATATTAATGAGTATATTAATATATGCTCAAGTATATTACTGAGATCATTTTCTAATATAGATAACATCCTTTTAAGAGTTAGTTGTTGGCCCTGGCCAGTTGGCTCAGTGGACAGAGCATCAGCTCAGCATGCAGATATCCCAGGTTCGATTCCTGGTCAGGGCACACAAGAGAAGTAACCATCTGTATCCTTTCCTTCCTCTCCCCCTTTTCTCCCTCTTCTTCTCTCACAGCCAGTGGCTCAATTGAGAAAATGCTGGGGAGTCCAGCATCAGCCCCAAGCACTGAGGATGGCTACCATGGTCCAAGGGCATCAGCCTCAGTGCTAAAAATAGCTTAGTTGATTTGAGCACCAGCCTCAGATGGGGTTGCCAGGTGGATCTCGGTCAGGGTGCATGCTGGAGTCTGTCTCACCATCTCTCTTCCTCTCACTTAAAAAAAAAAAAAAAGTTAAATGCTCACAAAGAATCATTAATGCTATTTGAAAAAATTTGACTTTGGCAATTACCCTATTACATACTATGGGTAACAAGTAGGAAACAAGTATGTACACAATGAGCCATTCCAGCATGCACATTTTCAACCTTCTGTGTATTTTCAACAAATATGGACTGCTTGGAAATGTATGACCCTAACACCATGGGCATGACAGGAATGCCATCAGAAACAGTAAATGTTAAAAAGAAACATATAAATATGACAGTTATAGAAGGAAACAGTAACAGAAATTTCCCATGTCCGAAAACCATGGGAACTAAACCATGAGAAAATAAAAGCTATTGTTTTTTTAACAATGGTGTTACTAACAGCTGGAGAAATTTACTAATAAAATTATATCAGTCTGACCAACAGAATTTTCTTGAGGCAGAGGAAAACACTGAGAAAAGTCTTATTTAAAAAAAAAACACAAAAAAACAACAACCCTGATTAAAGGTTGATCTTTAATTTTGCTTTGGAATATTATATTTTAGTACATACTGTAGAATAAAAGTTTGAATTCAGACATCTGAGCCTATGGCTGAAAGTCTCTAGATGTTTATCTCCTACATACTTCTCAGAATGCCATAAATGTGACTTTTCCACCCCTCTCCAAAATAAGAACACACAAGAACTTATGAACATTACACAAAATAGAGAACTCACAGAACTTGTTTTCCTGGCAAACATGAGTGATACTCAATCACTAAGTATCACAATAAGCAAAAGTGGTGGAGTTTCAGCCACTACATTGAGAAGTAAAAAACATGTAGGAAGTGCTAAATTTTCTTTTCCAACATATCCTTTAAGGCTTTTTTTTCAAATCCCTATTAATTTACTCTGGTGCTTATTAATCTGTTTTACAATATTACCTAGCACTTTGAAGTTATTCTGTCTTGCACTATTTAATTTTATATGGTGTTAATGCCTTAACCAGACTGTAAGTACTACTCTGCTACATAAAAACTGCCAATTTTCACATTCTAATGTGCATATGCCCCTTTAAAACTGGAAGCTACTTTGCATTCATTTTAATATCCTTTCCTGTAAAATAAAATGATTTGGCATTTTGTAGGTTAGAATACTGAGATAAACTCCTAACCCATGTAAACGCTGGTTACTTTAACTAGGGACCTTATTTTTTGACTTATGAGTCAAACTGTAGTCAATTTTGCTCAAAAGTCTGAGCATATACCTTATATGGTAGCAATAAAGAAAATACCTCAAAGTATGTGTCATTATGTCTTACAAAATCAAACGGAAGAAAGAGGATAATTATGCCTCTTCCTTGTGTAGGCACTGAGCTATCCAGTTTAAACACACAGCTTCTGGTCCTAGTTTATTCTAGCAGTCTAAATATATTTCCCACGAGGAGTCCTTTATTCAAATAACATCTTTGTTTTCCTCTACTACCATCCTAATAAAATTGACACATTTTATTAAAGTTGTTAAGATGCCACGAAACACTTTCATTTTATAGCTAATCCACGTGTTTAAGCCCAGAGATGAATGTGCTCTTTACTTAATGTGTGAATATAATTCTATCAGAAATGTGAAAAATATGAAGGTTAAAGAAAAAAAGAACGCACATCTACAAACATCTCAAAATCAAGTTTATTACAGAGAAATTAGTGTTTCTCTGTATTCACTTTATAATGAAAATGGTAAAGAAAAAAATCAGATAGCTATAATGGTTAACAATGTATTACTGAACTCTACCTCATCTGGGAACAGATAAACACTGAAATTCACACATTTCCAACCTGCTGTTCACTAGGTTCTGCTCAATGATGACATGCATTCCCTGAAACTGTATGTAAATTGTGTGTGAGTATGCATGTATTTTCCATTCAATCAGTCCATAGCTTTCCCCAAAATCTCAAAGGCATCTATGACCAAAAAAAATTTAAGAACTAATGCTTTAATGAAACCTGAGAACAATGTTTCTCAAAGTGTGGTTTCTAAACCACCAGTGCCAGCATTCTTCTATGATGGAAAAAAATCACAAGCCTCTCAATATCCACACGAGTAAAACCAAAAAAATCCATGAACGTCAAGAAAGCCTAAGAACTCAAAGCAGAATTAATATGTATTCCAAATGGTGCAAAATCATAATTTCACATGCTAGTGGAAGGTAAGTGCAGCTTAAAAAAAAAACTACTTGCTTTTAAGTAACTTTTAAAATTTTCATACTGTAAATCACTAACATTTAATAACAGCCTACTCCAGCAATTTTCAACCAGTGTGCTGCAAGAGTTTTTAAAACATGCAATACCTGACTGTTTAGCCAGGGCACTGGCCTCTTTTCCCTTAGATTATCAAATTAAAAAAATGACAACAGCCATCACAACAATAGCCATCCAGTGTGGATGAATCAAAATTATATCTATTTTTTTGTCAGATCAGCAAAAAATATATTTTTTGGCATGCCACACAATTTTTATTTTATGACAGAGACAGAGAGAGACAAAGGGAGGGACAGATAGGGAGGGACAGATAGGGATGGACAGACAGACAGGAAGGGAGAGAGATAAGAAGCATCAATTCTTCGTTGCAGCATCTTAGTTGTTCATTGAGAGCTTTCTCATATGTGCCTTGACAGGGACTATAGCAGAGCGAGTGACCCCTAGCGCAATCCAGCGACCTTGGGCTCAAGCTGGTGAGCCTTGCTCAAACCAGATGAGCCCGCATTCAAGCCGGCAACCTCAGGGTCTCAAACCTAGGTTCTCAATGTCCCAGTCCGAAGCTCTATCCACTGTGCCACCGCCTGGTCAGGCTGCCACACAATTTTATAATTAATTTGTGTGTCTCATGAGATGAGAAAGGTTAATGAATTACAACACTGGAAATTAAAGGTATTTAATTAATACATAGGTTATTATTTAGTAATTTAACTCACTTCCAACTTTTCTTACTCTTACATTAAACATAAAGTGATTAATTACACTGTACATTTATTTTGGCACACTTACCTGACTTTTTCTTTAGGAGTTGTTTCTAAAAAGTATACACATTTAAATTTTCATGACACTAGCCTAACACAAGAATATCTGTGGCCATTAATAATTCTGCAAACTGTGTAAGAATGTGTCTGTTATCCACACTTTTGCAACTCTTAGTATTACTCTTAGTACTACTCAAGATTCATATCACTAATGAATTCTGTGACCTTGGGTATAAGTCATTTACATCTTTGGCCTCATTCTGCCCAGTGGTACAGAAAGTTATATCAAATGTTCTAGGGTCCCTTTAAACCCTAAACTATAATAAATATTTACATAGACTTTACTGTTATAATCTCTCATTAGACTAAACAGTCATTACAATTAGTATCTATTCTCACTTCAGTGCTAAAATAAATTTTGTATATTCTCCAATTATACAAGAATCTTCTGCCCTGGCCGGTTGCTCAGCGGTAGAGCATCGGCCTGGCGTGTGGGGACCCGGGTTCAATTCCCGGCCAGGGCACATAGGAGAAGCGCCCATTTGCTTCTCCACCCCCCTTCCTTCCTCTCTGTCTCTCTCTTCCCCTCCCGCAGCCAAGGCTCCATTGGAGCAAAGATGGCCCGGGCGCAGGGGATGGCTCCTTGGCCTCTGCCCCAGGCGCTAGAGTGGCTCTGGTCAGCAGAGCGACGCCCCGGAGGGGCAGAGCATCGCCCCCTGGTGGGCAGAGCGTCGCCCCTGGTGGGCGTGCCAGGTGGATCCCGGTCGGGCGCATGCAGGAGTCTGTCTGACTATCTCTCCCCGTTTCCAGCTTCAGAAAAAATAATAATAATAAATAAATAAATAAATACAGAGTGGAACAAAATAAGAAAAAGAGCCATGCAGATACGTAGGGAAAAGCATTCCAGGCAGAGGGACAAGCAAAGGTAAAAAAAAAAAAAAATACTATAGTTTAGATACCACAGGCTAAGCTTTAAAACCTTATAGCAGGTACTTTTATGAAAACCATTGATCAAATGAGTAAATCATAAATTAAGGTTTTTAAGTAACTGGCCCAAGGTCTCACAACCATTAAGAGTGGCAACGTTGGAGTTTAATCCAAGCTTTCAGATTCCTAACTAAATTAAGAAATGTATTATGTCACTAACAACTCAAATACTGGAATGACTAATATAACATAATTAAGTAGCATGAAGAAAGTTTCTCAGAGATAATGACAATTGCCCTGAGTGCTGAAATACGGGTTGGAATTTGCAGAAACAAAACAGAAGAGGTGTGCTCTCCCCAAAACAAAAGGCCTGTGAAAGACATGAGGATGGGGGCACGATGCAGTGTGCAAGTGATGTTTTCTTAAGTTGTACACCTGTATGGTTTCATGAACTAACGTATTCAGTTTAAATTCAGTTTTTAAAAAGTGCTACCATTTTCAGGGAAAGACAAGCAGTTCAAGGTGTTCAGACTTTAGGGAAAAGGCGACAAGGAAACTGACAGCCCAGGCTGACCAGGTTGCCAAAAGCCATACAATACAGGGCACAGTACGTGACAACACCTAACTTCTGAAGAATCTGAGTTTACAAGTTGCTTCTACATCAACTAGTGTGGTCTCCTTAAAAATTTGACTCCTTAGAACAGATTGCCTGCATCACATAACCATCACTCCTGAATACCATACTGTTTCCAAGAAACCCAAACTTTCAACTCCAGGTTCTTGAGCTTTTTCTACCATGCACTTTCTCTCACCCCTTAAAGATGGCTAGGTCTTCATTCCTGTTGCCGGAAGTATGGCCTCAGCTTTATCTGTTGATCTGTAGCCTTTCAGAACCCAAATCCATCAACACTTGGACCCATGGAAATAACAGTTCTGTACATGGAATTATTTTATTTATCTTGTTTGGGATTTGAAAAAGAAAATTCCCAGGGATTCTCCATGTTCTCTCTGTTTAGGTCAGAACCACGACTGCCCCTCTGAGGTCTCCTCTGCCTTCTTCCACAGCCCCAGCTTTATTATTCTAGCCCAATAAACCAGCCTGCACAGTTGGCTTTTACCAAGATAGCACCAAATGTCGTTAGATGACTTCTAGCACTCTGAAAAAAACACTGATTTATTCTAGATGCTTCATCCCCTTCACAGACAGCAAATGCCCAGTCACAAAACAGCAGCTAGAAATGCAAATGTTCTTATGTCAGTCAGTGCCACTGTCCGTTGTTGTTGTTTGTTTCCATTCAGAGTAAAAGAGATTGGAGCACCTCTGCATGAGTCTTGTTCTGGGTACTTAGCTCACCAAAGGCTTCTGAGCTTGGGATAACAGTGGACTTGGCAGGGGCAGGTTGCTGACAGCATTGAGAACTATTCAGTAACCTCACTAGTCCCAGTTGGCTTTTCTCAAAAAGTCTGGAAAGTCCGTTTTGCTGAATTATACACTTGAAACCTATATGTTTTCATGAACCAATGTCACTCCAATAAATTCCACTTAAAAAAAAGTACTACCATTTTCAGGGAAAGGCAGTTGGTCAGAGTGTCTACATTTTAGTGAGAAAGTCTGCACAGGGGTGGGCGTGAGGCAGCGGAGGGGCCGAGATTGAGCTGCCTGGTAGAATATGTCTGAACTATCTGTTTCACTTCCCCCGGTTTCCCACTGATGGCATCAGTGCTTTGATGAACTGAACCACCTCTTCCCATCAGAGAACAGCCCAGAGTCACTTAAACAGAAAGATAAGACTAAAGCCATTATTATTAGAAAAAACAAGTATTTACTAGCAGAAGTAAATTTAGAACTTATAAAAAGCTTTGTGTCTATCAAAAACTATCAGTACTACCAACTGTTGATCATCACTGAATGATGAGATCAGTTGTTTTACTTAAAAGCGGTTATGTTTGAGTAGTTGACATGAGTTCTATTCTTTCAGCAAATGGTTAATGAATACATGACATATATCAGTGCCTAAGGAGTCTTCTGGCATGCAAATGTGAAGGGGGAGGTAACAGTGTTATATTTTTTAATTGTTAACAGTGTTTAACCTGACCAGGTAGTAGTGCAACGGATAGAGAGTCAACCTGGGATGCTGAGGACCCAGGTTTGAAACCCCAAGGTCACCAGCTTGAGTGTAGGCTCATCCAGCTTGAGCATGGGATCATAGACATGACCTCATGGTAGCTGGCTTGAAGCCCAAGATTGCTGACTTGAGGCCAAAGTAGCTGGCTTGAGCAAGGGGTCATTGGCTCGACTGGAGACACCTGGTCAAGGCACGTATGAGAAAGCAATCAATGAACAATTAAAGTGCTGCAACTATGAGTTGATGCTTCTACTAATCTCTCTCCATTCTTGTATGTCTGTCTCCCTCCCTCTCTCTCTCTCTCAAAAAAAAAAAAGGTGTGTTTAACGAATAATACTTGTAAGACTAGAGATACCAATTACTGAGTACTCACTACATGACAGGCATTATGCTAGGTACTTTCCTAGTTTCTCTTTTCACAAAACCTATTTCTACATGTAAAATGACAAAGATCAAATAACAGTTTTTAAAAATGCTACATGTGTTCTTTTGTCTCACAGGTTAATATTTTGCCTCTAAGTCTGATGTATGCAAACAACTATTCAAAAAGTTAAACATAAAGACTATATTTCCACGAAAATCTATCTCACAACCCCCTGGTTAGCTTAGCGATTATTCTCTGCTGGCAATTATTATAAGCCATTTTCTCAACTTCCAAGCAAGGTGAAAAACAGTATATAATATTATTTGAGTTAGAAAACTGATTCCAGGAGCAAAATCTTCCAACTACTAGTCCATGAGGTCTCCAGCCACTCTATTCAACATTATAGACATAAACTAGAGAACAATGTGCTCACATGTAATGTCTGATCACTCAGAAACACTCAGGTGAGAAACATAACCTTGCAACAGATTCTAGAATCTAAGGCACATTTCATGGACTAAAAATTGTTCTGGCACAAAACCAACGAAGTAGAAAAAAATTTATGCTGAGAATTCTCTAAAAAGTTATAGCAACTTCCAAGAGTAAAGAATTTTTCAAATAAGTGTTGCTTTTCTTTTGTTGTATTTTTGTTTGGAAGAAACAAGAAAGGAAGAGGGGACACTAGGATTTTGCCGTACCAACATGATTTGCAAACCAAAATCTTCTTCCTTGAAGCAATATAAAATAAAAAAAGAACAACAAAATGGCAGATATGACCCAGCCCTCACTGAAATTGATTTTTTATTATATTTACTTTTTTCACTTCAAAATCTAAAACTATATTTGGGTATTTGAGTAAATATATAAAATATCCTTGAAATTCACTGTAAAAATAATTTCTTGGGCCTGACCAGGTGGTGGCGCAGTGGATAGAGCATCGGACTGGGATACGAAAGGACCCAGGTTCGAGACCCCGAGGTCACCAGCTTGAGCATGGGCTCATCGGGCTTGAGCAAAGAGCTCACCAGCTTGGACCCACGGTCGCTGGCTCCAGCAGGGGGTTACTCGGTCTGCTGAAGGCCCACGGTCAAGGCACATGTGAGAAAGCAATCAATGAACAACTAAGAAGTCGCAACGCGCAATGAGAAACTGATGATTGATGCTTCTCATCTCTCTCCGTTCCTGTCTGTCTGTCCCTGTCTATCTCTGCCTCTGTAAAAAAAAAAAAAAAAAAAAAAAAAAATTTCTTAGAGCTGACTTAATATTTGTTTTCAGCAGCTTGTTACAGGAGGCATGTATATCAATTTGTAAATTTAAAAAACAGGGGGGCCCTGGCTGGTGGCTCAGTGGGTAAGAGTGTTGGCCCAGTGTGCAGACATCCCAGGTTCGATCCAGGTCAGGGCACACAGGAGAAGATACCATCTGCTTCTTCCCCCCACACTCTGCCTTCTCTCCTTGACTCCCTCTCGCAGACAGTGGCTCAGTTGGTTGAAGCCTTGACCCGGGCACTGAGGATAGCTCAGATGGTCCGAGCATCATCCTCAGGTGCTGAGGATAACTCAGCTGATTGTTGCATTGATTTGAGCATCAGCCCCATGTGGGGGTTGCCAGGTGGATCCCAGTCAGGGTGCATGGGGGAGTCTATCTCTCTTCTCTCACTTAAAAAAACAACAATAGGGTAGAAAAGAGTAGTGTCCTAGCCTATGGAAGAAAGGCTTAAAAGCTTTTTACTGACTTTAAGATACACAAATATGCCCTGGCGGGATAGCTCAGTTGGTTAGATCACTGTCCCGAAATGCAGAGGTTGCTAGTTTGATTCCTGGCCAGGACATATACAGAAACAGATCGATGTTCCTCTCTCTCTCCTTTTTATATATACAAGCATATATATATATATATATATATATATATATATATCACTCCCTTCCTCTCTTGCTAAAATCAATAAACATTTTTAAAAGATACATAAAATATACAAGGATAAATCTAGTACCCAGATTTAATATTCAAAAGCAAGAAATTCAAATTCAGTAGAAGGCAGCCTGACAAGGAATCCATAAAAAATAACATCAGGGAGATTTTAGAAGACTATGTTCTCCCTATGCATCAATACTATGAGAGTCTGTTAGGGTTTTTTAAAAAAATTTTTAATGTAGCTTTAGGCTACATTAAAAAAAAAAAAGCACTATCCACATGAGGGCGAGTTAGTCCCAAGGTATTCTGTATATTTAGACCAGGGGTCCCCAAACTGAAGCCCCCTGAGGCCATTTATCCGGCCCCCGCCGCACTTCCGGAAGGGGCACCTCTTTCATTGGTGGTCAGTGTGAGGAGCACAGGATGCAGATGCTTACGTACAGTACTACTTCCGGTGATGCGGAACGCAGGCTTCACACTCCAGAAGCGCGTCATATCACTTGTTACAGCTAGCAGTGATAAATATAGAACCGGACATTGACCATCTCATTAGCCAAAAGCAGGCCCATAGTTCCCATTGAAATACTGGTCAGTTTATTGATTTAAATTTACTTCTTTATTTTAAATATAGTATTTGTTCCCGTTTTGTTTTTTTACTTTAAAATAAGATATGTGCAGTGTGCATAGGGATTTGTTCATAGTTTTTTTTTATAGTCCAGCACTCTAACGGTCTGAGAGACAGTGAACTGGCTCCCTGTGTAAAAAGTTTGGGGACCCCTGATTTAGACCATATTAGATAATTCAGTACCAGAGGAACAGCCACAATAAGAACAATAAAAGACCCAGAAGTTACATCATACCAGGAATTAATTAATAAAAAGTGGATGGTGTTGAAAAAGACTGAGCATACAGTATAAGAATGGATTAGAATTATGTTTTACAAAGCAGCAATTCACACACTTGGCTGATCAAAATTTCTCAGGACACTTTTCAAAAATATACATTATGAAATACACACACACACACACACACACATTATGGAGACTAATTACAAGAAATTCTGATGTAGAAACTCTGAGTGAAGACCCAGGAATCTAATAATCCTATAGGCAAAAACTAGGAGCCATATATACAAATTCCAGAAAGAAAGACTACCGTATTTCCCCATGTATAAGACTCACTTTTTTTATTTTTTAACCCCTCTTTTTTACGAATTCTAAAAAACATAACAAAAATGTAACATAAAAATGTTTTTTAATGTCAGAATAAATTTAATTGTCATATTTATTTTGTCTAATTACCATAAAAGCACGCTTGGGCTTTCTATTTTTTCTTTAATATTTGACTTAATTATTATAACATATTTCTCAGAAATTTGTATATAGTGCGCCTCCAATTATTTGTAGGATTTTAAATGCGCCCCAACTTTAAAAAGTTTGAGAACCACTGGGTTAAGGAATCCTCCTTTAGTAATAATTGAAATACTGAATTAACATTGCCCAGTTCAGCTGGTTAGAGCATTATCTGATTCACCAACATTGCAGGTTTAATCCCAAGTGAGGACACACACAAGAATCAACCAATGAATGCACAAATTAAGTAAAAACAACAAAATCAATGTTTTTCTTTTCTCTCCCATTTCCTCTCTAAAATCAATTAAAAATGTTTAAGTACTGAATTAACACTGAAGAAAGTTATTCTAGAAACTAGGTATACCTGTCAGTGAACTCATCTGTCCAGAGCTTGTTCAACTGTTCCAAAAAAGAGGTGGAGGAGAAGAGGTAGTTTGGACTATAAAATCTAGCCTGTCTTGCCACTCTTTTTTTTTTTTAATAAATTTTTATTAATGTTAATGGAATGACATTAATAAATCAGGGTACATATATTCAAAGAAAACATGTCTAGGTTATCTTGTCATTAAATTATGTTGCATACCTCTCGCCCAGAGTCAGATTGTCCTCTGTCACCCTCTATCTAGTTCTCTGTGCCCCTCCCCCCCTAACTCTCTCCCTCCCTCCCTCCCATGTCCTCCCTCCCCCCACCCCTGGTAACCACCACACTCTTGTCCATGTCTCTTAGTCTCGTTTTTATGTTTCACCAATGTATGGAATCATGTAGTTCTTGTTTTTTTTTGATTTACTTATTTCACTCCGTATAATGTTATCAAGATCCCACCATTTTGCTGTAAATGATCTGATGTCATCATTTCTTGTGGCTGAGTAGTATTCCATAGTGTATATGTGCCACACATCTTCTTTATCCAGTCTTCTATTGAAGGGCTTTTTGGTTGTTTCCATGTCTTGGCCACTGTGAACAGTGCTGCAATGAACATGGGGCTACATGTGTCTTTACATATCAATGTTTCTGAGGTTTTGGGGTATATACCCAGTAGAGGGATTGCTGGGTCATAAGGTAGTTCTATTTGCAGTTTTTTGAGGAACCACCATACTTTCCTCCATAATGGTTGTACTACTTTACAGTCCCACCAACAGCGGATGAGAGTTCCCTTTTCTCCGCAGCCTCTCCAACATTTGCTATTACCCGTCTTGTTGATAATAGCTAATCTAACAGGGGTGAAGTGGTATCTCATTGTAGTTTTGATTTGCATTTCTCTAATAACTAATGAAGCTGAGCATCTTTTCATATATCTGTTGGCCATTTGTATTTCTTCCTGGGAGAAGTGTCTGTTCATGTCCTCTTCCCATTTTTTAATTGGATTGTTTGTTTGTTTGTTGTTGAGTTTTATGAGTTCTTTGTAAATTTTGGATATTAGGCCCTTATCTGAGCTGTCGTTTGAAAATATCATTTCCCATTTAGTTGACTGTCTGTTTATTTTGATATCAGTTTCTCTTGCTGAGCAAAAACTTTTTATTCTGATGTAGTCCCATTCATTTATCTTTGCCTTCATTTTTCTCTTGCCATTGGAGTCAAGTTCATAAAATGCTCTTTAAAACCCAGGTCCATGAGTTTAGTACCTATGTCTTCTTCTATGTACTTTATTGTTTCAGGTCTTATATTTAGGTCTTTTATCCATTCTGAATTTTTAGTACACGGGGACAGGCTGTAGTCGAGTTTCATTCTTTTGCATGTGGCTTTCCAGTTTTCCCAACACCATTTGTTGAAGAGGCTTTCTTTTCTCCGTTGTGTGTTGTTGGCCCCTTTATCAAAGATTATTTGACCATATATATGTGGTTTTATTTCTGGGCTTTCTATTCTGTTCCATTGGTCTGAGTGTCTATTTTTCTGCCAATACCATGATGTTTTGATTATCGTGGCCCTATAATATAGTTTGAAGTCAGGTACTGTAATGCCCCCAGCTTCATTCTTTTTCCTTAGGATTGCTTTGGCTATTCAGGGTTTTTTATAGTTCCATATAAATCTGATGATTTTTTGTTCCATTTCTTTAAAAAATGTCATAGGAATTTTGATGGGAATTGCATTAAATTTATATATTGATTTTTCCATTCCTCAGTTTTGTGATGATCAGTTCCACGGGGATATGGGAAACAATTTAAGAAATACCCAATAGTTAATAACCCCAATCTTGAAAACAAAAAGATAGTCACTATCACAAACTTAAAAAAAACAACAATAAAACTTTCAAAATGGCAAAGTAGAAAGAAAGAACCTCACTGTGTGCCCATCCTGTAACACATTTGGCTAGTATATATACTAGTGGCAACACACACAAAGATATCTACTTCAATATGGTACCTTGTACAGACTTGATTCTAGTAACAGAGAAACAGAGAAGGAGCAGGAAAACATTGCATAGAGGTAGATGTCTTGCAGGTATTAACTCATTTAACCTCACAAAACCTCTGCTCTAAGTACCAGAATTTCCAATTTATAAGTGAGGAAACTAAGGCAGAGAGAGCTTATGTTATATGTCTAAGTTTAAAGGTCACAGGGCTGGGGCTAAAATGATTCCAAAGTCCATCTCACGACAACCAGATGGGCTGCCCTCCTACCTGTCACATCACCTGCCACTCTCCCTCCTGTGATAACACATCACACATCCAGACAAAAGTACATATTTTATTCTTTTTTTTTCTTTGTATTTTTCCAAAGTTAGAAGCTAGGAGGCAGTCAGATAGACTCCCGCATGTGCCCGACAGGGATCCACCCAGCATGCTCACCATGGGGCGATGCTCTGCCCATCGGGGTGTTGTTCCATTGAGGCAGGAGCCATTCTAGCACCTGAGGCAGAGGCCATGGAGCCGTCCTCAGCGCCGGGGCCAACTTTGCTCCAGTGGAGCCTTGGCTGCGGGAGGGGAAAAGAGAGACAGAGAAGAAGGAGAAGGGGAAAGGTGGAGAAGCAGATGAGTGCTTCTCCTGTGTGCCCTGACAGGGAATCGAACCCAGGACTTCCACACGCTGGGTTGATACTCTACTGCTGAGCCAACCAGCCAGGGTTAGTTTTATTCTTTAGTTTATTCCCTGAATCCAATCTGTTCCTCCCACTTAGATAAAGTAGGCTGGATAAAGCAAGAGGGAAATCTCCCTCCCTTAAAGCTTACCTCTAAATTGCTACCCTAATTAACTCTCTCTACGCCTCATCTAGCTTCCAGTAGGAATACGGGTATTCAATATCACACAAGTTTAAAAAAAGTTTTCCTCAGTCAAAATTTCTAATTATCCAGACAAAAAAAAGAAGAGAAACAGAGAAAGCAGAAGGGAAGAAGGAAGAGAAACAGAGAAGAGAAAGTGAAGAAAGAAAAAGAGAGTGACAAAAAAGAATGGAGCCTCAAAAATATTCTTTCTTCATTTTAAAATCCCTGTTGTTCTCCTACAGAATTAATCTTACTGCAAAATCCAAATTATAGGCTCATCTAGGAATGAGAGAAGTTGGTCTACACTTCTACCTTCCAAAATGGGGCATTACCCTATTACCTCCTAGCATTTTTATATTTATGGGAGGACTTCTCTAGCCTACTCCAATAAGTGATAATGAAAATCTCTCTCTTTAGAAATGAGTAAATCAATAAAGCCAGCTCAAATATGACTTATCAGTGACATAATGTAGAGTATGGCTTCTAAAAGTATCTTTAAAAAAACTAATTAAAAAAATATCCAGTCTGTTGCACACCAGGGTTTTAGTAAATATATGGCAACAAAAATATTTTCTGAAAAATTAATTTAAAAATGCATAATATAAGTCTCCAATTTTTTTTTTTTTTTAGCGAGACAGAGAGAGAGTCAGAGAAAGGGCCAGATTGGGACAGAGAGATGGGAAGGAACAGAGATGAGAAGCATCAATTCTTCGTTGCAGCTCCTTAGTTGTTAATGGATTGCTTTCTCATATGTGCCTTGACTGGGGGCTACAGCAGACCAAGTGATCCCTTGCTCAAGCCAGTGACCTTGGGCTCAAGTTGGTGAACTCACACTCAATCAGGATGAGCCCATGCTCAAGGTGGTAACCTCGGGGTTTCAAACCTGGGTCTTTCATGTCCCAGTCTGACTCTCTATTCACTGTGCCACCACCTGGTCAGGCTGGACCTGGAGATTATTATGCCAAGTGAAATAAGTCAGGCAGAGAAAGAAAAATATATGATCTCACTTATATGTGGACTCTAATGAACAAGGTAAACTGAGGAACAGAATAGAGGCAGAAGCAGGGTCACAGGGAGAAGAGGGACAGCTGTCAGAGGAAAGGGGAATGAAGGAACAGGATCAGAGAAAGTGAAGGGTTTACTGAAATTATATATACATAACATGTAGATACAGATAACAGGACAGAAAATCCCAGACGGAAGAGGGGGAGTTAGGGGGAGGAGGATAAAGGGAGTGTAATGGGGGACACATGGGTGGGGGACAAGGGTGTTATATTGAGTGGGATACTTGGATTGATGTTAACACAATAAATTAAAACTAATAAAAAAAGAACAATTCATAAGGAAATAGGAAACCTGAACAGACTAATTATAAGGAGGTTGACTCAGTAATAAAAAACCTCCCAACAAACAAACTTTAGGACCAGCATCTTCACTGATGACTTCAATCAAACATTTAAAAAACAATACCAATAACTTTTTAAATTTTCCAAAAACTAAAAGTGACAAGAACTCTTTAAAACTCAGTACCTCTGAACACAAAAGAAAAAATCTTGAATAAAGTATCAGCAAACCAAATTCTACAACCCATTAAAAGGAGTAAATATCATGTTCAAGTGGTATTTATCTCAGGGATGCAAGGATAGTTCAACATCACCAAACCAGTCAGTGTGATGCACCATGTCAACAAAAAGAAGGATAAAAATCATATGATCATTTAAATTGATTAAGAAATAGCATTTAGCCTGATCAGGCAGTAGCGCAGTGGATAAAGCCTCAGCACGGGATGCTGAGGACCAGGTTCAAAACTCTGAGGTCACCAGCTTTAGCTGGTGTTGGCTTGAGTGCATTGTTGCTGGGTTGAGTGCGGGATCATAGACATGACCTCATAGACACTGGCTTGAACCCATAGGGTGCTAGCTTGAGCCAAAGGTCACTGGCTTGGCTGGAGTCCCTTCCCTGGTCAAGGCACATATGAGAAGGCAATCAATGAACAACTAAGGTGCCACAATGAAGAACTGATGCTTCTTATCTCTCTCCTTTCCTGTCTGTCTGTCCCTGTCTGTCCCCATCTCTCGCTAAAAAAAAAGAAAAAGAAAGAACTAGCATTTACCATATTCCAATACCTGCCTGACCAGGCATTGGCACAGTGGATGGAGTGTCAGATTGGGACTTGAAAGACCCAGGTTCAAAACCCCAAGGTTAACAGCTTGACTGCGGGCTCACCAGCTTGAGCACAGGGTCACTGGCTTGAGCCCAAAGGTTGCTGGTTTGAGCCCAAGGTCACTGGCTTGAGCAAGGGGTCACTCGCTCTGCTGTTGTAACCTCGGTCCAGGTACATATGAGAAAGCAACTGATGAACTAAGGTGCCACAACAAAGAACTGATGCTTCTCATTTATCTCCCTTCCTGTCTGTCCCCTCTCTCTCACTCTCTGTCACACACACAAAAACAAATTTCAGCACCTTTTTATGATAAAAACTCTCAGCAAAATGGCTATATTGGGAATGTACCTCAACATAATAAAGATCATATATGACAAGCCCACAGGTAACATTATACTCAACTGCAAAAAAGTGGAAGCCCTACTTCTATGACCAGGATTAAGATAAGGATGCCCACTCTTACCATTTTTATTCAACATGTTACTAGAAGTCCTAGCCACAGAAATTAGGTAAGAAAATAAATAAAAGCCATCCAAACTGGAAAGAATTAAAATTGTCACTATTTCCAGATTACACAGTATATATAGAAAACTCTAAATGCTCCATCAGAAAAAACATCAATAAACTCAGTAAAGTTGCTGTATACAAAATCAATACACAAAATGGTTATGTTTCTGTACAGTAATAACAAACTATAAAAGAAATAAAATAATTCTATTTATAACCGCATCAAAGAATACATATAAATAAATTTAACCAAGGAGGCTAAAGACCTGTATATTAAAAAATATAAGACATAAATAAAAGAAACTAGAGACACATGAAAATACTTCATGCTCATGAATTAGAAGAAACAGTATTGTTAAAATGTCCCTACTGCCCAAAGCAATTTACAGATTCAATGCAATCCTAATCAAAATCCCAATGGCATTTTTCAAAGAAACAGACAATTCCAAAATTTCTATGGAACCAGAAAAATAAATGAAATAGCGAAAGCAATCTTGAGAAAAAAGAATAAAACTGGAAGCATCACATTCACTGATTTCAAATTACATACAAAAAGATACAGATGAATGGAACAGAATAAAAAGCCCAAAAATAAACCCATGCATATACGATCAATTAATTTACGACAAAAGAGACAAGTATATATAATGTATTTAATTTAATAAACGGTGTTAGTAAAACTAGACAGCCACATGCAAAAGAATGAAATTTAACCACTATCTTATACCATACATAAAACGTCAAATGGATTAAAGACTTGAATGTAAGACCCGAAACCTGGAAGAAAACATATACAGCCAACCTCCTTAACAAAGATTTTAGCAATAAATATTTAAATCTGACACCAAAAGCAAAGGGACAAAAACAAAAATTAGTGGGATAATATTATATATAAAGCTATGCATAGCAAAGGAAATGATCAAGAATATGAAAAGGCACCAATTCCTAATGGGAAAGAAATTTGCAAATCATGTATCTGATAAGGAGGTAATATCCAAAATCTATAAAGAATTCAATAGCAAAATAAATAAACAAACAATCCAATGAAAAAAACAAGCAAAAGATCTAAATAGACTTTTTTCCAAAACAGACATACAGTTAGCCAACAGGTACATGAAAAGATGTTCAACGTCATTAATCATCAGGGTAAAGCAAAGCAAAACCGTAATAAGGCATTACTTCAAATAGGTTAGAATGGTTATCATCAAAAAGACAAAATAACAAATGTTGGTGTGGATACAGAGAAAAGGAAACCCTAAATTGGTTCAGTCACTGTGGAGAACAGTATGGGAGTTCCTCAAAAAATTAAGAAGTGAACTACCATATGATCCAGTAATTCCAATTCCAGATATTTACCTGAAGAAAATAAAAACACTAATTCAAAAAAGACATATGCACCCCCATGTTCACTGCAGCATTATTTACAATAACCAAGATATGGAAACAACCTAGCTATCCATCAATAGGTTAAATTTTACACACACACACACACACACACACACACACACACACAATGGCCATTAAAAAGATTAAAATCTTGGCTTTAAATGACAACATGAAGGACTTCAAGTATATTACACTTAATGAAACAAGCCAGAAAGAGTAGGACAATTACCACAAGATCTCTCTTATACATGGAATATAAAGGGAAAAAAAAAGTTCACAGATACAGAGAAAACAGTTGATTTGCCAAAGGAGGCAGGTGAGGAATGAAAGCAATGGTGAACTGTTTTTTTAACTAAATTGTTTAAATTTTTAAAAAACAACCTTTGGGTAACCTCCTCCCTGTATTTATACCCCTAACAGCTTTTGCACTTATTATTTGAGCTGTCTGCTAAATGAGACTAAAATATCAGACAGTTATAATTATGAAGTTACATAATGAAGTACAAACAGCTTTGATCAAAAACATAACTACTTTGTGAAAAGTCACACATTAAGGATTGAAGAACTTATTTCCAAAACACAGACATAAGAGGAAAAGAACCTCAAAACTTTATAATTATTCAGAGATCTTACCTCCTGCTTCAGTTTCCCCTGCCTTATCTGACATGCATGTATTCTATGTATCCATTAAGCACCAAGGAGGCAATGAGAAATAGGCAATACAGCAATGAGCAACCACAAAAACACAGGTTCTGCCTTTGTGAAATTAGTATAGAAAGTAAACAGACTAAATAATTAGCAAAATTATAGTACTTCAATTCAATTCTCATAACTGTACTACCTTTTTATAATGCAAAGGACTATGAAAATACTGTGTGTATCTCATCTAGTCTAGGTGCCAATCAGGTGACAAAGTGCAGGTGTTAGCCAGGCAGAAAGAATTTCATAAAGATCAGTATATATGAATACTCTGAGCTGGGAAGATATCTTCACAATAGCAAAATATATTAAAAGCCAATGAAATATATGAAAACACAAAAGCATTCGTTAAATATATTGAATTTTCATTTTTAGCCATAAGCAAAAGACTTCTGAAATCACTTCTGGGGGGGGCACCCAAATTTTAAATTTAGCCACTGAATTTGAGTAAAGTAAAAATGTAAAACTAATCTCTGCAGGTACAATCCAAATGAGCCTGCTTTTTAAAATACATATTTGGTTTCTCAATGCTAGGCCCTCATCTCAAAACCCAGGTCATTCATTCATTTGGATTACTGGCTAAACATGTAGGTTTAACTAAGAGCACTGGCAAAATAACCATTTCAGTTCTCCAGTCTCCAATAATTTCATTTCAGTATCTAGCAAGATTATTCCTTGCTGTGTGTCATACAGACTTAGTCTAACAACTTTGAAAAGTGCTGGTGCTAACCTAACAGTGGTCCAAAATCTATGATTTGAAACTGGAGGCTAAAACACTAGATAAACATTCTTCTATGCTGCAATAACACATATAGATAACACAAAACAGATTCCCATTTTATTAAATGAAGTTGTTTCATGATATAATATATATGTTTTTGTAATAAAATGTAGACCAGAGAAACCACACTACAAACAAGCTTTAAGCTTGAATTCCAAAATAATTCACTAAGATGTTTTCCCACTTTATGTAAAAGGAACATCAAAATAATCACATACACACACGCAAAAAAAATCTTAAATGAGCAAGGGAGATAAATTCATGACCTTTCCAAAAAGAATTTTGTCATACAACTGGTAACCATTTATCTATCATAATCATGTCATGTTTTACATAGTTCACTGGGTATAAAATGTTCCTTGACTTTTTTCCTTATATTAGGATTCTGATACTATGTGTCTGGATTATTTACACTTCTTTAAATAAAAGGCAATCATTACTAGTAGGATAAAAAGAATCAATTATCTTCTCAACAGGAAAGTACAAAGAGTAAGATTTTATTGACAGAATATATGGTGTTGTTAAGACATAACCTTATAATGTTCAGCAGTATCACTAGGAACACACAATAACATCACAGAAAACTCTTAATTCAATTAAATCCATTGACAATGCCTTCCTTTGAAAAAAATAATACCTATGGCAAAGAATTGTAAACGAAGTAGTCTTCAAAACAAAACAAACAAAACCTACACCAGAGTATAGTCTCAAGCAAATCTTAATTCACTCATTCAGTGTGAGAATTTAAAATATCACACCAACTGGGCATAAATCTTCTGAAATCAGAAACACTCAAACTTTACCTTCCCGTCTCTCTGTCTGTCTCTCTCCCAAGGGGAAAAAAGAGAAAAAGACTCAAACTTTTAATGCTTTTTATTTACTACCATCGGTGAAAATTTATAGAAAAACTACAATGAAATATAATTTTAGGTAAATCTTATTTTTCTGAAACTAACTTAATTTGTAGGCTGTTACTCTTCATGCTTTAGTTTTTAGGATGAAGTCAAATGGAACCTCAAGCTGGCAGTGAGTGGTCGGTTGGTTTCACCCTCATTAGGTCAGATGTGCATCTGGCAAGTCATAAGCCCAGACATTTTCTGGGCATCAGTGTTTTGGCTAAGGAAGCCCTAAAATAATTCAACTGCTGCATTAGTACTGTTCAAGTTGCAAAAACAAAACATTTCCCCAGACTTTACTGGAAAACAGCTTGTACTGATCTTCATAAAAATGTCCTCTTACATATTCATCAATTCCATAAGACTTCCACAAGAATTCTATTACTGGCAATAGAAGAGTCATTTCGGTTTTTACCTACAAAGCAAATAATGCATTGACTTAGTAATTTCAATTTAACGTTCAAATGATTCTAATTTTTTTTAAAATGTCCCAGACAGTTTGTTGTATGGAAACTATGTTTTCGCTGCTTGATGGAAAAATCTGTAAGCCTCAAGGAGATAAGACAAATAACTTCAACATTGAATCTTTTTTTTTTAAATAACTAAGTTCTACTTTAATTATTGCCATGCTGCCAAACAGAAAATTTTGTAAAGGCCAATGTATAACAGAACCTTAATTGAACCATACTTATAAATTATCATAACTTAATGGAAAATCTTAAGCTAAAGTTTAATAAATATTTTATTTTGTAATCCTAAAAGTAAAACAAGACCACGCTTATACAATTGGGGCATTTGAGATTACAAAATTCTTCAGATTTTATGTGTTGATGTCACTCAACATTCTCAAACAGAAGTAGGATCTTTAGTATAATGCTAGTAGTTAGGGATATAATCACATCAATTATCTTTGAATATAGCATCAATATGAAAAATATACTGTAGAATAAAGACAAGAAACCCAATTTGATCCAGGCATAACTTAACTAGTCAGTATTGAGGAATTACATATGCCAAGCATAATGGTAGGCTCTGGAATTCAAAGACAAATGTATAAAATGTAGTACATGCTTAGAATAAACTTATACTCTGGGATTGAAATTGAGAAATAATTCACTGAGGAGGACCATATTGGTTTCAGCTTTGAAAAATATGTGGGAATAAAACACAGGTTTTTTTTCACAATTCACATCGCCACCATGCCATTCTCCACCTCCTCCCCAACTCTTCACAATCACAACATGGCTGCCCATGTCCATAAGTATATTCTTTCTCTTTTCTTTCCCCTCAATCCCTCTACATGCCTCAATCAGCACTCACCCCTACTACAGCTGCCTGCCTGCTCTTGGTGTATGAGTCTGTCTCTATTTTGCTTGTTAGTTCACAGATTCCACATATATAAGAAATCATATGGTACTTGTCTTTCTCTGAATGGCTTATTTTGCTTAGCATAATGTATTCCAGGTCCATCCATGCTGTCACAAAAGGTAAGATTTCCTTATTTTTTTATGGCTACATAGTATTCCATTGTGTAAATGTACCACAGCTTTGTGTGTTTGTTGGGGGGAGGGGGTGAGAAACCATAAATATCTTAGAAAAAAACATAGGCAGTAAAACCTCAGATAGTTCTTGTAGCAATATCTTTTCTCATATATCTCCCCAGGTAAGGGACACAAAAGGAAAAACAAACAAATGGGACTACATCAAACTAAAAAGTTTCTGAACAAAGAAAACCATCAACAAAATGAAAAGACAACCCAATAAATGGCAGAACATATCTGCTGACAAATCTGATAAGGGATTAATATTCAAAATTTACAAAAAAAATTATAAAACTCAATATCAAAAAACAAACAATCCAACTAAAAAATGGACAAAGGACTTAAATACTTCTCTAAAGAGGACATACAGATGGCCAATAGCCATATGAAAAGATGTTCAATGTCACTAATCATCAGAGAAATGCACATTATAAGCACAATGAGACATTACCTCACACCTATCAGAATGGCTATTATCAATAAATCAACAAACAAGTGCTGGTGAGGGGCCCTGGCCGGTTGGCTCAGTGGTAGAGCGTCGGCCTGGCGTGCAGAAGTCCCGGGTTCGATTCCCGGCCAGGGCACATAGGAGAAGCGCCCATTTGCTTCTCCACCCCCCACCTCCTTCCTCTCTGTCTCTCTCTTCCCCTCCCGCAGCCCAGGCTCCATTGGAGCAAAGATGGCCCGGGCGCTGGGGATGGCTCCTTGGCCTCTGCCCCAGGCACTAGAGTGGCTCTGGTCGCGGCAGAGCGATGCCCCAAAGGGGCAGAGCATCGCCCCCTGGTGGGCAGAGAGTCGCCCCTGGTGGGCGTGCTGGGTGGATCCCGGTCCGGCGCATGCGGGAGTCTGTCTGACTGTCTCTCCCCGTTTCCAGCTTCAAAAAAAAAAAAAAGAAAAGAAAAGAAAAAAAAAGTGTTGGTGATGTAGAGAAAAGAGAACCCGTGTGTACTGTTGGTGGGAATGGTACAGCCACCGTGGAAAGAAGTATGAAGTTACCTCAAAAAATTAAAAATGAAACTGCTTTACGACTCAGCAATTCCACTTCTGGGAATTTATCCTAAGAAATCCAAAACACTAATTCAAAAGAATATATGCACCCCTATATTTACTGAAGCATTATTTACAATAGCCAAGATTTGGAAGCAGCCCAAGTGCCCATCAGTAGATGAGTGAATAAAACAGTTTTAAAGGCTATGTACCTTAGTTGTCACTGAAAACTTCCAAGGACATAAAGGAATAGCAATATAATATGCAAATGATATACTCAGCAAGTTAGCCAAACACTGAAGATAGAGTCCAAAGAGATTATTCAATATTCAATTTTGGGCTTTTTAAAAAAAATTCCTTTTTTTCTTGAATTTATTGGAATGACACTGGTTAACAAAACTACAGGTTTCAGGCGCACAATTCCATAACATTATCTGTACACTGCACTGTATGTTCTGAGTCCAGAAGAAAGAAAATTGTCCCAATTTAAATATGAACTAGCAACAGTAAAAGCTTCTATATTAACTCTAAAATATCAGATAAAAATAATCAATGTCAGAGTTAAGTAATTATATAAGGAAATGACTTAATAAAATACCCAAATAACTCAAGAGCTTAGAAAAGGATTGTCTCTTGTCTCAAGTGCAAATGCTATATACCAATTAAATCAATTCTCTAAAGATAGAATCAGTTACTAGTTTTTGTTCTGAATAAAGTGCTGATCACTGCTTTTTTTTCCCCTCTGTGAAAAAGTGACCACACATTTAAGTGAATATATCAAGAATATCTGTTAGTGAACCCAAACAAGGTTCACACTAGTGTGTAAAACTTCCCACTGAGGGCCCTGGCTGGTCGGCTCAGTGGTAGAGTGTCAGCCCGGCATGTGTCCTGCATTCGCTTCCCAGTCAGGGCACACAGAGGTGCCCATCTGCTCCGCCACCCTTTCCTTCTCACTTTTCTCTCTCTCTCTCTCTCTCTCTTCTCTTCCCCTCCTGCAGCCATGGTTCAATTAGAGCGAGTTGGCCCCAGGTACTGAGGATGGCTCGATGGCCTCTGCCTCAGGCACTAAAAAATGGCTCCAGCTGCAATGGAGCATGGGTCCCAGAGGGTCAGAGCATCGCCCCCTAGTGGGCTTACCAGGTGGATCCTGGTTGGGGTACATGTGGGAGTCTGTCTCTGCCGCCCTCCTCTCACTAAAATAAAAAACTTCTGAATATAAAGAATAATTACAACATCAACAACTTAGATAGATAAATTACATAAGTCAATGATAAATGCCTGTATGTACTGACCTGGAAACATACTCATGTTACATACAGAAAAAGAAAGAGAACAACATGTATTTGTGCAGAACACAGAAAGGAAGAGTAAAAAGCTGGAAATATATCTGGGAAGAATGGAGGTTGGAAGAGGCTAAGGGATTTTACTTTACATATTTTGTACATTTTTATTTTATCTGAATATTTTACAAATATCATTAATCTTAAATTTTTAGATAAAAAATATGTATTTGTTTTAAAAGATAATGCCAGATACTAATCAATATTCTTGGCATTCTACAGCTAACTAGTAAGAATCATATTATGACCAAAACCATAAAAGCAACAAATTTTAACTACCTGATAGCCAAACTCAAGAATGAATTTATACGAGATATGAATGATATACTACACATGTATATGCATTCACAGAAACTGCATGTTATATCACTTAAGATAATCAAACATTCCCAATCAGCCTGTAAAGTTCTAGAACCAGGGATGGTGTCCCAGACTGACCTGTCCCTGGCTTGCAGCTGTTAGAATAACTACTTGTCTCAACTGTCCATTCTCTTCTCCCATGACTAAAGAGTCCACATACTATCTGAGACTGAATGACTGCCAAATCTTCTAGGGCAGTATTGTATTTCAACAGACAAATACACACCTTTATGATCACTCCATAAGGGACATCTTCTGAAGTGCCTGAATCTCAATGGGAGGTGTACAAAGTAATTCTTCCTGCAAAATTGCTTTCCATAAAAGGAGATGAGCTGTGCTCTCTCTTTATTTCACTTCCTGAGTACTCTTACACCTCCCTAACTCACGAGGAAATAACTGCCCTTAAGGCAAACTCTATATGGCATTTGGATTAATAAAAGGCAAGACATTTTATGATGACTGAACAGCCCAATAAAGAAAAGAGTAGTGATGGGGAATGCAAAACACATGCTCAACCAGGAGGCCTCAAAACTGTCTACTAGCTAACCTGAAATTGGCATTGCTGCAGGACTGACTCAAAAAGTACAAGCACCTTAAAAGGTGCACATGTTCTATTTTAAAGATGTCTAGATTCACGTTCACAGAAAGATTTGTTTAGTTATGTATTTTACTTGGAAGTAAATTTTTTTTAAAGACTTTATTCAATTTTCAGAGAGGAGAGAGAGGGAAAGAGGGGGGAGAGAGAGAGAGAGAGAGAGAGAGAGAGAGAGAGAAGAGGGAGAAGCAGGAAGCATCAACTCCTATATGTGCCTTGACCAGGAAAGCCTGGGGTTTTGAACCAGCGACCTCAATGTTCCAAATCTACGCTTTATCCCACTGCACCAACACAGGTCAGGCGGAAGTGAAATATTTGTACCAAAAAAATAATAAAGTGATATTTGTTGTATGACTATTTATAGTACGTATTTAACGGCAAAGATATGATTTTGCAGTGAAACCCTATTTTCCAAAACTTTCCAAAGATAGAAACAGCTGTTTTAAAGATGGCACCAAAATTATTTAGTTAAAAAATTGTATTCCCATTTCTAAGGACTTTGGTAAACAGTGACAAAAATAACAACAACTACAAAAAAAAAAGATTATCAGAGTAAAATGAAGGTAATTGGAAATTTCTGGAAAACCGGAATGAATATCATTTTTGCAAGTCAGATGAGCACAACTAAAGAAAATACAGCTCCCTGATTATCTGGACATAAACACTGTTTCAAATCAAGAATAATATAAACTACAAGACAAAGGACTTCCTTCAACCTTCAAGTACTCATATAAAATCAGTCTAAAAGCTGATTTCCCATACAGAGCCACTATTCAGTCAGTGCGAATGCACTGGTTTCAACAACAAATGCCTGTAAAGGATACCCTCACCAGAAGGAACAGTTTAATGCAGCATCATAAAACAAACACGCAACTTAAGGGACCTCTGTAGGAGGTTGAAGAAATCGAAGAAGGTTCAAATACAGTATTTGTCAAACATGTGTCCTTGAATCACTAGCACTTTTTTTTAAGCGCTCTAGGTAATTCTGACACAGGTGGGACAGAAAACTCTGTTCTACAGACTCCTTTATACCATTTGCAGTTTCTTAAGAAGCACCCACAGCCCATCTACAAGCATCCAAAGGAAAGCCTAAATATTCCCACCCACCTTAGGAATGACTCCCATGTCAAGCTTTGTCAATAGAGCAGTTTCTGAACATTTACAGCTACAACAGTAACAACAGAGTCTCCATTCCTAATGAATATATATATATATATATTTTAACAGTTGGCTGTGATTATCTGTTTTCCTTAAGGACTGAAAGCTCCATAAAGTGAGGAGCCATCTTTCCAGCAACTGTGTCCCCAACATTGCCTGGCCATAGTGAGCACTACATAAACATGGATGGATGGATGGATGGATGGATGGATGGGTGGATGAACAGACTGGCCCCAAATCACTGATGCTGAAGAAGAAAGTCTGGCTGTATGTCTTCCAGGTTTAAGGCCAGTGCTATGGTCCTCACATGCTTTTCATCAATAGGAGAGTTTGAAAATATTGGTCTAGGTGGAAGTGATTTATATTTAAGGATTCTTCCAGCCCAGAGGTTCTACAAGTCTACTTTGGGGCATATTTAGATATCTTTAAGTTTATAAAAATCTTCCAAAACAGCCATGTGTATATGGATGTCTGTGCATGTGTATCAATCATATTTTCTTCATCCATTCATCTTTTGATGGAAAAAAGTTATTTTCTATATCTGGCAATTGTAAATAATGCTACAAAGAACACAGGAGTGAATGTATTTTTTCAAACTAGTGTTTTCATATTCTTTGGATAAATACCCAGAGAGGGAACAGCTGGATCACATGGTAGTTCTAGTCTTAAATTTTTGAGAAATCTCATACTGTTCTGCATAATGTTAGTACCTAGTTACACTCCCATCAACAGTGTACAAGGATTCCCTTACCTCCACATCCTCTGCAACACTTGTTACTTCTTGTTTTTTTGATAATAGCCATTCAACACACAGGTGTGAGGTGATTATCTCATTGTGGTTTTGATTTGTATTTCCCTAATAATTAGTGATGCTGAATATCCTTTCATGTACCTATTGGCCATGTGCACGTCTTCTTTGAAAAAATGTCTATTTAGATCTTCTGCCCATTTTTTAAAATCAGGTTATTCTGTTGTTGAGTTTTATAAATTCTTTATATATTTTGGATATTAAACCCTCATCAGATGCATGAATTGAAAAATATTTTCTCCCATTCGGTTGTTTGCCTTTTTTTTATTGTCTTGATGAGTTTCCTTTGCTGTACAGCTGTTTAGCTTGATCTACTAGTAGTCCCTTTTGTTTATTTTTGCTTTTTGATACCACTAAGACTGGTATCAAATAGCTTGCCGCCTGTTTTTTCTAGGAATGTTATGGTTTTGAGTCTTATGTTCAAGTCTTTAATACATTTGAGTCAATTTCTGTGTATGGTAAAATGAATGGTCTAGTAACATTCTTTTGCATGTGGCTGCACAGTTCCCCAACACCATTTACAGAAGAGACTATCCTTTCTCCATTGTATTTATATATTCTTGGCTTTGTTGTAAATTAATTGTCTATATGTGTGTTTCTTTCTAGTGTCTCAATTCTTATCCATTGGTCTGTTTGTTTTTGAGCCAACACCATACTATTGAAATCAGGGAGCATCATACTTATAGCATTCTTCTTTCTCATGATTGCTTTGGCCATTTGGTATTTTTTGTGATACTATACAAACTTTATAATTGTTCTAGTTCTGTGAAAAAAGTCATTGCAATTTTGATAGGGATTGCAATAAATCTGTAGATTGCTTTGGGTAACATGAAAAGTTTAATATTAATTATTCCAATCTATAAGCATAAACTATTTTTCAATTTATTTGTGTAGTCTTCAATGTCTTTCACTGTCTTACCATTTTTAGTGTACAGGTCTTTCACCTCGTTGGTTAAATATATTTCTAGATATTTTTAATGTAATTATGAATAATTTTTAAATTTCTCTTTCTGATAGTTCATTATTAGTGTGTAGAAATGTTATAGCTTTCTGTATGTTGATTCTGTATCCTGCAACTTTACGGAATTCATTTCATTCTTCATTATTTTTTTTTATTTTAGAGAGGAGAGGGAGACAGAGAGAGAGACAGAGAGAGAGAGAAGGGGGGAGGAGCTAGAAGCATCACCTCCCATATGTGCCTTGACCAGGCAAGCCCAGGGTTTCGAACCGGCGACCTCAGCATTTCCAGGTCGACGCTTTATCCACTGCGCCACCACAGGTCAGGCTCTTCATTATTATTTTAAAGGAAACACTGGCAGGCTAAAATCAACAAGAAGAAACACAGCAACTCCCCCCACTCCCAGGGACAGAGAGAGAGTCAGAGAGAGGGATAGATGGGGACAGACAGACAGGAACAGAGAGAGATGAGAAGCATCAATCATCAGTTTTTCATTGAGACACCTTAGTTGTTCATTGATTGCTTTCTCATATGTGCCTTGACCGCGGGCCTTCAGTAGAATGAGTAACACCTTGCTCGAGCCAGTGACCTTGAGTCCAAGCTAGTGAGCTTTTTGCTTAAGCCAGATGAGCCCGCACTCAAGCTGGTGACCTCGGGGTCTCGAACCTGGGTCCTCCGCATCCCAGTCCAATGCTCGGGGTCTCAAACCTGGGTCCTCCACATCCCAGTCTGATGTTCTATCCACTGTGCCACCGCCTGGTCAGGCCACAGCAACTTTTTGGTTATGTGCCATATGCCATCTGTCTTAGTGCTTATATCTTTTAAGAAATGAACAAGTTGCAATAGGTTAGAAAGCTACAAACAATACACACAAACCAATCTGCAAGAACTTATCTGGATCCAAAGTTTTCTTCAATTTACTGTTCAAGAGAAGAATAGTCTTAAATCATATGATTCTTTATGATATGTTTTATTCAAATTACATGACATGTTTTTGTTTTTTTTCTCTCACAACATCTTCATTCCAGCTGGTCAAGTTCTACACTGGTCAAAGTTCACGGACAAAACTTTCTAAATGGTGGTGGGGCAGAGGAATAACAGCTTTCAGTAACAAAGGCTCTGAATGAGATGAAATGTGTCTTGTGCAGCAAAGTTAGGACTATATTCAGCAGCACATGCCTGAAAACCCTTCTACAGTGGTTTCAATAACAAATTATTTTCTTCACGTAGACAGAAGTGCAAAAGTAGGCAGTCCAATGCAGCTCCACAATAACAACAATCACTACCTCAGGCTCCTTCATTTTTTACCCTCAGGCACCCATATAACATATTTTTCGTTCCATAAGATGCACCTGACCATTTGACACACCTAGGGTTTTAAAGAGGAAAATAAGAAAGAAAATATTCTTTTTTTTTTTTTTATAATAAATTTTTATTAATGGTAATGGGATGACATTAATAAATCAGGGTACATATATTCAAAGAAAACATGTCTAGGTTATTTTGTCATTAAATTATGTTGCAAACCCCTCGCCCAAAGTCAGATTGTCCTCCGTCACCCTCTATCTAGTTCTCTGTGCCCCTCCCCCTCCCCCTAACTCCCTCCCTCCCTCCCATGTCCTCCCTCTCCCCCACCCTTGGTAACCACCACACTCTTGTCCATGTCTCTTAGTCTCATTTTTATGTTCCACCAATATATGGAATCATGTAGTTCTTGTTTTTTTCTGATTTACTTATTTCACTCCTTATAATGTTATCAAGATCCCACCATTTTGCTGTAAATGATCTGATGTCATCATTTCTTATGGCTGAGTAGTATTCCATAGTGTATATGTGCCACATCTTCTTTATCCAGTCTTCTATTGAAGGGCTTTTTGGTTGTTTCCATGTCTTGGCCACTGTGAACAGTGCTGCAATGAACATAGGGCTACATGTGTCTTCACGTATCAATGTTTCTGAGGTTTTGGGGTATATACCCAGTAAAGGGATTGCTGGGTCATAAGGTAGTTCTATTTGCAGTTTTTTGAGGAACCACCATACTTTCCTCCATAATGGTTGTACTACTTTACAGTCCCACCAACAGTGAATGAGGGTTCCTTTTTCTCCACAGCCTCTCCAACATTTGCTATTACCCGTCTTGTTGATAATAGCTAATCTAACAGGGATGAGGTGGTATCTCATTGTAGTTTTGATTTGCATTTCTCTAATAACTAATGAAGCTGAGCATCTTTTCATATATCTGTTGGCCATTTGTATCTCTTCCTGGGAGAAGTGTCTGTTCATGTCCTCTTCCCATTTTTTTATGGGATTGTTTGTTTGTTTGTTTGCTGTTGAGTTTTATGAGTTCTTTGTAAATTTTGGATATTAGGCCCTTATCTGAGCTGTCGTTTGAAAATATCAGTTCCCATATAGTTGGCTGTCTGTTTATTTTGATATCAGTTTCTCTTGCTGAGCAAAAACTTTTAATTCTGATGTAGTCCCATTCATTTATCTTTGCCTTCACTTCTCTTGCCATTGGAGTCAAGTTCATAAAATGTTCTTTAAAACCCAGGTCCATGATTTTAGTACCTATGTCTTCTTCTATGTACTTTATTGTTTCAGGTCTTATATTTAGGTCTTTGATCCATTTTGAATTAATTTTAGTACACGGGGACAGGCTGTAGTCGAGTTTCATTCTTTTGCATGTGGCTTTCCAGTTTTCCCAACACCATTTGTTGAAGAGGCTTTCTTTTCTCCATTGTGTGTTGTTGGCCCCTTTATCAAAGATTATTTGACCATATATATGTGGTTTTATTTCTGGGCTTTCTATTCTGTTCCATTGGTCTGAGTGTCTATTTTTCTGCCAATACCATGCTGTTTTGATTATCGTGGCCCTATAATATAGTTTAAAGTCAGGTATTGTAATGCCCCCAGCTTCGTTCTTTTTCCTTAATATTGTTTTGGCTATTCGGGGTTTTTTATAGTTCCATATAAATCTGATGATTTTTTGTTCCATTTCTTTAAAAAATCTCATAGGGATTTTGATGGGAATTGCATTAAATTTGTATATTGCTTTGGGTAATATGGCCATTTTGATTATATTTATTCTTCCTATCCAAGAACAAGGAATATTTTTCCATCTCATTGTATCTTTTTCGATTTCCCTTAACAATGCTTTGTAATTTTCATTATATAGGTCCTTTACGTTCTTTGTTATGTTTATTCCTAGGTATTTTATTTTTTTTGTTGCAATCGTGAAGGGGATTATTTTTTTGAGTTCATTTTCTAATATTTCATTGTTGGCATATAGAAAGGCTATGGACTTTTGTATGTTAATTTTGTATCCTGCGACCTTACTGTATTGGTTTATTGTTTCTAATAATCTTTTTGTGGAGTCCTTCGGGTTTTCGATGTATAGGATCATATCATCAGCAAAAAGTGATAGCTTTACTTCTTCTTTTCCGATATGGATGCCTTTTATTTCTTTGTCTTGTCTGATTGCTCTGGCCAGAACTTCTAGCACCACGTTAAATAAAAGTGGAGAGAGTGGACAACCCTGTCTTGTTCCTGATTTAAGGTAGAAAGCCCTCAGTTTTATGCCGTTTAATAGGATGTTGGCTGATGGTTTATCATATATGGCCTTTATCATGTTGAGATATTTTCCTTCTATACTCATTTTGTTGAGAGTCTTAAACATAAAATTGTGTTGTATTTTATCAAAAGCCTTTTCTGCATCTATTGATAAGATCATGTGAAAGAAAATATTCTGAACCAAATGGTGTGTTAAAATATTTAATAAAATACCATATTTTTCACTCCTTAAGACGTGCGAGCATTTTCCTCTCCACTTTTGGGGAAAACAAAGTGCGTCTTATGGAGCAAAAAATACGGTACATAGATTTATTCTACATGTTGGTACAAATGGTAGCAAGAAAGTCCAAGCAGCATGTCCACTTTCCTGATAAGGACCAGAAGGAAATCAATAGGGAATAGGGGTGAAGAAGGGGCTCCTAAGGAAAATAAAGAACAATAGCCTAGCGAACACCCACCTAGACTACATTGCAAGAGTCTACAAAGGCAATCTCTTTAGCTGGCCCCACTGTTATCCACCACCATCCCCCAAGAAAGGATAGCATGGCCCTGGCCGATTGGCTCAGTGGTAGAGCGTCGGCCTGGCGTGCAGGAGTCCTGGGTTCGATTCCCGGCCAGGGCACACAGGAGAAGCCCCCATCTGCTTCTCCACCCCTCCCCCTCTCCTTCCTCTCTGTCTCTCTCTTCCCCTCCCGCAGCCAAGGCTCCACTGGAGCAAAGTTGGCCTGGGCGCTGAGGATGGCCCTATGGCCTCTGCCTCAGGTGCGAGAATGCCTCTAGTTGCAACAGAGCAATGCCCCAGATGGGCAGAGCATCGCCCCCTGGTGGGCATCCGGTTGGATCCCAGTCGGGTGCATGCGGGAGTCTGTCTGACTGCCTCCCCGTTTCCAACTTCAGAAAAATACAAAAAAAAAAAAAAAAGTATAGCATGAAAAGGAGGATGAAAAGTACTGGATAGGAAAATTGCATGTCACCCAAAACATTCTTGTAAGAAAAGTCATCTCAGTACTTTTAGCCCAGAGTGCTTTCTCATGGTCTAACATTCAATATCTCCTACTCAGAAAAGATCTTCCTTTTATATCCTAGAACCTTAATTCTATAAATAAATATAGCGTCTTTAGCTAGAGGCTCCATATAAAACCTTATATAATTTATTAAAAGCCGAAGGATCTTTATGTAATAGTATCCTTTATTATTTGAGTATTTTGAAATACAAAAAATATAAATAAAGACTATTTTCAAAAAAAGAAACGCTAGCACTAAAAATTTATAAGCAGCAATCTACAGATCTGTACTGAATGGTTGGAGCATAAAAAATGTAACAGTGACAAACTTTAGATGCACAGGATTCACTTGAGAGGTGAATCTAAGGGATCTCACAGAAGCACACTGACATTCCAGTTATGCATTCTTGACCCTGAGGAGCACCTCTGAGACCTCCTAAACATCCTTAGCCCAGACTCACATTCTTTCGGTCTTTCACCAGAGATGTCAAAGGATTTGGTTTTTAAGAGGTAGAAGAGACACTGGAGGTGATAATATTCCTTAAGCATAAGACTTATGCGCTCATTCACTCACATCAACCACATAATTCCCAACTGTATTATAAAGGGTAGGGCAAAAGTAGGTTTACAGTTGTTTGTATGAAAAATAAGGCCCTGGCCGGTTGGCTCAGCGGTAGAGCGTCGACCTGGCGTGCGGGGGACCCGGGTTCGATTCCCAGCCAGGGCACATAGGAGAAGCGCCCATTTGCTTCTCCACCCCCCACCCCTCCTTCCTCTCTGTCTCTCTCTTCCCCTCCTGCAGCCAAGGCTCCATTGAAGCAAAGATGGCCCGGGCGCTGGGGATGGCTCCTTGGCCTCTGCCCCAGGCACTAGAGTGGCTCTGGTCACGGCAGAGCAACACCCTGGAGGGGCAGAGCATCGCCCCCTGGTGGGCAGAGCGTTGCCCCTGGTGGGCATGCCGGGTGGATCCCGGTCGGGCGCATGCGGGAGTCTGTCTGACTGTCTCTCCCCGTTTCCAGCTTAGAAAAAGAAAAAAAAAAAAAAGAAAAATAATACAATAATTAAAAAATAATACAAGAATAAGTTCTGTGTTTCATGTACTCACCATAGTAAATCTACTTTTGCCACAAACTGTATACTGGTCATGCAGTATATGGCAGAAATCTTTTATTTATAAAATATTTTTATTATCATTTAATGACATAGCTCTAGCATAATACATAACCAAAGGAAGACATATTGCAGTTAGAATCCTAGAATGATAGCATGACTAAACGAGTAAGCCTAAGAGAAATAACCTTGAAAATTACCAAAGGTGGATAAGAGGAGAGAAATAGGATTTGGCTAGTCAAATAGATGAAAAGTAGAGGTTTGAACTTTCTTATAATGCTATCCAGTAACAGATGCCCATTAGGTATGGATTCTGTGACTCTATTCTCAAAACATTAGGTTCTCTTTCCCCTTCTATTACGTACCTTAAACGAAACACCCTCCTCTCAAAAGCAGAGACATAGTGGGAGGAAGACCCCTTCACTCAGCTGAACTCCCTTTTATCTATTCCTTTTTTCTTCATCAAAGCCATTCATGACAACTTATTGTCCAACAGACCCACATGGGAATAACCTGTCTATGTCTAAATAAATATTAGAAATATGAGTCTTCAACAACAAACAAACAAACAATCCAATAAAAAAATGGGAAGAGGACATGAACAGACACTTCTCCCAGGAAGAAATACAAATGGCCAACAGATATATGAAAAGATGCTCAGCTTCATTAGTTATTAGAGAAATGCAAATCAAAACTACAATGAGATACCACCTCACCCCTGTTAGATTAGCTATTATCAACAAGACGGGTAATAGCAAGTGTTGGAGAGGCTGTGGAGAAAAAGGAACCCTCATACACTGTTGGTGGGAATGTAAAGTAGTACAACCATTATGGAGGAAAGTATGGTGGTTCCTCAAAAAACTGCAAATAGAACTACCTTATGACCCAGCAATCCCTTTACTGGGTATATACCCCAAAACCTCAGAATCATTGATACGTAAAGACACATGTAGCCCCATGTTCATTGCAGCACTGTTCACAGTGGCCAAGACATGGAAACAACCAAAAAGCCCTTCAATAGAAGACTGGATAAAGAAGATGTGTGGCACATATACACTATGGAATACTACTCAGCCATAAGAAATGATGACATCAGATCATTTACAGCAAAATGGTGGGATCTTGATAACATTATAAGGAGTGAAATAAGTAAATCAGAAAAAAACAAGAACTACATGATTCCATACATTGGTGGAACATAAAAACGAGACTAAGAGACATGGACAAGAGAATGGTGGTTACCAGGGGTGGGGGGAGGGAGGACGCAGGAGGGAGGGAGGGAGAGAGTTAGGGGGAGGGGGAGGGGCACAGAGAAAACTAGACAGAGGGTGACGGAGGACAATCTGACTCTGGGTGAGGGGTATGCAACATAATTTAATGACAAGATAACCTAGGCATGTTTTCTTTGAATATATGTACCCTGAATTATTAATGTCATCCCATTAACATTAATAAAAATTTATTTAAAAAAAAAGAAATATGAGTCTTCTCTTGTACATAATATCATACATTTATAGCTGGTCTCTGGCCAGAACTCTCACGGTACTCTTTGCTCCTCTAAAAAGCATGGGCATGCTCTGCTGAAAATCACTTGTTTCTTTAGTCTGTATCTCTCACATGACTGAAGTCTCTTCAAAGAAATATAAACTTGTTCACTTTTGTGCCCCAGAGCCTATCAAAATTCACCAACAGAATGAAATGTACATTGAGCGATGGCACAGTGGATAGAGCGTCAGACTGGGACAGGGAGAACCCAGGTTCGAACCCCAAGGTCACCGGCTATAGCATGGGCTCATTCGGCTTGAGCGTGGGCTCACCTAGCTTGAGCTTGGAGTCACTGCTTAAGCATAGGATCATAAACATGACCCCATGGTCACTGGCTTGAACCCAAAGGTTGCTGGCTTGAGCAAAAAGTTACTGGCTCTTCTGGAGCCCCCCCACAGTCAATGCACATATGAGAAAGCAATCAATGAATAATTAAGGTGCCATGACCAAGAATTGATGCTTCTCATCTCTCTCCCTTCCCGTCTGTCCCTATCTGTCCCTCTCCCTGTCTCTCTCTCGCTACAAAAAAAATAAAAGAAAAAAGAAATGTACATTGAATTTCCCAATTACAGAAAAAGGAACTCCACAGAAACCAAATTATGATAGAAAACATACAGAAATGCCTTAGTTAATCATTTAGATTTCTATAAAAACTTTTTTAAAAGGCTATAAATCCTTATTTCTAAGTATGTATTAAAGGTTATGGTACTAAAATGAATGAAATGATAGTAAAATGAACTTTCAAGAGAAATAATTCTATAAATTTTTTGAATTTTCACATTGCTTTTACTTACATATTAGCTAACTGCATTCTCAAGATAGTTCTGTAGCAAATTATCCAAATTTACCATGAGAATGATTGTTGCTTAGTGATTTGAAATAAACTATCCAAGCTTATACAGTTTAGTTAGTGAACAGCACTTAGGTCCAGAAGTTCTTACTTCAAGTCCAGTGCCTTTACTAAGGTACAAAACAGATCTCTCCATGGTTCTCATCAACTCTGACTAGCTGTATGTCACATGATTTCTCTGGACTTCCCTAAGCTTCCTAATTTATAAAATGAGAAGGACAACACCTCCTAGAGTAAAATAAAATACAACTAAGAATGTATATGAAAGAATTTTGTAAGTTATTTACAGCATATTTATTTTGATATATCAACAAGGATAATCCTTACATATAAAACCTAGCTAAACATATTGATCCACACAAAGTAAATTAATAAATTCTATTTTCCTCTCAACTTCACATTTTTAAACAAATTATTTTATTGAAATGCCTTCTCCACAAATTTTTAGAAACCTAAAAAAATCACTGTTTTCTTATCTTTAAATTGAACTTCCCCTAAAAGTTAATTCCTATTCAACAGAAAAAGAAGCATCTTCAGCCATTACTTAACTCCATTTATCAATTATCAATAATAAACTGAAAGTTGCAATGACAATCCAGAATCAGGTTCCTGGTTGTTGTTGTTTTTTTTTGCTTCCTCTATAAAATTACATGTCACACGTAATGGAATTTGAACCTAAAAGATAAGAATGGTGAGCCGGCCAAACCATGATCTCAGATTGGTAACACACCTCACTAACAGTGTGCTAGTGAAACCACACTGTGCACAGAATGTACCTTGTTTGTGGAGACATGCAGAAATATATCTAAGGTTTCAAACTGGTCCCTCTTTGGGTAACTGATTAGATTTCAACACAGGAGGTGAGGTGAGAGAATAAGATGAGGCACTAATATCAAAGCACTATTTACTAACATGCTTTAATACTCAAGGTGATTTTATTAAGAGACTTCATGTGTCCCTTGTGCTGGGGATATAATTTTTTCCTTTTTTATCAGATTTATTAGAGAGACACTGGTTAACAAAATTATACAAGTTTCAGGTGCACAATTCTACAACACATCATCTGTACACTATATTGTGGGTTCACCATTTATCCCCCTATGCTCTCCTCCTTCTCTTCCTCCTCCCTCCCCCAGATAATCATCACATTTTTTCCTCTTTTTTTTTCTTTTTTACTCAACACTCCACAAACACCTCAGCACCCACCTCAGCTGTCAGCCTACAATGAATCAGTCTCTATCTGGTAAATAAATAAATAGTTTTATATAATTAAATTCATCTTAACATATATTTTAAAATACAACAAAGACACAAATCCATGATTTCATTAATATAAGTAATTAGAATAATAATAAAGTATAAATTTTGATTTTAAAGTAGTACAATAACTATGTGAATACTAAGCAAAGAACAAACCTAAGATATGCAAAAAATCATGAACACAGTAAACAAATGACAAATCTATAAAACACTTATGTTGAACTACCTCTATATTTCTGTAGTAAAGTTTTCCTTTAAGTAAAATGCTTTATATAAACACAATTGACCCAGTTTCTTTAACATAAAATTATAATAAACCATAGAAGAGAAAGTTACAGATTAAAATAGATTTAAGAAATTTATGAAGCGATCCTAAAGTATAAACCTCCTCTGAATCCTGATTGAAACAGACTGTTAAAAAAATTATCATACACATATATACTTATTAATGACAATCAGGGAACACTACCTTCATATCTGATAATGAGAAATTATTGTCAATTTTCAGGTGTGATAAAGAAAAGGTTATGTAATTATGATTTTTAAAAGTTCTTTTTCAGGTATATACTGAAATATTTAGATTAAATGATACGACAGCTAGAATTTGCTTCAAAAGAATCCAGAAGTGAAGAGAGAAGTCAATGAAAGATAAAATAAGCCTGATCAGGCAGTGGCACAGTGGACTGAGGGTTGGACTGGGATGTAGAGGACCCAGGTTCAAAGCCCCGAGGTCACCGGCTTGAGCATGGGCTCATCCAGCGTGAGTGTGGGTCACTGGATTGCACGTGAAATCATAGACATGACACCAAAGGTCGCTGGCTCGAGCCCAAAAGTCGCTGGCTTTAGCAAGGGATCACTCACTCTGCTGTAGCCCCCAGTCAAGGCACATATGAGAAAGCAATCAATGAACAACTAAGATGCTGCAATGAAGAACTGATGCGTCTCATCTCCCTTTCTTTCTGTCTGTCTGTCCCTATCTGTTCCTCTCTCTGACTCTGTTTTTACCGAAAAAGAAAAAAAAGAAAGGTAAAATGAAACTAGTTACATAGTATTTGAACCCCAGTGATAGATACATTGGGAGAGACTAGTTTATCAGAATACTTTCTGATACATGAATTTAAACACATCTCTCCCCGTTCACACTCCTTTACAATGCAATTAAAATAAAAATGCTAAGTAACCATTCTATCACTGCACAAATACTTCAGAATGATATACTACATTTCAGAAGCAAATAAAATAAAAAGTAATGCCCTCTCTCTTTAGAGATTTTGAGTTTCGACATTCTCATCACAAGTCAATAAATTTATCAAGGGAAAAAGTTAAGGAGTTAAGAATTAGGCCCTGGCTGATTGGCTCAGTACATAGAGCATCAGCCCAGCATAAGGACATCCCAGGCTCGATTCCCAGTCAGGGCATACAAGAGAAGTAACCATCTGCTTCTCTACCCCTTCTCACCCTCTTCCCCTCCGTCAGCCAGTGGCTCAATTGGTCTGAGTGTTGGCCGGGGTGCTGAGGACCTAGCCTCCGTATCAGATGCTAGATGCTAAATATAGCTCAGTTGATTTGCGAATCAGCCCTGGATGGGTCCCAGTCAGTGTGCATGCAAGAGCTTGTGTATCTCCCCTCCTCTCACATTAAAAAAAAGAAAAAGAAAAAAGGAGTTAAGAATTAAGTAATCTGGCCCTGGCCGGTTGGCTCAAGTGATAGAACATCGGCCTGGAGTGTGGCTGTCCCATTTTCAATTCCCAGTCAGGGCACACAGGAGAGGCAACCATCTGCTTCTTCACACCTCCCCCTTCTCTCTCTCTTCCCCTCTCACAACCATTGCTTGATTGGTTCAAGTGCATCAGCCCTAAGCACTGAGGATGGATCCATGGAGCCTCCACCTCACAGAGCTAAAAATAGCTAGGTTGCAAGCATGGCCCTAGATGGACAGAGCATCCACCCCAGACAGGGGTTGTTGGGCGGATCCTGGTCGGAGCACATGCAGGAGTGTATCTCTCTATCTCCCCTCCTCTCACTTGGAAAAGAAGAAAAGTAAATAAAATTTAATTTAATTTAATTTAAATAAAATAAAATAAAAGGATCCAAAGAAGAGGAGTGTCTCAGAATATAATATGAAAGCACTAATAATAACACCTTTTCCAGGAGGAAAAAAAAGCAATGTTTTGTATTGTCTGTGCTGGTCAATTATCCACTACTTGCTCTCAGATCAAGTCTCTGTCCTTGTTTGTCTTCTCTATATGACAAGAAACTATATCCCCCATGCTCCCTTGCTCTGGGACTCTTAGGATAGGTCCCATCAGTAAGGGATACGGTGGCAGAAGCCTGGAGGATAGAAAGGAGAAAAGTACTTTTCTCCTCCCTACATCTTCTCTGTGATTTCACACCTTGTACTTTTTTTCTCCTCCCTACATCTTCTTTGTGATTTCACACCTAGTGAGTTGGTCCCACACTCCATGATCCCAGCTCTGGACCGGGATCCTCTCTATAGTTTAGCTCTTGTCAGATACCCACTTCATCCAGGCTCTGGTAACACATCTTCTTACTGTCTCTCTTGCTTCTAAGGATGGCAAAGGCTTTTGCTGTTGTTCATCTCTAGATTGCCCCCACCATACCGTTTGACTTCTCTACTCTATCAAAACCTGTTCACCAGTTCTTTGTATTAAAATGTCTTGTTTAAAACACCTAGAGTGTTTTAGTTCTTAAAAATCATTTGGTTTCTAAAATCAAGACCTTAATGAAATGGGGTATTTCCATAAAGGTGTGTGGTAGGTAATTCAAAGTAATGTTTATTGGATCTCACTTTTTACAAAGGATATTGCATTAAAATACAGAAAATTATGATGTATAAATTACCCATGATACAGAATTACTTAACACAAATGAACCTTATGTATATCCTCTGTGGCCCACATTTATCTAAAATGTCATCATGATGAGTAAAAGAAGTAGTGTTTAAAAACTTGTTTTAATTAAAAGATGGTTGCTGATTTAGTGACCCATTATTAAATAAGCTTTACTTCTAGCTTCCTCTAAAACTCTTGACTTTTTCTTCTTCCTCCTCCTTCTAGTGACATTTTCTCCAGGAGCAAGAAAAATTCAAAAGCTAGTGAAAGGTAGCTGGAAATTTTATACAAAAACTTGAAAAGTAGACTAATAACAACCTGTGCCAGTATATTTCTGCCAGGATTAAAAAATCAGAATCAAAGTAGAAACAAATACCATAAAATGAAAACAACATGGATGAGAACAGACAGGTTGTATGTGAAAAATATCACAAGATATGATAGAATATTTTATCTATATCATATCCATATCTTAATATAAGATAGACTAATCTAAGAATGATTTAGGTATTCATCATAGTTTACCTTGAAAATAATCCCATATATTTGTATATCTTCTTAAAACTCCACTGAAGGACCATTTTGAAAAAAGAATTAAGAAAAATGTTTAAAAAAAGAAAGTATACTGAAATGGTTGTTTGGTGTGTTTTACAAAATAAAAGACACCAACTGTCTCTAAAAATCACTAATACTATAAATTTAACCAGTGACCTAATACTTCCAGCCAGACTGAACTGGTATAGTTCTAATACCTGTACCACACTAAAACATTTTCTATTGATCGTCGTAACTTTCTTTAACTTCCTATGTGCCTGACTTGATTATTGAAAGTCAAGTTTACATAAAAATTAGTAGTCAGAAATCAAACATTATTTTACATGTATACTTACAAAAAAATGAAGCCATGACAAGTAGAAAATAGATTCATTTGATTAATAACTTTTCATTGACTTCAAGGTTAGCAGAAGACTAGACTAAAATAAAGTTTTACACATATATGTAACCAAAGCAAATTTTTCTTAATATTTTTGTTTCATTACATTTATTCTATTCCAACCCATTTTTAAAAACACTTTAAAATGAAAAACGAAATGTCATAGCTTTGCTCTTTTCCTCTAAATTTCAACTTAATAAAAAAGAAATCCTATAAATATGGAAAAGTCAAAAAGGCCACTTCCAAAAAAGGAAGTGTCTCGCAAATAACACAGCCCACCATTAATGCTTTAAGAATGCTTAAAAACATAAACCAAGTGAAGTTCAGTAAGGTTACAGAGTGCACCCCAGGCTAGACTAGATGCCAAAATTCACTAACTCTTATTAATTAAATTGCCTTTTACTGGCCCTGGGTTAAAAACCTTTAAAACAAATTCCTAGATTCCAGGATATAGCAGGGCTGGTTCTACTTAGAGCAACTCTAGTCAAAGGCCACCCAAGATATGCCAAAGGCAATATGGCCAGAAAGGCATGGATAACTGCCAGGGCTCTAAAACCAAAACTTCCTCTCTACCACCATCTTCTCACCCCACCTCCAACAGACACAAAATAATATCATGCACAAAATTTTGGATAGGGACTAAATGGCAAAGGAATATACATGGATTCTCAGTCTACAACCTAAAATCATTTGAAACATACCTCTACCCTAAAATACTAGCAATTACAACATCCATAGTAACATAGTAACAAAAATGGCTTATATTTATATTGCATGCTCTCTTTGCCATGTATTCAAGTACTTAAAAAATATGAACTCAGGCCCTGGCCGGTTGACTCAGCAGTAGAGTGTCAGCCTGGCATGTGGAAGTCCTGGGTTCGATTCCCTACCAGGGCACAGAGGAGAAGCACCCGTTTGCCTCTCCACCCTTCCCCCTCTCCTTTCTCTCTCTCTCTTCCTCTCCTGCAGCCAAGGCTCTGTTGGAGCAAAGATGACCCAGGCACTGAGGATGACTCCATGGCCTCCGCCTCAGGCGCTAGAATGGCTCTGGTTGCAAGAGAGCAATGTCCCAGGAAGGCCAAACATTGCCTCCTGGTGGGCATGCCGGGTGGATCCCGGTTGGGCATGCCAGAGGCTGTGTGTCTGTCTCCCCTAACCCCCTCAACTTCACACTTCAGAAAAATACAAAAAGAAAACCCCTAAAATAAATAAATAAATTATATATATATAATATATAAACTTAATCTTCACAGTTATCCTACAATATAAAAATACCATTAATAACTCCATTTCACAGACAAGAAAGCAGAGTCCTGAGAAATTTTATAACTTGCTCAAGGTCACAGAGAAAGAAGAGTGTCGGTAGTAGAATTTCAGCACATGATAGCTGGCGCCAAAGCACACACGCCTAAGCACTGTGATATTCTGCCTCTGTATTTGTTAATCATCAATATATAAATTCAAAAAATCTAAGTATGGAACAAGCATATTAGAACAATAAAGAACATGGTATAAAACAAAACAAAAAGATGATAAAGTCTTTATATACTGATAGAAGAAGATCCAAGATGCATTGTTACATGAACAATGTCCATAAAATGTCTTTTCTGAAAAGGATATTCATGGAAATGTCCACAGTAGCTTTCTGGTAACTGGATTTCTGGTTTGGTGAAGTGGTGTTTTGTTTTTAGCTTTTTTGTTGTCATTGTTTCCTACCTAGTTTCAAGGGGAATGTATGTGTATATATGTATTTTTATAAAATTTTCAAATATAACTTTTATACTCAAAAGTAAACAAATTGAATATATTGTTATAAATTACTATCTTCAAAAAAAAGAGAGAGAAAACAATCCTTAATTAAAATAAAGCAATTCTTCATAATTCTACAGAGTGTATGTTTAAGTAAAAAGAAATGGGAAGAAAGGTTTGCATTACTTAAAAAAATGAAGTAACAATCTTATCCACCCAAGCTAAAACATTTGGAATATTGGAATTATAAAAAATATTGAATCAGAACTAATGTTACAAAACTATAAAGGAAACAAAAGGGATGACTCTAGATGGTTCTAAGTGAACACAACACTGGATTCCTCATGTGTGTGTGCCATGTACGCATGCTGACCATTACTATGTGAAGAATCAGGTTTTTTGTTTTGTTTTTTGTATTTTTCTGAAGCTGGAAACGGGGAGAGACAGTCAGACAGACTCCCGCATGCCCCCGACCGGGATCCACCCGGCATGCCCACCAGGGGCGAAGTTCTGCCCACCAGGGGGCGATGCTCTGCCCCTCCGGGGCGTCGCTCTGCCGCGACCAGAACCACTCTAGCGCCTGGGGTGGAGGCCAAGGAGCCATCCCCAGCACCCGGGCCATCTTTGCTCCAATGGAGCCTTGGCTGCGGGAGGGGAAGAGAGAGACAGAGAGGAAGGAGGGGGGGGTGGAGAAGCAAATGGGTGCTTCTCCTATGTGCCCTGGCCGGGAATCGAACACGGGTCCCCCGCATGCCAGGCTGACGCTCTACCACTGAGCCAATCGGCCAGGGCCAAGAATCAGGTTTTAATGCGTTCACCAGTGATACTAAATTATCGAGTGTATCCATACTTCATATTCATGAGATATGCAGGCATACTTATGACATTTTGTTTTTAGTTTAGATATCATACAACTTCAAGAACTAATAGTTTTAAAAGATCTGGGAAAAATATATATCCAATATTTGTGGTATGTTATATGTGTTTAAAAAGAAGGAAGAATTAATTTGCCTTTAAGTTACTGAACTGGGAGGCCATTAGCCACTTCTGCCAAACTTACCACTGTCTTTAGAGGATATTCCCTGGTAAATCTGTCCAATTTAATTAATAAATCACATTACCATAATTATGCCAATCTCAGTAGTTAAATTTTAGTTCCTACAATGTCAAGTAAAAGTCAGTAATAATTTGCTGTCTGTTCATTCCTATCTAAATGCTATTAAAATATTTGGGCAAGTTTAAGAAAAATAACTTTTCCTAAAATGTGCATCTGGCCCCTGGCCGGTGGCTCAGTAGACAATGTCACCCGGGCATATGGGTGTCCTGAGTTCACTTCCCGGTCAAGGCACACAGGAGAAGCAATCAATTATCTGCTACTCTCTCCCTCCCTCTCCCTTTTATCTCCCTCTTCCCCTCCCATAGCCAGTGGCTTGATTTGTTCAAGCATGGCTCTGGGCACTAAGGATAGTTCAGTTGGTCCGAGTGTGTCAGCCTCAGGTGCTAAAAACAGCTCAGTACTCAAGCATTGGCCCCAGATGGGGTTGTCAGCTGGATCTCAGTTGGGGTGCATGTGGGAGTCTGCCTCACTATCTCTCCTCCTCTCAACTAAAAAATATATTAAAAAAATTTTTTTAATTAAAATGTGCTCTGTAATACCTGTAAGAAATAACAAGGGTATATATAGCTGATCATTTTCTGTTGATCAAAAAAAGTCACTCGACTTATGTTGTCCAGTATGTGTTATTTAAATGTGATAAATTTTTGTGAAATCCAGCAAGTTCAGTATGCAGCTAATTTTCCTCCTATTTTTAAAACCATCTTAACTATCATACTTTTAAGCCTATAGTTCAATAGTGATTGATCTATGTATTTACAATGTTGGACAACAGATCTCCAAAACTTTTTCATCTTGTGAAACTTAAACTCTATACTCATAAACAACTCCCCATATCTCTTTCCCCTAGTCCTCTATTCTACTTTTATCCTATTGGACTTTATTTTTCTTATCCTTCTTAAAGAAAGACTATGATAGCCCTGGCTGGAGACCTTGGTTGGTTGGAGAGTCACCTGGAAGCACAGAGGATGCCGGTTTGATCCTTGATCAGGGCACATACAGGAGCAGCTCAATGCTCCTGTCTCTATCTCTCTCTTTTAAAAAAAAGAAATAAAAAAAGAGAAAAGAAAGTAAGGCTATGACTTTATGAAGGTTAAAATAAATTAAACCCAATGCAAATAATAATCATCATTTCTGGTGAAGGTCAAATTTGATCATGAAACTTGAATCTACTACATTTGCAAAAACCTGAATTACCAAAAACTGAACAAACACAAGACCTTATTTAAACAGCCATATTGCTGAAGAAACTACCTGCTTCACAAAATCACTAAAAAGTAAGTTTAAAAACTATTATCAACTCTAGAGAAGCATGTCATCTATATTACATTCCGAGCTTTACCTCTAAATTAAATTTATTTTTCCCATTAAATTTAGAAAGCTCTCCGTTGTAATAAATCTGTCCTTTACAAAGCAATTTTCTTTGATGAGAAAATTTCCATTTATATCACTTTTTGCTCTTCCTTCAGGCAAATAAAAAGGGTGAGGTTTCATTGATGCAAAAGGTAATAGTTGATTATGAAACTCTTAATTGGGATAACTTAGATAATTGTCCAGTGATAATAAAACTTAAGTCTTAAAAAGAATGAAGATTTAATGATGATGATAGATACAACAGAAACACTTTGAAAAAACTGCACCCCCCCAAAGAAAATCTTTAGCTATTTTTATGTAAAAATTGAACAGAAACACAGTCCCAGTGACTATAACGGAAGCCAAGATGACTAGACTATGATTACCAGATCATCTGATAAATTAGCTAACTTCAAAAGGTCATTTCTGCCAGGTTTAAATGAAATGTTTTAATGATCATCCATTATAATGAGAACAAGCCTCACAAAAAAATGTTTCGGAAGATAAAACTTAAAAGGCCATTTCAAATATTATTAGACAAATCCCTAAATAGAAGGAATCATCTGACCTATTAATATACTTCTAATAACCTGCATGCTACTTTAGTGATTATATAAAGAGACTAAGATTTTTCAATCTCCATTATAAAGCTGAAAAATAAGAGTAAAGCCAAAATCTAGGAAGAAAGACAAAACTAATTTTTTGTTTTACCTTACCTTGAAAGTGAATATTAAGAGGGCAATGGCAATGAAATTAAATATGTAGTCACCACTCCATAAAAGTTATTATCACTAAACATTATATTTAATCTGACCCCACTTCTCATTATAATCAGCTACTCTTCCTGCCAAAACTGTAGTAAGAATACAAATACCAATTATTTACAACCTGTTAAACCTTAAATACTATTAAAAATTAACATTAGTCCTGAATAAAATAACACTGCAATGACTTTTCAGTTTTCAGAGAAAATAACTGCCTTGTACCACAGTATTGTGTACTGTGTTCTAAAAACAAAAAACCTCTATGTTGAAAAGGTTTTATTTTAATCAAGGCAAAAACACTTCTATCCTATCAACTAATCTGCTGTAAATTTTAAAATGACTAATTGTGGGAAATAACTACTGTCAACTTTCTAAATACATCTCCTACCACTCTCCCCAGGAGTCAACTCCAGCCACTCAACTCTTGCTGTGCTTCGAACATGCCACACAAATGCTCATGTCAGTATTTTCACCCTGTGCTCCAAATTTCTTCCCCTCACTTCATCTAAGTCTCTGCTCAAATGTCACCTTATCTGTGAAGCTTTGTTTGCTCGCCTTCTATAAATTAATAACTCCTACTCAACCACCACTGCCTTTCCCCATACTTTTTTCTTTTAGTTGAATTTATTCGGATGACATTGGTTCACAAAACCACACAGGTTTCAAGTGCCCAACTCAACAATCCACCATCTGCCCATCACGTCGTGTGCCCTCTTCCCTTATCAACGTCTCTTTCTGTCCCCATCCCCCTCCTCCTTTGCCCACCTCCACCTAGCTTCACCCCCTTCTTCTGGCTATCTCCAGTCTGTTGACTGTGTCTGTGTGTTGTTTATATGTTTTTTGGCTAATTCCTTCACCTTTCAACTCTTTTGTTTTGCCCCATACTATTTATCACTAGCTATTTTTTATTGGCTCTGCTTCACTCACCTAAAATACACGTCTGCGAGGGCATAAACTTTGTTTTGTTCACACCACTGTGTCTTCGGTGCTCGGCATATAACAGATGTTCAAATGTTTATGGAATAAGTAAATAATCAATAAATGAACAACAACAGTTTACATTTAGTTGAATTGCTAAAGTTCTGAGTAATTAAATTTTGTATTTCATAAAACTCATAGAATTTTTAAATAGTACAACCACATACAGATCTCTAACTTTGTGTACAGATGGCTACATGTGAGTCAGGCAACTATCCCAGGTCCAATTAACTAGGGCCAGAGAAGCAGGATGGCAAGATCAGGAGCACAAAGACCTACACACAAAGGCTGTTGATGGTGCAAAAATTCCTGGAAAGAGACACTGCAAATGACAGACACATTGATTGGCTTGTCTAGTCTACATCCCACTTATATACTCTCACTTATACTCAAATGTATGCTTCAGTAAAGAAAATTGTTACCTAATGCAATTGTCTCTCACCAGCAATATAACTCACCATGTCACTTTAATTTTTTTAATTAATTTTAGAGAGACAGAGAGAGGAAGGGGAAAAGACAGAGAGAGAGAGAAAGAAAGAGAGAAAGAGAGAGAGAAGCATTCATTGGTTGTTCTACTTAGTTGTGCCTTCATTGGTTGCTTTCTGTATGTACCCTGATGGGGATCGAACCCATGACCTTGATATTTTGGGATGACACTCTAACCAACTGAGCTAATAAGACAGGGCATTAACATGTCACTTTGAAAGAATTAAAAAAAACAAACAGCAATCACTGTGGGAAGAACGTCTAATGGAAGATATAGTAGTCATCCCTCGCCATATCATGGTTCACTTTTCTCAGTCTCACTGTATCATGGATTTTTAAATTGTATACACCTAATTTTGTATCGCAGATTTTTCGCTTTATTGCCAGGTTTTGCAGTATATAGCTATTTTTATATATTTATTATTTTAATTATTGTTGTGGCAAAATAAGCATTTTCTAGCCTAAAAAATTGAAAACAATATAAAAAATATTAATTAAAACATACTAAATGAATATTAAATTGAAATAAAGCCTTAAAATATATATAAATAATAAAATAAATATAAAGTCGCTACTTTGCAGATTTTTGCTTATGGCGGGGTTCTGGACCCTACCCCCCACAACAGATGAGGGACCACTGCCAAACCTCCTTTCAAATCTTCTATAGTTTATGACAGACCATGACAGATGGAAGAAGGAAAAGCTCCATCATTCAACAAATATTTTTTATGTACTTTCTATAAAAAATAGAAACTAAAAAAGAGGCTTTTTGAAATAATTCAAACTGTAGGTTCTGTGTATGTTACGTGTGCATGTGTACATGTACACTGAAAAGTGTTTCTAAAGATCCTGCATCTCACCCTTTCCTGGGCACTTTTAAGGTTGACACAGTGCTAAGTAAAACACCATAAAACCCAAAAAAAGATGGTAAAACTCTTTGGATCTTATCTGGAATCAGAGGAGCAAAAAAAAAATAAAATAAAATAATAGTGTCAAATAGCTTCAATTAAATATTTCTAGTAAATACTTATTACTATAAAGTAATCTTTATTGTAATTAGGTAGGTAACCTTCACTGAGTACTTATTATGTACCAGGAACTTTACATATGTTAATTTACTTAATTCAACAATACTATGATGTAAATATTATTTTTATTTTTACCCACAGTTGACAGTTGAAGAACCTGTGGCCCAGTTGAGTAATTTGTCTAAAACACATATAGCTGGTAAATCAGAGTCAGGATTCACACACAGATACTAAGCTCCTGTGCTTGCACTCATAGTAACTAAATAAACAGCATATAGAATATTGTCCACTAAAATCATAATTTTAAAATGGTATGTTGGAAGAAAATAACACTAAAAGGATCACTGTAAAATATAGATATACATACATATAATACTAATACATTACCTTTGTGATTCAATATTTACAGATGTTTGACCACTTAATCATTTTATAATCACAATGGCCTGAAGTGGTTTTTTAAAGCTAAAAGTTAATTATGATTAGGTCACTTTAAATCATAAGATAAAATCCTTAAGCAAAGTATAGCTATGTAGCCTGACCAGGAAGTGGCGCAGTGAATAGAGCGTCGGACTGAGACATAGAGGACCCAAGTTCGAAACTCCGAGGTTGCCAGCTTGAGTGCGGGCTCATCCCATTTTAGCATGGACACACCAGCTTGAGCCCAAGGTCGCTGGCTTGAGCAAGGGGTCACTAGCTCTGCTCTAGCCTACCAGTCAAGGCACATATGAGAAAGCAATAATTGAACAATGAAGGTACTGCAACAAAGAATTGATGCTTCTCATCTCTCTCCCTTCCTGTCTGTCCCTATTTGTCCCTCTTTCTGACTCTCTGTCTCTGTCAACAACAACAAAAGTATATCTATGTAATAACTATGTATGGTGTCAGATGGATATGAGATTTATAAAGGTGACCTCTTCGTAAATTATATAAATATCTAATCACTGGGTTGTACACCTGAAACTAATAAGTGAACATCAATTGTAAATGAAAAATAAAAAATTATTTTTAAAAGGAAATTAATCAAAAAAGAAACAAACTGTATCTAAAGTAAGGATTACACTAGTATATTATTTCACTATATTTAATGTAATATAAATAATTCATAAACTGGTTAAAAAGCATTATTTTGCAGATATACCCCAAAACTCATAGAAAACTACTTTTCCCCTGAATTTATAAAAAGCTAACCTTAAATACAAAGTTGCATCATGTGCTAGGGCATTATGATTTATTTATTACAGCTGACCTACAGTTTATAAGATACTGATGACACTTTTACCCATTAACAACAAGGTGTTTAAAGCATGAAAATCTGAATTTCTTTAAGTGTCAACTGTCAGCCTTCTCTTATTAGATGTGAAACCTACTCGAATGACCTCTCTGATAAGTTCAGAAATGAAAAACATTAAATCTTATATAAATTCCCTCCACTTAAGAGGGTCACAAAACATAACTTTTGACACTGGGTGTGTTAACCAACCAAAAGAATAAAACATTCATTTAAAAAATAGTCACGTTTTAAACCTTTTTCAGTTCAAAATATCTGACCTAGAATAAACATCTTAACACTCACTTCATCTTTAAGGCAGACTCTAACAAAAGTGCTACCAGCATAATTTGTAAACAACTCCTGAATGTGTAAGCAACATTTCTTATTAAAGTAGAAAAGGTCATAACATCACAAGGAAATGAAAACAGAAACCATCTGGGACACAAGCTGCTTCTGACAGGGAAAATAAAAAAAAAAATTTGAGAAATACAAAATAGAAAAAATGTAACCAGTGAGCAAATAACAATGAAAACATAATACTGTATGTTATTTAACTATATATAACTTTTGAAAACAAACACACCATATTAAAATGAGTAATTTATTTCTACATAGATTTTTAAACAAAAGACATATATATTGGAAAAATTTCAAACAGTACAATAGTATACAGAGGAAACAATGAAACTCCCACCAAGCCCACTGCCCAGAGCAGCTTCTAAATCCTGCCCTGCCCAGTCACACGGAAAATCAGTTTCCTTACTACAAACTGTATTTCTGCCTTGGTCTTAATTTACCTAAAATTTCAGTTCTGGGGGTCATAAAGAGCTATCTAAAAACTGAACTATTTTTAAAGGCAAATGCTCAGGGGTGTAAAGAGAGGCAAACTATCATGATTGAAACACGTAAAGAAATGGCTTCCAACAATATCCACGAGACTCAAATAAAAATATAACTCAGTCACCTATTTGAAAAGCTATCATGTGAGATAAGGTTATCTTGTACATGACACTAAAGGAAAGAAGTAGAACCCTTGGTCGAATACACAGGAAACAAATTCTGGCTGACATATGGAAGATTCTGTACCTTGGAATCTGGAAGTTATCACACAATGTAATCTCTGGGGCATTTCCTAGAAACTTAAACCCTGACAAGAAATAAGAAAACCAAATTCAGTTCATTCTAACAATCACATATATCAACAAAACAAATCTAGAAGAAACGTGATTACAATTGCCACCATTTGTCCTCTATTATCACTATGAACATCAGTCAATACTCACTAATGAACATCAGTCAAAAGTTACAGGGTATTTTAATATAATCTTGAATAAGTAAGACCCAGACTGTAGGACCTTATTTCCCCCCCCCCCTGGAGAGAGATGTTCATGACTTAACAAAGTATGTGACCTATTTAAATATATTGATATGTACTGCTATGAAACCTAAAATGAAGACCAAAAATTTTAACTGATCAATGGTCCATAGCATTAAATAGATTGTAACGAGTTCTTTTTAAACTCAATTTAGTGAGCCCTGGCCGGTTGGCTCAGCGGTAGAGCGTCGGCCTGGCGTGCGGGGGACCCGGGTTCGATTCCTCGCCAGGGCACATAGGAGAAGCGCCCATTTGCTTCTCCACCCCCCTCCCCTCCTTCCTCTCTGTCTCTCTCTTCCCCTCCCACAGCCAAGGCTCCATTGGAACAAAGATGGCCCAGGCGCTGGGGATGGCTCCTTGGCCTCTGCCCCAGGCGCTAGAGTGGCTCTGGTCATGGCAGAGCATCGCCCCCTGGTGGGCAGAGCATCACCCCTGGTGGGCGTGCCGGGTGGATCCCAGTCGGGCGCATGCAGGAGTCTGTCTGACTGTCTCTCCCCATTTCCAGCTTCAGGGAAAAACAAAAACAAAAAAAAAAACAAAAACTCAATTTAGCTTAATAATGAGGTGTAAAACAAACCTAGTATGCAAGATTCCTCATAAGCCTTTAGTAAATTTAATATTCATTATTAAATTTTGTAGTATTACCAACTTCAAAGTTCAAAGTCCTCTCTTTTGTCACAAAAATACAGCACTGTAAAGAGACTAAAGCCTGATATCATGTTATTAAAACTGCCATTAATTTCCATAAAAGATGTGACCTACGCCTGACCAGGCAGTAGTACAGTGGATAAAGCGTTGGACTGGGACGCGGAGGATCCAGGTTCGAGACCCCGAGGTTGCCGGCTTGAGTACAGGCTCATCTGGTTTGAGCAAGGCTCACCAGCTTAAGCCCAAGATGCTGGCTCAAACAAGGGGTCACTCCATCTGCTGTATCCCCCTGGTCAAAGGACACATGAGAAAGCAATCAATGAACAATTAGGGTGCTGCAACGAAGATTTGATGCTTCTCCTTTCTTTCCCTTCCTATCCGTCTGTCCCTATCTGTCCCTCTCTCTGACTCTGTCTATCTCTGTCACACACACACACACACACACACACACACACACACAAAGATGTGACCTACAGTGACTGAACTATGAAAAATAGGAAAAGACTGCTGGTTGGAGAAAAGTAGGTCTGTCACATTTAGTCAATGGCAGTTCCATTGTAACTTAGCCTTAATATTTTTGCTGAAATGATCTAAGTAACAAAAGATCCATACTAGGAAATTTTTAAAAAATGAAAGCTACATGTTTCCAAAACACTAGTGTGCAGATGGAACTGAAATGGTAGCTAATAAACATAATAATCTCAATTATTCTCAATTATTCCATACATATAAGTGTTTGATTCTATAGCATATGTTCTCTCTTTAAGTAACACACACAAACCTGGCTGTCAGTAGTGAAAATTCCCATCTATTGGTACTAAAAACTCCCATCTAAATTCCCAGAAAACAGAGTATACTGATGAAAAGCATTATTTATTACTTCTCAGTTTGACTGGTTTCAAATCCTAAGCCTAACCAACTACTAACTGTATAACTTGCGACATGTTTTTCAACTTCTGTCTTCATCTGTAAATCAGATTTAAAATCATACTTCCGCCCTGGCCGGTTGGCTCAGCGGTAGAGCGTCGGCCTAGCGTGCGGAGGACCCGGGTTCGATTCCCGGCCAGGGCACATAGGAGAAGCGCCCGTTTGCTTCTCCACCCCTCCGCCGCGCTTTCCTCTCTGTCTCTCTCTTCCCCTCCCGTAGCCAAGGCTCCATTGGAGCAAAGATGGCCCGGGCGCTGGGCATGGCTCTGTGGCCTCTGCCTCAGGCGCTAGAGTGGCTCTGGTCGCAATATGGCGACGCCCAGGATGGGCAGAGCATCGCCCCCTGGGGGGCAGAGCACCGCCCCTGGTGGGCGTGCCGGGTGGATCCCGGTCGGGCGCATGCGGGAGTCTGTCTGACTGTCTCTCCCTGTTTCCAGCTTCAGAAAAATGAAAAAAATAAAAAATAAAAAATAAAAAAAAAAATAAAAAAATCATACTTCCTCAGAGAGTTGTTACGAGGATCTAATTGAAGATGTGCTTAACACCTAGAGCAGAGTCTAGACAATAACATGTTAGCATATTTTCATTTTTAATATAGAAAAGAAAGGAAACCCAACTGAGCGAGAGCAGTCAAACATCACAAAGAACACCCGGTACAGGAATGTGCCTTGAAATCCAGGGTAGGGCTTTAGAGATGGTAGTGTGTATAAAGAATAGAGACCAAGAACTTCAGGGTTCAAAATGGGCATTTTAGACTCAATTGTATTAACGAGGCCCATTTAGATGCAGTCCAAATATCAGACTGAGGAGTTAAGCAATAATCCAGTAGATATAATTCCTAAATAGGGCAGAAATGTATAAAATGTAGGATTTTAGAATTCCTACCCGGGTAAGGTGCCAGCGTGAGAATGAGGAGCCAGCTTAGGAGTGGGAGAGGCGGTAAGCCACTGATGTTAAAATACCAAAGTATCACTCTGAGAACTGAATACCAACTAACAACTAGAGTCTTCCAGAATGGATAAAGGTACATATAAACAGAAATGAGTATTATAAAAAGATCAAAAGAACCATTTGTAGACTAGTTGGAGGTTATCGTAGAATAATTTCATGTAATAACAATAATTTGAATTTATATATGAACTTTTTTCTCCAAAACTTCTCTAAGGATTCCTAGATAAAAGATAAAGTATTTTTCCCCCTAAAGGATATTTGTCCTCCAGACTTTGTCTCAAAAAGAAAAATACTTTCATCTATAATCTCCAATGGCTAGCATTACACAACCTTACTAATTTTTTTTATTTTTACCACCTCTAAAAGTTAGTATCTCAAAAATAACTTGATAAATTCTGGGCTAATAATTGGATTTCTCAATGGAACCAAACCACAACACTTAAAACCCTGATGGAATCACTGGTAAATGGCTTTCAATCCTTAATGTCATTAAAATAACCACTGGCTCTTTTGATAAACCAAAATTTGCCCAAGACAATTATAATGAAGAGTGGCCACTGTTCAATTTCTAGAATCTGGGAAAAAATGTTCAACAAGTCCACAGAATTCAAATAACAGGGTAAAATTTCTTATTTAGTTCCAAACTCTTCTCATCATATTTAAAAATTTACAGCAACACACTAAAGGGAAATTCCAAATTCATTTTAAACACATAAAATACAAACATTCCTGGCATCTTTATAACATCACGTACCACAGCTGCTTACACCCAGGTAAAATGAAGACATACATTGTGCCACACTTCAGTATATAAACCTTTGTGACTTTAGTTAAGCTCCACTGACTAATAAAAGTTTGATACGCAAACACACTGAGGGTCCTAAAGGTGACCCTCACGGTGTCTCAGGACCACGCCTCATCACAGCTGGCCTCCCTGCCACATCACTGAAAGGGAGCTGAAGAGTGGGATTCAAAGTCACACACACTGTAGAGATCTTAAATGTAATTTGCTTAATTTTTTTAGAAAGTCTATGACAGGTAAGTATGACAAAAACTGTCCCACAAAAAAACAAAAAAGTCTATCAGCATGTAACTGGAAGTAATAAGTTAACACAAAGAAGAAATCCATTTTAGAAATAGGAAACAAATGCTAGTTAACTATTAACCAAAGTTCTGTGTGAAAAAATTCAAATAGCATCCCTGGAAATTAATAAAATCATTTAAAGAAAGCCATTCATTTTTATTTAGTATAGTCTCTTGCAAAATGGAAAACAATGAACCACTTAAAAACAGAAAGAGTCCTAGGTAGATTAAGCCCTACAAAAAGGAGAAAGGTGGAAACAGGCCAATCTGATTGGAAATGATCAAAGTCTGCTGAAATGTGTGTGAGCACAGGTATGAGGAAGCCGACATTCTCATTTTGTGGGAAGGAGTGTCTCCACAGAGATATTTGGCAGTATCAATCAAAATTATGAATGTAAACAACCTTTTGACTGAACAATTCCATTTCTAGGAATTTATCTGACAGATATGCTCATTTATATGCAAAATATATATGTGCAAAAATTACACTGTAGCTTTACAAAAGAAAGACTACAAACAACCTAATTGCCCATCAATAGAAACTGGTTAAGTAAATCATAATAAATACAAATATAATACAGCTGTACAAAAAAAATAAAGACATATTAACTAATTTTAAGTTCATGAAAAAAGCAAAATGTAAAATTTTAAATATATTTTTAAGGATACTATTTGTGCTGAAAAGGTGAATGGTGAGACTATGTCTGTGTTTAAATATATCTATACAAATTATTTCTAGACATATACACAAGAAGCTGCTAACACTGGTTGCTTCCAGAAAGAGGAAATGAAGGGCCGGGCACCAGGAGACTCTCTCCTGTAACCTACTGTATCTTTTAAATTTCAAACCATATGAATGTCTTACCTGAAGAAAAGCATAAATTAATCAAACTTTAAAAGGGTAAAGAGTGCTCTAGCTGAATAGCTCAGTTGGCTGGAGTGTCGTCCTGATGGGCAAAGGTTGCCGGTTTGATCCCCAGTCAGGGTACATACAGAAACAGATCAATGTTTCTTTCTGTCCATCTGTCTGTCTGTCTCTCTCCCTTCCTCTCTCTCTAAAATCAATAAATAAATTTTAAAAGAAAAAGGGTAAAGGGCTAAAATTTCTTAAGTACAAAATTTGACACAGTAAATACTCCCATTTTGACCTTTTAAAAATTACCTCTTTCTCTTTTCCTTCCACCTAACTCATTCTTTTTCATTCCCTCCTGTCAACTGTCCCAGTTTATTTTAACTCTCTTCCATTCAGACCTATGAGGGACATTTGGTGCAACCGCCTAGCCAGGCTGGGAGTATTATTTGCCAAAACGGTTGGTGAACTTTGTTCCAGTAATTCTAACACAAAATGGGCAACAACAGGAGCTGTAAAAGAAATCTGAGTATTTACAGAAGGGTAGATAACTACACTTATGCAACAGAAAAAAAAGAAAAAAGCTGAGGGAAGATAGGGGAAGTAACTAAGATTTGAGAGATTTAGTTTTAACAATATTATAAAAAATTCTTCCAAACCTAATAATTTTTTAAACACTCATTTAATATTATCAAGTCCATTTCACAAATATTTTATTACCTAAAAAAGATCTCAATGGAAACACAGTATCAGTACTAGAAAAGTAGTATTTCCACTCCATAGTTAGAAAATCAAGCTTACACTCCCAGTGGGCTCCACAGGGGCTCTGGACCTCTGGGTGCAGTCCTAAGGAGGGTTCACCATGCTCGCTGCTCTTTAGTGGCTCAACTAATGTTTCCTCTTTTCATTTCCATTATTATGTCATTTATGTGCAAATGTATACATATGGGATGGGCAAAAGTAGGTCTATAGTTGTAATACAAATAATACAATGATTAATAAATAAAAGAATATTTGGTGTACTCATAACTGTAAACCTACTTTTCCCCACCTCTGTATATTAATATTTCACAAACTAAGGTCTTGTCTTGTCAAGTTTTATATGATATACTCATTATTTCTAATCTCTTTCTTGTCCAGAGCAATGTCTGCTTCTAGATATCAGAATTCTCCTCCACAGAACTGTAACTGGGGAAAAAGGTCATGACTAGTCTTGTAGCGTGTGGGAATCTGGGTAAGATCTACTGCACACATGATGTTTCAGACAGACTACTGGTTAACTGTATATTCACACTGCAGCCTGACTAACAACCATCACAAAGCTCTGTCTTGAAAGTTCTCAAAAATAACTGATAAGAAAATAAGTCCATCGTCTTCGGTCTTCTCAGTTTTAGCAAGTAAATATTATACCTAACTCATGAGTAGGTAAGTAAGTTGTATAAAACTCTCCTTTGCTAAAAAACCGAAAACTTTTAAAATAAATTTTAAAAATCTCCTTTGCTTAGTTCTGAAATGCTATTCTTCACCCCATCTCTACAATACTGTTTCATTGATCAGATACAAAAGTTCTGCATACCAGTCAAATTCCTCTTATTGTAACTAATAACTTTCCAAAATGCCCAACATTCATTAAAATCTACAAAAGACCCTTTTTCTAAAACTATTAACTTATAACAAAATATATTGAGAAGCTTTTCATTTCTTTACAGATAATAGACGAGAAAAATATCTTCAGCATTATCTTGACATTCCTAACCCTTTGACCATAATGATAGAAAAGTGCCACATGGGCAAAGACAGATCTCTGAGCCCCACACAGAAAGTAATTAGTACTTTAAAATCTGAGAGTAAGCATACATGTGCAATATATATTATGTGGTTACACAAACTAAATTATTAACTTTCCTACTTGGCATAATGACAGGGTAGTTGGGAGGGAATGTAAAAGAAAATACTCAACAGCTTAAAATTAACAATGGGCCCATTTATTCAAGGTAGGATGGTTCTCCCATTTCAGCTTGAGAGGACTGAAAGTCCCTTTTCTCTCCTCACCTAGGAGGGAAACTCTGCAGCCAGCCCGTCTGGGGAATCACTCAACTACATTCACAGCTTCACTCCCAGTCAAGCTACTGCAAGAAAAGTCTTCTTCCCTTTGCCCTGAAAGCCAACAAGAGAAATGTTGACTTTTAAGTGTTCAAATGTCATCCTTCAAGGACCAGTTCAATTAATTTCTCCTGTAGGAAACTGACCCCACAAATACAAAAGATCTATGTCCACAGAAACTGAGAAATATTTATCTGTACCTTTGCCATTTCATCAAATACTGCCATGTGACAGGTCTTATGATACTATCTAGTACTGTACTTATTTACTTCCACTCCAACTGTTGTACACCACATTTCTCTGTACCTTCTTATCATCTTCTAGGGAGTATTCCTTTAACTCAGTGGTAGTCAACCTGGTCCCTACCGCCCACTAGTGAGCGTTCCAGCTTTCATGGTGGGCGGTAGCAAAGCAACCAAAGTATAAGTAAAAAGATAAATTTAACTATAGTAAGTTGTTTTATAAAAATTTATTCTGCCAAACTTAGCAAAAATTTGACATAAAGTACTTAGTAATTATTACTATATGCTTTAACTTGCAATAACTCTCTTTATAAATTTTATAAAGTAAAGTTACTTCCCTACTTTATAAATCACCATTACTGTGGAACCGGTGGGCAGTTAGAAAATTTTACTACTAACAGAGATACAAAAGTGGGTGGTAGATATAAAAAGGTTGACTACCCCTGCTTTAACAGCTAGATGAATTCACAGCAAAGTACAGTATTTCATGGTTCTACCTTTCTCTGTTCTGTGTTATACTCCCAAACAGGGCTCTATAATCTAGGAAAAAGTAAATATCTCCTGCTTTCAAATCCAACTAATATCTTCTTTGAGCTGGTAACAACTGATCCTCTCCTAACTTTTGCGTATCAGTTATTATTTGGATATTAAACTGCCTGACTTCATTCTTATCTGCTAAAGAAACATCATAGATGTGTTTATGGAGAAATAGGAGATCATCCTCAGGAAATCCAAATATTGGCATTTAAGAAAAATACTCTAACACCATAAGTCAGAAAATATCATGCAGCAGAGTATTTTAAGTTTAGGATACTGTATTTAAAAGATGTTATTCACAAAGATATTATCCTTCTTGTAATTCCATCAAGAGAAACATCAACTTGCCAAAATGTGGCCTTGAATTGTGCAACAAGTCTCCTATTTCTTCTTATAAAATATACTGGCAGAGACCAATAACCCACACTACTACAATAAAACCCATCCCCACATTCCATGGTTTCAGGGCAATTTGACAAATACAGGGTCATAAAACGAGCCTGCAAACGCCTGTAGCCAACACTCCATTTTAAGAATAGGAGACTAAAGATAATGACTTGTGATCATGCAGTTCCAGCAATCTAAGACACTTATGGTAGAAAGCAGCATACTAAAAAAGAAGAAAAAATGCACACACTATAGATGATGAACAAATTTGGGTGAAAGGCTGAAATTTTATAGTTCATATGCTTTAAGACACAAGTCATATTTGGCATATTCATATACTGTAAACAACAAAATCTCAAGAAAACAGAATGTTCAAGTCCCAGCTAGTGGTTTATTTATCTCATATACATTTGCTATCACAGAGTTCCAATGTTATAAGGGAACATAAATACCCTTTGGAGTTCAGAATGATAATACTTGACCCAAGGAAAAAGTTTAAACTTTTGAACTCTAAATTAAAGATGCAGCTTCCTAGCTAAGCACAAACTTGTGAATTTTTTTTAATTCCAACAGACTGTAAATAAAAAAAAAAATTATCTGCTATGTTCCCTACAATTATTGGGAATTTGGTTTCAGATCTCTAATTTTTTATTTTTTATTTTATAATATTATTGTAATAGATTACAGAGAATACTATACGCCAGGTCTTGCTAAAAATTTCATACATACTATTAAAATAAGAAAATCACTAAATTACATGTTTTAAGGCAAGCATTTAGGTTTTAATTGCTTCTTGGTACTATTAATTTGGTGAATACAAAAATCTATTAAAGGCAGAATGCATATAACGAGAGAACTAATAAAGATGAGGTATATAACATTAATAATCTTATTATAACAATATAAATTAGTTACTAGGCATACATCTTTATTAGGGAACGTTACTAGGCATGTTTGAACCACACAAGGTGTTAAAAATAACTACAATGAAAAGCCAACTGCCTAGCAGCACAGTTGCGCCAACATTCCCTTCTCTCCTCCCCTCCCCCCCTCCCCATCCTCTCCAGTCCAGAGTGAATTGCATACCCCACTGCACAAGGCCCAAAAAGGTCACAGGAGATGGCAGAAACTTTTTTAGAACAGAAATAACTCAGCAGCTTTGTTACCGTGCTTTTCTTTTAATCAGTTTGTTCAAAATCCTTTAATTAGCACTCCGTCTACAGAAGAAAAGCATTTCTTCTGTGCCAGGGAGGGCACATATGTATGTACACAGTGTTCTGTTTTACCAGCATCACAACATGGAGCTAGTGCCTTAAACTGTCTTCCAGGGAACTGAATGAAGCACAGGAAACTTTTTAAAAGGCAAGGTACCACATATTTACATACCATTTGCATTTCTGTTACCAAACAACAAAGTGATGATTAAGTTTGTGTCATTTAGGTGTCAATTTATTTCTAAACTTTTTTTTTCCAACAAAAATGGAAGTATAGTTAATCAAAAATATTTTCTTTAGTCCACTGTCCTAAAGAAGGATATTCAAACAATATAAAATGTTAAGAGAACATAAAAACAGACAATATTCAAATATTGTTCCTTTCCTCATAATAAAATTTCAGTAGGAGGGAAAAAAAATTGCCTCAAATGGGAATAAATCACAAGACACATTTTTACAGGGATACTTTACATTTGGAATTTCATCCAACCACAAAAAGTCTTAAACTTATAGGCCGGATTATATGTCTGTATTTCCTTGTAAAATATGAAAACTGAAATCAAGACAGAAATTAGTGATTAGTTAATGATAACTATTTAAAAATCCACAGCCAATATTACTTCATTGGTAAGCTGGGATTTGCAGTATTTTACTAGACATGTAAGTGTTATAAACTTAATTTTTCAAAATTAAGTTGAATATAAATTGTAAGAAGCAGTATGTGTGTATACATATATATTTACACATATATAATTAAACAAAACAATAACCTTCTAAATGTCTGATTATAGAAACAATCTACTTAAATTTAAGATAAAGTTTATTATTAGGGACACAGTATAACATAATTGCTTGAAAGCCAGCTCTTCCACACCAGTCATGTGAGCTCAAAGACAGTTCTGGACAATGGGAATAATACCACTATCTGCAGGTTGGCACGAGAATTAAATGAGATGACACATGCAAAGCACTTGGTAAAAATTCCAAATTTTGCTGTTAAGGCTGTGGGGGGGGGGGGCATAAGTACTTTCATGCACTGCACAAAAGTGTAAATTAGCACAACCTATCAACATTACATACATATATATGTAAAACTATGTATATATGGTATCCACTGCAGCATTGTTTGCAATAGGCCCTACAAGACAGTTCTACACAGTTATTTTCTGAAAAGAAAAAAAAATCTCTATATATTAATAGAGAAAGTTCTCTATGGTAAATTGTTGAGAAAAAAAGCAAGGTGTGGAACAGTGTGTACAATACGCAACCATCTAAGTAAAAGGGGAGTAGATCTTCACATTTATCTGAGTATATAAAAACAAAACAAAACTAAAAAACCCCTGGAAAGTTAGACAAGTAATTAATAGCAATAATTACCTACTGATGATGAAATTGAAACAGTACTTGAGTCAAGCCCCAATAAATGAAAACTAGAATTATTCCCCTCATCATCATCATCAGGAAAACAAATCCTTATAATGTATACACAGAATCCACTCAAACTAAATTCACAGTGAGGTAAACAGCCAAATCTCAATTATACACAGACTGACTATCAAGCCTTTCATTTCTTCTTCAAAGGTAAGTAGCTTTGAGCCATTTTACTATTGGCAATCACCTTTACCAGAAAGTAAGCTGAGGAAATTACACCAAAAACAGTCATTTCATTAACACTGATCAACAGTTTTTAAGGAACTGAAAGAGATCACAAAAATTCCACACTATAACCTTCTAAAATTACATAAGAAATCAAGATCCAGAGAATTCCCCAAATTAGTTACAGTTCAAAGATCTGAAGTCTAACCCTTAATTAAATGTTTTTTTTTATTTTATCATTACCACGATGAATGGAAACAGAAAATAAACAAAATTGAAATCAATTATCCTTGCTAACTTCCCACCCACCACATCCTTTATTACAGGTAACTAACTATGTTGAGATCAAATCGCCTAAGTAATTGTAGTAAATGAGAACAGGTCATCCAGAGAATTAGTCCTGAGTTTTCCAGAATTAAGTACTGAATGAACATCTGTAATAAAATCTGTAAAGTTTGCTTACACTAGAGATTGTCAGAGGCATGTTGAAATCCTTGCCACCTTGCAGCCGGAAACCCCAAGGAGCTGGGCCAACCAAGGACACAGTGTAGTTGCTCATGGTTCTAATGACTCAAAACTCCAATCCCAGAAAGTGAAACTGTGAAAAAAAAATCAGATGGTTAAAAAAATGTTTATTTGAATTCTTATTACATATTTAAATATATTTAATATAAACACAACTAAAGTACGTTCAGTATTTTGTTTGGGGGGCATGAGGTGTTATAGAGTACAAATCTATATTAAGATCTCATTTCAGTCTAAGAAAAGGAATAAGTGAGCTAATGAACAACTTCTAAACTCATGCCAATTTCCATAGTATAAAAATTCCACATCAGAATATATTTCTAGCCATTTGATCAGTTTTACAACTTGCTACGATTTGTGGCTTCTTGTAACAAACTTTAACTCTAAGCACTTACTTTACAATATTTTGTTATAGAAGAAAGAATAAGATTTAATTTTAGGTTTAATTCAAAATGATTTTCTCCTTCCCTCTACCTCATGTCTTCTTTATCCTGCAATTGGCAAGAGTCCTTCAATTTCACTTAAATTCTAGATTAATCTAACATATGAAAAGGATTGCTAATTCATAGACTCTCATCATGCTTACTAAATTATTGTGTGTTTTTTAACGTACAAAACTAATCTCTCCAATCATAAACTACAACTTGAATTTCCTCTTATAGGGATGTGATATACTCCACACTTCAAGTCCTAGTTTTTCTTCAGACAGGCCATGATAGGCGATACTCTAGCACAGTGGTATTTCCATCAGAACCTGCTTTCTGTTTATACACACACTTCATCAGCCAAAGTAGAGGGTGAGCATTTACCACATGGGGAGACTGACTAAACATACTAAGAGTATATCATCTTAATACATGAAAGGGGATGGCAGATTACAAAAGAACTACCAGGTCAGTGCTTTCCTTTTTGTGTTTTGCTATAAGTTTGTTCATAAAGACTCTCATGGTAGAATTTTTATATTATTAAAAAAACTAAAGAAAAAAGTATGAGTTGGAATTTGGGGTTGTTTGTTATTGTGATTACATGTAGGTGGGAGAAAACTGAGGCAGTGGAGATTTTCTAAGATGCACTACTAAGAATCATAGTATTTCCCTCTTTAAAAATATTAAAATATGACATGTATAATTTAATAATTTTAAAACATTTTTAAAAGAGCTGTTCAAGACACACTTCTTTAGAAAATCTGTTTGTACCTAACTTAAAATATTTTTTTGACCCATTTAAAATTCCTACCCCATCACACCAAATCAACAGTGGCAGATGGGAGATATTAAAACCACTGGTTAGATTAAAAGCAAATAGATTCCATCTTTTTTCTTAAGGGAAAATTGAGGTAAAACTTTCCAATAAGTCCAGTTCTGAAAGAAAAACTAAATCAGTGAAAATCTGCATGGCATCTACCTAGAAACTAGATGAGTTTTCCCACTGACATGGTAACACTTTCAAATAAGTTCAGTTCTGAAAGAAAAACTAAATCAATGAAAATCTGCATGGCATCTACCTAGAAACTAGATGAGTTTTCCCACTGGCATGGTAACGCACTGAAGTACTAAGTAAGAATATATTACTTCAATACTGATGTAATAGGCACAGGGCTTTAAAAAGACCAAAGGCCAAGCCAGACTCCAAACTGTTATACACTCGTTAAAAACGAATAGTAGAGAGGTAATAAGGAGCCACATATAATTCAATTCCTTTCCCCTATAATAAAAGAGAAGATTTTCATAGAACTAGAAAAGACTTTTGATATTGACACATTGTATAAACCCAACAGATAATTCACAGGCGGCCTGTCCTCCTTTCTCTTTTAAACTTTTGCCAAGACAAGAATTTTAAGTTAGGGTAACTTCTTCTGGCCCCACTGTTTCCTACAAGAAAATGGAAAATGTATCCTCACATGTACATGTAACCTTTTTTTTTTTAAGGCAATCTCTTTTAACATGGGAGTTCTATTCCTGACTTCTCCCATTTATTAAAATTTCTAGCACTTGGCAAGGTCAAGGCCACACTACAGATCCAGTGTTATTTCACTTTTAGTCAGCGTTGTTTCTAGTATTCTCCCTCTGCTAGCTTTACTTGCCTTAAAATATTCTGATCCTTAATCAATAACTACTGTTGGCCTATTTCAGGTCTCCTCCATCTGGTTTTAGTGCCCAAACTCTTCCAAAAATACCAAGCGGGAAGGAAATTGCAGCCTATTCTGCTTTCAAACTCATAGAAATTGTTGGAACTTCTGTATAGCTCTCTATTTTCTCTTAGGGAAAGTCTGAACAAGGTATTCACCCTGGTACTTGGGAAGGAAGCTTGATTATTTCCCACACTTCTATCTCAGCTTCTCTGGTGGGTGAGAAGGGGGAAAAGAGAACCCGTGATGAACTGCTCTGGGTAACAAGGGTCGGAAATTAAAGAGCAGTCTCTTGAGATTCTCTTGACCCCCCAGATTGAGAGACAGTCAGTGACGGTAGAGCTGAAGAACTGAGGCCACCGGCACAGGATGAAAGCAGCCGACGAGACAGTTTTCCAGCAGATGTTCTCGCCTAGCCGTTTGCCAAATAAGGCTCCCGAGCCGGCTGTTTCCGCGGCAGGCGGGTTCCGACGGCCTCCCGGTCAGGAAGGCGGACTTGGGATAGGAGCCGGCGATCACACCCTAGACCTGCCCTGCCCAGCGCAACCACGAAGTTTCTTTCCAAGCTCTGCCCTTTCCTCACGCCCTTCCTTTTTCCACTTATTGTCAGACGCACTGGAAGCACAGTCTTACAAAAGCCCCAACAAGCAAATCTGGCGTTCCTGGCAGATTAGTTTTCTAAACGATCTTTATTTCCGGACGCACGGAAGCCTTCCCCAAACAGGTTACAAAATCTGGGGGGAAATAAATGCTTCTCAGAAGCGTGAGAAGAAACAAAACCTAACACGCCATTCCCATTGAGTCCCGCTTCCTGCCCACACCCCCAGGAGGTCCGCGCAGGACTGGGGTGGTCGCGGACGCCACGGTGGGTGCCTGCAGCCGTCCGGGGCCGGCCGGCCGGCGAGTCGGTGCGGGGCGCCCGGGGGCCCTTCCGCGGCCGCCCTCGCCGTCCGGGGCGCCCCGCTCCCGCGTCCCGGCCGGCGCGGGCTCTGGGAACTGCCAGCGCTCGGCCACTGGCCCTGTGCCCACTCCCGCGCCGCCCTTTCCCGGACGCTCCCCTTCCCACGCCGCTCTGCCACCGCTGCCTCGGCGCGTCCAGAAAGCACCTGAGAAACCGCCCCGCGCAAAGGGCAACCCTTCCTCCTCCCCAGCTGGGCTTCCCCTCGCGCTCGGCGCAAGGCGGCCACTACTTTCCCTCCTCCGTACGGGGAATCAGAGACGCGCATCCAAGGCGGGTGGCCACTCACCTCGGGTCCCGCACCGCGCTGCCTCCGCCTCAGACGAGCGCTGACAAGTGATTCGCGGGGCGTGCGCTGCCCTCCCAGCCCGCGGGAACTTCCGCCTCCCCGCGCCCGCGGCCCCGCCCCCGAGCCAGGGCACGCCCCCTTCGCTCCGGGCCTCGCCCTGGGGCTGGGCCCCGCCGCGCGGGCGGGCGGGGAAGGCTGCGGCGGGGCCCTGCGCTCGGGCTTGCTGGGGCGAGCCGGCAGCTTCGTGGAAAAACTTGCGCTACCGAGTTTTGGTGGAGAGTCGTTTTAGGGATTTTTGAACAGTACCCAGCAAAGGTCTGCTCCACGGGTTTGTTTTGCACTGAAAGTATCTCTCTCTGGAAACTGAATTGGCAAGCATCTGCTCTGGCTAAAAATAGAGGGGGGCTTTGGATAAATTACTATATTTCCAAGTTCGGCGGCTACTGCCCATTTGTTTTTTTGTTTTGTTTTGTTTTGTTTTCTGAGAGAGAGCTTTATATGCCCTGAAAAGCGCAAACCCTCTCTTGCTTGTCAGAAAGGTGAAAATCAGTCACTTCAATATCTAGAAGTTAAATCCAGACATCACACCAGAACACAGTGATGAAGAGCAGCCAAAAGTTCAGCCACTACATCCTCAGCTTATTTTTTCTAAATCCAAATCAATAACAGTCCACTTTCAAAAAACAGTTTCAATAGTCCAGTTACTATAAAGTGGCTTGATTTAGCCCAAGGAGTTTATTCATAAGTAAACTTGAATTTTTAACAAACACTCCCTCCCCTCAATCCCACCTTAGGTAACTATTAAAATACAATATTGAAGAACCAGTCCCCTAGAAATATTTCTACATCTCCAATTTACCGTATATTGTGCTTAGGTGAGAACCATGCATCCTAGATAGCAACAACTGATCTCAGTTTCTTTGTCTTAAAGGAAGTGATCACTATAAATAACCTTTTGAGGTTATCATAAGGAGTAGAGATTATATATATAAAGTGAAATCGCCTTTTGGGCTGGTTCACCGCGGACATTTTCAGAGCAACTGAACCGCATCCCGGACACCCTGCATCATCTCCTGTGAAAGCCTGGGTGTCACTCTCGGCCTTTGTCTCATAACCATGTCCACCAACGGGAATGCTAATTCAATCAGCTGCCCACCTTAACAGATTCAAGAACAAGGGGAAAGGCAGTACAGAAATGAGGTATCGTCAAATAGAAGTTAATGTCGAGCTGAAGAAAGCTAAGAAGGATGACCAGATGCTACTTCTCCACTGCAGGAAGCCCACAACAGGCGGGGCACTGTAAATGGGTCTGTTGAGGACACTGGCATAAATAGCAATGATTTGGAAAGCCAATTCTAAGCTGCTCAGGCTGGGAGAAAACTGCTTTCTAGGGAAAAACAGCCACCCTTAGACAGCATAATCTGGGCTGGTTTGATTCCAAAGCTAGTGTCCTTCTTGGGCAGAACTGATTATAGTCTCATTCAGTTTGAATCTGCTTGGGCCCTCTATAACCTTGCTTCTGGGACATCAGAATAGACCAAGGCTGCAGTCGATGGAGGTGCTTTCCCAGCATTCATTTCTCTTTCGGCATCTCCCCATGCTCACATCAGTGAACAAGCTGTATGGGCTCTAGGAAATATCCCAAGTGATGGTTCAATTTTCTAAGACTTAGTTTGCAAGTATGTGCAGTTGACTCACTGTTGGCTCTTCCTGCAGTTCCTGATATGTCATCTCTAGCATGTGGTTATTTACATAATCTTACCTGTATTCTTTCAAACGTGTGTGTGTGTCTGTGTGTGTGTGTGTGTGACAGAGTCAGAGAGAAGGACAAACAGGAAGGAAGAGAAATGAGAAGCATCAATTCTTCATTGCAGCACGTTAGTTGTTCATTGATTGCTTTCTCATATGTGCCTTGAAGAGGGGCCTACAGCAGAGCGAGTGACCCCTTGCTCAAGCCAGCAACCATAGGGTCATGCCTATGATCCCACGCTTAAGTCAGCTATTCCGTGCTCAAGCTGTTGAGCCTGCACTCAAGCAGGATGAGCCTAAGTTAGTGTCCTCGGGGCCTCAAACCTGGGTCTTCTGCATCTCAGTCTGACGCTCTATCCACTGCGCCACCACCTGGTCAGGCACTTTCAAACTTTTGTTGAAACAAGAATCCTGCACCCCCTTTAGAAACCGTTGGGTAGATTCTTCCTACTTTAGTTTGTCTTCTGCATCTTGATGATCCAGAACAATTAGCAGATAGCTGCTGGGCTGTTTCCTACTTTATAAATGAAAAGATTGACATGATTTTAAAACAGGAGATGTGCCCAAAGTTGTGAAGTTGCTAGGAGCTACTGAATTGCCAAATGTGACTCCTGTACTAAGAGCCATAGGCAATGGGACAGCTGAACAGATTCAGGTTGTAATAGATACAGGAGCACTTGCTATTTTTCCCAGCCTGATACTGAATTCCAAGACTAATATTCATAAGGAAACTACATGGACAATGTCCAACTTCATAGCTGGCCACCAGGACCAGATACAGCAAGTTGTGAATCATGGATTGGTCCCATGCCGCACTGTTGTCCTCTCTAAAGTCACATTTAAGACACAAAAGTAAGCTGTATGGGCTGTAACCAGCTATACAAGTGATAGAACATTTGTATACCTCATTCATTGTGGCACAATAGAACCATTGATGAACTTCTTAACTGGTTATTCTAGATGCCTTTTCAAATATCATTCAGGCTGCTGAGAAACTAGATGGAACTGAGAAACTTAGTATAGTAATTGCAGAATGTGGAGGTTTGAAAAAAACTGAAGTTCTCTAAAAAAACCTTCAAAATGAGGCTGTGTACAAAATTTCATTAAATTTGATTGAGAAGCATTTCTCTGTAGAGGAAGAGGAAGATCAAAATGTTGTGCCAGAAACTACTGCTGATGGCTATTGGTTCCAAGCTCAGGATGGCACTCCTGGGACCTTTAACTTTTAGATTTTAGAGCTGAGGCATAAACTTTGTTATATACTATGTTTGGTATGTTTGTTTTAGTGTTTTTCTACTAGGCTTTTTTTTCTTTTTTCTTTTCATTTTTTCAAAGCTGGAAACGGGGAGGCAGTCAGACTCCTGCATGTGCCCGACCGGGATCCACCCGGCATGCCCACCAGGGGGCGATGCTCTGCCCCTCTGGGGCGTTGCTCTGTTGCATCCAGAGCCATTCTAGCGCCTGAGGCAGAGGCCACAGAGCCATCCTCAGCGCCCGGACCATTTTTCCTCCAAATGGAGCCTCCGCTGCGAGAGGGGAAGAGAGAGACAGAGAGGAAGGAGAGGGGGAGAGATGGAGAAGCAGATGGGCGCTTCTCCTGTGTGCCCTGGCCGGCAATCGAACCCAGGACTCCTGCACGCCAGGCAGACACTCTACTGCTGAGCCAACTGGCCAGGGCCTCTACTAGGCTTTTTAAATGAGTTTTGTTATTGTAGCACTTTTTTACAACAAAACTATACTTGAGTAGTTCTAAACTGTACATACTGTATGAAGCTTCTCAGTGGGTTTCGTATTGCTATCAAAATTTCCTATCTTGCAGTGTCCTGTAAATAAAGATTAAATTCCACCATTTTTATTATCTTACCAAATATACATATATGTATGTGTGTATCTATATGTATATATAGTACATCACAGTATGCTTGGTACCAAGTAGATGTTAAGTAAATAGTGTCCAAATGAAACTTTACTAACCAATTGATTAGATTTATTTATGTATCACAAAAGACAAGAACACAAACAACTTCAGCATTCATTATACACTTACTTTGTTCTTGGTAGCTTAATGTTTGTTATCTTATTTAATTATTACAACAATATAGAGTAGGGTCTTTTTTTGAAGAAAAGAGAAGAACTTGGAGATTAAGAAATTTAACCAAGGCCCTGACCAGTGGTAGATAGAATGTCTGCCCGGCATGTGTATATCTCAAGTTTGATTCCCGGCCAGGGCACACAGAAGAAGCAACTAACTGCTTCTCCACCCCTCCCCCTCCCATTTCTCTCTCTCTCTCTCTCTCTCTTCCCCTTCTGTAGCCATGGCTTGGTTCGGTTGCATTGGCCCCGGGCACTGAGGATGGCTCCATGGAACCTCCACCTTAGGAGCTAAAAAATAGCTTGGTTGTGAGCATTGCCTTAGATGTGGAGAGCATCAGCTCCAGAAGGGGGTTGCCGGGTGGATCCTGGTCTGGGTGGATGTGGGAGTCTGTCTCTCTATCTTCCCTTCTCTCAACTTGTAAAAGAAGGGGAAAAAAAAGAAATTTAACACAACTCATTAGTGCTAAAAGTAGAACACAGGGTCTGACAGTATCCTTTTCACCTCAATACACTTCCTCTCAGTTAAACTCAATAAGACATCCATGTTTAAAGACCAGAGAAATAAGATAGAAAGTTATAGCAATTAACACAGTTGGAGGCCAAAGAGGTGGACTCTGCAGCAAATTATGGAAGTTCAATAAATGCTGAGTTACTTGTGTATGAGAGAGGATGAAACTCCTGAACCACTTCTGGTAGGGGCATGTATGTGCCTTAACTTGTTTTAGAATGAATCGCCACTGAGCCATTCTGACTTCCCTTCTCTGTCTCATTCATGGCTAACATTTTTTAAATGGTTGGCATTTTTTGAAGGACAGTCTGTGAGTACAGACTAACAGAAAGATAACTGATAGGTTTGGAAATCAGGTCGATGTCCTTAGTCTCTACTTTTATTCAATGAGGCTATCACCACAAAGAAAATCACATTAAAGGCTTCTCTTCATCATAACCAGGGTACAAAAAACTAAAGTAGAGAAGAAAGAGTTGATCAAAAGATTAACTAATTTTGAGCAGAAATACTTTTAAAGAATATTCCATCTAAACAGTATTTACCTAAGTGTATAAATGTTTGCTCCAACATTTCATTATTCAATGCATGACTCAGAATCCTCTTGCAGTACTTCAAAAATAACAGAAACTTTTAATTACAAGATGGTATGGCTCTGACAAGTTTTTACAGTTGCACCCAATAGACTATAAAGTGCCACTCATTAAAAAGTCCCTACATTACTCTAAGTCAATTTATCTTTTAATTCCTGGTCCTGAAAGGTAAGTAAACCACTCATAGGTATGATTTTTTAATGTTTAAAATCTAGAATAGAGGGGAAGTATTAACTATTCTAATACCTAAAGAAACATTTGGTAATCTAGGGAGAAAGAGACTGAAGGCATAGCGTCATTCTAAAGCTTAGCACAGATGCTGGGAGAAGGCCAGAACTAAAGCAGGCAGAGTGCAAAGGAATAAATGAATGAGAAAGGCTCTAAGAACAGACCCATGAAGCCTAGGCAAATGTGTATTGAGCAAGAAGTAAAAGGAAATTTAAACTTACTAAAACTAGCTTCAAAGTTTCAAGTTTGGTTTTTGTGGGTGCTATTAATAACTATTAATAATACTGAGAGAAGAAGAGCAAGTTTTGAAGGGACTATGCATTTTATTGGTAGTTTCTAGCAAGCAATATAAGCTAATTGGTAAGAGAGGAATATAAATAAAAAGGGTAGATAGTAACAGCACTGCAAAAAGTATTGGGAAGCTTCAAATCTGAGGTGTCAGAAGGGAGGAATATTCCTTACAATAAGATCCAGGTGACTGACCTGTGGTGGCGCAGTGGATAAAGCATTGACCTGGAATGCTGAGGTTGCCGGTTTGAAACCCTGGACTTGCCTGGTCAAGGCACATATGGGAGTTGATGCTTCCTGCTCCTCCCCCCTTCTCTCTCTCTCTCTCTCTCTCTCTCTCTCCTCTGTAAAATGAATAAATTTTTTAAAAATGTTAAAGAAATAAAGGGTCCAGGATTTGCCAGTCTTATATTTTACTCAGAATGATCCAGTGTGGGTGGTTATTAGGATAGACACTATGCAAATTCAGAGATGAAATAGAAACAAACATGTAGGTCAGTAACTGTAAAAGTTTAGTATATGAAGAAAGATGTTATTTGAAGGAAGTCAAGACAGTGGAAATGGACCTGGCCACAACTGCCCAATTAATTTGGCCAAAAAATTAATCTCCTTAGCCTGGGAGTCAGGACAGGCTGGGAAGAAGCTTTTTCCATTTTCCTCAGTTTCCAAGTTTTCTTTATGAAAAAAGATTTGAGAAGCAGTAGGCTAGGAAACCAAAAAAAAAAAAAAAAAAAAAAAAAAAAAAAAAGATAAATTAAGAAATTGTCAGTTTTCCATGTATGCATTATAAAGTTTTGCACATTTGTAGTAAACGAGTTAAGGAAAATGTAAAGAAAGATGATTTAGAATGCTCACTGTGAGAATGGTCACTTAGAATCATCAACACCTTAGCGTATTGTGAAATGCTGTGCACACCTCTTTAATGAGTGTCTACCATGCCTCAGACTTGTTGATATAAGTGATTTTAAAAGCAAATTCATTTTCTGAAAAAATATTGGAATTTTGCGTTTTGGATTTCTAAAATTGATGACTTTCTAAGTTAGGCAATTTAGGGTTTTTACAAGTATTTCCATTATATTAAAATGTTATGGTATTAGCCACCATCACTTAGAACTTGGAAATAAGTTCTTTTCATATTTCCAACTTCTAACCAGTAAAACAGCTAGTAACAATTGTGATTATTGCAAATCACAAATAAAATACTTCTCAAATCTAGACTTTGTCTATGTATCTATAGTAAAGTATTTACAGTAATTATCTTTGGATGATGAAGCCATTAATTCTTACTTTAAAATTTTCTATATTATAAATTTTTAGAAAACATGTAGCGTATCTATAATGAGAATAAAGCAACATAAACTTGTTTTTTTAAATTATATGAGCTGAATAAATTCATCATGGTAACAAATTTATATTAGTCCCAAAATAATTTTGAATTTATTGATTTTTTAAAATTTTTATTAATTTTAATGGGGTGACATCAATAAATGAAGGTACATATATTCAAAGAAAACATGTCCAGGTTATCTTGTCATTCAATTATGTTGCATACCCATCACCCAAAGTCAGATTGTTCTCCGTCACCTTCTATCTAGTTTTCTTTGTGCTCCTCCCCCTCCCCCTCCCCCTGAACTTATTGATTTTTAAATCTCAAATTCTTTAATACCAGTTTGTCCCAAACTACTGATTAATCTCTTCTGAGCTATTCAGTGGTCTTTTATATTGTCTAGGTTTATAATTTTTTATGCTTTTTCATGTCTCTCTCCATCAATGTTGGAGCTATGAGGACATAATTACTAGCCAGACAAGTGTACAAATAAGGCCATTTAAATAAGAGGTATTTTGGATTGGAAAGATCCTTGGGAAAATCTAATTTGAACACGCTTTATTTACAATAAAATCTCTCCACCCTAAAAACAGTACCTCTCCTAAGTGTTTAGAAAATCTTTTTACATACTCTGGGAAAAGCAAGGAAACTAATATTTTCATTGGAAGGTATCCACATGTGTAGACATAGTGGAATGCATTAAGGCATGTTATTCCTAGCCAAAATATAAGGGATGTGGTACTAAGAATGATGAATCAATTCATCAAAAATCTGATTAAAGTGTCTTTATTTTTAAGATAAACAATGATTTAAAGTATTGAATATAAATGGGTAATATCAACCCAAACTACAGTATACTTAATTTTACACATCAATTTAATATGCACCCACCTATTGGCATTTAGTTTCTTGAAATTAATTATGGGACATTTCCCATAATTCAAATTCACTTTCTGCCAGCTGTGAAAGGTTAACTAATGAAGAAAGTAAGACTTTTTAAAAAAATCTATGAGATATGAAACTGGAATCTTTAAATATTTTCATAATCTGATTAGTTCACATAACAACATATTTTTAAACTACAGTTTAGCCAGCGTTTTAGGCCTGCATCTTCTCAGAATTCAAAAGCTTTAACAGCCTGACCTGTGGTGATGCAGTGGATAAAAGGTTGACCTGGAATGCTGAGGTCACTAGTTCTAAACCCCAGGCTTGCCTGGTCAAGGCACATGTGAGAAGCAACTACTACCTTCCTGCTCCTCGTCCCCTTTCTCTCTCTCTCTTTCCTTTCTCTAAAATTAATAATTAAAATCTTTTTTAAAAAGCTTTAACAAAATAACTACTATGTTGTGATGTATAAATAACAAAATCTATCCATTTTTACTTAAACATTATTATTTTAGATATTAAAAATTAAGTTTTAAAATCCATAAAAAAATGTTTAGGTATAAATGTTATCAATGGTTGCTTCTGTGTGGTGATATTTGGTATAATTTTATTCTACTTCTGTTTCCTTTTTGTACTTTCTAAAGAAAATACTTTTACCTTTATAAGAAATTGAAAGTTAAGAGTGGCATTTTTATATATTTTATATATATTTTATATATTTTATATATTTTATATATTAACACAAGTAACAATGTTATATACATATAGATGTTCTATACATTGGCATATGCACATAAATACTTTTGAAATGAATTAAAATTATGAATAATATTTACGATCTGTGGTGATGCAGTGGATAATGCTTTGACCTGGAATGCTGAGGTCACTGGTTTGAAACCCTGGGCTTCCCTAGTCAAGACACATATAGGAAACAACTACTATGAGTTGATACATCCTGTTTCTCTCCCATCTTTCTCACTCCCTCTCTTTCTTTTTATTTTTTTTATTAGGTGAGTGGCAGGAAGGCAGAGACAGACTTCTGCTTGCACCCTGACTGGTATCCACCCAGCAAGCCCCATACTAGGAGATGCTCTGCCCATCTGGGGCCACCGCTCCATTGCTTGGCAATGGAACCATTTTAGTGCCTGAGGCAAGGCCATGGAGTCATCCTAAGCACCCAGGGCTAATTTGCTCAAAACAAGCCATGGCTGTGGGAGAGGAAGAGAGAAAGATAAGGGAGAGAGGTGGAGAAGCAGATGGTCACTTCTCCTGTGTGCTCTGACCGGGAATCAATCCCAAGACTTCCACACGCTGGGCTGATGCTTTACAACTGAGCCAACCTGCCAGGGCCTCTCCTTCTCTTTCATTCTCTCTCTCTCTCTAAAAATAAATGAATAAAACAAAATGAAAACTGTTTTAAAAATACCTGATATGAAAAAGGAAAGATTAATATTTATTACTTATTAACCACTGATAGCTACTGTTTTATGTGTATTGATATATATATATATTGTCCTCCACAATCATAGGCTCTAGGTATTATTACTTTCAAATAAGGAAATAAAAGGACAGAGTTAATGTAGCTGACTCACAGTTGTAGAGATGGCTGGTATAGGCAGAGCTAGGTTTTCAATCCTATGTATTTGACGATAGATACATGTACATAACAGAAATATGTGGCTGCTTTTATGAGTGTATTATGGAAGTTTGTATCTTTGAATTTATTTTTTTCATGTAAGTCTGATTCAGCCTAATGTGGTTCAAATTCAGGATGTAATCCTACTTGATGATTTTTATGTTTTTGCATAACTGACAGGCAGTCTTAGGTGAATAAACTGCAATAAGATAAAAAAAAAAGTGATCATAATAAAAGTGATTTCAAGATAAAGAGATAAGTCTTGTAACCTGATCATAAGGAATATTTTCTTCAAATATTTTAAGCTAAAACCATTATTTCTATTAATGTTTATAGCACTACCTATAGAAAAAGGCCTCTTAATAATAACATATTTTTTATTATGTGAAAAAGAGTGAAAAAATCTAATTAAAATTTCCACAGAATATCACTCACGGGTCCAGTGGAGGGAGAGTAGATCAGAAGCTGCTCAGATCACACAGAAAGAGACTGAGTTGTGTGCATTTGGAGAGAAGGTTGGATAGACAGCCATCAATGTCCTTGTGTTGAATCCCTCAACCCTGCCACTAGACAGACACCATTTTTCCTGGGTCAAGCACTCACCCCTCAGGGCATTAGTTTGGTAAGCTATACTAGCCCCACCCTGGAAACTCCCAGAGACCTCTCTCTACCTTATAGCTGTAAGCTCAGCCAGTGTAAACCGGCCTGGGTCCATCTTGCAGTCTTTCATTAAAAATTATGAAGAAAAAAAAAGTCTGAAGAATTTCTAGCAAGCTCAGGGATTCCAGAGACACACTGGGAGAAACTGAGTTGTATAGCTTTAGATTAAGGATCATCTTCCCACACCCACAGTGAGCACCATCTGTCCTGAATTAAGCCCTCCCTCCACACAGCCAAGTCTTAATCTGCTTTAACCTGATGAATTCTACTAGTTACACACTGGTAACTTTTTGGGATCCTGTCCCACCATAAAAGCTCATATGCACCTGGAGGGTGGGAGCTGACTTTAGTGTACTCTGTTGCTGAGTGGGCTCAGATCCATCACTGGTATCAAATTTGAATCTGTATCAATCTAGTGAACACCACTCACTCCTACCTGGTGACTCACTGAGAACTTACCCCCATGTTTATGGCAGCATTGTTCACAATAACGAAGATCTGGAAACAGCCCAAGTGTCCGTCAGTGTACTAAAAAGCTTTGGTACATATATACTATGGAATACTACTCAACCATAAGAAATGATGACATCGAATCATTTACAACAACATGGATGGACCTTGATAACATTATACTGAGTGAAATAAGTGTATCAGAAAAAACTAAGAACTACATGATTCCATACATAGGTGGGACATAAAAATGAGACTCAGAGACATGGACAAGAGTGTGGTGGTTACGGGGAGGGGGGGGGAGGAGAGGGAGGGGGGGGGAGAGGGGCAGGGCACAAAGAAAACCAGATAGAAGATGACAGAAGACAATCCGACTTTGGGTGATGGGTATGCAACATAATCAAATGTCAAAATAATCTGGAGATGTTTTCTCTGAACATATGTACCCTGATTTGTCAATGTCACCCCATTAAAATTAATATTGAGAAAATTTTTAAAAATTAAAAAAAAACTAAACAAACAAACAAACAAAAAACCTCACATACTGCCAGGGGGTCTTTTATGACTGAGCATAACAGGCAGCTAACAGGCAGAGATGGGCCTTTTGCTGAACTGTCCCCAGGCTCACTGGTGGAAACTGGCCTTGATGCACAGTTTAAGCCCTCTCACACACACTCACACCCAGCAGAGGCAGCCACAACTATGGACTGCTTTCTAGCTCTAAACAGGTAGCCTAAAACCAAACAGAAATAGCACATGTGTTGGTAGAATTCAGATCACATTAGACCATGACCCAATCAGCACCACAAGTGGAATACCTAAAGGGAGATCTCAACAGGCACCAGATCCTGTAATGGTGAATTCCACTTCATGGGATTAGCTTCCCCCTTACACACACACACACACACAGACACACACAGCAGCAGCAGCAGCAGCTCATACATTGCAGTCAAGGTCAATCCTTACAGTCAGGCAGAGGAGTGATACCACCCACAATGGGACAAAAGCAATCAAGACTCAGTTATGACAACAGGGCTCACATAACCTACACAAAAAACATTCCTGGAGCATCTAACTCAGGTGACTGTGCTGCTGAGCTCCACAAGACACTTACTACATAAGGCCACCATACGAAGACTGGAAGACAAAGCAAATCTATCTAATACACAGAAACAAATACAAAAAGGTAGCCAAAATGGGGAGACAAAGAAACATGCCTCAAATAAAAGAGCAGGAAAAACCCCCTCAAAAATTATACCCAAAAAAGGATGCAAGCAGCTACCAGATACAGAGTTTAAAACAGAGGTTATAAAAATGCTCAAGTAACTTAGAGGAAGAAGGGACAAACTCAGTGAGAACTTGAAGAGCTAGTAAACATGGAAAACTACATAGAAACCAAAAAAAAGTCTATCAGAAATAAAGAATACACAATCTAAAATGGAGAACATACTAGAAGGAATCAACAGAAGGCTAAATGAAATAGAGAATCAAATCAGTGATTTGAAGGATGAAGTAGAAGTGACATCAGAGAAATGATGCTGTAAGGAGCAATACCGATAAATCTCCCCCAAAATTCAACAAGATCTTCAACCAGAGACAGAAAAATCTATCCTTGGAGCCTCCAGCAGTTCCACACTAAACGTGAAGGCAGAGGCAGCAGCAACCCCATAGCTGGATCATCAGGCTACTAATTCAGGAAGGAAAGACTAGGAGAGAGGCTCCGGGAATATGGATTCTCTCATTGGCGAAGCCTGCAAATGCTAATAAGCCTTGACTGCCAATGAGACGGAAGCCCAATATATGACATCACCATAAAGACTTATCAACTGCAAACCTCTACCTAAGTGTGCCACAGGGGCAGAACCCAGGGTACAGAGTCACCAACCAGGAAGAAGGAGAGAAAAGAAAATGCAAGAAGATAACTTCTCAAAATCAAGAATAATCCACAGACTTTATAACCTATCCCATTTTATTATATTTGTTTGTTTGTTTCTCTTATCTTCTTATCCTGATTATTTTCTTCCTCTTCCAATTTGGTCATTTAATTCTCGGCTGGTCGTACCCTCTCCTCTCCTTGAACTACACTACCCATAAGTGTTACATCTCCCATTATCTTTTCTTTCTTCTTCCTTTCTCTCTATGAGGGTTGCACTCCAAAACCCTTAACTCTCTCTCTCCTTTTATTCTTTTTTCTTCTTTTTGTGTTTTCCTCTTTCTTTTTGTTTTCTCCCTCTATATTAGTTTCTTTTTTTCTCCTTTACTTTTCCTCTCATTCAATCCTCAATCACAAACAAATTACTTTATCGGGAACTCAAATTTTTCTTTGTGCTGCTTTTGGGGTTCTTTACTTTGCTTTTTTAACTCACTAGCAGTGCTCCCAACACAGGCTATCCATTTTATCTAGTTCTTGCTCCACTAAATACAATAGTAATTTTTAAATTTTTTCCCCTTTTTCCTGTTTCCCTCTTATTCCTCTCATCATATCTCTTAGTCAACCATCACCTAAAAGCAAATCATTTTATTCTTGACCCAATTTTTTTCCTTTTTTGCATTTTGTGGGTCCATACCCCCTTTTTTGCCACTTTATCACTTCTCCCCAACTCAAGCTTTCCATTATAGGTAGTTTTTATTCTATTTACCACAATATAATTCACAGTTCACCACAAGATTTTCTCAAGAAGGAGGGGAGAGAAGAGAGAAAAAAAAGGGGGGGGAATAATAATTTATTTTTAAATTTATTCCTTTTTATTTTTTTAACTTTTTATTCTTTATTAATTCTCATTAATACTATCAACAAAACCACCCTCAGATGCCATTAAGGAAAAAGAAATCAAATATCATGGATACAAAAGACAGAGAGGTAGCACAGATAGATGAGGAAAAATCTATGGAGAAAAAATTTAATATATTGGAAACCTTGAAGCTAAATGACAGAGAATTTAAAATAGATATCCTAAAAATATTCAGATATACAAGAAACCACAGAAAGGCAATTTAGGGAGCTCAGAAAACAACACAATGAACACAAAGAATATATTACCAAGGAAATTGAAACTATAAAAACAAATCAAACAGAGATGAAAAACTCAATTCACGAGCTGAAAAACGAGGTAACAAGCTTAGCTAATAGAACAGGCGAGATAGAAGGTAGGATTAGTGAAATAGAAGACAAACAACTTGAGGCACAACAGAAGAAAAAAAGAGACTCAAAAATTTAAAAAAATGAGAAAGCCCTACAGGAATTATCTGACTCCATCAAAAAGACTAACATAGCTCTGGCCGGTTGGCTCAGCGGTAGAGTGTCGGCCTAGCGTGCGGAGGACCCGGGTTCGATTCCCGGCCAGGGCACACAGGAGAAGTGCCCATTTGCTTCTCCACCCCTCCACCTCGCCTTCCTCTCTGTCTCTCTCTTCCCCTCCCGCAGCCAAGGCTCCATTGGAGCAAAAATGGCCCAGGCACTGGGGATGGCTCTGTGGCATCTGCCTCAGACGCTAGAGTGGCTCTGGTCACAACATGGCGACGCCCAGGATGGGCAGAGCACCACCCCCTGGTGGGCAGAGCGTCGCCCCATGGTGGCGTGCCGGGTGGATCCCGGTCGGGCGCATGCGGGAGTCTGTCTGACTATCTCTCCCTGTTTCCAGCTTCAGAAAAATGCAAAAAAAAAAAAAAAAAGACTAACATGAGAATAATAGGTATATCAGTGGGAGAAGAGAGAAAAAATGAAATGGAGAACATATTCAAACAAATAATAGATGAGAACTTCTTAAGCCTGTGGAAAGAATTAGAGCCTCAAATTCAAGAAGCAAATAGAACTCTAAGTTTTCTTAACCCCAACAAACCTACTCCAAGGCACATCATAATGAAATTGGCACAAACCAATGACAAAGAAAAAATCCTCAAGGCAGCCAGGGAAAAGAAGAATACAACATATAAAGAAGGCCCATTAGATTATCATCAGATTTCTCAACAGAAACTCTACAAGCTAGAAGAGAGTGGACCCCAATATTTAAAGTACTGAAAGAGAGGAACTTTCAGTCACGAATACTATACCCATCAAACCTATCCTTCAAATACAAAGGAGAAATAAAAACATTCACAGATACAGAAAAGATGAGGGAATTTATCATCAGAAAACCCCCACTCCAGGAATTACTAAAGGGGGTTTTCCAACCAGATACAAAGAACAAAACCACAAGTAAAAGCTCCACCAAGAATACGATAAAAACAAATTTAAACTGTGACAACAACAAAAAAAAAGGAGGGGAGAGGACAGAGATTAACAGTAGCAAAGGACGATGGAGTGCAAAAGTACTCACAAGATCGTGCACTACAATGAACAGGGTAGAAACCCTTTTCATTACTTAAAGGTAACCACCATTGAAAAACCACCACAGAAACACATGATTTAAAAAAGATAGCAACAGAGGAAAGATGTATGGAATACAACCAAACAAAAACAAAAGATAGAAAAATGAAAGAGAAGGATCAAACAAGACACAAAACTAACAGAAAGCAATGTATAAAATGGCAATAGGGAACTCACAAGTGTCAATAATTACACTAAATGTAAATGGATTAAACTCACCAATAAAAAGGCACAGAGTAGCAGAATGGATTAAAAAAGAAAATCCAACTATATGCTGCCTACAAGAAACTCATCTAAGCAACAAGGATAAAAACAAATTCAAAGTGAAAGGCTGGAAAACAATACTCCAAGCAAATAACATCCAAAAAAAAGCAGGCGTAGCAATACTCATATCTGATAATGCTGACTACAAGACAGGAAAAGTACTCAGAGACAAAAATGGTCATTTCATAATGATTAAGGGGATGCTGAATCAAGACATAAAAATTCTTAATATATATGCACCAAACCAAGGAGCACCAAAATATATAAGACAGCTACTGATTGACCTTAAAATAAAAACTGACAAAAATACAATCATACTTGAAGACCTCAGAACACCGCTGACGGCTCTAGATCGGTCATCCAAACAGAGAATCAACAAAGATATAGTGGCCTTAAACAAAACACTAGAGCACCTGGATATGATAGACATCTACAGGACATTTCATCCCAAAGTGAGAGTATACATTTTTCTCCAGTCTACATGGATCATTCTCAAGAATTGACCATATATTGGGCCTCAAAAACAATATCAGCAAATTCAGAAAAATCAAAGTTGTACCAAGCATATTTTCTGATCATAAAGCCTTGAAACTAGAATTCAACTGCAAAAAAGAAGAAAAAAAACCCCACAAAAATGTGGAAACTCAACAACATACTTTTTTTTTTTTTTCATTTTTCTGAAGCTGGAAACAGGGAGAGACAGTCAGACAGACTCCCGCATGTGCCCGACCGGGATCCACCCGGCACGCCCACCATGGGCGATGCTCTGCCCACCAGGGGGCGATGCTCTGCCCATCCTGGGCATCGCCATGTTGCGACCAGAGCCACTCTAGCGCCTGGGGCAGAGGCCACAGAGCCATCCCCAGTGCCCGGGCCATCTTTGCTCCAATGGAGCCTTGGCTGTGGGAGGGGACGAGAGAGACAGAGAGGAAAGCATGGCAGAGGGGTGGAGAAGCAAATGGGCGCTTCTCCTGTGTGCCCTGGCCGGGAATCGAACCTGGGTCCTCCGCACGCTAGGCCGACGCTCTACCGCTGAGCCAACCGGCCAGGGCTCAACAACATACTTTTAAAAAATGAATGGGTCAAAGAAGAAATAAGCGCAGAGATCAGAAGATATATACAGACAAATGAAAATGACAATACGACATATTAGAATCTATGGGATGCAGCAAAAGCAGTGATAAGAGGGAAGTTCATATCACTTCAGGCATATATGAACAAACAAGAGAGAGCCCAAGTGAACCACTTAACTTCACACCTTAAGGAACTGAAAAAAAAAAAAGAACAAAGACAAACCAAAACCAGCAGAGGAAAGGAGATAATAAAAATCAGAGCAGAAATAAATGAAATAGAGAACAGAAAAACTATAGAAAAAATTAATAGAACAAAGAGCTGGTTCTTTGAAAAGATCAACAAAATTGATAAACCCTTGGCAAGACTTACCAAGGAAAAAAGAGAAAGAACTCATATAAACAAAATCCAAAATAAAAGAGGAGAAATCACCACGGACATCATAGATATACAAAGAATTATTGTAGAATACTATGAAAAACTTTATGCCACTAAATTCAACAACCTAGAAGAAATGGATAAATTCCTAGAACAATACAACCTTCCTAGACTGAGTCAAGAAGAAGCAGAAAGCCTAAACAGACCAATTAGTAGAGAAGAAATAGAAAAAACTATTAAAAACCTCCCCCAAAATAAAAGTCCAGGCCCAGATGGTTATACTAGCAAATTCTATCATTCAAAAAAGACTTGGTTCCTATTCTACTCAAAGTCTTCCAAAAAATTGAAGAAGAAGCAATACTTCCAAACACATTTTATGAAGCCAACATAACCCTCATACCGAAACCGGGCAAGGACAGCACAAAAAAAGAAAACTACAGACCAGTATCTCTAATGAATACAGATGCTAAAATATTAAACAAAATACTAGCAAATCGAATACAACAATATATTAAAAGAATAAGACATCACGATCAAGTGGGATTTATCCCAGAATCTCAAGGATGGTTCAACATATGTAAAACGGTTAACGTAATACACCATGTCAACAAGACAAAAAACAAAAACCACATGATCTTATCAATAGATGCAGAAAAGGCATTCAATAAAATACAACACAATTTTATGTTTAAGACTCTCAACAAAATGGGTATAGAAGGAAAATATCTCAACATGATAAAGGCCATATATGATAAACCATCAGCTAACATCATATTAAGTGGCACAACACTGAAGGCTTTCTCCCTTAAATCAGGAACAAGATAGGGTTGTCAATTCTCTCCATTCTTATTTAATGTGGTGCTAGAGGTTCTAGCCAGAGCAATCAGACAAGACAAAGAAATAAAAGGCATCCATATCGGAAAAGAAGAAGTAAAGGTATCACTTTTTGCAGATGATATGATCCTATACATCGAAACCTCCAAAGAATCTACAAAAAGACTATTAGAAACAATAAGCCAATACAGTAAGGTCGCAGGATACAAAATTAACATACAAAAGTCCATAGCCTTTCTATATGCCAACAATGAAACAATTGAGAACGAATTAAAAAAAATAATCCCCTTCATGATTGCAATAAAAAGAATAAAATACCTAGGAATAAACATAACAAAGAATGTAAAAGACTTATATAATGAAAACTACAAACCATTGTTAAGGGAAATCGAAAAAGATACAATGAGACGGCATAATATTTCTTGTTCTTGGATAGGAAGAATAAATATAATCAAGATTGCCATATTACGCAAAGCAATATACAAATTAATGCAATTCCCATCAAAATTTCAATGACATTTTTTAAAGAAATGGAACAAAAAATCATCAGGTTTACATGGAGCCATAAAAAACCCCGAATAGCCAAAGCGATCCTAAAGAAAAAGAATGAAGCTGGGGGCATTACAATACCTGACTTTAAACTATATTATAGAGGCACGACAATCAAAACAACATGGTATTGGCATAAAAATAGACACTCAGACCAAGGAACAGAATAGAAAGTCCAGAAATAAAATCACATAAATATGATCAAATAATTTTTGATAAAGGGCCAACAACACACAATGGAGAAAAGAAAGCCTCTTCAACAAATGGTGCTGGGAGAACTGGAAAGCCACATGCAAAAGAATGAAACTCGACTACAGTTTGTCTCCTTGTACTTCAATTAATTCAAAATGGATCAAAGGCCTGACTGGGCGCTGGCACAGTGGATAGAGTATAAGACTGGGATGCGGAAAACCCAGGTTCGAGACCCCGAGGTCGCCAGCTTGAGCGAGGGCTCATCTGGTTTGAACAAAAGCTTATCAGCTTGAGCCAAGGTCGCTGGCTCAAGCAAGGAGTTACTTGGTCTGCTGAAGGCCCACGGTCAAGGCACATATGAGAAAGCAATCAATGAACAATTAGGGTGTTGCAATGAGCATTGAAAAACTAATGATTGATGCTTCTCATCTCTCCGTTCCCGTCTGTCTATTCCTCTCTCTGACTCTCTCTCTGTCTCTGTAAAACAACAACAACAACAACAAAAAAAACCCAAAATGGATCAAAGACCTAAATATAAGACCTGAAACAATAAAGTACATAGAAGAAGACATAGGTTCTAAACTCATGGACCTTGGTTTTAAAGAGCATTTTATGAATTTGACTCCAAAGGCAAGGGAAGTGAAGGAAAAAATAAATGAATGGGACTACATCAGACTAAGAAATTTTTGCTCAGCAAGAGAAACTGACAACAAAATAAACAGACAGCCAACTAAATGGGAAATGATATTTTCAAACAACAGCTCAGATAAGGGCCTAATATCCAAAATATACAAAAAACTCATAAAACTCAACAACAAACAAACAAACAATCCAATAAAAAAATGGGAAGAGGACATGAACAGACACTTCTCTCAGGAAGAAATACAAATGGCCAACAGATCTATGAAAAGATGTTCATCTTCATTAGTTATTAGAGAAATGCAAATCAAAACTGCAATGAGATACCACCTCACACCTGTTAGATTAGCTATTATTAACAAGACAGGTAATAGCAAATGTTGGAGAGGCTGTGGAGAAAAAGGAACCCTCATTCACTGTTGGTGGGAATGTAAAGTAGTACAACCATTATGGAAGAAAGTATGGTGGTTCCTCAAAAAACTGAAAGTAGCACTATCTTATGACCCAGCAATTTCTCTACTGGGTAAATACCCCCAAAACTCAGAAACATTGATATGTAAAGACATGTAGCCCCATGTTCATTGCAGCATTGTTCACAGTGGCCAAGACATGGAAACAACCAAAAAGCCCTTCAATAGAAGACTGGATAAAGAAGATGTGGTACATATACACTATGGAATACTACTCAGCCATAAGAAATGATGACATTGGATCATTTACAACAAAATGGTGGGATCTTGATAACATTATACGAAGTGAAATAAGTAAATCAGAAAAAACCAAGAACTGCATTATTCCATACGTAGGTGGGACAAAAAAACGAGACTAAGAGACATTGATAAGAGTGTGGTGGTTACGGGGGGGGGTGGAGGGAGGGAGAGGAAAAGGGGGAGGGGGAGGGGCACAAAGAAAACTAGATAGAAGGTGACAGAGGACAATCTGACATTGGGTGATAGGTATGCAACATAATTGATTGACAAGATAACCTGGACATGTTTTCTTTGAACATATGTACCCTGATTTATTGATGTCACCCTAGTAAAATTAATAAAAAAAAAGAAAAGAAAAGAAAAGATAGATGAAGTAGTAGAAAATACCTAATCAGAGCAGGAAAAAAATTTAAATGAGGATAATCTAAGGCAACGTTTTTCAACTGCCAGTCCAAGGACCAATGCCAGTCTTACATGAAAGAGTTAATCACCTGATGTTGTATGAAGATTATCAAATCTATAATCATTTAAAACCCCCAGTTTAAGGGACCTCTGGGAAAACATGAAGTGTAACAACATCCACATCAGAGGAGTACCAGAGGAGGAAAATAAGAACGAGAGATCAAGAACTCATTTGAAAAAATAATGCCTAAAATATTTCCTAATGTGGTGAAGGAAAAAGACACATATTCAGGAAACTGAGAGAATCCTAAGCAAGATGAACTCAAAGTGGTTCAAACTAAGACACATTATAACTAAAATGACAACATTTAAAAACAAAGAGATAATTTTACAAACAATAAAAGAAAGACATATAGTTACCTACAAAGGAGCTCCCATAGAACCATTACTTGATTTCTCAACAGAAACATTTCAGATCAGAAGGGATTAACATGAAATATTCAAAGTGATGAAAAGCAAGGACCTACAACTAAGAATACTTTATCCAGGCCCTGGCTGCTTGGCTCAGTGGTAGAACGTTGGCCTGCGTGTGGAAATCCTGAGTTCAATTTTCGGTCAGTACACACAGGAGAAGCGCCCATCTGCTTCTCCAACCTTCCCCCTCTCCTTCCTTCCTATCTCTCTCTTCCCCTCCAACAGCCAAGACTCCATGGGAGCAAAGTTGGCTTGGGCTCTGAGTGGAGCAACACCCCAGATGGGCAGAGCATCATCTCCTGGTGGGCATGTTGTGTGGATCCTGGTAGGGCGCATGCGGGAGTCTGACTGCCTTCCTGCTTTTAGCTTCGGGGAGAAAAAAGAATAAAAGGGCAATAAATACATACTGTCAATAATCACTTAAAATGTAAATTGCTTAAATTCTCCAGTCAAAAGTCATAGGATAGCTAAAGGAATAAAAAAACAGGACCCGTACATATGCTGTCTACAAAAGATCCCCCTCAGAAAAAAAGATACACACAGACTGAAAGTAAAGGAATGGAAGAAGATATTGCACGCAAATGGAAAGGGGAAAAAAAAAAGCTGGGGTAGCAATACATATATCAACAAAATGGACTTTAAAACAAAAGCTATAATGAGAGACAAAGAACAACATTATATAATGATAGAAGGATAAATCCAATAAAAGGATATAACCCTTGTAAAATTTACGCACCCAACATAAGAGCACCTGAATCTATAAAGCAAATCTTGATCAATATATATAGAGAGATCAATAGTAATACAGTCACAGTAGGGGATTTTAACACCTCATTGAAATCAATGGATAGATCTTCCAGAAAAGAAAATCAAGGATAGAGTGACCTTAAAGGACACACTAGACCAGATAGATTTAATTGGTATTTTCAGAGCATTTCACTGCAAAGTAGCAGAATGTACATTCTTTTCAAGTGCACATGGAACATTTTCTAGGACAGACCACATGTTAGGAAAGAAAACAAGTCTCAATAAATTTATGAAGATTTAAATCATATTAAGCAATTTTTCTGAAACTAAAAATATATCATAGAAAACAAAAACAAACAAACAAACAAACAAACAAAAACCCTGAAGAACACATGGAGGCTAAATAACATGTTACTAAACAATGAATGGGTTAGCAATAAGATAAAGAAATCAAAAGTTACCTTGATACCAATGAAAATGAACACACAGCCGTTCAAAATGTGTAACAGCAAAAGAAGTCCTAAAAAGAAAGTTTATAGCAACACAGGCTTACCTCAAGAAGCAAGAAAATTTTCAAAAAACAATCTAACCTTACACCTATAGGAAGTAGAAGAAAACTACAAACAAAGCCTAAACTGAATAAAAAGAAGGAAATAATAAAGATCAGAGTGGAAATAAATGAAATAGAGTCTAAAAAAACTGCACAAAAGATTAATGAAGCCAACAGCTGGTTTTTGAAAAGATAATAAACTAGATTGATAAACTTTTAACCAGACTCATCAAGAAAGAAAGAGCACACAAATAAATAAAGTCAGATATGAAAGATGACAAGTGACAACTGACACCACAGAAATACAAAAATATAAATATAAGAAAATATTATGAACTATTATATACCATCAAGTTGGATAATCTGGTAAGAAGTAAATAAATTTCTAGAAACATACAATCTTCCAAGACTGAATCAAGAAAACACAGAAAATATCTGAACAGACTAATTACAAAAAATAAAACTGAAGCAGTAATAAAAAATTTCCCAATGGCTTCACAAGTGAATTTTACCAAAACATTCAAAAAAAGCACTAACACTTCTTTTTCTAAAACTAATCCAAAAAATTCAGTAAGAGGAAAGACTCCCAAGCTCATTTTACAAGACCAACATTATCCTTATTCCAAAGACACTACAAAGAAAAAAAATTATAGGCCACTATCCCTGATGCACGTAAGTGCAAAAATCTCGTTAAAATATTGGCAGAGGTTCTGAATAGACACTTCCCCAAAGAGGACATACTGATGGCCAATAACCATAGAAAGAGATTCTCAATGTTACCAATCATATGGTTACCAATCATTGTGGTTTTAATGCAAATTAAAAAAACCACAATGAGATACCACTTCACACCTGACAGAATGGCTAATATTCATAAATCAATAAGCAACAAGTGCTGACAAGGATGTGGAGAAATGGAAACCTTTGTGCCCTGTTGCAAAGGGCACAATCTGCAAATGCAGATTGGTGCATACACTGTAAAAAACAGTATGGAGTTTCCTCAAAAAAATAAAGACATAACTGTCATATGTTTTAGTGATTCTACTGCTGGGTATATATCCAAAAGAAACCAAAACACTTATTTGAAAAGATAAATGCATCCCTATGTTCATTGAAGCATTATTTACAGTAGCCAAGATATGGAAGCAACCCAAGTGCCCATCAATAGACAATATATATACACACACACACACACAATAAGTATTACTTGGCTATAAAGTGAACAAAATCTTACCATTAGCAACCACATGGATGGACCTAGAGGGTATTATGCTAAGTGAAATAAGTCAGACAGAGAAATACTGTACGATATAACTTACATGCAGAATCTAAAGAACAAAATAAATAAACAAGACAGAAACAGACTCATAGATACAGAAGACTAACGGTACTATAAGAGGAGGGGAGCTGGGGGCTTGGTGAAAATGGAGGAGAGAATAAGAGTTAAAAATGGGTAGGTACGAAATAGTTACATGATGTAAAGTACAGCATAGGAAACATAGCCAATAATATTGTAGTAACTAAGAATGGTGCCAGGTGTGTACTTTTGTCAGGGGATAACTTTGTAAACTATATGTTTAACCACTACACTGTATACTTGAATCTAATATAAAATAATAGTTAATGTCAACTGTAATTGAAAAGTAAAATTTTAAAATACATAAGCAAAATAAGTACATATATCACAGTAAGGTAAATTAGGCACATTTTCCAAATTAACATCAACTGAATATCTCTTTTAAGGTAATTTATTAGGTTGATAAGTCTTTTTCTATGTAAGATTTAATCTTTAGGGAAAAAACTGAGGGTGTCTAGTTTTCTTTATATCTATCTGATCCGATTCCTTGACAAAATTCTCATAGCCTTGTTATATTTAATATAACTTTATATTACTTATAAATAAGTTATACTGTTTATTAAATTAAATATAAAATATATAAATTTTATATATAATAATTAAATTGGTCTGTTATCATTTTAAAACTTAGCCTCTGTAACATTAAAGAAGTATCAGGCCCAGAGACCGGAACGTATATATCATAAATTTTGAACAAGAGTTTCTGTTGAAGTATAAACGGACAGAGACATTGGAGTACAAGGAGAATTTCTATTTTATTAAGAGAGCAGAAACACCCCCTAGGAAAATTAAAATGCTGTCTATTTCACATATATTTTAATTTGATCAGTGTGGGCAAGCAAGTATCAATCCCTCCTAGAAAAGAAATGAGTTGATGCATTACAACTTGAGCCAAAGCATCAACTGCTACAACTAGATCCAAATATAGTGCCTCCTGGCAAAGAAAGAGCACACAGCGAGAGGCAGAGCTGGTGGACAGACACCTGATAGCATTGCCCCAGTAACCCGAGCTAAAGTTTTGCTTGTTGTGGAGACAAATATACTGAAAATCCCGGCAGCAAAGAAACAAACCTCAATGTTAGAAAGTTCTAGAAGATAGGTTTTAAATATCCTGACACGTTTTTTGCTTTACTTTTTATTGTAGAATTTTCAAACATACACCAAACAGAAAGAATAATCTAATGAACTCCCAATGTATCCATTACCCATCCTCAGCAATTACCATCATTAACATAATTTTAAAGTTTTATACATAGTTTTAAACAAAGATATGTTTTATACATGATAAGATTTCACAAATTATTTTTCAGGTTATGTGGTTATGTAAAGAAATGTGGGCTTTGTTCATCCATGTTGCATTTAAAGATATGGTAAAAGACAGAGAAGAAGAATACTTGGCTGTTTTCTTTTCCCCCCAGATCGAAATGCTCAGGGCAAATAAATCTTTATGAGACTCCATCAATTAAAACTGAGAATGTTAAGAAATTGACTTTTACTAGGTCACCTACAGAAAACACAGACTCTTGGGGACTCATTCGTGCTAATAAAAACACTCACTAGAAGTTAATGGAAAACCCAGAAGTTCAATTTGTTAATTTATAATAAAGGAAACAATCTGGAATGTTCAGATCATTTTATTTCCAGGAAAAAATGAGAGAAAAATAAAATATAAATTAGAAATTTTCTTTTTTTTTTTTTTGTATTTTTCTGAAGTTGGAAACAGGGAGGCGGTCAGACAGACTCCCGCATGCGCCCAACCGGGAACCACCCGGCATGCCCACCAGGGGGCGATGCTCTGCCCATCTGGGGCGTTGCTCTGCCACGACCAGAGCCATTCTAGCACCCGGGCCAACTCTGCTCCAATGGAGCCTTGGCTGCGAAGGGGAAGAGAGAGATAGAGAGGAAGGAGAGGGGGAGAGGGGGAGAAGCAGATGGGCGCTTCTCCTGTGTGCCCTGGCTGGGAATCAAACCCGGGACTCCTGCACGCCAGGCTGACGCTCTACCACTGAGCCAACCGGCCAGGGCCAGAAATTTTTTTATTAAGAGAAATATCTGAGTAGAAAGAGCAGGATAGCCGACCAGAGTATAACAGTGGATAGAGTATCGGACTGGGACGCAGAAGACCCAGGTTTAAAACTCAGAGGTCATCAGCTTGAGAACAGGCTCGCCAGCTTGAGTGCGGGATCACTGGCTTGAGCATGGGATCATTGACATGACTCCATGGTCACTGGCTTGAGCCCGAAGGTCACTGGCTGAAGTCCAAGGTTGCTGGCTTGAGCAAGGGGTCACTCACTCTGCTGGAGTACCCCAGTCAAGGCACATATGAGAAAGCAATTAATGAACAACTAAGATGCTGCCGTGAAGAATTGATGCTTCTCATTTCTCTCTCTTGTCTGTTTCTCACTCTGTCTCTCTCTCTCTGTCTCTGTTGGAAAAAAAAAAGAGCAGCATAAACTTAAGGAGAACCTCATCTTTTTGGTATACTCAAATGAGCCCTTCCCTTGTTGGGTGCTTACTTTAGTAGGTGACTTAGTGTGCTCATAACTCACCTTCCCCAGGCCAGGGCTGGAGAGCACTAATAAGGCCTTACTTTCGTGTTCCTGCTTGTTAAATTTCCTAAATTTCATTTTTTTTTTTTGTATTACTAAAACACTTCACTATGAAGTTATTTACTTTCTCTGTTTGTAGTTTACCTACCTGAGTAGCATTTTAAATTATTGTCTTTCATTTAGAGGGAAAACTCCTATGCTTTTGCATAGTTTCTAAGCAATATACTTAGAAACTGTTGACTCCTGGATAAGCCATTTACCATACCTCAGGTTGTTTAGATTTGACTACTAGCAAATCACAATATGTACAGATTTTTCTAGCTCTCAGAGAAATGACTCAAGTTTTTCTGGGATTGTTATAGGAAGACTAGCCTATACTCCAGTCTCTATGGGATGGCTTCTAAAAAATCAGAGTTTTCATTTAGATTTTCAACTTTAACATCAGAAATTTGTTCCCCATTTTTTTAACAAGCTTGTTAGTTCTGTTAATTTTTGTTTCTCTGTAAGATTAATGAAACAGATTCTTTGTGTATTCATATGCTACCAATATGTTATTACTGTTAGCTTGTCTTTATCAAAGGATTTAGAATAGAAACAATTTTAAGAGTTCTCACATTATAAGAATTAGAATTTGTTTCATTAGCTCTCTCTTGTTCTAAGTAAACAAAGGAGCAAATGAAATGCTTTAGTCAACAGAGCCAGAAGTTTCATGACTTCCTTCATTTGTTCTGTGGCTTCCTTATTAACCCAACCCTAGCCAATCCATAAAAATTTAACTTAATCAAAAAGTTTGTCCAGACATGAATTCTTAAAAATCAATTTCAGAGTGATGGGTATACAACATAATCAAAAGTCAAAATGATCTGGAGATGTTTTCTCTGAATCTATATATTCTAAGTGATCAATGTCACCCTATTAAAATTAATTGTCTAAATAAATTTTTCTAAAATAAGAGACAAAATAAAATCAATTTCAACCTAATAATATTGGAGTGAATTTTATTGTACACTTATGGATTACCAACAAATTCTGATACTGGCATTTGTAAAGAACAGTTTCCTCTTCGGCTAGTTTGTCCCACGGTGGTTGGCTAATAGTCTTATAGTGACAAACGATGGGGATAATGAGGAATTTCCTTGCTGTAGCATTGAGGTATCCATAACATTTCTAAAGTAATGACACTTGGTTATATTTGCATGTATGCAAATATAATGTTGGGTATGAATAATTTCACTGATATAATTTACTTTTAGTTTTATTTTATTTTTAATTGAGTTTTAGAGAGAGAGAAGGAGAGAGAGAGAAATCATTTGTTGTTTTACTTCTTCATATCACCGTTGGTTGGTTCTTGTATGTGCCCTGACTGGGCATCGAACGCACAACCTCAGCATGTTTGGATGACACTCTAACCTGGTTAGGTCCACAAAATCTAACACACTTTATTTTTTTCCTTCAGATTTATTCACTTGTTTTTTGTTTGTTTATTAATTGCAGCCATTGTGGATTGACAAGCGATTTATTTGAAGAGCTTGCCTGCAAAATTACAATAAAATTATCTGACAACATAAGAGGTTTAGAATGGCCTACACATTGAGCACAAATACAATGCTTTCCACTCTTCATATCTTTTTTTCCCTTAAAAACCATTAAGTGGGCCCTGGCCAGTTGGCTCAGTGGTAGAGCATTGGCCTGGCGTGCAGAAGTCCCGGTTTCGATTCCCAGCCAGGGCACACAGGAGAAGCGCCCATCTGCTTCTCCACCCCTCCCCCTCTCCTTCCTCTCTGTCTCTCTCTTCCCCTCCCGCAGCGAGGCTCCATTGGAGCAAGGATGGCCCGGGCGCTGGGGATGGCTCCTTGGCCTCTGCCCCAGGCGCTAGAGTGGCTCTGGTCGCAACAGAGCGACGCCCTGGAGGGGCAGAGCATCGCCCCCTGGTGGGCAGAGCATCGCCCCCTGGTGGGCTTGCTGGGTGGATCCCGGTCGGGCGCATACGGGAGTCTGTCTGACTGTCTCTCCCCGTCTCCAGCTTCAGAAAAATACAAAAAACAACAAACAAAAAAACAAAAAAACCTACAAACCATTAAGTGCCACATTATGAGTGGTAGGATGTGACTTTCTTATAAATGGAGCCTTGCAAATAGAACTGGGTGACATAAGGAATTTGTTGACAAATTTGCTATTGTACTATGGAATTCTAACAACTGATTATAATTTTTCAGACTTATATAAAATGCACCTTTGCTCTGGTTACTAAGGGTTTTTAACTAATGGTTGTGTTCTTGTAGGGTGAAGCAATAGAAAGGGGAAAATACGCAGAGCAGGAGAAAAGAACAAAAAAGAGAAGGCAAGAAACACAAAGGAGAAAAAAACAAAGAAATTGCAAAAGTAGGTATGGCATGGGAAAAGTCAGAAAGTTGCTCAGAAAGAAAAGTGACAATGAGCCCTGGCTGGGTAGCTCAGTTGGTTGGAGCCTCATCCTGGAGCACAGAGATTACTGGTTTGATTCCCTAGTCAGAGCACATACAGAAGCAGCTGGATATTCCTGTCCCTCTCTCCCTGTCTCTCCTTAAAAAAAAAAAAAAGAGTGAAAATGAGAAATTCTGAGAACAGTTTGGTTGGTTCTCCATAATAGTGTGATTATTTCTGGCAACAAGACCCCAAACATCACTCAGCAGATAAAAGACTCACATGTTGCTGTGGTGATAAATATTCAGTTCCCATCATGTCCTTTTTATGCTCAAGTTAACTTCGGCTCCTATTAGTTTTTGTTCCCTTTCTGTTACCAAAAGCTGTTAGTCTTTTCTTTTCTCTCTCTGTCTTTCCTTTCAATCTTAAGGTAATGAGATTCCTGTTCCTTTACTGTCATAAAGCCAAAAAAGAGGAGCAAGCAGATGTTTAGGTGAAAGAATAATGAGGATTCAAAAACACTGTGACCCATCATGTCATCTCCTGTGCTAAGAGTGTCCCTCTGCTAAGTTTCTGTAGTGCAGAGCCTTGTAAATAATGTCCCCTTTCACAAGAGAAGAAGCTATAGTTTGAATGCCTTGCCTATGGCTTGCCAGTGAGCGAATAAAAGCCAGAAATAGAACCCATACCTCCTGACGTCAGGTTCAATGTTCTTTCCACTTCATGATGCCTAAAAATACAAACAAATTAAAAAAACTCCCTAAAGCAAATAAAACCTTATCCATTTCCATGTTGTAACTTACATCTTGGAAGCCCAAAGTTTAGGAAGATTAATTTTTTTTTAAAGTCTATCTTTTAAAATACATAACATCTGAATTTGAAAAAAATTGATCTATTTAAATGTATTTTATTAAATAAAATTTTCTTTATTTTTCATATTGAGTCTAATAATCTAGTAATACCTTATAATAATAGTTTTAAACTGTAAGATCCCTTAGAAAATTTTCTTCTATCATTTTTTAAATAAAAATATCTTTAGCTAAAATGATAATTTTTGTGTGTGGTTTTATTTATACAGTTGACTTCATGATATTCCATCAGCGCCACTTCTACAAATCTGTCTTGTTGACTCTGGATCTACGTTTAAATGTCATGTCCCTAGGGCAGTCTCTGTGACTCTTCAGAGTAAGTTATTCACCCACACACACTGTGTTTATATTTTTATAGCACCTGCCCTTTTCCTTCATAGTCCTTGTTATGATAGTAATTATACAGCAATTTGAGTAATTGCTATTGTTTAATGTCACTGTTGCCATTGAGACCAGAAGCACCACAAAGGCAGAATTTGTTTATCTTGTTCACTAACATATCCTCAGCATGTACCACAGTGATAGGCACATAATAGGTGTTCAATAAATACTTATTCAATAAATGAATAGACATGTTTCTCAGTATAACCATGTACATTTGTGCTTATCTGGCCTAAGAGAAATCATAAATAATAATGGCTCTGTTTATTGTGCGCCTACTGTGTGAAGTTCACTAGGTTAGGTGCACATGCGTATTCTCACAACAACCCTATGAAGTAGATACAATTTTAAATCACACTACGGTGGTGAGGACACTGAAGTTTAGAAAAGTTAAGAAACTTGTCCAAGGTTACCCGGTAAGTAGTTTAAATTTGGCTGACATAGAAATTTTAGGAAATAAAAAATACAAGGAAAATACTATGCCTTTTTCCCCCCAAAGAGTAATCTCTCCTGGTTTTTCATTAATGTTCTACCAGCATTGGGGCGAATTTAGAAAGGGAAATCCCCATGTTTTCCTAAAAATCATTCAGTGTCCGATGCTTCCACTTTGATTCCTGTTTAAGAGATCCTGATTGTAGCATTTTGACTTTTTGTCTATGGGTTAAATGAAAAGCTTTCAAACTTTTTATTGTTGTGTACATGCATTACCTAGCTATTTAAAACGATATCTGAATTTCTAAGGGTTCAAAGAGATAAATGATAATTTTGCTATTGTTTGTTTTTCCTAAGAGTACTGTACAAAGAAAGACAAAAAAGGATGTAATAATAGCAAAGGAGGTTATAGGGACGAGCGCAAAAGTCTCCATGGAACCAGGAAAGTTGCTGTGTATTTTTTAATAGTAATATACCAAATCTGTAATTTCTGCTCTTCCTTTGGGACATCAGCATTCCCTTCAAGGAGATAATGTTATATCATTTTTGAAAAAATAGTTCTGACAATATTATTTGTTTAATTTGAAATCAGTTTGGTTAGAAACCCAGGGGCCTTCTAGAAATATTTTACAGGCTGAGAGGCTCAAACTTTATCAAGTTACCCTCTTACTAATAATGCATTTTGTGGAGAGATCTATCTTATACTCTTGATCTTTTATTATCACAGTCTTCAATAAGATCTGCAACTTTCATATTATTCAGACTTTATTTTCTGAAATCTGTCTTAAGGGGACAAAACTATTAAAAAAGATATGATATCATTAAATCACTTTAAATTATTATGCTATATCTGCACATTATATAAAAATCTCACTGTTATTTTTCAGACGCTCTGCTAGAAAGCAAGCTAGTTGATGAGATTACAGAAATTCTTCAGGTAGTAGAGTAACTAAGCTCTCTTTTGTGGGTCTCAAGGTATTAAATCTTGTTCCCACCAAAATGTAATTTAATCTCCATATGGCTTGATAGAGTATCTGCTACATAAGTAGGTCGGTACTTAATAAATATGTTCTGACTTAATTTAAAATTTTTTATATTGAATCATGATTTAAGTAATGATTTTTTTCAAAGTTCAGTGATAATAGCTTTATAAAAATTATTATATAGTGAATTTATATTTATTAACAAAAGTCATTTTCATATTTGCCCATAGGTCTTTAAATAAACAATAAAAAAGTATAATCATGGATCAACTAAACTGAACTTCTCTTTTTTCTTCAGACTGATTCTTGATTTTGAGGCTTGCCCAAGAATTCCAAGTAGTACCCACTATTTGATCTCTATAAACTATGAAATAACTTGAGATAAAAACAATAAAATCTTGTTGAAGGAGAAATAACCTGCTATATAGTGGAAAGTAGCTATTTGGCCAAAATTGAGGGGGTTTTTATTATTATTTTTTTAATTTTTAAAATTTTATTTAGACAATTAATTTTAACGGGTGACATTGGTCATCTAGAGTACATAGATTTAGAGAAGACATCTCCACATCATTTTGACATTTGATTATGTTGTATACCCATCACCCAATGTCAAATCATCCTCTGTCACCCTTCATTTGTTTTTTATGCCCCTCCCTTCCCACCAGTCACTCCCTCTCCTTCTTTCCCCTCCCCCTGGTAACCACTGCACTCTAATCTATGTCCATGAGTCTCAATTTTATGTCCCACCTATGTCTGGAATCATACAGTTCTTAGTATTTTCTGATTTACTTATTTTACTCAGTATAATGTTATCAAGTTCCATCCATGTTGTTGTAAACAATACTATGTCATCATTTCTTTATGGTTGAGTAGTAGTATTCCATAGTATATATGTACCACATCTTTTTTTTTTTTTTGTATTTTTTTTTCTGTAGTCAGAAGTGAGGGAGGCAGAGAGACAGACTCCCGCATGTGCCTGACCGGGCTCCACCTGGCATGCCCACCAGGGGGTGATGCTCTGCCCATCTGGGGCGTTGCTCCATTGCAACCAGAGCCATTCTAGCACCTGAGGCAGAGGCCATGGAGCCATCCTCAGTGCCAAGCCAACTTTGCTCCAGTGGAGCCTTGGCTGTGGGAGGTGAAGAGAAAGACAGAGAGAAAGGAGAGGGGGAAGGGTGGAGAAGCAGATGGGTGCTTCTCCTGTGGCTGGGAATCGAACCCTGCACCTCCACATGCCGGGCCAACACTATACCACTGAGCTAGCCAGACAGGGCCTGTACCACATCTTCTTTATCCAATCCTCTATTGAAGGGCTTTTTGGTTGTTTCCATGTCTCGGCCACCGTGAACAATGATGCGATGAACATGGGGCTGCATGTGTCTTTTTGTACCAATGTTTTCAAGTTTTGGAGGCATATACCCAGTAGAGGTATTGATGGGTCATATGGTAGTTATATTCTTAATTTTTTGAGGAACCACCATACTTTTTTCCATAATGGTTGTACTACTTTACATTTCCACCAGCAGTAGATGAGGGTTCCTTTTTCTCCACAGCCTCTCCAACACTTCTTATTACCTGTCTTGTTGATAATAGCTAATCTAACAGGTGTGAAGTGATATCTCGTTGTAGTTTTGATTTGCACTTCTCTAATAGCTAGTGATGATGAACATCTTTTCATATATCTATTGGCCATTTGTATTTCTTCCTGGGAGAAGTGTCTGTTCATGTTTTCTTCCTATTTTTTTATTGGATTGTTTGCTTGTTTGTTGTTGAGTTTTGCAAGTTTTTTGTATATTTTGGATATTAACCCCTTATCTGAGCTGTTGTTTGAAAATATCATCTCCCATTTAGTTGGCTGTCTGTTTTGTTCTCAGTTTCTTTTGCTGTGCAGAAGCTTCTTAGTCTGATGTAGTCCTATTCATTTATCTTTGCCTGAATTCACTTCCCTTGCCTTTGTAGTCAAATTCATAAAATGTTCTCTATGGCTAAGGTCCATGAGGTTAGTACCTGTGTTTTCTTCTATGTAATTTATTGTTTTAGATCTTATATTTAGGTCTTTGATCCATTTATTTTTTATTTTTATTTTTTTGTATTTTTCTGAAGTTGGAAACGGGGAGGTAGTCAGACAGACTCCCGCATGCGCCTGACCGGGATCCACCCAACATGCCCACGGGGGTGATGCTCTGCCATCTGGGGCGTTGCTCTGTTGCAACCAGAGCCATTCTAGCACCTGAGGCAGAGGCCATAGAGCCATCCTCAGCGCCCGGGCCAACTTTGCTCCAATGGAGCCTTGGCTGAGGGAGGGGAAGAGATAGACAGAGAGGAAGGAGAGGGGGAGGGGTGGAAAGGAGATGGGCGCTTCTCCTGTGTGCCCTGGCTGGGAATCAAACCCGGGACTCCTACACGCCAGGCCAACGCTCTACTACTGAGCCAACTGGCCAAGGCCTGGTCTTTGATCCATTTTGAATTAATTTTTGTGCAAGGAGACAAACTGTAGTCAAGTTTCATTCTTTTGCATGTGGCTTTCCAGTTTTCCCCGCACCATTTATTGAAGAGGCTTTCTTTTCTCCATTGTGTGTTTTTGGCTCCTTTATCAAAGATGATTTGACCATATATATATATGGTTTTGTTTCTGGGCTCTCTATTCTGTTCCATTGGTCTGTGTGTCTATTTTTCTGCCAGTATCATGCTATTTTGATTATCATGGCTCTGTAGTATAGTTTGAAGTCAGGTATTGTAATGCCTCCAGTGTTGTTTTTTTCCTTAGGATTACTTTGGTTATTCGAGATTTTTTATACTTCCATATAAACCTGATGATGTTTTGTTCCATTTCTTTAAAAAATGACATTGAATTTTTTTTTTTTTTTTACAGAGGCAGAGAGAGTCAGAGAGAGGGATAGATAGGGACAGACAGACAGGAACAGAGAGAGATGAGAAACATCAATCATTAGTTGTTCGTTGTGACACCTTAGTTGTTCATTGATTGCTTTCTCATATGTGCCTTGACTGTGGGGCTACAGCAGACCAAGTAACCCCTTGCTCAAGCCAGCGACCTTGGGTCCAAGCTGGTGAGCTTTGCTCAAACCAGATGAGCTCACGCTCAAGCTGGCGATCTCGGGGTCTTGAACCTGGGTCCTCTACATCCCAGTTCAAAGCTCTATCCACTGCGCCACCGCCTGGTCAGGCTGACATTGGAATTTTGATGGGAATTGCATAACATTTGTATATTGCTTTGGATAGTATGGCCATTATAACTATATTTATTCTTCCTAGCCAAGAACAAGGAATATTTTTCCATTTCATTGTGTCTTTTTCTATTTCCTTTAATAATGCTTTGTAGTTTTCAATATAGGTCCTTTACATTCTTTGTTATGTTTATTCCTAGGTATTTTATTTTTTTTGTTGTTGCAACTGTAAAAGGGATTATTTTCTTGAGTTCATTTTCTGAAGTTTCATTGTCAGCATATAAAAAAGCAATAGACTTTTGTATGTTAATTTTGTATCCTGCAACCTTACTGTATTGGCTTATTGTTTCTAATAGCCTTTCTGTGGAGTCTTTGGGGTTTTCTATATACAGGATCATATAATCTGCAAAAAGTAAAACCTTTACTTCTTCTTTCCCAATATGAATGCCTTTTCTTTCTTTCTCTTGTCCGATTGCTCTGGCTAGAACTTCCAGCGCTATGTTGAATAGGAGTGGAGAGAGTGGGTAACCTTGTCTTGTTTCTGATTTTAGAGGAAAAGTTTTTAGTTTTTGCCATTTATTATGTTAGCTGATGGTTTGTCATAAATGGCCTTTATTATGTTGAGATATTTTTCTTCTATACCCATTTTGTTGAGTATTTTAAACATAAGATTATTTATTTTATCAAATACCTTTTCTGCATCTATTGATGGGATCATATGATTTTTGTTCTTTGTTTTTGTTGATATGGTATATTACATTAATTGTTTTATGTATGTTGAAGAGGGTTTTTTCATACTGGATTTCTTTCTGTTCTTCAAAATAATATTGCTGAGAACTTTTAATTCTCTACCACTCCACTAGTCACTAAGTAAATATACCGTTAATTTTCTTTTCAAATTACATATGTTTTGAATCTTATATCTCATTGATTTAATTGGGGGTATATAAAAAGTGATTAAAGTTTTCCTTTTTTAGACATTTAGTTATTCATGTATATATAAATAGATTTAGGTCGTCTATTAACAATGTTGTCCAAAATTAAGGAAGATCATCATCTCTATCGTGAATAACACAAACTCTCAGAGAACAAGGTTCCACCCTACAATTTTAAAAAGGCCTTTGAAGATGTCCATAGCTTTGGCACTGTACCAGAACCAGCTGGATCAGAGTGACCCAGCTGAATATAGAACATTGCAGCCCTGAAGACTTGTGAAATCCACTATAGTGTCTGGAGCAAAAGAACTTGTGATTATGTTTACGAACCCAATCTACCACTGGGAGACGTCTGTCAAGATTTCCTGAGTAATGAGATTGTACATCTAAAAAGAATAGATAAAGTCTGTGAAAATACAAAAGTTAACATTATTTTTTTTATTTTTAGCTTATTACTTCGAAGTAAATATTCTAACATATAATTAATCACCCAAACTAGTGTGTTAGATTATTCATACCATATTAAATACCAGTATTGAAATTCAGTTAATTTTAGTTAGCTCTTTCTTTACATCTCTGATGGGAAAAAACAACAGGTGTTTCCAGTTGATCTGTGGTTGGTGATCACAGTAGTGACCACAGTTTAATGAAATAGTAGGCACTTTATTGAACTATCTAGATACCTAAAGATACTGATAGTTCATTAATTCATTCAAAAAATACTTACTGAATGCATGCTCTGACAGGCACTGTTGTAAGGGTAGTATTTTTTTTTAATTTATTTATTTATTCTTTTGTTGTGTTTTTTTTTAGAGAGGAGAAAGAGAGACAGAGAGAGAGAGCAAGGAGAGAGAGACAGAGAGAGAGAAGGAGGGAGGAGCTAGAAGCATCAACTCCCATATGTGCCTTGACCAGGCAAGCCCAGGGTTTCAAACCGGCGACCTCAGCATTTCCAGGTCAATGCTTTATCCACTGTGCCACCACAGGTCAGTCCTGTAAGGGTAGTATTCTAAGGACAGTAACTATTGAGATAAATAAACTAAGTCTGTGCCCTCATGTAGCTAAGTTTTAGCATGTCTGATAGGCAATAAAATAGGTACACACATTATTTTCAAGTGGTGATAAATGCTGTGAAACTAATAAAGCAGAGTAAGAGGACTATAAGAAATGGTGTGATGGACTGAATTGGGTGCTATTTTGGGGCAAAACCTTTTTGAGGTGGTAACATTTAAATGGACTGCTGTGTGTAATCCACACAAGTATCTAAGGAAGAATATTTCAGGTAGAAAAATAGTATAAATAAAAATAAAAACAAATATTGCGAAGGAAATATAATACATTCCATCTGCTTTCAGAACAGCAAAGGGAGGCAAGTTTTCCTTAAATAAAAAGAGCTAGAGGAAGAGACATCTAGTATGAGCGGACAGAGAACTTGTCAAAGGCCAGATGTTAGGCTTTGTAGCCCATGAAGAAGTCTGGATTTCATCCCAGTTTTCAGAAAATCATTGGAGGGTTCTTAAAGAAGGAGGACATAATCCCATAAACACAGACTTTTAAAGGTAAGAGAGAATCAGGGAGACCAATTTGGAGAAGAAAGGTAGCTTGATTCTAAGCAAAGTAGTAGGGAAGATATGGTAAGAAGTTGTGGAATATTACATATTTGTGAGTGGATCTAAAGATATTTGCTGGTGACTTAGATATGGAATGTAATATTTTTATTTATTATTTATTTTTAACAGTTTGTTCTTTTTTTAATAGATTTTATTTATTCTCTTTGGGTGGGGAGAGAGAGAGAAAGGGGGAAGGAGCAGGAAGCATCTTCTCCTATATGTGCCTCGACCAGGCAAGTCCAGGGTTTTGAACTGATGACTTCAGCGTCCCAGTTTGATGCTTTATCCACTGCGCCACCACAGGTCAGGATCTTTTTTTTTTTTTAAAGAGCAAATCAAGAATTATTACCCCGTCTCCCAGCTGATTGGCTCAGTGATAGAGCATCAGCCTGGTGTGTGGATGTCCCAGTCAGGGCACACAGAAGAAGCAACCATCTGTTTCTCTCTCCTCTCCCCTTCTCTCTCTCTATTTCTCTTCCCCTCCCACAGTTATGGCTCGATTTGTTTGAGTGCATAAGCCCAGGAGCTGAGGATGAATCTGTGGAGCCTCTGCCTCAGGCACTAAAAATACCTTGGTTCCGAGCATGGCCCCAGATGGGCAAAGCATCGGCCCTAGACAGGGGCTGCCAGGTAGATCCCAGTTGGGGTTCATGTAAGAGTCTGTCTCTCTATCTCCCTTCCTCTCATTTGGAAAAGAAGAAGAAAGAAAAGAATTATTTTGACCTTTTTGCCTTAAGTATATGAATGAATGAGGGTGCTATTTACTAAGGTATGAAGAGAGGTCAAGGAAACGGAAGAACCAAGGTTTTTAAAAGAAAATCAGAGTAATGCTTGATGATATAAATATATATAAAAATTAGAAATAAGAATTCTCCAAATCTTAGGTGCTACCTCATAAAGATCACATTTTACACAAAGTTTGGAGACTTTAACATGATATGTTTCTAGAAGAAAATAAGCAAGGGTATTAGGAAGAGATGCTTTCAATTTTCTTTTTTATACATTTCTGTGCTTGTTCAGTTTTTTTATAGTCTTGTTTATATATTTTTATTATAAAAAATTTCAATATACCAATAAGTCAATAAAAAGTAGTTAAATGAAAGATTATATAGTAAGCAGGTAGAAAAAAGTGAACTGCATTCACCTACTTTAAATCTGTCCAACCTCTAAATTCTTTAATGAGCCTCAGAGGCCAACAGGTGCTTCTTCAGATCCCCTTTCTAGTTTTACATTTGGCCTAATATCAACTTGTTCCTTAGTTTAAAGTCTGCTTTCTTTCTCTGGTAATGCCTTATGCTTTTCCATTTGTTGTATGATATGCCCTGCTTCAGGCTCCAAAATGGTTTATGCACATTTATTAAAAGCATTTGTCATTTGTCCTAATCCAGTGGCTGCTCAATACCAAACCAGTTGGCCTTGATTAGCTAAATGAGCCCTGTTTGTTTGCTCTTTGGAGCTAGGTAGCAAATACAAGGGTATCCTGACTTGCCATATTACCTGATGCTTTCGACATGAAATCAGTTAGCATACTAGCTGTCATGAAGTCACTCTTTCTGTTTAGATAAGAGAGTAGTCAAAGCTCTCAGGAATAGTTTAACGGTCTCCTATAGAGAAGGGATTAGGGTCTCTATTAATATACAAGGTCCCGAGATTCCTGGAACATGGGCTATTCTACTGATCTTTTCCCTTCACATTCTTCCAATGAATTACTGTTCTCTCCACACTGGGGTCTTATTTCAAGGGCATTCACTAGCTTACTTATAATGTCAACTTGCTATTTTTAAAATGTGATTGTCAAATCATTAATTCATTTTAATGTCAGCTTTATTGAAGGGTAATTTTAAAATTACTATTCAACAAGCTTACAAATCTATAAGGTTGTGCAATCACCATCACAATTAAGACATAGAAGAATTCCATCATCCCCCACTCAAGTTCCTTTATTGTCCCTTTTGTAGTCTATCTTCTTCTTGACCATTGATCGCCTTTCCTTGGCTGTAGTTTTGCCTTTTCTAGAACTTTATATAAATGGAATCATAGTATGTATTTTTTTCTGGATCGCTTCTTTGCCTTAGCATAATACTTTTGATATTCATTCATGTTGTCATTGCATGAATAAGCAGTTTGTTCTTTTTATTGTTGTATTTTATTGTCTAAATATTTCCTGTTTTATTTATTCATGCAAACTTGCTTATAAGTTTTTGTGTGAACATATGTGTCATTTCATTTGAGTAAATACCAAGAAGTAGGATGACTGAGCTGGATTCTAATTTACCTTTCACAATTTGTTTCTATTTGTCCCATTTGTTTACTGTCCTACCCCCATGTTCTCTTTTCCTGCATTCTTTGGGATTGTTTTTAGTATTCTATTTTGTCTTCTTTAATGTTTATTAGCTTCAGCTCTTTGCTTTATTTTTTTCATGGTTTCTTAGAGGATCAACATGCTTTTAAATTTGGTAAACTGTTCATTCAAATATTATACTACTTGCCATGTAAAAAACTTACAATAGTATTCTTCCATTTCTCCTCCTTCTTAGAACTAAATTTATCATATTTCTTATTTATACATATATTATACACTTGACTCTTATTTGACTGAAATCCTGAAAATGTCTTTATCTCACTTGCATTTTGAATGAGATTTTCACTGAGTATCAATTTTAGTTTGGTAGGTTTTGCTTGTTCGTTTCTTTCAGTACTTTCATGATGTTGTCTCATGGTTTTTGGCTTGCATAGTTTCTGACATTTCTGTTGTCTTTCTTATCTTTGCTTTCCTGTATTTTCTTTTTTCTCTCTCTTAAACTACCATAAGAAAATTTATTTTAAATTTAGTGAGAGGAGGGGAGGCAGAGACAGACTCCTGCAGGTGTCCAGATGGAGATCCACCCGGAAAGCCCACTAGAGGGCGATGCTCTGCCTCTCTGGGGCCCTTGCTTCCTTGAGGCCAGAGCCATTTTTTAGCGCTTGAGGCAGAGGGCATGGAAACATCCTTAGTGCCTGGGGCCAACTATTTGAGTCATGACTACAGAAGGAGGAGGGAGAGAGAGAGGGGGGGGGAGAGAGAGAGAGAAAGAGAGAAAGAGAAAGAAGCGAGAGGGGGAGGGTGGGGAAGCAAATGGGCGCTTCTCCTGTATGCTCTGACAGGGAATTGCACCTAGGACATCCACACACCAGGCAATGCTCTACCACTGAGCCAACGAGCCAGGGCCAAGATTTTTGTTTTTACCAGTACATTTAAGCAATGCATTTCTAATATGCTGTGGAGTGGTTTTCTTGGTGTTTCTGTTGCCTGGGTTTGTTGATTGTTGGGAAGATAAAATATATTATGCTCACTTTGTTAAAGATGGCGCTGCTTACATGGAAGCCCGTTGCCCAGGTTATATTAATGTGTGTTGGGGGTGGCAGTGGGCAGGCAGGATCCTTGTAGCCTGGGGCTTGGTTTTAGGACTAAGCCTTTCCCAAACTTTTTGATGTGGGGTGGTGCAGTCGCATCATGCCTCAGATAAGTGACTTTGTATTAGAGACTTCCCTATTTTGTATATTGGATTAAAAGTTTTGATTTCTACATTATAAAATAAAGGCAGACCAGGAGCTTTCTCTCTTGGTTCCTGAGATTAGCATTAGAGGAGAGAGCAGACAGGAGAGCAGAGAAAGGCCACATGGAGGAGGCCAGGAGAAGCAGCCAAGATGGCAGAGTGCTGAAAGAGAAGCCAGTTAGTGCAGAGTTTGTGTAGAGAGAAGGAGATGAGGACAAAAGAGAATGAAGCTAATGAGCTAGAAACCTTTGATTCTAGGAAACTTGGATAAGTCAGTAGCTTTGTGAGCACTGAATGAGTAGGTTTTGGAGCCCAGTGTGTGTTTTCACTTGCCCGCCAGGTGCAAGCTAGGATTAAAGATAATGGCTTACTAGTTCATGGCTTCATTGTTTCATTACCGTCTGTCCAAATCCAATGCAAACCTGCATGGGCCAGCGGCTGTGATGGTGGCCGCAGCAACTGGCTTCACATTGATGTTCTTTGATCCATGAGTTTATATTATTAATTAACTTTGGAAATTTCTCAGCCATTGATTCTTCTAACAGTTTTCTGTGTCTCCATATTCTGAGACTCCATATACATGTATGTCAGAATACCTGATACTGTCTTTCATGTCATGAAGACATTAACTTGTGATTTTCTCTCCTTGTTTGCCATTTTGTATATTACCATGTCTTCAAGTTTACTAATATATTCTGTGGTGTCTAATTAGCTGTTAATAACATGTAGTATAATTTTTATTTCAGATATTATATATCTAATTTCTAGAAGTTTTATGGGGATCTTTTAAAATATCTTTCATTTCTTTCTGCATTATGTTTATGCTTTTCTTTACCTTCTTGAGCAGATAAGAAAATATTTATAATAGCTCTTTTAATGCTATTACCTCCTAATTTAATAATTTCTTTTATTGATTTAAATTTCTCGCTCTGGCTGTTGACTCAGTGGATAGAGCATTGGCCTGATGTATGGATGTTTCTTTCATAGAAATTCCTAGGTATTCTCAATTTTAAAATGAAGAGGAAAGTTCAGATATATTAGTAATCCTGTGGTTAGCAACCTGAGTTGTGGTTTAATTCCGAGGATTGTTTAGGCCCCCAAAGGCCTACTTAATCTTGTCAGACGAGAGATAACCAGAATGAGGAAGTGTTTCTGTGTCTTCACCTTTAACTTATAATAATATTAATGGGTCTTATCTTTAAAAGTGTCTGCCAAAGTGCCTTGTTCTTAAAATTAAAGTCCTATGGAATTTTTGAAAACTAAATTATAATTAAACCATCTTAATATTTTTCCAAACTGTCTCCCCAATTGAGCTTTTTTGACTCTGAGTTTAGGACTCCATTTCAACATTTAAAAAATGTTTTTAATCATCAGACTTAACACTCTGTTCTTATTAATCACATTTAAATGCTTGCTTTATGTCCAATATGGGATCCATTCTTCTGTGACTAAGCACATACATACATACATATATATGAGTGTTTTTAAATGTTGCTATATAGTTTTTATCTAGCTATTACATGGAAACTGCAAATGAGAAACAACTATGTTACACAGGACATAAAATAAACAAATTGCACCAGAAAGAAAGTACTAAATTGAGAATATATGCTCTGAAGAGAAGGTAAAGTTCAGGATGTAGCTTTTTTGTTGTGTGTGGGGAGGGAGTGGAGGTGGTTGGAGAAAGAAAAAGAGATAGAGAATATGAATAAATTATAAAGTAATCTTATCTTGAAAAACTGAAAGAAAATAAGAGCACACTGAAGATTGTATGGTTGATATTGAACACAAATTTTCTATAAACTCATGGAGAGACTGAAATGTTAAAGTAATCAACTAGTTTTATATCTCACTTATCTGTAAAATCATATAGTTCTTAGCTTGTTCTGATGTACTTATTTCACTTAGCATGATATTCTTGAGGTCCATCCATGTTGTCACAAATGGCAATATTTCATAATTTCTTGTGGCTGAATAGTATTCCATTATATATATATATATATATATATATACACACATACCACATCGTCTTTAATAAGACTCATGTACATAAACAAAGGTAAAGTGGTTACCAGAGGGAAGGCAGTGAGGGGAAGGAAACTAAAGAGGGCCAAATATATGGTGACAGAAAATGATTTGACTTTGGGTGATAGGCACAAAATGCAATCAACAGTTCAAATAATATAGAGATTTTCACCTGAAACCTATGTACTCTTATTGATCAATGTGACCTCATAAAATTTAATTTCAAAATAAAAATAAAACTTAAAAAAATCAAGAGTAATACCAGCATGAGAGATACTCCTGATCTCTCCCCTTAAAATTTCAACAAATTGAACAACTGCAACGCAGTGAAGGAACCTCAGCTGAGCTCACAAAGCATGCTTAAAAGTTCCACGCACTGAATGAACTAAAAGTGGCATGGGGTAAAAAGAGAGGCAGAAGATAAAATGCACTCATGCTGGGCTTTGGAGAGCAGAGAAGACAAACTTGGAGAGACTGGGCTTCTTTCTCTCTGCTGGACTATAAGGAGCAGGAAAACTCAAGCTCTCTGGATTTTGTCTGAGGGATACAGAGAAGGAAACTCGGAGTGACTGGGTCTCCTTCTGCCAGAAATAGTGTTGAGACAGAGGGGCAGAAGGGGAGATAAACCAAAGTGGCCAGAGTGCAGGGTCACGGCCCATGTTCCCATGGTTTGCCTGCAGCCCGCACTCAGCAGAAACAGAGAAAGCTAGTGTGGCCCCCAGGCTCTCAGATCCTGCCTCCTTCACTTTGCAGTACTGAGAGTGGCAGAGACAAACCCTACAGCTAGGTCTCCAGAGCCACTCTCTCCCTTGAAGAACAGAGGTGCTCCATGTCCAGTTCCCAGGTCTGTTGAGATATGGGAAGGAGTACCTGGTAATTTGAGATTGCATTGCTAGAGCCATAGAGCTGAAGCTGTAAAGCTGAAGCTGCAAAGTGCTCACAACAGCCCCATCCAACAACACAACTGCAGCCCTGTCTACATCATAACTACAGCAACTTCTCAGCAGAGGACAGTGCAGAAACTTCAGAAACTTTACAGAGCTAAAAGTTGTAACTCAGTAACCTACTGGAAGAAACTTCTCAAAACTGAAATTTATTTTTTCTCCCCCCCCCATTTTTTCCTTTTTCCTTCTTATTAATTTTTTTTCTTTTGAATTTCATTTTTTAAATTTTTATATATATTTTATTTTTAGTGGGTATCTTGCTTTTGATTTTTTGTTTTCTTAGGTATTTTTTGTGTTTTTTCTTCTTTACTTGTCATAATGTTTAAATTTTTTATTGAATATTTTATTTTAATTTTTCATTATTTTAGTTTTATTTTTTGTTAGGGCTCTTAACAATACCATTCTCAAATGCCATCAAAGAAAGAAGAAATTGAATACCATGGCTACATAAGACAGTGACATAGTTTGGAAAGAAACTAAAAACCTCCAGAAAAAAATCTAATTCAAATGGAAACCTTGGACTTAAACAATATAAAAGTCAAAATTGAAGTTCTGAAAATACTCAACAAGATGTGAGAAGATACCAATAGGCAACTTAATGAGCTCAGAAAACAAATTAATGAACAAAATGAACACCTCACCAAGGAGATTAAAACTTTAAAAACAGAGATGAAGAACTCAATATATGAACTAAAGACTGAGGCAGCAAGTTTAACTAATAGAACAAGCCAGATAGAAGAAAGAAAAAGTGACATCAAAGACAGGCAAATAGAGATACTACAGATAGAAGAGGAGAGAGACTCACAAGCTTAAAACACTGAGAAAGCTCTACACAAATTGTCTGACTCATAAGAAAGAGCAATATAAGAATAATGGGTATATCAGAAGAAGAAGAGAGGGAGAAGGAAATGGAGAGCCTATTCCAACCATTAATAGATAAGAATTTTCCAAGCCTATGGAAAGAGTTAGAGCCTTAAATCCAAGAAGCAAACAGAACACTAAGTTGCCACAATCCAAACATACCTACTTCAAGGCACATTATAATAAAATTGTCAAAAATCGATGACAGAGAAAGACTCCTCAAGGCAGCTGGGGAAAAGAAGAACATAATACATAATGGAAAGCTCATTAGGTTATCATCAGACTTCTTAGCAAAAACTCTACAAGCCAGAAGTGAGTGGACCCAAACATTCAAAGTACTGGAAGAGAAATTATCAGCCAAGAATACTATATCCACCAACGTTATCCTTCAAATATGAAGGAGAAATAAAAACTTTTACAGACATATAGAAGCTGAGGAAATTTATCATCAGAAAACCCCCACTGGGCCCTGGCCGGTTGGCTCAGCGGTAGAGCGTCGGCCTGGCGTGCGGGGGACCCGGGTTCGATTCCCGGCTAGGGCACATAGGAGAAGCGCCCATTTGCTTCTCCACCCCCACCCCCTCCTTCCTCTCTGTCTCTCTCTTCTCCTCCTGCAGCCAAGGCTCCATCGGAGCAAAGATGGCCCGGGCGCTGGGGATGGCTCCTTGGCCTCTGCCCCAGGCGCTAGAGTGGCTCTGGTCGTGGCAGAGCGACGCCCCGGAGGGGCAGAGCATCGCCCCCTGGTTGGCAGAGCGTCGCCCCTGGAGGGCATGCCAGGTGGATCCCGGTCAGGCGCATGCGGGAATCTGTCTGACTGTCTCTCCCCATTTCCAGCTTCAGAAAAATACAAAAAAAGAAAAAAAGAAAAAAAAGAAAACCCTCAAGGGGGTTATTTGACTAGAAAAAAAGAACCAAACAAATCAAAACTGCAAATAAAAGCTCCAACAAGGTCACAATAAAAACAAGGATAATATGTGACAACAATAACATAAAAGGGGAAAGGATAAAGATCTGCAGTAGCAAAGGAGTGTAGAAGCATTCATAAGACAAAGGACTCTTGTACACATGAACATTTTTCTCTTAATAACCTAATGGTAATTACCCATGAAAAAGCCACTATTGAAACACACAGCTTAAAAAAAGAACAAAGAAAGAAGTAGGGAATGCTATCAAACAAAACAATTGACATAAACACAAAAGAGAAGAACCAAACATGACTCAGAGCTACCATAAAACAAAACATAAAATGGCTATAGGAAATCCTCAAGTGTGTCAATAATTACCTTACATGTAAATGGACCAAACTAACCAATAAAGAGGTACAGAGTAGTGGATTGGATCAAAAAGCGAAATTCAACCATATGCCGCCTTCAAGAGACACATCTAAGCTGCCAGGAAAAACGTAGATTCAAAGTGAAAGGTTGAAAAATGATTCTCCAAGCAAATAATATCCAAGAAAAAGCAGGTGTAGCATACTCATATCTGACAATGCTAAATTCATTCAAGACAACAAAGTTAACCAGAGACATTTCGTAATGATAAAGGGGACATTGTATCAGGAAGACATAACACTTCTTAATATATATGCACCGAACCACAGAGCACAAAAATATATAAGACATTTACTAACTGATCTAAAAATAAAAGCAGATAAAAACACAATTATACTTGGAGATTTCAGTACACATTTATGGCTTTAGCTAGATTATCCAAACAAAAAATCAATAAAGAAATGTCAGTCTTAAACGATACTCTTGAATAAATGAACATAATAAGCATTTATGGACATTTCATCCCAAAACATCAGATTATACATTCTTCTTCAGTGTGCATGGAACATTCTCAAGGATAGACCATATGTTGGGGCAGAAAACTAACATCAACAAATTCAAGGAGACTGAAATTATACCAAGCATATTTTCTGATCATAAGACTTTGAAATTAGAAGAATTCAATTGTAAAAAGGAAGTAAAGAAAGCCACAAAAATGTGGATATTAAACAATATACTTCTGAAAAAAATGACTAGGTCAAAGAAGAAATAAAGCCACAGTTCAAAAGATATATACACAAACAAATGAAAATGACAATAGGACATACCAAAATTTTTGGGATGCAGCGAAAGCAGTAATAAAAAGAAAGTTTATATCATTACTTGTATATCAAGAAATAAGAGAAATCTCAAGTAAAAAACTTAACATTATGCTTTAAGGAACTAGAAAAAGAAGAACAAAGGCAATCCAAAGTCAGCAGAAGAAAGAAAATAGTAAAAATTAGAGCAGAACTAAATAAAATAGAGAACAAAAAACTATAAAAATATATATTAGTACAACAAAGAGCTGGTTCTTTGAAAAGATCAATAAAATTGATAGACAGACTCCCGCAAGTGCCCGACCGGGATCCACCCGTCATTTCCACCAGGGGGCGATGTTCTGCCCATCTGGGGTGTTGCTCTGTCACAACCAGGGCCATTCTAGCACCTGAGGCGGAGGCCATGGAGCCATCCTCAGCGCCTGGGCCAACTTTGCTCCAATGGAGCCTTGGCTGCAGGAGGGGAAGAGAGAGAGACAGAGAGGAAGGAGAGAGGAAGGGGTGGAGAAGCAGATGGGCACTTCTCCTGTGTGCCCTGTCCGGGAATCGAACCTGGGACTCCTGCACGCCAGGCTGACACTCTACCACTGAGCCAACTGTCCAGGGCCTCATTGGTTGTTTCTTGTATGTGCCCTGACCCAGGATCTAACCCGCAAGCTCAGCATGTTGGGTTGATGCTCTAATCAACAGAGCTACCCTGCCAGGACCCTAAGCTTGAGTTTTGGTGCCTACCTCTACTTGTCTTTGTCCTCTCATTTCTTTGAGCAGACTCATGGCTTGACTCCTTCTGGCTCCGTGTATCACTAATCTGTGTAATTGAGTGAACTACCTCTGTTATGACCCTTGGAATGGAATGATCTTTCTCTAGGGCCAGTCCAGTCTGGGCTGGCAGCTAAGTGCCCAGACTTTTACCTTCCAAGCCCTTGCTCCAGGTGTGTTGGGTGTCAGAGAGTGAGAACAAACATTAGTTAATGCTGTAAGATATTTTTCCCCGCCGAGAAGGAAGGAACAGTCGGAGCCACGAAGTGTGGAATAGTGAAAGGCTTTATTGAGTACAGTGCGTGCATCCCACCCAGCAAGGTTCCCTTGCCCCGAGGTAAGATGGAGGCCAGGGAAGTTGCAATGACTAAACAGTGTGGGAGATATTTAAAGGGGTCCCTTTAGGGAAGTGGAGCTAATATGATGTGGTGAAATCTCACTGGCTGGCAGACGGTCCTTTTTTCCAAAGGGTTCCTGTGAAGCCTCTTTTGGCGTGCTTGGTTGTGGGCGGTCCTAGCCAAAGTTCCCAGGTCTGAGTTCCCCACATGACCAACTTCCATTATCCACCGACCTTACAAATGCTAATTACTTAAATTGTACAATGATATCTTACATTTATTGTTACAGTAGCATACAGTTAAGATTGTTTTCTTATATATTACTATAAGACATATAGCCTTTAGGATAATTAAACATAAGAGAAGCCTAAGGGCAAAAGATTATAATAGTGAGTTAGTGAATTACAAAGGCTTGTGAAAGGAATTGCTCTGAATGATACCTATAAAGAGAACCAGTCAGCTCTGGTAACGCAAAGGGAGTATAACTAGGGGCCGTCAACAGTGACTTTGAGGTTTTATAAGAGGAAATGGCTGGACAGTGACAGCATTGTCAAGTGCGATGGCTGGGTGGTAGATTTGATGGTGGCTACAATTGATGCAGCAAAGTTTGTGCTTCCGTTGGCAACATCTTTCAGAACTGGGATTATGACTGAAACAGAAAACAAGACATGCAGATTTATTTAAATATCTGTCTATCTGTCTAAACGTTTGCTGAAACTACAGGATGAGAACTGCTCTGTCAGCTGAGGGACAGTGAAAACGATTTTACTGCATCAATGCAATGCCTCTAAAGAGACAGCCAAACAATCCCCGAGTTATGAAGAGCTACATGAAGACTTAAAAAAAAGATATGATGGTTTTTTAAATTTCCACAAAAGGAAATCAGTAAATTCTAAGTTGACCTTTTGTGGGTACTGTCACTTAAAGATGCTTCTGGACTTTTTGGGTGAGGGCAGTCTGTTTATATAAGGGAAATAACTGTGGATCGTCACCTACAGTGTGAGTGAATGTTTATTTTTTTATTCAGATTTCAGGAATAAACTTTAGCTCATGCCTAAGTATGTCTCCTATAAAGTTCAGTAAGCTAGGTCAAAGGGAGGATCAATTTCACAAACTAGGAAAAGTCTGCCAAACCAGGACTGGTTTTTCTGAGATGCTGTTATTGATTCAGTGCATTAGAGGAATAACATGTGTCAATTAAGGTAAAATCTTTAAGAGTTTAAATCTTGTACTTATATTCCAGTACTCTCTGACAATAGCAATTTTATAATGAAAAGTCATTTGCTGGGTTTAGCTGTGCATTCTTTTAATGGTCAATAAAATTTATTTTAAAAATCTATTTTTAAAAGATTTTAAAATGACATTTATGACATGCCTCTATGTGAAAGGCTCTGTGTTGGGTACTTTTGGTAATGGGTAAGGGTTTTTTTTATTATTTTTTTTAGTTTTTTCTCAACAGCATAGTGAATATAGTCAATAATATTCTAATCACTATGTATGGTGTTAGAGGGGTACAAGATTTATCAGGATGATCACTTAGTAAGTTATATAACGTTTAATCACTGCAGTGTACACCTGCAACTAATATAATATTGTATGTTAACTGTAGTTGAAAATAAAAAACTTTTAAAAATTTAAATACCATTGTTTTACAGGGTAAACAGGAAAGATTTGGAGTGGGTGGATTAGTCAGAGATGAAACAAGGAAAAGCTGTTTGGTAATGGAGACTTATTATGAAAGTCTGAAGTGAGAGAAATGACCTTTCTTGGCTCAGTTCCCAGCATTGTTTGCTGGACACAATTTGCTTGTGAACTGAGCAGCATTCACACCCCACAGTTCCATTCTCTAATTAGCTGGAAGTGCATTTTAAGTTTATATGTAATAGTGCTTTGGAAATTAAAATGTCAAAGGGCTTCATTAGCCTTTGGTATACTTGCCTAAGGAACAGAGCCTCACCAATTTTCCTCCTGTCATTTCTATAAAATGAGTTAGTTTTGCCAAAAAGCAAAACAGTAACTTTTCCTTATTCTGCTTTGAAGACTAATAATATAGTTCACTCTTGTATTGCTGGTGGTAGATACCAGGCAGGTTCACATTGAACCGGGGCAGATGGTAGAGGAACTGCGGAGCCAGAAAGTGTCGGGCCATTCCCGAATAAACAAAGAAAAACCTGCTTTTCACAGCGGAGGGCAAGGGATCAGGAAAACCACCCTTCATGGTTGCGGCTGAAGGAATCAGGAAACTGCACCTTGCAGTGGCTGGAGAGCAATCTGGACCACCCTTCATGGTTGCGGCTGAAGGAATCAGGAAACTGCACCTTGCAGTGACTGGAGAGCAATCTGGGAGAATCGCCTTGGAGGGAAAACACCCATAACTTTTCATAGACACACGCGTGGCTTTCTGCCACGTGCTCAAGCGCTAATTGTGCGAAGTGCTTGCTGCCGGGGAAACCAGCCAGCAAGCCTAATACCTATGGCTGTTTTCCCCACAACTCTAAATGACCAAATGTGCCCCAAACTAATTGACAGTGTGATATGAAATGGTCTTCTTCTACTGAGTATATGTCACTTGAGTAGTGATTCCAAATCACAAGGCTAATTTTCCATGTCCCTGAACATTATTAAATTAGGTTACAGCAAAAATGGAGAAAATAAATTACATCCAGCTGTGATCATCTACATACCTCTACATAACCCTGGAGATGTTTATGAGGCTTAGAGGTTTCCAGAAAACATGTGAAAATCAATGCAAACTTTCTCTTGTTTATGTTGAAATTCCCTGTAAGAATTTGAAACTGCAACAACTGAGAGAAAAACAGGAAAAGTGGCCTTTTGTCAACACTCAACCTCTTTTGTAGCTTTCAGAGGCAGACTATCAGAAGAAATGACATGGGTCCTTTGTTGGAAGAATTTTGAGAAAGATGTTTTTATATTTAAATTTTAATGTAGTCTTGAAAATTGCTAGCTAAGATTAGCTCTATGGTAGCTAGTAAAGAAATGTAAGTGTGGAGGCATAACGACAATTGGAATATAAATGAGAACTTGCAAATTTAATAGACTAAATATTCTATCAGAGAGAGCAAGAATGTACACTTTAAGACATGGGAGAATATTGCTGTGTCTAAAGAAAATACAAATGAGGTAGCTTCCAAAATTCAAAAAAGACTAGAAAGATGACTCAAGCTAGTCCCTAATCCTGTTTCTAAACTCTGGCCCTCCTCCTTTTCCTATTCCTTGCTTTATTCCTCAATTTAGGCATAAATGAAGGGCTCAAGTCACTCTTCTAAATTCATCAGAGGACAGAGTTAAAGAAGCTTTTCAATTTTTAAATTTATACTCAGTTAAATCATTGTCCAATTAATTGGTTTTCCATGTACACAAATATTTACTTTCTTAGTAAGTTAGGAGTCACCATGATCAGACTGTCATTAAATATTGTCAAATAAGTCATAGTTTCTTTTTAGTTCTGTCTCATATTATTGATGGAGAAGGCTATCTGAGAAAGGCTGCAAAACCTCTTCCTCACTACCAGGGATTCTATTGAATTAGGAAAAGCTGCCATGACCAAGTACCATTTTTCTTATATGGACCTGAGAAGAGCACTCTTCAAAGACCTGTGCTTGCAAGTATTGTCAACTCAGCATTGGTTGTTATCAAGGGAAAAAATTGCAAAACTTCCCAAAGCTGAGTTAGGGTTAAACATCACAGATGCCAAGTCATAGTTCATGGTTGAGTACCAACACCCAAGGAAGCCTCTCAGGATGAAGGACGTCTTATTGAGATGGATTACCATTGTCAGAAGGTGAAGTTCTCCCTCTCAACCCACCACACCTATGTAAATGTTTTTTTTCTTAAAAAGAAATTGGCAGTGAAAATTTGAAATGCAGAACAGAGAGTTTCCAGAATAAGGTAAAAAGTTCCACACTTTGGAACACAAAAGAAATAAAATATTTAATACAATGATGAATAAAAGTAAAATTTAGGATGAAGAAAATCAGAGGCTATGAAAATGGGGAAAGAAACAATGGAATAAGTTAGAAAACTTCTCAACATTGACAGACTATTTCTCCAAAGAAATATTGCTATAATTCGGTCTTCTTATTTTTTGCCTGTTGAGTATTAACTAAATCTGAAATATTTGTAATGATGGTCAATATAATATTTTTACTGGCAACTTAAGTTTTTGGCTAAACTTCCCATAATTATTTATGGACATTTTCCCTCTCCCGCCTATAAAAATACATCACTGGGGTATTTTTAACAGCAAAGCTAGATGAGACAGTCTACTTTCTTGACCTGTCAGAACCTTGTGGCTGCTTCTAAGTAGGCTCATTTGTAAGCCCTTGCTTATGTTTGTTTTTCCTTCCTCAAAATTGGCATCATTTTTTTAAAATGTAGTAACGTTGAAATACACTACAGATGGCTAAAATTTCACTTTATATTGATATAATTTCCCGTCACTGCAGACATTTTGGTTACTTCTAGAAATAATGTTTTAGATTCAAGTGATCCTGAAGAAGGCTCTGCTTTATTTTTCATACATACCAAAGCTGCTGCTATGTTTTTTCTTCAAGCTTCAGCATGCTTTGTTTATAACTGGAGAGCAAAGCAAGAAGTATAACCATATCTCTTTTTTTTTTTTAAAGAGCGGCAGTGGAGGGGGTATTTGTGAGGGGTTATAAAATACTGTTCTCTGCCTACAAGCAGAAATATGCTCACATTATATAGATTAGAAGTGGCAAATAAGTTTCATTGCACATGCTGATCAATTATAATTGATCAATTGCTAGTGGCTGCATGGAGAATCATATTGACAAGGTCAGAGGTTTAGTTCAGGCTCAGCAAGAAAGAGCGTTGGATTTTGAAATCTTCAGACATTTAAAAAAATATTAATGGGTTTAGGGAAGTTATGATTATGTTTGGGAAGAAGAAATGTTTTAGTGGGTAAACTGCACAGAGATGCATATCTCCAGACACTAAGTTGTATTCATTTGAATAAATACACTGATTTTTTTTGTGAGGGAATGCACTCAGGGGGTACACTAGAATCTTGTAAACACAATAAATTAAAATCAATAAAAAATAAAAAGTCTCTAAGACATTTGGAAGATCTGTTACATTAGTCACCCATAGTTTTGTGGTAATAAAGTAAACTAACTCCTAGGTGAGACAAATTGAGGTCTGGGAATGAAAGTAAACCTGATTATGGAGGAAGAGGAATAGTGATTTGTGGCCAGGAGACACTAGAAGCCTTCCTAAAATGTAAAATTCTTTTGAGAGATTGAGTCACTCTAGGTTGCCAATGTCTTATCTAGGTCACTGACGAAAATATCAAACAGAACCAGGCTTTGGTTTGACACCTGCTAAACATTATTTATGTCTTGAGTCTGACATCAAACCATTTGTAATCATTCTATTTATTCATTTCCTGGGCACCCTTCTGTGTTTCCAGATCTAGAATGCAGTAGTGCTCTTCGCACTTAGTTAATAGATTTGCTGAATATATAGTTCTCTGATTTAGCACAGGAATCTTCTCTCGGGGACTCTATGTACTTTTCTCTATAATTCTGACATAGTGGAAATCAGATGCAACCAAAATGAAGAGATTGTATTTTAGCTCTAGTTCACCTGATTTAATTGTGTAGAAATTGTTTCATGTCTCTGAATCTCAGAAAATGAAGGTCAGCACTGATTAGCTTTTACCAACCTGTGGCCCTCAAATTCCAGAGATTCCTGTTTATTGCTAAGGGTCCACAAATGCTTATGCAACCCAGAATTGTCTGAGTGTCACCACTACATGCAAAATATTGTGGAGTTATGATTTTCAAAGAGGGCTTTTGAAAAAGGAGAGAAGCGCTGGCATAGGTGATGAGTACACTTCTCTCTCTCTCTTACCATTTGACTCATGGACTCCTCCTTTAGATTTGACAAAAGTAAGACTATTTAACGAGAGTAAGAATAATCATATTTTACAGTAAAATATTTTACAGTAGAATAACCTTGAAGCACTGAAAATTATAATAAACTAATTTCCTTCATATTATATAATGGCTTCTTAACACTGTCTTTTGAGTCTGTTTTCTTCAGTTTAGTATTATATTATATTATATATAATCTTTATTATATCTAGTATCTTTCCCTAATAATTAAACAAGCATGGATGTGTGATTATATATTTGATTTTTTTAAAAGTGTTGTTACTCGGTTGATAAATTCCAGCAAGAAGCAGGAGCAGAATGTACAATTAGTTACTTTTGTAAAAAGATGCGATTTGATTTCTCCCAGAATTGAGTGGTGGAGTTTCACTGTCAGCTAATATGAGCTATGGAATCCTGGCTCTCTGCAGAGCTACCTGTTGCCAGATACTCTTTTAATAGTGCCAGGAGATATTTCATCTATGATGTCAAAACTCGCAGGACATTTGAGCTAAGAATGCACATTACATACTCAGTAGGGCACCAGAAAGTTTCCCAGGTCAAACAGACAAACTGTGTTTGGTATTGACGTCTTTAAGAGATCAAGCTTCCACAGATATTTTTAAAACTTTAACCTTGGTCAAAATCACAGGTAAAACACATGTAGGGAGCTCTATGCATACTGATGTTGGGTATGTTGCTTGATGAAGAACAGGAACTATGGAATCTCTTAGTTGTATACAGAAAAATATACTTTCAATATAGTTGATGAGGTATAAAAATATCTAACTAGAAAATATGATATTTCTATCTTAAAAGTGGGAGTTGAGGGAATGCAGCATAATCAAATGTCAAAATAACCTAGAGATGTTTTCTCTGAACATATGTACCCTAATTTATCAATGTCATCCCTTTAAAATTAATTTTTTAAAAAAGATTAAAATAAAAGAGTTGAGAACTTAAAAGAAGCTTTTGGTAAACTGTCAAAAAGAAAAAAAAGCAATTTTCTATCAACTATGCTAGAGGAGAGTCTAAATTATTTTTCTATTGTTTCTATAGAAAAGGTTATTACAAAATTCTTGTCAAGTGAACAGGCTGCTAAGATGTATGTTACCCCAATAAAGTAGGATGAAAGGGTTATAGAGATGTTAATAACAACATTGCTGTTTCTTCTATATGATGGAATATTTGAGAAATTTGTTAACTTTTAACTATTATGTAGATTTCATGATTTGTTTAATTATTTTTTTCTTTGGAAAAAATGATTATTAATTTCAAAATTAATATATACAATGGTAACTGTGTACCCTCCCCAAAAAAGTGGGGGTTGAATGGAATAAAATATAATTTTAGCTATTCTCTTCTTTTAGGTCCCAGACTGTATGTTGCGGATATGGGGTATACTACAGGTTTATTGTAAGAGGTTCACAAACTTATTTAGGCAAAGAACCTTGACTGTTGACCAACTGAATAATACACTTTATATATTTATACTGATAGCTTTTAAATGGACATTATTGTGGCTAGTATAACATCAACTCATTAAAACATGCCAGTGAATTTATGATATCTTTTTATAGTACCTTTTTATGTTATATTTATGCATTTGAATTCACTGATCTTAAGAGTTCAAGAGTTATCACATGGGGGTCTATAAAATTTTGTTTGTAAAGGACTCTCACTTTGAAAAGGTTGGGGATCACTGTTTTAATGGATTTCAGGTAGAGAGACAGCCCGGTGAGACCTATTTTTGGCAAAGAGGCTCTCTTACAGCTGCCTGTGTCTGACGATAAAGGACAAAGTGTGCCTTGAGAAGAAGCAATCCTAGCTACCATTCAACAGGCCACAGACTAAATTTTAGTTGTTGTAATAGTGCTTGTTTTGAGAAATGATTTTTCTCTCAAATTCAACGTATCACCTTATTTTTTGAGTTATTGGACCAAAATAACAATAAAAACAATAGATTCTAAATGCTTTATTTGAACTTACACCTCTGAATTATTGGGATTTCAAAGTTAGCACAACTACATAACAGATATTGTTGTGAGAGGAAGAAAATTTTCAAGTATTAGCTGCAAGAATATTAAACAGTTACATATAGGATGTTATGCTTAAGCGAAACTATAGTTATGGCAAGTGAGGGGCTTACTGCCCTCTAGCGGTGCCATCTTTCTCTGTCTCTCACCTCAAGTGCCCTAGCCGGTTCCCTGGGAAGTTTCCTCTTATTCAAAGTACAACCGTTTCAGAACAAAAAAAAAAAAAAAAACTTGCCATCTATTACCAATATAATCCTTTTTAAAAAACTAATTTTTATTTTATACTTACAGTATTATTTTAGTTTCTTAGTTTCAGGTGTATAACAGAGTGGTTAGAGATTTATATAACTTACAAAGTTATCACCTTGGTAAGTCTAATACCCATCTGACACCATACATAATTATTGTAACGTTATTGACTATATTTACTATGCTGTACTTTACATCCCCGTGACTGTTTTTATAACCAGCCATTTGCACATTTTAACCCTTTCCCCTTTATCACTCATCGCCCCAACCAGCCTTTCATTCTGGAAACCATCAGTATGTTCTCTGTATCTACAAGTTTGCTTCTGTTTTGCTTGTTTTTATTTTTTAGATTCCACATGTAAGTGAAATCATGTGGTATTTGTCTTACTTTGTCGGAGTTATTTCGCTCAGCAAAATACCATCTAGGCTCATCCAAATGTTGTACAGAGAGCAAGATCTCATTGTTTTTTTTATGGCTGAGTAATAGTCCATTACATGTGTGGGTCCTGCCTATTCTACGTCTCTGCCAGATGTGATGTGGCCTCTTTTTTATATCTTTAGTCATCACATCTCTACCAGACGTGATGTGGCCTCTTTTTTATATCTTTAGTCATAAGATTTCTGTTCAGCTAGTCTTCTGGTGGTTCTCAGTGACAGTATAATTTTGATGTGGTGGTGGGAGGAAGTGAGCACAGTGTTAATCTATTTCACCATCCTGACCAGAAGTCTCCCAATATAATTTGCATATTCTAAAAGTTTTTGTCTCCCTTGTTGAAACGCACAGACTCACACATGTTTCTATGTTAGTGAATTTTATCTGTTGCTGTCATAGATTTTTACATTTAACAAAAAAATATTTGTTATGAAACCACCTGTGTATGAAAAAAGTATGAGAATCATTCTTACTTCTGAAGAAACTTTTAATAGAGAAGAAGATATGTATTACATGAAACTTAAGGAAAAAAATTTTACCATAAAAACATTTAATAATGTTTTATTTGTCAGCAAAATAATTCTTTGATCTTATGTGCTTGACTCATTCATTGGTCATTGAGATGAGATGATTTTTAGGTATTTGGCAAACTTATTTTTTATTTTTTTTTACAGAGACAGAGAGAGAGTCAGAGAGAGGGATAGAAAGGACAGACAGACAGGAACGAAGAGAGGTGAGAAGCATCAATCATCAGTTTTTCGTTGTGATACCTTAGTTCATTGATTGTTTTCTCTTATGTGCCTTGACCGTGGGCCTTCAGCAGACCAAGTAACACCTTACTCGAGCCAGCGACCTTGGGTTCAAGCTAGTGAGCTTTGCTCAAACCAGATGAGCCCGTGCTCAAGCTGGCAACCTCGGGGTCTCCAACCCAGGTCCTCCCATCCCAGTCCGACGCTCTATCCACTGCGCCATCGCCTGGTCAGGCTAGCAAGTTTATTAAAGAGAAAATAATAATGTTAGAAGAGTTACAATGTTAAATAAAATTGCCATAGGTGTGTGTTATGGGGAGGATAGGAGAGAGTAGACATATATCCTTGTCTTAGCTGAGTCCCTTATTTATTCCTGCTCTTAAACTGTCATATGTACTTGTTCTCTGTCTTGTAAGAAGATGAAAGCCTGGTAAGCCATGACAGACAGTTTTCTTTCTTTTCCTAGGTTATTAAAAGAATATTTAAGGACTAATTGTCATGGTGATGCCATATTTAGTATGGAGCACATTGTCTTTTATATGAGTGGCCAGAAAATAGCTGGCTTCCCAGTGGATTTATACCTCATTACTTTAGATTCTTTGTTCTTGAGGGATAAAATTGTAGCTAAAAAACCAGAATAGAGGTTTTAGAATTGTTTCTATAACCATGTTGAGTCAATTCTTGTCATGCAAGTAAAAACATATGATTTGTGCTAAACAATGCATTTGAATGTGGACTCACACATTAGAACAGTGATTTTCAACTTTTTTCATCTCATGGCATATATAAACTGATCACTAAAATTCTGAGGCTCACCAAAAAATACATTTTTTGCCAACCTGATTAAAAAAAATGAGTATAATTGTGATTCACTCACACTTGACAGCTGTTGTGTTGGCTATTGTTATTTTTTTATTTGACAATCTGAAGGAAAAGAGGTCAGTGCCTCTGACTAGTCAGGTATTGCATGTTTTAAAAATTCTTGAGGCACACTGGTTGGAAATCACTGCATTATAAGAATATGTAATAACAGTCAGATAGTACTTTAAAAAGGTTCTTTCTCAGATTTAAAAATATCCCTAAATACTTTTTAAAGTTTTCCCATGTCTAGAATGACTTTTCTTTGAGTTTTAATAGACATAAATTTGAAAAAAATAAAAAAATTTGGAGCATAATGTGTAAAAATTTGAAAGAAATTTTTTAAAAGATGGCCTGACTTTGAATACCCTCCTGTAAAATTTCTGAGGAATTTAGTTGATTTTATAGGATAAACATGAACTGATCATGTGATATCACAGAAAAAATATGTAATATAGACATCAGCTGTAGTAATGTAAGTATGACATTTCAGATCATACTGCATTCTGTCCGGTCAGGCATATATGAGGTACTGTGTCCTAGTCTGGGTATCAGAGTTTAATGATATCAACAAATTACAGAGTATTTAGAAGCAGGATACTGAAAGCCATATGGAGAACAGCTGAACATCTGGGGCAAGATGTTAAAGATGTAGTGATACTTTGGCTCTTTTCAGCTATATGAAAGTCTATGATGTAGAAGGAAAAGGAATGGGAGAGGAAACAGATCCTGTATCTAAATCTATAGTTCAGATATTTCACTGTTTTCTGTATAACATCTATCTCAAATTTGTACCTTTTTTTTCTTTTCATTTAATATGTCTTCTGGATTTGTTCCAGACCCTTTATTCTTAATGTTAGTACTTTAATTTGAATTATTCTAATAAACATGTACCTGGTTTTTACTGCTCATGCCTGACCTCATCCATCTTAATGCTATTATTAAACAATTCTTTTTAAAATATTGTTAATGTCATGGAGCTACAACAATTCTAAACTGTGCCTGATCTTTATATGCTCTCATTTATTATGTATGCTGATTTGACCCTTTAATCATATATTCTACTCTTTCTCATGGGCCATCTACTCAACTTAAGTTTGCTCCTTTACTATGCTACAGATAATTCATGTTCTTTGTCAGTTCCATGCCTTTTAAGTTACATCCCTCACTTACCCATTTCTAACCCTCTGCCCATAACTTTCTCCCTATGCATTGAATTCCTATCAATTTTTTGAGAGCCATATATGCCATTCTTTCCTTGAAGTCTTTGACAACTATTCTAGCCGTAATAATTTGGTATTATAATTCTTTTTTTTTGTCCCTAAGACCACAGTCTTTATAGTGGAAACACCATAAGTAAATATTTGCTGTCTGTATATAAATTAAAGGGGGAATATGGCAAATGCTGAAAAGCCATGATAATGGCATATAATTCTAGTCTTTGAGCTAATTTTAAGTTGACAGTTTCAGTATAAAGTTGTCCGTTGATTTGTAAGAGCGATTTGCCATTTAGTGGAAGGGTATTATAATTCTTAAAGTGTATTTTAACTATTCTTTAAGGTTTGATTGTTTAGTAAGGTGTAGTTACAAAATGATACTTATTTCATTATATTGTACATTCATCTCATTCTAGTCAAATTTTATGCTGTTGAAATAGATTTGTGCAATAATGGCCCCAATCTATTTATGCTTTCTTGTGTCTGTGCCCTTGGATAGACTCTCATATAATGACTCTGGACTAGGCCATTTGACATAATTTGGCCAAAGAAATAATGAGCAAATGTAATATAAAAGAGACTTGAAAAATGTTATGTGCTAGGGCTTGCATTCTTTTGCTGACCTTGGGAACACTGAGACTAACCATGTGAAAGAGTTATGGCTGTCCTGATGAAGACAGGTGGCCCTCTTCCCTAATCAGGGTCAGTACCATCCAACAGCCAATATCAATGAAGGGTGGCTCTCCTAGAACCACTAAGCTCCAGAAAACCCAACCAACATACTACAGTTGTATGACTGAGCTCAGGCAAGACCAACAGACTGGCCAATTGATATTACCAGCTGGCATTGCCAACTCATAGAATTGCTAGTTTGAAAAAAATAAAGTCTGTAGTTAACAGTATTGGTGTTGTAATAACTATGTATGGTATCAGGTGGGTACTTTAAATATTGGGGAGGCCCTGGCCAGTGGCTCAGTGGATAGAGTGGTAGCCTGGCGTATGGACATCCTGAGTTTGATCCCGGGTCAGGGTACACAGGAGAAGAGACCATCTGCTTTTTCCTCTAACTCTTTCCCCTTCTCTCCCTCTTCTCCTCCTGCAGCCAGTGGTTTGATTGATTCAGTGTGGCCCCAGGCACTGAGGATAGCTTGGTTGGTCTGAGTACATCAGCCTCAGGTGCTAAAAATAGCTTGGTACTAAAGCATGGGCCTTAGACAGGGGTGCTGGTGGATCTCGGTTGGGGCACATGCAGGAGTCTATCTCAATATCTCCTCTCCTCTCACTATTTTAAAAAAAGAAAGAAAAGAAAAATGAAAGAAATATAGGGGAGACCACTTTGTAAAGTATATGATTGTCTAATCTTTATGATGTACATCTGAAACTAATATTAAATAACATTAAATATAAACTGTAATTGAAAAGTAAAATTAAAAAAAATTTTTTTTAAGTCATTACATTTAAGAGTGGCTTGTTTTGTAGCAAAAGCTAATGGACATAATGGTTATTAATAGCTGGTTTTTAATTGGGTGTTGGATCCATTTCACAATATATATTATGAGTTATTTGAGAACAAAAACCATGAAATCTTTTCTAAAATCTTAAGGATTTTAGACAGCATAGATACTAACTGGCATTGTATAGAAAATTTGATTTCCTCTAACAATTTTAATATTGTTTTATTGGTACCATAAAGATTAAATTTCTAATTTAAATTCCTAATTTATACACAATGACATCACTTGCATTTTGTAATTTTAGGTAGAATAGAGTAATTTTTAAATATAGAATTCATGATAAGTGTGATCCTGATGGAACTTTAGATTTTTAAAAAATGTCTATAGAGAATGATACTGAGGTAATTGGCAAGATCTGAAAGTGAACTGTATATTAGAAAATAGTAATTTATCAATATAAAGTTTCCTAACTTTTGTAATTATATTGTGGTTATATAGGGGAATAATTAAACAAAACTGTACTAAATTTACAACTAATAAGTATATATATACATATATAGTAATAAAGTTACTAATAATAAGTGTATAGTGAGGGGGAATGGAGGGAAGAGAGAGAGAGAACAGTGCATAGCAAGACGCTAAGCAGCTGGTGATACTTCAGTGAAGGGTAAAAAGAAGATTCATTATACTGTTCTTGTTCCTTTTTAATATATTTGAAATTTTTGTTCAAAATGGGGAAAAAAAAGGTAAGAGCTACTACTCACCAAATAATTTAAACATTTTAATTTATAAAAAAATGTAGGTACCATACGTTTTGCTCCATAAGACTCACTTTCCTCCCCAAAAGTGGAGGGGGGGGGGATGCGTGTGCGTCTTATGGAGTGAAAAATATGGTATTTTATTAAATATTTTAACACACTATTTGGTTCTGATTTTTTTTTCTTATTTTCTTCCTTAAAACCCTAGGCATGTCTTACGGTCAGGTGCATCTTATGCAGCAAAAAATACGGTATTTGTTTAAAATGAAAGGTCTGTTGTACACTAAGAATAAGCTTCTAGTTTCTTTATCAACTTCACTGTCATCATTCATTTTCCTCAGAAATCTGTCTTTATTTATTTATTTATTTATTTTTCATTTTTCTGAAGCTGGAAACGAGGAGAGACAGTCAGACAGACTCCCGCATGCGCCCGACCGGGATCCACCCGGCACGCCCACCAGGGGCGACGCTCTGCCCACCAGGGGGCGATGCTCTGCCCATCCTGGGTGTCGCCATGTTGCGACCAGAGCCACTCTAGCACCTGAGGTAGAGGCCACAGAGCCATCCCCAGCGCCCGGGCCGTCTTTGCTCCAATGGAGCCTTGGCTGCGGGAGGGGAAGAGAGAGACAGAGAGGAAAGCGCGGCGGAGGGGTGGAGAAGCAAATGGGCGCTTCTCCTGTGTGCCCTGGCCGGGAATCGAACCCGGGTCCTCCGCACACTAGGCCGACGCTCTACCGCTGTGTCTTTATTTTTTTTAAGAATTTATTTACTGATTTTCCAGAGAGAGGAAAGAGGAGTGAGGGTAAGAATGAGAAGTATCAACTCATAATTGCTTCACTTTAGTTGTTCATTAATTGCTTCTTGTATGTGCCTTGACCTAGCAAGCCCAGGATTTTGAACCTGTGACCTCAGCATTCCAGGTCAACATTCTGCGTCACCATAGGCCAGGCAGGAATCTGTTCTTTAGTCCATGATGAAGGACTGGGTATGGAAAATGGAAAGTGTTTAATCAATGTGGTAGACTGAGGGGCCAGAAAAAGTTGGGAATCTTCCAGTTTATCAGATCTTCTAATATATATAAAATTTACAAGTAGATTCTAAGGACAAATTACTTACAATATTATTCTTAAAAATAGTGCAGCATTGACCTACTACTCCACCCTAAGAGCATGTCACACTGCAGTGGAGAGCTGTTTACTTTGCAATTAGTAACTGATAAAAGAGGCAAAAGATCACACTGCAACTTTTCCCTTGGGGCAGGAGACCCAGAACTGAAACCTCAATCATTCAGTAATCTCCTAAATATTCAGAGTACTTTACCCTGCAGACTGATCTATGGGATCCTCAGGAATTTAGCATAGTGACCCCAGTTAAAATTTATCTGAAATTCCTTGACTTCTTTATGACTGTACTGTATACAAATAAGCAAAATCACCATTTCCTGGAAAAAACTCTGGAATGCTATAGAGTAATTTGGGATGTTTACTATTTCAGGGAAATTTTTCACAGCAGTAGCCTTTAATCATTAGTTACAAAATGTTAAAGATACTATTTTATTAAAATACACAACTAAAATAAGCAAAACAGTTTGAAATTAAATTCCAAATGTTTAGTTTTAAATAGTGTAAAAGGGTGACTACTTTGGGTATTGATTTCAGCATCCTTTTCAGAGTATTGAGTTTTGGTAAGAAGTACAGCTAAAAAAGGTAAATTAATTTTATGCATATGAAGGGTGGATTCAGTTAAGAGTCATGGCCGCTTTCCTAGATATTCTTCACTTGACTTAGATATTTTAAAATGAAAGCATTGACTTCAAAGATAGAAATGTAAAGTTTTGCTGTAATTGACACTATTTGCAGATAAGAGATAAATACATAGCTCAGTAAGAAAATTATTGGTTAAATAAAGATCAAAGAGAAAATTCTGGTTTAAATAAAATTTTCTTTAAAACTATGTGATGCTTTCCACTACTGATGGAAAATATGGCCAGAGAGGACATAAAATCTTTCTGTGCCTTCTTTATCCACACAGTGCGCTAAGTGCAAAGGTAAACAGCTCTGCAAGTTCCAGAATGGTTACCCAGGATCAGTTAATAAAATCGTGATCAAACAGATTTGTGTGAGAACTGTCTTAACATAGATAATCCAAAGTATGTAGCTCTAGTAAATATAACCAAGAGTTAGCATACAGAGTATGCACGCTCTCTTAAAAAAAAATAAATAAAAGTTAAAATATTTATCCTGTAACCAAGTTAGAGGGGAAAAAAATATTTCTTGAAAAAAATCTGATTTTGTGTGTTTCTATGACTTTTCTTCTTGAATAAATGAGATAACTGGGCCATAAGGTTTGTTATTCTTAAATACGTTTTACCCTTTCTGACTGAGCCCAGTTGCCATACGATTAACTATCCCTGGCTCAGTTCCATTCCTTAGCACTCCAGACTGTCACTGCTTGGAAGTGATGAAGTATGTCTTGGTTTCTTCCTATTTATATAACAGAGGTGACGATCAAAAATGACAGATGGGCCTTGTGCTAGTTAGGGTTTAAGTGAAAGTTTTAAACCCCAAGCTTGTGTTAACATTCCCTTCTCCTTTGCTAATAAATTTCTGTTAATCATACACACACACACACACACACACACACACACACACGGGGTCCTCAGGTTACAACACAGTTCTATTCTTACGACAGTGATAGAATTTTGGTGTAAGTCAAAACACACCCTAGTCTAACACAAATAGAACACTTGTGCTTTTAACAGTCCAAAATGGTGTAGGTAAGCATATTGGGGGACGCCAACTCCCTCACTCATACAGCAAGTTACTGTGTATTCTTCTGCCCTGGGCAACCAAACAAGTTCGCCCACATAGTCTGTGAGTATGACGCTAATGGTGTAAACCAAAACTCTCATGTCTCAATTTTTTTGAGTTTTTATGGGAGTGAGTGTTATGAACTCGAAATGTCATATGTCAAGACTGTCATAACCCGAGAACCCCCTGTATGTATGTATGTATGTATGGTATGTATGTGTGTGTGCGTGTATGTATATATGGTTAGGAACTGGAAAGGGCAAATTATTTTCTTTTACCTACTAAATAAGAACTTTAAAATAATCATAAATTTCTAAATAAATAAAGCTTAGTATATATCCTTATAGCTGTTATTCAGAAAGTTTTTCTCCCCCATGTAGCCTGAATCATTAAGTGTTGATAATTTATATTTACTTAAGAAGAGTCAATCTATTATTCCATTTACATTTGTTCATATCTTATAAATATACTATCCTTTAAATGAAAGAACATGAGTAATATTAACTCAATAAGTTAAATTTTATATAGGTCAAGATTAAGTGCAAGGTACTATGAAAGCATATAGAAGAGCCATACAATTCAACCCTTGGAACCAGGAATATTTCCAGAGAAAGCGGTATCCAAGCTAAGAACTGAAGGACAGCAGGAATGAGGAGATGAAGACTAGAAGTGAGGGTGGTGTATAAGTGACAAGAGAACGTCTGAAGCATAAAGAGACCAACATTGAAAGAATGAATCAAGTAAGATAAACCTATACAACAAACTGAGATGGAATGTCCAAAAAAACACGAGAAAAACCTAGGTAGTGTGGTGGCAAGGAAGTCAATCGAAGCCAGCCAATGCATTATCATATAGAAATAAGTAATACAAATACCTAAGTATCTTCATACTTATTTTTAATTTTTTTATTTATCCATTTTAGAGAGGTGTGTGTGGGAGAGAGAGAGAGAGAGAGAGAAAGAGAGAGAGAGAAAGAGAGATAAGGGTGGGGAAGGAGCGGGAAGCATCAACTCCCACATGTGCCTTGACCAGGCAAGCCCAGGGTTTCGAACCAGCAACCTCAGTGTTCTAGATCGATATTCTAGATCCACTATCACAGGTCAGGCTCTTCATCCTTATTAATGGCCCATCCTCTGAAGATATTGTTTTCACAGCCTTGCAATACCTTTCCTTTCCCCTTGACCACCTACTAGGCTGCCTCTTAGGAGCACTATCGCAAGCTAAAAAATTTTTATTCCATTGCTATTTCAAGAATGTTGCTGCAATATATGCATTATGCATTGTTTTTTAAAAGAAAAATAACAATACTAGTAATCTTTCTTCTTTCGAGTAACCTATTTTCACTCCTCTAGATCTCAGATTATAATCGGAGACATTTTAATCCCCAGTGCTAGGAAAAGTTGTATTTGACTTACATAACAAGAATATTTTAATTTCATTAATACTGACTTTTAAATTCACCATATTTTCTTCTAGAAAATCAAAGAATTTGTGGCTTACTTCCAGCATTTATGTAAGAACTTAAGATTTCCAGTATATTAGCTTTCTCCTTGCCTTCATCTTACTATCTTACTTTTTCTTGCCTTGATTTAAATTTCCTATTTATTTTATATAGTCCATTGTCATGCATTTATTTTTGCAAAAGAGTCAATTATCTTTAAACACACACAATATAATTAAATTAAATTACATTTCATCAGTACAAATCTGTGGGGTAATAATGTCCATTTAATAAATAAGCAAACTGAAGTCTATACCTTGCTGTATGCTTCATATGCATGATCTAATTTCTAGTGGGCAACACATTTTTAGTTTGGTAACCAACATATTCTTATTTCAGTAAGAGTAAATATTTAATTGAAATTGCCTCTACTTAGTTCAATTTGAGGAACTCCTTCAGGAAAAATGAAGATATTAAGTGGGCTATTGGTAGGAAATTATTTGCCCTCCATTCTATCTCCACCTCCCACGTCTGCAGTCGTGGAGCCCTGACGCTGCTGCTCCATCATTGGCACAGACTCCTCCAAACGTTGTCTCTACCTGCCCTGTTGTCACTCTGGTGCTCCCTCTAGGAGCCCTGCAGGGTGGTGAATGCGACTCCTCCAAAGCTTATAGACTTTATTCTGTAGAGGTGAGATTGGAATCCCTTCTACTTCTCATTATATCTCCTAGGTCATTAGCCACCCAATCTCTTATAAAAGCAATCCTACTTCTTTGAGGCTTATGCCATTTGGCCTCTATGGCCTGCTAATTTTCTTTGTCATTGTCATCTATCACTTGACCATTCTCCTTTGATCATCAAATACGTTGGCACCAGACTCAAAGTCTTTGTTCTGCTCCAATTCCTGGCATCACTAGAGGTGGCTTATCCACAGTGTCCTTTCAACATTCTGGATTCTCATTTTCTTACCCTCCTCATTTCCATAACCTTTTCTATGCCACCTCAACTGCTTTTTCTCATGGTGACATCCTGGATCTTTTAATCATCAAAAATCATTGATTTTTCAAAATAACGGCTTAGACACTGAGCACCCTCACCACTATCTCATCTTTCTGGCTTGCTTCTTCAACTACTTCCAGCTTGACAATTCTTTGAACAGTTTGGATCCCCTAATGAGGAACCAGTTCCCATATCTATATCTTCCTTTCTATGTTTAATATTCTTTTTATTAAATTTATTTTTCATGGCCTGTAACTTTAAAAACAATTTTTTCAATGTCATAAACTGTCTCTCTTTCTCTCTCTTTTGGTCTTATCTCTTCTATCTGGCAAAAACTCCTCCAATGTGATCTCAATTCTTCACTTTTTCTCTATCTTTAGCTGGACAAGAGAACAATTATGGGGGGGGATCACCAGACAGAGCATATCAGTACCACAAGAAATTTATGATCACTCACTTCAGCTGGGCTCTCAGTGTGACCCTGAAATCCTACTGTGTTTCCCTGAGCAACTTGCTTTCTTGTTTGCTTAACTATTTCACATTTCTCTAGTCTCCTGAATCCCTTAAAGCAGGGGTCCCCAAACTATAGCCTGCGGGCCGCATCTGGCCCCCTGAGGCCATTTATCTGGACCCCACCGCACTTCCGGAACGGGCACCTCTTTCATTGGTGGTCAGTGAGAGGAGCACATTGACCATCTCATTAGCCAAAAGCAGGCTCATAGTTCCCATTGAACTATTGGTCAGCTTGTTGATTTAAATTTACTTGTTCTTTATTTTAAATATTGTATTTGTTCCTGTTTTGCTTTTTTACTTTAAAATAAGATATGTGCAGTGTGTGCATAGGAATTAGTTCATAGTTTTGTTTTATAGTCCAGCCCTCCAATGGTCTGAGGGACAGTGAACTGGCCCCCTGTGTAAAAAGTTTGGGGACCCCTGCCTTAAACTGTTAAACCATCTTCTCTTTCACCCAGATAAAATCAAAACAATCAATTCCCTGTTTCCACTTCAACTCCTACTTAGTCTCTTCATTCGTGCCTGGAGAGTCCTCTTCTCTTGTCTTGACTGATTTTCTATCTGTGCTCAGGAATCCCCTTGTCTTTCAAGAACCTTCAGATGGGCTTCTCTCTCCTCCTCATTGTATCTTCAGCCTCTCTGCTCTTAATGAGATTGTCCTGTGAACATGTCCATTTGATCTAATTATTCTTAGCTTTAAAACAATGCCCTTGCCTCCACTACACAGCACATTTTAACACTGGCACATTCAATCTCATTGACAGCCTTATTATCAGTAAAATCTATAAAACATTTTGAGGTACAGCCTCATCAACTGTACGTTTCTTGTACATGTGAATATAATCGTGTTATACAATATTTTCATGGTTTCCCTGGCTGGGTGGCTCAGTTGGTTAGAGTGTTGTCCCAACACGCCAAGGTTGCAGGTTCGTTCCCCGGTCAGGGCACATACAAGAATCAACCAATGAAAGCATGAATGGGTAGGACAACAGATCAATGTTTCTCTCTCTCTCTCAAATAAATCAATAAAATTAAAAAAAAATTTTTTTCTGACACATACTAAAGTTTCTTTTTTTATCTTATTTTTATTAATTTTAATGCAGTGACATTGATAAATCAGGGTACATATGTTCCGAGAAAACATCTCCAGATTATTTTGACCTTTGATTATGCTGCATACCCCTCACTCAAAGTCAAATTGTCCTCCGTCACCTTCTATCTGGTTTTCTTTGTGCCCCTACCCTCCCCCCACTCCCTCCCTCTCCTTCCTCGCCCCTTCCCCACCCCTCCACCCCACTCCCTGTTACCATCACATTCTTGTCCATGTCTCTGAGTCTCATTTTTATGTCCCATCTATGCATTGATTCATATAGTTCTTAGTTTTTTTCTGATTTACTTATTTCACTCCGTATAATGCTATCAAGGTCAATCCAATCAAAAATGGGCAAAAGAAATGAATAGACATTTCTCTAAAGAGGATATACAGATGGCCAATAGGCATATGAAAAAATGCTCAACATCATTAATCATTAGAGAAATGCAAATTAAAACCACAATGAGATATCACCTCACACTGGTCAGAATGGCGCTCATCAACAAAACAACACAGAGTAAGTGCTGGCGAGAATGTGGAGAAAAGGGAACCCTCCTGCATTGCTGGTGGGAATGCAGACTGGTGCAGCCTCTGTGGAAAACAGTATGGAGATTCCTCAAAAAATTGAATATCGAACTGCCTTTTGACCCAGCCATCCCACTTGTAGGAATATACCCCAAGGACACCATAGAACGGTTCCAGAAGGAGAAATGCACCCCCATATTTATAGCAGCATTGTTCACAATAGTGAAGATCTGGAAACAGCCCAAGTGTCCATCAGAGGATGAGTGGATTAAAAAGCTTTGGTACATATATACTATGGAATACTACTCAGCCATCAGAAACGATGACATCGGATCATTTACAATAAAAAAAAAAATTTAAGGGTAAATCTTTACTGCCAGCAGGTGGCTCTGTGTCAAAAAGGGAGAAAGGAAACATACAAGTTATAAGAGCGATCTAAGATTAAGACCCATGTTCTTGTCATTACTACTTACTTATTTTATTTATACCTTTATAATTATCACCTGAAAGCTGTTTATTCTCCAGAGACTAAGAGAATGCCCATGAAGAAACAAATAAGTAAAATACTAAAATCATTCAATAATTCTTTCAAGGATAGTTCAAATGAGCTTTAGACCTATAATGAGAAGTGTTGTTTTTTTAATTGTATTTTTTATTAATTAATAGAGCCAGAAAGATAAGTGGGGAAAAAGTAACAAGCTTATTAAAAGGCATTATTGTTTTACATTGATTTTTCTGGGACTAGGGCAGAAAGCTTTGAATATCAGTGTCCAACAAATACATGTGTTATAAAATATTAATAAAACAAACATCTGTACATACCACCCATCTCAAAAAAATAGAACATTATATAGCTCTTGAAAGCTATGTAAACAAATTTCCACTTTTTTCCATAGAAAACACTGTTATGATTTTGATGTTTATAGTTTTTGTCATTTCCTTTCTTCTCACTATAGTTTTGCTATACATATTATACCTATATATATTATTTAGTTTTAGTGTAAATAATACCACATTATGTGAATTCTTCTGTGACTTCTTTACTATCAAAATTTATATTTGTGAGATTCATCCATTTTGAGATATGTATTCCATTGTATAAATATATCACAATGTATTATTGAGCCAGTACGTTTGATTAATAAATAACTTAGACCAACTGAATGCAACCAAGGACAAAAGGAATGTAAGAATGGATATTAAAAAAAATAAGCTATAGCCCTAGCTGGTTGGCTCAGTGGTAGAGCGTCAGCCTGGTGTGCAGGAGTCCTGGGTTCGATTCCCGGCCAGGGCACACAGGAGAAGCGCCCATCTGCTTCTCCACCCCTCCCCCTCTCCTTCCTCTCTGTCTCTCTCTTTCCTTCCCACAGCCAAGGCTCCATTGGAGCAAAGTTGGCCCGGGCACTGAGGATGGCTCTATGGTCTCTGCTTCAGGCGCTAGAATGGCTCTGGTTGCAACAAAGCAACGCCCCAGGTGGGCAGAGCATCGCCCCCTGGTGGGCATGTCGGGTGGATCCCAGTTGGGCACATGCAGGAGTCTGTCTGACTGCCTCCCTGTTTCCAACTTCAGAAAAATACAAAAAAAAAAAGAAGCTGTAAGTACAAATTTTGGCCTTTAATCTGTTGCTAAAATGAGGAGTATAGTTGTTATCCATAGTTCATTTTGTCTTATTTTGTATCCATTATGTGTATATATAGCCAATTATATTTTTCCTCCTTTTTTTCTTTCTCTCTATTGTTTTTATGATATGGTTGGTAATGGTTAACTTTAAAAACTAGCCTATATGGAATACAGTATCCATATGTAATTGTGAAATAAATGAATGAAGGAATAATCTGTGAAAAGTCACTAAGCATCTGAGAGTCACCCTACTTGCAAATCAACTTGCCAAAGTTTCACTGATGCTGATACAGGAAATAATACTCCCAGGTCAAAGAGGAGGGACATCAATGGCAGTAGCCAGAGAATCCACATTTTGGATGCTGGTACCCTTAGCCCCAATTTCTACAGGGCAACTCAAAAAGGGCCAGATCGCAACTGCACATGCAATGGTTTGTGTTCCAGGAAAAGAACCTGAATCATTTATAATGAGCAAAAAGCATATCCGTTCTTTGCTCTAAAAGAGAACCTATCTTTGTCTTCCAAGGCTATTCACTATATAAACATTCTTGAAAAAAATAGACATTAAGGGTTAGAACTATCATGCTAAATTCTGAGCCCTACTCATGGCATACAGTAGAGGTGTTTTGGTGCCTCTGAGTAAGTATGAGTTACTAATGTATACTTACTTGGGTGCCAGTGGTATATCTATATCTACTATGAACCTCTTTCCCCCTGAAGACATCAAGAACACTTTAACCTAGTAATGTCATTTATAGTAAAAGATGCAGTCCAGAATCTTATGTTGTCTTGGTTTGTGTCTCCTTAGTTTCTTTTAATCTGAAACTTTCCTCAGTCTTTTCCTTGACTTTCATGGCTTGCCCACTTTTGAATATTATGGGCAGTTATTTTGTAGAATATCCTAATTTTTTTAAAGAGTCTTTTCTCATTATTAAATTTAGGTATTTGTGGCAGAATCATGACAGAAGTGACATTATAATTTTCTGAGTGGATAAGAAGTGAAGGTTTAGGGAAGAGAAAGAGGCAAGCATTAGTTTTATAAAGTTTGATGGGTAGAGAATGTATTCCCTGAGACAGAAGTTCAAGGTAAACTTCTACCCATAGAGTTTCTGAGATCTACTTGGGACTTCTCTAATTACTAAACTTATAACCTTGGATAAAATATTTGACCTATTTTGGAAATACTTTATAAAATAGCAACTAATTAAGTTCTCAAAGACTTTAATAAGGTAATAGGTGTTCTTTTTTTTTTTTTTTTTTATAAGAAAAATTTTTTAATATTAATGAAAAAGTATTAAGTAACACCTGACAAAAAATAAAACTATTATTTTTTTAATTAATTAATTAATTAATTAATTTATTTATTTTTAATAAATTTTTATTAATGGTAATGGGATGACATTAATAAATCAGGGTACATATATTCAAAGAAAACATGTCTAGGTTATTTTGTCATCAAATTATTTTGCAAACCCCTCGCCCAAAGTCAGATTGTCCTCCGTCACCCTCTATCTAGTTCTCTGTGCCCCTCCCCCTCCCCCTAACTCTCTCCCTCCCTCCCTCCCATGACCTCCCTCCCCCCCCCACCCTTGGTAACCACCACACTCTTGTCCATGTCTCTTAGTCTCATTTTTATGTTCCACCAATGTATGGAATCATGTAGTTCTTGTTTTTTTCTGATTTACTTATTTCACTCCTTATAATGTTATCAAGATCCCATCATTTTGCTGTAAATGATCTGATGTCATCATTTCTTATGGCTGAGTAGTATTCCATAGTGTATATGTGCCACATCTTCTTTATCCAGTCTTCTATTGAAGGGCTTTTTGGTTGTTTCCATGTCTTGGCCACTGTGAACAGTGCTGCAATGAACATGGGGCTACATGTGTCTTCATGTATCAATGTTTCTGAGGTTTTGGGGTATATACCCAGTAGAGGGATTGCTGGGTCATAAGGTAGTTCTATTTGCAGTTTTTTGAGGAACCACCATACTTTCCTCCATAATGGTTGTACTACTTTACAGTCCCACCAACAGTGAATGAGGGTTCCTTTTTCTCCACAGCCTCTCCAACATTTGCTATTACCCGTCTTGTTGATAATAGCTAATCTAACAGGAGTGAGGTGGTATCTCATTGTAGTTTTGATTTGCATTTCTCTACTAACTAATGAAGCTGAGCATCTTTTCATATATCTGTTGGCCATTTGTATCTCTTCCTGGGAGAAGTGTCTGTTCATGTCCTCTTCCCATTTTTTTATTGGATTATTTGTTTGTTTGTTGTTGAGTTTTATGAGTTCTTTGTAAATTTTGGATATTAGGCCCTTATCTGAGCTGTCGTTTGAAAATATCAGTTCCTATATAGTTGGCTGTCTGTTTATTTTGATATCAGTTTCTCTTGCTGAGCAAAAACTTTTAATTCTGATGTAGTCCCATTCATTTATCTTTGCCTTCACTTCTCTTGCCATTGGAGTCAAGTTCATAAAATGTTCTTTAAAACCCAGGTCCATGATTTTAGTACCTATGTCTTCTTCTATGTACTTTATTGTTTCAGGTCTTATATTTAGGTCTTTGATCCATTTTGAATTAATTTTAGTACACGGGGACAGGCTGTAGTCGAGTTTCATTCTTTTGCATGTGGCTTTCCAGTTTTCCCAACACCATTTGTTGAAGAGGCTTTCTTTTCTCCATTGTGTGTTGTTGGCCCCTTTATCAAAGATTATTTGACCATATATATGTGGTTTTATTTCTGGGCTTTCTATTCTGTTCCATTGGTCTGAGTGTCTATTTTTCTGCCAATACCATGCTGTTTTGATTATCGTGGCCCTATAATATAGTTTAAAGTCAGGTATTGTAATGCCCCCAGCTTCATTCTTTTTCCTTAGGATTGTTTTGGCTATTCGGGGTTTTTTATAGTTCCATATAAATCTGATGATTTTTTGTTCCATTTCTTTAAAAAATCTCATAGGGATTTTGATGGGAAGTGCATTAAATTTGTATATTGCTTTGGGTAATATGGCCATTTTGATTATATTTATTCTTCCTATCCAAGAACAAGGAATATTTTTCCATCTCATTGTATCTTTTTCGATTTCCCTTAACAATGCTTTGTAATTTTCATTATATAGGTCCTTTACGTTCTTTGTTATGTTTATTCCTAGGTATTTTATTTTTTTTGTTGCAATCGTGAAGGGGATTATTTTTTTGAGTTCGTTTTCTAATATTTCATTGTTGGCATATAGAAAGGCTATGGACTTTTGTATGTTAATTTTGTATCCTGCGACCTTACTGTATTGGTTTATTGTTTCTAATAATCTTTTTGTGGAGTCCTTCGGGTTTTCGATGTATAGGATCATATCATCAGCAAAAAGTGATAGCTTTACTTCTTCTTTTCCGATATGGATGCCTTTTATTTCTTTGTCTTGTCTGATTGCTCTGGCCAGAACTTCTAGCACCACGTTAAATAAGAGTGGAGAGAGTGGACAACCCTGTCTTGTTCCTGATTTAAGGTAGAAAGTCCTCAGTTTTATGCCGTTTAATAGGATGTTGGCTGATGGTTTATCATATATGGCCTTTATCATGTTGAGATATTTTCCTTCTATACCCATTTTGTTGAGAGTCTTAAACATAAAATTGTGTTGTATTTTATCAAAAGCCTTTTCTGCATCTATTGATAAGATCATGTGGTTTTTGTTCTTTGTTTTGTTGATATGGTGTATTACGTTAACCGTTTTGCGTATGTTGAACCATCCTTGAGATTCTGGGATGAATCCCACTTGATCATGATGTATTATTTTTTTAATATGTTGTTGTATTCGGTTTGCCAGTATTTTGTTTAGTATTTTAGCATCTGTATTCATTAGAGATATTGGTCTGTAGTTTTCTTTCTTTGTGCCATCCTTGCCTGGTTTTGGTATGAGGGTTATGTTGGCCTCATAAAATGTGTTTGGAAGTATTGCTTCTTCTTCAATTTTTTGGAAGACTTTGAGTAGAATAGGAACCAAGTCTTCTTTGAATATTTGATAGAATTCACTAGTATAACCGTCTGGGCCTGGACTTTTATTTTTGGGGAGATTTTTAATAGTTTTTTCTATTTCCTCCCTGCTGATTGGTCTGTTTAGGCTTTCTGCTTCTTCATGATTCAGTCTAGGAAGGTTGTATTGTTCTAGGAATTTATCCATTTCTTCTAGATTGTTGTATTTGGTGGCATATAATTTTTCATAGTATTCTACAATAATTCTTTGTATTTCTATGATGTCTGTGGTGATCTCTCCTCTTTCATTTTGGATTTTATTTATTTGAGTCCTGTGTCTTTTTTCCTTAGTGAGTCTTGCCAAGGGTTTGTCAATTTTGTTGATCTTTTCAAAGAACCAGCTCCTTGTTTTATTGATATTTTCTATAGTTTTTCTGTTCTCTATTTCATTTATTTCTGCTCTGATTTTTATTATCTCCTTTCTTCGGCTGGTTTTGGGTTGTCTTTGTTCTTCTTTTTCTAGTTCCTTAAGGTGTGAAGTTAAGTGGTTTACTTCGGCTCTCTCTTGTTTGTTCATATAGGCCTGAAGTGATATGAACTTTCCTCTTATTACTGCTTTTGCTGCATCCCAGAGATTCTGATATGTCGTATTTTCATTTTCATTTGTCTGTATATATCTTTTGATTTCTGCACTTATTTCTTTTTTGACCCATTCATTCTTTAGAAGTATGTTGTTTAGTTTCCACATTTTTGTGGGTTTTTCCCCCTCTTTTTTGCAGTTGAATTCTAGTTTCAAGGCTTTATGATCAGAAAATATGCTTGGTACAATTTCAATTTTTCTAAATTTGCTGATATTGTCTTTGTGGCCCAACATATGGTCAATTCTTGAGAATGTTCCATGTACACTAGAGAAAAATGTATACTCTGTCGCTTTGGGATGAAGTGTCCTGTAGATGTCTATCATATCCAGGTGTTCTAGTATTTCGTTTAAGGCCACTATATCTTTATTGATTCTCTGTTTGGATGACCGATCTAGAGCCGTCAGCGGTGTATTGAGGTCTCCAAGTATGATTGTATTTTTGTTAGTTTTTGTTTTAAGGTCAATAAGTAGCTGTCTTATATATTTTGGTGCTCCTTGGTTTGGTGCATATATATTAAGGATTGTTATGTCTTCTTGATTCAACTTCCCCTTAATCATTATGAAATGACCATTTTTGTCTCTGAGTACTTTTCCTGTCTTGTAGTCAGCATTATCCGATATGAGTATTGCTACACCTGCTTTTTTTTGGGTGTTGTTTGCTTGGAGTATTGTTTTCCAGCCTTTCACTTTGAATTTGTTTTTATCCTTGTTGCTTAGATGTGTTTCTTGTAGGCAGCATATAGTTGGCAGCATATAGTTGGATTTTCTTTTTTAATCCATTCTGCTACTCTGTGTCTTTTTATTGGTAAGTTTAATCCATTTACATTTAGTGTAATTATTGACACTTGTGGGTTCCCTACTGCCATTTTATAAATTGCTTTCTGTTAGTTTTGTATCTAGTTTGATTCTTCTCTTTTGTTTTTCTATCATTTGTTTTTGTTTGTTTGTGTTCCATACTTCTTTCCTCTGTTGCTACCTTTTTTAAGTCAAGTGTTTTTGTGGTGGTTTTTTTAAGGGTGGTTACCATTAAGTAATGAAAAGGGTACCTACCATATTCATTGTAGTACCCTATCTTATAAGTATTTCTGCACTTCATCATCCTTTGCTACTGTTAATCTCCATCCTCTCCCCCCTTTTTTTCCTTTGTTGTCACAGTTTAAGTTTGGTTTTATTGTGTTCTTGGTGGAGCTGTTACTTGTGGTGTTGTTTTCTTTTGTTCTTTGAATCTGGTTGGAAAACCCCCCTTAGTATTTCCTGGAGTGGGGGTTTTCTGTTGATAAATTCTCTCATCTTTTCTGTATTTGTGAATGTTTTTATATCTCCTTCATACTTGAAGGATAGCTTTGATGGGTATAGTATTCTTGGCTGAAAGTTCCTCTCTTTCAGGGCTTTAAATATTGGGGTCCACTCTCTTCTAGCTTGTAGAGTTTCTGCTGAGAAATCTGATGATAATCTAATAGGCCTTCCTTTATATGTTGTACTCTTCTTTTCCCTGGCTGCCTTGAGAATTTTTTCTTTGTCATTGGTTTGTGTCATCTTTATTATGATGTGCCTTGGAGTGGGTTTGTTGGGGTTAAGAAAACTTGGTGTTCTGTTTGCTTCTTGAATTTGAGGCTTTAGTTCCTTCCACAGGCTTGGGAAGTTCTCGTCTATTATTTGTTTGAGTATATTCTCCATTCCATTTTCTTTCTCTTCTCCCTCTGATATACCTATTATTCTTATGTTATTCTTTCTGATGGAGTCAGACAATTCCTGTAGGGCTTTCTCATTTTTTATTATTTTTGAGTCTCTTTCTTCTTCTCTCTGTTGTGCCTCAAGTTGTTTGTCTTCTATTTCACTAATCCTATCTTCAATCTGGGCTGTTCTGTTAGCTAAGCTTGTTACCTCGTTTTTCAGCTCGTGAATTGAGTTTTTCATTTCTGTTTGATTTGTTTTTATAGTTTCAATTTCCTTGGTAATATATTCTTTGTGTTCATTGAGTTGTTTTCTGATCTCCCTATATTGCCTTTCTGTGTTTTCTTGTATATCTCTGAGTATTTTTAAGATTTCTAGTTTAAATTCTCTGTCATTTAGCTCCAAGACTTCCAATATGTTAAGTCTTTTCTCCATAGATTTTTCCACATCTATTTGTGTTACCTCTCTTTCTTTTGTATCCATAATATTCGATTTCCTCTTTCTTATCGGCATCTGAGGGTGGTCTTATTGATAGCACTAATTAGAATTAATATAGAGTAAAAAGAAAAAAAAAAAAAAAAGGTAAAACACCCCACAAAACAAAACAAAAAAAACAGTAATAATTTATTATTTCCCCCTTTTTTTCTCTCTTCTCTTTCCCTCCTCTCCCCTCCTCAGGGAAATATCGTGCCTATAATGGAGGGCCTGATTTGGGGTGAAGAGTTCAAGGGGCAAAAAAAAGGGAGTAGGGACCTACTAAATGCAAAAAAAAAAAAAAAGAAGAAAATCTTAGACAAGCATAAAATGATTTGCTTGTAAGTGATAGTCAACTAAGAGATATAATGAGAGGGATAAGAGGGAATCAGAATAAAGGACCAAAAAAGAATAATAAAGAAGAAAAAATAAAAATAATAAGTAAAAATCTGTTGTATTAAGTGGAGCGAAGACTAAATACAATGGAGTCCTTGGGTTGGGAAGACCCAAAATGCCACAAAAATAAACAAACAAGAGAAGAAAAAAAAAATAAAAAAATAAAAACAAAAGCAAAAAAGAGAAATAAAGCCAAAAAAAAGCCTTGAGTCCCCAATTAACTAATTTGTTCGTGATTGAGGATTATATGGGAGGAAAGTAAAATGAGAAAAGAAAAAACGAATAGAAAGGAAAAAATAAGAAAAAGAGAAAAACGAAGGAAGAAATAAAATAGGAGGAGAAAAAAACAAAATAAAGCAAGACAAAAAAAACAAACAAACAAACAAAAAAACAAAAGAGGAGAGAGTGAGAGTTAAGTGTTTTGGAGTATAACCTTAAAGGAGGGTGAGGATGAAGAAGAAAAATAAAATGCAACACTCATGGGTAGTGTAGTTCAAGAAAGGGGAAGCATAAGATGGGCAGAGAATAGAAGGACCGAGGTGGAGGAAATAAAGGCAAAAAGATAGAAGAAACAAACGACAACAACAATAACAACAAGAAAAAATTAGTGGATCAAGTTGTAAAGTCTGTGGGTTTTTCTTGATTTTGAGAGGTTAACTTCTTCCTTTTTCTTTTCTCTCCCTCTTCCTAGTCGGTGACTCTGTACCCCAGGCTCTGCCCCTGTGTCACTCTTAGGTAGGGATTTGCAGTTGATGGGATTCTATGGCAATGTCATATAATTGGCTTTAGTCTTGCTGGAATTAAAGGCTTGTTGGCGTTTGCAGGGTCCAACGATGAGAGAGTTTGCTTTCCTGGATTCTCTCTCCTAGTCCCCCCTTTTTGAATTAGCAGCCTGGTGATCCAGCTATAAGGCTGCAACTGCTTCTGCCTGGGGAGTAAGAGGCTCAAAGAGCTGGGAAATCCCCACTCTATCCCCACTCAGTGCAAGGCTTTGGGAAAGGCTCTGAGAGTCAGGGCCTCCAGTGTAATCAGGCGGGGGTGGGAGTCAATTGTTGTCAAGGTGACTGTTCAGCGCCTATCATTTAGTTGGACCTCTCAACCCAGGCTTTCCACACTTTGTAGCCTGTTTTTGCAGGGAAGAAGAGGCACTAGTCTCTGCTTACGACTAGTGTAGTATAGACCTTATTATCTGCCAAGTCCTTCTTGTTAGCGTTTATCCCTGAATATGGAGGCTCTATCAATCAGAAGTTGCCTCCGCCCCTTTAGCGAGAGGCACTAAAAAATATCACGCCTCTTGTCTTGGATCGCTGAACTGAGAGAGATCTTATCAATTAGAACCGAGGGTGCGCAGATTTTATGGGTTAAGCTAATTTCAGTGATTGGGTCGCAATTGTGTTTCTGAAGGTATTTTAGGCTGCCTGCACGCGCCCCTCCCCCAACGCTTGATTGTTAGCTTGAATGGCTGGGTGAGGTGCCCCGCCCACGGAGAGAATCTCCCAAGCCTCTCCCGCTCGCTCGCCCCGCTGCTGGCGGCTGGACCGCACCAGGCGCAGGATAATGGAGCCCCCTGGGTGCGCGGGCCAGCAGGGCGCCCTGGGCGCGTGGAATGCCCAAGGCACGCGCGCGAATGGGGCGCTCCGGGCACCGGTGGCCGGCGACCCCCACTCGCAGTGTGCGGGCCGCTGGGAACGTCAGCGGTGCTCAACCGGACCGGGCGCGCGCGCGGCGGCCGCTCGTGGTGGCGGTTCACGGGGGGCTCGCAGCAGCTCGCGGTGGCGGTTCGCGGGGGTTCGCGGCAGCTCGCGGGGGCTCGCGGCGGCTTGCGGTTCCCCAGTGTATGGGCTGACTCACCGCATGCGCACTCCCTGGCCGCTTGAATGAGCCTTGCTGCGGTAGCTTCCTCCACACCCTCGTCTCTCAGATTCAAGTGATAACAGTCCTTTTGCTTTCAGTTTGTGTGGAACTCCGGAATGCTCCGAGGATAAATTTTTCTGTTTCTAGTTGATAAATTTGTTGTGATTTAGGGGAGAGCTGTCGGACGCGCTTCTCACGGCGCCATTTCCGTGACGTCACCCTGGTGTTCTTATAGACAATATTAAACATGACATTTTTGTATAGGTAAAAAAAAAGCCCCACATTAATGTCATAAATTATATTAAATCTTGTTTGTTAAAACAGTAACAACTATAGCCAATATATATATTGCCTTCTTAAAAAATTAAGAATTGAACATAAAATGTTTAATTTTTTCTGCATACACATGCATGAAAAACAAGCTTATATTTACTTGTATGATTTACTCATATAAGAGCAGATACACAGAGCTAAAATTATTTTGCCCAGGGACATAAAATAGTTTTTATCTTCTCTTCTTTCAAATGAGAAAGGCTTATATATACACAAACTGAAGATGACCACACCATTGTTCTTACAATGCTTAAGGCGCACTCAAACCTCTGTTTGTTTGGTTTTTTTAAATAAAAAGTAAGTTTTATTAACAAAATGAGCTCACACTATAAAATACGGATACATGTGTTCAATTCACTAATTTTGGGGGATCGTCTGTCTTATTAAGTGCAGCACTGTAGAACTAAATCACTAGTTCCCTTGCCGGAGGCCTGTGAAACAATGAAAAACAAACACTGGCCACTCAGGACAACATGTGTACCTCCCCTTGCACTACTAACCTCTTGGAAAACTGTTTCTGTCACCCTTATGTTACTCAGCTTGCTGTCTACCATCCTGGCTACCTGGGAGAGCCAGACTTGGCAGGAAAATGAGTCTGAAGCTTAAAGCAAAATTTCTTGCCTGAAACATTGATAGACATCCAGATCAGGAGATGCTGCTATCACTCCTGATAATGTTCCTCAAAAACCTCTTTCCCTTAGGCCAGAGAAGACCACAGAGGCAGGGCTAAACTTTTGTGCCCTTCCCCAGTTGACCAGTGCTGGGCAGCCAGAGTGTGAAGGACGAGGATATCAGGGAAGTAGAAATGGCTCAGGTGTGCCATTTAGAACTTTTGTAGGAATTTGAGAACGAGGTCCCGCAGTTGTACCCTGAGCACCTTATCATTGTCACAAATGATATGGGTTGAGTCTTCCTCAGTCTGGATGAGTGTCTCAGTTCTTGGAACAGGACTATATGGCCCTCAGCTGTGTCTTCCACTGTAATGACACGGAAGCCAAGCTTCTCCAGCTGTTCTCCAGCTGTTCTACTGGGATGGAATCACTCAGCAAGGGCTTCAAAACTCTGCAGTCTGGGATGTCATCGCTCTCCCACTTTCTCTTCTTACCAAATGTGTGCTGGGCAGGCCTGGGGTGGTGGTAGAGGTGCTGAAGAAGGTGGTTGTTCTCTTTAGTGTGCAGCATGGCCAAAACAGTTCCCAAGGAAATACCAGGCTTAATCTTCATGGGCACCAGTGAATCTGCCAGCTCCAGCATGATTTCGATCTTACACTGCTGCTTGAATGGCAAGGTGATGACCTCAGTCCTCAGACAGGACACAGGCAGTGGATGGCAGTTGATCATGACATGGGACTATGCTGGGGGAGGCTGTATGTATTGTTCAGGACAGACCACATGCAGGGGCTGCACTTCTTTGAGCAGCTTTGACACTTAGATGAAATTCAGTAGTGTATCAAAAGGACAGTAAATGCATTTCAGGGCCAAAGGGCGGTAAGAAGCCAGTGCTTCCAGGTATGAGAAGTCAGGTTCAGTGACTATGACAGTGTTAAGACTGGATTTTCCCCAGAGCTCCAAGAAAGAGCCACGTCTCCATACTGGGGAAGGGTGACCAGTGAACACCACCCACGGCTGTTTAAATGAAACTACTGCTGAAGTTACATGGATGCTGGAGTAGTGCTTCAGCTTGCTGGCCTGAATGAACTCTGCATGAGGAAAAGGTGGTCTGGGAGATACACCGTAGTCTGTTGTGACAAGCCACTCTGCAACCATCTGGGAAGATTCAAGTGAACTGTTAGCCATGGAGAAGATGAAGTAAAAAGGAATGTTAGAGAGACTGGCTGAGTCAATGTACTGGTATAGGCAGTGCAGGAGGTCATTGATCACCCCTGTGTAGCAGGGAACCAAAACATTTCCTCCATTCTGAACTGTCAGCACCAGTTTGCTGAAGAACTCTCTCAACATACCCTCTGGGTTTGCATTGAGAATCTGGGTATGTCTGCTCAGGATGAGAACGTCGCTGTTTTTGAGAGATGCTTGGCTGTGGGTTTGTGGTAAGTAAGAAAGATCCAGAGACATAAAACTTTTTCATGATGAAATTGAATAATCCAGTGGAGGCTTTCAAGGGCATAGTCAGAGCTCAGAGGAGTCACCAGGACAACACCAAAAAGCTCAATTTTCTGAGACTATCTCACCAGCTGTGTTTTACTAGGGGCAGAGTTTATCTCTTGCATTGTATGGTGTCTTTCTCCAGGTTGATACTTCCACCGCATCCTGGAGAGGAGGTAGCAGCAGCTGCTGAATATTCTTGTTCTTCCACAAGGAGGCAGGTTGATCCTGGGACACTCTTTCAGTAAAATTCACCAGCTCTTTCATGAGAAAAAGAGAAGAAGCCTGCCAATCTGTGGCACACACCATGCCTGTGAAACTGGCTGCTCTGTGATATAGGGCAGCACCACCAGGCAGTGATACTTAGAGATGAGGGAGGGCCGTGTGTACTGTAGCTAGATCTAATAGCTCGGTCTCTGGTAAGCAGAATTCAGGCACACAATCCACACAAATACGTGACCCATGTGCTCCTTTAGCTTCTTGTCCAAGAAAACATTTCCATCCTTTAGAAACCAACCAGGAAAATTAGACAGTCTGGAACTTTGAAAAAGGAAAAAAATAGAGGGTAGAAGTCATGTCTACCCTCCACCACCAACATAATGGTGCTTTATTTGCATCTGAGCACATTGCCTGGTAAGATTGGGTGCCCGGACAGGCAACACGGTTTCATATTGGACTTCTGGTTGTTCGAAACCAGTCACTGGATTCCACAAACCCAGAAAGCATGTTTCAGTTCAAGCTCTAACACTTGCCCCAAGCCTCTGTTTTATGGACAGTTGAAATGTCTCCACTATGTGAAAATAGGCTAATCCAGGATTTCCTAGCAACAGTGCTCTGGATATAGCATGATAATAATGTTGGGGCAGGAACTGTCAACTCTCATAACACCTCCTGAGGGGTGGATAAAGCAGTATTTAATCGTCTGAAAGTCCTACAAGGCTAAAGCACTTTTAGAGATCAGTGAAAATGAGTCACATATATTTTTAAATGTATTTGAAGGAAATGGTTTGAACTTTCATAGAAAATATATAGGTCTGAGTAAAATTCTCAACCACTAAAACATTGCTTCTCAAAACAAAAACAAAAATCCCCCAAACTAAAATACACGAAAATCAGCTTGGGTGGAAATATCACATCAGATTATATTAACTCATAAAGACAGGATTTTGAGTTATCACCTATTCTCTGCAGCTCTACAGTGTGCTCATTGCTGGCAGATGGTAAAGCAATTTACGTCCTTTAGAGATATCCAGGGAAGGAAATTCTATAATGCCTCCAGGAATTCATTTTGTACTTTACAACCCTTGCTGTCAGGAAACTATTCTTCATGTTCAACCTAAATCCCACAAGCCAAAGTTGAGACCCATTTCCTTTGGTTTTGTCCTCAGTGGACATGAAAATGGCTGGTCACAATCTGCATAATATTCCTTTATAAATTAGAAGGCTGAGGTCTTCTCTTCTACTGGATAATGATCCCATTCATTTAAACTGTCCTCTTACCACCTATTTGCAAAACCCTTAATCATTTTAATTCATGCCTGTGAATTCTGAGTATTTCATGTCTGTCATAAATTGTGTACAAGACACTTTAATATTTATACCAGAGCTGAGAGCAATTCTTTTCTCTTTACAACTATGTCCTTAAAACCCTAATATCATAGGTACTATTAAATAATATCATGTGTTTCTAATAGGTTATTATTGGTGTTCTTTGTGATTACTGTGTTCTCTTTAACTAAACCACACATTTTTTTAAGCCACACATTATTGAATGTAATTAGTATATTTTTTTCTTCTTCTGTATTTGGATCACTTTATGAACATGAATCTTTCTCTTTTTTTTAATTGTTCAATGACAGCTTACATTCACTATTATTTTGTATTAGTTTTAGGTGTGCAGCATAGTGGTTTAAAGTCATATACTTTACAAAGTGTTTCTCCCAGTATTTCCAGTACCCACCTGGCATCATACACAGTTATTATAATATTATTGACTATATTTCCTATACTATACTTTACATCCCCACGACTGTTTTGTGACTGCCAATGAATATTTCAACTAAATTATATATTTTTTCTGACTAAGACAAAATATCTGATTATATAGGCAACCATTCTAATTTGAAATAACCTATGATTTTTAAGTTATATGCTTTATATTCCAATGTGATTATCAAATAAAATATGAAAAAAATATGAAAATTTAACATAAACTCTATAAAATGTTTGGCTGATAGGTCAGTGATATGTTTGAGGATTGTTTTTCTTTTTCCTCTGGAAAAATATTTTCATTGAATAATGACATTAGTTAGGCAATCTGTTTGGGGTGCTGATCTGTATTGCTGCTGCCCTGAGTTCATTCTTCAAGCATCGTTATCTTTGCGTGTTGTAGTGACTGGAAAAGACCCACTCTGAGCTTGTGCCATTTGGCCATAGTATATGCTGGCTTGTTCTGCAGCATTTTATCAGAATATTTCACTCCTTTGTGTGCCACCAAACTGTGGCTATGAGCCACAAAATTCTTACCATAACCACAAAAAGCAGTATGTGCTGAAAACTCACTTAGAGTCTGACTAGAAACCGACTGGAGTGACACTCATGCTGATTGTATTTTTCTAGGGTCATGATTTCCATTCCTGAAGGGATCCTATTCGGTCAAGATAAATTATATCTATTCTATCCTGTTCTGACATTCTACAAGAAAGGTAGACTGGTCCTACAGACTATGTTTTCACAAAGCCATGCTGCTTATTATTCTGTTGTTTTCAAAGGATTTGCCAAATGATTTTCTAATGATTAAATTTAACTATTTGGAGGGAAAAGTTGTTGAACTTGTAAGCCTACCATTTCTAAGGGGCATTTGGAAGGAAGAGAGAGGCATTAACTCTTATGCTTATAATTTCTAAAACACTTGTTTCTTAAAACAAACAAACAAACAAAAAGACAGACAATGCATTGGCTCTTACTAATGGAATTTATATTACCAAAGAAATACTAAATTTGTCATTTAAAAAACTAAAGTACTGAGTCAATTCTTAATTTGGTTTTCAAAAAATATATATTGCCACATAGTATGAAACTTTTCAGGGTAGTTCATTATTTTTCTGCTGGTGTAAAAGCAGACTTACAGAGAATATTATATTTTAAGTTGGTTGTGAATTAGGTAATACTTCCTCATTGCTCTGAGTTGAAAAATACTCTGTATCTTTTAGTGTTCATTCAGAACCAACTTTCAAGCCTGGCTGATAGTTCAGTTTATTAGAGTGTCATCCCTATACACCAAGTTTGCAGGTTTGATCCCTGGTCAGGGCACATAAAGGAATCAACTAAGGAATGCATAAATAATTAGAACAACAAATCAATGTCTCTCTCACTCTCTCTCTAAAAAATCAATTAAAACACACACTACATTTCACAAAATGACTTAAAAGTTTCAAATTTAACACTGTTGAATTAAAAATGAAAATATAATTTAAAGTAAAAAGGTTTTCATTTAGATGTATCTCATTTGAACTTATATAGTTTCCTTATGAAACTAGAAATTATTCACATCAACGGTTTTAGAATTGTCTGTTTGTGTATCCCCTGAAGGACTTTTATTCATTTACTCAAGAAATAGTTTTTAAGCACCTTCCATGCACTGGTGTATTCTGCATTCTTCAGATACATCAGTAAATAAAATAAGCCAAGATTCTCAAGCAATGTACCATCTAGAAACAGAAAATAAGCATAATAACTAAATTAAATAATATGTTTGAAGAAAATAGAAAAAAAATAGAAGAGAAAAAGGGAAGCCAGTAATACAAATGTAGAAAGAAAGAATTAGGCAGTTTGTAGTATTAATAAGACTTGAGCAGCCTGACCAGGCAGTGGTACAGTGGATAGAGCATTGGCTTGAGTCACAGAGGACCTGGTTCAAAACCCTGAGATCACCGGCTTGAGCATGGATGGGCTTATCTGGCTCTAGTACAGGCTCACCAGCTTGAGCATAAGATCATAGACATGACTCCATGGTCACTGGCTTGAGCAAGGGGTCACTAGCTCAGCTGGAGCCTGCTGGTCAAGGCACATATGAAAAGCAATCAATGAACAACTAAGGTAATACAACAAAGAACTGATGCTTCTCATTTCTTTCCCTTCCTGTCTGTTTGTTCCTATCTGTCCCTGTCTCTCTCTCTCTCTCTACTGCTTAAAAGAAAAAAAAAAAGATTTGAGCAATGTCTTAAAAGAGGGGAGAAGATGGCGAAGTAGGGGAAGAACATTCCAAATGAAGGAACAGCCTATGCAAAGATTCTAATATGAAAATTTGTCAGTCATGCTCATGGAGGCCAATGTTTCAAAAGTATGGTAAGGGGTTTCCGTGAGGATTTGTAGAATAGGAATTCAGAGAGGCAATGGGGGGTCAGGTCCTGAAGAACTTGACAGCCATTAAAAGGACTTTGGTTTTAACTCTGAGTAAGATGACAGGAGAGGGCACTAGAGGATTTAAAGCAGAGAAATAACATGGTCTGAACTACATTTTTGAAGGATCATTCTTGTTACTTGATTGAGACTAGATAGTATGGCAGTAAAAACAGAATTAGGAAGATCTCTACAGAGGACATTGAATAATTCAAATGAAAAATGATGGTGTCTCAGAACAGGCTAAGTGATCTGATTATAGATATTTTTCAAAGTGAGACACAAAATTTCTAGATGCATTGGATATGCAACATGAAAGAAAGAAAAGTAAAGAATGACTCAGGACTTAACTTATGATGTAAACATATATACATATATATGTAAGTATCTATAAATTAAAATTTTATAGATAACCTATATTTATAAGCCATTAAGTTGAATGAGATTACAAAGGGAGTGAATACTGAGAATGGTGGAGGATTAAGGACTGAGCCATGTGGTAGACCAATGTTTTGAGGTCAGGATAAAGGGAAATTAAAAACAAAGGAGAAAGAGAGACTGGTGAGGAAAGGGAAAGACCAAGAGTGAAAATTTTTATATGAATATTTACATTAAGAAGAAAAGACTAATCAATGATATTAAATCCTGCTGATAGACTTCTGGTCAAGATGGCAGCATAGCTAAATGCAGTACTTGCATACTCCCAAGACCATATCAAAATTACAACTAACTACAGAAGAACTAGGCTCTGGCCAGGTGGCTCAGTGCGTAAAGTGTTGTCCTAGCAGGCTGAGACTGCAGGTTTGATCCCTGGTCAGGGCACATATGAGAAGCGACCAATGAGTGCACAATACATGGAACAACTAAGTGGAACAAGTTAAAGCTTCTCTCTCTCTCTCTGTTCCTTCCCCCTCCCTCTTCTTCTCTCTCTCACAAATCAATGGAAACATTTAAGAAAGAGAGAGAAAGAGAGAAACTTCTGAACAACTATCATGCAGAACCTCCTGAAATTTGGCTGAATGGAAGTCCTACAACTAAGGAATTAAAAAAGAAGCCACATCGAGACTGGTAGAAGGGAAGGAAATGCAGGACAGGCTGGTCTCAAACCTACCTGTGATGGTTTCAAATCAGGAGGGATATCTCAGCTGAGAAGTTTCCCCCTGAGGAGTGAGGGATCCCAGCCAGGCCACCCGGCCCAAAGTTCCAGTGCCAGGAAGCGAAGTCCCCATTACTTCTGGCTGTAAAAACTAGTATGGATTATGGCTGGGTGAGATAGAGAGTAGTGGAGTCCCAGGCAGTCATCTTAAAGTGACCAACCACGCACAGATTTACTAGGACCCACTCCCTCTGAGTTCAGCCTTTGGGCAGTGTAGGGTCAATGTTGGACATGGTCCTTCCCTGTCTGCAGCCGTTTGGCACTGTGGCCATGGATACTGGCCGAAGGCCATGAGATAGAGGGTAGTAAAACAGTAACTAAGGTTTTACTAAGAACAATGGAACTGAGTCACCAGATATGTATCAAGGAGGGACCACACAGAATGGCACATACCCATCCCCCTATGCCCCTGCTCACCTGCTTGCTAGCCTGTAGAGAAAATGTTTTGCTTGAGTAACCACCCAGGGCTTAGCTATTTAAACTACAGCCCCACCCAGCAGGGCATAGAACTTTCTCTGACCAGCTGCCATTGGTGCTGCACAACACCAGGTACATATTCCGGGTCGGGATGTCCTGCGTTACTAGCTGCAGCTTGAAAGGAAGTAGGGACATACAGGGAGGAACTGGATTGTCAGGCATGAAGGCAAAAGCTGGGGGTCCAGCTTTCCTCCAGACAAAAGTGCTGGTAGAGGCCATTGTTCCTTTTCTGAGACCCTCCCCTATAGAGCCAGCAGGTGGGCGCCATATCTGAGTTTCCATCAAGCTGGCTCGTATGTTTGCTCCACCCAGGTGATTCCCTGAGATCCCACCCCACCCAACTTGGGGGCCCACGCAAGTCATTTTCAGTGGCTTTTCCATACAAATGGCCTGTTTCGGCTTATGCTTTGGACTTTGCTAGAATATCTCAAACAAGAAGCATCTGGCTTCTGCATACTCCATACCTCTTGCTAAGTGGTCCCAAGCTTGGCAATAGCGGCAGCCGGCCTTGGTTTATAGCTTGGTCTTTCCTGGGAATCTCTAAGCCTAACAAGAATAGCAGCCATCTGCACATTGCTCTGTAGCTGGTGCTGGGTGGTCCCAGGCAGGGCAGAGGCAGTGGCTGACCTTTCACCTCTCAGGAAGTCACAGAGCCAGTGCACCAAGTGGACAGCTTTAGACCATGCCAGAGTACAACCCTCCACGAGTGACAGGCTCAACGGGCAGGTGGACTCGGTGAGCATCAAAGCCCCCATGAAGCAAGTCCTGCGCCATGGAGTCAATACACGCACAGCAGCTCTTCCACTACAGTTGCAGCTTGTCCTCACAGCTGATCGGCCTGGTAAGTTCCTCCCAGTGATGCCAACAGAAATCAAGGTGCAACTACAACAGGACAGGGCACACAACCCACACAGGGGCATACCTGGAGCCCCCAGTTTGGGTGACTGGGGCAGCTGTGCCACTGGGCCCTACAGGACACTTACCACACAAGGCCACTCTCCCAAGTCTGGGAGATGTATCAGCTCTATGTAATACACAGAAACAAATACAGGGAAGTGGCCAAAATGCAGAAACAAAGAAGCATATCCCAAATGAAAGAAAAGAAGAACTCTTCTGAAAAGGAATTAAACAGAACAGAGGCAAGCAAACTACCAGATACCGAGTTCAAACAACAGTTATAAGGATGCTCAAGGAACTGAGTGAGGACATAAAAAGCATTAAAAAGAGCCAATCAGAAATGAAGGGTACATTAACTGAAATGAAGAATAATATACAGGAAATCAACTATAGAGTAGAACATCAAAATGAGAATCCAATCAGTGATTTGAAATACAAGCAAGCAAAAAACACCCAATCAGAACAATGAAAAGAAAAAAGAATTTAAAAAATGATGATAGTGTAAAGAGTCTCTGAGACAGAGCTTCAGGTGTACCAACATTCATATCATGGGGGTGCTGGAAGGAAAGAGAGAAAGAAATTGAAAACCTATTTGAAAAAAATAATGACAGGAAACTTCCTTAACCAGATGAGGGAAATAGACATACAAGTCCAGAAAGCCCAGAGTCCTAAACAAGATAAACCCAAAGAGGCCCACACTAGGACACCTCATAATTAAAATGCAAAAGATTTTTTTTTTTAATAAATTTTTATTAATGGTAATGGGATGACATTAATAAATCAGGGTACATATATTCAAAGAAAACATGTCTAGGTTATTTTGTCATCAAATTATGTTGCAAACCCCTCGCCCAAAGTCAGATTGTCCTCCGTCACCCTCTATCTAGTTCTCTGTGCCCCTCCCCCTCCCCCTAACTCTCTCCCTCCCTCCCTCCCATGTCCTCCCTCCCCCCCCCCCACCCTTGGTAACCACCACACTCTTGTCCATGTCTCTTAGTCTCGTTTTTATGTTCCACCAATGTATGGAATCATGTAGTTCTTGTTTTTTTCTGATTTGCTTATTTCACTCCTTATAATGTTATCAAGATCCCATCATTTTGCTGTAAATGATCTGATGTCATCATTTCTTATGGCTGAGTAGTATTCCATAGTGTATATGTGCCACATCTTCTTTATCCAGTCTTCTATTGAAGGGCTTTTTGGTTGTTTCCATGTCTTGGCCACTGTGAACAGTGCTGCAATGAACATGGGGCTACATGTGTCTTCACGTATCAATGTTTCTGAGGTTTTGGGGTATATACCCAGTAGAGGGATTGCTGGGTCATAAGGTAGTTCTATTTGCAGTTTTTTGAGGAACCACCATACTTTCCTCCATAATGGTTGTACTACTTTACAGTCCCACCAACAGTGAATGAGGGTTCCTTTTTCTCCACAGCCTCTCCAACATTTGCTATTACCCGTCTTGTTGATAATAGCTAATCTAACAGGGGTGAGGTGGTATCTCATTGTAGTTTTGATTTGCATTTCTCTAATAACTAATGAAGCTGAGCATCTTTTCATATATCTGTTGGCCATTTGTATCTCTTCCTGGGAGAAGTGTCTGTTCATGTCCTCTTCCCATAAAATGCAAAAGATTAAACACAAAGAGAGACTCTTTAAAGCAGTAATAGAAAGGCAATTAGCTATTTTCAAGGGAGCTCCCACAAGACTGTCAGCTGATTTCTCAACAGAAACTTTGCAGGCCAGAACGGAGTAGCAAGAAATATTCAAAGTGATGAAAAGCAAGGACCTATAACTAAAATTACTCTACCCAGCAAAGCTGTCATTTAGAATCGGACAGCATGTCTCAGCGTTTTGGCTAAGATCAAGAGAAGAATTGAAGGACAAGATAAAAATCTTCCTACACAAGAAAAGCTAAGGGACTTCACCACCCAACCAGTATTATATGAAATCTTAAAGGGTCTTCTTTGAAAAGAAGAAGAAAATATAAAGATAAAAAATACGAATAGCAAAATGGTAATAAATACATATCTATCAACAATTGAATCTAAAAAACAAAATAAATGAACAAGCAGAACAGAAACAGGCTCATAGATACAGAGCACATTTTGGTGGTTGTGAGATGGGAGCGGGGTTGGGGGATAGGTGATAGGGTGAAGGGATTAAGGAGTACAAGTTAGTTGTTTCATGGGGATGCGTTTAAAATACAGCACAGGGAAAACAGCCAATAATATTCTAATGACTGTGTGTGGTGTCAGATGGGTACAAAAACTTATCAGGATGATCACTTAGTAAGTTATATAATGTCTAATTACTGGGTTGCCCATGTGAAACTAAAAAGGCAAAAAACTTACTGCTTATATAAAACTTATACCATAATTTTTCAATTAAAACAAATGTCCTCAACAAAGCAGCAACACTTTTTCAAAATCAAACTTTAAATGATATATCTGAATAAATGCTACAAAGAAAAGGTTTAGTATTTCTTTAATATTGAGATATATTTTATATATGGTAAAGTGCACAAATATTAAGTATATCACTTGAAGAGTTTTGACCTGTGTAGCTATGACCTAAATGAAAGCATAGAATATTTGCATCATCCCTAAAATCTCCTCATGTCCTTTTCCAGACAATAGCTTGCCCAGACTCTCAAGCCAAACAAACACTGTTCTGATTCCTATCACTACATTTTAGTTTTGCTTGTTCTTAAAATTTTTTCTAGATAGAACCATACAGTAAGCATGTCTAGTTTATCTTACTCAGCATAGTGCTTTTAAGATTTATCCGTGCTATTGTGTGTATCTGTATATTACTGAATAGTATTCTATTGAAAAAAATAAACCATAATTTGTTTTAAAAATCTAAAAAATAAATCTTATTGAGAGATCAAATGAGATGAAGCAGAATTGATCATTGGATTTAGTGACTGTGAAAGTCATTAATAAACTCTACAATAAACTTCTAATATAGTGATGGGTGAAAGCCTACTTTTCAGCACATAATGGATTAAAGAGAGAATGAGAGGAGTCAGAGAAAGCATATACAGACAATTCTCTTGAGTTTTATTAGAAATGAGAGCAAAAAGGAGTTTCAGAGTAAGTGAGGTTAAAAGAGGGTAATTTAATAAAGAGGGTATCCTATATTTAAGATAGGAAAAATAACAACATGTTTAGATATTGATAGGAAATATTTGGTAGAGAGTAAAATATTGATGATGTCGGAAGGGGTAGAATTGCTGTTTTCAGTGCTTGAGTAGGAAGAGAGAAGATGGGATCTTCACCAAGTAGAGGAATTGCTTTCTACTATAGCATGTTAGTTGTCTATACTAACAGCTGGGAAAGCAGAGTATGTGGTTATATTTATTGGTAAGCAGATATCTGTGGTGATGGGAGACAATGGAAATGACAAGCTCTGGTTCGTAATCCTAGAAGTTAATGGCTGAGGAAGGGTGAAGCATAGGATCTTTGAAGAAGAGTTCAAGAAACTGAATTTACTGACTATATGAATAAGGTGACCAACTTTTTTACAATGAAAAGGACAATAAATTGAAAAAAACTATTGTAAATAAAAGAAACATTTTATTCCTTGCAACAATAATACACTATAATATGATAAATGCATAATAAAACATTCATAATATTCTATATTATAATTATGCTTACATGCTTATTAATTTTTAATAATAATTGTAAGAAAAAAGTACTCATTTAGATACAAACATGTCACATCACATGCAATGGAGCGACTGCATTGATCGGATACGGACATTTACAGATTAGTCTTCCAATATCAGAAAAAGGAGGACACTTTTCAAGGGAGGATGGAACTTACAAAAGAAGGACTATCCTCCCTAAAGGAGGACTATTGGTCACCTTAATATAAAATAAGGTGCTGTCACCTTTGGTATGCATTATTGATGTTCTTTGCTTTGCTCTCATTTCATTCTCCCACAGATGAAATATATGTTTTGTTGCTTATTATTAGGGGAGAGAAAAAGAAATGATCATTAAACAAAAATAGTCATCATTCTTGCTACCCCTACTCTACATCTAAATTCAGAACACTCCAACATGGGCCAAACACCCCATTTTCCTCACCATGCACAGAAATATGTATAAGACAGGGAAATATATAAAGTCCTAGATTAGATTTATGGTGCCTTGCTTAAGCAAGACTTCGGCGACAGCAAATTTTGAGTTTTTCCTATTTTTGGCACTTTCAGAGATTTTTACACCCTGATACAATATACACAGTAAAATTCAGAATGGCTGAACTGTTCATCTCACTTTTATACAGTGAAAGGGAAGGTGGGAGAGGAAAATTGGCGTGACTCCTTGAGGATACTCTATTTTCAGGAAGATCAGTTTTAAGAAAAACATATGAAAGCTGAGAATAAGAGAATTTATTCCCTTAAAACTTTCCGTGTTCACATCCTCCATGGAAAGTTTTGTGTGCTCCAGTTCGTAAGTGCTGGTATTGATAGTTGAAAATTTAAAACAATCTGGTTCATTAATGTTCTGTTTGGAAAAAAACTGATCACAGCTCAACATATTCAAGATGAATGTTTAGGTCAATTAAAACAGAGAGCAAATAAAACAAACAAACCAAAAATTTGGAGCTCTCCAGAAAGGAAGGGGTATTCTTTTTCTAAATGAAAAACTGTGTTAGCCTTTAGAGAACATTTCCATTTAGTCTTCATTCTTGAACTTTTATGACACTCTATGGCCCTGGACTGGCTGGGACAGTAGATCTAGGGACAGCAATAAGCCCAGCCATCAGAGCAGGACAGAACACCCCCCCCCAAAAAAAACCCTGCCTCAACTGTAGTTGTTGACAACACAGATTTACTTTTGCAGAAAACCCTGTATCCAGGGGTTTCAACTGTCTTCAATTACAGTTCAAGCAAGAGTGACGTCACAGAAATGGCGCCGTGAGCAGCACGTCTGACAGATCTCCCCTAAATCACAACAAATTTATCAATTAGAAACAGAAAAATTTATCCTCGGAGCATTCCGGAGTTCCACACAAACTGAAAGCGAAAGGACTGTTATCACTTGAATCTGAGAGACGAGGGTGTGGAGGAAGCTACCGCAGGGACCTTCATTCAAGTCGCGAGGGAGTGCGCCTGTGGTGAGTCAGCCCACACTCGGGAGCCGCGAGCCGCGGGCGCGCACCCAGTCCGGTTGCAGAGTGCGCACCGCCCACACTTGGGAGCAGCGAGCAGCCGACGCGCGCCCGGTCCGGTTGCAGAGCGAGCTCCGCTAACGTTCCCAGCGGCCCGCGCACTGCGAGTGAGAGTCGCCAGCCACCGGTGCCCGGAGCACCCCATTCGCGCACGTGCCCTGGGCATTCCACACGCCCAGAGCGCCCTACTGGCCCGCACACCCAGGGTGCCCCATTATCCTGTGCCTGGTGCAATCCAGCCGCCAGCAGCAGGGCGAGCGGGAGAGGCACCAGGGTGGTCTTCTACTTGGGAGATTCTCTCCGTGGGCGGGGCACCTCACCCAGCCATTCAAGCTAACAATCAAGCATTGGGGGAGGGGCGCGCGCAGGCAGCCTAAAATACCTTCGGGAGCACAGCTGCAACCCAATCACTGAAATTAGCTTAACCCATGAAATCTGCGCACCTTCGGTTCTAATTGATAAGATCTCTCACAGTTCAGCACCCAAGACAAGAGGCGAGATATTTTTTAGTGCCTCTCGCTAAAGGGGCGGGGGCAACTTCTGATTGATAGAGCCTCCATATTCAGGGATAAACGCTAACAAGAAGGACTTGGCAGATAATAAGATCTATACTACACTAGTCGCAAGCAGAGACTAGTGCCTCTTCTTCCCAGCCAAAACAGGCTACAAAGTGTGGAAAGCCTGGGTTGAGAGGTCCAACTGAATGCTAGGCGCTGAACAGTCACCTTGACAACAATTGACTCCCACCTCCGCCTGATTACACTGGAGGACCTGACTGCCAGAGCCTTTCCCAAAGCCTTGCACTGAGTGGGGATAGAGTGGGGATTTCCCAGCTCTTTAAACCTCTTACTCCCCAGGCAGAAGCAGTTGCAGCCTTATAGCTGGATCACCAGGCTGCTAATTCAGGAAGGGGGGACTAGGAGAGAGAATCCAGGAAAGCAAACTCTCTCAACGTTGGACCCTGCAAACGCCAACAAGCCTAGACTACCAGCAAGACTAAAGCCAATTATATGACATTGCCATAGAATCCCATCAACTGCAAATCCCTGCCTAAGTGTGACACAGGGGCAGAGCCTGGGGTACAGAGTCACCGACCAGGAAGAGGGAGAGAAAAGAAAAAGGAAGAAGTTAACCTCTCAAAATCAAGAAAAATCCACAGACTTTACAACTTGTTCCACTAATTTTTTTGTTGTTGTTGTTTGTTTCTTCTATCTTATTGCCTTTATTTCCTCCACCTCGGTCCTTCTATTCTCTGCCCATCTTATGCTTCCCTTTTCTTGAACTACACTACCCATGAGTGTTACATTTTATTTCTCTTCCTCATCCTCACCCTCCTTTAAGGTTATACTCCAAAACACTTAACTCTCACTCTCTCCTCTTTTGTTTTTTGTTTTTTTTTTGTCTTGCTTTATTTTGTTTTTTTCTCTTCCTTTTTTATTTCTTCCTTCGTTTTCCTCTTTTTCTTATTTTTTCCTTTCTATTCGTTTTTTCTTTTCTCGTTTTACTTTCCTCCCATTTAATCCTCAATCACGAACAAATTAGTTAATTTGGGACTCAAGGCTTTTTTTGGCTTTATTTTTCTTTTTTACTTTTGTTTTTGTTTTTTTCTTGTTTGTTTATTTTTGTGGCATTTTGGGTCCTCCCAACCCAAGGTCTCCATTGTATTTAGTCTTCGCTCCACTTAATACAACAGATTTTTACTTATTATTTTTATTTTTTTCTTAGTTATTATTCTTTTTTTGGTCCTTTTTTCTGGTTCCCTCTTATCCCTCTCATTATATCTCTTAGTTGACCATCACTTACAAGCAAATCATCTTATGCTTGTCTAGGATTTTCTTCCTTTTTTTTTTTTTTTTTTTTTTTGCATTTAGTAGGTCCCTACTCCCTTTTTTTGCCCCTTGAACTCTTCACCCCAAATCAGGCCCTCCATTATAGGCAAGATATTTCCCTGAGGAGGGGAGAGGAGGGAAAGAGAAGAAAGAAAAAAGGGGGAAATAATAAATTATTACTGTTTTTTTTTTGTGGGGTGTTTTACCTTTTTTTTTTTTTTTTTTACTTTTTACTCTTTATTAATTCTAATTAGTGCTATCAACAAGACCACCCTCAGATGCCAATAAGAAAGAGGAAATCGAATATTATGGATACAAAAGAAAGAGAGGTAACACAAATAGATGTGGAAAAATCTATGGAGAAAAGACTTAACATATTGGAAGCCTTGGAGCTAAATGACAGAGAATTTAAAATAGAAATCTTAAAAATACTCAGAGATATACAAGAAAACACAGAAAGGCAATATAGGGAGATCAGAAAACAACTCAATGAACACAAAGAATATATTACCAAGGAAATTGAAACTATTAAAACAAATCAAACAGAAATGAAAAACTCAATTCACGAGCTGAAAAACGAGGTAACAAGCTTAGCTAACAGAACAGCCCAGATTGAAGATAGGATTAGTGAAATAGAAGACAAACAACTTGAGGCACAACAGAGAGAAGAAGAAAGAGACTCAAAAATAATAAAAAACGAGAAAGCCCTACAGGAATTGTCTGACTCCATCAGAAAGAATAACATAAGAATAATAGGTATATCAGAGGGAGAAGAGAAAGAAAATGGAATGGAGAATATACTCAAACAAATAATAGACGAGAACTTCCCAAGCCTGTGGAAGGAACTAAAGCCTCAAATTCAAGAAGCAAACAGAACACCGAGTTTTCTTAACCCCAACAAACCCACTCCAAGGCACATCATAATAAAGATGACACAAACCAATGACAAAGAAAAAATTCTTAAGGCAGCCAGGGAAAAGAAGAGTACAACATATAAAGGATGGCCTATTAGATTATCATCAGATTTCTCAGCAGAAACTCTACAAGCTAGAAGAGAGTGGACCCCAATATTTAAAGCCCTGAAAGAGAGGAACTTTCAGCCAAGAATACTATACCCATCAAAGCTATCCTTCAAGTATGAAGGAGATATAAAAACATTCACAAATACAGAAAAGATGAGAGAATTTATCAACAGAAAGCCCCCACTCCAGGAAATACTAAAGGGGGTTTTCTAACCAGATTCAAAGAACAAAAGAAAACAACACCACAAGTAACAGCTCCACCAAGAACACAATAAAACCAAACTTAAACTGTGACAACAAAGGAAAAAAAGGGGGGAGAGGATGGAGATTAACAGTAGCAAAGGACGATGAAGTGCAGAAATACTCATAAGATAGGGTACTACAATGAATATGGTAGGTACCCTTTTCATTACTTAATGGTAACCACCCTTGAAAAAACCACCACAAAAACACTTGACTTAAAACAGGTAGCAACAGAGGAAAGAAGTATGGAACACAAACAAACAAAAACAAGTGATAGAAAAACAAAACTAGATACAAAACTAACAGAAAGCAATTTATAAAATGGCAGTAAGGAACCCACAAGTGTCAATAATTACACTAAATGTAAATGGATTAAACTTACCAATAAAAAGACACAGAGTAGCAGAATGGATTAAAAAAGAAAATCCAACTATATGTTGCCTACAAGAAACACATCTAAGCAACAAGGATAAAAACAAATTCAAAGTGAAAGGCTGGAAAACAATACTCCAAGCAAACAACACCCAAAAAAAAGCAGGTGTAGCAATACTCATATCTAATAATGCTGACTACAAGACAGAAAAAGTACTCAGAGACAAAAATGGTCATTTCATAATGATTAAGGGGAAGTTGAATCAAGAAGACATAACAATCCTTAATATATATGCACCAAACCAAGGAGCACCAAAATATATAAGACAGCTACTTATTGACCTTAAAACAAAAACTAACAAAAATACAATCATACTTGGAGACCTCAATACACCGCTGACAGCTCTAGATCGGTCATCCAAACAGAGAATCAATAAAGATATAGTGGCCTTAAACGAAATACTAGAACACCTGGATATGATAGACATCTACAGGACACTTCATCCCAAAGCGACAGAGTATACATTTTTCTCTAGTGTACATGGAACATTCTCAAGAATTGACCATATGTTGGGCCACAAAGACAATATCAGCAAATTTAGAAAAATTGAAATTGTACCAAGCATACTTTCTGATCATAAAGCCTTGAAACTAGAATTCAACTGCAAAAAAGAGGGGGAAAAACCCACAAAAATGTGGAAACTAAACAACATACTTCTAAAGAATGAATGGGTCAAAAAAGAAATAAGCGCAGAGATCAAAAGATATATACAGACAAATGAAAATGAAAATACGACATATCAGAATCTCTGGGATGCAGCAAAAGCAGTAATAAGAGGAAAGTTCATATCACTTCAGGCCTATATGAACAAACAAGAGAGAGCCCAAGTAAACCACTTAACTTCACACCTTAAGGAACTAGAAAAAGAAGAACAAAGACAACCCAAAACCAGCCGAAGAAAGGAGATAATAAAAGTCAGAGCAGAAATAAAGGAAATAGAGAACAGAAAAACTATAGAAAAAATCAATAAAACAAGGAGCTGGTTCTTTGAAAAGATCAACAAAATTGACAAACCCTTGGCAAGACTCACCAAGGAAAAAAGGCACAGGACTCAAATAAATAAAATCCAAAATGAAAGAGGAGAGATCACCACAGACATCATAGATATACAAAGAATTATTGTAGAATACTATGAAAAATTATATGCCACCAAATACAACAATCTAGAAGAAATGGATAAATTCCTAGAACAATACAACCTTCCTAGACTGACTCATGAAGAAGCAGAAAGCCTAAACAGACCAATCAGCAGGGAGGAAATAGAAAAAACTATTAAAAACCTCCCCAAAAATAAAAGTCCAGGCCCAGACGGTTATACTAGTGAATTCTATCAAACATTCAAAGAAGACTTGGTTCCTATTCTACTCAAAGTCTTCCAAAAAATTGAAGAAGAAGCAATACTTCCAAACACATTTTATGAGGCCAACATAACCCTCATACCAAAACCTGGCAAGGATGGCACAAAGAAAGAAAACTACAGACCAATATCTCTAATGAATACAGATGCTAAAATACTAAACAAAATACTGGCAAACCGAATACAACAACATATTAAAAAAATAATACATCATGATCAAGTGGGATTCATCCCAGAATCTCAAGGATGGTTCAACATACGCAAAACGGTTAACGTAATACACCATATCAACAAAACAAAGAACAAAAACCACATGATCTTATCAATAGATGCAGAAAAGGCTTTTGATAAAATACAACACAATTTTATGTTTAAGACTCTCAACAAAATGGGTATAGAAGGAAAATATCTCAACATGATAAAGGCCATATATGATAAACCATCAGCCAACATCCTATTAAACGGCATAAAACTGAGGACTTTCTACCTTAAATCAGGAACAAGACAGGGTTGTCCACTCTCTCCACTCTTATTTAACGTGGTGCTAGAAGTTCTGGCCAGAGCAATCAGACAAGACAAAGAAATAAAAGGCATCCATATCGGAAAAGAAGAAGTAAAGGTATCACTTTTTGCTGATGATATGATCCTATACATCGAAAACCCGAAGGACTCCACAAAAAGATTATTAGAAACAATAAACCAATAGAGTAAAGTCGCAGGATACAAAATTAACATACAAAAGTCCATAGCCTTTCTATATGCCAACAATGAAATATTAGAAAACGAACTCAAAAAAATAATCCCCTTCACGATTGCAACAAAAAAAATAAAATACCTAGGAATAAACATAACAAAGAATGTAAAGGACCTATATAATGAAAATTACAAAGCATTGTTAAGGGAAATCGAAAAAGATACAATGAGTTGGAAAAATATTCCTTGTTCTTGGATAGGAAGAATAAATATAATCAAAATGGCCATATTACCCAAAGCAATATACAAATTTAATGCAATTCCCATCAAAATCCCTATGAGATTTTTTAAAGAAATGGAACAAAAAATCATCAGATTTATATGGAACTATAAAAAACCCCGAATAGCCAAAACAATATTAAGGAAAAAGAATGAAGCTGGGAGCATTACAATACCTGACTTTAAACTATATTATAGGGCCACGATAATCAAAACAGCATGGTATTGGCAGAAAAATAGACACTCAGACCAATGGAACAGAATAGAAAGCCCAGAAACAAAACCACATATATATGGTCAAATAATCTTTGATAAAGGGGCCAACAACACACAATGGAGAAAAGAAAGCCTCTTCAACAAATGGTGTTGGGAAAACTGGAAAGCCACATGCAAAAGAATGAAACTCGACTACAGCCTGTCCCCGTGTACTAAAATTAATTCAAAATGGATCAAAGACCTAAATATAAGACCTGAAACAATAAAGTACATAGAAGAAGACATAGGTACTAAACTCATGGACCTGGGTTTTAAAGAACATTTTATGAACTTGACTCCAATGGCAAGAGAAGTGAAGGCAAAGATAAATGAATGGGACTACATCAGAATTAAAAGTTTTTGCTCAGCAAGAGAAACTGATATCAAAATAAACAGACAGCCAACTAAATGGGAAATGATATTTTCAAACAACAGCTCAGATAAGGGCCTAATATCCAAAATTTACAAAGAACTCATAAAACTCAACAACAAACAAACAAACAATCCCATAAAAAAATGGGAAGAGGACATGAACAGACACTTCTCCCAGGAAGAGATACAAATGGCCAACAGATATATGAAAAGATGCTCAGCTTCATTAGTTATTAGAGAAATGCAAATCAAAACTACAATGAGATACCACCTCACACCTGTTAGATTAGCTATTATCAACAAGACGGGTAATAGCAAATGTTGGAGAGGCTGTGGAGAAAAAGGAACCCTCATTCACTGTTGGTGGGACTGTAAAGTAGTACAACCATTATGGAGGAAAGTATGGTGGTTCCTCAAAAAACTGCAAATAGAACTACCTTATGACCCAGCAATCCCTCTACTGGGTATATACCCCAAAACCTCAGAAACATTGATACGTGAAGACACATGTAGCCCCATGTTCATTGCAGCACTGTTCACAGTGGCCAAGACATGGAAACAACCAAAAAGCCCTTCAATAGAAGACTGGATAAAGAAGATGTGGCACATATACACTATGGAATACTACTCAGCCATAAGAAATGATGACATCAGATCATTTACAGCAAAATGGTGGGATCTTGATAACATTATAAGGAGTGAAATAAGTAAATCAGAAAAAAACAAGAACTACATGATTCCATACATTGGTGGAACATAAAAATGAGACTAAGAGACATGGACAAGAGTGTGGTGGTTACCAGGGGTGAGGGGAGGGAGGACATGGGAGGGAGGAAGGGAGAGAGTTAGGGGTAGGGGTAGGGGCACAGAGAACTAGATAGAGGGTGGCGGAGGACAATCTGACTTTGGGCGAGGGGTACGCAACGTAATTTAATGACAAAATAACCTAGACATGTTTTCTTTGAATATATGTACCCTGATTTATTAATGTCATCCCATTACCATTAATAAAAATTTATTAAAAAAAAAATTACAGTTCAAGCAAACACCAAGAAGGGTGTGAGCACAAACTCCAGCAGGCTGGTGGAGCCTACACCAGAGATTGAAGCAGGACTATTTAGAATCTGAGTTATACAGATGATAGCCATCAGGGAGGCTTATCCATGGGCAACTGGGCCTCTAGTCACCAAAACTAACAATCTGTAACTTAACTGAGAACTTACTTCTGTAGCTATTTAACCAAAATATGTTGATCTTAGAAAGAAAGGATAACAACTCTCACTGATAAAAGAAGTCATTTAGAGGAGATGATTTGCTTCAGTTAAAATAGAAATTTCTCGACATCACAGAACATATCTGCTCTAAGCCAGATAAACTCCTGCTCTGGTTGTGGTCTAGTAATGGGACTAATGCACATTCCACTTGAAAGTAACTGATGGGGATCAGATAGTGGCAACAGCCACTATGATTTCAGCAACATTTTGACATTTTACTATTTGTAAGAGCATTTACATAAATCTGAGAATCATTAATATGTGTATTTGCAAGAAATTTTATTTATTCTGAATATAGTTAGTATATAATATACATATGAACTCTTAGTTTCAAAACCTCCAATAAACTAGACTGAAAGCCACTGTCTTTCCCATTTCTCATACAGGGGGTCCTCGGGTTACAACACAGTTCTGTTCCCACGGTAGTGACATAACCCGAATTTTGGTGTAAGTCGAAACACACCCTAGCTTAAGTCACTTACCTATCCTAACACAGTTGCAAAATCATAGTCTAGAACATAAAAACACAACTAAGCCACAAAGAAAGGAAAAGGACATAAATATACTGTACTATACACTAGGAACAGAAAAATGAAAAAAATTAGTGTAAAAAAATTTCTTACCTTTATTCCTGTGGTTGGCTTGCACACTGGAAGAGGCATTGCAAGGTGGGAGAGAGTGACCTATTGGGAGGAGGAAGCTGGAGAGGCAGAAGAACCTGCAAAAGGTGCTGGAGATACTGGGTCAGGTGAATCAGGATTGCCTAAGGAACATGCAGGAGACACTGTATTACAGGTGTTTCATCTCAAGAAGCAGCTGAGGAAGAGGCTACAGGATCTGTTGCAGTCCTCTCTACCTTCTGAAAGAACAGTTCAGGCTAGTCTGAAAGGTTGATGACTTCTTCTCTTCCAAAATCTGCCTATATAGCATTGCAAGGCATTCATAACAGCTAAAACACTCACTTCTCAATTTTTTAAAGTTTTTATGGAAGTGAGCATACTAAACTTGAAACGTCATATGTCGAGACTGTTATAACCCGAGGACCCCCTGTATTATCTTACTTCAGGTAAGCCCATTCTCTAATGGTCAGTCTTGATGTATGTCATCTATCTTCACGAATCTGAAACTGGGGTTCTTGGGAGAATTTGGGAAAACCACCTCTTCATATCCTGAAATGTGGTAGTGAGCACATGGGCTCCTTCTAAACTCAGTCAGAAAGAGACAATGTGAAATTTATGAAAACATAATTAATTCTATGAAATGTTTCAGGACCTGTGTATTAAAAAGTGTTTTGTCAGGAGTGTGAAAGAAAATTATAAAGATTACTCTGAAAATAAGTGCACTTTAAAAATCAGAACATAAATTTGTTTGTATAGCATGACATATAAAAATAGGTATTTTTTAGTTAAAGCTATAGTCTCGTAAAATGTTTTCCTTCATGGAAAAGAGCAAAGGTTATAAATAAAGTACTGAAGGGGGAAAATGATTACCAGCATTTTTTCATGTTAAAGCAAAGCACCACCAGAGAGCTATAAAAGTTCCTTTTGTACTTATCCAAGCATTGGTAAGAATGTTCATGATTGGAAAAATTCACTTCCAAATACTTTCGTGCATTTGTTTTGCCATATGTTTAAAACTCGGCTTCTAACTATCTCCCTGGATACACCAGTGTACTTACAACAGTGCTTATTTCCAAAGGAATCTTGGAGAAAAAAAAGAAAAATAACAGTAAACGAAAGACACGCATGTTTGTTTTTCAAGTGAAAACAGACTTAATTAACAACTGAAGGGCTTGGTTTATTCTCCCTTATCTAAAACCTCAGAATATTCTTAACTGTAAAAATTTAAAAGAATATTTAATCATGTGTATTAGCATTAAGACACAGAGGATAGTTCGTAAAGTATCTAAGCTTAATTTACAAATAGTGCTTACAAAGGAAAACCTCCCATAGAGTGCTAAGCAGATTCTCATTTCCTCCCTGCGGCTGATCCTAAGACACCTCTTCTTCCTCTCCCCCCATACCCACTGCTGCCCTCCACTAGCTCTTCATACCTATCCTCCCAGCACTATAGCAAGAGATGGGTGAGGGCAAAGCAAGAAGGGAAGACACTCTAACAGCTCCTCTTGTCCTCCTCTCCTTTCCACCACTGTGCTGATCTGATCTGCAGGGTCTCCAGGGCTAGTCTGCCATACTCACCCAGAGTCTCCATTTGATCTTACTGCATAAATTCCACTATAACTTCAAAAGGGTGTGTGTATAACAATTCTGAATTTTCCTTTGAAACGTAAATGATCTTCCTTCTGCAGGACTGGGAGGAGAAAGTTTGAGAGAGATGTCTCTCTCAGACTGGCACCCAGCCACCGGCCTGCAGTCTACTGGTAAGGTGACCAGTCGTTTTCCTTTAGGGAGGACAGTCCTTCTTTTGTAAGTTCCGTCCTCCCTTGAAAACTGTCCTCCTCCATGTCCTCCTTTTTGATATTGGAAGACTAATCTGTAAATGTCCGTATTCGATCGATGCAGAGTTGATCCATTGCGTGTAATGTGACGTATTTGTATCTAAATGAGTACTTTTTTTCTTACAATTATTATTAAAAATTAATAGGCATGTAAGCATAATTACAATATAGAATATTACAAATGTTTTTAATATGCATTTATCATATTATTGTGCATTATTGTTGCAATGAATAAAATGTTTCTTTTATTTACAATATTGTTTTCTTTAATTTATTTTTCTCCTCCTTTTCATTGTAAAAAAGTTGGTCACCTTAATTATTGGGTTTTCTGAGACAGAGCTAGAAGAATACTCAGGGGGTGGGAAGGGGGGGATGGGACATAGAATTTCATTTCTGAAGCAGCTCATTGCTGGTAAATCCAGGGGACAGTTCTGGACCCTGAGCTGACTGATCTGATCTGCTGTGACCGGAAGCTAAAAGATGACCAGACACTTGACTTCTATGGCATTCAACCTGGGTTCACAGTCATGTTCTGCAGAAGGCCTGACCCGACTCTGAACAGAACCAAAACCTGTGCACAAAGTGGTTGCCTGTGGGAGTTCCGGGTGCTGTACACAGCCTTGAACAGCAGCTCCCCCTACAGGAAGGCGGTCTTGAAAATGCTCAGCAATAAGGAATCTCTGGATCAGGTCATTGTGGCCACTCCAGGCCTTAGCAGTGACCCCATTGCTCTTGGGATTCCCTAGAACAAGGACCTTTTCTCTGTCTTCACTGATCCCAGCATGCTTGATACATTGGTACTTGCCCACCCAGCCCAAGTCAATGCCATTGTTCTGGTTCTGCACTCGGTGGCAGCTGGCAGGCAGCATGCCACTACTGCTACCGTGGGTTGCCTCCTCTTCCCAGAGCAGTCCTCTAGCTCCTACGGGACATGCCTGGTGGCTTCTGTCTAAAGGGCTCTCTGAAGATGAGGCCGACTCTCACCCAAGGGCCAGGTCCATGCCTTCTAGCAGTACACCCAGCTCCTTCCTAACCTCCCTGGGCTACAGTGGAGTTGCTGGGTCCCTGCCCATCACCCAGAGCGAGCCGGCCACCGCGCTGGTCCTGGCCAGCACTCCAGAGAGGAGCTCTCACATGCAGAATCCTGGCATCCAGGGCCGTTTCTCAGGGACCTCACCAATGTCCTCCAGTGTCCAGGGACGCCTATGACCAATGATCTCTCAGTCAGGCCCGACAGCATGCTCTGTAGGCCTCAGGGCAGCCCCACCTTCCAGCTGCAGCAGTCCGGTGACCTGGGCATGCAGGATGTTGAGCAGAGCCATTGGGCCCTATAGGCCACTGGGAGGTGAGGAGAAAAGCCATCCAAGTGACTTTGGAGCTCATCTTTGCTAGAGGAGCCCCATGAACTCCCTGCTCCTTCTGAACCCCCAACAAATTGCCAAGGCAGCTGCCCATGGGAGGCACTTCTGAAAGTGCCCAGTCTCTTCCCTCCCTAATACATCTGACCGTCAACCTCCAAAAAAAAAAAAAAGTAAATGATCTTACTTCAATCCATTATGAGCAGCACCTGAAAAGCTCATATTATCACTACAGTGCTCTTATATTTCCTAATGGTGTCAGTAAATGCAAATGAATAAGAGGCAGAGAAGGGAGACTTCTTTACAAAAGAAAAAAAAGCTTGAGTGGGGAGATGACTTAAAATTTAAAAACTTGTGGATGGGTTAGAATAATTACTTTAGATAAAATAAGAAAGTGATATATTTATTTGGAGATTATTTCTTCCCTCTCCCCCTCTCTTCCATCTTTCCATGTCTTTTTTTTCTTCGTTCTTTCTCTTAACAAATATTTATGAAAATCTATTATAAACCAGGCACTGTACTCTGTTCTAGTATACAAAATTAGGAAGGAAAAAAATTCCATTCTCTATTGGTCAAGGCAAAATTTTCAATAGCTGAACACAATAATGCTTCATTTCTTCTTCTTCTTCTTCTTCTTCTTCTTATTATTATTATTATTATTATTATTAATTTTAATTTATTGTGTTAACATGGATTCAAGTCTCCCATTCAATATAACACCCTCATCCCCCAACCATGTGGCCCCCTTTACACCTCCTTTGTCCTCTTCTCCCTAACTCCCTCCCCCTGCCCTCTGGATTTGCTGTCTTGTTATCTATCTGTGTTGTGTATATATAATTTCACTAATCCCTTCACCTTCTCTGATCCTATCCCTTCATCCTCGTTCCCTCTGACAGCTGTCCCTCTGCTCCCTGTGACCCTGCCTCTGCCTCTATTCCGTTCCTCAGTTCACCTTGTTCATTAGAGTCCACATATAAGTGAAATCATATGATATTTTTCTTTCTCTGCTTGGTTTATTTTACTTAGCATAGTAATCTCCCATCCATGCCATCCCAAAAGGTAAGATTTCCTTCTTTTTCATGGCTGCATACTATTCCATTGTGTATATATAACACTGCTTTTTAATCTACTCATCCACTGACAGACACTTGGGCTGTTTCCAGATCTTGGCTATTGTAAACAATGCTACAATAAACATGGGGGTGCATATCTTCTTTTGAATCAGTGTTTTGGGATTCTTAGGATATATTCCTAAAAGTAGGATAGCTTGGTCAAAAGGCGGTTCCATTTTTAATTTTTTGAGCAAATGCCATACTGTTTTCCACATTGGCTGCACAAGACTGCATTTCCACCAGCAGTGTAGGAGGGCTGCCTTTTCTCCACACCCTTGCCAGCACTTGTTGGGTGTTGATTTGTTCATGAGAGCCATTCTGACAGGTGTGAAGTGATATTTCATAGTGGTTTGAATTTCCATTTCTCTGATGATTAGTGACATTGAACTTATTTTCATATGCCTATTAGCCATCTGTATATCCTCTTTGGAGAAGTGTCTGTTCAGTTCCTTTGCCCATTTTTTTTATTGGATTGTTTACCTTTTTGGTGTTAAGTTTTAGAAGTTCTTTATAACTTTGGGTTATTAACCACTTATCAGACATATTGAGGAGTATGTTGTCCCATTATGTAGGTTGGCTTTTTATTTTGTTAATAGTGTCTTTTGCTGTGCAAAGCTTTTTAGTTTGATATAGTCCCATTTGTTTATTCTGTTCTTTATTTCACTTGCCCTTGGAGATATATTGGCAAAAATATTGCTATGAGAGATATCAGAGTTTACTGCCTGTTTTCTTCCAAGATATTTATGGCTTCGTGACTTACATTAATTTTTTATCCATTTTGGGTTTATTTTTGTGAATTGTGTAAGTTCATGGTCTAGTTTCATTTTTTTGCATTTATCTGTCTAATTTTCCCAAAACAATTTTTTTAAAGAAACTGTCTTTACACTATTGCATACTCTTACCTCCTTTGTCAAATATCAATGACCATAAAGGTGTGGGTTTACTTCAGGGTTCTCTCTTCTGTTCCATTGATCTGTTTGCCTGTTCTTATGCCAGGACCAGGTTGTTTTGAGTACAATGGCCTTGTAGTATAACTTGATATCAGGAAGTGTGATACCACCCACTTTATTCTTCCTTTTCTCTCTCTCTCTCTTCTCTAAAATGAATAACTAAATAAAAATATTCTTTAAAAATGCCACTGATTTCTGAATATTGATTTTATATTCTGCCACCTTGCCAAATTCATTTATCAGGTCTAGTTTTTTGACTGGGATTTTAGGGTTTTCTATGTACAGTATCATCTCATCAGCAAATAATGATAGTTTTACTTCTTCTTTTCCAATTTAGATGCCTTTTATTTCTTCTTTTTGTCTGATTGCTGTGGCTAGGACTTCCAGAACTATGTTGAATAAGAGTGGTGAAAGGGGGCACCCCTGCCTTGTTCCTGATCTTAAGGGGATTGCTTTTAATTTTTGCCTATTGAATAGGATGTTGGCTGTTGATTTGTCATAGATGGTCTTTCTTATGTTGAGATATGTTTCCTGTATTCACACTTTACTGAGAGTCTTGTTCATAAGTGGGTGCTGGATTTTTTCAAATGCTTTTTCTGCATCTATTGATATAATGATGTGATTTTTATTCTTCCTTTTATGTGATGAGTCACATTGATTGATTTGTAAATATTGTACCAGCTTTGCCTCCCTGTAATAAATCCCACTTGATCATGATGTATAACTTTTTTAATGTATTACTGGATCCAGTTTGCTAATATCTTTTTTTTTTTTTTTTTGTATTTTTCTGAAGCTGGAAACGGGGAGAGACAGTCAGACAGACTCCCGCATGTGCCCAACCGGGATCCACCCAGCACGCCCACCATGGGGCGATGCCCCGCCCACCAGGGGGCGATGCTCTGCCCCTCCAAGGCGTTGCTCTTTCCCCACCAGAGCCACTCCAGCGCCTGGGGCAGAGGCCAAGGAGCCATCCCCAGCGTCCGGGCCATCTTTGCTCCAATGGAGCGTCGCTGCAGGAGGGGGAGAGAGAGACAGAGAGGAAGGAGAGGGGGAGGGGTGGAGAAGCAGATGGGCGCTTCTCCGCCTCTCCTGTGTGCTCTGGCCGGGAATCGAACCTGGGACTTCTGCACGCCAGGCCGACGCTCTACCACAGAGCCAACCGGCCAGGGCCTCAGTTTGCTAATATCTTGTTGAGAATTTTAGCATCTATGTTCATCAGGGATATTAGTCTATAGTTTTCTTTCTTTGTAGTGTCTTTACCTGGTTTTAGAATGAAGATCATGCTTGCCTCATAAAAGGAGCTTGGGACACTTCCTTCATCTTGCATTTTTTGAAATAGCTTGAGAACGATAGGTGTTAGTTTTCTGAATATTTGGTAACATTCGCCTGTGAAGCCATCCAGTCCAGGACTTTTGTTTGTTGGGAGTCTTTTGATAACTCTTTCAATTTCATTTGTTATAATCAGTCTATTTAGGTTTTTTAATTCTTCCAAATTGAGTTCTGGAAGATTGTATGTTTCTAGGAATTTATTCATTTCACTTAGGTTGTCCAATTTTTTGTCATATAGAGCTTCATAGTATTTTTTTTACAATCCTTTGTATTTCTGCAGTGTCAGTTGTTACTTCTCCATTTTCATTTCTAACTTTATTTATTTGAGTCCTCTCTTTTTTTCTTGATGAGTCTGGTTAAAGGTTTGTCAATCTTGTTTACCTTTTCAAAGAACCAGCTCTTAGTTTCATTGATCTTTTGTACTTTTTTTAAGCCTCTATCATTTATTTCCTCTCTGATCTTTATTTCCTTCCTTCTACTTCCTCTAGGTTTTATTTGTTGTTCTTTTTCTAGTTCTTTTAGGTGCAGGGTTAGGTTGTTTATTTGAGCTTTTTCTTGCTTCTTAAGGAATGCCTGTAATGCTATGAACTTCCCTCTCAGTACTGCTTTTCTTGTGTCTCATAAATTTTGAGTTGTTTTATGTTCATTTTCATTTGTCTCAAGGAAATTTTTTATTTCTTTCTTGATCTTATTGTTAACCATTTGTTATTTAACAACATGCTATTTAGCCTCCAAATGTTTCCAATGTTTTTCAATTTTTCTATTGTAGTTGATTTCTAGTTTCATGCCATTGTGATCAGAGAAGATGCTTGATATGATTTTAATCTTCGTAAATTCATTGAGACTTGTTTTGTGTCCTAATATGTGGTCTATCTTAGAGAATGTACCATGAGCACTTGAAAAGAGTGTATATTCTGCTGCTTTTGGGTGAAAGGTTCTGACGATATCTATTAAATCCAGTTGATCTAGTGTGTCATTTAAGGCTGCAGTTTTTTTGTTAATTTTCTTTCTGAAGAATCTATTTATTGATGTTAGTGGGGTATTAAAATCCCCTACTATTATAGTATTGCTGTTAACCTCGCCCTTTATATTCATCAAAATCTGCTTTATATATTTAGGTGCTCCTATATTAGGTACATAAATATTTCACTGGTTATATCCTTCTGTTGGATTTCTCCCTTTATCATTATGTAGTGACTTTCTTTATCCCTTACTATAGCCTTTGTTTTAAAGGCTGTTTTATTAGATATAAGTATTGCTACCCCAGCTTTTCTTAAATTTTCATTTGCATGAAATACTTTTTTTCATCTCTACACTTTCAGTATATGTGTATCTTTTGTTCTGAAGTGGGTTCATTATAAACAGCATATGTATGGGCCCTATTTTTTATTCATGCAGCTACCTTATGTCTTTTGATTGGAGCAAAATTCATTTACATTTAAGGTTATTATTGATATGTACTTATTTATTGCCATTTTGTTCTTTAAATCTACAATCTTCTTTTTCTAGATCTTTTTCCCCCTTTGCTCTTTTTATAGCAGGCCCCTTAACATTTCTTGCAGTACTGGTTTGGTTGTAATGAATTCCCTGAGTCTTTTTGTCTGGAAGCTTTTTATTTCTCATTCAATTTTTAACTATAACCTTGCTGGATAAAATCTTGGTTGTAGGTTCTTGTTTTGCATCACTTTAAATATTTCTTGCCAATCCCTTCTGACCTGAGTTTTCTATTGAGAAGTCAGATGTCAGCCTGATGGTGGCTCCTCTGTAGGTAATTAACTGCTTTTCTCTTGCTGATTTTAGTATTCTTTCTTTGTCTCTTAACTATAGCTTTTTAATTATGATGTGTCTTCGTGTAGGACTCTTTGGGTTTCTCTTTAATGGGACTCTCTGTGCTTCTTGAACTTGAGTGACTATTTTCTTCATCAATTTAGGAAAATTTTCAGTTATGATTTCTTCAAACAGGTTCTCTATTCCTTGTTTATTCTCTTCTTCAGGAACCCCTATGATGTGGATGTTGTTTCTCTTGAGTCACCTTTATATTTGCTGTTCTGCTTCTGTGCTTTCATTTATATTGTCCTCTAAATCAATGGTCCCCAAACTTTTTTGGGCCATGGACTGGTTTAATATCAAAAAATATTTTCACGGACCAGCCTTTAGGGTGGGACGGATAAATGTATCACATGACCGAGCCAAGCGTCAAGAGTGAGTCTTGGATATAACAGAGGAAATCTGGTCATTTAAAAAAAATAAAACATCGTTCAGACTTAAATATAAATAAAACAGAAATAATGTAAGTTATTTATTCTTTCTTTGCAGACCAAATGGCCCATGGACCAGTACCGGTCTGCAGCTCGGGGGTTGGGGACCACTGCTCTAAATTGCTGATTCAATCCTCTGCTTCCTCCGGCCTGCTAGTGATTCCTTCCAGTGCAGTCTTTATTCCTGATATTGTATTTGTCATTTATGACTGGTTCTTTTTTATGATTTCAATACCCTTTCTGATGCTTGCTATCTCTTTATTAAGTTCTCATTTTGACCATCCATTGTTGCTCTAATGTCCTTGTGCATCCCCAAAATCATCATTTTAAGCCCTGTGTCTGGTAGTTTGGTTACTTCTGTTTTACTTAGTTTTTTATTTTGAGATATCTCTTGTTGATTCATTTGGGTCGTATTTTTTTGTCTGCCCATTTTGTCAGTGTATTAGATAGTAATGTCTGACATTGAAATTTGTTGTGGTGCCTTTATGAGGAAGATGAGCTCAGGGGTACTGACCTCCAGACCACCTGATTTTCTTGCTCTAAGAATACTTCTTGAGGTTACTATTTACCCTCCTATTGTATGTAAGCATTGAGTACAGTTGGTCCTTTCGTGGGTACAAATATTCCTTCAGGCTGGCTGGCTCTAAGGGTCAACCTTGACCATGTGCATTAAACACTGTGCAGTGTCTGTCCTGTTGGGCATATTCTCCACAGTGTCTTCTGCCTGCTGCATTCCTCCTTTGGGTGTGCTGCTTGTGTAGCTAGCTGAGTCTAGGGTTGGTACTGTCTGCCACCCACTACTGTTTATGTTTGTTCTAGGTCTTCTTGGGTTGCATCAGCCATTGTTTGTAACCTGCCATGGGCAACCTGTCTGAAGTCACAGCTTGGTTTGCTGTTTGTGTCTTTGTTTCCTTTGCCTGGGTAGTGTGGGAGGGGCCAACTTGTGTATAAGGATCAGCTTCCTCCTGCTTAGAGATGACAGCAGCTCCATAAAAGCCCCAAGCTCCATAAGATTTATTCTACTTTTTAGCTGCTCCACCTCCTCTTGTAGCTGCCTGGTCTTCCAACAGAGTCTTCTGTAGAAAGACTGTAATGTAGGCTCAGAATGACCTCACCCAACCAACCTCTTGACAGGTTGCAAACTTGGTAGGTTAGAACAGCTGAAGTTGGGGATACAACATTAGTGGGACCCCCTATATCAGGGTCTCTTGGTCAGGTGCTCAGTACAGGGAAAATCACCCCTAAACCAGAGCCTAATCCTTCAGCCACTGCTGGATACTCAAATTTTATTTCTTTCCAGCAGGATGAGCAACAGGTTCATATTGGAGGGGCCAACAATCCCCTCTGCAGAAGTTCTTCCTGCTGGTGAGACCCTGGTCTCAGGAAGGAAGACTGAGAGAAACCTCTCCTGGGGCTGACGGTGCCCCTTCCCCCAGAAAGTGGCTAAGACTCTCAACCAGACCCAGCAATACACTCACAGGGACCCACACTTAAAAATCCATGCTCCAAACCTCTCTCTTCCTTCCCCCTGTGGAACCTAGCTCAGCAGGCCAGGATATCTAGCACCAGGGCTGGCTGACTGTGAAGTGCCACTCTGTCCAATGCACATGAGCCACTGTGCTGGTGCAGATCACAGAGAGTGGAACTCACCTCAGCTGCGCCAGGTGTGAGGAACCCTTCCTTAGGACACACCACTAACAAGGGTTGTTAGGTCCTGAACCGATGCTCTCTGTAGCTTGCCTTTGCATGTTCCTGCCCTGGGCCTCCCTAGAGAGAACCCAGCATAGACCAGTAGGGTACACTGCCCATTATTGGCCCTCAACAACCTTCTTGGAGCTACAAGCAATCCAGAGTTTATGTCTGCTTCTGCTGTGTCCAGGTGCACATGGAAATAACAAGTCACACACCTAAGTTGGCTTTTATAAATTATATTTACAATGGACCTGGGGGAAGGTCAGCAAAAGACCAAGGTTCCCTGAGAGTCACTTTCTGCAGCCTGTCTTCTGGCTGCTTGTTGAGTTTGGACACTGAAAAAAACCTCTGGTAGAGTCAAGAATAGTGGTAGTCAACCTGGTCCCTACCGCCCACTAGTGGCATTCCAGCTTTCATGGTGGGCGGTATCGGAGCAACCAAAGTATAAATAAAAAGATAGATTTAACTATAGTAAGTTGTTTTGTAAAGATTTATTCTGCAAAATTAGAGGAAATCCGACATAAAGTACTTGGTAAGTAATTATTATTATATACTTTAACTTGCTGTAACTCTGCTTTATAAATTTTATAAAGTAGGCCTGACCTGTGGTGGTGCAGTGGATAAAGCATTGACCTGGAAATGCTGAGGTTGCCGGTTTGAAACCCTGGGCTTGCCTGGTCAAGGCACATATGAGAGTTGATGCTTCCAGCTCCTCCCCCCCTTCTCTCTCTCTGTCTCTCCTTTCTCTCTCTCTCTCTCTGTCTCTCCCTCTCCTCTCTAAAATGAATAAATTAAAAAAAATTAAAAAAAAATTAAAAAAAATTTTTATAAAGTAAAGTTACTTCCCTACTTTATAAATCACCATTACTGTGGAACCAATGGGCAGTTAGAAAATTGTACTACTAACAGAGATACAAAAGTGGGTGGTAGATATAAAAAGGTTGAGTACCCCTGATCTAGAGCCTGGTGCAATTCAGGAATTAGGAAGGGTGATGGGTGTGGGTCTACCCTTTGACCCCAGGTATCAGTCTGTCCAGACTTTTTTTCACAGACCTCAGTAGTGTGTGGCCTCAAGAGTCTGGTGGGTGTGGCCTCTGAGACCCAGAGATGTGGTCTGCTGCAGTCCAGACAGTGTCTACTGAGTTTCCCATGACTCGGGAGCATGTGGGGTTGTGAGGGGAGAACCTTCAGCCTCAATGCCAGAACACTGAGTCACTGACATACCCCCTGCTTCCAGGCTTATTTCTCAGAATAGCCCAGTCTCCATGGGGTGGGGCAGGAGAGACTCCCAAGGGCAAGGCAGTGGCTTTCCCCCAATCTGATGCCACAAAGAGGGGACTGTTTCCCCAAAAAAAGATGGTGACTGCAGTACTGGGGAATTACTCAGAATAGGGGTTCTAGTGGCTGTCCCCACAGTGTCTTTCCCTGGGCCTCCAACTTCACACTCTCCTCATGCAACTCCAAGGCTCTCAACTCTTCTTCCACTAGAGCCCCAGGTAAGTGGCTGTGGACAAGATTTTCTGCATAAGCCTTTTAAGACAGAGCCTGCATCTTCGAGAGCTCCTTCTCTTTCTCGCAGAAAGAAATCCGGCTCTTTTCACCACCAAATGCTGTGTGAGTGCCTCTTCTAGACTGTGGGGCTCTAAACTGGGGTGCCAGGCCTGGGGCTGAGGTCCCTTTCCTCTCAGGGCAACCCTCCCCACAGTGAGAGTTCCTCCAATCCTCAGCGGCCACTCTCTCCTGGGAGTGGGGCAGCCTTTTCCATTTCTCCACCTTTCCTACCAGTCTCCATGTGGCTTCTTCTGTGATCCTTGGTTATAGACACTTCTTTGTTAAGTCCAAAGTTAGTTTTTCAAGATGATTATTCTTCAATTAAGTTGTAATCCAATTTGGTCCTAGGAGGTGGCAGTTGGAATGTTTACCTACTCTGTCGCCATCTTGGAATCCCCTGCTTCATTTCTTACTTATGTCAAAGTCTGACTAGGTGTTTTGGATGTGGTAATTCAGAGCTCCTGGTATCCTTGGAGTCCACCCCTAGATACTCCCCATTTAGCATGTTCATAAGTAAAGAGAAGAAAAAAGAAGATAGCACAGGATGTTTTGTGCCCAGCCTGGAAGTGTTGTGCGTAATTTCTAACATTCCACTAGCTAGAATCTAGTTGTGTAGCTCTACTGCAATTGCAAGTGAGCCTGAGAAAATTAAATGTCCCAAATGAACTGGAAGGGAAAGTAAGATTGCCAGAGACTAGCAGCCACATATGCCTTCAAGGAATTTGAAATAGTATAATCATAATAAAACAATGCAAATAACAGCTCCTGGCATTTATTATTACTTTTTATAATAACTATCTGTTGGATGACAAAGTGAATTCATCCAGAGTGGCTAGAAGATAGGATGTGATGAGGTGAGATGGAGAAAAATAGTCGAATAGTGTAAATAGAAGTTGGATAGGTTTGTAGTGTTTTTCAGTGGGGGAATTAGAAATTTGAGTCAGACAATTCTTCACTGTTTTAACTCCTCTTTGCATTACTTAAGGCAGCTACAGGGTATTATAATACTTACAGTTACATTGAGCTTCTTATTGTGCCATGCAGTGTTATGAATGATTTCTATGTATTTAGCATAGCTTATAGTTTTCACAACAGTCTCATGAAATAAATATTATACTACTCACAAAAATTAGAGTATATTTCAAAATGAATATGAAGCAATAAAATATCCCTTAATTTTTATGAGCAGTATATTATTCCCATACCAATAAGGATACAGATACAGAGATATTAAGTTACTTACCAGACACACTTACAGTCACTGTGACAATGAAAATACACTCCCATACTTCCAAATGCCACATAAGAACAAAGAACCAACTTGGTTGACAACAATTAAATATCATTCCACTGTCATCTCTGGCTTTTGTTATTGCAATTGAGAACTAAGTTGATCTCTATATTATGATGAGCTGGTTACTTCTAAGATCTTCCCTTTGGTATTTTGAAACTTCACTACAGTGTGATAATATACCCTATTTCTTATGACCTTAAATAATTTTTTTTTATTTTTCAATTACAGTTGACATACAATGCTATATTGGTTTCAGATGTAAAACATAATGATGAGACATTTATATACTTTATGAGGTGATCACCCTGATAAGTCTAGCACCCATCTGGCACCACACATAATTATTTCATTATTATTGACGATATTCTCTATGCTATACTTTATGTACTCATGACTGTTTTTGTAACTTGCAATTTGCACATCTTAATCCTTCCCCCTTTTTTTCTCCTACCTTCTACCCCTTCTATCTGGAAACCATCCATTGCTCTCTGTATCTATGTGTTTGTGTCTGTTTTGTTTGCTCATTTATCTTGTTTTTTAGATTCCACATATAAATTAAATCATATGGTATTTGTCTTTCTCTGTCTGACTTATTTTACTTGGAATATTATCTTCTAGATCCATCCATGTTATCATAAACAGCAAAATTTTATTCTTTCGTATTAGCCATTATCTCTTTAAATTCCCTCTCCCTTTCTCTTAGTGAAACTTTCATTATATGTATGGAAGATTTTCTCCCTCTATCCTATATTTCTTTCTTCTTTTTTTTTTTGCAGACAGAGAGTCAGAGAAAGGTATAGATAGGGACAGACAGACAGGAATGAAGAGAGATGAGAAGCATCAATCATCAGTTTTTCGTTGCGACACCTTAGTTGTTCATTGATTGCTTTCTCATATGTGCCTTGACCGTGGGGCTACAGCAGACCAAGTAACCCCTTGCTTGAGCCAGCGACCTTGGGTCCAAGCTGGTGAGCTTTGCTCAAACCAAATGAGCCCATGCTCAAGCTGGTGACCTCAGGGTCTTGAACTTGGGTCCTCTGCATCCCAGTCTGATGCTCTGTCCACTGTGCCACCGCCTGGTCAGGCTATCCTATATTTCTTGATCATCTTTTCATTTGAATCTCTAGTTTACACTTTGGTATTTCTTAAGCTCTGTTATCTTTCAGTTACTAATTATCTTTTCAGCCCTTTCCAATCTGCTATTTTGGCAAAACATTGAGTTTCTAATGTCAACATTATATTTTTTGTTTTCTGAAATCCACTTTGGTTCGTTTTATAAATTTTCTTAATCATTTTTGATAATCATTTGTTCTTTAGAGTTTCAAAAAATTATTTTGTATCTTTAAACATACTTATTATATAATCTCCTTTGTTGTCAATTCTAATATCTGTAGTTTTTAAGACATGAATACAGTTGTTTGTTGTTTCTGTTGACTCTCATGTTATCTAGTTCTCATATGCATTTAGTACATTTTTTTTACCCAATTTTCCTTGGAACTTTGTGAGATTTCTTTGACACTTAAATTTAATGTGCTTTCTTCCAGAGAGCACTATCACTAAGAATTGCTTTAAGATAAATTTTTGGTTTGTTTTTTTCTGGGTGTGTGGGGGGGAGTACAAAGAAACTGAGTTTTAGTCAACAAATGCATGTGAATGCAGGTTTGAGATTAAGAAGTATTAGAATTTTTCTTTTCTTTTTTTCTTCAATCTTCCTAGAATGTAGCAGGCATTTCTTTCTGTAAGGATGGTTAATATTTTTTCCTAATTTATCTAATAAGAATATTGTCTTTAAACATCCAGCTTTATGTCAGGGTTCAGGTCTAAACTTCTATCCTGTTAAGGGTCCCATCTTTGTCTCTTTACCATATGGGTGGTCCTTTAAAACCCAGCGCTCACTTTCCACTTTCTTGTTGTTTTTGGCCTCTGAAGTTTCCTTAATCCTTTGCTAGCATTTATCAGTAATCTTTTTTAAAAAAATATTTTATACAATATTGTTTGTTAGGTGTGTCTTACTAGAATGAGTTTTTCAAAACATTAAACTGCCACATTTCCAGAAGTAAAAGTCAAGATCGGATATCTTACCAGGAACCAGACCTTCAAGACTTTGCTGGCTTTATGTTGTATGAGCCACTGCTGTGAACTGGTGGATTTCATAATATAGCTTAGACAATTGTAAATGGCCAATTTATAAAAATATCCCTGAAAAGGAACCATAAATGGAAAATATAAAAATACAAGCACAGACAGACAAAAGAAAATTACAAAGCTGATTTTCCCCCTGCTCCTCTTTGACAACCATGTTAACCAAATGCTAATCTAATCAGATATGAGAGGAGGAAGTAGTTTAATAAAATTAGTCAAACAAACAAGATGGCCATTTGAGACGTGAATTTAAACCAGGATGGTTAACAGTAAGGTCTGTGCTAGGAGAGAATTATACTTTAAGATGTTAGATAATTATTGCATTACATATATAATTTTATATAGAGCAAATACAAATCTGCATAGTTAATTTTTTGAGACTACTGTGGTAATAAACTGTTTTACCTTTTTGTAGACAATAAAGAGTTACAGAAGGTTCTGAGGCAAAGAATAACCTGATTATATTGTGTTTAGAAAGATTAATCTAATTGTAAAGTTCAGGATGAATTTTAAGGCACAAGACTAGAGGCAGGAGATTAATTTCTAATGATCTAACTTAATGTTCAGGACAGTTTCCTCTTTCTGTATCCTCAAATATAGCTTGATGGCAATTTTTATCAAACCTGAGTATGTTATGATATGTCAATGAAGTGCCTTCTCTAACTATGTTTTTAAATCATGATCCAAAATAACTTATATTAAAAAATTAGGCCCTGGCCGGTTGGCTCAGTGGTAGAGTGTCGGCCTGGCGTGCAGAAGTCCCGGGTTCGATTCCCGGCCAGGGCACACAGGAGAAGTGCCCATCTGCTTCTCCACCCCTCCCCCTCTCCTTCCTCTCTGTCTCTCTCTTCCCCTCCCGCAGCCAAGGCTCCATTGATGGCCAGAGCTCTGGGGATGGCTCCTTGGCCTCTGCCCCAGGCGCTAGAGTGGCTCTGGTGGCGACAAGAGCGACGCCCCGGGCCCTGGCCAGTTGGCTCAGGGGTTGAGCGTCGGCCTAGCGTGCAGAGGACCCGGGTTCGATTCCGGCCAGGGCACACAGGAGAAGCGCACATTTGCTTCTCCACCCCTCCTCCGCGCCTTCCTCTCTGTCTCTCTCTTCCCCTCCCGCAGCCAAGGCTCCATTGGAGCAAAGATGGCCCGGGCGCTGGGGATGGCTCTGTGGCCTCTGCCCCAGGCGCTAGAGTGGCTCTGGTCGCAACATGGCGACGCCCAGGATGGGCAGAGCATCGCCCCCTGGTGGGCAGAGCGTCGCCCCTGGTGGGCGTGCTGGGTGGATCCCGGTCGGGCGCATGCGGGAGTCTGTCTGACTGTCTCTCCCTGTTTCCAGCTTCAGAAAAATGAAAAAAAAAAAAAAAAAAAAAAGAGCGACGCCCCGGAGGGGCAGAGCATCGCCCCTCGGTGGGCAGAGCGTCACCCCCTGGTGGGCAGAGCGTCACCCCCTGGTGGGTGTGCCAGGTGGATCCTGGTCGGGCGCATGCGGGAGTCTGACTGTCTCTCCCCGTTTCCAGCTTCAGAAAAAAAAAAAAAAAACAAAAAAACTGTGCTTCACAATCATGAACGGAAACAGTGATCAAATATTTTAAACTTCAAACATAACTTCAAAAAAATTATCATCAGCAGGCCTGAAACACAGTACACTCTAACTAATTGAATATTAATTTTATTTTAAGATTATAACTACTGTGCCTGACCAGGTGTTAGCACAGTGGGTAGAACGTTGACCTAGGACACAGAGGACCCAGATTCGAAGCTCGGAGGTCGCCGGCTTGAGGGCGGGTTTACCAGCTTGAGCGCAGCATCGTCGGTTTGAGTGCAGGGTCACTGGCTTGAGCCCTAAAGTCGCTGGCTTAAATCCAAGGTTGCTGGCTTGAGCAAGGGGTCATTCACTCTGCTGGAGGCCGTTGGTCAAGGCACATATGAGAAAGCAATCAATGAACAACTAAGGTGCTAAAAGGAAGAATTGATGCTTCTCATCTCTCTCCCTTCCTGTATGTCTGTTCCTATATGTCTCTCTCTCTGTCTCTGTCTCTCTCACTAAAAAATAAAAAAAATAAAAAAGATAATAACTGCTGCAATCATTGTACCGTGGTCCAGACTAAAGAGAGGAAACTACAAGCAGGAAAAAAAATAATTTTTTTTTGTTTTGGTTTCTGTATGGTATGTTTTATATTCATTTACAAAATTTCTTATTCCTATTACTTTCTTTCGAGGAGATTAAAGTCAGGGGATCAAGAACAAGTTTACCATACTTGTCCACACTCATTGCAGTGAAGTAAATGTTCAACATCAGCACTGCACCCTCTTCTGCATTATGAGGCTCTTTTCCTCGGAGTAGCCTCGAGAACTGTGAGGTCGCACGGCCTGTTTCACCACAGTGTTCAGAGACTGATGGTACTAAGGATCCCTGTCATTTCTCTGGAACAACGTGATAACTGATGAAACACTTAGGGTTAGAGAGATAAGATAAAATAATGATACTAAAAGGAAATGTGCCTAGAATTGATATTTTTTTTAAAGCATAAAAGATAAAGGAGCCAGTAAAAGAGGTGTTGCTTGACTGAGCCGGTTTAATGTGGTAACAACGAGGGTGGTCACATTCTTGGTTAGTCATTAAGTATTTTAGAAAGCTAAAAATAAACAAAAACAAACATAACCAACTAAGAAAATCAAGAGGATAATTTACTCCGTGTGTGTGTGTGTGTGTGTGAACTCACAAACATCAGTGATTCTTAGTCAATTAAAATACACCCAAACATGTAGATCCAAGGCCTAAAGGTTGTGTTAGTTCTGCAAAAGAGTGACACTATAAATACTGACTACCCAGAAAATTAATGATAAAAGTAAAAAGACATTTTAAAGGGTCTAATAATGATCCTTACTCTGAAAATCAAACTAGGTGATTGTTGTATCTTACTGTATTAGCCAAGTATGTTAATGCATATATATGATTTCCCCCATATCACCCACTGAGAGTTGTGCCCTTTGCATGTTCTGTGGGTGGGTCATGTCAGAAACTGTATTTAATTTGTTTTTATCTCTTGAGATTGGCACAGTGCCTGACATATAGAAGTGTTTGATAATTTTTCTTTAATGAATTATAATTTTCTTTATTCTAATATTGCTCTCAGCCCAAATAATTATTCAATAGATATCTCATACTCACCAATTCTTTATAAACATTAAATATCTTTGAAAAGGTGAGATCCTTTAAGACCTCCATGCAGACCCGAGGAGAATGAGCACCATGCTGTGTGTAAAAGGAAGAGATCTGGCGTGCCTGTTCATCCAAAACAATAATGAGCCCCTGAAAAAATTAACCTCACAATAATTTTTAAAAAGAGGGTAATAACAAAAGTTAACATTCATACGCAACAGTTGAATAGAAAAGCATTTTATTATCTTTCCTATTGCCACTTATTCTTATTTTTCTTATAAGGAGTTGTACAAACTTGGAGTTACCCTGTATGCCTGAATTCTAAGTCAGCCATTTTCTAACTGGTGACCTTGGATAAATTATTTATTCTCTCTGCGCTTTGATTTTCTCATATGTAAATTATAGCCCATGTGTGAAAATCAGCAGGAATAGTTTTGCTTCTATGAAAATAAGGCAACTCAATGACAAAGTATTATAGCTCACTGTTTTAAAATTTTAGTTATTGTGGTTAAAAATTCAAAGTGCTATTTTGTGTTTACTAATTTTATTTACATAATTTATACAAAGTGATATCATAATACAAAAAGTAAATAAAATAGAGATTATAATAGTACTAAATCTTTTGGATCAAATGAGAAAATACATTTGAAATATTTAGGATATTATTTGACATTAGTAAACAACTAATAAGTGTTTGCTACCACTATTACTTTTGAAACAATGGTTTAGATCAGGGGTCCCCAAACTACGGCCTGCGGGCCACATGCAGCCCCCTGAGTCCATTTATCTGGCCCCCACCACACTTCCGGAAGGGGCACCTCTTTCATTGGTGGTCAGTGAGAGGAGCATAGTTCCCATTGAAATACTGGTCAGTTTGTTGATTTAAATTTACTTGTTCTTTATTTTAAATATTGTATTTGCTCCCATTTTGTTTTTTTACTTTAAAATAAGATATGTGCAGTGTGCATAGGGATTTGTTCATAGTTTTTTTTATAGTCCGGCCCTCCAACAGTCTGAGGGACAGTGAATTGGCCCCCTGTGTAAAAAGTTTGGGGACCCCTGGTTTAGATAAACTCACCTATGAGTCTGTTAGTCATTAGAATAAAACGCCGAAGAAAACTTCTGAGAAAGTTAGCACACTCTCATTTATGCAAATTATTTTTTCAAGGACACTGAGAATACAACTTCAGAGCCCTGCATCAAATTAATTTTTGCCAGAGAGAATGGAGCCTACGGTCTTTCTTTCCTTAACTCTTTACATGTCCCTTATCTCCTTTGTAAACTATAAACACTTGGGAGGCAAGGATGGGCTTTGCTTTGATTCACCTCTGAATTGCCTTTGCCTGTCACAATACCCGGCACTTTATAAATGCTCATTCAGTGTTTATTGAATGGATGATTGAAAATCACCATTTCTATCTGTCTTTTGAATGGTCTCCGAAGCATCAGGCTCACAGAACCTGTACCAACTATATAGATGTCTCCTCTTGGATTCCTCCCAATCACCTTACCGTGAACCTCCTGGTGTCTCCTCCTTCTTTGACTTGACATCATGCAACAAACATCTATGGCATATGTTTTCGTGACACCACTGTTTCTATGCCATCTCTGGACTGCTTTGCTTTCTCCATTGCATTTCAAGTTTCCTCTTAGGTGTGTGTCCCTCCTTTAGTCCTTACAGTCCTCTCTCCTCATTACAGAGTCCAGTACATTCTGCCAGAGCATTCTTTCTAAAATGCAAATCTAATCACAACTTCTTGGTATAAAACTCTCCAATATCATTCCAAAAGAGTTTATTTGATTTTAATTCTTTACTATGGTGTAGCAGACTCCCCCCCTCCCCCGTCTATAACCAGCCTTCTCTTTTCCATGCTCTAACTTACCAAGACATCCTGGGTGAGTTGCAATCTCTGACCCGGTCCTCTGCTCTCACGGATCTGGGACTTCTAAATATGTTGCTTTCACTACTTGGGGCATTCTTCCTTTCTCTTTACCTAGTCAGCTCTGAAGTTTTACGTCATCTCTTTTCAGAAACATTTTCTAGTCTCTCCATTTCAATTCCATGTGCTCTCTTTAATACATTCCCAGTTTTGTTTGTTTGTATTTTTCTGAAGTGAGAAGCAGGGAGGCAGAGAGACAGACTCCTGCATGCGCCCAATGGAGATCCACCTGGCATGTCCAATCTGGGGTGTTGCTCCATTACAACCCGAGCCATTCTAGCACCTAAGGTGGAGGCCATGGAGCCATCCTCAGTGCCTGGGTCAGCTTTGCTCCAATGGAGCCTTGGCTGCAGGAGGTAAAGAGAGAGACAGAGAGAAAGGAGAGGGGGAAGGGTAGAGAAGCAGATGGGGGCTTCTCCTATGTGCCCTGACCGGAAACCGAACCTGGGACATCCACACGCTGGGCTGACGTTCTACCACATTCCCAGTTTTATCACTGTCTCTTTTTTTCCCAACACCCACCATGAGACTGAGTTCTTGAGGGCAGAGGAAAGAGCGTTAAATGGGAACTCAGGAGAGGTAACCTTTGTTCTCAGCTTTGCTGCCAATTCCCAGTCCCACCAGAGACAAATTAGAAATGATGTTGGACCTCAGCTTTCATTTTCTTTATCACAGTGCTCACCTAGATTATTTTTATATGTATTCTCAATAATTCTACAGAAAAGGCTTTAAAATATATTTGCATATCTTTTATTCTACTGCATTTTTGCAAAAGCTGATTTCTATATGACAAAGCTGCTTTAACAATCCTATTGACTGCTAGTCTCAATGGACAAGGAGACTAATACCCAGTAACTCAAAGTAAAGCAGCTAAATCAAGAACATTCTTCTACCCTCTGCCATAAAATTTTTATTAACTGAAGTATTATAAAGGTCAAACACAAACAAAACAAAACAACCAAGAGTTTTGTAACATATGAATACAGGGTACAAGGAGGTAAACCAAAAAGAGGAAGTAGATACAGGTAATAATTTATCAGGATGTGCCTGTTTATAGTTTGGGGATCATAAACAACACTTGTAAAGACAGATAGCCTGAGTTCAGATTCTAACTCTTTCAACTATTGTATTAGCTATATGAATGTGGATAAGACTAACCCTCATTTTCCTTACTATCAAATACGGATAATAATATTAATACATACATACATACCTGATAGTCATGTTGTCAATATTAAATAAATTAATTCATATAAAGTGTTTATAAAATGCCTTGTGAAATAGGTTATGGAAGCTATGAGTGTTATTAAGAGGAAAGGACAATAATATAATCAACTATAAAATGTGACCATTGTATATTAAAACAAAAAGTCAAACATGATGTTCTGAAGAATTAATCTATTTGATTAAAGATTATTACATAGTAACTGATTGAACTATTAACTAGAATCATCATCAGTGGTAGTATTCTGCATGGTATGCCATTAATTATATATATGTTATAAACTATACTGGAGAATAATATAGGTTTTTTTTGGGGGGGAAAGACCCTTAGCATCACTGAAGAAGAATTTGCAACAAGCCATTTGAATTAGTTGGAAAGCAACCACTTTATATATGAACAGAATTAAACACACATTTAAATTAATTTAATAATACCTATAATCAACTTGAATTGCATTAAATTGTTTATAACAAAAATTGTTCAAATAAAAACAAAGTGAAACCAAAAATTTTAGTAATGTGTAGCTAGATTTACTGCAGAATAGTTTATCTACTATCATGAAAATATCCTGGAAAACAACACCCTGAATTTATGACAGATATAAACCTGAGTCCGTTTTACATCAAAAACACATAACCACTTGGCTTGAGGATATTACTTGAAATATTTAACAATAATCTCCTGGATTACAGGATCAACAAGTCTACATTGAGTGTTGATCCCAATGGACTAAGATTGAACATAATTTGAGCTGTGTACATATCTTGGCCTAAAGATGGATATTGAACCATTAGCCAGTTTTCCATACAAATATTTTTTGTATGATTTGAACATCAGATAAAACAGTCCAGCATGTTTCAATTAAAAGCAGTTATAGGGTATCTCTGAAGGAATGGTTGTTTGGCACGTACAAATACTAGTATTGAACACATATGCTAGAAAGACAATAAGCATTTTCCTGGAGCTAGGAGTAAGACTTTTGATTCAAAACTGAGCTCAGTTTGGACTGTGTATTTATTTACTTATTTTAATGCATCAATAAGGATATAAGTTATATTTTCTGTATTCAATAAATGCTTTCTTTCAAAACCAAGCCAAATACACTCAGAAAGTTTTTGGCAGGGACTTAAGAACCATTGGTATGATAGTCACTGAAGGCTCAAACCAAACAACATATATTGAAAGCTCCAGCTCACTTTGGAGAATATTTTCAAGTTTGGTTTTATTCAGGATGAACTATGTTAAAATATGTATAACTTGAAATTTACCATTTTAGCCATTTTAAATTGTACATGCACATTGTTGGGCAACTTCACCACCATCCGTCTCCAGAAATTTGTCATCATCCCAAATGGATGGGGAGTTTTAGAATATATATTATATATAGATTTGACTTTTTTTCAGATTGATTCTCTAAAAAATGTTTGTTTGGCCCTGGCTGTTTGGATCAGTGGATAGAGTGTTAGCCTGGCGTGTGGACATCCCAGGTTCGATCCCTGGTCAGGGCACAAGTGAGAAGCAACAATCTGCTTCTCTTTCTCTCCAGCTCCCCCTTCTCTCTCTCCTCTTCTCACAGTCAGTGGCTTGATTGATCCAAGCATTGGCCCCAGGCACTGAGGATAGCTTGATTGATTCAAGCATCAGCCCCAGACAGGGGTTGCCAGGTGGATTCCGGTCAGGATGCATGCAGGAGTTTGTCTATCTCCCCTCCTCTCACTTAAAAAAAAAAAAATCTTTTTGAAGGAAATTTTGATTAGTTTACAGTTTCTTAAAAGCAGGTGTACTTGAGTTCACCATATGAGTTCAATTAGTTCAGTTGCATGCTTTGCTATTTCTATTTTTTAATTCTGTGCTCAGGAGCACTAAAAAATAGCCCTACTAAGAACAAGATGGAAAACAGTGCTGATGAGCAGAAAGTTACCTTAGATTATATTTTCACCTGGTGTAAAACAGTGTAAGAATAAAAATAGTGATAGCATTTACTTGCATGGATGATCAGTATTCCACTTTATCAAGTATTTTGGATCTGCTATTAGAGTGGTTTTATTTTATAAAGAAGTTTATTTTCATCTGATTTTAAAAGAAATTAAAACATTTTTATGGGTGCCTAAAAGTGCTGTGAACCCTAAGCACTGGGCTTAATAATAGAATTATTGGCCTTGCAGTCAGTCACTAAGATTCTAGGGAATGTTTGCAAGGCTCTGGGACACCTAGTAAAAGGTTTGGTGGCAAAGACCTGCACAGATATGTGAACTAGGAGAAATCTGGGAGCAGCCGGGCGCCTGAGAACGGACTAACCCAGAGGAAGCAGCGCTGGCGCATGGTTCTGATCTCAGCACTGAATCTAATAGCCTCTCAAGCAGAACTACTCATGGGCCTATACAACTCCTTTTTCCCAGAAGCCTGTATAATTTAGGATTTTTGTGAAAGAGGATGCTCATTAAAATCAAACTGCTTAATTAAAAAAATATAAGGAAGAAACAAATATTTTGTTTATGTGGTTATTCTAAGCCCGGGTAGATTCACATAAACACATGGTATTATGGAAGTGGCTCATTGTTATAACAAAAATTTATAACAAATAAAAACAAAGTGAAACCAAAAATTTTAGTAATGTGTAGCTAGATTTACTGCAGAATAGTTTATCTACTATTATGAAAATATCCTGGAAAACAATACCCTGAATTTATGACAGATATAAACCTGAGTCAGTATAACTTATATCCTTATTGATGATTCATTAAAATAAGTAAATAAATACAGTCTGTTTAGCCTTTGTGATTGCACTGGTTTCCTTGAATTGGTTTTCTCGTTTCTCTCATCTGCACTGTGGTTGATTACAAACAAGAACTGGACTCCTGTCACTTTCTTATTTAAAACCCTTCAGTGATTCCTCACTGCTTTGGGCAGAAACTCCTCGGCATTTCAGTCTGGTGGGATAGGACTTCTCAGATGGATGTCTCCACTCCTCCCCCCAGTCCACCAGGTTCTGGTGGCTTACATATTAAATCTTGCTTCCGTGTCTCTATTCAAACCTTCCTTCCGTCTGGAATGCTTTTTTCCTTCACCATGCCTTCTTATCTTGAAATTTGGCTAGTTGTATTCAATAAAGGGTTATCGATTTGGATTTTCTCTAAACGTCAAGTGACAGTATCTAAAGGGGTCTCTGGGTTGCTCTAAATGACCACTAATGTACTAAAGATAGGAATGTGCTTGTACTCATGATTGTGTTTAAATATAAAATCAAGGTTTAATACATACCCTAAACACAGTGGCAGAGCATGGCATTAGCGTCTGATGAAGTCCTCAAGCAGAGGGAGCTACAAAGAGTTTTTACTGAAGTCTTTAGTTTCTTTCCATCAAACCATGTAAGACCTATTATGGGCTGGCCTCTGCCCTCCTTCAATCTCATCTATTGTTGATCATCCCTGAGATGCTGGCCCCGATCAAGACTCACTTAATACACAGGTGTCATTCTTGAGAGAGACTTCCTTCCATCCTCAGCAGCCAATCACCTTTGTCTCTGTTGTCCTTGTATTTCTAACCAACTGCCAGTATTACAAATACTATAGTAGATTATAGAAATAAATAGCAAATTTGAGCCTGGAGCAGGCCTAAAGATTCTCAAATCCAAAAATAATTCAAAGACTCCAAATGAATTTCTTTCGTGTCCACTAGAACAGAAGTGTCCTACGTGAACACTTCTCAGTTACTGCTCTTTCCGCTTCCTTCCCAGTTCACCCCTAAGCACTACATTTAGTGAGACCAGTATTTCTCCTGCTGTTTTGTTTAGATTTTTTCCTCTTGGCTGCATCATTTTTTAAAACATTTATTTTATTTAATTTATTCATTTTAGAGAGGCTGGGGTTGGGGGGGAGAGAAAGGAGAGAGAAGGGTGGAGGGGAAGAGCAGGAAGCTTCAACTCCCATATGTGCCTTGACCAGGCAAGCCCAGGGTTTCAAACCAGCAACCTCAGCATTCCAGGTCGATGCTTTATCCACTGTACCATCACAGGCCAGGCCTCTTAGCTGCATTCTTTATTTTCATTTTCCCTATCTTAATGTTCCCAAAGAGATTTTTTACTTTTGATCTAAATTTTAGGTATTAATAAAGTTTTCTCTCTTACTTTTTTAGATTAAAATGTACAATAGATTTCTTGTCATTCCCTTGTAGATTGTTTTATGCATCCCCTGAGTGCATGAACCACATTTTGGGATCATAAGTACAAGGGACTCTGTGCCCCTTATCAAGCTAATAACTCCCAGCTATAAACCCAGTGGGAACTGGGCTGGGTTCTGTGAACTATCTTTTTTCTTCATCAGCTAGCAGCCTAATTGGCTCTACCAAGAGGTCGCTAGGGAGAGATTTAAAACTGGAGAAAGAACACGGGATTTAGTCTTTATATTGGTTTCAAATGTATAACATAGTGGTTCAATAATCATACACTTGACTAAGTGTTCCCCATCAATCCTGATATTGCCAGTACCTACCCAACACCAAACATAGTTATCACAAAATTTATTGACTGTATTCCTTACGCTGTACTTTACATCCCTGTGACTATTTTGTAACTGCCAAATTGTACTTCTTAATCCCTTCACCTTTTGCCTGGTCTCCCAAACCCCACCTTTCTGACAGACCCCAATCTGCTGTCTGTAAATATGAGTCTGTTTCAATTTTTATGTTTGTTTACTTTTGTTCTTTAGATTCCACATATGAGTGAAATCATATGGTGTTTGTCTTTCTCTGACTTATTTCACTGAACATAATATCCTCTATGGCTATCTATGTTGTTGCAAATAAGATCTCATTTTTTATGGCCAAGTAATATTCCATTGCATATATGCACCGCATCTTCTTCGTTCAATCATCTACTGATGGGTGCTTGGGTTGCTTCCATATCTTGGCTATTGTAAATAATACTCCAATGAATAGAGGGCTGCATATATTCTTTTGAATTAGGGTTATGGATTTTTCTGGATAAATATCCAGAAGTGGAATTGTTGACTCATAAGGCAGTTCCATTCTTAATTTTTAAAGAAAACGCCATACTGTTTTTAATAGTGGCTGCTTTAATCTGCTTTTCCATTAACAGGGCATAAGGGTTCCTTGTTCTTCACAGTTTTGTCAACACTTGTCATTTGTGGATTTACTGATGATAGCCATCCTGACAGGTATAAGGGAATATCTCATTGTGGGTTTAATTTGCATTTCTGTGATGATTAGTGATGTCCAGCATCTTATATGTGTCTATATAAATTCTCTGCCCATTTTTAATTTGTTTTTGGTTGAGTTTTTTTTTGGTGTTGAGCAGTATGAGCTACTTATTTATTTATTTATTTTTATTAAGTGAGAGGTGAGGAGGCAGAGAGACAGACTCCCACATACGCCCTGACCAGGATCCACTTGGCAAGCCCCCTGTCAGGCAATGCTCTGCTCATCTGGGGCATTGCTCTGTTGCTCAGCAACCAAGCTCTTTTAGCTCCTGAGGCAAGGCCATGGAGCCATCCTCAGTGCCAGGGGCCGACTTGCTTCAACCATTCGAACCATGGCTGCTGGAAGGAGAAAGAGAGAGAGAGGGAGAGAGAGGGAGAGAGAGAGAGAGAGAGAAAGAGAAGGAAGAGAAGGAGGAGGGGGAGGAGGAGGGGTGGGGGAGGAGGAAGAGGAGGAGGATTAGTGAAGTGGAGAAGCAGATGGTCGCTTCTTCTGTATGCTCTGACTGGGAATCCAACCCAGGACTTCCACACACCGGGTTGATGCTCTACTGCTGAGCCAACCAATCAGGCTCGTATGAGTTACTTATAAATTTTGAATATTAACCCCTTATCAGATGTATTATTGGCAGATATGTTTTCCTATTCAATAGTTGCCTTTGTCTTGTTAATGATTTCCTTTGTTGTACAAAACTTTTTAGTTGATGTAGTCCCATGTGTTTATTTTTTCTTTTGTATCACTTGCCCAAGATGATACATCAGAAAAAATATTGCTAAAAGAAATGTCAATGATTTTACTACCTATGTATTTCTAGGACTTTCATGGTTTTGAGTCTTACATTTAAGTCTTTGAGTTTATTCTTGTATATGGTGGAAGAAGGGGTCTAGATTTATTATATAGCGGTTCAATTTTCCCAATACCATTTATTGCATAAATTGTCTTTACCCCATTGCATGTTCTTGCCTCCTCTTTTAAATATTAATTGGCCATGTGAGCATGAGTGTATTTCTGGGTTTCTATTCTGTTTCATTGATCTATATGTCTGTTTTTGTGCCAGAACAATACCGCTTTGATTACTATGGCCTTGTGATGTGATTTGATATCAGGTGGCATGATTTCTCCAACTTTAATCTTCCTTCCTAAGATTTCTGTGGCTATTTAGGGTCTGTTGTGTTCTCATATAAATGTTTGGAATATTTGTTGTAGTTCTATGAAATACACCATTGGTATCTTAATAGAAATTGCATTGAACCTATAGATCACTTTGGGTAGTATGGACATTTTAATGATACTAATTATTCTTTTCTGTCCATGAACATGGAATATATGGTACTTCCACTTATGTGTATCTTCTTCAATTTCTTTCTTCAGTATTTTATAATTGTCTAGGTCTTTTTTTTTAACTCTTTTTTTTATTTTTTATTTATTCATTTTAGAGAAGAGAGGGAGAGACAGAGATAGAGAGAGAGGAGAGACAGAGAGAGAGAAGGGGGAGGAGCTGGAAGCATCAACTCCCATATGTGCCTTGACCAGGCAAGCCCAGGGTTTCGAACCGGCGACCTCAGCATTTCCAGGTCGACGCTTTATCCACTGCGCCACCACAGGTCAGGCGCTGTCTAGGTCTTTTACATCCTTGGTTAAATTTATTTCTATGTGGTGCTCACTTTGGCAGCATATAGACTAATATTGGAATGATGCAGAAAAGATTAGCATGGCCCCTGTACAAGGATGACACACAAATTTATTCCTAGGTGTGTGTGTATGTGTGTGTGTGTGTTTAGTGAGTGTTTAGTGAGAGGAAGGGAGATAGTGAGACAGACTCCTACACGGGCCCTGACTGGGGTTCACCTGGCAACTCCCATCTGGTGCTGATGCTTGAATCAATTGCACTATCCTCAGCTCCTAGGGTTAACACTCAGACCGGCTGAGCCATCCTCAGTAACCAGGGTTGAGGCTCAATCCAGTGAGCCACTGACTGAGAGGGAAGAGGGAGAGAAATGGAATAGAGAGGGGAAGAGAAACAGATGGTCACTTTTCCTATGTTCCCTGACCAGGAATCGAACCTGGGACATCCATACGCCAGGCTGACACTCTATCCACTGAGCAAACCAGCCAGGGTGCTGCAGCCTTCATGGCGAAGTGAAGACCTGAATGGGGGCAATGGAGGATTAATGAAAACATAGGCATAGAGTTTGGACCAGGTAGGACATTATGCTCTGATGGAGACACAACGACCCTGAGCCAGGAAAACTTGTTTATTTTATATGCTTAAATAAGAGGGTATTGTTCTGGTGAGTGGAGGTGATAACTATGTCGCGCTCTATCCTACAAACATATCAGGACATCCTGAGCCTGCGGTAGCACTGCGTGCTTGGCACGTTGCTTCTGAAGTCAATACCATGAACAGCTTTCAAGTTGTTTAAGTGACCTCGCCCTGCCAGGTCACTCAGGTTGAGCAGGGACTTTCCTCTGCTCTGTTCATAGGCTGGACGCATTCAGATGCAATGGCTTTCCACATCAGGACCTACTTTTATTTCATTTTATTTTATTTTATTTTATTTTATTTTATTTTATTTTATTTTATTTTAGAGAGAGGGAGAAGAGGGGAGGAGCAGGGAGGAACAGGAAGCATCAATTCCCATAAGTGCTTTGACCGGGCAAGCCCAGGGTTTTGAACCAGAGACCTCAGTGTTCCAGGTTGACACTTTATCCACTGTGCCACCACAGGTCAGGCTTTTTTGATGCGACTGTAAAAGGGATTTTTTTTTATAATTCACTGTTATCAAAGATCAATTATGTATAAAAACACAACTGATTTCTGGATTTTTATTTTGTATCCTGCTACTATATTGTGAATTCATTTATTAGTTCTAGTAGCTTTTTGGTAAAATCTTTAGGGTTCTCCCTATATAGTATCTTATCATCTGCAAAATGACAGTTTTACTTCTTCCTTTCTAATTTGAATGCCTTTTATTTCTTCTTGTTGTCTGATTGCTATGACAAAGATATCCTAGTATATAAGATAGTACTATGTTGAAAAAAAATGGTGAAAGTAGACATACCTGTCTTGTTCCTGATCTTAAGGGAAAAACTTAGTTTTTATCCACTGAGTATGATGTTGGCTCTGGGCTTATCTTTTGAGATTTATTATGTTGAAGTATGTTCCCTCTCTTCCCAGTTTACTGAGAGTATTTATCATAAGTGGGTGCTGGATTTTGTCAAATGCATTTTCAGCATCTATTGATATAATAATATAATTTTTACCTTTCATTTTGTTTATCTTGTAGCAACTTTGTGTCCCAAAACAAATCCCATTTGATCATTGTGTATGATCTTTTTAAAATATTGCTAGATTCAAGCCCTGGCCGGTTGGCTCAGTGGTAGAGCGTCGGCCTGGCGTGCAAGGGGTCCCAGGTTCGATTCCCGGCCAGGACACACAGGAGAAGCGCCCATCTGCTTCTCCACCCCTCCCCCTCTCCTTCCTCTCTGCCTCTCTCTTCCCCTCCCGCAGCAAGGCTCCATTGGAGCAAAGATGGCCCAGGCGCTGGGGATGGCTCCTTGACCTCTGCCCCAGGCGCTAGAGTGGCTCTGGTCGCGACAGAGCGACGCCCCAGAGGGGCAGAGCATCGCCCCCTGGTGGGCAGAGCGTCGCCCCCTGGTGGGCGTGCCGGGTGGATCCCAGTTGGGTGCATGCGGGAGTCTGTCTGACTGTCTCTCCCCATTTCCAGCTTCGGAAAAATACAAAAAAAAAAAAAATTGCTAGATTCAGTTTGCTAAAATTTTGTTGCAGATTTTTACATCTATGTTCACCAGGGATATTAGCCTATAATTTTGGGTGGTCTCATAAAGGACTCTGACTGATGAAGGACCTGATCTTCTTCATGTCAATGATTTTAGTGCCCTAATATAAGCCTTGTCTTGCTACATATCCTGGTTACACCAAGTTTAGCCATATGATCAATGTAATCTCAAAATGACTGTAATGACTAATCTGTGTCAACTTGATTTGGTTACAGGATACCTAGATATTAGGCCAATCATTATAAGTGTTTCTGTGAGGATTTTTTTTTTTTATTCAGTGAGAGGAAGGGAGGCAGTGACAGACTTTTGCATGCATCCCGACTGAGATCTACCTGACAAGCCCACTAGGGGGAGATGCTCTGCCCATCTGGGTCATTGCTCTGTTGCTCAGCAACCGAGCTCTTCTTGGTGTCTGAGGCAGAGGCCATGGAGCCATCCTCAGCGCCTGAGGCCAACTCACTCCAACTGAGCCAGGGCTGCAGGAGGGGAAGAGGGAGAGAGAGAGAGAAAGATGCAAGAGGGGAGGGGTGAAGATGAGCACTTCTCCTGTGTGCCCTGACTGGTAATTGAACCTGGGACATTCATAAACTGGGCCTACACTCTACCACTGAGACAACTGTACAGGGCCATGAGGATGTTTTTTGTTTGTTTGCTTGTTTGTATGTTTGTTTGTTTTTGAAAGATAGAGAGGGACAGGTAGGGACAGACAAATAAGAAGGGAGAGAGCTGAGAAACATCAACTCATACTTACAGCACTTTAGTCGTACATCGATTGCTTTCTAATATATGCCTTGAGCTGGGGGCTTCAGCTGAGGCAGTGACACCTTGCTCAAGCCAGCAACCATAGGCTTAATCCAGTGACCTTTCAGCTCAAGCCAGCGACCATGGGAGCATGTCTGTGATCCTCTGCTCAAACGGGAGGAGTCCGCACTCAAGCTAGTGACCTCTGGGTTTTGAACCTGGGTCCTCAGAGTCCCAGGCTGATGCTCTATTCACTGCTCCACTGCCTGGTCAATTAGGATAGTTTTGAATGATATGAACATTTAAATCACTGGACTTTGAGTAAAGCATATTACCTTATTTAATGTGGATGGATTCATCCAATCAGTCAAAGGTCTTAATAGAACAGAAAGACTAGCTTTGTTGAGTAAGAAAGAATTCTCCAGCAGATGGCCTTTGGACTTCATTTACAGCATTGGTTCTTTCTGGTCTTCACTTTGCCAGCCCACCAGACTTTGGACTTTGCAGCCTTCATATTTGCATGAGCCAATTCTCTCTCTCTTTCATATATGTTTATTAGATACTAGAAAGCCCAGCGGTCATACGAAATGACCGCTGTTCTAGATATTATAAATTGTAATTAAAATGATTTGTGCAAAAGTGTCTGCTAATTCAAACTGAATTACCCAGGGCAGGCGGCAAGGACACCCCTTTGCTTACTGCCCCACCCAGTTTCCCCCTTCTACTTGCTTAATTGCTTAAAGTAGAGTGCAATGAAGGAAACCACTGGCAGTACATTTCTTAAGAGCCACCACTAGCTCAATAAATAAAGGTGATTTAAATAATAAAATGTTAATTCACATGTCAAAGATCTCTTTGTACACAACATTTCTTGTGTAGATCTTTCCATCATTTTTAAGCTCGCCTTGCAGAGGACCATCAATTATTTTTAATTTTTTTTTTCTTTCTTTCATTTTTCTGAAGCTGGAAACAGGGAGAGACAGTCAGACAGACACCCGCATGCGCCCGACCGGGATCCACCTGGCACGCCCACCAGGGGCGACGCTCTGCCCACCAGGGGGCGATGCTCTGCCCATCCTGGGCGTCGCCATGTTGCGACCAGAGCCACTCTAGCGCCTGAGGCAGAGGCCACAGAGCCATCCCCAGCGCCCGGGCCATCTTTGCTCCAATGGAGCCTTGGCTGCGGGAGGGGAAGAGAGAGACAGAGAGGAAAGCGCGGCGGAGGGGTGGAGAAGCAAATGGGCGCTTCTCCTGTGTGCCCTGGCCGGGAATTGAACCCGGGTCCTCCGTATGCTAGGCCGACGCTCTACCGCTGAGCCAACCGGCCAGGGCAATTATTTTTAATTTTACGTCCGTTCTTTCATGAACTCTTGAACAGGCAACATAAAGTTGACCATGTCCAAATGCAGGCTCAGGTAAAAAAATTCCAACACGCTTAAGCATTTGGCCCTGAGACTTACTGATGGTCATAGCAAAGGCAAGTTTTACAGAAAATTGTCTACGTCTCAATTGAAACGGCAACCCTGTTTGTTTGCAATTTGGATGCTGATTAGTCAATAATTTATTCAAGAGTGGTGGATAATTCTCAATTAGTAGAACTACAATGTTTCCATACTTGCAACATTGAGAAAATCCTTTCTTGCCACAGTCAAATCGATTAGTTTCTAACTTGAAGTTTAAGGACTGACAGTGTTCACATTTAATATTCATGTCACCAGAGGAATGCTCAAATATTAAAGTTTCTCCATTTGAAACTGTTTTAATCCTTTTTGCATTTCAGTCAGCATTACTCTGTCGTTTTTTTGCATTTCTCTCCTGCCTTTGTTCAAGGGACTCATTTCGTCGAGACAGGCTTTTTTGTCTTGCATCTGAGGCAAGCCTTGTTTCTCTATGCTCATCAGTCTCATTTTGCCGAGAAAGACGCATTTGCTCTGCGACTGAAGCAAGCCTTGTCTTTCTCTGCTCAGTGGTTTCTTTTTGTCGAGAAAGCCGTTTTTGTGCAGCTTTAGCTCCTTTTCTCTCCTCTTCAGTGCTGTATTTTCTAGGAGGCATTCTTAAAAGAAATTACGTTAAGACGTAGTTTTTATGTAAAACAGATGATTGCCAATGCAAACAAATGTTCACCTTCCCCCTGACACGCTCAATTTGCGTTCAGCCTTAAATTATTTCAAAAGCAGATGATTGCCAATGCAAACAAATATTCACCTTCCCCCTGACCCGCTCAATTTGCGTTCAGCCATGGTAACTTCACCCCATTGGCTAGTACAGTTACGCAAGCAACCAATAAGCTATCGGCGACAAACAGACACTTAAGCCACATATAATAAAGATTTCTTGAAGATATATTGATTTTTCTGACTCTGCCTCTCATACACTCTGCTATGTTGGCTGGTTTGCTGGAAGTTCTTACTTCTCTTGCCATCCTTGGCAAATATTTATGGGCAAAGTGATCCTAGGATACCTCTTTTCTTAAAAAGGAGCTGTATATTTTCTATATATTATTATTATTTTTAAAATAATAGTAAGCCTGATCAATGGTGGAGCAATACATAGAGTATCAACCTGGGATGCTGAGGTCCCAGGTTCAAAACCCCGAAGTCACTGGCTTGAGTGCCAGGTCACCAGCTTGAGTGTGGGATCATCAAAATGATCTCATGATTGCTGGCTTAAGCCCAAAGATCTCTGGTTTGAGCCCAAGGTTGCTGGTGTGAGCAAGAGGTCATTGGCTCAGCTGGAGCCCCTCCCCCCATCAAGGCACATAGGAGAAGCAATCAGTGAACAACTAAAGTGACGCAACTATGAGTTAATGCTTCTCATCTCGCTTCCTTCCTGTCTCCCTTTCTGTCTCTCTTTCACTAATAAGTAAATAAATAAAATAAATTTTAAAATTAATTTTTAGAGAGAGAGAAGAGAGTGAGAGAGACATGAAGGGAGAGTGGGGAGGAGAGATGAGAGGCATTATCTGGTAGTTGCTTCACTTAAGTTGTTCATTGCTTGCTTTTCATACATGCCTTGACCAGGAGTCTCAAGCCAAGACAGTGACCCCTTCCTCAAGCCAGCAACCTTGGAACCTTGTCGATGATCTCGCACTCAAGCCAGAAACCTCAGAGTATCAAACCTGTGACTCAGAGTCCTAGGTCAATGCTCTATCCACTGCTCCACCACCAGCCAGGTTAAATATTATTTTAAAAATTCTTCTCTTCTTGTAATTAGCTGATAAGATCACATTTATATTTGGAGAAATCCCTCACAACACTATATTAGTCAGCTACTGCAGTCATACTGCCACATAACAAATTCTCAGTGGCTGATAACCAACATTTCAGTATCCTCATTCATAAGCAGACTACAGGGCCACTGGGCTAGCTCTGCTTCAGGCTTTGTGTGCGCTCATTCTGGGATCACTGACCATCCAGAGCATGTTCTTCTTACAGCAGAGCAGAGGCGGATTAAGGTCGGTTGAGGCCCTGGGTGCAGAAGAAAATATTGGGCCTCTTAAAAAAAAAAGACATGGAAAATAAAAATACATGTTAATTATATTTTTTAATAAATAAAAATATTATGTACTATTAATGTTAAAATTGCACATATGAAACCAAACTTGGTGTCATTAGAAAAAAGTGTAAAGTTGGGGTTTTGCTGGGCCCTTCAGAGGTCGGGGCCCAGGGCGCGCACCAGGTGTGCCTGTCATTAAATCCGCCTCTGTGACAGAGTATAGGAGTACAAAAGGGAAATCCAAACTGCAAGCATATTTAAAATCTCTGGTTGTATCACATCTGCTAGTATTGCATTTGGCACAAGAAATCATTCAGCCATGTCCTAAACCAAATGGTGGGAAGTTACTCTTTTTGTTTGTTTGTTTGTTTTTATTTTAGTGAGAGGAGGGGAGGCAGAGAGACATACTCCCGCATGCACCTCAACTGCGATCCACCTCGCAAGCCTACTAGGGGGTGATGCTCAGACAATCTGGGGCTATTGCTCCATCAGCAACTGTGCCATTTTTTAGCATCTGAGGCAAAGGCTACGGAGCCATCCTCAGTGCAGGAGGCCGTCTCATCGAACCAATCAAGCCATGGCTGTGGGAGTAGAAGAGAAACAGAGAGAGAGAAGTAAGAGGGGAAGGTGGAGAAGCAGATGGTTACTTCTCTTGTGTGTCCTGACTAGGAATCAAACCCAGGACTTCCACATGCCAGGCAATGCTCTACCACTGAGCAAACCAGGGCTGAAAGTATACTCTTAAAAAAAAAGAGACTGGCCTAACCACGAGGTGGCTCAGTGGATAGAGCGTCGGACTGGGATGCGGAGGACCTAGGTTCGAGACCCCGAGGTCGCCAGCTTGAGCGTGGGCTCATCTGGTTTGAGCAAAGCTCACCAGCTTGGACCTAAGGTTGCTGGCTTGAGCAAGGGGTTACTCGGTCTGCCCCATAGTCAAGGTACATATGAGAAAGCAATCAATGAACAACTAAGGTGTCGCAATGTGCAACGAAAAACTAATGATTGATGCTTCTCATCTCTCTCTGTTCCTGTTTGTCCCTGTCTATCCCTCTCTCTGACTCTCTCTCTGTCTCTGTAAAAAAAAAAAGAAAAAAAGACTGGCCTGATTGGGCAGTGGCGCAGTGAATAGAGCGTAGGACTGGGATGCAGAAGACCCAGGTTCGAGACCCCGAGGTTGCCAGCTTGAGCGCGGGCTCATCTGGTTTGAGCAAAAGCTCACCAGCTTGAGCCCAAGGTCGTTGGCTCGAGCAAGGGGTTACTCGGTCTGCTGAAGGTCCGCGGTCAAGGCATGTATGAGAAAGCAATCAGTGAACAATTAAGGTGTTGCAATGCACAACGAAAAACTAATGATTGATGCTTCTCATCTTCTCTGTTCCTGTCTGTCTGTCCCTGTCTATCCCTCTGACTCTCTCTGTCTCTGTAAAAAAAAAAAAAAGACTGTATAAAGACTTATTGACAAAATACTTACTGAGCGGGGGGTGGGGGGGGGCCGGATGGTTAAATAAATTAAAGGAAATTCTTTATTCTTTTCCTTTTGCCTGAACTATTTTAGATGCCTATCCAGCTAAACTCTTTTTTTCTTCTGTAGCATATAATCACAAATTTTGCACAGTGACATAGTAGATTAAATGCACAAATAAAGTAACAAATTTATCACCACCAACATAATAAATATTTTTCCCACATTAAAAAATGTGCTTTTACTTTGAAAGGTTAAAAAATATCTCAATAAGAAGGAGAAAGTGCCTGACCTGTGGTGGCGCAGTGGATAAAGCGTCGACCTGGAAATGCTGAGGTCACCGGTTTGAAACCCTGGGCTTGCCTGGTCAAGGCACATATGGGAGTTGATGCTTCCAGCTCCTCCCCCCTGTCTCTCTCTCCTCTCTCTCTGTCTCTCTCTCTCTCCTCTCTAAAATGAATAAATAAAAAAAATTAAAAAAAAAAAGGAGAAAGTAAGATAGAAAAAGAAAGAAAAAGCAGAAAAAAATGAAAAGAGGAAGGTCATCAGGCAACTCATTTTAAAATGTTTTCTGGGTTTCACTGCGGGCCTTTAAAAAAGTTGAGTTGCATAGCATTTCACATAGATTGTAAACCTTAGCACCTAACATACTTTATCAGGAATCTGTTTAGCAGATATTATGAAACTGGAATAGAAGGGAAAAAAACGTGTGCAGCATAATTTTTTTTTTTAATAATTTTATTTTTTTAATGGGGTGACATCAATAAATCAGGATACATATATTCAAAGATAACAAGTCCAGAGTATCTTGTCGTTCAATTATGTTGCATACCCATCACTCAAAGTCAGATTGTCCTCTGTCACCTTCTATCTTGTTTTCTTTGTGCCCCTCCCCCTCTCCCTTTCCCTCTCCCATTCCCCCCTCCCCCCCGTAACCACCACACTCTTATCAATGTCTCTTAGTTTCACTTTTATGTCCCACCTACGTATGGAATAATGCAGTTCCTGGTTTTTTCTGATTTACTTATTTCGCTTCGTATCATGTTATCTAGATCCCACCATTTTGCTGTAAATGTTCCGATGTCATCATTTCTTATGGCTGAGTAGTATTCCATAGTGTATATGTGCCACATCTTCTTTATCCAGTCATCTATTGATGGGCTTTTTGGTTGTTTCCATGTCCTGGCCACTGTGAATAATGCTGCAATGAACATGGGGCTGCATGTGTCTTTACGTATCAATGTTTCTGAGTTTTTGGGGTATATACCCAGTAGAGGGATTGCTGGGTCATAAGGTAGTTCTATTTTCAGTTTTTTGAGGAACCACCATACTTTCTTCCATAATGGTTGTACTACTTTACATTCCCACCAACAGTGTATGAGGGTTCCTTTTTCTCCACAACCTCTCCAACATTTGCTATTACCTGTCTTGCTAATAATAGCTAATCGAACAGGTGTGAGGTGGTATCTCATGTGCAGCATAATTGATGTAGAACATTTTCAAGCAGTTTCCACTAAAAAGTGACTGGAGTGATCAACTCAGGCTCATAATTTTGAAGGTCTTCCCAATTAGGCAAGCGTGTTGGAGGTTGAGGGAGGATTAGCTTCCTAGTTGCTGCTAACAGGACGTGGAGGCTGCAACATATTCAAGAATCTTCCCTGTCACCGCCCCCCACAACATCATCTCAGTCATATAGGCTAACATTGCCCCTTCCCAATTTGCATATTGTCTTCACAAAGCATTTTACTGTGCAGATTTTTTTCCCTCTGTACTTTTGTATTTTATATATTCTTTTATTTTATTTAACCTGCTTAAAAAATGTTGGATGTGGCAGACGGACAAAAGATATGAAGTAAAGTTTTTCCTTCTAGATCTTCCCATAAATCCATGCCCCACCCCTCCTACCAATTCTTCACTCCCCTCCCCAACCTCAGCCCAACTTTCCTGAGAGATAGCTCTGCCCAAGTATTCATACAGAAAACAGGAACGTTTCATATATTAATATGCAAATTTCTATTTAGCCAACCTGACAAAGGTTGGTAAAAAAAAAAAATACAGAAAATATTAAGCTCATATTTAAATGGGTAATAATTATACTAAGTACTTTGTTCTCAACTATTAACCAGAGCAAAACTTTTATAAGGAGGTAATGAATTTAGAACACATTAAGCACAGAGAAAAATAATCTCAGAGGAAATGATTAATGGAAAAAAGATAAACAACTCTTGGTAAGATTAACCAACATTGTCCAGTTTAATTTGTCTTTCTAATTTAATTTTGTATATTTTCAGCTCTAGGAGAAAAATGATATTTGAAAGTCTTTATACCAGACATTAAATTTCAAGTTTATCAATCTAATTAAACAATGAAGAATTGAAAGTTTTAAACTTATAAGGAATGTTTCATAACACTTCTTTATCTTGAAGAAAATTCCCTGTGTGTAGAGTGGTTATAAACCAAATCTTTGTGAAGTAACAGAACTGAATCTCAGTACTAGAATCACAAATACCTATATGACCGAGGATAAACTACTTAATCACTTGAAGCCTTCATTTTTGAATCTGGGTCTAATAAATCTTTATTACAGACATGTTGTGTGCCTTAAATACATCCCCTACTATTATTATTATGAAATAAGCATACCGAGAGACGTCACGGAAATGGCGCCGTGAGCAGCGCGTCCGACAGCTCTCCCCTAAATCACAACAAATTTATCAACTAGAAACAGAAAAATTTATCCTCGGAGCATTCCGGAGTTCCACACAAACTGATAGCGAAAGGACTGTTATCACTTGAATCTGAGAGACGAGGGTGTGGAGGAATCTACCACAGGGACGTTCTTTCAAACTGCAAGGAAGTGCGCCTATGGTGAGTCAGCCCATATACTTGGGAACCGCGAGCCCCCGTGAGCCACCACGAGCGGCCGCCACGAGCCGCCTCCGTGAACCGCGGCGAGCAACCGCGCGCCCGGTCCGGTTGAGCACTGCTGACGTTCCCAGCGGCCCGCACACTGCGACTGGGGGTCCCCGGCCACCAGTGCCCGGAGCGCCCCATTCGCACGCGTGCCTTGGGCATTCCACGCGCCCAGGGCGCCCTGCTGGCCCGCACACCCAGGGGGCTCCATTATCCTGCGCCTGGTGCGGTCTAGCCGCCAGCGGCGGGGCGAGCGGGAGAGGCTTGGGAGATTCTCTCCGTGGGCGGGGCACCTCACCCAGCCATTCAAGCTAACAATCAAGCGTTGGGGGAGGGGCACGTGCAGGCAGCCTAAAATACCTTCGGAAACACAGCTGCGACCCAATCACTGAAATTAGCTTAACCCATGAAATCTGCGCACCCTCGGTTCTAATTGATAAGATCTCTCTCAGTTCAGCGATCCAAGACAAGAGGCGTGATATTTTTTAGTACCTCTCGCTAAAGGGGCGGGGGCAACTTCTGAATGATAGAGCCTCCATATTCAGGGATAAACGCTAACAAGAAGGACTTGGCAGATAATAAGGTCTATACTACACTAGTCGTAAGCAGAGACTAGTGCCTCTTCTTCCCTGCAAAAACAGGCTACAAAGTGTGGAAAGCCTGGGTTGAGAGGTCCAACTGAATGCTAGGTGCTGAACAGTCACCTTGACAACAATTGACTCCCACCCCCGCCTGATTACACTGGAGGCCCTGACTCTCAGAGCCTTTCCCAAAGCCCTGCACTGAGTGGGGATAGAGTGGGGATTTCCCAGCTCTTTGAGCCTCTTACTCCCCAGGCAGAAGCAGTTGCAGCCTTATAGCTGGATCACCAGGCTGCTAATTCAGAAAGGGGGGACTAGGAGAGAGAATCCAGGAAAGCAAACTCTCTCATCATTGGACCCTGCAAACGCCAACAAGCCTTTACTTCCAGCAAGACTAAAGCCAATTATATGACATTGCCATAGAATCCCATCAACTGCAAATCCCTACCTAAGAGTGACACAGGGGCAGAGCCTGGGGTACAGAGTCACCGACCAGGAAGAGGGAGAGAAAAGAAAAAGGAAGAAGTTAACCTCCCAAAATCAAGAAAAACCCACAGACTTTACAACTTGATCCACTAATTTTTTTTTTTTGTTGTTGCTGTTTGTTTCTTCTATCTTTTTGCCTTTATTTCCTCCACTTCGGTCCTTCTATTCTCTGCCCATCTTATGCTTCCCCTTTCTTGAACTACACTACTCATGAGTGTTGCATTTTATTTTTCTTCTTCATCCTCACCCTCCTTTAAGGTTATACTCCAAAACACTTAACTCTCACTCTCTCCTCTTTTGTTTTTTGTTTTTTTTTGTCTTGCTTTATTTTGTTTTTTTCTCTTCCTATTTTATTTCTTCCTTCGTTTTTCTCTTTTTCTTATTTTTTCCTTTCTATTCGTTTTTTCTTTTCTCATTTTACTTTCCTCCCATATAATCCTCAATCACGAACAAATTAGTTAATTTGGGACTCAAGGCTTTTTTTTGGCTTTATTTCTCTTTTTTGCTTTTGTTTTTATTTTTTTTTCTTGTTTGTTTATTTTTGTGGCATTTTGGGTCCTCCCAACCCAAGGTCTCCATTGTATTTAGTCTTCGCTCCACTTAATACAACAGATTTTTACTTATTATTTTTATTTTTTCTTCTTTATTATTCTTTTTTGGTCCTTTTTTCTGGTTCCCTCTTACCCCTCTCATTATATCTCTTAGTTGACCATCACTTACAAGCAAATCATCTTATGCTTGTCTAAGTTTTTCTTCCTTTTTTTTTTTTTTTTTGCATTTAGTAGGTCCCTACTCCCTTTTTTTTGCCCCTTGAACTCTTCACCCCAAATCAGGCCCTCCATTATAGGCAAGATATTTCCCTGAGGAGGGGAGAGGAGGGAAAGAGAAGAGAGAAAAAAAAGGGGGAAATAATAAATTATTACTTTTTTTTGTGGGGTGTTTTACCCTTTTTTTTTTTTTTTTTACTTTTTACTCTTTATTAATTCTAATTAGTGCTATCAATAAGACCACCCTCAGATGCCGATAAGAAAGAGGAAATCGAATATTATGGATACAAAAGAAAGAGAGGTAACACAAATAGATGTGGAAAAATCTATGGAGAAAAGACTTAACATATTGGAAGCCTTGGAGCTAAATGACAGAGAATTTAAACTAGAAATCTTAAAAATACTCAGAGATATACAAAAAAACACAGAAAGGCAATATAGGGAGATCAGAAAACAACTCAATGAACACAAAGAATATATTACCAAGGAAATTGAAACTATAAAAACAAATCAAACAGAAATGAAAAACTCAATTCATGAGCTGAAAAACGAGGTAACAAGCTTAGCTAACAGAACAGCCCAGATTGAAGATAGGATTAGTGAAATAGAAGACAAACAACTTGAGGCACAACAGAGAGAAGAAGAAAGAGACTCAAAAATAATAAAAAATGAAAAATCCCTACAGGAATTGTCTGACTCCATCAGAAAGAATAACATAAGAATAATAGGTATATCAGAGGGAGAAGAGAAAGAAAATGGAATGGAGAATATACTCAAACAAATAATAGACGAGAACTTCCCAAGCCTGTGGAAGGAACTAAAGCCTCAAATTCAAGAAGCAAACAGAACACCAAGTTTTCTTAACCCCAACAAACCCACTCCAAGGCACATCATAATAAAGATGACACAAACCAATGACAAAGAAAAAATTCTCAAGGCAGCCAGGGAAAAGAAGAGTACAACATATAAAGGAAGGCCTATTAGATTATCATCAGATTTCTCAGCAGAAACTCTACAAGCTAGAAGAGAGTGGACCCCAATATTTAAAGCCCTGAAAGAGAGGAACTTTCAGCCAAGAATACTATACCCATCAAAGCTATCCTTCAAGTATGAAGGAGATATAAAAACATTCACAAATACAGAAAAGATGAGAGAATTTATCAACAGAAAGCCCCCACTCCAGGAAATACTAAAGGGGGTTTTCCAACCAGATTCAAAGAACAAAAGAAAACAACACCACAAGTAACAGCTCCACCAAGAACACAATAAAACCAAACTTAAACTGTGACAACAAAGGAAAAAAAGGGGGGAGAGGATGGAGATTAACAGTAGCAAAGGATGATGAAGTGCAGAAATACTTATAAGATAGGGTACTACAATGAATATGGTAGGTACCCTTTTCATTACTTAATGGTAACCACCCATAAAAAAACCACCACAGAAACACTTGACTTAAAACAGGTAGCAACAGAGGAAAGAAGTATGGAACACAAACAAACAAAAACAAGTGATAGAAAAACAAAAGAGAAGAATCAAACTAGATACAAAACTAACAGAAAGCAATTTATAAAATGGCAGTAGGGAACCCACAAGTGTCAATAATTACACTAAATGTAAATGGATTAAACTTACCAATAAAAAGACACAGAGTAGCAGAATGGATTAAAAAAGAAAATCCAACTATATGCTGCCTACAAGAAACACATCTAAGCAACAAGGATAAAAACAAATTCAAAGTGAAAGGCTGGAAAACAATACTCCAAGCAAACAACACCCAAAAAAAAGCAGGCATAGCAATACTCATATCTAATAATGCTGACTACAAGACAGAAAAAGTACTCAGAGACAAAAATGGTCATTTCATAATGATTAAGGGGAAGTTGAATCAAGAAGACATAACAATCCTTAATATATATGCACCAAACCAAGGAGCACCAAAATATATAAGACAGCTACTTATTGACCTTAAAACAAAAACTAACAAAAATACAATCATACTTGGAGACCTCAATACACCGCTGACGGCTCTAGATCGGTCATCCAAACAGAGAATCAATAAAGATATAGTGGCCTTAAACGAAATACTAGAACACCTGGATATGATAGACATCTACAGGACACTTCATCCCAAAGCGACAGAGTATACATTTTTCTCTAGTGTACATGGAACATTCTCAAGAATTGACCATATGTTGGGCCACAAAGACAATATCAGCAAATTTAGAAAAATTGAAATTGTACCAAGCATATTTTCTGATCATAAAGCCTTGAAACTAGAATTCAACTGCAAAAAAGAGGGGGAAAAACCCACAAAAATGTGGAAACTAAACAACATACTTCTAAAAAATGAATGGGTCAAAGAAGAAATAAGCGCAGAAATCAAAAGATATATACAGACAAATGAAAATGAAAATACGACATATCAGAATCTCTGGGATGCAGCAAAAGCAGTAATAAGAGGAAAGTTCATATCACTTCAGGCCTATATGAACAAACAAGAGAGAGCCCAAGTAAACCACTTAACTTCACACCTTAAGGAACTAGAAAAAGAAGAACAAAGACAACCCAAAACCAGCCGAAGAAAGGAGATAATAAAAGTCAGAGCAGAAATAAAGGAAATAGAGAACAGAAAAACTATAGAAAAAATCAATAAAACAAGGAGCTGGTTCTTTGAAAAGATCAACAAAATTGACAAACCCTTGGCAAGACTCACCAAGGAAAAAAGGCACAGGACTCAAATAAATAAAATCCAAAATGAAAGAGGAGAGATCACCACAGACATCATAGATATACAAAGAATTATTGTAGAATACTATGAAAAATTATATGCCACCAAATACAACAATCTAGAAGAAATGGATAAATTCCTAGAACAATACAACCTTCCTAGACTGACTCATGAAGAAGCAGAAAGCCTAAACAGACCAATCAGCAGGGAGGAAATAGAAAAAACTATTAAAAATCTCCCCAAAAATAAAAGTCCAGGCCCAGACGGTTATACTAGTGAATTCTATCAAACATTCAAAGAAGACTTGGTTCCTATTCTACTCAAAGTCTTCCAAAATATTGAAGAAGAAGCAATACTTCCAAACACATTTTATGAGGCCAACATAACCCTCATACCAAAACCTGGCAAGGATGGCACAAAGAAAGAAAACTACAGACCAATATCTCTAATGAATACAGATGCTAAAATACTAAACAAAATACTGGCAAACCGAATACAACAACATATTAAAAAAATAATACATCATGATCAAGTGGGATTCATCCCAGAATCTCAAGGATGGTTCAACATACGCAAAACGGTTAACGTAATACACCATATCAACAAAACAAAGAACAAAAACCACATGATCTTATCAATAGATGCAGAAAAGGCTTTTGATAAAATACAACACAATTTTATGTTTAAGACTCTCAACAAAATGGGTATAGAAGGAAAATATCTCAACATGATAAAGGCCATATATGATAAACCATCAGCCAACATCCTATTAAACGGCATAAAACTGAGGACTTTCTACCTTAAATCAGGAACAAGACAGGGTTGTCCACTCTCTCCACTCTTATTCAATGTGGTGCTAGAAGTTCTGGCCAGAGCAATCAGACAAGACAAAGAAATAAAAGGCATCCATATCGGAAAAGAAGAAGTAAAGCTATCACTTTTTGCTGATGATATGATCCTATACATCGAAAACCCGAAGGACTCCACAAAAAGATTATTAGAAACAATAAGCCAATACAGTAAGGTCGCAGGATACAAAATTAACATACAAAAGTCCATAGCCTTTCTATATGCCAACAATGAAATATTAGAAAACGAACTCAAAAAAATAATCCCCTTCACGATTGCAACAAAAAAAATAAAATACCTAGGAATAAACATAACAAAGAACGTAAAGGACCTATATAATGAAAATTACAAAGCATTGTTAAGGGAAATCGAAAAAGATACAATGAGATGGAAAAATATTCCTTGTTCTTGGATAGGAAGAATAAATATAATCAAAATGGCCATATTACCCAAAGCAATATACAAATTTAATGCAATTCCCATCAAAATCCCTATGAGATTTTTTAAAGAAATGGAACAAAAAATCATCAGATTTATATGGAACTATAAAAAATCCCGAATAGCCAAAACAATCCTAAGGAAAAAGAATGAAGCTGGGGGCATTACAATACCTGACTTTAAACTATATTATAGGGCCACGATAATCAAAACAGCATGGTATTGGCAGAAAAATAGACACTCAGACCAATGGAACAGAATAGAAAGCCCAGAAATAAAACCACATATATACGGTCAAATAATCTTTGATAAAGGGGCCAACAGCACACAATGGAGAAAAGAAAGCCTCTTCAACAAATGGTGTTGGGAAAACTGGAAAGCCACATGCAAAAGAATGAAAGAATGAATGAATGAAAAAGAATGAAACTCGACTACAGCCTGTCCCCGTGTACTAAAATTAATTCAAAATGGATCAAAGACCTAAATATAAGACCTGAAACAATAAAGTACATAGAAGAAGACATAGGTACGAAAATCATGGACCTGGGTTTTAAAGAACATTTTTTGAACTTGACTCCAATGGCAAGAGAAGTGAAGGCAAAGATAAATGAATGGGACTACATCAGAATTAAAAGTTTTTGCTCAGCAAGAGAAACTGATATCAAAATAAACAGACAGCCAACTATATGGGAACTGATATTTTCAAACGACAGCTCAGATAAGGGCCTAATATCCAAAATTTACAAAGAACTCATAAAACTCAACAACAAACAAACAAACAAACAATCCAATAAAAAAATGGGAAGAGGACATGAACAGACACTTCTCCCAGGAAGAGATACAAATGGCCAACAGATATATGAAAAGATGCTCAGCTTCATTAGTTAGTAGAGAAATGCAAATCAAAACTACAATGAGATACCACCTCACTCCTGTTAGATTAGCTATTATCAACAAGATGGGTAATAGCAAATGTTGGAGAGGCTGTGGACAAAAAGGAACCCTCATTCACTGTTGGTGGGACTGTAAAGTAGTACAACCATTATGGAGGAAAGTATGGTGGTTCCTCAAAAAACTGCAAATAGAACTACCTTATGACCCAGCAATCCCTCTACTGGGTATATACCCCAAAACCTCAGAAACATTGATACGTGAAGACACATGTATCCCCATGTTCATTGCAGCACTGTTCACAGTGGCCAAGACATGGAAACAACCAAAAAGCCCTTCAATAGAAGACTGGATAAAGAAGATGTGGCACATATACACTATGGAATACTACTCAGCAATAAGAAATGATGACATCAGATCATTTACAGCAAAATGGTGGGATCTTGATAACATTATAAGGAGTGAAATAAGTAAATCAGAAAAAAACAAGAACTACATGATTCCATACATTGGTGGAACATAAAAATGAGACTAAGAGACATGGACAAGAGTGTGGTGGTTACCAAGGGTGGGGGGGGAGGGAGGACATGGGAGGGAGGGAGGGAGAGAGTTAGGGGGAGGGGGAGGGGCACAGAGAACTAGATAGAGGGTGACGGAGGACAATCTGACTTTGGGCGAGGGGTTTGCAACATAATTTGATGACAAAATAACCTAGACATGTTTTCTTTGAATATATGTACCCTGATTTATTAATGTCATCCCATTACCATTAATAAAAATTTATTAAAAAAAAAAAAGAAAAGAAATAAGCATACCGAATATTTGAATTGACTATTACTTTCTCCCTTTATTTAAATTTTTACAGAAATTATTTTCCTAAACTACATAATTATAAGAAAAATATTCAATAATTAGAATTCTCAATTTTATATCTCATATCCTGCATGGTCTCTGTTTCCCCAAGATTCTTTCCTCCTTTTCTTTTGAAGACTGGGGGGTTAGTCGGTCTACAGTGGGGTTTGAGGAAGGGTAGGGCAACAAATGTCCAGTGGTTTCTCTGCTTTTATCTATTCCCTTGCTTTTGGTCATAAATCTCAAGTGCACTTTTGTGGGTCTTGGGGCCCCAGTGTCCATGGGTTTTAGGGTTATTGGGATGGCTTCTCCGCCATGCATGCTTTTCTCCCACCTTCAGGAAAGTTTGGGTTAGAACTCTAACTATATGAGTTCCATCAAATGCCACTCCTCCACTTGCCAAAATGTTTTTTGAAATGTTTCTTACACTCTTGACACCTCACCTTTCTCTTTGTCCTTGCGGGCTCTACCTTTTCATTCTTTTACTCTCTTTTTAGTGAGGCTTGGAGGTAAACAGCATGTGTTGTTAATATGTCATGTTTAATCAGCTTGAAAATTTGGAAACTTAAAGTTTGGACATTTAAACAATAGGATTTAAACAAGATATGAATAATAAGAAAGAGAAAGCAATTTAAAAAGTGTTAAGTAGGCCTTGGCCAGTTGACTCAGTGTAGAGTGTCGACCCTGTGTGTGGAAATCCTGGGTTTGATTCCTGGTCAGGGCACACAGGAGATGCGACCACCTGTTTTTTCTCCCTTACCCCTTCACTCTTTGTTTCTCTCTTCCTCTCCCACAACTATGGATTGATTGATTGGAACACATCAGTCCTGGGCACTGAGGATGACTCTGTTGAGCTTCTGCCTCAGGCACTAAAAATTGGTTGCCAGCAGCCCCAGATAGGCAGAGCATCGGCCCCAGACAGGAGTTGCTGGGTGGATCCCCATTAGGGTGCATTTGGGGGTCTGTCTCTGTATCTCCCCTACTTTTCTTAAAAAAAAGTATTAATTAAGTAAGGAATGAATGAATATTGTGACTTTTCATTTCTGGAGATCAAGTCATACATTTAATTCAAGCATTTCCTTCATATAGTTTTTAAGACAATGCAGAATAAATATCAAGTACTTATGTTTTTAAAGCACATTTTTCAGGAATTTTGCTATCCTTATTCCTTGAAATTATAAATGGGGCTTAAAAAATAGGATCCGAAGAATGAGAATTAAAACTAAACACTCAACTGGCTTAAGTTCAAGACTCTCTTTTTGAAGTTCAAAGGGTGCTAAAAGATGCCTTTGACTTTGATAAAAGATAAAAGATGCCTTTGATTATTTTTAAAAGAATGTAATGCTTTGCATGGCTAAAACCGAAAAAATGAACCATGAGCAGCAGCTTACTCTTGGTAGCAAATGTGCCTCAGAACCTTATTTTCTTGAGCTGTGTGACTGCAGACTGTGTTATCGTTCAAAGCACACTTCTCTCTGGCCTGCTGCGTTAAAACAAGAGACAAGTAGAAATTTAAAATGAAGGTAGAATTATCACTACATCCAAAGAGATAAAAGACAAAGACTTGATTTGAACATTTACAAAACATAGTAGCATATTAACATGAAGTTTAAGTCAATAAAACATATAGTTTCATATGAATATTTATTTGCAGAAAAGAAAGCTTGTGTTTTCCAATTGGGCAGAACAAAACGTCTGCAATTAGTAAATCTTCTTTAAGCTAAGGTCTGCTCCTTGGTCTGGCCATTCTGGAAACTGAATGAAGTCACACACTATTTCACGAACCACTAATACCAAAATATAAATTTATTAGAATGTACTAAGAAGTACACGTGCCAAATAAATCACAAAGTTCTTGTCAGTGGTTTAGGAAATCTTCATTCCCAGTGTTGCCTTCAGATTAGAAAAGCCTGGGTCATTTTAACAAAGAGCATAATCAATAAAAGGATAAACTTCCCAGAAAGGGAACATTTAACACTTTTACCAGGCTCTTACAGCACCTTCTATCTTGGTGATGGAAACCTGAAAATTATCTTACACATTTTTTTTCTTATCAAGTATTCTTACCAGACACCAAAAACCACATACCATTAAAACAAATCTTTATAGATGACATCTTGTAGTGCTGGTGCCAGTCAGTGTTCAATACATTTTGGTTGCGTGAATGTTAACTGCATGATAACCTCATGTTAATTACTCATTTATGTGTATATTTTTCATTCTTTGATTAAACGGAAGTGTTCGATGGAGGCAGGTTTCTCTCTTTGAAAGAACATAAAACTCTAAGAGGAAATCGAATGGATTTTGAGGAAGGAAGGGAATGGTCAAATGGTCAAAACCACCCTAGTAAACAACCAAAACGCTGTTATCACAGCACTCTTGTGCCTGACTGACACATGTTACTTGGGCCGTAGCAACCATGTTAATATTTAGGGAGCATTCAGTTCTTTACAGAATTACATTTACACATCTCCTCTCATTTGGTATTTACAGATGAGCAATTTTAAAATTCCTCCAAACCTCAAGCCTAGTGATAATTCTGGATCTTCTCCCCAGATGATGATGATTCATCCTAATTGAGTCCTGTAGCTTCCCACGAGATATTGAAAGTGTTTCCATCAACAAAATGTACATACTACCAGCAAACACCATTTCCAGCCTTAGTATACTAGGTCCCAGAATTTTGGAAACAGCTGATAGTTTCTCTCCATATGATTCAGACTCATGTAGAACCAAAGTACTCATAAAACAAAAATGTATCCTAGAAGCCAGAAAAATATTTTTAGCATAACTTTGTTCATTAGTTTCTGGATCTTTTTGTTACTTTGGTATACATGAAAACTGCTTCTTTTTGCTTGAACTATTTAAAAAATATTATATAAGTTGTGCTGTAAAGAATTGGAAGCTTCATCTAACTTCTGTGGTCATCTCTTAGAGCTCTTTCACTAGAGCTCTCTTTCCCTTATAGGCACAGGGCAGCAGATGTTTCTTGTGTCAGCAGAAACAAGATTTCCTTTGTTCTTAGCAATTTCCTCTCTTTGTATTACAGGCCAGTCTGAAAGAATTTTGCCAGAAATCTTACATGTTTGATATGAAGGCATGCAAAATCAATTTCTAGAATAAATGGTTGAAAAAAAGCCTGCTTAGAAGAAAGAATTTAGATCAGAAATGTACTTGATATATATTGTCAGGCTGCAGAAAGTTACATATGCAATATATGTAAATATCAAATATTGGATCTACTGCTTGCTGGCTTAGAGACCTTGGCAAATTAAAACATTAAGCCCCAGGTACACGATCAGCACAACCATCAGTGTTTGTTAATATTAGTCCCCTGCAGTCCTGGAAGTTTTCTGACACCTTCTTATTTTCCAAAATCTTCTCTTTCTAGAATTCATGAGAAAAACATACCTCTTCAGATCAATATATTTTCAAAATATATTAAAATATACAAATACACAAATCATTTTAATAGATACATTTTGGTTTGCTTGCCTTCTTGATAACTTCTAAGAAAGTATTTTAATCTTACCAAAAAATTTTCCTAGCCTGACCAGGCGATGGCACAGTGGATAGAGCTTTGGACTGGGATGCAGAGGACTCAGGTTCGAGACCCCGAGGTCGCCAGCTTGAGTGCAGGCTCATCTGGTTTGAGCAAAGCTCGCCAGCTTGAACCCAAGGTCGCTAGCTTGAACAAGGGGTCACTTGGTCTGCTGAAGGCCCGCGGTCAAGGCACATATGAGAGAGCAATCAATGAACAACTAAGGTGTCACAATGAAAAACTGATGATTTTTGCTTCTCATCTCTCTCCGTTCCTATCTGTTTGTCCCTATCTATTCCTCTCTCTGACTCTCTCTCTGTCTCTGTAAAAAAAAAAAAAAAAGAAATTTTCTAAATTACACTTTTGTCTGCATTACATTAGAACCTGTAAAAAGCAAATACATGCAGTGACCTGGGATTATGAGAGAGGGTGTCCTTCCATTGATTGGAGTACATTGTCTTTGTTTAGACTTGGGGACAAAGAACTTTGTGTGCCTTCGGACTTAGTATTATGTAAACAAAGAAATGTCTAGGAGGGGAGAAATTATGTCATTGAATAATAGAATAGAAAGTGATTTCTGAAGTAACTAAGCCAACTTTTTATTTTCCAAGAACTGAGTTTAAAAGAGGAAGTGAGACTCTTCTGGGTAACAGAACAGGGTAATGCAGAGGTGGGATTTCACGCATGGGAACAGTAATGGATTCTGGAAAACTTTTGACCAACATGTTAACTTACTCTAATGCTTATTTTTCCCATTCTTGACAGAGGAGTGAAAATGAAAACTCATGAATAAGATTCAAGTGTTTGAGAATTTGTACATCCAGTACTGCTTTCATGACATACCTTTGTCAGTTACATAACTGTATTCAAGGATATGCACACCATTTGTGATGTTATTTTGTGGGAATTAAATGAGATAATATATGGCAAGCACTTTATTCAATACCTAGCTCATAGGACACAGCAAATATTAGCTATTTATATTACCATTATGTACTTACATCTGGGAATCCTCTTTCAGCCAAAGAGTAAGGCAGAAAAACACAACTTTGGAGATAGTAATTGTATCATTCTTCACAATATCTGAAGAGTGGAGTAAGAAGAATAGTATTATTACCATTGATATCTGGGAAAACGAAGACACTAAACATTCACAAATACATTTCAATTACCCAAACCGGTTAGAAGCAGAGAGAGAAGCATTCTTCATTTCCTGCCTTCTCCGTCCTGGGTTTAAGTACTTAAGTGTTAGATGTTCTAGTTTTCTCAAATAACTGACTGTGAAGAAGACGCCCTGAAGCCGTGTATAGAAAGCTCTGTGGGCTTCTCCTGGAGACTTCCTTTTTCTCCATCAGCTTGACAAAGAAGCAATGGGTTTGTCTGAACACTTCCCCTTTACCAAAATAAATAAGTAAATAAAGAGGAACGAACACGTGGGCTATTTTTAAAAATATTATGTATTTTTTTTCATTATTAAAGAAATAGGCATCAACCACTAATACCTATTGAACAGTATCTTCCTGGCAATCAATGCATTGTGTGCACTAACTTATCCATCCAAAATCCCTGGGCAATTTACCTAATTTTCCCATATCTCCATTTCTTCTTCTATAAAATTAACTTTAAAAATGCTCCAGGTAAGGGACAAAAATATTTTTTAATGTAAATAAAAGATTAGTGAAAGGTTATAAATACAATTTGTTAATTTTGTATAGCTCCTATTCCATTTGCACTTGATTTTGACTTATGTATATATATTTGACAGGTAAGGGCTGTAATTGTGCTTCAAAATTAAATTTTTACAGACTAATATTTATATATTTTTCCATTTCTTATGTTTACAATAAATGAGTGTAACTAAATTTTTCAAAGTTTAAAGCACTTAGAAATAAATATTACATGACCTGTGGTGGCGCAGTGGATAAAGTGTTGACCTGGAAATGTTGAGGTCGCCGGTTCGAAACCCTGGGCTTGCCTGGTCAAGGCATATATGGGAGTTGATGCTTCCAGGTCCTCCCCCCTTCTCTCTCTCTGTCTCTCTCTCCTCTGTTTCTCTCCTCTCTAAAAATGAATAAAAAAAAAGAAATATTACATGACTGATCAGTTACTATTGCTGCTTATGAATACAGTTCTTTGGAATTTGAAAGCCAGCCTGTCATTCAGAGATTGATTCAATGATACATAAATAATCTACAAGCCAAATAATGAATAGGCAGGTATTTTACTGCATCTTTTCACTGAGCTGCCCTAATAGTATAATAAAACTGGAATTAACTTCTGCTCAAAGAAATGAAAAAAACATATATTTTAAACATTTACATACCTGTTACTAATCTGTACAAGGAATATGAACAAGTTATATCGAAATCTTCCATCTCAGGTTTACTTTACAATATGGTACTTCGGAGAACTGAGTGTAAGTAAAATATACTAGCAATAATGAGCATTTAAAGAGCCCTTATAAAAATCTTGCATTGTGGGGAAATATAAATTGAGACCATTTATTCATCAAATATATATTAGTGCCCACAATATGCCCTGCACTCCTCTCAGTTGAGAGGACATAATAGTAAACTAAACAATGAGGTGCCTGCCTTTGTGAAATTTACATTCTACTGTGGCGGACAAATACAATACATTATGTTGTCAGCCACCGCAATGAAGAAACATACAACAGGTAAAACATGAAACTATTGGAGGAGGGTTCCTGTGAGGAAGTGGTGAACCAAGGATTCTCCAAACAGACCTAGTGAAGTGAAGAAGCAAGCCATATGCACCTCTATAAAGAGGATTTTCTTGTACTAACATTTTCTCATTTTCCAGAAGCCTGTGTGCAAGACTTTTAAAAATAAACAGACATGTAACAATAGGCACGCATCATACCATTAAATTTGACTTTACCAACTGTATGCAAATAGATTATGCATACACAGAGAACCTGTAAAACACCAAGAATAACCAGAAGTCTTTGCTGGCTTGAACTATTTGGCAGGCATAGTTCATCTAAGAAAAGAAGGAAGAGTCTTAGGTGGAAGTAAGCCGCCTCTTCTCTCATTGGCTTGTGACCATCAGTTACTCATCATATAAATCCAAAATGTGGTCACATAGGAGGGTGTAGAAGAAACTAGAGACTCTACAGAGACACAGCACAAGTAAGTGATATAATTGAGCTCTACAAAGATAAGAAGTGAGATAGTCTTTGCTCTTTACTTTAGGGTTTTGTTTTTATTACTGTCATATTCTCTGTATGACTGAGCAACTGTCTTGTGACTTATTGTCACTGTTTCGCTCTCTTGGAACTTGCCTCGTTCGGAACCTCCCTATGTTAGCTGCCAAGTGCAAATCAATTGGTAATTTTAAGAGAAATATAGATAGAGAAGATGTTTAAAGATTTTAAGAGCTTTTTAAAGGATCCTTCTAGTGGATTTTAACATAGTCAATACAAGAGGGAAAACCCTGTCCTAATCAAGGTCTGTGAACTGTTTCAGAATTTTCCCAAGTGATGTTTTCAATGTGTGAAGTAGTAGAGAATTTCATAGTTCTTCACTTTCTTTTCCTGTCTTTTTTTTTAAGTTTAGGGATTTTATTCTTCCTTACCACCATGTAAAATAGGTATTATTATCATTTTTGGAAGGAAGAGGGAAGATGAACATGAGTGGGCAACTCCGTTGTGTCTTTGTGGTGAAGAATTAAAGTGTTAACCCATCAAACATTCTAGCATAGTGTCTAGCACATAGTGAATGCTTAGTGAATTACTATTCACTAAGCATTACTATTATTATAAGTCTTCTCTACCCGGTCCAAGACTAGGATGGGGCCAGTGAGGTGAACGAGGTACCTGGGCAGGCAAGTTCAGGGGCACCTATTACCAGAGTTGTGCATGTGTTGATTCTGCACCTGTGGGGGATCGAGTATCTTCTTGAGAAGAGGATCCTCTTAGGCAAAAAAAAAAAAAAAAAAAAAAAAGGAGTTTAGGTATTTTATTTGTAATATTTTTTATTGCTTTAAGGTTCATTTTGTTGAAGTGTCCTCATGTTTTGCCAAGAATTACATTCTATCATCATTTGGTTTCAAAGATCATTTAAAAAATTTAAGCCCTGGCCGGTTGGCTCAGCGGTAGAGCGTCGGCCTAGCGTGCGGAGGACCCGGGTTCGATTCCCGGCCAGGGCACACAGGAGAAGCGCCCATTTGCTTCTCCACCCCTCCGCCGAGCTTTCCTCTCTGTCTCTCTCGTCCCCTCCCGCAGCCAAGGCTCCATTGGAGCAAAGATGGCCCGGGCGCTGGGGATGGCTCTGTGGCCTCTGCCCCAGGCGCTAGAGTGGCTCTGGTCGCAACATGGCGACGCCCAGGATGGGCAGAGCATCGCCCCCTGGTGGGCAGAGCGTCGCCCCTGGTGGGCGTGCCGGGTGGATCCCGGTCGGGCGCATGCGGGAGTCTGTCTGACTGTCTCTCCCTGTTTCCAGCTTCAGAAAAATGGAAAAAAAAAAAAAAAAAAAAAAAATTACCCCAGGTTAGAAATTTGAATCATAGCTCTCAAAGGATATTTCAATTATTCTTTTTGCTTTGGATTTAATATGAGGCAACTGTTTTATTTTGCTATTACTTTATTGTTTAAAGATTGTTGTGATTTTTATTTAATTTGATATCCTGATTAAAATAAGAGCAGTGAGAAAATTATGTTCTACAAACTTTTCATTAATACTATATCATTATAATATGACTTTACACCGATTATCTATATAGAAAAAATGACATTAGAATTAAGGCAATAACCATATGTGCAAACTAAGCACAACCCTTACACAGTCTTTAATAAAAAGTTTTTTTATTATGTGCTTGACCAGGTGGTGGCACATTGGATAGAGAGTTGGCCTGGAATGCTGAGGACCCAGGTTTGAAACCCCAAGTTCTCTGGCTTGAGTCCAAGTTTGCTGGCTTGAGCAAGGGGTCACTCACTCTGCTGAAACACCCCCCTCCCAGTCAAGGCACATACAAAAGAGCAATCAGTGAACAACTAAAGAACCACAACAAAGAATTGATACTTCTCATCTCTCTTCCTTTTTCTCTGTCCATCTGTCCCTCCCCCCGACTCTTTTCCTAAAAACAAACAAACAAACAAAAAAATAAAAGTGTTTTTGATTAGATGATGTTGATATTGCTTCATGCAGGTCAGTCACTGCTTCAAAGAATAAGCTTTGAACAGCTTCATTCATTAAAAAAAAAAAAATCTCTCCTGCTGACCTACAATGGCTAGAAGAAACCTTCCAATAATCTCCACTCATGTCACTGGCATTCATCGCACCCAGGATGTTCTGATATAGCTGACTGCATATCTGATAGTCTCTGCCTTGTGCGCTAAAAAAAAAAAAAAAAAAAAAAAAAGAAAGAAAAAAGGCTCTGGTTGCAATGGAGGAAGGGCCCCAGATGGACAGAGCATCACCCTCTAATCACCCTCTAGTGGGCTTGCCAGGTGGATCTGGGTCGGGACACATGCCGGACTCTGTCTCTGCCTTCCTTCTTCTTACTAAATTAAATAAATAAATAAATAAATAAATAAATAAATAAATGAGTAAGAGCTCACTCATGTAGTCCAACACTTCCACAAATAAAATAAATTAAGATAAATAGCATTTAGGTTCTGAATTAAATTATAAAATGGTCAGTAATTCCTTACTTGTAAGTTTTCTATCCATCAAAATTACACCAAAAATTCCATCCCTTTTCTCAGTTACATGTTGAAATCTTTAAGGTACACCATATGATAATTGAATATTAGCTCCTTTGCCAGAGAGTTACGTTTGGATTGTTGTCACATTTCTGGCACAAACACTAGAATTTTACTGTTTCACTGTACTCTTTTAGCAATGTACAAAATAAAGTTAAAATAAAATGGCTCAGTTAAAATAAAATGGCTTTCTTATGATAGTGTGTATTTTCTCAAACTACTTCTACAATAAACTATCAAACTACTACACTGAAATGTATTGTTGTTATATGAAGTTAAAAGAGCTACAAACCTAGAAGAAAGAAAAGAAATACCTGCTTTTCAAAAACACTATTATGTTTCATCTAAAAGGTTTAATTTCTAAATTAATTTAACATAAATTAAAGTTAAACCTTCTTTTGCATTTAATGGCTAAATTAATATGAGTTCATATGTGAGAGTTTCTATCCGGGGTCATTAATCATATGTTAATCATTAGTCATATGGGGTTTTTTGAGTCACTTTATATTTTATTTTTCAAACAGAATTGTAGAAGGCTTTTTATTTGTATGCTGTATCAAGACTTTACATGACTTTCCTTGGAGTGGAAAGAAGGCAATCATTAGTTTTAAGTGTAGAGGAGCTCTTTAAGCACGATCAACTTTTTAACTTCCTATTTCGGTATCATTTCAGGAAATACATGCAGCCTTCCCTATCTGATGAGATTCTTAACACAGAACGGCAGTGGAAGGGCTCAGAAATGAAGCTGACAGGAAATAAGAGGCCAGCATGATCTAGAATTTGCCTAAGCCAGTCAAATCATGTTTAGGTCTATAAGCCACCTGGATGGTATTTCCATGTATTATGTGAAGTTGGAATCTACTGATGTGTATTCTTCCTCTTTTGTCTCAGAACCATTTTAGTCTGGTCCCCTCATGTTCCCATTGTAATGTCATGTCTGTTATGTACTCCTGAGATTCTGTTCTGAGATGCTATGCACCTCTGAATGCCTAGTCCTGAACAAAGGTCACATTGCCAGAATTGTGAAGTTTTCTAATGTCTTGCTATCTGGTTGGTCCAGTTCTTCCCTTCTGTTCTGTTAATTTGTCTTGGCTGGTTTGGTTCTTGGCATTTCCATTTGCAATTTAGGGTCAGGTTTATATGGATACTTGTTTGGAATTTAAATATAGACAATCATTTTGACTGCAAATTAGGACAGTTTTGTCTCTTCTTTTCCACTACTTATATATGTTATTTATTGTTATCTTGAAGTAATGAATTAAGTAGGCCATCCAGGACTATATTGAATAGTAAGGGAAATAGCAAGGTTCTTGTTATTACTGACAGTAATGAAAATGTATCTTGTGGGTTTCCCTTATGTGTGATGTTTGCTCTGAGTTTTTATATAGAGACTCTCTTAGGTTTTGAAGTTTTTATCTATTTCCAGTTTGCTAAAAAAAAAATATTTTTAATATTTTTATCACAAATGAGTGATTAATTTTATAATTTTTTAAAAAGCACTTATTTGCAGCCCTGACTGATGTCCCGAGTTTGATTCCCAGTCAGGGCACACAAGAGAAGAGACCATCTGCTTCTCTTCCCCTCCATCTCCCCCTTCTCTCTCACTTCCCCTCCTGCAGCCAGTGGATCGGTTGGTTCCAGTGTCAGCCCTATGCTGAGGATAGCTTCATTGGTCCAAGCACATAATCCTCAGGTTCTAAAAATAGCATGGTTGATTTGAGCATCAGCCCCAGATGGGGGTTGCTGGGTGGATCTGGTGGGGGTGTATGTGGAAATCTGTCTCACTATCTCCCCACCTCTCACTCAAAGAAAATAAAAGCATTTATTTATTTGCAACTACAGAGAAGATAATATAATCTGGTTTTTTTTCTCCTTTAATCTATTACTGTAGTATATTATACAGATAGATATTTTGGTGTCGAAACATCTTCCCCTCCGAGATACACCCTATCTTGTCATTGTATTTAATTTCTTTTTATACACTACTAAATTTGAATAGTTAACATATTATTTAGAATATTTATATCTATGTTTATATGTAGGATTAATCTATAATCTTCCTCTTTTTTTTTTAATATTTTATTTATTGACTTTTAGAGAGAGGGGAGAGAGAGAGAGAGAGAAAGGGGAGGAGCAGGAAGCATCAACTCCCATATGTGCCTTGACCAGGCAAGCCCAGGGTTTCGAACCGGCAACCTCAGTGTTCCAGGTCGATGCTTTATCCCACTGCGCCACCACAGGTCAGGCAATAATCTTCCTCTTTTAATGTCTTTGACCTTTTTTCATTTTTCAGTTCTTGGAAACTACTTGCAAAAGTTAAGGCTTATCTTTTTCTTTTCTTTTTTTTCTTTTTCTTTTTTTTTTTTTTTTTTTTTTTGGTATTTTTCCGAAGCTGGAAACGGGGAGAGACAGACTCCTGCATGCGCCCGACCGGGATCCACCCGGCACGCCCTCTAGGGGGCGATGCTCTGCCCCTCCGGGGCATCGCTCTGTTGCGACCAGAGCCACTCTAGCGCCTGGGGCAGAGGCCAAGGAGCCATCCCCAGCGCCCGGGCCATCTTTGCTCCAATGGAGCCTCCACTGCGGGAGGGGAAGAGAGAGACAGAGAGGAAGGAGAGGGGGAGGGGTGGAGAAGCAGATGGGTGCTTCTCCGCCTCTCCTGTGTGCTCTGGCCGGGAATCGAACCCGGGACTTCTGCACGCCAGGCCGACGCTCTACCACTGAGCCAACCGGTCAGGGCTTAAGGCTTACCTTTTTCTTTAAGATGAAATAAACCCCACCTGTAAAATCCTCTGGGTCCTGTAATTTTCATGGGTGTAGCTAATTACCAATTTGGTCTCTTCACTGGTTCTAGTTAAATGCAGGCTCTCACTTTCTTTTTGATTTGTGTTAGTTTATATGCCTCTCACAGCTTTCTCATTTGAGGGTTTAGATTTGTAGTGGTAGCTTATGATTTTTAATGATTTGCTTTATCTGCTGTTATGACTTCTTTTTATTTGTAGTAGTATATAATTATTTGTGACTTTTCATATATTTTCCTCTTTATCAGTTATATGAGAGGTTTCCAATTTGACCTTTTGAAAAATTTTAGAGAAATAACTGTCAGACCCGAGTTACAAGCAATACATCCCTGCAGTCTCCCATCTTGTGGTCAGGATTTTATTCTCCTTTATTCTTAAGGAGCCAAACTCCTGTCTGGCCCCTGCCTCTCTCAAGATTCAGAGTCTTGTTCACTGCATTTATTTCTGTTCATTTTGGCCCTAACTTTTAATCCTAACTAGAGATTTTCTTTTTTATATTTCATTTTTTATTTTCATGTGCTTGCGGCAAGGTGGATTTATCAAAGAACATGACCTTGAAGACTTGAACCAGTCAAATCACACAAAGCTGGAATCTCACCTCTGCTAGGGTGGGAACTCTACCTCTCTTACTTTCTCCCTCCCTCTCTTCCTTTTTATTCTCTTGCCTTTTTCAAGCCAAGCACTGTATGTTACACACAATATTTTCATTATCATTTTACAGGCAAGGAGAATAAAGCTACAAACAGGTGAATTGCCCAAGACCATTTAGGTAGTAAATGGAAGTCACTCCAAAGCCATACATTCTCTTTACTGTTGAACTTGCTCCTCACTGCATCCCTTGGTGGGGAGTCGGGATATGTTTTACCTTCACTTTTTTAGTCCATTATCCTTATAAAATAAAGTGAGATTATTGTGGTAAGAGATATAGTGCTAGACACTCTCCACTATCCTTATCTTCAGCTCTTTTTTAAAAATTTTTAATTTTTTATTTATTCGTTTTAGAGAAGAGAGAGAGAGAGAAGGGGGGAGGAGCAGGAAGCATCAACTCCTATATGTGCCTTGACCGGGCAGGCCCAGGGTTTTGAACTGGCAACCTCAGCATTCCAGGTCGACGCTTTATCCACTGCGCCACCACAGGTCAGGCCTCTTCAGCTTTTGTTGTAAATCTCCTTATCTATTTTTATTGACCATAAAAACATTAATTGAAATTGTTAATGTTCATTTTTAAGCAAAAACTTTGCAAAATACAGAAATAATTTTTAGACTCAGGAAATGTTTTCACCTTTGTTTAAAGTTTATTCATTCTCTTTGGTTATAAAAATGTGCACATATATCCTGAAAAACAAGTTTTCAAGTTTGGGATTAGTAGCTGTAGAAATCAAGAAAAAAAAATTGGTTCAGTAGAAAATATACAAGTAACTGCTCCTGCAGTTACTATTTTGACGTGTCAGAATAGCTTCATTAATGAGTTCCAACTGTTAAAAGAATGTTCAGGAAAGAAAGATAAGCATTTATCAAATGTTCATGGACCTGTGTCAAATCTTAGATTTAAAGATATACTTGTAGAGCCTAACCAGGCGGTGGTGCAGTGGACAGAGCGTCGGACTGGGATGCAGAAGACCCAGGTTTGAGACCCCGAGGTTGCCAGCTTCAGCGCGGGCTCATCTGGCTTGAGCAAAAAAAGCTCACCAGCTTGGACCCAAGGTTGCTGGCTTGAGCAAGGGGTTACTCCATCTGCTGAAGGCCCACGGTCAAGGCATATATGAGAAAGCAATCAATAAACAACTAAGGTGTCAAAACAAATAACTGATAATTGATGCTTCTCATCTCTCTCCGTTCCTGTCTGTCTGTCCCTATCTATCCCTCTCTCTGACTCTCTGTCTCTGTAAAAAATAATAATAATAATAAATAAATAAATAAAATTTAAAAAAAGATATACTTGTAGAGAAATGCAGACAACTACCAGTCTATGTCAAGAGTTTTAAAATATCTTTGTTACTTTAGTGAAATACAATATAAATTGGCATGATATTGCAAATTAACAAGCAACCCCTTTGCTTACATGCAGAATTCTGGAACTCAACATTGATATTTATGTGGCATTTGAGCAAATAAAAAAAGATTATATGTTTAAATTTTACTGTTGACTGTGATGGAAATATATAAATCTACATACACATATAATGTCTATAAAAATATCATATGTATAAAATATTTCTTTAGCCTGACCTGTGGTGGCGCAGTGGATAAAGCGTTGACCTGGAATGCTGAGGTTGTCGGTTCAAAACCCTGGGCTTGCCCGGTCAAGGCACATATGGGAGTTGAAGCTTCCTGCTCCTCCCCCCTTCTCTCTCTCTCTCTCTCAATCTTTCTCTCTCTCCTCTAAAATGAATGAATAAATAAAATATTTCTTTATTGCCATGGAACCATTGATCTTATGACAGCAAAAATAAATTTAAAATTGTGTAAAATGCTATAAGATAGAAACTGCAAATAAAAATGACACTTTTCCCACTCTGAAGAATTATTTTTGGTTCTTTTTTAAAAAATAAATAGATGAATGAATTTAATGATTATGTTTTTTATTTCTGAGATAAGATTTTTTTTCTTTATTATGATTACATAAAATGTTCCTTTTTTTCAGAGGGAAGTCTACTACCTCACATTTTTTATTTATATTTTGGTGCTCTGATATTTTTCTTATTTATTTCTAAGCTCAGAATTTCTAAGGGACTTAAAAATAATTTCATTGTTCTGATGGGCAATTCATTTTGTTCCCTAACTTTGAACTTCCAGTATGCATATTTCTTTCCCAAAAGAATCTAAGGTTGTAAATCTTGGAATACTTAATAGTTTGCTCCAGTGAATTCTTCTCTCTCCAGAGAATATTCCCTTACATGTTGGTATGTATGACATGTACCACATTTCACTTGGGTGTGGATTGGGACAGGACACAGCATGATTAGTGTGGGGCAGCTGTGTTAGGCTTGCTTGCTGGTGTACCAGCTGCAAACACTTTGCTTGATTAGTGCATGAACATGTGGCAGAGGCACCTGTGCATAGCCTGTATAAGGTTATTGGTGCTTGAGCTCAAGAGAGATTAGAGATGGGGGATTATGGATGGCGGATTGCCTGCCCGCCACTGTGAGGGGCCATATTGCTGTTTGTTTGCCTGAAAAGAAGTTTTCTCCTGCCTATGTGCTTGTCCGCTGTTGTGAGACTTTATTAAATGGGATGGCCCAAGCCTTTCCGGCTCTGCAGTCTCTTTACCGTCTGCCTGAATCCAATGTGAACCTGCCTGACCTCAGCCACCATCATTACATCCGGCATAGTGGGCAGGATTCGGAGCAGATAGGTATGGAGCCGCAGCCGCCCTTGAGGAATGGGGTAGAGGACTGGTTTTGTTATGGCTCCCCGTTGCTGTCATTCTGGGGACTGTGGGCTGGCTGGTTTGTACAGCCCTGTGAAAGGAAACTGAGAGCTCTGTGCGAGAGGCAGCCCGAGGTCGAGAGATCCAGGGTGAGTTGCAGACCCAGCGTCAGCAATGGCTTGAATTGGAGCGAGTGCTGGAGAAGGAAGCCGAACAGGTTCGTGAGTTGCAGTTTGCCCTGGAAGTTGAACATTGGCAGCGGCAGTTGTTGGAGGAACAACTGCAGGTTCAGCTTCAGCAGGCCGAGAGCTTGCAGCTACAGAAGCTGAAGATGGAACTGTGCCAGCAGAGTGGCTCTGAGTCGCTGGGAACAGGTGTTTCCAGCTCCTCTTCTGAGGATGAGGAGGCTTGGGCTGAAGCTGCTGTCCACATACTCAGAGCTTGGCCAGTGGTCATCCAGAAGGTAAAAACCCAGCAGCAAAGAGTACCTGCTGAGCCCCTGGTAGGCTTGCTGCATTTGTGGGACATAGGGTGGGTGGCATCATGCTCTCTGGAGCAGAGGTGGAGAGTTTAGCCACTGCTGCCATGTGCTCCTCCTTGGGGCAGCGTCTTCAGAGCTTCCATGATGACAGGGATGAGAGGGGAGGGCTGAGGCCCCATGTGAGCCTAGTTGCCTGTAATGGACCTTTACCTTGGTGATTTGCACAGACAGCTGGGCTGTCTATTGTGGACTGACTGTTGAACTGCAACCAGAGGGGGGCACGGGCTCCCTTGTTGGACAGATATGCTGCCATTGGATAGTATGAAAGACCCTGATAACGGGGTGCAGCTCCAATGGATTCCCTCTTGCACCAGGAAGCTTCTCTTACCCTGTTGCAGAGATCACCAAAGACATTTTTGGTTTCCATGGACATGGCCCTGGACTGTACAGGCCCCCACCTGTGATGAGTGGCCTTGTTGGCACCGTGCGGTGGGGAGTTGGAGGTGGGCCTCCAGTTAACTCCCTGGGCAGAGTGCTCAGGGAGACATAGGGAAAGGCACCTTTGTAATTGTCATTTTTGGTATGTATGTAATGTATCTATTTTGAGGTGAGCAACCCTAAAGGGGTAGAATGTGGGGCAGCTGTGTTAGGCTTGCTTGCTGGTGTTCCTAAAGTTTTTCCAGATAGGCAACCAAACAATAATTTCCAATCATCCTCTCCACACCATGAATGCATGAACTTGAAACATGAACTTGGTAATCTAGATTTTTATGATTTGTTTGACATTTTATATGCTGTGATTTCAGGTGGAACTTTGAGGCTTGAGCCCAACTTTTTAAAAAAATATATAATAAGCTGTTAATATCTTTGAAAGTCTTTCTTAATAGAAAATAAAATATTTAAACTTGTTACTTTAAATAAGTGTTATTATAATTTTTATTTATGTAGTTATCATTATTATTTATTTTAATGTGCTATATTCAGTGTTTATTTTTCACTACAGAACAAGTTCAGAGTTATTAATAGCTAATAATTAAGTGTTTAATATTGTTCTAAATGCTTTACATTTATTGCCTCATTAAATCCCCAAATCTATATTAATATCTTCATCTATAAAAAGTAGGATTTAAAATTCAGTGAGATTTTGTTGCATATACCCAAAATATTCAGTAACTAAATGAAAGAACTAATGAAAATGTTTCTTTCTCAGTTGCCTAATTATTACAGAATTACAATATAGACTGTTAGTGTTTGAAATAATTGTTTTTAAAATTATTATTATTTTTTATTTATTTTTTTAAGTGAGAGGAGGCAGTGGTTGGATTCAGCTGGTTCACGCTGGTTTGGCAGAAATGATACCTAATTTTTTGTTGAATTTGGTAAACAGGTTGTTAAAATGGCACTTGTGATCAGGGTTCTCTCTAAGGTGGACACCAGGGAAGCCGCCCAATTTGGAAATCGCAAATTTACATTCCTTACTCTTTTTTTTTTTTTTAACAGGGACAGAGAGAGAGTCAGAGGGATAGACAGGGACAGACAGACAGAAACGGAGAGAGATGAGAAGCATCAATCATCAGTTTTTGTTGCAAGACCTTAGTTGTTCATTGACTGCTTTCTCATATGTGCCTTGACCATGGGGCTACAGCAGACCCCTTGCTCAAGCCAGTGACCTTGGGTCCAAGCTGGTGAGCTTTTGCTCAAACCAGATAAGCCCATGCTCAAGCTGGCAACCTCAGAGTCTTGAACCTGGATCCTCTGCATCCCAGTGCAATGCTCTATCCACTGTGCCACTGCCTGGTCAGGCTCCTTACTCTTTTTGATGTTCATCTGTGCTATAGCATATTCTAAGCACCTGTAGTAATGTTCATTCTGTACATAGGTGAAAATATTTTGATGGAACTATGCTTGTAATATTTATTTATTCATTTCATAAAACTCATTATACCTCTGATGAAATACTACATTTTCATTCCTTCGCATTTGTTACTTCAGTAAACAAACATGTAATGTAAAGAGAAAAAGCGCCAAACAACCATGGTGTGTCTAGCTGTCATTGAGAATATCTTAAGTAATGGTTTAATTGTTTTTGTCAGGTTTATTTAATATTCTTTCATTAATTTTAAAACTTTCTTATAATGTAATCTAGTTTTGTGTACCTCTTTTATTTTTTTCACAGAGACAGAGTAAGAGTGAGAGAGAGGGATAGACAGGGACAGACAGACAGGAATGGAGAGAGATGAGAAGCATCAATCATTAGTTTTTTGTTGTGACACCTTAGTTGTTCATTGATTGCTTTCTCATATGTGCCTTGACCATGGGGCTACAGCAGACCCCTTGCTCAAGCCAGTGACCTTGGGTCCAAGCTGGTGAGCTTTTGCTCAAACCAGATGAGCCTGAGTTCAAGCTGGCGACCTTGGGGTCTTGAACCTGGGTCCTCCGCATCCCATTCCAACACTCTATCCACTGCGCCACCACCTGGTCAGGCTTTTATTGTTCTTATTTAAATATTAAATGCATAAAATAATAAACTACCTTTTGGTATATCAGTTTTTCATACTTAAAACAGTCATTAAGACAGAGAACTGGTTGTTAAATTATTTGAATTCCACTACAAGGAGGGGAGATAGAGAGATAGACTCTCGCATGCACTCCAATGGGGATCCACCCAGCAACCCCCATCTGGGGCCGGTGCTTGAATCAATCAAACTATCCTCAGAGCCCGGGGCCAACGATCAAACAAATCAAGCCAGTGGCTGTGAAAGGGGAAGAGAGAAAGAAGGGGAGGAAAGAGGGGAACAGAAGCAGATGGTCGCTTTCAGGTGTGCCCTGACCAGGGATTGAACCCAGGATGTCTGCACACTGGGCCAACTTTCTATCCACTGAGCCAACCTGCCAGGGTCAAAATACAGGTAATTGTTTTAAAGCAATGGAATGAATGTATAGAAATCATAGAAAACTTACAAAGTTCTAATAGCTTACATCTAGTCAAATAGCTAGTGTTATAAAACTTTCTGAAAATATAAGAAAAGTTTGGGGGTTTTTTCTTTCCTTGCTCCTCTACAGAGGGAATGGAGGAATGTGTTCACCATTGTCCCATTTCAAAAAAAGTCCCGAAGATGGGGTGTGTTTGTATGATGTAAGCAATGCAATAAAGCCAGCAGCATGGATCAGTAAGAATGAAAAGACAACAATGGTTCCCTAAACCTTTGATTCCTAGAGGGAAAAGCCATGGATAAGGAAAGAGAGGGGATGACAGTTTGGCATGGCTGACTCATGTTCCTGTTGTGTGTATCCCAGCCTTATAGTTCTTACCCATCTACCCTCACAAACTCAGGAGTGTCAGCAAAGCAAACAAGCCAAATGTCAAACACCAGTCATTACAAGTGATTAAAGGCAGGACAAAAGCATCTTAAAACAAAAACTTTTGACTCCATCCTCTGAAGGTTGTAGTGCAGATATCCTCTTACTCAGAAATCATTTTAGAAATAAAATTTGTATTTGGTAATTTTAATGGAATGTTCTAACCAGCTCTTAAAAAGTGAGTCATTATCTTATTTCAAGTCATTCCCATTGTTATTAGGATAGTGATTTATAATTCTGGCTTTGAAATATCTTCTAATATTTCCAGATATCTCAAAAGATGGCATAAAGTTTTCAAAATGTCCCCAAAGAAAAATGTTGAAACCTCTATTAAGGGCTCAATTATTCTCTTTCCAGAATACACAATGCCAAGCTACAAACTCACATATTTTAATATGAGAGGGAGAGCAGAAATTATTCGTTACATATTTGCATATTTGGATATAAAGTATGAAGACCACAGAATAGAACAAGCTGATTGGCCTGAAATCAAACCAAGTAAGTAGCACAAATAATAATTGATGAAAATGTAGAGAAAATATGTTTCCAGAATGTTTTCTGTTCTCAGGGAAACAAAAAAATAAAGGATTTTAATCTCACATAGCTTTATATTGAAAAACAGCAGTTTAGGTAAATTAAATAAATGCTATGTAACCCAGAAAATTTCTTGTTCAAGGTGAAAATACAAACATCACAGAAAGAGAATAAAAAGATAAACCAATATGAAGTTTTGTCAGAGAGCTGAAGGGGGAATGCTGAAGTCAACATTCTTTGATAGTTGGTGTTGGATGGGCTTGCTATCCGCATACCTATAATGTTTGACATTGGATTAGATGTGCTGTACTAACAAAAAACCAAACTCAAAATGGCTTAAGTAATAAGGAAATGGATTGTATCATATAACTGAAAATATGAAAATAGAACAGATTTTAAAGAATGGCTTTATCCATTTTCCTCTTCTTTGTGTTGGCTGCATCATGAGGCTGGTAGCAATTTTGTTTGCTGCAGTTCTAGAGAAAGAGTAACAAAGAGAACTACTTCCTTAAGCATTCCCAAAAGAATGAAAAAAAATTTTCCTAGAAGACCTCAGCAAATTTCTTGTGTCTCATTGACTCAAAGTGAGTCACATGTATATTTCTGAATCTGTTTCTGGCAAAGGGGATGGGAAGAACCTTCCAACCATTTAGTTCCCTTCTGAAGTTGGGAATGGAATCAATTTTTATGAAGCATGTGGCTATATGAGGGAAAAATGGATATACAAACAAAAGTGGAATCTCTTTGATCAGAGAAAAGAAAATGGACAGTCAAAACCCCATCAAAACGTGCTACTTAGCACTCAGGACAATGAGGAAGAAATGGAATTATCATTACATTAAACAAACAACAGTGTGTGATTCTCAGTAAGGAATAAGTCATCCTGTAGATGTGTGCCATGTTATCTAGAAATACCAACTGAATATTAATATTATATGTCTAAAATTCACATATTTATGACCAGATTATTAAAAAATCACATAAAGATGAAGTTGAAGAAAATAACTATTGGGTGCTTAAAGAGTATTGATCACTTGGTAGATACCCTACAGACTTTCTTTCATTTAATTCTCTAGCATGCTTTACATGGAGTGTATTATTGTTCCTAATTTATAGTTGGGATAACTGAAGCACAGAGTTTCACCAGAAATCTGGGATTTAAAACTGGTTCTTTCATTAACTTTATAGCAGGTCTTGTCTTTTAACAAACAACTCTTTAAAAGGCCCTGGCCAGCTGGCTCAGTGGTAGAGCATCAGCCCAGCGTGCAGATGTTCCGGGTTTGATTCCTAGTCAGGGCACTCAAGAGAAATGCCCATTTGGTTCTCCACCCTCCTCCTCTCTTTTCTCTCTATCTCTCTCTTCCCCTCCTGCAGCCAAGGCTCCATTGGAGCAAAGTTGACCCGGGTGCTGAGAATGGCTCCATGGCCTCCACCTCAGGTGCTAGAATGGCTCTGGTTACAACAGAGCAATGTCTCAGATGGGCAGAGCATCGCCCCCTGGTGGGCATGCCGGATGGATTCCAGTCAGGAGCATGTGGGAGTCTGTCTGTCTGCCTTCCCACTTCTCACTTCAGAAAAATACAAAAAAAAAAAAACAAAAAAACCTCACAAAACTAGGCCCTGCCTGGTGGCTCAGTGGATATTGTATTGGCCAGCATATGGATGTCCCAGGTTTGATTCCCAGTAAGGGCACACAGGAGAAGTGACCATCTACCATCTGCTTCTCACCCCTCCGCCTCCCCTTCTCTCCCTCTTTTCCTCCCACAGACAGTGGCTCAATTGGTTCAGGGTGGGCCCAATCAGAATGCATCAGCTTTAGGCGCTAAAAATAGCTCAATACTCAAGCATTGGCCACAGAAAGGGTTTCTGGATGGATCCTGGTTGGAGTGTATGTGGGAGTCTGCTTCACTATCTCTCCTGCTCTTACCTAAAATAGAAAAAGAAAAATTCTAAAATTTGAAGATTCCACTAGAGGGTGCTTAATGTTCCTTTTAGAATGAATATTCTAGAATTCCATAACTTTAAAGTCATGCTTTGTTTCCACAATTATCAGTAAAAAATGGAAGTATAACTTTTGATTTTATTATGGGAGTTGATTCTTTGCTCCTTTTATTTTAAGCTCTTCCATTTGGCAAAATCCCCATTTTGGAAGTTGATGGACTTCATCTTCACCAGAGCCTAGCAATAGCAAGATACTTAACCAAAAACACAGGTAATATGTTTATTGTGTTTTAAGATTTTTTATAATTGAAAAAAATGACATATAATTCAATATTTATTAAACAACCCATTATTGAACACTACACTGCAAAGAAGAATGGAATTAAATGTTAGAGAAGTATAAATGTACCATACATACTGATTTAACTTCTCATGAATTTCCTAGATAATTAATTTTATATTTTCCACTACCCTTCCTGCCTCATACTTCCTTGCTCCCAAATTCTAATTGGACTTTAGCTGAAAAACTGGACAAATAGGTCTGAAACCACTTTTGCTAGCATGTGTATCATAAATTATCAGAGATGATTAACAGGAAATACATATGGCATATAAAGTTTGGAATTTAGACTATTTAAATCATGTTCTCGATGTTCCTCATCCTTATCACACTTCCACCAAGTGCCATCTGAGGCCTCCCTAGTGGGTAGTTGGCTTCTGGATTGTTTTGATAGCACCTGCACCCATCGCATTGATGGGAGAAATAAAGAAAGCTGTTAGTTCTTGTCTTTGTCTGAAGCCTTTTCTCCCACCTTATGTACCGTTATCTTCTCTCTCCCCTTCAACTGCCCAAACACTCTTTTCGAGTGAAAAGCTATGTTTGGCTTCTTTTAAATCTTTCTAATCAATCTGCAGAATCACCATGCCCTGTTCCCAAACCTAACACCCTCCACCCCCGCCCTAGACACATGGTTAGCTCACAAATAAAAGGCCATTATTTTTTTTTTGAACCAAAGTAATGTGTGTATTAAACATATAGAATTTCTGCAGCACAGACTCACATTTCAATTAATGAAATTCTCTGGAAGTTTAGAAGAGAGGGGATTGCTTCTGACTCTGGAAATTTGATTTTGAAGTGAAAATGACATTTGAGTTGAGCTTAAAGGATACTTAGGAAGGCTTGAACTTGGGCAGTGTCTCTCAACGTGCATCAGGATAGCATGGAGGCTCATTGAAACACAGAATGCTCAGCCTTGACTTCAGAGGCTGTGATTCAGTAGTCTGGGGGAGGGTCCAAAAGTTCATATTCATAACAATTTCCTCGATGATGCTGATGCAGCTGGTCCATGGACCTCACTTTGAGACTCTCTGGGATAGAATGATCTAGGCAGAGAGAAAATGGCATAAGAAAAAGAAAACCACTTTACATTTGCAGAATGGACTAGTAGAAAGAGAGACAGATAGAAAAAATAGATTGGAATCTGGTTAGAAAGATTCAGAGTACAAAAGTCATTCCTTAAGCAAGTGTAGGCTTTTAAAATTGAGGACTAGTTAACATATAACATTATATTAATTTCAGGTGTACAGCATAACAATTCTATATATAAATATTTATGTATTGACAAATGATCACCACAGTAAGACTAGTTAACATCCATCACCACACATAGTTACAAATACTTCTTGTGATGAGAACTTATAAGATCTAATCTCTTGGTAACTTTCAAACATACAACAGAGTATTATTAACTAGACATCGTGCTGACCATTATATCCACAGTACTTGCTTATTTTATAACTGGAAGTTTGTACTTTTTGACTATTTTTACCCATTTCACCCAGCCTCCCCCCATGCCTACTCCCCCTTCGCCTCTGGCAATAATCAAGCTGTCCTCCATATTGATGAGTTGAGTTTTATAGTCTAGCTTTGTTTTTTCTTTGTTTTTAGATTCTACATATAAGTGTAACCATACATTATTTCTCTTTCTCTGCCTGACTTCCTCTGTGGGTTTTCATACAGAAAGCTGCATATCCATAGTTATGAACTTGGGAAGATATGCGGGCCGTACTCTGTATTTGATTGGCATGACTGAGGGAGGCACATTAGGATGTCATTAAAATAGTTCAGACAGCAACAGGAAAGAAGAAGGAGTGAGAAAAAAATGAAGAATGTTGTGGAGATAGAATCATCATATGGGCTAGAAGATAGATGTGGGTGTGTGGAGAACAGTATATTTGAACAAGTGAGTAAGGGCCAGAGAGAAGATAACTTGGACATAGTTTGTCATTCTCATAGCTCTTTTTTCTCTTCCTCCTCTTCTTCTCTGAAAGGAAGGAAGGATAGAAAGAAAGAAGGAGGGAAGGAAGGGAGGGAGGGAGGGAGAGAGGAAGAAAGAAAAAACCTTTCTTGACTAGCAGTACCCTTTTCGATATATCTTCTCTGGCCCGAAGTGTCATGCAGACAAGGAATTTCTCTCTTTTGTTCACTGCTATACAGTTGAGGGCAGTTTACAATTAGAGCCCAGTAACTATATGTTCAGTGAAGAAGAAAGAGCTGGTTTAAAATAGGATGTGATGACTCCATTTTGGGATTTGTTAAAGGAAGTTCATGGGCTAAAAGGATACACAGCAAACTATGGAGAAGAAGGCTGAGCCTATGGGCCTGAAATTTAGGACTTACAGTTTTGAAAATGAATCACCTGTATAAATTTGATAGCCAAAGCTTTGACTGTGAAAGTCAAAGTAGGGATGAAAATGAGTGAAGAAAATTTATGATGTATTTGGAGGAGATTTTCACAGACAGAAAAAAGGATCAACCTCTGAATATTACATAGAATATAAAGAATTTACAGAAGAACTCTAAATCACTAAAGCATTTCTTCCTTTTTCTTTAACACCTTTGCTGAGGTGTGATTTATATACAGTTTACTCATTGTCAGTATACAGCTCCTTGGTTCTTAGTAAATACACACAACTGTATAAAAGCAATCTGTTTTAGAATGCTTCCACACTGGAGAATTTTAAGTTGGCACCCATGAGAATATATTTAGGAAGACCAACAATTTCTTAGCAAAATGATGATCAATAAATGGCAAAGAAAGAAAAAACAAATGAAAAGAAAAGAAAATACTGCTATTATTTTAAACTTAGTTTCCAGGGACAAATGCTCTTGACAAAAACTGTTGGCAAAAATGAAAATCTTTTTACAAAAAAAAAAAAAAAAAAAAAAAAGAATGTATATACTGCTTATTTATTGTGGTATTGCTTGTAGGAGCAAAAGACTGAAAGTGAATCTAATCAGTGGAGGGTAATAAATTGTGACACTTTAATTCATGAAGCTTAAAAATGAACAAGAATGTCCTGAAGTGACTTGTAAGGAAAAATCTTTAGGACCAGTGGAAGAGGCACATACTGAGTAGGTTGTTATTCTTATTTTCATTAAAAAAATTATGAAAAAAATACAAAAGAAATGAATTAAAAATGTGATAGTAGGTCACAGCAAAATGAGGTGGATAGGGGCAGGGGTGGAAGTTAGCCTTCGTTGGATACTATTCTATATTGTTTTCAATTTTTGAGCCATATGAGCACACTGCCTATTTAAAAGATTAATATTTCAATACAGTAAATTAAGTTGAATATATTTATGTACATGTTAAGTTATATATATTAACATTATGTCTCTATTCCACAGACTTGGCTGGAAAAACAGAACTGGAACAATGTCAGATTGATGCTGTTGTGGACACACTGGATGATTTCATGTCACGGTTTCCTTGGGCTGAGAAAAAACAGGATAGAAAAGTAATGTGATCAGCTTGCTTTGACAGTTCTTAATCTACTTGCCAGACACATGTTAGTTGCTTTTAAAGTCCCTTTTTATCAAAGTGAGACAAACATATAATTTTAAAATGTCAAATTATATTGAAAAGGTTAAAACGAAGCACAGTGATTCTCTGCCCTAACCTCTTCACAATAACCCTTAAGATGCAACTCTTTTTACCCGTCAGCTGTTTCTGTAGGATTTTCACATCTCCATATTTCTATACGATATGTAAAAATGACTTACTTTGATTTACTAATTTCAGATTCAATAGACTTCTTACTATAGCAATAAGAATTTAACTCTTACAGAGTCATCCTCTCTGCTTCCTGTTTCCCCATACTCCCAATATAGTTAAATTTTGGGGCTGTTTTATGATTGCATGAGTGTCCCCATGCAAATGTTATATAGAATATATATTGTAGTATACTCTAATAATATTTTCTTGTATTTAAATTTTTAAATTTAATTTATTGGAATGGTGTTGTTTAGTAAAATTATACAGGTTTCAGGTGTACAATTCTATAATACATTGTCTGTATACTGTGTTGACCAGCGCAAGTCAAGTCTCCCTTCATCACCATCTGTCCTCCTCTCCTCTCCTCAACCGCCCCATCACCTTTTTCCCTCCTTCAATCCCCACACTGTTGTCTATGTCTATAAATTTTTCTTTCTTTGCTTAATCCCTTCACCTTTTCACTCAGCACCCCAACCCCCAACCGCTCTGACAGCTGTCAGTCTGTTCTCTGAATCTATGAGTCTGTATTTATTTTGTTCATTAGATTTCATATATAAGTGAATCATGTGGTATTTGTCTTTCTCTGCCTGGCTTATGTCACTTAGCATAATAATCTCCAGGTCCATCCATGTTGTCACAAAATGTAAGATTTTCTTCTTTTCAGCTGAGTAGGCTTTCATTATGTAAACATACCACAGCATTTTTATCCACTCATCTACTGATGGGCACTAGGGCTACTTCCAATTCTTGGCTATTGTAAATAACACTGCAATGAACATACGGTTGCATATAATTTTTTGAATTAATGTTTTGGTTTTCTTTGGAAATATTCCCAGAGGTGGAATAGCTGGATCATAAGGCAGTTCTGTTTTTAATTTTTTTTGTGTGTGTGTATTTTTCTGAAGCTGGAAACGGAGAGAGACAGTCAGACAGACTCCCGCATGCGCCCGACCAGGATCCACCCGGCACGCCCACCAGGGGGCGACGCTCTGCCCCTCTGGGGCGTCGTTCTGTCGCGACCAGAGCCACTCCAGCGCCTGGGGCAGAGGCCAAGGAGCCATCCCCAGCACCCGGGCCATCTTTGCTCCAATGGAGCCTCGGCTGCGGGAGAGGAAGAGAGAGACAGAGAGGAAGGAGAGGGGGAAGGGTGGAGAAGCAGATGGGCGCTTCTCCTGTGTACCCTGGCCGGGAATCGAACCTGGGACTTCTGCACGCCAGGCCGACGCTCTACCACTGAGCCAACCGGCCAGGGCTGTTTTTAATTTTTTAAAGTAACTCCGTACTGCTTTGCACAGAGGCTGCACCAATCTGCATTCCTACCAAGAGTGCATAAGGGTTCCCTTTTCTCCACATCCTCACCAATGCTTGTTGTTTGTTGATTTATTGATGAGCGCCATTCTGACAGGTGTGAGGTAGTATCTCATTGTGGTTTTGTGTTTTTCTGATGATTAGTGAGTGACGTTGAGAACTTTTTCATTTGTCTATTGGCCATCTGTAAGTCCTCTTTGGAGAAGTGTCTATTCAAGTCCTTTACCCATTTTTAAAATGGATTGTTTGATTTTTGGTATTGAGTTGTAAAAGTTCCCATTAATTTTGTATACTAACCTCTTAGCAGATGTATCATTGGCAAATATGATTTTTGGTATTGAGTTGTAAAAGTTCTCATTAATTTTGTATACTAACCCCTTAGCAGATGTATCATTGGCAAATATGTCCTTCCATTTGTCTTTTTATTTTGTTGATATTTCCTTTGCTGTGCAAAAACGTTTTAGTTTGACCCAGTTCCGTTTGTTTTTGTTTGTTTGTTTCCCTTGCTTGAGGAGAGATATCAGAAAAATATGTTGCTACAAGACATATCTGAGATTTTACTGCCTGCGTTTTCTTCTAGAATTTTTATGGGTTTGGGTCTAATATGTACATCTTTAATCCATTCTGAGTATATTCTTCTGTATGTAAGAAAGAAGTCTAGTTTCATTTTTTTTCCATGTATCCAATTTTCCCAACACCATTTATTGAATAGACTACCTTTACCCCCATTTCATATTCTTGCCTCCTTTGGCAAATATTAATTGACTATAAATGCATGTGTTTATTTCTGGGCTCTCTATTTCGTTTCCTTGATCTATATGTCTGTTGATAATATTTTGTTTCTCACTTTACATTTCAAAGTTAGTAATTGTCTTTTTAAAATTTGCTTTATTCTTGTTAAAACTTTCCACACTATCTAATAGCTTTATTATTATTATTATTTTATGTGACAGAAATAGAGAGAGGGACAGATAGGAAGAGAGAGAGATGAGAAGCATCAGTTCTTCAATGCAGCAGCTTAGTTGTTCATTGCTTTCTCATCTGTGCCTTGATTGGGGGGCTACAGCAGACTGAATAACCCCTTGCTCAAGCCAGCAACCTTGAGTTCAAGCTGGTGAGCCTTGCTCAAACCAGATGAGCCCGCACTCAAGCTGGAGACCTCAGGGTTTTGAACCAGGGTTTTGGACTGAATCCCAGTCCAATGCTCTATCCACTGCACCACTGCCTGGTCAGGCTCTAATACCTTTATTTTTATCCAGAATTGTAATTAGACCTTAGTTAGTTTCCATTACAGCCCCTCATGCTTTCTCATAGGACACTTATTTCAACCTATTTTTTTTTAAATATAATTATTTATCTTCTCCAGTAGAATGTGCCACGAGGGTAGGACTCACTTCAACATTATTCACTGGTGTGCACCCACATCTATCCCAGTGTTTATATTTAGTAAGCACTAAGTACTTGTTGAATGAATGATAGGTAGAGCTATATTTATCCAACACCAGCACAGTGCTGCTGTAGCTACTTTACATGCATTATCTCAGTCAGTCTCCCCACCCTCCTGTAAGATAATGCTTTTTATTGACATGCTCACTTCGTAGATAAAGGAAGGAGAAACAGTAGTTAAATAGTTGCCCAAGTCACACAATAAGTCGGTCTGTCTTCATAACTCATAGCCTTACCACCTACACAGACTTCTAAATTAGTGACTAATTCCCAAAGTAGCCCCTTAGGGAGAAATGATTGTGAGCCTTAATTTCCAGACAATGAAATTATAGTTCATGTAATAAGTCACTTGCCTAAGGTTATTTAGCCAGTAAGGAGTATACAGGAATTCCAATCCCAGTCACTGTGACTCAGACTCCATGTTCTTAACCACTGGGAGAAATGCTACAGTGCCAGCAGCTGTTCACAACAGCCGTGCATGACTATTTTGTGTGCATTTTATAGCTTAAGGCCTATATCCAAAAGCTATAGCACAGAACAGATGGCAGTCTTACTTCTTTACTTAAGCATATATATTCTACACACTATTCATTTAATGAGGACCTTCTGATTTAAATAGAGATATTTAAAACATAAAAGTATACACATTTACTGATTCCTTGATATAAATGTAAGGACACACACACACACTCACAAACACACCTAGCCAAGATGAAGTCTTTTTATTCAGTACATAGCTTCATTTACTTGGCATAATGCATTTGTTATTTATTCATGCTTTTGCATGAATTAATAGTATGTTCTAATTTTTTAAAATTTGATTTATTGGGGTGACATAGGTTAATAAAATTATATAGGTTTCAAGTGTACGACTCTATGATAGATGATCTGTACATCACACTGTGTGTTTACCACCCCAGGTCAGGATGAAGTCTTAAATCAGGCATCCCCAAACAATGGCCCCAGGGGCTACATGCGGCCCCCTGAGGCCATTTATCCGGCCCCCCACCGCATTTCCTGAAGGGGCACCTCTTTCATTGGTGGTCAGTGAGAGGAGCACTGTATGTGGCAGCCCTCCAAAGGTCTGAGGGACAGTGAACTGGCCCCCTGTGTAAAAAGTTTGGGGACCCCTGTCTTAAATAAAAGCCTAGCTTTTTGGTGGGAGCACATTGGACTTTGGAGTCAGAATGCCAGGTTTGAATCCATATTCCCTCCTTATGAGTTGTCACTTAACTACCTACTAGTCGCTCAATTTCTTTGTAAAGTAGAGATATCATAGAATCTACTTTGAAGTACTTAGGAGGATTAAATTGTAACATAAGTACCTATGGCTAGGTAGAGAGTGTTCAATAAATATTAGCTACTATAATTAATATGGTGTTATTATTTTTTCTTTTATTTGTCAAAGATGGCATCTATATTTTATAGATCTTTATAAATGCAGAGACAAGTAGATACCTAAACCCAGATTTAGGAAAAAGTATCTAAAGCTTTTTCTCATAGCAAAGACCCCATTGATTGGCAGTCTGTTGATTTATGGACTTGCCCTTATCTACTTCTCTGTTTGTTACCCTCTGTGGCCACCTCACAGAGGAAAATGTTCTTTGAGTGTATATGATAAGGGTAAGGTAACATTAGATTTTTGTATTAGAATAGCAATGCTCTTACATACCACCTACCTCAAAAAAATTTCACAGGACATAATCCAAGTTCATGAATAAATATATGAAGGAAGAAGGTATTTCAGAAGTATTGCAAATAGCTACAGACTGATTAATAAGCAGAGCCTGGCTAGTACACAGTGAGAACTGCCTAGGTCTTTTGTATTTCATCCCTTGGTCTCCTGTAGTGAGTTGCTTTGCTGCCACCTTGTGGGCAGGTAAAATTTTCAAAAGCAGAACATTGATGCAGTCAAGATGGATAATGAAAATAGTTCTTTTATTATATGTGCTTGCGGTTCTTTGGTTGCATCCAAGTCTTGGCTATTGTAAATAATGTTGCAATAAGCATTTGGATGCATATTTCTTTTCAGTTTAGTGGTCTGGGTTTCTTCAAATAAATACACAGAAGTGGAATTGCTGGGTCTTTCTTTGTCTCTTATTATAGCCTTGGTTTTAAAGTCCGGTATAAGTATTGTTTTTCTTTTCCACCCCTTTACTTTCATTCTGTGTGTGTCTTTTTATCTAAAGTGAGTCTCTTGTGGACAGCATATGTGTCTTGTTTGGGGTTTTTTTGGTGTTTGTTTTTTTTTTTTTTGGTTTTTTTTTTTTTTTGCTGTTGTTGCTTTTTTCTTTTTTGTGACAGAGACAGAGAGAGGGACAGATGGGGACAGACAGAAAGGAAGGGAGAGAGATAAGAGGCATCAGTTCTTTGTTGCAGCTCCCTAGTTGTTCATTGATTACTTTCTTGTATGTACCTTGACTGGGGGGCTACAGCAGATCAAGTGACCCCTTGCTCAAGCCAGCGACCTTGAGCTCAAACCAGTGACTTTGGGCTTTAAGCCAGCAACCTCTGGGCTCAAGCAAGCAACCATGGGGTCATGTCTATGATTCCACACTCAAGCCAGCGACCCCGCACTCAAGCTGGTGAGCACACGCCCAAGCTGGCGACGTCAGGGTTTTGAACCTGGGACTTCTATGTCTCAGTCCGACACTCTATCCACTGCGCCACCACCTGGTCAGCTGTAAGTATCTTGTTTTGTTATCCATTCAGCCATTGTACATCTTTTGATTGGAGCATATAATCCGTTTGTGTTTAAAGTGATTATTGACAGGTATGTAGTTATTGCCCTTTTATTATTTATATTTTTTATATTTTTTTCTTTCTTATTCTTAAAGAAGGCCTATTAAGATTTCTTGCAATACTGGTTTCGGGGTGATGAACTCCTATAGCTTTTTCTTGTCTGGGAAACTCATTATCCGTACTTTGCTAGATAGAGTAATCTGGTTGTAGGTCCTTGCTTTTTATCACTTTGAAACTTTTGTGCCAATCCCTTCTGGTCTGCAAATTTTTGTTGAGAAGTCAGTTGATAATCTTATGGGAATACCTTGTAGATAACTAGCTGCTTTTCTTTTGTTGCTTTTAAGAGTCTGTTTTTGTCTTTGATCTTTAGTATTTTAACTATGATGTGTCTTGGTGTGGCCCTCTTTGGTTTCATCCTGTTTTGGACTCGGTGCTTTCTGGACTTGTATGTCTATTTCTTTCATAGGTTAAGGAAGTTTTCATCATTACTTTTTCAACTAGGTTTTCAGTTCCTTGCTCTCTCTCTTTTCCTTCTGGCACCCTCATAATATGAATGTTGGCACGCTTGAAGTTGTCCCAGAGGCTCCTTACTCTATCTTCATACCTGAAAAGATTAAGAATGGAACTGCCTTACTACCCAGCTATTCCACTTCTAGGAATATATCCAGAGAAAACAAAAACACTAATTCAAAAGATTATATGCAACCGTACGTTCATTGCAGTGTTATTTACAACAGCCCAAGTACCCATCAGTAGATGAATGGATAAAAACACTATGGAAGCCTGATCAGGTGGTGGCACAGTGGATAGAGTGTCGGACTGGGATGCAGAGGACCCAGGTTCGAGACCCCGAGGTTGCCAGCTTGAGCACGGGCTCATCTGGTTTGAGCAAAATAAAAAAGTTCGCCAGCTTGGACCAAATGGACCAAAAATCGCTGGCTCGAGCAGGGGATTACTCAGTCTGCTGAAGGCCCACGGTCAAGGCACATATGAGAAAGCAATCAATGAACAACTAAGTTGTTGCAACGAAAAACTGACGATTGATGCTTCTCATCTCTCTCCATTCTTGTCTGTCCCTATCTGACTTTCTCTCTGTCTCTGTAAAAAAAAAAAAAAAAAAATTAGAAAACACTATGGAACATTTACACAATGGAATACTACTCAGCCATAAAAAAAGGAAATCTTACCTTTTGTGACAGCATGGATGGACCTGAGAGTATTATGCTATGTGAAATAATTCAGTCAGAAAAGACAAATATCATATGATTTCACTTATATGTGGAGTCTAATAAAAAATAAACTAACAAAATAGAAACAGACTCATAGATAAGAGAACAGACTGACAGCTGTCAGAAGGGATGGGGGTTGGGAGACTGAGTGAAACGATGATGGGATTAAGCCAGGGGTCCCCAAACTACAGCCCGCGGGCCGCATGCAGCCCCCTGAGGCCATTTATCCGGCCCCCGCCACACCTCCGGAGGGGGCACCTCTTTCATTGGTGGTCAGTAAGAGGAGCACATTGACCATCTCATTAGTCAAAAGCAGGCCCATAGTTTTCATTGAAATACTGGTCAGTTTGTTGATTTAAATTTACTTGTTCTTTATTTTTAAATATTGTATTTGTTCCCGTTTTGTTTTTTTACTTTAAAATAGGATATGTGCAGTGTGCATAGGGATTTGTTCATAGTTTTTTTTATAGTCTGGCCCTCCAACAGTCTGAGGGACAGTGAACTGGCCCCCTGAGTAAAAAGTTTGGGGACCTCTGGATTAAGCAATAGTGATTGCACTTATCTGCATTCCTACTAGCAAAGGATTCCCTTTTCTCTTCATTCTTGCCAGCACTTGTTTGTTGATTTATTGATGATAGCCATTCTGACAAGTGTGAGGTGATACCTCATTGTGATTTTAATTTGCATTTCTCTGATGATTAGTGATGTTGAATATCTTTTCATATGTCTATTAGCCATCTGTATTTGTATGTCTTCTTTGAAGAAGTGTCTATTCAGGTTCTTTGCCCATTTTTCTCTCTCTCTCTCTCTCTCTCTCTCTCTCTGTGTGTGTGTGTGTGTGTGTGTTTGGTGCTCTGCTGTATAAGTTGTTTTTTGATTTTTGGGTATTAACCCTTATCAGATGTATCACTGACATATGTTTTCTTGTGGGTTGTCTTTTCATTTTGTTGAAAGTTTCCTTTATCTTCAGTTAGCTATTTAATGTTAAAGGAAGTGAGGCTAAGGAAATGGGAATTTTAGAAATACAAAAACATAAGAGAATCACTTTTAATTAATAAAAAATTAAGATAAAAATCATGAAAAGATTTAATGAGTAAAAAATTTAGTCATTATATAGAAATAAACTATAAGAATTGGTGACAAATGTATTTATCTTTTAATCCATGAGTAATAAAGGGATGACTATGGTTTATAGTAAATTAGACCTGAATCTCTGTAATGTCATATATTAAACAAACAAGCAAAAAAACCCCAAAAACCAACAACAGCACATAGCTACTTCTCTTCCTTTCCTAATTCACATGGGAAAATGAAGAAAGAAAAATCTAATTCTTCACATTTTTTTTCTATTTTTAAAGACTTTATTCATTTTAGGAGAGAGAGAGAGAGAGAGAGAGAGAAGGAGAAGGAGCAGGAAGCATCAACTCCCATATGTGCCTTGACCAGGCAAGCCCAGGGTTTCAAACTGACAACCTCAGCATTCCAGGTGGATGCTTGAGCCACTGCACCACCACAGGTCAGGCTCCTATTATTCTTAAAGTGATTCTTTTTCTCCCTCTTTAGGAGCAGATGTTTAATGAACTACTTACATATGATGCACCTCATCTTCTGAAATATTTGGACACATACTTAGGGGAAAAAGAGTGGTTCATTGGTAACTCTGTGAGTATGTTTTACATCTTAAAAATACAAATAAATAGATCTATATACATTAGATTTATATTAAATAGATTTATATACATTTATATACATTTATAATGTATATAAATATATATATTGTCATATATATGTGAAGATAAAACAAAGACATAAAAACTGCTGACCAGTGGTGGCACAGTGGATAAAGCGTCGACCTGGAAATGCTGAGGTTGCCGGTTCGAAACCCTGGGCTTGCCTGGTCAAGGCACATATGGGAGTTGATGCTTCCAGCTTCTCCCCCTTCTCTCTCTTCTCTCTCTACCTCTCTCTTTCTGTCTCTCTCTCTCCTCTCTAAAATGAATAAATAAAATAAAAATAATAAAAAAATATCAAGTTTAAAAAAAAAAAAAAGACATAAAAACTTATTGAAAAAAATGTTATCCACAGGGAGAGGGTCATAGAGCAGAGATAAAAGCTAAAATTCTTTTTTTTTTCTCTTTAAAAAAATTTTTTTTTATTTATTCATTTTACAGAGGAGAGGGAGAGACAGAGAGAGAGAGATAAAGAGAGGAGAGACAGAGAGAGAGAAGGGTGGGAGGAGCTGGAAGCATCAACTCCCATATGTGCCTTGACCAGGCAAGCCCAGGGTTTTGAACCGGCGACCTCAGCATTTCCAGGTCGACGTAAAAGCTAAAATTCTTGAATAAACCTTTCTCAGTGGCCTTGACTTTGAAACCAGGAACTAAAATGTTTTAAAATTACATAACAACAATAACAAACACATTTTAAAAGCTGTCACTGCAAAGCCAAGTGAAACAAATGGACCGTTGTCAAACTGATACCTAGAGCATGTAGAGTGCCTATGTACTCTATTAGCCCTAGAGCGTGGAGAGTGCCTATGTACTCTATTAGCCCTAGAGCGTGGAGAGTGCCTATGTACTCTATTAGCCCTAGAGCGTGGAGAGTGCCTATGTACTCTATTATCCCTAGAGCGTGGAGAGTGCCTATGTAATCTATTAACCCTAGAGCGTGGAGAGTGCCTATGTACTCTATTAGCCCTAGAGCGTGGAGAGTGCCTATGTACTCTATTAGCCCTAGAGCGTGGAGAGTGCCTATGTACTCTATTAGCCCTAGAGCATGTAGAGTGCCTATGTACTCTTATTAGCCCTAGAGCGTGGAGAGTGCCTATGTACTCTATTATCCCTAGAGCGTGGAGAGTGCCTATGTACTCTATTAGCCCTAGAGCATGTAGAGTGCCTATGTACTCTGTTATCCCTAGAGCGTGGAGAGTGCCTATGTACTCTATTAGCCCTAGAGCGTGGAGAGTGCCTATGTACTCTGTTATCCCTAGAGCGTGGAGAGTGCCTATGTACTCTGTTATCCCTAGAGCGTGGAGAGTGCCTATGTACTCTGTTATCCCTAGAGCGTGGAGAGTGCCTATGTACTCTGTTATCCCTAGAGCGTAGAGAGTGCCTATGTACTCTATTAGCCCTAGAGCGTCGACCTAGCGTGCGGAGGACCCGGGTTCGATTTCCGGCCAGGGCACACAGGAGAAGTGCCCATTTGCTTCTCCACCCGTCCGCCGCGCCTTCCTCTCTGTCTCTCTCTTCCCCTCCCGCAGCCAAGGCTCCATTGGAGCAAAGATGGCCCGGGCGCTGGGGATGGCTCTGTGGCCTCTGCCTCAGGCGCTAGAGTGGCTCTGGTCGCAACATGGCGATGCCCAGGATGGGCAGAGCATCACCCCCTGGTGGGCAGAGCTTCACCCCATGGTGGGCGTGCCGGGTGGATCCCGGTCGGGCGCATGCGGGAGTCTGTCTGACTGTCTCTCCCTGTTTCCAGCTTCAGAAAAATGCAAAAAAAAAAAAAAAAAAAAGTTATACTTTTTACACTGAAATGGGAATTTTTGTTTCCTTTACCCTAGGTCACTTGGGCAGATTTCTACTGGGAAATTTGCAGTACTACACTTCTGGTCTTTAAACCTGACTTGTTGGACATCCATCCCAGGCTGGTGAGGTTACAGAAGAAAGTCCAAACCATTCCTGCCATTGCTGACTGGATCCAGCGGAGGCCCCACACCAGACTCTAGGTGATGCCCGCTGCCTCCAGCTCTGTTGTTCTTCACAGCGCGGCTCCCGTTAGATAAGAAGCTACATCAGTGTGCTTCATAGGCACACACTCCCCTCCCCTGCTCCACCATGACTTTCGCTTCTGCCATATTCTGCTTGACAAGAAAAAAAAAAAAAAAAGCATTTAGTTACCAGGATTCTTCTTTTCCCAAAATAGTTTCACATCTATGAACTAATCAAGCAAGAGACACTCATAGATAGAAAACAGGCTGACAGCTGTTGGGAGAGAGGGGTTGGGTGAGGGGATGGATGGATTGAGCAACAAGGAAAAAGAAAAAACTCATTGCCATGGACAACAGTGTGGTGATTGCCAGGGGAGCTGGAGTGGGAGGGAGTGGAGGAGAGTACAGGGGGGTGAATGGTGATGGACACGGGCTTGGCTGGGGAGGGGAACACAGTACAGTGCAGAGATGTGGGAGGAGATGGGGGAGAGTACAGGGGGTGAATGGTGATGGACGTGGACTTGGCTGGGGAGGGGAACACAGCACAGTGCAGAGATGTGGGAGGAGGTGGGGGAGAGTACAGGGGGGGATGAATGGTGATGGACGCGGGCTTGGCTGGGGAGGGGAACACGCAGTACAGTGCAGAGATGTGGGAGGAGGTGGGGAAGAGTACAGGGGGGTGAATGGTGATGGACGCGGACCTGGCTGGGGAGGAGAACACAGCACAGTGCAGAGATGTGGGAGGAGGTGGGGGAGAGTACAGGGGGGTGAATGGTGATGGACGCGGACCTGGCTGGGGAGGGGAACACGCAGTACAGTGCAGAGATGTGCTGTGGAACTGTGCACCTGACACCTGTGTAATTTTGTCAACAAGTGTCACCCCCAATAAATTCAATAAAACGGGAAAAAATTGTTTTACATCATTTACAACTGAGGAAAAGTTTAAGACAGGCCTTGCTTTGCATTGGTTCCGACAAGCATGAATTTCAGTCACAATAGCTTATTAAATTACATACTTTCCCCTAAAATGGTTTGGGCTTTGGTTACCATGGTGTATTAACTGTAATTGCATAACGTATAAACTTAATATAAAAGCTATTAAGTCCACAAATCAATATGTTAATAAGATGCACAGCATAACCATGACCAATTATATCACTTCTTACAAAGTCTGTTAATGATTGGTCACTATTCACACATAGACAATAAAGTGTGTAGTGGTATCACCTGCTTGTTTCTCATTGACAAAGCATCTTGACATTTTACAAAAATGGATAATTGAAAAAGGGGACCAAAAAGATAAAAGTGCAATAAAGAAATGAAGAGGGATTATGCCGGGGTGAAATTCAAATTGAACATAAGTGGGAAGAGCTGCCTGTGAGGATGTTGACATTAACGCAGTTCAGGAGGCTGTAGACATGCGGCCAGAGAGCACACTGAAGGCACGTCCACCGACAGAGAAGAGAAAAGCGGTGCAGAGAGGAAGCTCTCTCAGAAGAAGTGAGACTGGTGGGAAACTTCATTCTAAAAGAACAGAGGGGGAGGGGTGGGGGAGGCAGAAGCAGGTAGAGGGGGGATACATGGAGATGGAAGACTTGACTTGGGGTGGTGCACACACAGGACAGTGTACAGGTGGTGGATTATAGAATTGTACACCTGAAGCCTACATAACTATTAATGTCACCACAGGTAATTCAATTTAAAAAAAACCCAGCGATCAAAAGAATGAGAAGACAGGCCACAGACTGAGAGAAAATATTTGCAAGACCTTTCTGATAAAGGGCTACTATCCAAAAATATACAAAAAGCCCTTAAAACTCAACTATAAAATGAATAACCCAATTACAAAATACACAAAAGACCTTAGCAGACACCTCACCAAGGATATAAAGTTGGCAAATAGCATACACATGAAAAGATGCTCCATATCATGTATTACTGGGGAACTGCAAACAAAGACATTACGATATCCTTACAGACCTGTGAGAATGGCAAACATTCAAAACAGTGACAACACCAAATGTGGCAAGGATGTGGAGCAACAGAACCTTTGTTCACTAACAGTAATGCAAAATAGAAAAAAGTTTGGTAGTTTCTTACAAAACTAAACACACTCTTGCTTACATGGTCCAGAAATCGCACTCTGGTTTTTACTCAAAGAAGTTGAAAACTTTTGTCCACGCAAAAACTTGCACATGGATTTTTGTGGCAGCTTTATTGATAGTTCCCAAACTTGGAAGCAACCAAGATGCCCATAAGCAGGTGAACGGATAAGTATACTGCAGAACATCCAAATAAGGGAATATTATCCAGCACTAAGTAAAAATGAGCCATCAAACCATGAAAAGACACGGAGGAAACGTAAATGCATATTACGAAGTAAAAGAAGCCAATCTAAAACGACTGCACATTCTGTGATTCCAGCTATCCAACATTCTGGAAAAGGCAAAACTGTAGACAGTAAAAAGATCAATGGTTTCCCGGGGCTCGGGGAGGGAGAGATGAACAGGCAGAGCACAGGGACTTTTAGAGCAGTAAAACTGTTCTGTATAATCTATAATGGTAGATTCCTTTGTCAAACCCATCAAATGTACACCACCAAGAATGAACCCTAATATAAACTATGGACTTTGGGTCATTACGATGTGTCAGTATAAGTTCATGTGTTTTAACAAATACATTGCTGTGGTGTCGGATGTTGATAGTGGGGAAAGCTGTGCATGTGAGCAGGAGTGTATCTATAGAAAGTCTGTGCTTTCTGCTCAGTTTTGCAGTGAACATAAAACTCCTCTAATCAAGTCCATTAAAGAGAAAAAAGAACGGGTATTTTGTGACAGTGAAAGAGAAATAAAATGTTGAAAGCTGATCCAAATTTAGAATTATGGCAATTTGATGAGGCATTAAAAACATGCTGGCGGCTCTGGCCGGTTGGCTCAGGGTTCCCGAGCGTTGGCCCGGCGTATGAAAGTCCTGGGTTCGATTCCTGGCCAGGGCACACAGAAGCGCCCATCTGCTTCTCCACCCTTTCCCTCTCCTTTCTCTCTCTCCCTTCCCCTCCTGCAGCGAAGGCTCCATGGGAGCAAAGATGGCCCGGGCACTGAGGATGGCTCCGTGGCCTCTGCCTCAGGCGCTAGAATGGCTCCTGCCACAACGGAGCAATGCCCCAGATGGGTACAGCATCACCCCCTAGTGGGCATGCCGGGTGGATCCCGGTCGGGTGCATGCGGGTCGGACTGCCTACCCACTTCACACTTCGGAAAAATACCAAACAAACAAACCACGCTTGCAAGTTTTCCAAGGAAGTACTGTTCAAACTACTTTTGATAAATATTTACACTAATTTTTACAATGTTTCTAATATCTGATAGTGTATTAAATGTTCATTTTACTTTTTTCATTCATTAACACATTTAGAACCAATGTTTTTAATGTGTGGAGAAACTTTTTTTAAACCTCATAAAACCACTTTCCCCAATGATTGGATTTTGCAAATTTCAACTTGCTGCCATTTTTACCATTCCACACTATTGTGGAAAGCCAGAAGTGCATGTATAAAGAAGTCGTTGAAATAGAATCTTCCAAATAACTATGTTTAATGTGATTGCCCCTAACCCATTTTAAACATGTATTAGTTACAGTGGTAGTCAACCTGGTCCCTACCGCCCACTAGTGGGTGTTCCAGCTTTCATGGTGGGCAGTAGCGGAGCAACCAAAGTATAAATAAAAAGATTTAACTATAGTAAGTTATTTTATAAAGATTTATTTTGCCAAACAGTGAAAATCCAACATAAAGTACTTGGTAAGTAATTATTATTATATGCTTTAACTTGCTGTAACTCTGCTTTATAAATTTTATAAAGTTACTTCCCTACTTTATAAATCACCATTACTGTGGAACTGGTGGGCAGTTAGAAAATTTAACTACTAACAGAGATACAAAAGTGGGTAGTAGGTATAAAAAGGTTGAATACCCCTGTTGGACATTGAATTAAATTTTTTTAATTAAAAATTACATTTAAAGGAATGACATTAATCAATGAGTACGTTTCAGGTAAACATTTCTATAGCATTTAAACTGTTGATTATGTTGTATACCCATCACCCAAAGTCAAATCATTTGCTGTCACCAGATATTTGTCCCTCTTTACTCCCCCCCCCACCCTTTTCCTGGTAACCACTTCACTTTTATCTATGTCCATCTCAGTTTTATGTCCCACCTATGTGTGAAATCATATAGTCCTTAGCTTTTTCTGATTTATTTCACTCAGTATAATGTTCTCAAGGTCCATTCATATCATAAATGTCACTATTTCTTTCAGCTGAGTAGTATTCCATTGTAAATATGTACCACATCTTCTTTATCCAGTCCTCTATGGAGGGACACTTTGGTTGTTTCCATGTTGACCACTGTGAATAATGCTATGATGAACATGGGGCTGCATGAGGACATCAAATTTGAATTCAACTGAAATGTTAATATTGGAATATCTAATTTCAGTATGTAATGTTATATATAGAAACAGACTAATGAAATAGATGGCCTTGCACTGGAAATGCAGGGCAGCAGAAGGAAAACATAGTTGAACAGCCAGAACAGGGACAGGAAGAAAGGAAAAGGGAAGCCTCGCTAGCTAAATACGATCTTGTTTAAGGTGCTCTTTTCCTCCCAACAATGTCCCATGAAATGGGGAGAAATTGTTAGCTACATTATACATTAAGGATTACACATAAAAACGGTATTTCTCAAGTGCTTGCTTCTTTGGATTACACTTTCTTATAGTTAGTGGCTATTAATAAATTATAATAGGTTATAGGTGAATCTCACTGCAAAGTACTCTATCATGTAATCAAGGCAGTCTAAATAAATAGATTTCACAAAATAAATTCAAGTAACAGTGGTCGGCAAACTCATTACTCAACAGAGCCAAATATCAACAGTATGATCAAACTTTCTTCTGAGAGCCAAATTTTTAAACTTAAACTGTATAGGTAGGGACATTCCTTATCGAGGTAGCGCCTGCATGTGTTATTTTGTGGAAGAGCCACACTCAAGGGGCCAAAGAGCCGCATGTGGCTCACGAGCCAGTTTGCTGACCACTGCATAACACAGGTAGCTTTTCCTTCTTATGCATGTCCATTTTCCTGCACATAATTCATTACATTCTGACAGGTGTTTATAAAAATAGAATTTAGAAAAATACACTGCTTATCTAAAATTATTCAAATTCAAAATAAGAATCAATCCCACTTGTTACACAAATCAAATAAATGCAGTCACTGCAGGTTTCATAAGGAAATACTTCCATTTCAACCACAGCATCACCATAATCTTCAGGTTGTTCTTTTTTCACTGAAGACCACACATCCCATTATCCTGTTAACCAAATCAGTCTCTTTACAGAGCTATTAGGCAAATGAGAGAACATGAATGAATCAGAGCAGACACTGAATTACGTATTATACTCAGAAAAAAACATACATTTTCTTAATTTGATGGATCATTTAAGTGTCTTGATTTTAAGGTCACACAAATGGAAACCAAATTTCCTCACACTCTCTAACCACTATATAATAATACCAACTAGGACCAATATTAATGTTTTAATGTAAGTTATCTACTGGCATAAACTTGTCTATGGAGTCAGAAATGGTTATGAAAACACATAAGGTATATATGCTTTCTATCTCTGTGATGTACACTAAAAAAGTAAAAGTTATCTACTGGCATAAACTTTTCTATGGAGTCAGAAATAGTTATGAAAACACATAAGGTATATATGCTATCTCTGTGTGATGTATACTAAAAAAGTAAAAGTTGTTTCAGTTGGTCAAGTTTTTACTCCAACAGCCTTATATGCTCTTTACTAATCAATTGAATTGATTGTTTACCGATATTTGTAAATATCTAATGAGAATAGGTCCTAAGTAGTAAGTTCCAGTTTACTAAGAAACAGGTAATACTAAGTACATAATATGATCTTATTTGTGATCAATATTATATATTTTTAAGGGTAAAGAGAGGGTTAGAAACTATTTTAAAAAGGTGTAAAAATACGACTGATCACAAATGTTTTTAAGCCCAAGACATAATAAAGCATTACAGGAAGAACCCAACTACATTTCATTAAAGGTTGAAATATGGATTTAACAACAAAACAACCTATTACTGAAGATACAAGAATACAAGAAAGTTATGAGAAATCATTGTAAGATTTTAAAAGGTAATAGTCTCAACAATGTGACTAAGTGATTTGGGTACTGTGATGAGAAGTAAGTAGTTAACATTTGCAGGTTCCTTTTAGCCCCATTATACTAAAATAAAAGGAATATATTCAATATACCATCAAGATTGGGTAAATCTACTGAGTCATGAGTTTTCAGCCTATAATATCTGTAGAACCATTATAAGAGTTTCATTAGCCTTCTAACTCCAGAGGACTAAAATAGCATCTTAGCGAGTCAGGCTGCCTTAAAGGTATCATCTCCAATAATGAACAAATCTTTGACTTATAAATAACTTTATTTATAATGATATTTACATAATAAAAACAAAACACATAAAACTCACAAGTTATACAAAGAAACTGATGTGTAATAAAAACAGCAATATAGACTGACAGGCAGAAATTTAAAGAAAGATTTAAAGAGTTAAATATCAAGTAGACAACTTTACTTCTTCTCATTTTCACTTTGTCACCCACACTGAATTGGAATTGAACAATGGCTCCTCAGGAGGTCCTGGACTGGAAATTCTGGAAACTGGTAAATCATATTTTGATAAGAATGTGAAGTGAATGACCTATTTCCATGCAGTACCTAATGCTGCCTTAGTATGAAGTCACATTCAGTCTGCCTTGAAGTCAAATAGCCTGTTACTCTGTTCTACCAGGCTAGAAAAAAATGCCATCAGCATTTAGTGGATGCATAGCGATGTGACAGGAATAAACTACATTTAGAGAGGAGAACTGGAGCAGAAGTGACTGGGCAACAGTTTCAAGAGAAGCAAAAGCCAGGAGAGGGAAATCAATGAAAACATGCACAAGAATAGGCAGAGTATATGCACAGTTAGTGCAGTGGGAAATGAACAGAAGGAATTAATTAATCCATGGAGCAAGATAAGGGCTTCTTCAGTTACTATTCACTGGAAAACAACTTAGTGCCTAGCCAAACAAATGTGTTTTAACAGAAGTACTTGAGAGGACCTGGGGGTGTTAGTATATGGAATGCCACCTTAAATTCAGGTTGAGTTCTTGTTGACAGTGGTGAACATCTGCTTCAAATAGCAATAAAATGAAAGCTATATAACCTATACAGCTGCTGTATTCTTTAAACTAACATAATAAAAAAAGAACTTAAAATGAGACAAGCAAAAACAAGACATAAGCATTGTCAAATAAGGCACATGTAAAAATCTACACACATTATCCAGTGAAAGACAATATATATATATTTGGAGGTAGAAATAATTACAAAAATACTGACATTTCTAAAGCATTAGCATATTTGTTACAAACAATCACCAACTAATCCCCATTCAGAAAACTGTTTTGTAAAATGATTATTTAACATCTTTAGGACTACATATTTGTGGCTTTTATTGAAATTTCACATGAAAGCATTGAGAGAATTCAGTTAGTGGCAAAAAAGTTTGTCCATACTATGAGAAATGTAATATGGAAATTATAAAAAGTTACAAATGTTCATAAACCCCATGGTCATCTTAATGTCCTTGAGTGCACCAAGTTGATATTTTCTCATCAATCAGGAATCACAATTCTTATTTCACAGGCCCATTGACGTCTTTAGTAATGTGGCTATATCTGCTGGCATGCTCCCTTCATCACCTGCAGGCCAGAAAGTGGCATAAAATATTTAATACAAATACTTTATGAAATATATTCTTTCTCTCCAATTATCCCCATTTTGGTGAATTCCTAGTCATCTTTCAGGCTGTCTGCTTCAGCGTCACTCCTTTTGAAAACCTCTCCTTTCCGAATTGGTGTGTCTTTTGGGGCTACCTCTGCGCACACGCACAGAGACAGCACAGCATCTGCAGTCTTTTTTCTGATTTGATATACATATAGATATATAAAGATACATAGACATAGTTTGGATCACATCCTACTCAAACCCATACAGTATTTATTTTTCAACTTTGCTAAATTAAAATATTAACATTACTGAAAACAAAAACAAAGTTCTCAAATCCCAAGCAACCAGAGCCATGTAATACACCCTTATTTTCAAGCCAAAGATACAATCATTGACTTACACTGAAGACACATCAAAACAAAATTTTGAACACAGTCTGTCAATGAGAATTAAAGTGCCCACTGTAAATGACCTATTCTCAATGTTTGCCACATGTTTCAACTAAAGGGGACCCCCAGTAGCTAAAGACACTTATCCAGAAATTATTCAGGATTTTCTAAGATGTAAAGATATCTGTCGAGGTAGCATAGAATCTAGTCATCCTTGATTAATTTGGTTATTCAGATTGTTTTTAGATGAAGTGATTTATTAGTTTACAATAACAATGGTACAGCTGGCAATTTATAAATATTCGTACACTTGTAGCTGTAACTTTATAAATTAGAAATGGCTAAAATGTAGCAAAATTAATCATCCCCCCCTCTCACCTCCCACCACCAATTTATAATCTAAAATTATAAGAGTACTTTTATCTTCTCCTTTCAGTAAAAATTATACACACAGAACACAAACTATTATGTTAAGCCCTGAAGAAATTCACTGACACCCTGGCCTCCAAACTTGTCCACACATTTGAAAATAGCCCATAAAATTCAAATTGACACTTGTCCTAAATTAAATAACACCATGAATAAACATATCCAGAATCTAATAAGACAACAATACAAATCCACACAAAAACAAGACTCCAAAATTCAACATTACTATCAATGCAAGGAGAAGAGGAAGGAAGCAAAGGGTGAGGAGACTCTTCTAAATTTAAACAATACTAAAGAGAATAATAAAATACAATGTATGAATTCTGATTGGATCCTGTTAAAAAAAAAAAATCCATACAGTACATTAAAGAGGAAACTGGAAAAAATCCAGATAATGAACAATATATCATATTTGAAAATTGTTAATTTTGGGGGTATAATTGTATTATGGCAACTTAGAGGAATATGTTGAAATATTAAGAATAAAATATTATGTCTGATATTAAAACAGTTCACTGAATTAAAAAAAAGGGTCAAGCGTCATCGTGGAGGAGGTGGACACTCATCCTCCTGGCAGAGCCCCTAAGCAGGGGTCTCGTGGATTAGTCTGCGGGCCGCACAAAATTGTTTGGCGGGCCGCGAGTTTGAGACCCCTGCGCCAGACCGTGATGGTCAAGGGATGTATGCATTCCCTGAGATGATCCCACACCAAGTAAGCCCAGAAGTGTATTTTCACCTGAAATGAAAATGCTTAAGGACAGTACAGGAGATGCTGTAAGCAAAAGCCTGTCCGTATTAGGCAAACATGGAGTTCTTAGGATGGATAGCATGTTGTGCCAACGGTCTCGGACAAGGACCTGGTGGTCATGACCAGGGAGGCCCTCAAAGCTGACGGAATAACGAGTGACCTGAACTGAAGGAAAAAAAGACTCTTTCCACCCGACCCCACACACAAAGACCTGAGCGCAAAACACAAAAGTAGGACTTCTGGGAAATAATACAGACCATCTTCATAAACAATAGAGAGGATGAATGACATAAAAAGCACCGACTAGAATGACTGACAGATTTGACTATATTAAAATTTTTTTAAAAAAACAAAAAAACAACATCCTAACCTTCAAAATACATCATAAAGAAAATCATAAACCACAGAGTGGAAGGAGGTATCAGGGATGCATATGGCTGTCAATGTAGAGTCCAGGATATGTAAGAACTAAAGTAAAAGACAGACATTCCAATAGGAAAGGAGGTAAGACTGCTGTACGGCTGATTGTCAAATGGAGAAATCCATATGGCTAATGAATATTTAAAGTGCTCAAGCTCACTGCTAACCAGGAAATGCATTAAAACCACAGTAATTGGCTATCACTGATTGGTTTTAAATGAACTACACACAGCAGCTTGGCAAAAATGAGGAATTCTGACAGCTGTTGTTAGGGTAATGGGAATTCTCTAAGGGGGTGGAGAGAACGTCAACCAGTAAGTCCGTCACTTTAGAAAAGTAGGTCAGGATTACTTAGTGAAGTTGAAGGTGTCAGTGGTTTTCAATCACCAGTCCACCAGAAATGTGCTGGTCCATGAAAGAGTTAACCACTCTGATGTTGGATGATCCTTATATGTGGACTGGCAGCTGAAAACCATTGCTTTAGATCTCACAATTCCACTTCTTGGTTTTTTACTCACAGAAAATCTTGCTCAGCTGTATCCAGAGAAATTATAAAATGTTCTTAGCAGTATTGTTTATAATGAACATCAACATTACAATAGTTCAAAGAATTGTGGTATCTATAGCAACAAAGCTATGCAAACAATTAAAAAAATTATACAGCAACACAATGAAAAAACTACAGCTACATGAAGCTACAACTATGTGAAACAACATGAATTTCATAAGCATAATGGTGGGTGTAACAAGCCAAAGACAAAACAATATACATTATATGAATCTGTTTTTATAATATTCAAAAGCAGGCAATACTGACAGGTGACAAAACTATAAAAAGAAAAGCAAAATAGCAATTACCACAAAAGTCAGAAAATTACATCTGAGGAAAAGAAAGGGGATTGTGATAAGGGGGAAAGGAGGTGTTTCTGGAGTGTTGGCAATACTGTTTGTTTGTTTGTTTTTTTAACTAGGTGATGATTACTGTTGTTTAATTTTAAAAATAAAGAAAAGAGGCCCTGGCTGGTTGGCTCAGAGTGTCGACCCAGTGTGTGGAGTGGAAGTACCAGGTTTGATTCCTGGTCAGAGCACACAGAAGAAGCGACCAACTGTTTCTCTATCTCTTCCTCCCCCTTTTCTCTCTTTTCCTCCCACAGCCATGGCTCTACTGACTGAAGTGCATTGGCCCCAGGTGCTGAGGATGGCTCTGTGGAGCCTCTGCAACAGGCATTAAAAATAGCTCTTGTGAGCATGGCCACAGATGGGCAGAGCATTGGTCCAAGACAGGCGTTGGTGGGTGGATCCTGGTCGAGGTGCATGAGGTAATCTATCTCCCCTCCTCTCACTTAAATAAAAAAACTATTTCCCCTCCTCTCACTTAAATAAAAAAAGAAAAATAAAGAAAAAAAGTTGAGGAAGCAGATGTTGCAAATGTTACAACTGTTAAATTGTACTTTTATTCATACTGTACTTTTACTTATACTATGCTTTCAACATTTTTGCATGAAAATTTCCATAATAAAATTTACAAAGGTAGATCATTTACTAATGTAATCATATTAAGAGATATTAAAGAAAAAGCCCCACATATCTGAAAAACACAACCTTTCTTCTAAAGCAATGGCTCCCTGACCTTAGCATACATCAGAACACCAACTAGACTGTGTCCCATCCTCACTCTCTAAGTAGGGATGCAATTGAGCTTGGGAATTTACATTTCAGACTGGCAATTTCCCAGGTCTAGGGACTACTTTGAGAACCACTAAGACAAGCTCGAGAAATACAAAAATCTGACAAGCAGATCTGAGAGCAGTCATGGTCTTTAATCTTTCCTAGTTTCATGGTGAAAGGGGGCGTACACATAGCATCAAGCACATCATGCTCTATTACAAATACACCTTTGGTGTGCAGGGGACAAGGGCCCCATTGTGCAAGACAAAAGAAGAGTACACATGTGCTCTCATCAGCTCAGTGTCAAATTATTTAAGTAAAACCAGGGGTGAAGCTGAAGACAAAATCATCATATGTAGCTTAGAGATTAAATAAAAGACATTATTGTATCTTTGAGCTACCCAATAAAAGACCTTTTGGGAGAAACTGATATATAAATAGCTTCAGTCAGATAAAGGAGGGAAATCTCCTACAGAACAGAAGAGTGGTAACGGGGAACTAAATAAACATTCATAACTAAACATTCAAAATCTAAAAGCCTGAGAGCCTAGCTGAAATAAGTTGCTATTTTTTAATGTTTCTTTTTAAAAATTTTTTAATTAGTTGCTATTTTAACAGACATACTCGATGTGAACACAGGTAAAATTTCAGACTAAACAAATTTATTAAAATACAGATAATTTACATGAATTATGATTAGAAATGATTAAATATACACATATCTGATGTCATCTAAAATACCATTAAAATGCCATGAGGAAAAAAGTAGGGCGTTAAAACCAAAAGAAAAAATAGACAACAGTGGGGAGACAGGGCTGTCAACAAATTCTGAAAGATGAAAAGCAGCTGGGAGAACTGACAAAGCAAAAGCTTAAGTGCCCACAGGTGGAAATATAAGGCTATATATACTATAGGTACTTCATGTCCAGAACACCCTCCGCCATCCCTTAACGCTCAGACCATGGAGAAAATGAGTGTTTCTGAAAGGTGGAAACATATGGAGCAAAAAAAACCAAAACAAAACCATGGAAGAGGTAGAATACTGAGAGCCTTCTCCACAGAGCTGGCCATTTACTCCAGATGTAAAAACAAGGTTTACTCTTTGGAAAATTTGAATCAAAGGAACGCTGGAAATGGGGATAGCAGAGGACAGTGAAGCTGTGAGTGGGAACAGAAAAACTATTTGAGTATGACCTAACCTCGCTCCCCTCACTTCCCCTCGGCCCTGCGAATGCAGTCAGTAGGCTTATCCTACCTCTCCCACCATCCTCACTTCACAAGAGTGGAGAATATTGACCATTCTGGGGAAATAAACTAGCCCATGAGAAATGACCTCTTGTTTTATAATAAGAGATAATTAAAGTCAGCTGGGAGTCTGACAATCAGCCAGCTGAGCCCCTGATTAATTAACTCTGATGGTTCTATTTAAAAACTTATCGTTAGGATAAAATCTATGTTATCTGGATTACTTCTAGCATTACTAAGAGAATTTAACCTAGGTATGTATTTAATTGCTTTACCAAATATGAAAAGATGGCCTAATAAAATATTAAGGACAAAACAGTGTTCAGGTGAACCTGCCTTATGTGGTCACGCTTACTTCTGCTTGATAACTGAAACTGGCAAATGGCCACCTCCACACAGAGCCTAGTAGCTACTGTTAATTGCTTAAGTTACGATCATCCTCCCCATGCTCAGCCTTCATGGTCTAATCCAGTTGCTTCTTACTCAATTAAACTTTCTCTAATGCCCACCTTAACAAACTGGCATAGCACCCTAAAATAAATGCTATAAAGAAATAAAGATGCATACTAATTTCATCATACATCTTTCTCTAAGGACAAATTAAAATCCAATAATCTCTCTGTAGTAACAAAATACCGAAACATAGTTAATAACCAATAAAAGTTTGCTGAATTGCAATAACCATTTTAAATATTAAAAAAATATTCTTATTAAAATAAAACTGCTTATTTTAAATTAAACAATATGAAATAAGAAAAGCAAATGCAGAAGATTACATTTTAACTTATTTAAAAAAGGAGAAAGACTACATATACTTATTGCTATTTGTACAAAATAACTGCTAACTCACTAAAAAATAGAAACCAGTGTGTTACCTGTTTGGAGAAGTGGAGGAATGTTCACCCTTTTGTTTTTTTACTTTTATTTGTTTATTTTTTTATGGTGAGAGGACAGGAGATAGTGAGGCAGACTCCCACAGAAGCCCCATCCAGGATCTACCTGGCAACTCCATCTAAGGCCAATGCTTTCTACCAAGTCCAACTGAGAAGTCCTCAGCGAATGGGGCCATGCTCGAACCAATTGAGCCCCGGACTGCAGGAGGGTAAGTGGGAGAGATGGGAGCTGGAAGGAGAAGCAGATGGTCACTTCTCCTGTGTGCCCTGACTGGGACTTGAACCCGATGTCCACATGCTGGGCTGACACTCTAGGTACTGAGCCACCACTGGCCAGGGCCTGTTTGCCCTTTTATATATTTTGAATTTTGAACTATGTGAAAGTGTATCCTTTCATATTTATATGTTTAAAATTTTTTAATTTATAAAACTTTATTACTTATGTAGTAAGTAAATCATAAAATTGTGGATAAAATTATAGATCCAATTTTAACTTCTGGAATGTAAGGGATAGAATAGACAGAATTTCCCAAAGTCAAAATGTTTAATTTACATCAATTCTGGCAAAATGTTCTTAGTCACTGTTTTGAAATGGTATGCTTATCTTCTGCCAGGCTATCCCTAAATGATATGCCAGTTAAGGACTTAGACCCTTTTTGTTATCCCCTTGATATTGCTAATTTGTTGTATTTTCATATTAATAAATATTGAAGTATCTGCTTATAAACAACTTACCTTCATCTACTGTGGTCATATCTTGCTCTAGTTTCAATTTCTGTTGGTTAATTTTTAGCATGGATTCTTCTATTGTCCCTTGGCTTATTAATTTTATAACTAGTACTTCTCTAAAAAATATAAAAGGTATGTCCACTGATTATTAAATATAAAATTGTTTGGATACATATGAACTATATAAATCATTTTAGAGCTCTATAAGAATATCTTGAAAATTGTATAACAAATATACCCACAAATTTAAACTTTATTCAAACTACTTGAAGCTGACATTTTCTGAGCATGTCACTTTTACACATCCTTTCCTACTGATCAAGAGAAGGATATCTTGGATCTTATTTTAAAAATTACTAGGTTTACAAAAAACACTTCAGGGTTTAGATAAGTATACCATTTTAGAAAGGAACATACTTTGATTATCAGGTTCCAAGAAATAATTCAGTACAAAAAGGAAGTGTAGTAAAGCAGTGGTTTTCAACCACCAGTCCACGGACCAGGGCTGGTCCACCAGAAATTTCGTACTGGCCTGCAAAAACTTTACTCACTCTGGTGTTGTAGGAATATTATAAAGGCTATAATCTTCATTACTGGCACCAGTCCGCAGACCAGCAGTTGAAAAACACTGTAGTAAAGTACAAAGATTACATGGAAGGTTTTGGTCCCATAATAGGTACTGATAAATATTTGATTCATAAATAACTATATCAATGTCTTTTGGAAATACAGTAAAATACTATACAAAGTAAACACGGTCTGCTGTTTATATGTGAAAGTAGAGTTAAATTGTAGGTATTTTTTTTACCTCTACATGATCCTATGACCAATGTCAAAATTAACCTTCACCTAAAATATCTACAAGTCAAATAATCTATTTTCTAAAGAGTAATAAGGTAGCAAAAGTATCTATATTACCAAGTCTATCTTAAATGGTCTAACAAGCAAAGTCTTTTTAAATATTAATCTTTTGCAAAGGCACTCATTGATAATACCACCTTTTGATTAGCCGCAGAACTACTTGGTTTGGGGTGGGAGGGTATTTTATTTACTAGGTCACATAGTATAGGTCACATAGTGAAGTTCACATTCAACACTGCTGGCATGAATTACATGAGCAGCAGTGCTTTGATAAAAATATAAAAACGAAGGCAGGACGTCTGATAGACTACATTCTAATATTCTACACACATTAAACTTTATTTGATTAACAATAAATCTCAACAGAAAACACTTACTTAGTCTGCCCTACTCTATGGCATCTATCTTCAGCTTGTTTATCGTTGTAGGGGTTACAGTCAATATCGTGAAGTATAACAACATTTGCTGATGTCAGGTTTATTCCTAAGCCACCAGCTTTTGTTGACAGCAGAAACACAAAGATATCCATATCGGTATTAAACTCATCAATTAAATGAATCCTGTAAGATAAAACATATTTTGGTTCAATCTCACTAAAAAGTTAATTAAAACGGAAAACAATCACATCCCATGAAAATAAACTTGAAGATGGAAACACATACTCTTTGTAATACAGATAATTTCCCTGAAGTTTTTTTTTTTTATTGAAAAACCTTCCCAATTCACTAACTTCTTTTCTATACTACTTATCTCTACTAATTCTTTCTTAACTATTCAGATTTGATTAACTTCTAAAGGACTATTTTTCCCTTTGTTTAATGGCTTCTGGCTTATCTAAATAATGCGTATGACTTTTTAATCTTGAACCTTCTCAGAAGTCTGTCAGTGGCTATTGGTAAATAATGTAACTATGAACTGAATCAAGCTGTATTGGTTTAATCATTTTTTTTAGCATGACTTCCACCCTCACTCTAATACAGGAGGAAAATTCACTTTGGCTGATAAAAAAATTAGCCAGAAAATATAATGGAGTTTAAACACAACAGAAAAAGCACCTCCTCCCCCTTTAAGACAGTGTTTTTAATCCTTGAGAATTAAAATATAACTAATCTTAACTCAGTTACCTTGGAAATATGAAAGGCCAAGATTTTAAAACAATCATGGTTTAAAGATAAGGTGCTTTAGACTTTGACTTTTAAAGAGAAAAACTCTGATTAAGTATATAGTTACAAAACTACCTCCAAATATATTTGTAAGCAGTTCAGACAAAAATATTAAAAGAAAATGTTCCTCATTTTAAAATAATGATCTGAAGTAATCACACATAAGACTCAAAGTAATACAATTCTATCAAGTGCTCTAGTCATTTAAAATTCAAACATTTACTCTTTTTTGAGGGTAAGGTGGATAGAGATTTTTTGAAACTAAAGCAAAGTATACCAACCTTTCAGAAATCTGAGTCTTTCCATCTAATCTGAGGTACCTATGCTGATGATGTTTTAACAGAGCCTCTAAAATATCCAGCATCATGGTAAATTGGCTAAATAATACAACTCTATCACCCTGTAAAAATACATATATATATTAGATATATGGGAAGAAAAATATAAGTATCTAATGATCAACTGCTTATTTAAAAATTTTATTTATTGATTTTACAGAGAGGAATGGAAAGAGAGAGAGAGATAGAAATACTGATTTGTTCCTGTATGTACCCTGTCTGGGGAGTCACACCTGTCACCTTTGCGCACTGGGACGACGTTCTACCAACTGAGCTAGCAGCCAAGGCTGATCAATTGCTTCTTTAATAAAAATGAAGTAGTCATAATTAAGGTAGATTCTTTCTTTAGATTGTATATAAATAAATTCACTTAATTTCTAAACTTAAGAGCTAAAATTCAACTTTTAGTTTTTAATTAATTTTAATGGGGTGACATTGATAAATCAGGGTACATATGTTCAGAGAAGACATCTCTAGATTATTTTGACATTTGATTATGCTGCATTCCCATCACCCAAAGTCCAATTGTCTTCCGTCACCTTCTAACTGGTTTTCTTTGTGCCCCTCCCCTCCCCCAACCCCTTAGTTTTGTTTTTTAAGAGTAGTTAATAGGAATAGCCAGAGTACTATTTAGATTGTGATCTTACAAATTTAAGCTATTTCACATATAAACTGTAGTATTACTTAAACATTTAACACAGTATCTTCAAAACACCAATTTTGAAACTCATTTAAATCGTCACCTATGAAATAATGACAAAAATATTTTTTAAAAACATCAGTATAGATGTAGCCTACTAACTTCTATTTTTCTTTTGGAGGTTCGCAAGAAGAAAAGCAATCAGGAATATATATGCCCATAATACAGTAGAACTCTCTTACCTGTGGATAATATATTCTAAGATCCCTGGTAGATGCCTGAAACCAGGGAAAGTACCAAACCCTATAAATACTGTTTCTTCCTATACATACATACTTTTTCACTTAAAAGAAACATTACAGCTCATCTTTGGTGTATCTAAATTACCAGTATTACTACTCGTGCACTTTGGGGCCATTAATAAGTAAAATGTGGATTATGTGGAACACAAGCCCTGTAATACAGTTGACCTGATAATCTACAATAGATCTGATGACTGAGAGGGCTCCTAAGTGACTAACGGACAAGTACTGCATACAGTGTAGATATGCTACAAAGGGATGATTTATGTACAGGGCAAGAAAGAACAAGATTTCACCACACAACTCAGAACAGCGTGCAATTTCCCATTTCATGTTTCTGGACTACCTTTGGCTGCTGGTGACTAAAACCACGGAAAACAAAAGGGCAGACGAGGGAGGACTACTGTACATCCCCCAATGCTCAAAACACTAGTTTCTAAAAGAAAGTATAACAGACAAAGGCTAAAACTTCAAGAAAGTTAAATCAGGCCACAATTGTTTTAAAGAAGTTTAAGTAATTGGGAAAATACAAACGGGGTAATAAGATTCTTAATACCTTCTCTTTTAGTTCAGACAAAATGCGTCCCAAAACTCGGAATTTTCCAGAATCTAAAATCAAGTCCGTGTCTAACTGGAAGCTATTAATGTGTCGATACTGTTTACAAAGTACATGTAATTCATAGTCTGTCATAACTTCCATATCTTCAAAGATCAGGTCAGGGTTAGCTTCACAATGTGTAGGTTCCTCAAAGCAAAACAAAATAATGCACACACTTCAAAATTAAGATAATTTATATGATGAAAACAATCTAATAAAATTGTTCACATCTGAGAAAATATCTAAATCACTGAACATTATAGGATGACAAATTTAGCAAAGAAAATTCATATTCATTTTTTAGGTACAATAAAGGGGGAAAAGTCCTTACTGTTTTATAACTGACATACTGAAATATTTACAGATAAAATAAGAGCTATAATTTACTTCAGAAACTTGGGGAGGGGTCTAGATGAAACAAGAGTAGTGTTACCATTGTGCACTGTTGGTGGAACTGCAAACTGGTGCAGCCACTATGGAAAACAATATGGAGATAACAGATATACCAAAGAACTCAGTTCCACTTCTGGCATTTCTCCAAGACAGAATAAAACCAAAAACACTAACTCGAAAAGATATATGCACTCCTATGTTCACTGCAACATTATTTATAATAACTAAGATATGGAAGCAACTTCAGTGTCCACTGATAGACAAATGGATAGAGAAGATGCAGTATATCCAGGGATGGGCAAAAGTAGCTGTACATTAATACAAATAACTATAGTAATTAATAAATAACACAAGAATAAACTGTTTCATGTACTCACAACTGTAACCTACTTTTGCCCAACCCTATATGCATAGTGGAATATTACACAGCAATAAAAAATGAGACCTTGCCATTTGTGAAAGCTTGGATGGTCCTAGAGGGTATTAGGCTAAAGGAAATAAGTCAGACAGAGGACAATACCACATGGTTTTACTTACATGTGAAATACAAAAACAACCCCCCCCCCCAAACAAATGAACAAATAAAACAAGCAAAATCAGACTTATAAAAACACAGGCTGACAGGATGGTCTCTTGAGAGGAGGAAGAAGAGGGGTGGATGAAAAAGATGAAGGGGAATACAGTCAATAATGATAAGTTTGCAGCAACAGATGATTACTAGAATTAGTGAGTGATCACACTATAAGGTATAAAAATGTCAAATCATTACTAATATAACATATACTAATAAATAAATACATAAAAAAGAAACAAATAGTACATTCCACATAACTACAGAAACTGTGTGAAGGATATATAGGCAGAGGATTTCATTATACAAGTCTCTGTATTTTTACATGTTTAAAATTTTTCATAGTAAGTTTTTAAATTTTTTAAAAAGATTTTTATTTATTAATTTTAGAGAGAAAAAGAGATAGAGAGAGGATGGGGGAGGAGCAGGAAGCATGAACTCCCATATGTGCTTTAACCAGGCAAGTCTGCATTTCAAAGTGGCAACCTCAGTGTTCCAGGTGGACACTTTATCCACTGCGCCACCACAGGTCAGGCCCATACTAAGTTTTAAAAAATATTAAAAAAACTTAAAAAGCAAATCACTGCTTTCAATACACAACCTATAAGGAGAAATAAAAAAGGTAGGTGCTAAAGAAGAATGAGGCAAAAATAAAGACTAATAGCTAAAATTATATACAAAATAAGAAATAAAATAAAATAAATGGAGAAAAATGACTCACTACCCAGGTCATAAAATTTAAGGACTCCTTTGGTAAAAATAAGTAAAATAGAGTATATAATGAAGTCTAAATCAAGAGTTAGCAAACTTTTTCTGTAAAGGGCCAGATAGTAAATATTTCAGGCTCTGTAGATTAAATGATGTTTGGCAAATGCTCAACCCTGCCCTTGTACTGAGAGAACAGCAACAGACAACACTGAAACAAGAGGGTGTGGCTATGTTAGAATAATACTTTATTTATAAAAATAGACATGGCCACACCTGGCCCTAATAATTGGCTGATTCCTGATGTGGAATGTCCTTCTTGGGTCTTATATCCCCAAAATTATCTTGAGCTTTGTCTTAAAACATGTTCTGTTTTTCTTAAATGTGGTTATAAAGAGTTAATATGCTTATTAGGTTTGATAGTCATATTTTTAGCCTAACAATTTAACCTGACACGCTTCGTGTTAGCATAAGAGGGGAATGTCTCATTTTTAGCCTAATAATTTAACCTGACATGCTTCGTGTTAACATAAGAGGGAATCTTTACCTTTAGCATAAGCTGGGACATTTCCTTGAGTTTTTCGGCTGTGTAATATTGGCGATGTAATAAAGGATGATTGGCCATTTTTCTCAATTGCATCATGACATTGCACATTTCTGTGTTTTTTTCTGTGATCCAAAGAGACAGATTAAAAAAAAAATACAAAAAAACAAGCTGATCGCTGTTTGTTGAAATATATCTCAACACAAACAAAAAGTTTTAAAATTATTTCTTCAAATTCCAACTAATTTTTTAAAAAATGAGTAAAGCCCACTAATAATATGACTAAAGAAAATGCTGCCCCAGTACAGGATTTACTTTTCACATAAAATTGTGAAAATCAGATTATACCCAAGTTATTGATAGATTTTTTCATTCTGCTGAAAAGACCCAAATAAAGTTGCTCCTGCTTCTCTGACATTGCACACAGCTCAATTTGATCTTTCTTGGGGGGCAGCTGCTTGAGCACCTGAGGAAGGAAAATAGTGTAGGTAAACCAATCAAATAAAGAAGAAAACAGATTTCTAAAACACAACCATAAAAAATATGAAGATGAGTTACCTCATCTTTTACTCTTCTGAGAATAAACGGTTTTATAATTTGTTTTGCGTGTGCTATTCTCTCCTTTTCATATATACTTTGCTCATCTGCTGATTTCTAAGTAAAATAAGAACATATATACTTTTAGAAATTACTCATTAAAATGATTACAATAACAATATTACACAACGTGAAAATCTGAGTGTTTTACAGAAACTTAATTTATTCTAGATAAAACTTCACATTTGAATCTGGGCTACAATCTACTTCTTAAAGCTCCATATGTATGATGAGGTTTTGTATGTAACTGTGTATTCTGCTTAGGTAATAAGTTGAACTGTACTAAGTTTTCGGAAGCATTAACTATTGAGTTATTACTGATTAGAGAACTTGAAGAAAATGTGTGTGTGAGAGAAAGAGGAAGAGAAGAGGGTAGAGGGAGGAGAGGTGAGGGGTGAGAGAGTGATAGGTAAAAAACCTTTTACTGATTTGTGGAAAATGAACCTAAAGAAAGCTAGTACAGGTGATGCAAATCATGTGGTCTAAAAAATGGAGATGGTTGATAGTCAAAACCTGTCACTATTAGGGAATTAAAGAAGTGGAATTTCATTCTAAAATGTGAAGGAATACTCCATATCCTATGAACTAGTAGGCCAACAAGTAGGAAAAATTAATTAGTGAGAGTTAAAAAGGCAGTTAATTGCAGTAGAAGAATATCAGTAAGTTCTCATAAAGTATATATGACAGGAAAGTCAAGAATCTATATAAACACAGATGAACTGAAACATGGCTGAACTGAAGAATTTACACATTCTTGAAGACTACACTGTACTTTTTCTAAGCAATCAGGAGAAAATTAACAAGATTTTCACCTAAAAGGATTTATTTCTTGTAACTTTTAGAAATTGTTACTTTTGTTGTTTATGAACTTTTATTTCAAAACGTATGACCCAGAACAGAAATATTCAACCTCCGTCCAGTTCTACAGTTTACCTATTAAAAAATGCTAATTATCCTGACATTTTAATAAAGAAAAGGCAATGATCAAACTTTTCCCAAATATCATATATCTGAGCTCTCCACTAATTTAAAATTCTCATTGTTCATAAAATTAGGGTATTAGAGACCAAACTTTTTAGACACTGATTACAGAAATCACCAATTCATTTCCCACTGTATTTTGGTTGACCCTACAATAGGAATATCAACTACTTAAATTTCCTAGTACACATGTACCATGAAAACAAGGAAAAGACCAAATAGAAAACTGGCCCAGGTAAAACACAAAATAACGTATTTGGGAGGAAATATGAATTCATGCTTACTGTCTTAGAAGAAAACATTCGTCGTATTTCACTTGTGCTACTACTAAACATGTGTGGCATAACAAAATTCAACAGCGACATGAGTTCTAACAGATTATTTTGTACAGGAGTGCCTGTGAGCAGCAAGCGGTTATTTGCCTGTGAATGAAGGTAAAATTAAAATTAATTTTTTAAATTAGAGCTACTTCTGTTTTATCTACCCTCCTCAGTGAGGGAGAAAGAATTAAAACTATTATTAATAATGTGACATTCTGTAATAAAACAATAACAATTTAGAAAAATTATGATCTATTTGTACTTTAAGGCAGAATGTGTAAAAGTAATGGCTTCATTTTATAAGCAGGTAACCTGCATCCTGAGATCACTTTAATGAGGTAATGAAAGATTATATTTAATATTCAGAGTTTATCATACAAAACAGAGATGATAAATTGAGGCTTATGAGCTACAATGCTCTTTACACCTCGAAAGGGTTGTAAAAAGTATGAAAGAACAAGGTATAGAGGCTAAATGGCTCATAAAACATTAAATACTTCCTATTTGGCCCTTTATAGAAAGTTTCCTGTCCCTTGACAGAAAATACTATACACATTAAAATTCGTAATATAAAATGTTATTATCATAATTGGAAAAATTAATAAAACTCTCTCTTACATTAATTGTCATAAGGTGCTGGTAACGAATGGAGCCCATATTCTTCAGCATATGGCCCTCATCAAAAATAGCATAATTAAGTTTTAGCCGTCGAAAGAGACTACGGTCATCAGAACTGCTGATTGCACAATTATACCTGTCACCAAAAGAAAAAAGAAATCTCCAGGGTTATAACTTAAGACCTGGACCCTAGCAAGGTTTAATGCTTTGTAAGATTATTTTCATTTATACACTTCTAATAGCCACTATCTAAAAGACAGTACTAGTTAGTGCTCAAAGAAATACTAATGTTCTTTATCCAATAATTATTGAAGTCCATGTAACTAAGTTATGAAAGCTGCCATATGTAGCTAAAAGAAAATTTAAATGTTATAGTGTAATGAGACAACTTCTACACATCTAGGAAGAAAACAATTTTGGTTATTTATATGTAATCTGCACTTGTTATATACTTCATGAAGTTATATTTTAAGAAGCAGTAGAAAAAAGGACATTAAGCTAAGACATTTCTGTTGAGACCATAATACTACTGTATTAAAATAGAAGGTAGACACAAGAAATAGTTAATAGCATCTGGAAATAAAAAAATATATTTAAAAAATCGAGTCCATTTTAATAAAAAAATAATTTTGAATGAATTATTTTAAACAAGGCCTTCTATGGAAGTCAGTAGAAATAATCAAATACCTACAGTAAACACACTTGAAATAACCTATATAATAAATGAGAGCATGAAGTTCTCTGCTAGATATTTATGACAAATACTACTAAGTAATGATTTACTCAGCTATATTTTTCATCCTTATTTCTATTCTAACTCAAATTTTTCAGTGGGATTTCATTTTATTATTATTACTTATTTACAAGTTAGAAATATAAATCATCTTGGTGGAATATCTTCATTGTTTTTTAAAAAGAAGGGCTTGTCTTAATTTTCTTAAATTTATTTAATTATAATTGGTATGCAATATTATATCAGTTATATATTAGTTTCAGGTATACAATTTAGTGATTTGACATTTTTATACCTTACAGTGTGATCACCCACTAATTCTAATAATTACCTGTCACCATATAAGCTTAGCAAATCACTGACTATATTTTACCTTTTTTGCCCATCTCCCCACACCTCTCCCCTATGTAAGCCATCCTCTTGACTTCGCAATTATGAGTCTGTTTTCGTTTATTTTTTTTTAATTCCACACATAAGTGAAACCATATTCAATTATTTGTCCTTCTTTGATTTATTTCATACAGCATAATACCTACTGGATCCATCCATGTTGTTGCAAATGGAAAGATTTCATTTTTTTTTTATTGCTGTGTAATATTCCATTGCACACACACTTTGAAGTCTAAAAACTAGGTGCATCTTATACAGTGGTTGTAGATTTTTTTAATTTGCATTTCCCGCTTTTTCGTGCTTGTTGTCTTTGAGCTCATTGTTTCACACTTGTTACTGGTATATTACAGTAGGTTATGTTTTGCCATGTTCTGCCCAGAAATGGCTAAGAAAAGATTTTCGTACATTGCTGAATTCAAGTTAAAAGTGATCCAGTATACAAAAGTGAATGGAAATCTTGCTGCTGAACATGAGTTTGGTCCTCCTTCAATTGAGAAATCAGAGACTAGCTACAGGAAGGAGAAACCCTACTGAAAATACCCCGGCAGAAGAAGGCCACGAGAGGCAAGTCAGCAAAATGGCCTGATTTAGATTGGAGTTATGGATTGAAGAGCAAAGGGCTATTGGAATTCCTGTGTCCATAAAGATGGTTTAGCAAGAGACAAGAAAAATTGCTGATGAAAAAGAAGTTACTGATTTAAAAGAACACAATTGGTGCTTCAAGTTCATGAAACGGAATGGACAAAGCATAAGTACACCACCAGGCTTGCCCAAAAGATACCTGAAAGCTATGAGCAGAAGGTCCTTGAATTTCATCATTTTGTCATTCAAGTCAGAATCCACACATCAGTTCGAGTTGAGACAGATTGCTAATATGAACAAAGTGCCCTTTTAATCTGATGTCCCAAGTAACAAAGATAATTGAACAATTGATATAGAAGGGGGTGAAAACTAACTGAATACAAGTGGACATGAAAAGAGCCATTATAGAGTTGTTCTAGTTGTTGTGCCGATAGAAACAAGCTCCTCCTATGCTGATTTTTAAATGCAAAACAATGCCAAAAGAAGACATTACTCGAGGAGTAATTGTTCAAATTCATGACAAGGGTTGGATGGATCAGGATGGGATGAAGATCTGGTTCGAGAAAGTTTGGAGAAGGAGACCAGGTGGGCTCTTATGCAAACCTGCCCTATTGGTGCTTGATCAGTTCAGGGCACACATATCAAAAAACACAAAAGAAGATTGCTGCAGAGAAAAAAAAAAAACTTGCTGTCACACCTGGAGGCTTGACATCTCAGCTCCAACCACTTGATATCAGCATTAACCCTTCAAAGCTGCCATGAGATGAATGGAACCAATGGAAAAAGTCTTCTGGGGACAATTTGACACCAGCAGGAAGAGCAAAGAAACCAACTACAGGAGAAGTTTATACTCGGGTGAAAAGATCCTGGGATAATATCAAGACTGAGATTGTCGTCAAGTCATTTAAAAGTGTGGCATTTCAAATGCCGTAGATGGAACTAAGGATGAGGGAATATATAAGGACAATGATCCATTATCAGACACCAGTGAGGACAAGCTAATGAATGGGAGCTTTGACAGTAATGAGGAGATATATGAATTTTATGATGAATAAAACTTGAGTTCAATAACTTTTTGTAATACACCTTTTTTCAAATTTCAGGCCCCAAAATTAAGATGTGTCTTATACATACATGGGAACATCTTATACATGGGGAAATATAGTACATCTTTATCCATTTATCTATCAATGGACACTTAGGTTGCTTCCATAATTTTGTTTTCTTTGGATAATACCCGGAAATAGAACTGCTGGGATGTAAAGTAGAGCTATTTGTAGTTTCTTGAGAAATCTCCATTCTGTTTTCCATAACAGGTGAATGATGACTTCTTGATAACAGCCATTCTGATTGGTGTAAAGAGGTATCTCACTGTAGTTTTAATGTGTAGTTTCCTAGGGATTAGTGATGTTGAGAATCATGTCTGCCGGTCATCTGTATGTCTTCTTTGGAGAAATGTTTCTTCATGTCCTTTGCTTTTGTTGTTGTTACCGAGTTGTATGAGTTTAAATGTTATTTTAATTTTAACTGAGAAAGTTTTATTAAGACTATACTTTCAATCATGTGGACAAAACCTTTTTATAACCACTGTCAGTCACTCACCTGATGTACTAGCAAAAACACTATCTTGGTGTTATACACACCAAACTAAAAATGCATGAATTATCATAAGTCATTCCATTATTTTAGTTGCAGTTTTTAGGATAAGCTTTCCTTCATATTACTACTAATATATTTTCTTTTAAATTTGGGAGCTGCACAAAATTTCTTTCAAAAATGAGTTTTTTCAGTACTTACGTGGTCACAATTACATTGTATTCCTCATATTTACTATGAATATTATATCTTATTTGTTTACGTTCTTCTTGAGAACCTAGAATTTAAAACAATACACACATACTGATTGTATTTATTGTACTTTACTGCATGTTGAAATGTTAAAGAAATTTTAAAGTTAAAAGCAAAATGACACATTCTTACCATAGTAACAGAGCACCTTTAAAGTGGGGCACCATAAATTAACTTCCCTTAACCAGTTATCTGTGAAACAAAAGAAATATTACTTGCTTCTGCTACAAAGGATATGTGTGTGAAGTAAAATGAACACTAGAGTTTGACAAGCTCTGCCCAGAAATTATTCTTTTATAAAATACAAGATGATTTTCAGAAATATCACAGAGACGGCCCAATTTTAATCCTGATAACAATTATTTTGAGGTTTTGAGGTAGCATTACAGGGCAGAAAACCAACCATTGTATTTATAGGTGATTGAGTTCCAATTTAAAGAGATAATATTTTTGGTTACATTCATATATATATTCTCTTACTCTATACTACATAAAATCAACTGAGCAAGAACGTAACAGAAATTTGAGAGATGAACTGCATAATTTCTGACTCAATAATGTTTAATTATAAGTTTAAATACACATATCGTTTCTCTTACTGAAACAATTAAGTGTTATGTAAACAAAAACAAAATTTTATCAAATGGCCCTTGATCATAAAAATTGACTTATATTTGAGTTATTTTCTTTAAAGGACTTCTATTATAATCAAACACACATACATACACAAAGGAGAAAAAAACTATAAGGAGACCACAGAAATTCACATTCACCTACACAAACTGAGAAACCACACATACACACATGGCTTTTCTTCTTTCTACACAAAATAGTATACAGTCAAGTATGGCTGTCCACCTACTACAAACCTATAGTTGATGCTGGAACAACGATCAAGTGAGGACCTTTATTACCCTCCTGATAGAGGTATGCCAGGAATGCAATGGCTTGAATAGTTTTTCCTAGGCCCTGAAATTAAAATTTCAAAAGACGATATATGAAATATAAAAATAAACAAAATACAAATAAATACTGGACAATATAAAAGGAAAATAAGATATTCTGGTTTTATTTGATTCTCCATAATCCAACTCTATAGAAATTTCTATTAGGTTCTTAGTTCTCAATGACAGGTAAAAGAAATCTCCAAATGAAATTAGTGAGCAAGAAGATCTTAACTTCTAGTTAATATGTGACACACATTAATATGGAAGACCTCTGCATTGCATATAAAGGATATAATTTTGGTAACTATATAAAGCAAATATTTAATATACGATATATATTGGATGTACTTCTGGTTCAGATGGAAGCATAGGTAAACACAGTACTCAAATCCTCCCAACACCATATCAGAATTACAACTAAACTACAGAATAACTATTATTCAGGACCACCTGAAATCTAGCTGAATGGAAGTCCTAAAGAAGGGATTTAAAGAAGAAACCACACTGAGACTGATAGGAGGGGCTTAACAGAAGAGCCTGGTCCCACACCCACGTGAGGCAGTTTAAAATCGGGAGGGATATCTCAAGATTACTAGAAGCTAAACAGAGAACAAAGACCATGGTCTTTGCTAATTTTTATTTTGGAAATCCAACATACACATTGTAACTGAAATGTATTTAGTAAATATTTTCTCCACAAAACATGACTCATTTTTAATAAAAACTTTGGAAATACAGTGTGCCCGTAAAGTCATGGTGCACTTTTGACCCGTCACAGGAAAGCAACAAAAGACAATAGAAATATGAAATCTGCACCAAATAAAAGGAAAACCCTCCCAGTTTCTGTAGGATAATGTGGCAGCATGTGCGCATGCGCAGATGATGACGTAACACTGTGTATACAGCCGAGCAGCCCACGGCCATGCCAGTCAAGATGTGGATGGTACAGAGGAAAGTTCAGTATGTTCTGTGGCTTGCTAAATTCGAATCCGTGACCAAAGTGCAACGTGAATATCGGCACATTTATAACGAAGCGCCACCACATAGGAATAACATTACTCGGTGGGATAAGCAGTTGAAGGAAACCGGCAATTTGGTGGGGAAATCCCGTTCTGGTAGGCCATCAGACAGTGACGAGTCTGTAGAGGCTATACGGGATAGCTACCTAAGGAGCCCTAAAAAATCTGTGCATGAGCCCACATCGAACTGCACTGAATAGGTATGAAACTGGGAGAGTTTTCCTTTTATTTGGTGCAGATTTCACATTTCTATCGTCTTTTGTTGCTTTCCTGTGACCAGTCAAAAGTGCACCATGACTTTACAAACACACTGTAGTATAGCTGGAGGAAAAACGGTAAGGTTAAATGTCAAGTTTCTATGTGACAGTACCTGGACTCCTGTGTGTAATAAACTTCCCAAGACTAGTTCAAGCAAATGTAATTTGGAAAAGAACAGAAACTCAGAGACATCTAGTAAAAATAAACTGAAACAACGTTGATGAAGTTGCTGATAAATGTATAAATTTATTTACTAACCAGGACCTGTATCTATGATAAATTTTAACGGCAGTTATGGAAAAGCACATCCAGTACAATCTCATTTAGTATAAGGTCTACCAGAAAGTTCTGTTTTTGGAATAAAACAAAATACAAATTTTTCTTACCGTCAATAAACTTTATTAAATAATATAATTGCCATTATTATTAATGATTTCTTGCCAGCATGAGGGCAATTTGTATATCCCATTTTTGAAAAATGTTTTATCTTTTGATGCGATAAACTGAACCAGTGCTTGTTTGATATCTTCTTCATTTTTGAATTTTTTGCCCTTCAAAAAATTTTGTAAGGACAAAAACAAGTGATAGTCGGAGGGTGCTACGTCCGGGGAATATGGTGGATGCGACAGACATGCTTCTGTAGCATTTCTTCCTTGTTGAAATTCGTAAAAATTACAGTGGCGTAAATGAACTTTATCAGTAGTAGCCATGGGTACACTATCGCTTCATACATAAGACTAACGTGAATCAACTTTGTTTTAGTTAATTTGCTACATCAGTATGTATACATTAAGTGATAAAAATAGAGAGGCACACATGCGCCAAATAAACGTACTTACGTGTCGAAACTTGTTGTGATAGAAACGGACTGAACTTTCCGGTAGACCTTATATACATATACTCATTTTACACATATAAAACATACTTATTAATTAGATAATAAGGTACACAATACATCAACACTCACTGGGGTTGGGGGTAGTGAGCAGGCTAGAGTTAACACAAGCAATAGAAAACCAAGAGGGGTGAGAGGAACATAGATACTGAGGCATGGGAAGTAAAACTAGAGTCAGGGAAAATTTCACTTTTTAAAGATTGCAAGGATGCCTTTTAATGATAATCCTAGAAATAGTTATTACTTACCATTTCATCTGCCAAAATGCCATTGAGTCCATGTTTATGTACCAATGCCAACCAATTCAAACCAACTTTCTGATAGGGCTTGAGTGATAAACTGATGAAGAGAGAGTTACCAAATGTTAAAGATTTACACTTCTATTAGTTTTCTTACATGAGATTTAGGTTTATAATGTATACAAAACCAGAAATACCTAGGTCTAGTCTTACCTTTCAATTTGTTTTTATGAGCTATTTGTAAAAAAATGAGCCCAAAATCTAATATTTTTTGTCAAATTTTGTCTTGTATTTATTGATTTCTTCTAGCAATAAAAATTTTAAAAAGTCCCATATTCAGCCATAATGTCACAAAACTAAGCAAATAACTGCAATATTAAATATAATATAACATATTTCTAAGCTAATATTTATACTAAAATTGTATTGTACTGATTTGAATTTTAGCACATTAAAGAATTTAAAGTATAAGGACAAAAACACACTCATAATTTGCTACTTTGCCAGGATTCAATAAACATTTCTGCATTAATGCCAAGCACTTCTCATGTCAGTGGTAGGTCTAATTCTGAAGCATGTCTGTATGTATTTATGTTTGAACTATATATAAATGTAAATTTGATATCAACAAACTTCAGTGAAAAGTAACAGTCAAATATCAACAATTTTATTTAATTTGGAAACAAGTAAACAGACTAGTCCTTGGGAGTAACTTGTAATAAGGGAGAATTATAATGAATAAAAACAAGTTTTTTTCTATATGTTCAAGTGGTTAAAAACCAAGACCCTGGCCAGTGGCTCAGTGGATAGAGTATCAGCCTGGTGTATGGATGTCCTAGATTCAATTCCCAATCAGGGCAGGGCACACAGGAGAAGAGACCATCTGCTTCTCCCTCCCCTCTCCCTTTACTCCTTCTTCACCTCCTGCAGCCAGTGGCTCAATTGGTTCAAGCATGGCCCCGGGTGCTGAGGACAGCTCCTTTGGAGTCTATCAGCCTCAGGTGCTAAAAATAGGTCAGTATGCAAGCACTGGCCCAAGATGGGGTTGCCAGGTGAATCCTAGTTAAGGCCCATGTGGGAGTATGCCTCACTGTCTCCTCTCCTTTCACCAAACAAACAAACAAAAACTAATAGCAATTACTGACTATCTACTATACACAGATACACAAAGGTATGTCATTTTCAAACATTATTTATAATCTTTTACTATGCTATAAAAATAGCTAATATCATTTTAACAGATAAAAAAACTTGAGGCTCAGTAACTTGCCTGAGGTTGCATAGCTACAAAGTGTATGGCTAATATATTAACTCAGGAAGTCTATCTCACTCAGAAGCTTTATCTAATTCTCACTAGGACAGCATATAACCCATATAACATGAAAACCTAGAACAAGGCCATGCCTCCCATTCTCCAGCTTTTTGTCCTGTCCCCTTAATTTCCTGTTACACATATCCGATCTGCCCACAGGCAAGGAGTCTGGGAATAAGTATGATATAATAAATGGTTAAGAAGTCATATTCTGAAATCAAGACTCTTTAATTAGAAAGGGGTAAAAGATGTAGGATAGAATGATAGCCTTATTAAATCAAAATCTGTTTCAACAGTGAGGTTTGCAATCCAGAACACATTTCTCATTTGAAAAAATAAAAGTTTGGGGAAAAAATCAGCAGTGTTGCTAATGTCTTTACAGTTCACTGCTTTCTTGGACAGAATAATTTCAATGGCACTACAAAAGTGGTAATAAATACAACATATTATCAGAGATATTTTAACTTCCAGATCCAAATGAACTCTTTCTAATACAGTAATGGTGAGAATAAATGGAATTGGAATAGTATTGGAATATTTACAATATTTCAGACACTACACTATGAACATAATAATGCTTTGCATGCATTATTAATTCATCTGTATTATAAAGTAGATCCTATCATCACCCCAATTTCACAGATGAGAAGTTCTCTGGAACTCAGAGAAGTTAGAGTAATTTGCACAAGGTCATATAGCTGTCCAAATCCACTTTCCACTTGTGCAGTGACAGAGCTGGTGTCCATGCAGGACCGATTCAGTGCTCAGCTCCTATCCACTGAACAGCAAACATGAAAGAGTTCTCTTCCCTCTCTGACCCAACCACTCTATGGTCAAAACTGAGGTCTCTATTAGTTTTGAATCCTCCACAATGCTTAAATCATCCTACAAACATTCCATGAAAATGATGAAACTTGATGAGGTAGGCACATTACATCACTTATAGTAAGTACGTATTCAATGGCCAACATGCTATCCCAACGTAAATCACCAAGGGCCAAGAAATATAACACAAACAAAAGTTATTGAATTTCTTCATTACCAACACAAGTTGAGAAACAAGTTTATTAAAATATTCTTCATTACACATAAAACTTAAAAAAAAGTGATAGAAAATTTTGAGAAGAATCTACTACATAGAATTTTTCATTCAAATAAAATTGTTTGATCCACAATTACAACACAGCTTTGGTGGTGATATTTGTTTTTGATCAGGGCATTAAATAGCTTTGAAATATTTGTTTTAAAAATATAAGTATTTTTTTGTGTGTGTATTTGCTCCTCTGATAAATTTATCTAAATTACAAGTAACTTTCTGTTGCTTAGTAACACAACAGTGATGCCTAGCATAGCACAGAATCTTTCTTCAGAATGTAAAAGGATCAATGAAAATGCAGTTTTGACAAAGGCCTTTAAAATTTAATTCACTTGTGACAAATTTTTAAAACAGGGATGCTGTATTCTTTCTCTAGAGAGGTTCTAACATTTAGATGCTATATAACCATACATTCCATTTATTCTGACATTCTCTAGTTTTCGACAATTTTCATGTCTGCATATGTAGAATGCATATGTAATTTGGCACAGTTACCCAAATTATAAGAATTATAATTGGTCTTCTGAATTAGTTAACTGCTCTCTTCTTAACAGGAGACTATAAATATATATAAGGTTTCTTACCTCCCACTAAGAAAAAAAAATGACTTAAAAATTTTTTAAGACCATGAAAGTAAATGAGGCAGCATGTTATCTTAAAGATACTTGTTTTATTACGGGAGAAACAATTCATCCAGTAACTATGATTTCTTCTCAGAGTAAATATTAAATTGGGTTTAAATATACTGTCAGAGAAACTAGTTTCAAATTTCTGAAAGGTAAGAAAGGTCTGAAGTAGAAACAACAAGTGTATGTACAACGTGTTAAATTTGAATTTAAAATGCAGAGAAATACAGGGCTAGAGAGCCTGGTTTGAAGTATTTCATATGAAACAGATCAAGGATGCCAGCTGACCAAAGGTTTATGTCTCTTAACTATGATATGGCTGCTGAAAATACTGCCACAACATTGGTTTGTAGTAAAACTAGTATCCAAACTACTAACATATTTACATCATAGTACTTGGAGTTAGTCAAGCCACACCTGCAGTACTGATTTGCATTCACACCACTGTCAAATGGTTTCATAGCAACTGTTTAGGAACAGGACAGGAAACCATCCTGTCAAGCTGAGGGAGAACAAGATCAAAAGAACCTTGTTAGATTTAGCCCAGAAAGAACACATGATTAAATATATTTGATACTGAACACAAAAATCTTTTCAGGTAAAATAGTTTAATAAATTTTAGATAAATGGCTCAAGTTTGAGAGATGGCTACATATCTACAGTATGAATAAAATAGGATATATACTGAGGTTTTTATTCCTTCTCCCTCATTATATACATATATTATATTTTAATTTTAGTTTTGACATTTTGAAATTAAAATGATAAATTAATGGTTCTGAGGTACATATGAGAAATCCTTTTTCCCTGCAAGACCTTATTTTTAATAAGGAGTTATGGTATGTCTTTATTTCTTTTATCTCTAAACATCATTTGCCTTCTTAAATAATTCATATGTCTGTAATAAGAAATTAAACAGTTAATATAATTTTGCTTAGAAGTAAACTTTGCTACAGCCTGACCTGTGGTGGCGCAGTGGATAAAGCGTCAACCTGGAATGCTGAGGTCGCCAATTCAAAACCCTGGGCTTGCCTGGTCAAGGCACATATGGGAGTTGATGCTTCCTGCTCCTCCCTTCTCTCTCTCTCTCTCTCTCTCTCTCTCTCTCTCTTTCTCTATCTCTCCTGTCTAAAATGAATAAATAAAGTCTTTAAAAAAAAAAAAAAAGAAGTAAACTTTGCTACAAAGAATTTGTTCTGTTAATAGAAAGCATGATAGCTAATTCATCAGCATAGTATACCATTTGCCTCTGTGCTAATCAATCCTTTCCCAAGGCAAGGCAACTACTTTAAATGTCTGTAGAGTAAGTAGCATATGTACTTTTTGAGGCCTGGCCAATATATCAAGTAAAACTGCTTGCCCAAATCTTACCCTGGCTAAAAAACAAAAACTGCAAGACAACAAATTTCACCCCCAAATGTGCATCTATATGTACTCTATAGAGACTATCTACATAGGTTTTTAGATGTTGTACTATGGACTAGATCTAATAAAAACAACTTTAAAAAAGCTACTTTTATCATCTATTAAATATTCCCTTAGTAAGTCCTCAGTCTAATGAAAAGGACAGTTTATTACCTGATCATACTATTTACAAATAACAGGACTTTGTAAATGTGGGTTTAAGAGAGAAATTTTTTAAGTGATGCAATAAAGCACTTGATTGTTTTAAATCCAAATTACGATAAAGTAGACTCAACTGGGTAAGTCTTGTAGAGTGAAGAACTCCCCATATCCAATGTTGTAGAACAAGAAGGAGCAGCTCCAACTACACTTTTAGGAGATGAATTTGCTGATATGGCCATAGTCCTTTCTATGCAACAGAGAAAAGAGCTTCTTTGTGGGCACTGCATCACGTTTCCCTACACCATCCCATAGCACACTAGAAGGGCACAGAAAAGATCGTAGCTTACTATTAAAGGCCAGTAACCACACCCTGACTTTAACTAATGATCAGCAAATATGCTTTGATAATAAACTCAGAAAACTACCAGTAGTAAATAAAATCACCAACTAAGGTAATTGATTTTAATGAGACCCTAGAGTGCTAATCTTATTAAACACCTACCAGAAATATCCTGAGCAGATATAACTCATTTTTAAAGTTGCATAACACTGCATAGTATAGATATACCATAATTCATTCTAATTATTCTGATTGTTGGAATGTAGGTGTTTCCATGTTTTTGCCGCTTCAAATATTATCACAGTAAACAATTATATATATATATATATTTTAAAAGGAAGTGTTTTGAACAGTCCCCACACCACTTAAAACTGAATACTTTTAAAGAAAGTTCAAAATGATCTCCCCAATCCCAATCTCCCACCACCATGTAAAGTGGGGGTGTTCACAAAATGCTGTTTTAATATGTACTGACTGTATGATCAATGTTTTAGTAAAAATAATTTACTGTGTATTTTTTGCAAGAATTATGACAAAGTATTTACAGAAAATAACAGTTTGGAAGCATACACCTTTTTCAAATTGGTTTTTATAATCTTTCCTTATATGTATAATCTATTTAATGAAAGTGTTCATTTTTTATGTGTTTCTACCCCCCAAAAAATATTTACAAATCTGAGCTTCTGAAAGCATTTAAAATATTTAGTCATAGATACAGGGTATTTTAACCATGTCATTTTATTATGATTTAAAAAAATTGAGCTAATTCAAAAATGTTTAAACCGATGCAATTAAGCAGATGATGTTCTAAAGTATCAAATTATGGAAAGGGCCATCTAAAACAACTTTTCAGGTTTCTATGTTTACATATAAAATTATCTGTCATCAGATGAGGAAAATATGATTATAAAGAGCACAATATTTCCTTGCTCTAATTTATAATGACATGATAGAGCAAAGTATCTTGTTAGAGGGAGGAGGAAAGCAATGAAAACCAAATCCATAGACCAGTTATGTGCCATCATAGAAAAGCCCTGGGTTTCCCTTTTAACACATACCACTTCCACATTTAAGTTCTGCAGTCATATTACAAAAATAAGTTCAGAGATTTTATACAACTGAGGTAAAATAACGAATAAGTATGTACAACAAATATTACCTTTGATTCAGGATGGAGGGTTGTTCTATGTTCCATCCACCTCCATTTCCAGTCAGCATGGTAACTTGTTTTGTCAACTTATTTGAAATGTCTTCACATTTATTCATAAGCCTTATAACCACATCCCTTTCTTGAATCAGTGTTTTACAGTTCCATATCAAATCTTCAGATAAGCCATTAGTTTTGGACATCTTTGTAAACTATGGTATATAAAGAAAATAATTTTTAACAGTTCAAATCTAGTAAACAGAAAGCTAGTTTGAATTTCTTTCTTTATAAGGAAAAATGTTTGATTGAAACTTTTGCTAATGACCTGAATCAAGTGCTAAGAAAACCTGATTCTTCATGTTTACATTTAAATTCCCATGTTTCACTTTGATAACGGTTACTTCAAATTTAGCACACTGACACAAAGTATCTTTCTCCCTAAAATGCACAATTCCACAGTTGTTACTGTGACCCTGGTAGCTGTTCTCTAATAGGAGAAACTCTAAAGTAATTGTTTACTGTCTCAAATTTTGTCTTCACAATCTCAGATTTACCTTTATTACCAACGGTAATAATAGGAAATACAATAACAGTAACTGACCTCTTGCCATTTTCATCATGTCCTATGACTATGACATATTAATATGATTAATTTCCTAAAACATATTTTTCCCTATCATCAGTATAATCCCTTAAGCTTTCAAAACTCCAATTATTATTTGTTATTGATATTTTACTTATAAACTAAGAGTATTACTTGGTAAAATACTGGATAAATTAAAAGTTAACTATAATCAACCCAGTCTTTTGATAAAACATTTTCTAAAAATTAATCTCAATACAACACCTGTTTTGTGTGAATATTCAGAAAATTTCTTTCAAAATGTTTTTGCATTTATTTTTTTTAAAGGATACAATGAATATTTCATAAGGTAATAGCTATAACAGAATTAAGATTTCCCATATAGGCAGCTGAAAATACATATGCTGAAGAAAATTACAAAAAATATTTTTAGTGAAGATTTATAAAGCTAAATAACGTCTGAAAACTTGTTGGGCAAAAATAGAAAGCCCCCAATCCAGAATAGAAGAAAATAAAATAAAATAGAATCATCTGTTAGGGTAGAATTACATGACTTTGATTCATATCAACCTTATTTACATATTCTTTCAAGTTACAAGAGTCACATTAACAACTGTAAATAATCCCTATGAATTTATTTCTAAATTCACAGAGAATCTCAAACAATAAATATGCTAAATAAAAATACAGTTTATAATAATATATATTTTTCATTTCTAAACTTTAGTGTAAATTAGAAAGAAATAAAATCTCCAATCTATTCCAAAACCATTTTATTAATGTACTGTAGGGTTAAAAAATAAAACAAAATCTTACCACTTCACATAATGGCACTGTGAAATACAAAGTTATATGCCTACTACTATACATTTTCACAAGGACACATTCATAGTCACGTTACCTCCCACTGCGCTTTCCAGAAAAAGAGTTTATGTAAATAGGATTTCTGAGACTCAGTGCCTTGAAGATTTTAAGGGTTTTCATAAGAACAAAAACAAATTTCGTGCCTATTATGGTGTATGTGCTTTTGTGGTGTGTATGTGTGTGAGAGAACCAACAAGAAAACCAGGAAGTAGAGAAGGAATATATAGTCTGTGCTAAAAACTACTAGATGCCTTTAATCACTCATTGAATACTCGCAGCAATTACAAGATCAGTCCACCAATTCTGATGAATAAACTAAGCTTCAATTTCCAAGGTTACAAAACAAGGTAAGCAATTCCAAAACCCCCACACCCTTTTCTTTTCACTGAAACTAGTACCTCCCTAAATAATAAAATTTTAAGATCTTAAAAGTCAAACAAGCAAAACATCAGAAAACTATTTAACTGTAAGCAACTACCATTTCCTATATTCTTATTTTTAGCAACTACTGCCCTGACTGGTGAAGGTCCCTGGTATATACCGTCCCTGTCCTCATGTGGTTCATGGTCACTGGAAAAGACATGCAACAGATAATTTTAAGTGTAACAACTGGTATTACAAGGGAAAGAACAAATTTCATGGGCACTTTTTTGCAAGAAGACTAATATAATCTAGGATCTAGGATGTCCTTTCAGAGTAATAAGGGCAGAAATAAGAAAGAACCATTTTGAATCAAGAAAGAAGCTTAATTCATTAGGTCAGAACCTGGAGACATTAGAGAGAAACTAATATTACAAAAAAGACACAACCAAATACATCTGTGTTCTGATAAAAGAACACACCACCAACCATGCAAAAGTACCGGTAGAAGCATTTAACCTTCTAATTATAACTTGACAGAAAATAACTGGTTCAAGAAAAAAGTGTTCATGTTAAGCTATACCAGAAAGGTTTAACCAGAAAAGTCTAAATTGGGAAGCTATAGGACAAATAATCCAGATTTTTCACTAAAGATATTACAGGAAAAAAAGAAAAAGAGACTGGTGGATGAGGAACCTACAGATTTAAAATGGTTACAAAAGACCTATCGAGCAATCTCAATATGTGAATCTTGTCTGGATCCTAATTTTAGCTAATTGTATAAATAAATAAGAAAACAAATATTTATGGCATTTATGAAAACCTAGAAATATGAACATTTAAATAGATATTTTCTAATATGAAGAAACCACTGATGATTTTTATTGGGCGCTACAATGTTGCTGTGGCTTTTTTTTTAAGGAATAAAAAATTTTTTTTGAGTACATATTTAAATTTTTAGGGATAAAATGAAGTCTGAAATTTGCTTCACAAAACTAAGAGTCAAAAGGAAGTAGATAAGGGTACAGAGGAAACAAGATCAGACAAGCTGGTCACTGAAGCTTTTGAGTTCATTATACTATTTCAATTTTTATGTTTGAAATTTTTGAATGGGTAATGAAGAGAAGTGCAAAAGGCAACTCTCACTTCAGACTGGTGCAACAGTTTGAGTTGGTTACTGAGATTTTTAACTGAGCCTGATGTTTTGGTTAATTTCTGGATTCAAAATTTCAATATTTAACTGCCCGGGGTTTCCCACTCTCCCAACCCCTCTTCCCATACAAACCAACCAACATTCGAGATCATCCAAATTATTGCTGCTAGTTTAGAATTTAGATCTATCTGGTAGTGATACATGGTCCACTAATCTGAAACATCAGTAGATAGATTTTCAAGAAGCAAGTTTCACTGAATGATGAATCTATTAGAATTAGTGTTAGTTATGAGTAATACAGTAAACCAAAACATCAGGGGTATAAATGAAACATGTAGTTTTCTATCATATGAATGATAACCCAAGGAAGCAGTTAAGACCTGGTTATAGTGGTTCCAGAAATAAAGCATTCTACTTTATTTTTAAATATCTTCAATATGTGGTTCCCATTATACAATGACCTCTAAACCAACAGGAAGAAGAGATCCTTTAAGGATATTTTCCAAAAATCATAATATATTTTTTGATTATATTCCACTGGATAGAATTTTGCCAAATTACCACAAGGGAGGTTGAAAAATGTAGTCTTAATATATTATGGGTAATGTAACAGCCAGAATGTTTTAAAGCCCAGAGGAGGTTAAAAAAAAGAGAAAATGGTTTGATCCAAAAAAGTTTGATTCAATATGGCAAGAACTGATATGGGGAGAGAAGCAGAAAACAACATATGATATATGCAGCACTTCCAGTGCAAAATATTGTGGCTATCTGAAGCTAACATTTTCTAAGAGTCAGGCAATTACATGAACTTTTACTTTGTTCAATCCTTCAACTTCCCCATAAGTTGGTACCATAAGTATATCCCACTTACAGATGAATAAATAGGGCAGTGGTTCTCAAAGTGCACACCAGGGCGCACTGGTGCGCCCTAGAAGATTTCAAGGTGCGCCCTATGGCATTCCAGAGAAATATGTGCCTGTTCGGGATCAAAAAACCAACAGGGTTTTTAGCGTTTAGATTTTGGGGGTGCAGAGGTGTGGGGAATTGGCTGTAAGCGGACAGCCTGCCCAACCCCCACCTCACTTGCCTGATTAGGTTGCAAAAGGCTGTTAAACTGTGGTGCTGGATTGTTTACACTACCCCCCATGTTCCCTGGAAAGACTGGAGGCAAGTTCCTTCTATCCTTTGTTTGGTGTCAAGTTAAGATGATATGGGATGATATGCTGGGGTTTTGCATTGATGATTAAACATAAGTAATTATCTCTTGAAGCCTTTTGGATTTCTATAAAAGAATATGTGACAATATCTTAAAAAGCTTTGAACATTTTACTACCATTTTCAATATCCTATTTATGTGAATTAGGATTTTCTACCCTCAACACAAGAGTAAAAAGAGAGGAATTTTTCAATGTATTGACGAGGAAATGTGAGTTTGCCTTTCAAATATATGCCCAAACATTGAAGAAATCGCTAGGACACACCAGGCTCACGTTTCTCATAAACACAAGAATGAAAAAGCTTAACACATTTGCGCCGGGGCCTGCCGAATTTACTAAATCTTACTAAAAATGTATCTATATATATAAAAAGATAACATTTTTGTCATTTTTTAATTTTTTAACCCCTTTTTTAAGAATTCTGAAAAGCATAACTCAAAAAATGTAACATAAAAATGGTTTTTAATGTCAGAATAATTTAATTCTATTTATTTCATTTAATTACCATAAAAGCATGCTTGGACTTTATATTTTTTCTTTAATATTTGACTTAATTAATTATAACATATTTCTCAGAAATCTGTATATAGTGTGCCTACAATTATTTGTAGGATTTTAAATGTGCCCCAACTTCAAAAAGTTTGAGAACCACTGAAATAGAGGAACAGAGAGAATTTGCTTATATAAATTGTTACAAAATTGGGATCCAAAACCAGGTAATCTAGCTCCATTGTATTATTCACCTATCTCCTGGTAAGCATTTACAAAAACCCCAGGGAATACAGAGGCATGCATGAAATTCAGAAACAAGAGCTCCAACACAGAAGAGACAATAGGATTCCTTAGAATGTCAAGGAAATGAGATCCCAAGGCCACAGCTGATCAGCCGGCCTGTAACACAACCAGTCTTAATTCAAAGCTGGTCATGAGACTTCAAAAGACACTTCCTCAAAAATATAAAACTGAAGTGTAAAAACTGATGGGAAATTTAGACAGCTGAGGAAGAGTTTAGAGGTGAAGTAATAAGTATACAAAAAACTAAGCAAACAGAAAAACCAAGACAATAACTAGAGAAAACAAAATGGTGAGCAAGGAAATAAGGTAATCATGTAGTATACTAACGGCTCAACTATGAAAGGTATTTACATAGTCATAACAATGCAGATAATAAAAAAAAGATCTCCAAAGTTACCATACTAACTTATATTGGTAGGGTTGGGAAACAGGTAATGGACACAAGAGGTGAGTTGAACAATGAGAAGAGAGCTGTTACAATGTTATAAGATCCTTCCCTGGGACTTCCCCTAAAATCCCACCCATAAAATCCCTTAAGGACAAGGACCCAGCGTGCTCACTTTTCCCTTACCCCTTTTCCCTCTTCTTCCCCCACAGGCCTGTCTCTCCGAAATTCTAAGGGTCATCACGAGACTTGCAACCAGGGGAGCAGTGGGCAGCGGCAGCTTGTCCTGGGCTAACACCCCCTGACCTAAGGCCCCCTTTTCTGTCTTCCCAGGGAGCCAAAACAGCCCTGTCTAGGCTCTCCTGTTGCTTCTTCTATTCTAGGCCTTTCCTTGTTTCATTCCCTCGGCTTTTTTTCTTTTTCTTTTTTTTTTGTATTTTTCTGAAGTTGGAAAAGGGGAAGCAGTCAGACAGACTCCCGCATGTGCCCGGCCGGGATCCACCCGGCACGCCCACCAGGGGGCGATGCTCTGCCCATCTGGGGCGTTGCTCTGTTGCAACAGGGCCATTCTAGTGCCTGAGGCAGAAGCCACGAAGCCATCCCCAGCGCCCGGGCCAACTTTGCTCCAATGGAGCCTTGGCTGCGGGAGGGGAAGAGAGAGACAGAGAGGAAGGAGAGGGGAAGGGTGGAGAAGCAGACAGGTGCTTCTCCTGTGTGCCCTGGCCAGGAATAGAACCCAGGACTCCTGCACGCCAGGCCGATGCTCTACCATTGAGACAACCAGCCAGGGCCATCCCTCAGCTTTTTAAAATTTACTTTCAAATCACCTGGCCTTGTCTTGTAAAATTCTTTCTGCATAAGTCAAGATCCTGCACATTACTGTCTGCTCCTATGTAGACCCAAAGGACCAAGTGTCTGGTAACAATATGAAAGTGTTAAGAATCAGACAAAAAAATGTGAAAGTTATCTGTGGTATGGAAAATAGGTCAGGGAAGGGGACAGATATAAATGTGGGGGCAGTAGAAGCCTATAGTTATTTAACCTGTTAATCCAAATACATGTACATATAATAAAAATAAAAATATATTTTTTAAAACCTTAATATTTAATTCCACAATACCTTCACTAGGCATATGTGGGGGAATGGTAATAGGTGCTGCTGGTACTTGTAAGAAGGTTTAAGAATACTCTTACTGTTAACATGTTACTGTTTTCGAAAGACAAAAAGCATTTAACAATCCTATGTTACTTACCTTCACTAAAACAAACAAAAAAACTTTAAAGAAATATAAAATACTCTGTAAATGCATGATCTACTAGTAAATCTAAAGTTATTGATGACATAGAAAAATATGATCCCATTTACCTAACAAGAAATATATAAATATATGTATAAATAGATGAATGTTCAATAATTATTAGGTAGTGGGTATCTTGATGATAGAATTTTAACTAAAACTACTTTCTTCTTTCAAGTAGCATTTTAATATGAGACAAGAAAAACAAATCATTCTTCAAAAATTTATAAAGCTATTTCTACTTGATGATTAATTACATTAAAAACAACAGCAACAAAAAACCCTCAATATGGCCCTGATTACTATCACTTTTATGAAAAACTCAAGTATCATTCTACGAACATTTTCCTTTAAAAATAGCCAAAACTGAAGTACCTCTCTCTTGCCACAGTGTGTCACTCTTACAGTACAAACATTTTTTGAATTTCTATAGGAAGGGGGAAATTGTTTAAAAGTAGATTTAATTTCCCACCTAATAAGTAATAGTCCTGAAGACAAAATACTTATCTTATTCACTGCTATAAATACCTGGCAGTAGCCTACAAAGGACTCAAATGTATAACAAAAAAAAAATGTTTATCAAATGTATAAAAGTTAAAACAAAGCTGAATACTGTAATCTTGTACACAAATTTACTAAAGCCACCAGTCACCCTATCAGGAAGAAAGTAGTAGGTGTTACAATGCTTTTAAATGACAAATTTAGACAGAATTTTATAATACTACAGGGCAAACAAAGCAAAAAAGAAAATCTGTGGTCTGTGGTCGAAGTTACTAGATGGGAACAGCTCAATGAAGAACATAAACTAAAAAATGAACTCAACCTGGGTTATTTAGTTAACAATCAAGAAAAACTGTAACTATAGTGATGTAAATGTTAAGAAAGTAGATGCACACATGAAGTTTTCAGGTGGAACTATTTATGAATAAAGTATAAAGATGTAATAGATAGACATAATATCATCTTTACCCTACTTTACACAAGGCTAATTAAAGTCAGTAACTGGTTGGGAACTGAAATAGCAAACTTCCTATATTTCTAAAGTCTACATGATTTAATGATGTGGTTTCTTATAAACACATATTTTACTGCTATTAAGCAGAAAAATAAAATGAGAAACCTATGAAGAAAACTTGACAAACAATATTTTTATGATTCAAAGAAAAAAATGGGTATAAAGCTGCAAACATAAACAACCTCATCTAATGTACTGATTTTCTTAAATAACCAAGTATACCTCATGCAAATTGGGGGTGACCAGAATATCTGAGAGCATGTTATTTAATTTTTTTAAACTGTAATTCTCTAACAATAAAGTCCTAAAATGATGTATAACTTTTCAAATTTTGTTTTAAAAGGCAGTTGTAATAATTTTCATGTTCAAATTATTTTTAAAATAAAGACAATAAAATACTAATGGTTTTATTTAACCTACCAGTGTTATAGACTTCAGTTTTAACCAAAATCATAATTAAAAGTATGTGTAACTGATCTGTTGGCTCATTATGTATTTTTAATGAAATATTAATAAAAATGAAAAGTTATCAAATTCCAAATCCTTAAGACTAAATAAGCTTCAACAATAATGCTAAGAGTTTACTAGATTTTTTGCATGCTGTTCTTAATATACAATGCGTTGTAATTTTAAGTATGGTTGAGTAACCATTAAAATTTCAACTAATTTTCATAGAAAAACCAGTAGCTATGAAAATAAAGTGTTTTTTTCCTTTTGCTTCATTTTGATATTGTTTACAAGTACATCAGCAAGCCTCTTAGACTAATAAGGGAAGGAGTAAATTAAATAATTTTTCCAAAATATTTGACTTTCTCCTTGATAATTTTAAGATATTAAATTGCTCTATAATCAGTCATATTTAAAACTCTAAAGTAATTGAGAGTAGAAGCTTAACACTAAGCTAATTAAAACTAAAAGCTTATATACACTGACTTGCTGATTTTCACTACTCAGTTCCAAATCCTCTTCATTTACCCACTTTTCTCAGGACAGCAACACCCTGTATTCACTGAACCCAAGTAGCAAATTTACTTTGCAATTGTTACATAAAATAAACATTTACATGCATAGCTAGTAAAAAATATAGTCTTTGTGTTCATCTTTTAGAAAGGGGACAGGGTTTAAGTAGGTAACACATAATTTACAAATTCGTGTTGAGACTAATTTAAACTATGCCAATTAATTAGCCGGGGAAATATGCTTTCCACATGTTAAGTTGCTAAGCATTTTTAAAAGCAGCTGGCATATATAACTCTGGTTTAATTTATTGTTACTATAAGATATTTGGGCAAGTAGTTACAGCAACTAAACACACTAGTGCAGATAACCACATTCTTTATTTAAAAAGTTAAAATCCCAACAAGTCTGAGCAACCCAACTCTGCTCTGCAATAACATAAGAGACCATTAAAGATAAAAAGAAATACGAAAGGGAAGAAAAGAAGAACAAGAACACCCTTCAGCAAATCTTTTAACAAATAAATCACTCAGGCAAAGCTGAACAAGTTTTGAGAGGGCCTGCTTTGACAGATGTTCTCTGCAAAAGCAAAGGCTTCAGGCAAAACAAATGGCTTCTTTTTAAAACTACAAAATACTAGTAATTTTGCTTCTATATTTTTCAAATATTTTAATTTAAAAAATGCTTTTACAACCATTGTTCAGGGACCCTCCCATAACACCACCTCAAGACACTTATCAGGGAACTTTTCTCATGTAGGTCTGTCACAGTACCAAATTAATCAGAAAAGGAACTTTGCTCCCTAACTTAGGGAATAAAAACTTCCCAAACATTTATAAAGCATCAAGAGTCAATTTATCTTCTAAAGCTGTAAAAAATAATCCATATTACTTTCAACGCAGGGCCTATTTATAATTCATGCTATAAAAGCCCCCATTCTCACAAAAGTTGAAGCAAAATTTAAAAAACAGAGCTCTTACATTTCTCTGTATAAGATTTGCTGACTGTTGACATGTATAAAACTCAAAATACATGTATTTTGAATAAAACTCGTCTACAGGAAATCAAATTCCAGAAAATGATCATGCAGTGTACTTACCAGTGCTTATGCTCCCCTCCACCTAACGCTTGAATTCTAGGCTTCCACACTTTTCTATCTTTCCAATTAAAAACGCTGCAGCCTGCTATACTCCATAAAATGGCCGCGTTGTTTAACCAAGAAAAACATGCTAGAGATTGAGCTGTCACTTTTAAAAGAGAAAGAAAATAAACAATTGCTTCCTCTATGGTGAAGCATAAAACACTTAGGCTGGCATTTTGAATCATGGAGCTCCCCTGGGTGTTGCTACTGCTCTTCAAGTAGTTGTAGTAAAATTTCTGCCACATTCTTGCTTTCTGCCTGGTGTCTCAGCAGTAACAGATCAGAACAGGCTAGCAAACAACTCCTTCCTAAAAGTAAGCTCTAATTTCTTCTTCTGCAGTGAAATGAACCAAGTTTCTATGCAAAAGAATGAGTGACAGTATGCCCAGCCAATCAGCTTGGGTTTTTGCAGGAAAATCACCCCTTAATTCATTCAAATTTAGGTCATATGACACTATTTGAAATACTATTGGCTTACAATGAAAGTAATGTTTTACTCTACACAGGATAAGGCCACACATCTATGCTTTTCTGGCCTGAAGACACCTTGACTATAAACGGTACTGTGAATTAAAACAACACACACACACACACACACACACACACACACACACACACAGACACACAGACACACGGAGAAAAAAGAATGTAGTCTTACCAGAGCTTCCCAACTATTAAAGGGCCGGAGTTCTGTTATCTTCTGAGCTTTTTTCTGAGAACACTGAGGAATCAAAGTGAGTTCAGCAACTGAAGCATCTTGAAGGAAGTGAAGAATTTTGCCTTTATAGCCTTCCTCCACCACTTCTTCACCACTGCTATAGTCCTCATCTAGTGAACTACCGACATCAGAACCTGATTCATATTCAGAGTCTTCAGTACCTTTCTTCGGATTAAATACATTTTTTTTACGTTTCTTGTTAAAACCATTTTGTGGTTTCATGGAACATTTTTGTTTTAGTTTTGTTTTAGCTACACTTTTAGGATAATTTTGACTTCTTGAAGAAACTTCTTTTCCATTTGGAAACTCACTTTGTGAAGCATATTGCATCTCTGCATATAAAGAAAGACAAAAATAAATTAGAAAGATACAAATTAAAGAAAAATATTTAAGCATGTATTATTTTCATTTTGAGTACTGAATTCAACTATAATTTATTGTTAAATCTTGATACACTCTAAAGAGGCATACTGAATTAGAATTTGAAGTTATACACTAAGTTGAAATACTTAGTTTCAAAAACAGGTGATAACTTCTTTTTCAAAGTGGATTAAATATAAAGCCGCATTTTCTAACAAAGGCCCTGAAAATATAATGGCAGCTGCATATCCACAATACGCCCCACGTGTTCCTTAGCAGCCCCAGTCCTATGACCACGATGATGGGTACAGCAAAAACAAGGCTCAGTCTAAATCAAAACCTTCTGCATTATAATTAAACTTTCCCTCGCCATCTGCATCTAGTCTAAGTTCATCATCACTTAAAAAAATTATTTAAATATATTAAGAGGCAGCATTACATCATCACTGATTAACAAATCATGCTTGTAGATTTCTCAAATGCCTCTGGTACAGTTAGCTACCTCATGTACCAGTAAGAAAACATGTACTAATTAACCTTAATTATTTAGAATGTTTTTGTTTTATCTACTTAAAGAGCTTTTAGACTTACATATTTACCATACTCCTTCATTCTTGTGCATACATAAAAAAATAAGCAAATAAACTGGTATATTTCAAATAATAAGCAAATAAAAGTATTCTTCAAATTTCTTACCATTCACAACCAATCCTATTTTTCTCTTTTTTGCTTTCTAATTTTTTATTGAATGTATTGGGTTGACACTGGTTAATAAAATTACATAGGTTTCAGGTGTACAATTCTACAACACATCATCTGTAAACTGTATTGTGTTTACCAGCCCAAGTCAAGTCTCCTTTGATCACCAATAACCTATCTCTTCTGAATCAATTTTCAGACTCAGAATTGGTGATACATTCTTTTTTCCATACAATATCATGTTCTGTGCGACCAAAGCATCTGTGGTATAGCCTTAACAGAAATCATTTTCAAAAAACAAGAAAAACCTAAAGCCAATTATGAAGAGCTATTTTACTTGATTCTTGCTTAAGGAGGTTACTACACATGTATGATTCAACTCTTCCCCACTACTTCTCATAGAATATTTGGTTCCTAAAGTAAGTGTTCTACTATGGGACCAGGAATTTTCTTCCATGCTAGTGATCCCCATCTTGTAAGTCTCTTACTTTTGAATTCATGCAAGTGCAGACTAGGACATCTACATTACAATGATGATGATGCCTGCAATCATTAAGATCCATTCAAAGAGCTATGAAAATGTAAAAACTGTTTCTTCTGTACTCAATAAAACAGTAGTTTACAAGTAGCTATAAATATCAAAGAAAGTTATTCAAATAGAAAAAGGTACTTATTGTTTCATTTTACACTGCTATTAAGAATAGACCAAAATATTTGGGAACTGGCCATTTAAAAATCTTTTACATTATTATTTCCAATGTATTTTAAAATCACATTATCTAATTATTAGATAACAGGCTTACCATTTTCTCATATACTAAAATATAGAATATAATGGAAAGCATATATTTTCTATAATAACACAAAATGAATAATTACCTTGATCTTCTGCAAACACTTTTAAAGATTCTAAGGCTTCTGTGTACATCCATTCATGTTCCTTGAGTACATCCCTTAGTTCCTAGAAATGTTATGATGTTTTTGTTAAAAACCTAAAAACAATAGCTCACAGAATAGAAAACTTTTATGCTCTTTTAAAAGGTTGGCCCTGGTAGCTCAGTTGGTTAGGGCATCGTCCCAATAGGCCAAGGCTGCAGTTCTGAGCTCCAGGTCAGGGCATATACAAGAATCAACCAATGAATGCACAAATAAGAGAAACAAAAAGTCAATGTTTCTCCTCTCCCAAATCGATAAAATAAATAAATGATCTAAAATTTAACTGATTATTTCATATGCGGTTTTTTATGCAGCTTTGTATGTATATAATTTCAACTCCACAAATATACAACAGTCTTCAAAGGGAAGGAAACTTCACTTTTATTCTGCATTTTTACTTTCCCTATGAAGTACTCTGAGCACTACAGCAGCGATTTTCAGTGTGCTGTAAGAATTTTAAAGAACTGTAATACCAAAATATTTAGTTAAGAGCACTGACCTCTTTCCCTTGGACTGTCAAACAAAAAAATGACAACAGCCATCTGGTATGAATGAATCAAAACTATACCTATATTTTGGTCAGACTGGCAAAAAATATATTTTGGAATGCCACAAAATTTTAGTAATTAGTTTATATATGCCGTGAGATGCACTGCATTAAAGGACTAAAAAGTATTTGCTCAATTAAATTTCATATGCAGCTAGGCTTTTACAAACTGTCAACTCAAAATATGTAGTTTCAACTATGTAAAGAAGCAAGATTAGCATTCAGCTCATCAGAATTAAGCAAATGTCCTATCTGTACATATACTTGAATAAATCAAATGCAAGTATAAATGCATTCTAAATATTGAACAAATAATGTGCTTCTATATATAACAATCATAATTAAACAGTGGTCCTTTTAGCACTGGCATGCTTGGTATTGGTCCTTACTGACTCTGAAAGTATTTTCACTATTGGGCAAATTGAACAAAGCTTATGGAGCCTGACCAGGCGGTGGCAAGAGTAGATAGAGCGTCGGCCTGGGATGCGGAGGACCCAGGTTTGAGACCCTGAGGTCGCCAGCTTGAGCGCGGGCTCATCTGGTTTGAGCAAAAAGCTCACCAGCTTGGACCCAAGGTCGCTGGCTCAAGCAAGGAGTTACGTGGTCTGCTGAAGGCCCACGGTCAAGGCACATATAAGAAAGCAATCAATGAACAACTACGGTGTCACAACAAAAAACTAATGGCTGATGCTTTTCATCATCTCTCTCTGTTCCTGTCTGTCTGTCCCTATCTATCCCCCTCTCTCTCTTTCGTAAAAAAAAAAGAAAAAAAAAAAGGCAAGCTTATGGAGTAATACAATGAAATGCAGTATTAGTTTAAAATATGAGAAACTAAAAAAAAAAGCTAAAACAGCTGTCTTGGGGTTATAGATGGCTTTATAGATAATTTACATTTTATATTTAAGTTCACAATTGTTACTATAGTTATGTTTAAAATTATGGTTATAGTGTTGACACCATAGTTAGCAAATAAGGTAAATAAACAACATAAAGAATTAATAAGCTATATAAAAATATTCTGTAATATTAATAAAAAATAATTAATTAGAAAAATGCAAAACTCATCCAAAACTTTTACATCTCAAACACTATTTTGTAATACAAACATGTAGTACACAGTGATTAAATCTCTGTACACTACTCACCTGCTTATCAAAATTGGGAAATTCCTTTTGCAATTTCAACACAATACTCTCCTGCTTTTCCCAATTATTGCTAGATTCTGCAGATTCATTTGATTCCTCTCCCTATTGAGGAAAAAAAGAGAACAAATTTAAGAGATTATCAATAACCAGAATCTAAAGACAAATTATGTATTTTGACTTGATTTGGAATGATCACGTTAGATAGAAGAAAATTGTTTCTTTTTGTTCCTTTAAAAAAAATTTTTTTGTCTTTAAGGATAAAAAAATAGTGATTTAAGATTGCTGAAAAGCCCTGGCCGGCTGGCTCAGCGGTAGAGCGTCGGCCTAGCGTGCGGAGGACCCGGGTTCGATTCCCGGCCAGGGCACACAGGAGAAGCGCCCATTTGCTTCTCCACCCCTCCGCCGCACTTTCCTCTCTGTCTCTCTCTTCCCCTCCTGCAGCCAAGGCTCCATTGGAGCAAAGATGGCCCGGGCGCTGGGGATGGATGGCTCTGTGGCCTCTGCCCCGGGCGCTAGAGTGGCTCTGGTTGCAATATGGCGACGCCCAGGATGGGCAGAGCGTCGCCCCTGGTGGGCGTGCCGGGTGGATCCCGGTCGGGCGCATGCGGGAGTCTGTCTGACTGTCTCTCCCCGTTTCCAGCTTCAGAAAAAAAAAAAAAAAAAAAAAAAAAAATTGCTGAAAGACCTTAATTACATAGCCAATGCTCAAAATGAGATAAATCTGCTAAAAAAAGAAGATCAGAATACTCCTCAAATGCTCAAATTAACCTGAAATAATTCAGGTATACTAAGTCTCTCCAAGCTAATGCAAAAAAAAAAAAAAAAAGGGGAGGGAAAAAAAAAGACATAATGATAAAAAAACATGAGAAACTAAAGTAAACAACATATCTGGGAACAATTGTGGCTATTCACAATCTCTTTTCTCTTTCTGTGTCACTTTAGTAGCACTTGAAGTTGGTTAAAATTTTTACATTTAAACAAACAAACAAAACAATTTCCTTAGTTCATACTAAGATAAATCTTGTACTTCAGTCAATCAAAAAGCTTTTATTTATATATTCTGCTTAGATCTCTACCACATGCTGTACAAACAGTCTCATACTTATCTCCTTTGTTATCCAACAAATGAATGCTATTTTTTGTCACTACCTAAAATAAAAATAGTGAGTGATACCTCACTTGAACACAGGAATAAGATGAGGTTTTATAAGACAGAGACAATAAATGATATGTGCAGTGTGTGTACAGTACCTCTATATTTATAATTGAAATAAAAGTTTCACAAACCACTAAAAAATGCTATGGATGTTTGCAGCAGGAAGAAGAAAACTAGATGTTTCTGTAATAGTAGTAAGTGGCTACTTGGGCTGAAGCACCAAGCCCATGGGTAGGGTGAAGGCTGAAAAATAAAACCAGAACTAATATTGCCTAAGGCCTGGCATGCCAAACTGAGGTCATTAATCAGAAAGCAATAGGATTTCAAGCCGGGGAATAATAAACACTAATATTTGGAGAAAGCATTTCAAAGCCCTCAAAAATTCATACTGCCAACCATCACTCGACTGTTAAAGGCACTGAAAATCCAAGAACAAGCCTCTTAGATGTCACAGATGGATAATAATCGGAAATAGAAATTTAGGTGTCTAATAGGTAAATCCATAAAGGGCAGGTTGACTATGGCCGTCAGGGACTAACTGGAAGACTTAAGAGAGAAACTGCTTAAAAGGAATGGCATACTATTACAAGGTAATAAAAATATTTTGGAACTAGATAAAAGTGGTAGTTGCACAACACTGTGAACATACTAAATGCCACTAAAGTTCATTCTAAAGTGGTTAATTTTATGCTTATGTGAATTATACCTCAAAAAACCCCCACCATATTTGGAAGAGTGTAAATATCTTGGGACTCCAAAAATTGAGAGCACAAATTAAACACACAGCAGACAGGGTTTCTATCATTTGCTGTTTGCTCTCTGACCCCACCCTTCTGTCAGCTCTGCTAATCTTTGACACTGAAAATACCTATTCAGTCCAGAGTTTATTCCACAGCTTTACAAACGTCAGGTGACTGGAGTTTGGGCCCAAATCTGCTCTGTGGGCACAGGGTTTATGAATCAATCCTGTGGTTATTCTTCTGGTTCCAGAATGCAAAGTTGGAGCAGATGTATTGGCACTGGCAAAAACCCCATATTAACTCCATGACCCATGAAGTAAGGGCCATCACTGTAGGAAGCACTAAATCCAAGTCCCCAGAACTGTCCCTCTACCACAGCACCAACAGCAGCAGCATTATTTCCAAAAGAACTAGGGATTGACACCACCAGCCCATCCCAACTTGGCCTATACAAATGCTGTCTGTATGGGTTTTGAAGGATTATTTTAGGTTAACATAAATAGGTGATGACCCCAATTGCAGCTGCTATACCAGATGTGGTACTTTCACTGGAGCAGATCAGTATTACTATGCAGTTATCTATCTGGAAAATTATTTTTTTCCTTCCCTACCCCCATTAGAAAAAGGAAGGAGCCCTGGCCGGTTGGCTCAGTGGTAGAGCGTCAGCCTGGCGTGCGGAAGTCCTGGGTTCGATTCCCGGCCAGGGCACACAGGAGAAGTGCCCATCTGCTTCTCCAACCCTCCCTCTCTCCTTCCTCCCTGTCTCTTTCTTCCCCTCCCACAGCCAAGGCTCCATTGGAGTAAAGATGGCCTGGGCGCTGGGGACAGCTCCATGGCCTCTGCCTCAGGCGCTAGAGTGGCTCCGGTCGCAACAGAGAGACGCCCCGGATGGGCAGAGCATCGCCCCCTGGTGGGCGTGCCGGGTGGATCCCGGTGGGGCGCATGTGGGGGTCTGACTGCTTCCCCCGTTTCCAGCTTCAGAAAAAAAAAAAGAATAAAAAAGAAAAAAAAAAAGAAAAAGGAAGAAGTGATTTGTTTTTATCTGGGCAAGTCAGTGACTGAGACACCACCACCATCTTCAGGGTTTTGGTAACTCTCCTGCCCTCTTTCATAATACAGTACTCAAGAACTTTGTTTGGCACAGTCCACAGCATTTCACTTTGCTTCTCTACACTGAAGGTATCACACTGACTGGACTGGACAAGCAGGAAGCAATGGTGTTTTAGCTGGCCTCAGTGAGATACATGTCAGAGTGGGAAGAAACACCCTCAAATTATAGAGCCCAACACTTTCACGGTTTTTATGGAGGGCCAATCTGCAGCTTGTGGCAAACGCCACTCAAAACAACAACAAAACAATACTTGTTTGGCCACTGGATGTTGGAGGTAATAAGGTATACTTCATTGTGGTGTGTGCTGCTCTAATCTGTTTATGAACTAGCCCTTAAGATGGTCACTTATGAAAAGGGCCCACTTAAGAGAAGGTTCTATAGTAGGTCGGGGTGCAGTATAATGTGCTCTGCTACTCGGCTTCATGACCAGCAAGCAGATGCAATGATTCTCAAAGAATCTGTGGTTAATAAGCATGCTATGTGAAGTCTCTGGCAAGTTCTAACAGATAATCTCAGCACAAACACATACGGTTTTGAAACAAGGTCAGTTCTACTTCTGCTGCCAACTACAGTCTATTCTGCTGTAACTTGATGTATGCATTTCCAAAACGTATGCACAGTGCAAAATCAGGAAAATAAAAATACAATATTAAAAACAACCCAGTTAGAGGCGCATCATTAAAAACTTTATCAGTGACACATTAAAAATAGAGCAAGGGACCCTGGCCGGTTGGCTCTGTGGTAGAGCATCAGCCTGGTGTGTAGAAGTCCTGGGTTTGATTTCTGGTCAGGGCACACAGGGGAAGCAACCATCTGCTTCTCCATCCCTCCCCCTTCTCACACTCTCTCTCTCTTCATCTCCTGCAGCCATGACTCAAATGGTTCAAGCAAGTTGGCCTCAGGCATTGAGGTGGCTCCATGGCCTCACCTCAGGTGCTAAAAATAGCTCCGATGCTAAGCAACGAAGCAACGTCCCCAGATGGGCTGAACATCCCCACAGAGGGCTTGCTAGGTGGACCCCAGTCGGGGTGCATGCGGGAGTCTCTCTCTGCCTCCCTGCCTCTCACTTAATAAAATTAAACGAAAGAGCAAGGAACTTAAAAAAAAAGGATAGCAAAATTTTACACACATTAATGGATAAAAATACATAAATACTACAATAAATAGCATATGACAAATATAAAATGAAATTTGGTTGGGGATGATAGCAGTGAAAGGGTCACAATTTGAGTTACTGTGAAGTGGTAGGAGGAGGGCTATTTATAAATGAACAGAAACTTGCTATACCAGTTATGGAAGGGCATGGCTCAGTGTACTTGTGTCCTCTCTTCTACACTGGCTGAAACTAAAATAATGAATTAAAAAATAAACACAATAGCCCTGGCCAGTTGGCTCAGAGGTAGAGCGTCGGCCTGGCGTGCAGAGGTCCCGGGTTCGATTCCCAGCCGGGGCACATAGGAGAGGCACCCATCTGCTTCTCCACCCCTCCCCCTCTCCTTCCTCTCTGTCTCTCTCTTCCCCTCCCGCAGCCGAGGCTCCACTGGAGCAGGGATGGCCCGGGCACTGGGGATGGCTCCTTGGCCTCTGCCCCAGGCGCTAGAGTGGCTCTGGTCGCAACAGAGCGACGCCCCGGAGGGGCAGAGCGTCGCCCCTGGTGGGCGTGCCAGGTGGATCCTGGTCGGGCGCATGCGGGAATCTGTCTGTCTCTCCCCTTTCCGGCTTCAGAAAAATACAGGAAAAAAAATAAATAAATACAATAAATAAATGTACGGGGCCTTGTCAGCCTCCTCCTTTCATACAAAAGTTGCCTGTATGGTTCCCAATTCAACTGGATGCCATTCACAACATTCAGCAGTAAAGCCATTACTGTCAAACCAGTGTGACTGTCTTCAATAACATTTAAAAGGCCTGATAACTTGATGTGTCATGCCAGTGGTGGTCAATCTGGTCCCTATCGCCCACTAGTGGGCGTTCCAGCTTCCATGGTGAGCGGAAGCAGAGCAACCAAAGTATAAATAAAAAGATAGATTTAACTATAGTAAGTTGTTTTATGAAGATTTATTCAGCCAAACTTGGCGAAAATCCAACATAAAGTACTTGGTAAGTAATTATTATTATATGCTTTAACTTGCTGTAACTCTGCTTTATAAATTTTATAAAGTAAAGTTACTTCCCTACTTTATAAATCACCAGTACGCTAGAACTGTTGGGCGGTTAGAGAATTTTACTAACAGAGATACAAAAGTGGGCAGTAGGTATAAAAAGGTTGACTACCCCTGTGTTACGCTGTCATGGTGAATGAAGCCTTTTGGCTTTCATCACCATCATCACCTTCTGCGTCTGTGACCATCAACCGCAATGTTTCAAGCCTTCTGAGGCTAATCAGGATGGGACCCTTGAAACTCTTCAACATCTTCATTTTCTACCTAATCCAATCTGTTTTCCTGTCAACACACTTGTTCTGAATTTTAAAAATTTCTCTGAAGAATCACAAATCAAGTTAAGGAGAATTTTCCACCACACCTAATGCAACACTATTCTATCACTACAGGCTTCTAACAATGGTAGCAATGCCATGCTGATATTAAATCTTTCATAATTCTATAACCATATCTGCATTCTCACCTTCAGTAACAGCAATTAGCATTTTAAATGTTTACTTTAAGTAGTAAGCCATAAATGCCACTATCACACTTTTATCAAGAGATGGTTTTGGAGGCAAAGAAAAAAAAAATTTTGGTTGAGTTCAGCTTTTGCAGATAGAAATTACATTATAGGAATTGAATATAGAAATTTCAAAAGTTAAGTTTTTTGCTTTTGAAATTGCTTTTATTTATTTATTTATTTACTTACTTGCTTACAGAGACAGAGAGAGAGTCAGAGACAGGGACAGATAGGGACAGACAAGAATGGAGAGAGATGAGAAGCATCAATCATCAGTTTTTCATTGCGACACCTTAGTTGTTCATTGATTGCTTTCTCATATGTGCCTTGACCGTGGGCCTTCAGCAGACCGAGTAATCCCTTGCTCAAGCCAGCGACCTTGGGTCCAAGCTGGTGAGCTCTGCTCAAACCAGATGAGCCTGCGCTCAAGCAGACGACCTCGGGGTCTCGAACCTGGGTCTTCTGCATCCCAGTCCGATGCTCTATCCACTGCGCCACCACCTGGTCAGGCTCTTTTATTTTTGTAATAATCCTCTATATCAGCAAAGAATTAAGTAAAAATTTCAATCAAATTTGGGCAGTCTACCCATTTTTGCTGTGCTTGTACTACACTCTAAGGCTGACTTTATTTCAGTTTGGTTAAGTGATTACTACTGACCAGCTCAAGTCTTTACCAACCACTGGTACCAAACACCACACTACTACTAATGTCCCCCAGTCTTAAATCCTAGACTATGTTTTCTGTCTTTCAGATTTGGGTCCTTGGGTAAAAAAAAAAAAAATAATAATAATAATAAAAAAATAAAATAATAAAAGATTTGGGTCCTTGGGGCATGCATGCATAACAGATACCTATTTAAGTAAGTTGAGAATTTAATTCAACACATAGCCACTTTCGTCAGTTTACCTCTGTATCACCACTGGGATAGTATTTTGCAGGATTCCCATATGCACTCATGGCTTTGTGTGACAGCTTGATGGCTTACCAACTTGTAGCCCTGTTTGAAACTACGAAAGCAACCACTATCAGCACTAACAAGAGCTACCTTTGCAGCACAGCGATTCCCATTTAAGGTATTTATATAAACAGATTCACATAAAAAAGGTTATGCCTGATTTTTTCACTCTCTGAATGATAAGCAGGTTTTCCTTTTCTCCTATCTTTTTTCTTACTTTTAATTTAAGTATAGTTAGTACTCAATCACATTGATTATTTTAGTTTCAGGTATAGAATATAGTGACTTGACATTTTTATACTTTACAATGTGATCAACCCGCTAATTCCAGTAATCATCTGCCACCATGCAAACTTATAACAATATTATTGACTCCCTTCCCTTTCCCCCCTCACCCATGCTCCCACCCACCCTGCCTCCCTTCCGGTAACCATCCCCTTGGTTTCCGTTTCTTTGAGTCTGTTTTTTGTTGTTTTGTTTTTAGACCCCATATAAGTGAAATCATTTGTCTTTGCCTGATTTATTTCACTTAGTATAATATCCTCTAGATCACCCACATTGTCACAAATGGCAAGATTTTTTTTTATTGCTGTGTAGTATCCTATTGTGTGTATGTGCATCATATCTCCTTATCCACTCATCTATCGATGGACACCTAGGTTGCTTCCATATCTTCGATACTGCAAATAATTCTGCAATGAACATAGGGATGTATATATCTTTTTGAATTATTTTGTTTTCTTTGGATAAATACCCATAAGTGGAAATGCTGGGTCGTATGGTTTATCTATTTTCAGTTTCCCTTTTATTGATTTTGAGAGAGAGATGAAGGGAGAGAGAGAGAGAAAAAGAAACATAAAATTTTTTGTTCCATTTATTTATTCATTGGTTGATTCTTACATGTGCCCTGACTGAGGAATAGAACCTGCAACATTGGCATATTGGGACGATGCTCTACCCAACTGAACTACCAGGCCAGGGACTTCCATTTTCACTTTTTTTTTTGAGGAATCTCCATATTAATTTCCATTGGGGCTGCCCTTCTATTTCTTTACACCTGTTCTTACTGACTTCACAGCATTTGAAGGTGCTCCTTCACGCCTGCTGCTCAGGATAAATCATGTTCTCATTTGCTTCTAAATGCTTGTTTCAAGCTTCTCCTCAATACTTAAAACTTCCCTTTGGTATGCACGCACTACTATGTATTTCTAAACCAGGATGTTTAAATATGTTTGGTATGTTGAGTGAGTGCTTTTCCCAAATAGTGAAGTTCACAAATGTGAAACTACAGTAAAATACAACCTTGTGGGATAACAAATCCAGTGAAATGAGGCAGCCAGTAGATGCTGTGAGATATGTAAATGTTATATATTCTTATGTGGTCCAGTTCAGCTAGGTGTAGCTTTCTGCATTCACCTGGATTTATCATGGACAAAATTGCACGTAGAGAATGCAAAATTCAGGTTATGCCCAAACTGTTCTCTAAGATATTTATTACACTGGAACAATTCAATTTTTAAAACAGAATAGACTGACCTCTTTTGTGAAACAGTTGTTGGTTCAATAGGGGGTCCTTAGAGGAGCAAAATGGTTGACCAGGGGACAACCAACTTTGAGATTCGATCTGTCATATCATTTAGGTATTTAACCCACCAGGCCTAACACAGTATGAACAGCAGCAAATGGAAATGGTATATTTGAGACTGGACTTGAGAAACAAGTTACAAGTACAAATAATAAGGTACAAATAATTCTCAGACTCCCATTGTACCTACTTCTGCTTTACTACTGCCCCTCCTTCAGTATCTATGGCACTTTGGGGAGTTCTTTATGATCAGATAAAATAATAGGAAAGTCTTGAACCTGGTTTTCAAAGGGTTTTCATAATTGTAAGAAGCTGATTGTGAACAACTATATATATCATCCCATTAAGTTAGTAGCCGTGTCCACAACTTGGGGCAGAGCACCTTGTCCATTTTATACATAAAGAGATGAAAAGAGGTACAGATCAATGATACATCACGGACAGTAACTAAGGAGAACAAGTGACCAGAAGTCTGGGGAGGAAGTGCACTGTTGAACACTCAGGTTTTCTGAGAACAGAATGCAAGGCTAGTAGTGTTCCATGTGAATGCTCAGCAAAGGGCATCGGCTGTAGAAGATTTTTAATCATCAGGTGGACAAGATGATCATTCTATGAACACAAAAGATCATAGCCACTTGGATGCTTGTTCACTGGATCTATATAACAAACAGTCATTGCAACAGGAATTGAGGCTGTACATAATAAATGTCAACAAGATAAGACTTTCCACATCAATATTTACCTGGCTATTGCTACTACTGAGTACTCAACCTGCCAAGAGCAGAGGCCAACAATGAGCTCCCGTGACCACACCATTCATTTGAAGTCAGACAACTGTCGAGTGGGAAGTGGATCACTCTGAACCCCTTTTATCACAGAAGAGATGGTAACAGAAACTTGTTCTGAGTATGATTTTACCTTCCCTATGCACCTATTTCTGGCAATGTCAGCTATGGGTTGAATTGTGTTCCTCTGAAATTCATGTTGAATTAATACCCAGTACCTCAGAATGTGTCCTTACATGGAGATAGGGTCTTTACTGAGTTAATTAAGTAAAAATGAGGTCATCAGAGTGAGCCCAAATCTAATGACTGATGTCCTTATGAAAAGGGGAAACTTGGAGGAAGAGAAGCACAAAGGAAGCATGTAATGTAAAGATGGAGATCTATAAGCCAAGGAGCACCAGTGTCGCCAGCAATCTACCAGAATTCAGGAAAGAGAGATGGAACAGCCCTCAGAAGGAATCAACCCTTCTGCCCTCTTACCTTGGATTTCTAGCCTCCAGAACTGTCAGGCAATATATTTCTGTTGTTTAAGCTACCCAGTTTGTGGTATTTTTACAGAAGCCCTAGAAAATTAATAACAGATATACAGAAAGCCTAATTCACACTCATAGTATATGTGACACAATGTTTCTGACCAGGGAGTTAATTTCACTGGAAGAGAAGTATATCAATAAATTCATGCCCAAGAAGCTCACTGATTTTACCATGTCCCTCAAAGGCTAGAAGCAGTTGGCTTACAGACAGAAAGCTCTGCATGTGAACTTGGAGGTAACATCCTGATATGCTGTTCAACAGGATGTACAAGTAGTGTAAAACAGTACTTGTACTGTTTATTACTGTTTTGAAACAGTAATAAATATGATATTTCTCCTGTAGCTATTATATGTGGGTGTATAAACTAAAATGTGGGACTAGGCTCTCACACCACAGCTGTTCCTCGCACCTAAAAATTCACAGAATTTTTACTTCCCATTAGTATTAGTTCCCAAGGGAAGAATGCCTCCATGTAGAGACATAACACTAGGGTAGAGAATGCCACCTATTTTAGGCATCTTACACTACCTAAATCAGAGGCAAAGACAGAGGTTACTGTGCTACTTGTGGTGATTATTTTGATTTTGATAACCAAGAATGAATGATTTTGATAACCATTTCTGTCTGAATGCAGAAACAGGAAGGACTACGCCTGATTTCACTGCGTAGCCTCTCAGTAACTCTATTCATTAAATAAAAGTTAATAACCAACTAGAGTAAGCCAATAAAAGCAAAACCCCTATTATATTTATGTAACCAGTTAAATATCAAAAGAATCATCTAGAAAGCTATAGGTTAATTGCCACTGGGGAGGAAGAAATGGTGCTGCTGGTGGTACGAGCTGGTTTTCGTATGTATGCATAACTTTCAAAAAATTAAAATATATTTAAAAGTATACTCATACACCTTCAGAATATTTTAAAAAATTAATTTTATAGCTCAGAGATGAGCAGTTAATAACAGATTAACAAGAAAACAAAACAGTAACAAATGAAATGCAAAACACATTCTCTGAATTGGTAATGAGAGAGAAGAAAGAAGATTCATTTAGGTGGATTTTCGGGTCTGATATCCACAGACAACATGTTCTGTGTTTAAGCAACTAATTTTGATACTGCAATTTAAATGTAACTTACATGATCCAGTCTTTTCTTTTTTATAGCTTGATCATCATTAAATTCATCTTCCTCATAAGTTTCTGAGGAAGAAGATAATTTTCTTTTCCTGGGTCCACCACCTTCTAAAACAGAGAATAATACTCAAAATTTGCAGGTGTAAGTATAAGAATCATAAATGCAAAATGAAAGCAAAAATGTTATTATAATGAACATATTCGTAGATAGTTCTCTTGACATCAGGTTCAATGTTGTCTTCAATCTATTGTATAATGTACACTCAACAAGTATCAACAAATTTGAAAGAAAAGTGAACAAAGACTCTTTGGTCTTTCAAAAGTAAAAAATTGCTGTAATAATGTTATTTGTAAACTATCACATTAAATGCTAATTATGTACATCACTAAATTGGTGACTAATTCTTCAGAGCTATATTGGGAGGAAGAGGTTCTCCCCAGTGACTTAGTGTTCATTGGTAAGAAAAAGTTGAGTCCCATAAGTGTAGCTCATCTGAATAGCATCACTGACATCAATAACTGTCCACTATATACCAGGCTTTGCAGAGGGCTTTATAAACTATTGTTTCATTTCCTTTCCAAAACAAACCTACAATGCAGATAATAGTCTTTATTTAATGAATGAGAGGGAACTGAAATAAGACAGCTCAAACAATTAATGCTCTTAAATTAAAAACAAGAGAGTATTAACACAACAGTCTAACAGTAATAGAAATTTGCAAATTTGGCCAAGACTAGAATGGACTCACTGTATATGATAAAAAGCAATGTTACACATTTATACTTTGTAAACAATGATCTATTTCTTAAATACTTTTAAAGAACAAATTCCTAAGACATACTACTGTGCTAATATGAAAACATGTACAAAGTTCACAAAGGTTTAAAATTTCAGTATTAATTATATAAGTATCCTAACTGTGAAGTTAAAAATAAAAGTTCCAGAAATATAATATTGAAAATAAATATAAACATGAAAGCTTTTAAGTTGTTAGACTGAAATTTCATAATATGGCTATAACAAAATAACAATGCTATTAACCTTTTAAAGTATAATAAATACATGTTAGCATGAACGCTTAAAATTTTTTCCTCAATTTATTTCATAAAGTAAATGTGCATTACATATATTTTGACTAATTTCCAGCATCCACTTTAAGGAGAATATATAACTGTTACCCCACCATCACTCATATATTTATTGGGATTAACTTAGCAATATTAGGAACAGTCTAAGTCTATAAAAAAGCTTCAAACTATACTGCTCACAAAAATTAGGGGGTATTTAAAAATAAGTGAGCAATAAAAAAAAGAAGCATTTGATTATTATTTTTTTATTTTATTTTTATACAGAGATAGAGAGTCAGAGAGAGGGATAGACAGGGACAGACAGACAGGAATGGAGAGATGAGAAGCAGGGACAGACAGACAGGAATGGAGAGATCAGAAGCATCAATCAGTTTTTCGTTGTACATCATGACACTTGAGTTGTTCATTGATTGCTTTCTCATATATGCCTTGACTGTGGGCCTTCACCAGACCGAGTAACCCCTTGCTCAAGCCAGCGACCTTGGGTCCAAGCTGGTGAGCATTTTTTGCTCAAATCAGATGAGCCCGTGCTCAAGCTGGCAACCTTGAGGTCTCGAACCTGGATCCTCTGCATCCCAGTCCGACGCTCTATTCATTGCACCACCATCTGGTCAGGCTAATTATTTTTTATTAAACAAGAACATCACAAAAGCAAATGACAAGTCAAAGAAAACTGTTCAATTATGCAAATGAAGTGCAAAACCAACTTTTATTTTATTGGTGAAAACGCACTATACAAAAGGCTGAAAGTACTAGAGTATTGCTTCATATTCATTTTGAAATCTCTAATTTTTGTGAGCAGTGTAGATGATTTATGCTCTGTCACCTAGACATGTTTCTTCCCTAAAAGAACAAGAACTTTGTTTTGTCAATAGCAAATTCTTCAGCTTTAAATAACCATTTATACATCTTTTTTAAATTTTTTGGTTAATATTACACCACCAAATTTTTACATGTGTATAAAACAGCCGGAGGCAAAATTTCCAAGTAAACGTAGAAGACAATTCAAAACTGGCCGGCCCTGGCTGACTGGCTCCGTAGATAGAGCATAGGCCCGGCATGGAGAAATCCTGGGTTTGATCCCCCATCAGGGCACACATGAGAAGTGACCACCTGCTTCTCTTCCCCTCATTCTCCCCCTTTCTCTCTCCCTCTCCTCTCCCAGCCAGTGGCTCAACTGGTTTGAACGTCATCCCTGGGGCTGAGGATAGCTCGGCTGATTCGAGCATCAGCCCCAGATGGAGTTTCTGGGTGAATTCCGGTCGCGGTACATGTGAGAGTCTATCTCCCCTTCTCTTACTTTAAAAAAAACTAAACTAAAATTTTAGTATAAAATGTTACATAACAGCACATAATGCCTACCTATCTCTAAACATTTTTATTCATAATTATTAATTTAAATTTTTCCATATATCTAAAGAAACAAATTAATATGCTATACAAATTATCACTTTTATATTTGTGTTTCATAAATTCTCATCTTTTACTGGGAGCACCTATGATCAATTTCAAAAGAAAAAAATTAGAGATGTACCTCATACCCAACAAAAAAATAAATTTCATGTAAATTCAATATTTAAAAATAAAGATAAAACAAAACTGATTAAAAAATATGAACAAAGAACACAAGCAAGCACTTCAAAAACAACAAAAAAGTGGCTCAACCTAATTAATAATTAAAGACAGGTAAAATAATACTTTTTTTAATCTTAAGATTAACTAGACCAATGCCAAATATTATGAATTGATGAATTCTAACAGCCTTTCTGGAAGGCAATCTAAAAAACACCCCTCAGAATTTTAGCTCTGTATATATTTTAGTCCAATAACTCTTTCCCCAGGTATTTAATTCCACAGAACTGATGGAAATGCTTGTTTAGGCATATATACAAAAATAATACCAAAAGGTCTAAATGCCCAAGATATCAAATTAGAATACTCATATAAATACTGTTATAAAAGAGGCATATTTTAAAAATAACATGGAAAAATATCTCTAATAAATGAAAGTATTACAAAACAGCAAATAATATAAATCTACTTCACAGAAATGTTTTACCTATTCTTACACAAATAGAAAAGTAAAAAAAAAGAAACTCCTGACACCATCAATAAATTAATATTTGTACTTTTTAAAACAGGGTAAATTATTATTTTTTTTTTATAACTTAGTATTCATAAATATTTTCAAAAAGCAATGTATAAAAGATACCTTTATTGTTTAATATGCAAGATGTTATGTATAGAAAATCAACTTGTTTACCTTATCTTGGTAAGGCAAGGCCACCATTCTTTGTATTACCTTAAAATGTATAGTAGTACTACTATAGATGAAGATAATTGATATTACTGTCTAGTCTATTCCAAGATGAAGTATGAAAGTTTACTTAAAAAACAAGAAGACCCTGATTTCTTCTTTCCTTGTAACTTGCTGCCTGACATTTTTAGAAAAGAGTATCAAAAGTATAATACAAAATGAGAAGGAAAAAACTCAATCATAAGTTCAAGTTTAATGAGGATTGTAAACCCATGAGGGTCAGTTTGTTTCCTTATGCATCCTCAGTGCCTAAACTAGCATCTGGTACTTAGTACTAGGTGCATAATAAATATTTGTTAAATTAACAAGTAAGCTGATATAAATTGCTCAAGAAAAAAAAGATTAGATATTACTATGAAAGTTATTCTACTGATTATTCAATGGAAAGATGACAGAATATTGAGATATTAAAATAAAAATATGTAAATTTTCTGAACTGTTTTTCAACTCAACAAATGTTTATTAAGGCTACTAATCTTTATAAACTTTTACAATTAGTGCTAGGGATATGCTAATAAGGAAGATAGTCAACCTTCTCCTATACCATTTTTTTATCATCAGATGGCACTATGAATAAATAACTGCTAACATTTGTAACGTACTTACCATGTGCCACATAGTACAGCAGGAAATTTACATTGACTTTATCACTTCTTTACAAATTATGAGTTCAGTACTATTATTATACTGTTTTATTTTAATGCTAAGGAAACAGAGAAATAGAATAGTTATGCAACATTGCCCAAGGCCACACAGCTATTAAGTGGAAGAAATAAAAGAAGCTTAACATTCTGAGTATGTAGAGCCCACATAGCACAATACTGTTTCCTTTCCAATCTGGAGTAAAGAGTGTACATATTTTATATAAATACAGTAATATCAAGTTTGGAATCCACTCTAATACAATATACTTTGTGGGGGTAAAAAAATGAGGTAGATAATTGTTTAAGAGGGATGACAAGCCCAGGGCAACACATTATATATTTGTACTTGTGTATTTTTTGGTTTCATAAAAATTTAAAAAGCTAAAAAATTCACTTAGAGAAATGGGCATTTATTCAAATAGCTAATGAAAATATTGGCAAAACCTTTAAAAAGGTAAATGTATGTACATATTAAAACTTTAAATGTGCATATCCTTTGATTCAGCATCCTAGTTTGAAATTTAGCTTATAGGAATAGTAACATTACTTCTAAGGCTATTTACTTTAGTACTATTAATAACATAATGATAGAAACATAAATGCTAATTAACTGTACTGATGAGCTATCCATGATAAGTCATCATGATTTTTAAAAATGCAAACAAGGAAATAATCATGGTGATGTAAAGTACAGCATAAGGAATATTGTCAATAATATTGTAATAACTATGTAAGGCAGGGGTCGGGAACCTTTTTGGCTGAGAGAGCCATGAATGCCACATATTTTAAAATGTAATTCCGTGAGAACCATACAATGATCCGTGTTTGTTATGCATTATCTAATAAAAATTTGGTGGTGTCCTGGAGGACAGCTGTGATTGGCTCCAGCTACCCGCAACCATGAACATAAGCAGTAGGAAATGAATGGATTGTAATACATGAGAATGTTTTATATTTTTAATGTTATTTTTTTTTTATTAAAGATTTGTCTGCGAGCCAGATGTACCCATCGAAAGAGCCACATCTGGCTCACGAGCCATAGGTTCCTGACCCCTGTAAGGGTCCGATAGGTACTAGATTTATTGGAATGATCACTTTGGAAGTATATAAATATCTAATCACTATGTTGTTATACAGCTGAAACTAAAATAATATTGTATGTCAAGTGTCAGTGAAAAATAAAAAATTATTTTAAAATAATGTAAACCAGAAGTGCTATCAGTATTCCAGCTAAGTAAGAAAACCTTAGTCTCTCTCTCTTGAAAGTTACAGCAATTGGAGAACTATAATTCAACAAACAATTCCCTGCTCAACACATAAACACACCTGAAGATCTGGGCACTGAGACATCTGAAGGTGGGTGTCACAGTGGATATAGCATTGTCCCAGAGCAATGAGGTCGCTGGTTCGTTTCCGAAGGCACTGGCTAGACCACAGGGTCACTGGTTTGAGCCCCAGTCAGGGCACATGTAAGAAGCAATCAATGGGTGCACAACTAAGTGGAACAATGAGTTCATGCTTCTCTCTCTCTCTCTCTCTCTTTATTTTTCCCCCACTCCCTATCTCTCTCAATTAAAAAAAAATAGTGATTTTGAAGTCAGAAATCTAGAAATGAGTCAGGTGAAGAAAAGAGAATTGAGAGTTTTAAAAATACACAACATAAAAGAATTCTATCAGAACTATCTGACTCCATTAGAAAAAGCAGTATTAAAATAATAGGCATGCCTGAAGAGAGGAAGAAGGGAACAGAGAGCCTATTCAAACAAATACTTGGTGAGAACTTCCCAAACCTCTGGAAAGAGCTGACTCTCAAATCCAGGAAGCTAACAGAACACCTAATTATCTCAATGCAAAACAACCTTATCCAAGGCACATTATATTAGGGTGTCAAAAGTTAGTGACAAAGAATTCTCAAGGCAGCTAGAGAAAGGAAGACTTGTAACCACTGGTTGAAAACCACTGCTATAACCTATAAAAAAATCCCATTAGTTTATCATTTTTTTTTCCAGCCAAATCCTACAAGCTACAAATGGAATCAAATATTCAAAATACTGAAAGTAATCACCAGTCAAGAATAATATAGCCAACAAAATTATCCTTTTGATATGAACAAGAAATAATGGTTTTTCCAGATAAGCAAAAACTAAGGGAATTTACAAGATCTTATAAGAAATGTTAGAGTCTGTTATATCTGAAACAAAAAAAAACAAAAGGAAACAAAACTGTAAGATGAGAGAGACAAAAGTAGAAAATTGCAACTCTTATTTAGAACAGGGTATTAAATACTTAAATATAATATAAAGCTCAAAGGGGATAAAAGCATTAAGAGAACACTACAGCTTCTGCAATTGCAAATGAATGCACAGCGTAAAAAGGATAATCTGTGACAACAAAAATGTAAAAAGGGAAGAAAAATAGAACTGAATTTGCACAGGTAAAGAAACATAAGACGAACAGAGAAAAAAAAGGACTACTATACGTATGAAACCTTTTTTTAATATAAACCTAACGGTAACCACAAGACAAAAACTAGAGCTGAGATATGTAACACACACAAAAAAAGATATGGAAGGAATAAAATAATAAAATACCACCAAACAAAAATAGCAGACAGAAACACAAAGGAAAAGAAACAATGGAGACACAGAACGACAAGAAAACAAACTATAAAAAACTGCTATGGGAACTCTCCATATATCAACAATCACCCAAATGTGAATGGTCTGAACTCATCAATTAAGACACAGAGTAGTGGGATCAATTGAAAAACAAGATTCAACTATGTGCTGCCTCCAAGGTGACTTACCTCAGCTACACAGACAAACATAGACTCAAAATGAAGGTTGGAAGAGGACACTCCAAGCAAATGGCATCCAGAGAAAAGCAGGTTAGCCATATTTATATTATAGATTTCAAGATAAAAATGGTAACAAGAGACAAGAATGGGCACTTTATAATCATAAAGGTGACAATATATCAAGAAGAAATAATACTTATCAATATTATGCACCTAAACTGGGAACAGTAAAATATATAAAGCTAACAGACCTATAAAGGAGAAACTGACAAAAATAAAATTATAATAGAGGACTTAAATACCCCACTGACAGCAATAAATAAACCATCCAAACAGAAAATAAGTAAGTATCGGCCTTAAATACTTTTGACCAAATGGATATAATCATAAAATTTACATACCTTTCCATCCCCCAAACAACAGAATATACATTTTTCTCTGGTGTACATGGAACATTCTCAAGGACAAAGCATATGTGAGGACACAAAACTAGTCTTAATAAATTTAAAAAGACTGAAATCATACTAAGCATATTTTCTGATTACAACAGTATAAAACTGAAAATGAACTGTAAAAAGTGGAAATACCAACTATATGGAGATTAAACAACATACTACCAAAGAACTACTAAGACAAAGAAGAAATTAAGAGATTAAAAGATGCATACAGAGAAATAAGAATGACAGTACAGTATATCAAAATTTGTAGGATGCAGCATCAGCTGTACTAAGAGGGAAGTTTATAGCATTACAGGTCTGCCTCAAGAAATAAAATCTCAAACAATCTAACATGCGAACTTAAAAGAATTTGAAAAAGAAAAGAAGCCCAAAGACAGTAGAGGCAAATGCTAAAAACCAAAGCAGAATTAAACAAAATAAAGAACAAAGACAATAGAAAAAATTAATTCAAGAAGTGGTTCTTTGAAAAGATGAATGAAATCGACAAACCTTGGCAAGACTCACTAAGAAAAAAACCCCCACCTCAAATAAAATCAGAAATCAAAGAAAAGTTAAAATGGACACCATAGAAATAAAAAGAATTATACAAGATTACTATGAACGGTTATATGGCATCAAATTTGATGCCATAAGAAATAAACCTAAAGAAATAAATTCTTAGAAATATGTAACTTTCCTAGACTAAAACATAAAGAATTGGAAAACTTAGACTGATCAACAGTAATGTCCCAAGAAACAAAAGGGAAGAACCAGATGGCTTCACTAGTTAATTCTACCATTCAAGTAAGATTAATACCTATCCTTCTCAAACTCCCCCCCAAAACTGAAGAGGGAATACTTCCTAACTCATTATATGAGGTCAACATTTCCCTGATACCAAAATAACAATCCCAACCAAGTGGAGTTCTTTCCACGCAGGGATGGTTCAACATGTGCAAATTGATAAATGTGATGATACATTACTTTAACAAAACAAGATAAAAATCATATGATAACAACAGATGCAGAGAAAGCATGTGACAAGATACAACATCCATTTATGACTAAAACACTCAATAAAATGGGTATAAAAGGAAAGTACCTCTACATAATAAAGGCATCTGACAAACCCTCAGTGAATATTACACTCAATGGTGAAAAACAGAAAGCTTTTCCTCTAAGATTAGGTGCAAGACAAAAATGCCTGTTCTCAACAGTGTTATTCAACATAGTACTGGAAGTCCTAGTTAAAGCAATCAGGCAAGAAAAAGAAGCAAAAGGCATCCAAACTGAGAATGAAGAAGTAAACTCACTTTTTGCAGTTAAGATTATTGTATATACAGAAAACCTGAAGGACTCAACCAGGACTTAGAAACAATAAACAAATACAGTAAAATGCAGGATACAAAATCAATATATAAAAGTCTACTGCTTCCTGTATACTATTAATGAAACTTCAGAAAAATAAAAATTCCTTTTGCCACTGCAACCAAAGAATAAAATACCTAGGAATAAACTTAACAAAGGATAGGAAGGACTTATATACTGAAAACTACAAAGCATTATTAAAAGAGACTGAAAAAGACACAACAAAATGGAAAGATACTCAATAAAGAGGTGGTTCTTTGAAAAGATGAATGAAATTGACATGGATTAGAAGAATCAACACAGTTAAAATGGCCATATTACCCAAATCACTATACTGACTTAATGCAATCTCCATCAAAATCCTAATGTCGCCTGGTGGCGCAGTGGATAGTGTTGGACTGGGATGCGGAGGACCCAGGTTCGACACCCTGAGGTCTCCAACTTGAGCGAGGGTTCATCTGGTTTGAGCAGAGGTCACCAGCTTGGACCCAAGGTCGCTGGCTTGAGCAAGGGGTTACTCACTCTGCTGTAGCCCCACGGTCAAGGCACATATGAGAAAGCAATGAACAACTAAGGTGTCGCAACAAAAAACTAATGATTGATGCTTCTCATCTCTCTCCGTTCCTGTCTGTCTGTCCCTCTCTCTGTCTCTGTAAATACAAAAACAAAAACAAAAAAACCCAAAAAACCCTAATGTCATTTTTTAAATAGAACAAAAAATTATCAGATTTGTGTGGAACCACAAAATATCCTAAATGGCCAAAGCAATCCTGAGGAAGAAAAAAAACAAAGCTGGAGATATCACACTCCCTGATATCAAACTGTACTACAAAACAATGATACTGACAGAAAAAAAAAGACACACCAATGGAACTGAACTGAGCGCCCAGTTAAAGTTACATGTATATGAACAACCAATTTCTGACAAAGGAGCCAAAAACACAATGGAGAAAGGAAAACATCTTCAATAAATGGTGCTGGGAAAATTGTAAAGCCACATGCAAAAAAATGAAACTAGATTTCTATCTGACAGTGCACAGAAAAATTAACTCTAAATGGATTAAAGACTTAAATACAAGACCTGAAAATATAAAACAGGTATTAAATTTAAGGCTCTTGGTCTCCAAGAGGTTTTTTTATGAACTTGACCCCAAAGGCAAGGGAAATAAAAGCAAATATAAAGAATGGGATTGCATCAAACTAAAAACCACCAACAGGCCTGGCCTGTGGTGGCACAGTGGACAAAGCATTAACCTGGAATGCTGAGGTCGCGGGTTCGAAACCCTGGGCTTGCCCGGTCAAAGCACATATGGCAGTTGATGGTTCCTGCTCCTCCCCCTTCTCTCTCTCTCTCTCTCTCTCCTGCCATCTCTCTAAAATGAATTTAAAAAAATTAAGAAAAACAAAAACAAAAAAAAGAACACCAACAAAACAAAATGGGAACTAATGAATGGAAGGACATATTTGCAAATGGTACCTTCAATAAGGGGCTAATATCCAAAAACATATAAAGAATTCATATAACTCAACAACAACAAAACAATCTAATTAAAAAATGGGTAGAGGAGCCAAACACTCTTCTCAAGAAGACATACAAAATGGTCCTGGCTGGTGGGCTCAGTAGTAGAGCACTGGCCCAGCATGAGGATGTCCCAGGTTCAATTCCCAGTCAGGGAAAACAGGAAAAGCGACCAATTGCTTCTGTTCATTTTAACAAGTTAACAAACAAAACAAACTCCTAGAGATGGACAACAGTATGGTGGTTACCAGAGGTAAAGGGAGGCCAATGACTGAAGATTAGACTTTTGGTGTTAAGCACACAATGCAGTATACAGAAAATGAATTACAGAATTATAGACTTGAAACTTACAAAACGTTATTAACCAATGTTACCCAAATAAATTTAATTTTAAAAAATGCAAACCAATACTATAATTACATTTCATAACCTAGTGTATGTGTGTCCTATAATGGTACACATGATGAAGATGATACAAAGCCAACTTCAGAGTGGTTAATGGAGTATGGGTTTTCTCTCCTTCCTTAAATACTGTTTTGGTAGTGAGATTACAAGTTATTTTTATTTGCTTGGAGTGTACAAGTTAAAAAGAAAATCAAGGCCCCAGCTGGGTGGCTCAGTGGATCAAGTGTCAACCTGGCCCGCCAGAGGTCGCAGACTCGATCCCTTGTCAGGGCGAGTACAAGAAGCATTCAGTGAGTGCACACACACAAAAAAACCCCCAAGATGTTGCTTTCTCTCTCTCATTCTCCTCCTTTCACTCCCTTCAAAATCAGTGAAATTTTTTTTTAAAAAATCCAAGATAGAATTTACTTTAAAAGTTGCTTTATATCATAAGGTCCTTCAAATGCATTTATTTTGTATCCCAGTCCTGAAACACATCATAAATATTTACTGAGTGAAGGAATGCTGATTACCAGCTAGGACTTTCCACAAGACATTATGTTCCTAATGACTCAGATTTGTAGACCTGTAAATAAAACCACAATGCAATTAGAAAGGACACTTAAGAAAAAAATATATACCTTCCAAAACTTCACTTCTATGAGATTTAATCTGCAGAAAACAAGCAAAATTACCAATGAAAAGTTGCCCCCCCTCCTTTGGGGGACTGGGGTGGTGGTAAATCAACCTAGAAAACTGGGTGCCCAAGTAGTTGTATGACCTCAGGTAAGTCACTTAACCTTCTTAAGATTTAGTTTCTTCAGCTAAAAAAGCTGAATTTATTAATACCTGGTAAGGCTTCTATAAGAATTCATGTAGGAACTTGGTACATTATAGAACAATATTAAAAATGAGAAGATATTATTATGTAACAAATCAATATAACTTGAAACTTAGGCATACCTGCATCACCAAACATCAGCAAGGCAGCAGCAATTGCTCCATCCATTGTGCTGGTGGATTCAATCAACTAACAAAGTGAAAAAAGATTTAACATTTTAAAAATAACGCAAAGAATTCCTTCAGTTATCAAAATATTAAAGAATATATTGTATAGGTCAAGAAATCTGTACTCTTTATCACTACAAAGGAAAAATTAAAATATAGTCAAATATATACAGTATAGTCAAGGTTTTTGGTATTTTGATTACAAGGTTGTGGACTGGAGACTTAAAACCTTTCTATTTCCATGTCCAAGCACTGAGTGTGTGTGGGGAGGGAAAGACGGGAGGGAAGGGAGACCCCGAGATACTGACAGAAATTGACATTATTCCTTTGTAATGAACATTTAGCAGCGGACACTGGCATACCACAATTCTGTAGTCATTTAAAAAGAATCTAATACTTCCTAAGATGAGTGAGATAAAGTGTTCTTTTGATTGCTTGGATTTGTTTGTAAATATATTCATATATTGCTTATATAATTAAGATTTTCAATATAATATTTTTACACTGTTCTGTAACATTTTGGATCTCAGAAGAAACTAAACATTCCACATTTTTCTCTTGCTAAAGTTTCCTATTTGTGTTAAAGATTTTACTTTATAAAATAAGCTAATTTTGTACTAAATAGGCTGAGATCAAATGAGAATACTGTTTTCTATACTAGTTTTCCTAATCTTGGATTCTTACATATTCTGTAAAGTCCCTATTCCTTTCCAAAATACAGAGCACATTCTTAACAAATCCAAGACTTAATTTATATTTTATAACCTGAACTGTTTTATATATCTAAAAGCCTTTATAAAGTAATTTATAAATGTCACTTTTAGATCTCCTGAAATGTTAGGGTTCACTTGAAATTCAGATGACCTCAGAAAGCATTCTGCTTTGGAGTGAGTGATATGCTAAATTCCAAAAATTTCTGATTAATGAAACATATAAATAAATTCTGTACATCAAGCCTATTTATCTACTGCAATTATAAAATTAGAGATAAATACTTCTACAGGGAAAAAAATCCTCTAAAACCACATAAAAACTTGGCAACAAACTAAAAAATTTAAAGAGATGTGATTTTTTGAATATTTTAGAACCCCGTTTATTCTTCTTAGTCTCCTGGGGGGGGGAGGCGAATGACAACGACCGACACACCAGGAGACAATACTACTAGCAGAGAAAAATATACACCCAAGAGAACACTAAAGTTTCCTTTGGTATTCGTATACGGAGGGAAAGAGTTCATGTTAAAAATAGCAGGGAATAGGAGTAATTTAACAAGATTTTTTTTTAAAGTTTTATTTTATTTTTTTTATTAATTAATGTATTTTTATAGGGACAGAGAGAGGGATAGATAGGGACAGACAGACAGTAAGGAGAGAGATGAGAAGCATCAATCATCAGTTTCTCGTTGAGACACCTTAGTTGTTCATTGACTGCTTTCTCATATGTGCCTTGACCGCGGGCATTCAGCAGACTGAGTAATCCCTTGCTCGAGCCAGCAACCTTGGGTCCAAGCTTTTTGCTTAAGCCAGATGAGCCCGTGCTCAAGCTGGCGAGCTCGGGGTCTCGAACCTGGGTCCTTCCGCATCCCAGTCCGACGCTCTATCCACTGTGCCACAGCCTGGTCAGGCTAGGAGTAACTTAATACACACTTAAGAGTTCAAACTAGCAGACCCAGAATATTTTCACTTCAGACTTGTTTTGTTTGCCCTGAATAATATATTGGTTTTTTTAGTTACTATAAAAAGAAATAAAGTACTGAGAAACACGGATGAACTTCAAAACATTATGCTTAGTGAAAAGAAGCCAGTCACAAAAGATCATTATTACACAATTGCAAATATGAAATGTCCAGAATAGACCACTCTATAAATTCATAGAATAGTGTTACCTAGGGTTGGGGGAGAAAAATTGAGTGATTGTTACTAAATACAAGGTTTCTTTTTGGGATAATTAAAATCCTCTAAAATTAAATTATAGTGATGATGGTTATACAACTCTGTAAATATACTGAAAACCACTAAATCATACACTTTAAATAGGTGATCTTTCTAACATTTAAATCAGGGGTAGTCAACCTTTTTATACCTACCGCCCACTTTTGTATCTCTCTTAGTAGTAAAATTTTCTAACCGCCCACCGGTTTCACAGTAATGGTGATTTATAAAGCAGGGAAGTAACTTTATTTTATAAAATTTATAAAGCAGAATTACAGCAAGTTAAAGCATATAATAATAATTACTTACCAAGTACTTTATGTTGGATTTTATCTAAGTTTGGCAGAATAAATTTTTATAAAACAACTTACTATAGTTAAATCTATCTTTTTATTTATACTTTGGTTGCTCAGCTCCCGCCCACCATGAAAGCTGGAACACCCACTAGTGGGCGGTAGGGACCAGGCTGACTACCACTGATTTAAATTATATCTCAATAAAGCTATTAAATTGATGATCAACACTAAATAAAAATCCATCCTTTTCCCTTTATTTGAAAAATCCAAACATTTGATAAAAATGGGCTATCATATCACCTGACCATATCCTGAAGCAGGTTAAGGGCTGCAGCTATTCCTTTAGAAAGAGCATGTATGGTATACCAGTGTCTACCATAAATGTCAATATGAAAAAAAGAAGCCTCCTGACATTTATGAGTTTCTTTGGAAGATGGGGGATGGGTGTCCCTATTTTAAAATCATTCAAGCACACAAAAATTCACAAGGTATGTATGACAGCTACTTAGGAAAACACATTTTATTATTCATAGGTGAAAAACCTCACCTATAAGTAGACTTTAAAGTAAGTCTCTAGCATTGTCTTTAATTATTACAAAAATAAATAAAGTTAGAAATTATTTTCAAACAAAGTATCTTTAGAAAAATTATTAAATACAACATTAGATACAGGAGAAAGTTTAGTCATCATCCCAGCTACAATAACCAATTACTAAAAAGGGGTATAACCTTAAGTAAATCATTGTCACTTCTTTGTGGGAACAGTTCCTTCAAGGTCTGAAGTTTAGCATCCTTCAGGTCTTCCAATTCTGAAAGGTCTTCCAATTCTGAAATATCATCATTATTTCTACCTGCCATGGTAGGAAGGCCTTGGGACTCTTCATCTTCAGATGGCTCAGAACTAAAAGTGTTTTCAGAGAAAAAGATTTTAATGTATTGTTAAGTGTTAGTTCATTAGAATTGTGTATATATGTGCATACGAAATACAGCATACCTATAGTTCTTTCTCAAATTAAATGAAATCTATATCAAAGATTAAAACCATTTTTTTCTCATTTCAAAATGTTTATGTATACAACTCTACATACCCAAAGTCTGTATACTCTGAAATACCTCAAATTATCCAAGCTGGAATGAAAAAAAGATAATATCCAGCATTTATTTTAAGACACACACATTTATTGCATGCCCACTTCTCTTTCCTACTTTATTCACCTAGAATGTGCATGTTAGGTGAGTGTTGTCATGTTACCAAGAAATTATGAAGCCTATACTAATATAAGAAAACAAATGTTCATGGCCTAGGTGATTAGAATCTAAGTGTTCAAACTGGAATGGTCCCATCAATATCAGAATCTCTGCCACAAACACAACATTTCTTTAGCAGATGGGGCGCATTTGTTATTCCTTATGAAGCTTTATTCTATAACCAACTTTAATCATGCTCTATTTCAGTTTATATGTGTAGCCTGTATAAAAGAAATTTGGGGCCAAATTTTACTTGTCTATCTCCCAAACAAAAAAAAGAAAATCTCATTTTAAAATTTTGGTTTCGCCCTGGCAAGTTGGCTCAGTGGTAGAGCATCAGCTGGGTGTGTGGAAGTCGCAGGTTCGATTTCCAGTCAGGGCACACAGGAGAAGTGACCATCTGTTTGTTCACCCCAACACCCTGCAGCCATGGCTCATTCCAGCAAGTTGGCCCCGAGAGCTGAGCATGGCACCATAGTCTCGTCTCAGGCGCTAAAATAGCTGTTGCCGAGCAACAGAGTAATGGCTCCAGATGGGCCGAGCATCCCTAGGTAGGGTGCTTCCCAGGTGGATCCCAAATGAGTGCATGCAGAGTCTGTTTCTCTGAAGAACAGACAGAAAGGAGGGGAGGGGAGGGGAGGGGAGGGGAGGGGAGGGGGGAGGGGAGGGGAGGGGGGAGGGGAGGGGGAGGGGAGGGGGGGAGGGGAGGGGGAGGGGGGAGGGAAGGAGGGAGGGAGGGAGGGAGGGAGGGAGGGAGGAAAAGAAAAGAAAAGAAAAGAAAAGAAAAGAAAAGAAAAGAAAAGAAAAGAAAAGAAAAGAAAAGAAAAGAAGGAAATAAATAAATAAATTTTGGTGTCCTGTCATCATGGTAGGCATTCTGGAGATCAGAGAATGCAGACTTTGCTATGCAGCTAGTTCTATTTTTCACAGCTCTTTTAGACACATATTCTGTATTTTAGCAACTTCTCTATGCCTATTTATGTTAGATCAGTTGTACCTATTAGGGCACCGGCAGGAATATGTATTTTAAGCTTCTAGGTTGACTTCTTGAACCTTGCTCTAAGGCAGGGGTCGGGAACCTATGGCTTGCGAGCCAGATGTGGCTCTTTTGATGGCTGCATCTGGCTCGCAGACAAATCTTTAATAAAAAAAAATAATAATGTTAAAAATATAAAACATTCTCATGTATTACAATCCATTCATTTCCTAGCACTCATGTTCATGGCTGCAGGTGGCTGGAGCCAATCACAGCTGTCCTCCGGGACACCACCAAATTTTTATTGGATAATGCGTAAGGTACACAGGTCGTTGTATGGCTTTCACAGAATCATTGATACATTTCAAAATATGTGGTGTACATGGCTCTCTCAGCCAAAAAGGTTCCCGACCTCTGCTCTAAGGTAACATAACAAGGAGAAGTTAATCTCTTTCTTCGTCACTATGCCAGCCTTTCAATACTTGAAGACAATTACATGTGTCTTCCTTTCCATTACACCCAGAATTCTCATTCCTGATGTACTCAACTCTGAGTTCTCACTCTGCCTCACTATGGTTATGCTTCCTATCTCCTAGTTCACTGAAAAAATAAAAGCATTGAGCTTAGAGTCCTTTTCCAATTCCTGCTCTGGACAACCCCTTTCAAAGGACCTTAATCTTCTGTGTAACAACCTAAAGCTAGTGACCAGGCTCATGTTTATTCAGCGGCACAAACTCATATGTCTCTTAATGTAGTAAGTATTTATGCCGACGACAAATCTGATCATGCCTTAAATATAATGTCCAGTTCACAGGAAATACAAGTGATAGATTAAATTCAACACCATCATGAGGAAACAACCAGAAAAACTAATTTTCTCTAAGATCTCCTTAAATAAGTTAAAATTCTCAAAAAAGAGGAAAGGAGGGTAGTAGACTATTTATGGTAAAAAGAGAGTTAAAGTCATGACATCCAAATGCAGTGCATGTTCTTTGTTGGGATCCTGGTTTGGAAAAACAGCTACAAAACACATCAAATCCAAACATAAACTGGAAATGATAGTAAAGAATTATTCACTGATAACAGTATTGGGTTTGGTTTTTTTTGGAAGAGGGGGATATATAACCAAGTATTAAAGGCAGAAATATTGGAATGTCTGTAATTTAATATATAGCAGCCAGTAATAATAATCAGAGATTTTCAACCAGTGTACTGCAATAATTGTTTAAAACCACGTAATACCTATTCAGTCAGGGGCACTGATCTCTTTTCCCTTAGATTGTCAAATAAAAAATGACAAAAGCCAACACAACAGCCATCTGGTGTGAATGAATCAAAATTATACCTATTTTTTTTCTTTGCCAAATCAGCAAAAAATATATATATATATTTTTGGTGTGCCACAGAATTTTAGAATCAGTTTATCTGTTCCATGAGATTTTTAAAAAGGTGAAAATTGCTGATAACAGATAAAATAAAACAGAAAAAAAGTTAATTCTAGGTGGTAGGTATTTGGATGTTCACTATAAATTATTTTATTTTGTGTGCCTGAGCTTTAATATAAATAATAAAAGAAAATAATATACAAGAACGAGTTGATCCCATTTTCTGTTCTTTTAACTGGTCTCAGATAAAGTTATTTCCTTCTACTGAAGGCAGTCTCTTATCAGGGCTAAGGGATTCTATACCTTTCCACCTCCTACAAGGACTCCAGCTTTAAATTATCAGCTCTTTCCTCTCCAATTTTTCCCTCTCCCTAAGCTCTTCCTCCCAAGCCTATAATGTGCTCAAGACTGAATTAATTCAATGATTTCAATGTACCAGAGGTTCTAGACATTTAACATAGCATTGAAATTGGCAAATTACCCTCTTTTTCACAAATCTTATAATAATGATTTTCTACTCTCCATTTCCAAGTTGTCAACTCGGTACTTTATATCTTTCATCCCACTACTTTGTTGAAACTGTTCCAAGGGCAATAATATCCTCTTCAATGTGGCATGGGATAAAAACTTTCACTGATTAACTTTCCTCTGATTCTACATACTGTTGACAAATCTCTTTGAAAATCAGGTCCAACCCCTCCCATCACCCTATGGTTTCTGCAACAGCATTACTTCTAACTTCCTCATACCTCTGTGTCCTTAAACTACACAGAGCTCTTCTTCTTTTGTTCATTTTCTTAATTTGCTGGTGTTACTTAGAATTCCATCTTCATTTCCTTCTTGTCTAGTAATGTTTCCTGGGAGTTTCAACTGCCAGAGTTTCTATTATCTACATCAGTGGTTATCAAAAGGGGAGAGATTTTGCCCTCAGAGGACATTTGGCAATGTCCAGGGTAATTATAATTTCTTGACTACAGTGGTGCTACTGGCATCTATTAGGTAAAAAAGTCAAGGATTCTGCTAAACATCCTAAAATGTATAGAAGAGCTCCTCAAACAAAGAATTATCTGGCTCAAACTGTCAACAGGGCAAAGGTTAAGAAACCTTAATAACCAAAATGGCCCATATATGGGTATTGATTATAAACATGGAACATTCACACAATGTAGTATTATGGAGTTGTAAACAGAATGAGGATCTCTGAATTGATATGATTTCTAAGAAATGTATATTGCTAAGTAAATAAAATAAAGAACAGATGAATATATGTATGTGTATGCACACACACATATGTATTGTGTAGATATGAATATATTGTGCCATCTTTTGGGTAAGAAGGAGGAAAAAAACATACATGAAAGAAGTGTGACCAGGTGGTGGCACAGTGGATAAGAACACTGACCTGGGATGCTGAGGACCCAGGTTCTAAACCCTAAGGTCACCAGCCTGAGCATGGGATCATAGACATGACCCCATGATCGCTGGCTTTAGCTTTAAAGTCACTAGCTTGGAGCCCAAGATGGCTAGCTTGAGCAAGGGCTCACAGGCTTGAGTTTGGGATCACAGACATGACTTCATGGTCGTTGGCTTGAGCCCAAAGGTCACTCACTGGCTTGAAGCCCAAGGTTTCTGGCTTGAACTCAAGGTCGCTGGCTTGAGCAAGGGGTCACTGGCTCAGCTGCAACTCCCTGGTCAAGGCACATATGAGAAAGCAATCAATGAACAACTAAGGTACTGCAACTATTAGTTGATGCTTTTTATCTCTCTCCCTTCCTGTCTGTCTCTCTCTGTCCCTGTCTGTTTCCCTCTCTCTCAAAAAAAATAAAATAAAAAATTGATACATAAAATAAAAACATCCTATGTAGAGTTGAGATTTTTGGAATCTTGTTACTATTTTAAATATTCAAAAGCAAAAATTAACAACATCAAAAAAGGACAAGGGAAAAACCCTAAAAGGAATACAAACCATATTTGAAATGAAAAACACAGAAAAAAATTAAATAAATAATCTAAATACTATGATATTTACCCTCACTTTAATGGCAAAATAAAACTTGTAAATAAATCTTGAACACTACCTAGTGGGCCCAATCGTCAAGTGATATGATTACAGTAATTCTGAAACTATGTATTTATATATTGGATAATTAAGAAAATTAGTAAACATACTGGTACTGGAAAAAGCTAGAGTTCTCACTGTCAGAGAAGTATAGGCAAGACAAATAAGAGCCTTGTATGGTAGATTAGAATTGAAGGTAACAATTATAAACTCACGATTTAAAAATCACAAAAACTGCCATACATTCTCCTTCCTGCCTAGCCCATTCTGCTGAAGGGAATTAACCCTGCTTCACTGAAAGCAAAGAAAAGCACATACCTACTCCCCAGATTTCCAAATAAAATTTCATATGCAAAAGAAAAAGTGCTGTTTGAAGAAATGGTTAATTCTAATTTCAGGCCTAAAGTAGTGATAGGACAAGTCTCGTGCCATAACTCTCAAAACAAGAGCCTGCCTAAAGGGGACCTCACTTGCTAAAACTGAGCAATAGGAGCACAATAATGAATAATGGTAATAATGAATGATAGCCCACTGAACAAGTAAAATAAGAACCTATGATTCAAGCTTCATATTTACTGTAACATATAAGTAAATAAATAGAAGAGAAAAATCATCCTTACAAAATAACAAATAAAGTACAAGATCTAGAATGTTCATTAGAATACCATCATTTTATAACCATCACTATAATAATATATTCAGGCAAGAATCACCAAATACATACCACAAATATTGAAAATTTGGTAGGGAATAGAATTATTACCTGGCTCAAAGTATCTTCCCATTGATAATCATTACAAAGGGGGAAAAGGCAGCTTTACAGGAGAACCCAACAGGTTTTTGAGTTGTTCAAGTTCACTTTATCAAAAATGGAACAAAGTGATATCAGTGTGCCTCCTAACATGACAGACACATGGAGGACACAAATCATTTATATAGTATTCCTGTCACTTAACCTAAACTGAATCATGAAACATCAGGTGCATACAAATTGAGACATACTAAAAAATGGCCTGTTATCCGCAAAGGCCAATACAGTAAGAAACAAAAGGCCGAGAAATGGTTTGATTAATGAGACAAATGTAGCAAATTTAATCCAATGCATAACATTGGGGAAAAAAGTTACCATAAAGTACAACTCAAAATATGGTCCAGGCCCTGGCCGGTTGGCTCGGTGGTAGAGCGTCGGGCTGGCGTGCGGAAGTCCCGGGTTCGATTCCCGGCCAGGGCTCACAGGAGAAGCGCCCATCTGCTTCTCCACCCCTCCCCCTCTCCTTCCTCTCTGTCTCTCTCTTCCCCTCCCGCAGCTGAGGCTCCATTGGAACAAGGATGGCCCGGGCGCTGGGGATGGCTCTGTGGCCTCTGCCTCAGGCGCTAGAATGGCTCTGGTTGCAACAGAGCGATGCCCCAAATGGGCAGAGCATCACCCCCTGGTGGGCGTGCCGGGTGGATCCCGGTCGGGCGCATGCATGAGTCTGTCTGACTGCCTCCCCGTTTCCAGCTTCAGAAAAAATACAAAAAAAAAAAAAAAAAAAAAATGGTCCAAGGACTGATTGCTAGTCCTTGAACCAAGTTGTCTGTTATCTGTCTGACAAGAGAAGGAATTTACACCAGAGGTTAAGACAATGACAGAAGTCCCAGTTACAAATGAGATAGGTTTTATAGGTTTGAAAAGGTAGAAATAAATACTATAAGACAAACATCTGTCTGAGTTGCATTTAACAGGTAAATATACCTGTTCCAACCTACACACAAATTCAACTTAAGAACAAACCTACAGAACCCATCTGGTTTGTAACCGGAGGACAGTCTGTATAACAAACACATTGCTTAGTGTAGAAGATATATATATTTTTCATTACAAAACTTTCTTGGTGAAGGATCAGTACATTATTTACAAACCAGTACTTCTGAATAGAATTACTATAAAAGATATTACTAAGATTAAAGGATAAAATTTAAATATAGATTGTGCATTAGATAACAGTATTATACCCATGTTAAATGGTATTTCTGAATTTAAAATTGTACTTTTGTAATGTAAGAGAATGACCTTGCTCTTGGGAGCTAAATGTCAATGTACTGGAGGCAAAAGGTTTAATAATAATTCTAATTTATAAAGGTGCTAAACAAATATGAAAAAATGGGTGGATATTTTTTTAAAAGAAATGTAGGAGTTTATAATTTTTTAAAATTTTTTCTGTAAGTTTAAAACTTTTTCAAAATAAAAATATTTTAAACTTATATTGGGGGGCTAATATATTTATTTTGGAGATTAAACATGCAGAGTGAATGTTATTGCAGAGTGAATTCTAGGATAAAGGCATGTTCATCACAGCTTATACACAAGAATTTCATTGTAGGCTATCACTTAGGGTTTTCCAGGTTTTACCTTCTGGCTTGGTGTGAAGGGACTACAGAGGGGCAGGGGTAGAAGCAGAACAAAAAAACAAAACAAAACACCCCCCAAGAAAGCCTGATCTGTGGTGGTGCAGTGGATAAAGCGTCAACCTGGAAATGCTGAGGTCGCCGGTTCAAAACCCTGGGGTTGCCTGGTCAAGGCACATATGGGAGTTGATGCTTCCAGCTCCTCCCCCCTGTCTCTCTCTCCTCTCTCTCTCTCTCTCCCTCTCTATCCTCTCTAAAATGAATAAAATAAAATAAAATTAAACAAAAAAAAACAACAAAAAAAAACCCAAGAGAGTTAGCAACTCTCAGATGCTGTTATCAGCATTGCAAAGGAGAGGCTGCCAAGATGGTGGAGTGCTGAAGGAGAAGCCAGTTTGTGCAGAGAGAAGGAAATGCAGGACAGAAGTGAATAAGGCTGGGGAAGACAAGATGGCGCTGGAGTAGGTGGATGTACCAACATTCACCTCCTAGAACCAAAGTGGATTACAAACTAATTTTAAGAACCATCATCTGGAAAAACCAACTTTGGACTAACCTAAGAGGACTCTTCAACCAAGGAACACTAAAGAAGCCACACCGAGACTGGTAGGAAGAGCGGAAATGCGGAGAGGGCTGCCCAGCTCCTTGGAGCAAACGGCAGCAGGGAGAGACTCGCGTGGTGGGAAGCAAGTTTAGCAAAGAGGGGAGGGTCCTGAGTCCCAGGAACAAAGCCCCAGCCTGCAGCCCCAGAGCCCAGAAGAGGTGCATGGACAGTATTTAGCTGGAAACAAGGCAGGATACTGTTTGTGAGAAAGAGACTGATTTCTCAGACCTAGGATTCTTCTTAAAGGGACTGCGCAGAACACCTCTCTCACAACCACTCACCTAGGGCTCCAAGGAGAAAGGAGAGTACCGGAGTAGCAGGAAGAGAGTGTAATATAGGAGGCACAGGGAGAAACATTTTTTTTTTTTTTGTATTTTTCTGAAGCTGGAAACGGGGAGAGACAGACTCCCGCATGCGCCCACCAGGGGCGACGCTCTGCCCACCAGGGGGTGATGCTCTGCCCCTCCGGGGGGTTGTTCTGCCACGACCAGAGCCACTCTAGCGCCTGGAGCAGAGGCCAAGGAGCCATCCCCAGCGCCCGGGCCATCTTTGCTCCAATGGAGCCTTGGCTGCGGGAGGGGAAGAGAGAGACCGAGAGGAAGGAGGGGGGGGGTGGAGAAGCAAATGGGCACTTCTCCTATGTGCCCTGGCTGGGAATCGAACCCGGGTCCCCCGCACGCCAGGCCGATGCTCTACCACTGAGCCAACCGGCCAGGGCCAAGGGAGAAAAATTTTAGGAGACAGCCACCCTAACCCCTGGGACGAGACACTCCTCAAATCTTAAGTGAATATTTCCCCTGGAAACAGCAATACCAGCAAAGGGAAGCAGGACACCAGCCAAACAAGCTCTCCCACGGCACTCAGAGCAGTGTAGCTTAGAAGGAGGGAGCTTTCGGGACTACAGTAGTGAACCTTAGGGTCTGAGCTGCAGCACCCCCACCCACACGGCTGAGGGCTCGCTGGAGCGCAGAAGCGTGGTTCTGTTGGCAAGGGCAGAAGCCACCACTGGGCCCAGGTGTGTGCTCAGTCTTGCCCGGCTGGGGAGGAGGGGGCGTGCAAAAGCGGACAAGCTCAGCTGCGGGCAGCCTGTAATCCAGCCTGTGGAGAGAAGGGCGGGAACCTCAGAAGGGGTGGAGACGAGCCCTTGAGCAAGGGCTCAGGAGCATAGCCTTGCCCCGCCCGCAGAACCCAGGCTTGTGGCTTGACTTGGGAGCTGGCTCCACCCGCGGGGATGGAGCCAAAAACCCAGAACAGGCAGAATCCCGATACTGAGCAAGGACACGCAGTCCCACCTGGCCTGTGGAGCCAAGGCTTGCAGGCATCCCACAAGTGGGCTCCTCCTGCAAAGGTTGAGCAAAAGCCGGGAAACAGGCAGAAACCTGCAGCTGAGCAAAGGTGCTCACCCCTGCCCTCAGGACACAGCATAATGCCACCCATGGGGGCGGGGCAAAGGTCAAGGCCACCAAGGCTTGTACACCCGAGCACGTGATCACAGCCATTCCTGTGAAGGAGAGGCGGAAACTACAGCAACAGCCCCAGTGGGCAGGCACCGGTAATGCCTATACCCAAACGTCCTAGGCAGCAACATCAGAGGGGGTGGCAGGCCTGCAGACAGACCATACCTAGGGAACAGATGCCACACCCAGTGGGCTCCAGTGGCCAAAACCTTCCTTTACACAGAGAAAATGAGAAGGCAAAGAAATGCAACACAAATGAATCAAGAGAAATCCCCAGAAAAGGACCTGAATGAATCAGATATAACCAAATTACCAGATACGGAGTTTAAAATAACGATTCTTAGGATGCGCAAAGACATTAGAACAACAATAGATGGTCATTACGAATACCTAAATAATGAGATAGCAAATATAAAAAAGGACATTGAAATAATAAAAAAGAATCAGTCAGAAATGACAAATACAGTATCAGAAATGAAGAACACAATGGAAGCAATTAAAAGCAGGATGGATGAAGCTGAGAATCGAATCAGCGAGTTAGAGGACATGATAAATAAAGGCATGGAAGAAGAGCAGAAAAAAGAGACTCAAAAAGTCTGAGGAAACTCTAAGAGCTCTGTGACAACATGAAGAGAAATAACATCCGCATCATAGGGGTTTCTGAAGAAGAAGAGAAAGAACAAGAGATAGAGACTTTGTTCAAGCATATCATAGCTTCCCTATATTAAGGCAGGAAAACATCTCTGATGTTCAAGAAGCACAGAGAACTCCATTAAAGAGAAATCCAAAGAAATCAACACCAAGACACATCATAATTAAAATACTAAAGCGGCCCTGGCCAGTTGGCTCAGTGGTAGAGCGTCGGCCTAGCGTGCGGGGGACCCGGGTTCGATTCCCGGCCAGGGCACATAGGAGAAGCGCCCATTTGCTTCTCCACCCCTCCGCCGCGCTTTCCTCTCTGTCTCTCTCTTCCCCTCCCGCAGCCAAGGCTCCACTGGAGCAAAGATGGGCCGGGCGCTGGGGATGGCTCTGTGGCCTCTGCCTCAGGCACTAGAGTGGCTCTGGTCGCAACATGGCGATGCCCAGGATGGGCAGAGCATCACCCCCTGGTGGGCGTGCCGGGTGGATCCCGGTCGGGCGCATGCGGGAGTCTGTCTGACTGTCTCTCCCTGTTTCCAGCTTCAGAAAAATGCAAAAAAAATAAATAAATAAATAAATAAATAAAAAGAGAGAAAATATTAAAAGTTGCTAGAGAAAAAAAGACTATCACCTACAAAGGAGCCTCCATAAGGATGACTTCCAACTTCTCAACAGAAACACTTGAGGCCAGAAGGGAATGGCAAGAAATATTCAAAGTAATGCAGAACAAGAGCCTACAACCAAGGCTACTTTATCTAGTAAGGCTATCATTTAAAATTGAAGGAGAAATAAAAAAAGCTTTCTAGACAAAAAAAACTCAAGGAATTCACTACAACCAAACCAAGGCTGCAAGAAATGCTAAGGGGCCTGTTGTAAACAGATCAAAAGAGAAAAAGAATATAGCAAAAGAGGAATACAGTTTTAAAGAATAAAATGGCAATAAACAATTACATATAAATAATAACCTTAAATGTAAATGGATTAAATGATCCAATCAAAAGACATAAGTTAGCTGCGTGGATAAGAAAACAGGATCTATACATATGCTGTCTACAAGAGACACACCTTAAAAGAAAAGATGCACATAGACTGAAGATAAAAGGATGGAAAAACATATTTCACGCAAATGGAAATGAAAAAAAAGCTGGGGTTGCAATATTTTTATCAGACAAAATGTACTTTAAAACAAAGACTATATAGTTAGAGATAAAGAAGGTCACTACATAATGATAAAGGGAGCAATCCAATAGGAAGATATAACCATTATAAATATCTACACACCTAATATAGGAGCACCTAAATATATAAAGCGGACTTTGATGGATTTAAAGGGCGAGATCAAGAGAAAAACTATAATAGTAGGGGATTTCAATACCCCACTAACATCACTAGATAGATCCTCAAGAAAGGAAATTAACAAAGAAACAGCAGACTTAAAAGACATACTAGATCAACTCGATTTAATAGATATCTTCAGAACCTTTCACCCTAAAACAGCAAATATATATTCTTTTCAAGTGCTCATGGTACACTCTCTAGAATAGACCACATGTTAGGGCACAAAAGCGGTCTCAACAAATTTAAGAAGATTGAAATCATATTGAGCACTTTCTCTGATCACAATGGCATGAAACTAGAAATCAACCACAACAGAAAAACTGAAAAATACTCAAACACTTGGAAACTAAATAGCATGTTATTAAATAATGAATGGGTTAACAATGAGATCAAAGAAGAAATTTAAAAATTCCTAGAAACGAACGATAATGAGCATACATCAACTCAAAATTTATGGGACACAGCAAAAGCAGTCCTGAGAGGGAAGTTCATAGTATTTACAGACATACCTCATGAAGCTAGAAAAAGCTCAAATAAACAACTTGACCCTACATCTAAAAGAACTACAAAAAGAACAGCAAGTAAAGCTCAGAGCTAGTAGAAAGAAGAAAATAATAAAGATCAGTGCAGAAATTACAGAGGCTAAAGAAATAATACAGAGAAATCAATGAAACCAGGAGATGGTTCTTTGAAAAGGTAAACAAGTTCGATGAACCTTTAACCAGACTCACCAAGAAAAAAAAAAGCCTCAAATAAATAAAATTAGAAATGAGAGCGGAGAAATAACAACTGACACAACAGAAATACAAAATATTGTAAGAAAATACTATGAAGAACTGTACGCCAAAAAACTCGACAACCTAGATGAAATGGACAAATTTCTTGAAACATATAATCTTCCAAAAATTAATCTGGAAGAATCAGAAAACCTAAACAGACCAATTACAACAAATGAGATTGACAGAGTTATCAAAAAACTCCCAAAGCCTGACCAGGTGGTGGCGCAGTGGATAGAGCGTCGGACTGGGACGCGGAAGGACCCAGGTTCAAGACCCCGAGGTCACCAGCTTGAGTGCGGGCTCATCTGGCTTGAGCAAAGTGCTCACCAGCTTAGACCCAAGGTCGCTGGCTCCAGCAGGGGGTTACTCGGTCTGCTGAAGGCCCGCGGTCAAGGCACATGTGAGAAAGCAATCAATGAACAACTAAGAAGTCACAACGTGCAACGAGAAACTGATGATTGATGCTTCTCATCTCTCTCTGTTCCTGTCTGTCTGCCCCTGTCTATCTCTGCCTCTGTAAAAAAACAACAAAAAAAAACAAAAAAAAAAACACCCCCAAAAAAGAAAAGTCCTGGGCCTGATGGCTTCACAAGTGAATTCTACCAAATATTCAAAGAAGAACTAACTCCTATCTTTCTCAAGCTATTTCAAAAAATTCAAAAGGAAGGAAGACTTCCAAGCTCCTTTTATGAGGCAAGCATAATTCTGATTCCAAAACCAGGCAAAGACCACACAAAGAAAATTATAGGCCAATATCCCTGATGAATTTAGATGCTAAAATCTTCAACAAAATATTAGCAAGCCGGATCCAGCAATATATGAAAAAAATCATACACCATGATCAAGTGGGATTTATTCTTGGGAGGCAAGGCTGGTACAATATTCGCAAATCAATCAATGTGATTCATCACATAAACAAAAAAGGAAGGAGAAAAACCACATGATAATTTCAATAGATGCAAAAAAAGCATTTGATAAAATCCAGCACCCATTCATGATCAAAACTCTCAGCACAGTGGGAATACAGGGAACATACCTCAACATGATAAAGGCCATCTATGACAAATCAACAGCCAACATCATACTCAATGGGCAAAAATTAAAAGCAATCCCCTTAAGATCAGGAACAAGGCAGGGGTGCCCCCTTTCACCACTCTTATTCAACATAGTTCTGGAAGTCCTAGCCACAGCAATCAGACAAGAAAAAGAAATAAAAGGCATCCAAATTGGAAAAGAAGAAGTAAAACTATCATTATTTGCAGATGATATGATATTGTATATAGAAAACCCTAAAGTCATGGTCAAAAAACTACTGGACCTGATAAATGAATTCAGCAAGGTGGCAGGATATAAAATTAATACTCAGAAATTAGAGGCATTTTTATACACTAACAATGAACTGTCAGAAAAATTAAGGAAGCAATCCCCTTTACCATTGCAACCAAAAAAATAAAGTACCTAGGAATAAATTTAACCAGGGAGATTAAACACTTGTACTTGGAAAATTATAAAACATTGATAAAAGAAATCAGGGAAGATATAAACAAGTGGAAGCATATATCGTCCTCATGGTTAGGAAGAATAAACATCATTAAAATGTATATTACCCAAAGCAATTTATAAATTCAATGCAATACCAATTAAAATACCAATGACTTACTGTAAAGATATAGAACACATATTCCAAAAATTTATATGGAACCAAAAGAGAACACGAATAGCCTCAGCAATCTTAAAAAGGAAGAATAAAGTGGCAGGTATCACACTTCCGGATATCAAGTTATACTACAAGGCCATTGTACTCAAAACAGCTTGGTACTGACATAAGAACAGGCATATAGATCAAAGGAACAGAACTGAGAACCTAGAAATAAACCCACACTTTAATGGACAACTGATATTTGACAATGGAGGTAAGAGCATACAATGGAGTAAAGACAGCCTCTTCAACAAATGGTGTTGTGAAAACTGGACATCTACCTGTAAAAAAATGAACTGTGTTTTTCAACCAGTGTGCCACGCACACAGGTATGCTATGAGACATGGTCAGGTGTGAGTATAAATACATTTAGAAACTATAGTATTAACTATATGTATAATATTTTACTGTGTTAGAGGGTCATTTTGTGTCACTTTGGTAGGTGGTGTGCCCCAGGATTTTGTAAATGTAAAAAATGTGCCACGGCTCAAAAATGGTTGAAAATCACTGAACTAGACCACCAACTTACACCATTCACAAGAATAAACTCAAAATGGATAAACGACTTAAATGTAAGCCATAAAACCATAAGCATCTTAGAAGAAAACATAAGCAGTAAGCTCTCTGATATCTCTCACAGCAATATATAAATATTTGCCGATTTGTCTCCACAGGCAAGTGAAATAAAAGACAGAATAAACAAATGGGACTTTATCAAACTAAAAAGCTTCTGCACAGCTAAAGACAGTAAGAACAGAATAAAAGGACAAACTACACAATGGGAGAATATATTTGACAATGCCTCTGATAAGGAGTTAATAACCAAAATTTATAAAGAACTTGTAAAACTTAATACCAGGAAGACAAACAATCCAATCAAAAAATGGGCAAAAGAAATGAATAGACACTTCTCCAAAGAGGACATACAGATGGCCAACAGGCATATGAAAAAATGCTCAACATCACTAATCCTTAGAGAAATGCAAATTAAAACCACAATGAGGTATCACCTCACACCAGTCAGATTGGCGCTCATCAACAAAACAACACAGAATAAGTGCTGGCGAGGATGTGGAGAAAAGGGAACCCTCCTGCACTGTTGGTGGGAATGCAGACTGGTGCAGCCACTGTGGAAAACAGTATGGAGATTCCTCAAGAAATTAAAAATCGAACTGCCTTTTGACCCAGCTATACCACTGTTAGGAATTTACCCCAAGAACACCATAGCACTGTTTGAAAAGAAGAAATGCACCCCCAGGTTTATGGCAGCATTGTTCACAACAGCAAACATCTGGAAACAACCCAAGTGTCCATCAGTGGATGAGTGGATTAAAAAGCTTTGGTACATATATACTATGGAACACTACTCAGCCATAAGAAATGATGACATAGGATCATTTACAACAACATGGATGGACCTTGATAACATTATACTGAGCAAAATAAGTAAATCAGAAGAAACTAAGAACTATATGATTCCATACATAGGTGGGATATAAAAATGAGACTCAGAGACATGGAGAAGAGTGTGGGGGGTTACAGGGTGGGGGGGAGGAGAGGGAGGGGGTTGGGGGAGGGGAGGGGCACAAAGAAAATCAGAAGGTGAGGGAAGACAATTGGACTTTGGGCAATAGGAATGCAGCATAATCAAATGTCAAAATAACCTAGAGATGTTTTCTCTGAACATATGTACCCTGATTTACCAATGTCACCCCATTAAAATTAATCAAAAAAAAAAAAAAAGAATTTCATTGTAGGAGGAAATTGTCATCTTATCAGCAGTGGATAGTCTCAATCTCTTGCTCTTCTTGTAACTTTTCTTCACTTAGCTTCTGATCATATACCCTTTAGTTTTTTCTCTACCTCAATGATTCTTCCTTCTTAGAAACTCCACAAGTTTCTTCTCACCTCCTGGTTCTGAAAAGCTGAGTTCCCAGTCCTAAGTCCTTCAAGCAAGAAATCTCTTTTCCGGCTGTATTATTATTTTCTTTGGCGATTTTATCTAATTATATGGCTTTAAATATCAAATCTGTATTCTGACAACTCCTAAAATTAGGTACGTAACCTAGATCCCTCCCCAGATCTTCAAATGTCACATTCAACTGCTAATCTGACATCTCCGCTTACGTCTAAGAGTCTTCTCAATCACGGCATATTCAAGACTAAATTCTTCCTTCCAATGTTTCCCCACCATACCCATTTTTATATCTCAATTAATGGTAACCCCATCCTTCGAGTTGTGCAGGCCAAAAATCTTCTGGTCATCCCATTCTCACCCACCCCACGTGAAACCCATCATAAATTCTCTCTGCTATACCTTTAAAGTATGTGCAGATTGTCACCACTTTTCATCATTTCCACAAGTGCTAGCCTAGTCTAAACCTCCATCATTTCTTACAGAGGTTAATTAAAACAATAGTCATGCTTCTACTACTACTCCCCTACAGCCCTGAAGACCTTTTCAACATGTAAGTAGATAACTGTGCTCCTCTGCTTAATTGGCTTCCCAACTCATTCAGAATAAAAGCCAGTAGCCTATGGACTTAACATGATTAAGCCTTTCCTCCTCCCCACTTGTTACCTCATATCCTCAGAACCTTCACTCTGTGTCGCTTATGCTCACTTTCCTCTAAAATGCCAGGCATAAAATCACTTCAGGGTCATTGAACCCACCGTTCTCAATATATCTTCCAGCCCTGGCCGGTTGGCTTAGTGGAAGAGCGTCGGCCTGGTGTGCAGAAGTCCCGGGTTCAATTCCCGGCCAGGGCACACAGGAGAAGCGCCCATTTGCTTCCCCACCCGTCCTCCTCTCCTTCCTCTCTTTCTCTTCCCCTCCCGCAGCCGAGGCTCCACTGGAGCAAAGATGGCCCGGGCGCTGGGGATGGCTCCTTGGCCTCTGCCCCAGGCGCTAGAGTGGCTCTGGTCACAACAGACCGACACCCTGGAGGGGCAGAGCATCCCCCCCCCCCAGCAGAGCTTCCGCCCCTGGTGGGCGTGCCGGGTGGATCCCGGTCGGGCGCATGCGGGAGTCTGTCTGACTGTCTCTCCCAGTTTCCAGCTTCAGAAAAATACCAAAAAAAAAAAAAAAAAAAAAAAAAATATCTTCCGCCCCTCTTACCACATGGTCACATTTTTATCCCCTTCGCTCAATTACTGTCTTCTCAATAAAGCCTTCATTAACCGTACTTTTAAGAAACCATGCATCTACCTCGGTCCTGAACTCTGTATTTCCATTTTGCCCACAGTATCTATTATTTGTCAGAGTATTTTTTATATTTACTATCTTTCTACCTGACTACCACAGAAACTCCATTCGACCTCACAGAATGGGCCCAAAAAATGTTAAAATGACTTACTTGACTCTGGGGCTCTATAACAAATCATAAAACAATTATAAATGAACAAATGTCTTTAAAATAATACTTATATCTATGGAGAGCTTAAAAAAAATAAAATATTTGCTCTTACTAAAAATCACCGTTACCCAGAAACACACACACATCCAACCACCCCCACACACAAATTCTCTACAGTTCTAAGTTAGGAAAAAAGTAACCAAAATGTAGTAGGAAAAAGGAAAAAAAAAAGAAAATATTTAAAATTAAGTAACTTTTTCTCAAAAACTTCTTACTTATGCAAATACAATGAAGCGATTAAGTGGCTTACACTATAATTACTGTGTCTTTGTTGAACTTTGTTTCTTGGACTGTGTTAGAGCAGTCTGGAGAAACAACATCTTCACTATCAGAAGACAAATCAATATACTGTATTCCTCCTGGATTCTTGAAAGATGATATACTTGGTTTTCTTTCATTTACTGTAGTTTCTGGAACACTGGAATCTTCTGCAAAAGAAAAAAAAGAAAGGCATTTTGAGCAACTTGAAAATAAAACAAACTTGTTTTTGTTAATCAGAATCATGAGCTAAATATTTTTAACTTCAGTGTTTTCACTCAAAAAAACAAAAATCTCCAACATTTAAAAAAAATTATTAGTCAACTAGAGCTGGTGTTAAATTATTTTCTATTTCATTGATTATTTATTAGCAAGACCCGACAGAAAACCACAAAAACTGAGGTTTGTGCTTTATATTCCAATCCTGTTCTCTCTGTGTTTATTTCCCAGTCCAGTTCTTACCCAAGAGAACATGGACACTAGCGCCCAAAAGACTTGAATTTCCATCCTGTCTCTTTGACAAGTTACTTAATCCCTTAAGCCTCAGTGTCCTCACCTGTAAAAGAGAGACGCTTAATAATCAGAGGGCTGCCCTGGGTGGGTAGCTCAGCTGGTTAGAGAGTTGTCCCGACATGCCAAGTTTGCAGGTTCGATCCCCGGTCAGTGCACACACAAGAATCAACCAATGAATGCATAAATAAGTGGAACAACAAAATGATGTTTCTCTCTCTCCCTTCCTCTCTAAAATCAATCAATAAAAAAATAATAAGCACACGGCTAATTTACATATAAAATCAGATGATATATCTTAAGCATTTAGTTCAGTACTGTTTGTTACATAGCAAATATCGAATAAACATTGTCTTACATAATGGTGGTGTTATTGGTTGAATATTGTTCCCTCCAAAATTCCTATGTTGAAGTTCCAAACCTCAGTACCTCAGAATGTAATGTATTTAGAAATAGGGCCTTCAAAGAGGTGACAGAATTAAAATGAGGGTGTTAGGGTGGGGTCCTAATCCAATATAATTGATGTCCTTATTAAGAGATAGACACTAAAGATGTACTTGCATGGAGAAAAGGCCATGAGGTCACAGCAAGAAGGTGGCCATCTGCAAGACAAAGAGAAAGGCCTCAAAAGAAGCCAAATCTGCCAACACTTTGACCTTGGGCTTCTCGCTTCCAGACCTGTAGGAAAATAGATGTCTACTGTTTAAGATGTCACCCAGCCTGTGACATTTTGTTATGGCAGCCCTCACAAACTAAAAAAGTTGGCATCATCTGTCTGTCCAAAACAGATGAGTAAAAGTATTCTACCAAAGTCTCCTCTCTCCAAGGGCTGAGTTCCAAAATTATTTTCCTTTTGCCCAGCAAAACCACTCTCCCTTATGTATCTGAGGAAGAGCTCAGACTTAAGGAATTCATATAAAGTAAGAGTAATAGTTCCTTGGTCTATTAAATATATTTTCAAAAGCAATAACCAGATAACTCTAGTTCAAAGGTTTTGATTTAATAAACAATAGCTACCATTACTTACTTTCTAGGTAATTTCAAGTTCTCAAGTGAGACTTTTTATTTTAGAGAGGGAAGGAGGAGTGGGGAGAGAGGAGGAAGGCAAGGAGGAGGAGGAGGAGGAGGGAGAGGGAGGAGGAGGGAGAGGGAGGGGAAGAGGGAGAGGGAGGGGAAGGGGGAGAGGGAAGGGAGGGGAAGGGAGAGGGAGGAGAAGGAAGAGGGAGGGGAAGGAAGAGGGAAGGGAAGGGGGAGAGGGAGAGGCAAGGAGGGAGGGGGAAGGAAAGGAGGGATGGGAGGAGGGAGGAGAGAGAGATTGGATTTGCTGTTCCACTTAATTATACATTTCATTGGTTGATACTTCCATGTGCGGCACTGAACATGCAACCTTGGCTTATCAAAATGATGCTCTAACCAACTCAGCTACCAGGCAGGGTCAAGTGAAATATTTTTAATCCTCACAATAACCCCTAAGGCACATATTATACCACCACTGTATAGATAAAACTAGGTTGAGAGAAAGCAACTTGTTCAGTCATACAAAAGAAAGCAGATCTGACATCCAAGCCCAGGCCTAAATCCTTGTATGCTAATACTCCTGGCCTCCCTGGAGGGCACTAAAACCCTAACATCTTTACTTATTATAATTAAAAACAACAGTTTTATAAATATTGAGTGTGCCCTGGGTTAAGAATTCTGCATCAGAATAAATTCTAGCTAGGTTAACTGCCATAAATATCAAGATATTCATAAATTCTGATAATTATGTAAAGTAATAAAATTACAGTCTAACTCCTGCAAAATAACTATAAAGGTACAATGGGTTCTCCTTTCACAAGGTGTTCCTAGTATATCATAAATCATACATAAAACCAAAAATTTAGGTCTTGAACGTATCAAAAACTTGACCTAAAGCTAATATATATTACCTGAATACGTCAATGATATTGTTCTGCTTTCTTATACATATTTTAAAAGGGTTTATGGCAAAATGATCTGGATTGTCTATTTTTCAAAAAGTCTCTTTACATAAAATGAGGAATGGAATAATCTTTTCAAGCCTAGTCATTTAAAACAGTGGTCCCTAACCTTTTTTGGGCCACGAACTGGTTTAATGTCATACAATATTTTCACGGACGGGCCTTTAGGGTGGGACCAATAAATGTATCACGTGACCGAGACAAGCATCAAGAGTGAGTCTTAGATGTAACAGAGGGAATCTGGTCATTTTTAAAAAATGAAACATCGTTCAGACTTAAAAACAAATAAAACAGAAATACTGTAAGTTATTTATTCTTTCTCTGCGGACCAATACCAAATGGCCCACAGATCGGTACCGGTCCACAGCCCGGGGGTTGGGGACCACTGATTTAAAGGCCCCTAAGTGCCTGGAGGGATGGGGGGCATGTCTAAAAAAATCTATAGTATTAGGGAAACTAGAGCTTCTTGACCTTGATTATATATTCATCTTTTCTTTTACTTTCTCCCCTTCTTTTATAGATGATAATAATACAAAATATATGAAACATAGCATTTTTTAAAATGTTTAATATGCTTTGTTAATATATAACATAAAAATAAAGGAAAAGTAGCTTACTGAATTTTTACTGATTATATTCAGTAAAATATATAAAAATATATTAAACATGTTTACTGCACTAACCCAAGTGGCATTCAAAGGAAGTGACTTAACAGAGAAAGTGGTTTGATAATATAAGGGATGAGGAGAGATTATAATACAATAGCATTTCTCAAGCTCAGGATCCTGTTGCCCTCTTAAAAGATGAAGGTCTCTACCCTGGTTAGTTAGTGTCATTCCAGTATGTCAAGGTTGTGGGTTCAAGCCCCAATCAGGACTCATACAAGAATCAACCAATGAATGCATAACTAGATGGAACAACACATCAATGTTTCCTTCTCTCTCCTCCTTCCGCTCTCTAAAATAAATAAATAAATAAATAAATAAACTTGAAGGCCTCAATGACTTTTTGTTTGTTGTTTCTATCTATGATATCACATTAGAGAATAGGAACTGAGAAAATATTTAGACATTTATTTACCAAACAAACTCTTTACATGTTAACAAATGTTCTAGCGAAAACTATATCCCCTCTTCCCACCCCCATCTCCCACCACATTTAGTGAGGAAAGCAGTATTCATTTACTTTTGTGGAAAATCTCTGGTTTAATAGAAGAATGCTAGATTCTCTTAGCTGTTTCAGCAATGAATCAATCTATTGTAGTATACTGTTTTTGTTTAGGTTTATGAAAAAAAAATCATGTCTCACAGTTACATATTAAGTAAAGAAAAAGTATTTTCATAGCCTTTTTACATTATCAAGGATGTTCCTCTTTGATACTAAACCCAAATATGTCAGGTGGTAGTGTTTTAACGGTTAATTACAATTTGGAATGGGAAACTAGATGAATAAACTTTTGCACTGTTATATAAACCCACTGGTCTATCTTATATGTTAACAGATCTTTAACCCATACATTATCTTTTAATATTGTGTGCATTGGTCATTTGGAAAATATTGGTCCACTTCCTCCCTGATTAATGCAATCTGTCAAATGTTGACATATTTCATGGTATTTTATAAAAAAAGAAATGCATCTCTAAATATCTGGATATTATCAAACTCACAGTTGTGGATACTAGTTCCCCAAAATCCAAACTTTACTTTGAAAACTAGAATTCTATCACTAGCTATAAATACTGTCATTTGTCTTCCTTTGATATAGCTGTTCATTTTTGAAAAAATGTCTACTAAATACCGAAGTCTGCATAACTACAGTATGTTGGTCAATCATCCTTTCAAGTAAAAAAGGTGTCTGTCAAAAAAATGACAAGTTCAGCTCACAACTCAAAGCAATCACTCAAGTCCTTCCCCTGGAAATAACCACTGTATTTCAGAATGCAGCCAAGGATAGTTCACATTTTGTTTCACAAAATATTATAAGAGTGTAAACTGATAAATTGAGTTTACTAAAATTAACAAATTTTACTGCTTTATCAAGAACATTTTTAAGTGAAACTGGCATTCAAAATTTTTAAAAAAATACAATGACTATAGAACAGTTTGGAGTCTTGGTCTTGATTCCTGCTTGGTTGCGAGCATGGCCCCAGATGGGGGTTGCCGGCAGGACCCGGGGCAGGGCACAAGCCTGAGCCTGTCTCGCCATCTCCCCTCCTCTCACTCGGAAAAGAAGAAATAAATAAATAATCAGTTTTCCAAAACAGTCAATAATCTAGAATTAGAATACTGCTGAATGCTTAAATTTGTCTGCAGTATTTTTGGAAGTAAGCAACAGCAGAAATTAAGATATTCCTGATACAGTGATGCCTTTTGACCCAAAGCAAACCAGCATTTTTAAACAGCAGCACAAGAACACAAGGAAACAAAAATAAATAAATAAATAAAGGAAGGAAGGAAGGAAGGTGAAAAGAAAAAAACAATTATGAAAATATTTGATATTATTCAATTCTGAAACTTGCTCCTATTTTTTTATTAGAACAGTTCAGCACTAACCCTTTTCGAAGTACTGATTTTCAACTAACACTAGCAGACATTAAGAAGCCAGAATGACTATATAAAGATGTACCGATGATTCATATTTTGTTAAAAGACTATCATCCAGTGGTTATAGAAACATGACACTAAAATGATATATTCTGTATTATCAACAGATCATATCCATTTTACTGTCTGCAGGGATTCAGAGAACATTTAGGCAAAGGAAGTGAAGTTCAAAACCGCTGAGGTATTATATGATTTTAGAATCATATAATCTGGAAATCTTTTTGATAATTAATTTTAAATTTTTATCTCACTTATTAACACCTATTACTTTCATCAGGACAATCACAAGAAATAGCAACCACTTTAGAAGATATTTATGTCACCATCAAGAAAAGAAATTCATCAAGCATATACTAAAACTTTTTTCATTCCAATCTCAAAAGAACCTACAAACCTATCTATTTTTATTTCCTTCATTCCCCTCTCCACCCCAGGTAAAAGGTCTCTATAAATCAACAATTCCGAAACATTTTTTCTTGACACTGCTTCCCTGTCAAGCTGTTTCTTTTCCTCTTAAAGAGTAGTCATCTCTCTACCTTTCTACTGAAACAAAGGTCAACAACAATTTAATTTCCAAGAAAAGTGGCCCTGAGCTGTCCCTATTCAACCTGACTTCTCCACATTTGACACTGTTCACTACACACCAACCTGCAAACTCTTCTTTCTTTGGCTTCCAGGATACAAGGACAATCCTAGTCACCCTTTACATCTGTCATTCGTTTCCCTTCCTCTGATCATCATTAAATGTTGATGTTCCTTACTGTACACTTTGCTAAGGATGTTTTTAGTTAACTACCAGGATAATGATTCTAAAGTTGATTTCTCAGGATCCACACTCTGATGTACAACCTTCTATTACACCTCGTTACTAAAATGAGAGGTTAACTCAAACTCAACATGTTTTAGTATCATCCTCCTAAATGTAATAATTCAGTTGACAGTGCCAGTCATCCAGCTGTCTAAGCAAGGAAGATTCATCTTTAAACTTCACCAAACGCCATAAAATACATGTCATATAAAACTTCCCTAAACTGCTGTCATCCCTACTGTCATTTCCCTACATTTAGACTTCAAATGAACAGCTGCATTATCTTCTCATATTGAAATGTTCTAACTTATACTAAAATCCAATCTCTCCTGTACAACATATAAAGCCCTTAAAAATCTAGCAGTTTATATTTCTCTTTTCAGCTTCACTTATATTGCCCTAAACCTCCTCTTTCATAGATTACTTCCCCTTCCCATAAACACAGCACAGACTTCAAGACAACATATATTTTCATTCCTTGTTCAACAAATAAACAGTAATTCATTGGTTCGTTTTCACTCAAAGTCATTCATCTCTTTGTGACTCTTCTGGATTCTCCCAGGAAGAATGAATGATCATTTCTGAATTGGATTGTGATGCTACACTGCTTATACCTTCCCCTGTGAGTTATCACATTGTATTATTCTGGCTCTATATATTATATGTCCTTTCCCACTGCTCCTTTAGGGTCAGTCTAATAAGAGAGACACAAATATAAAATGTAATATTAGGTAGTGATAAATATATATAGATTAAAGCTGGGAGTGAAAAGGAGTTGTTACTTCAAAGAGAGTGATCAAGGGAAGGCCTTCTAAAAAGTGTACCATTTCACTAAGCCCTGAGGAAATGAGACAGCTGAGAGTCCTATGCAAATATCAGCAGGGCCTGGGAAGCAGAGGGAAAGACTGGGCTGTGCTTGGCATTTTCAAGAAACCAATGTGGCTGTATCCCATTAACTGAAGGAGAGTGGTAAGAAATAAAATCTTAATTCAAATTAGATAAATAACAGTATTAGCTGAAAAAAAAAGTGATCACAGATAATTTTGAAAATTTTTCATCCTAAAAGCTGCTCTAGACCCTAACCTCTACTGTAAATAAGCAAATATAGCAGTATTCCCCAATGGCAGAGTATAAAGTTACCACATGATAATAAAGGAACTAAGGTAAATATTCATATCCCACTGATAAGTTTCCAATCTCACATCCAGTCCTGATCTGAAACCTCACTTGGTATCTTATCCTCTCTTAAAGCCCAAAGCCCATACACTTAATTCCGGATCTGCACCCCCCACGCTCAGGTGCCTTTGTCAACTAGTTTGGGGCAAGACCTTTGACTCTTACTGAACTTTTAAAGGCATGCCCAAAGGCTTACAACAGGTACTTCATATCTATTTTAATGTATAAATTTACCATTTTTTTCAATTATCTAAACTAAAAATTTTATTACTCATTTTGTCTCATCTCTACAACCAAGCTAGTTTTAAATTCTTGCCCTTTCTTACTTTGAAAACTCTCACATTTCCTCCTTCTCCATTTTTACTGCCATCATTAAGTTTGGATTATAAGTTTCCTAAAGAATTTCTCTCTCTTTAAATCCTACCCTCTAAAATATACAATACTCATAACCACTAGACTGACTTTTTTACCAAACAACTTTCTTTTATCATTTTACCCTTTTACCTGAAAAGCTTTAATGGATCCCTATTATCTATCATGTAAAAACCTAGCTGTAATCCTCAAGATTCTTCAAAATTCACAATGCCATTTATAATAATCTCTTCTTGGAGCAAAGCTCTCTATTGCTAACAGGATGAATTCTCACCATTCTAAGAACAAACTTAATGTTCATATTTTCCAGTGTCATCAAGACTGACCATGTGATTCCTAAAGGTAATCTCAGCTTCTAAATTTACAATTGCTTCTCAGCCTTTTGGCTAATATCAAGTGTGGTATCTAAGAGAAATTTATGTACCATAAAAAGTCCCCACAAAAAGCAGTGAAGTCACCTGACCAGTGGTAACACAGTGGCCTGTAATGTTGAGGTGCCAGGTTTGAAACCCTGTGGTCACTGGGTTAAGCGCATGCTCACCCAGCTTGAGTGCGGGATCGATATGATCCCATGGTTGCTGGCTCGAGCCTAAAGTCTCTGGCTTAAACAAGAGTTCCCTGGTCAAGGCATGTATTCAATATAAGAAGCAATCAATGAAAACTAAAGTGACATTCTATGATATGATGCATCTCATTTCTTCCTTACTGCCTGTCCGTCTCCCCACCCCCACTCTCATAAAAAAAGAGTGAAGTCTCCTCAGACAGAAAAAAAAAGCAAAGCAGAAGAGCATCTTCTAATTAGAAAAGACAATTAAGAGTTTTACATTACTAATATTGATAAATAACTATAACATTCTGTTGAGTTCGTTTATAAAGTGCTTTTATTTCTATATATCAAAAAATTGGGATCTTAGATTTTAAGTTACTTGTCCTATGTTCCATTTAACTAGAATGATAAAAAGAGGCTTCTAAAGACTCAAAACCCCATGCCTACAACCCTCTCTGACCTAACTACATAAGAAACAGATTAATGTATTTACTGTTAAAATAGTAAAGTACCTGGCTATTTAGACATTAACTGTAGCATATTATGCAAATCAAAATGTCTGTTGAAAAAATAAACAGAGGGATAGCCCTCCTTAGCTTCAAATCCTTCAGTGCTTCCCCACAGAATTCAGGCAAATTTAAACTTCTTTAGATAAACAAAGCCTTTCAAAATCCGACTCATAATTACTACTTAATCCAACCAACCAAATCATTCAACTGTGTTCCATTTACATTAAAGTATTTAAAAATGTTATTTCAATAACTTCCAGGGACTCTGCCATCAGTTACATTTAAATAGAAGAGTAGCAAACAAAATAGCAATACCAAGGGTAAGACACATATACTACAAATCTTGTCAGAGCCACATTATTAATTTAAAAGCTGCTTGTGAAACACTGACATTTGCATTAAAAAGGGTCTTGTTAGAATAAACATTAACAGGAAACTTCGGTCCTTTTCACACTCAAAAATTAAATTGCTTGAATTTGAGTTCTGGTTCTACCAATTTCTCAACAACTTAACCTCTCTGGGTTTTACTTCTGCAAAATGAAGATAATTTCTCATCACACTGTTGTGCCAATTAAATGAGAGAATGAGAGGCACTAAGCTCTATGCATAAACATAGTAAGGATTCAAGTATATTCTAATTTTAACTGTCCAAAAAGCAGATTAAAATGGAAATGCTCATTTTGAGCTTCTTCTCAAACCCTATTGATCCTGACAACTTGCTGGTTAAAAATGTTCATTCACCAGGAAGAATATCATTATTATTCTGCATTCTGGGGATCTCCAGGAACTCAAACAGTGGCAAAATCTGATTGTGATCTGATCTTCTCTTGTTTATAGTGGTTGTCTTCAGGCACCTTGAATAGCTCATGGCAGGTGATAACTAGTTTCTGGAGAAGTACTGGCATCAGTGTAAATGTCTGGCCAAATAACTGGGTCATTCACAGGACTGACCTAAAGATGACCTAAATTCTGATTTCAACTTCCATCACAGGCTCATATTCCAAGAACCCAATAAAAGTGAAGCAGTTATGGACGGACACTCAGTTGCAGGTACATGGTGCCTATGGCAGTCCCCAAACTGGATTTAAAAGGGCATGGTGGAAGACAATGCATTAATGTGTATAACATTAATACAAATCGGAACCTCTTCTGCCTTTCGTCTTTGAAAAATCTCTTGATGTCCCATCAATCTGCAACATTTTAACTCACCTGTTTTTTCAGTTACATCTGAATCAGGGGTGCCTGCCCTGCTAACTTCCCCTTCAGCATTCTCCTCTTCAGCACTAAGAGAAATTGGTGAAGAAGGGCCAGGCTGGGAGGGTTGAGGGGTGGCTTCGGGAGCTTCCTCAATCTTACTCCTTTTTTCAAAGCGAAAACGGTCCAGGTTGAAAAGATTCATATTGGTAGAAACCACCACCCTGTGGGATTGGGGGTTTTAAGTGAACTATCTGCAGGGAGAAAATAAAAAGAGGCCATGAAAACAATATAAATGTACAAAGCCAGAGCAGTTCATTCCCAAGGCAATTATGAGACCGCAAATGTGCCAGTGGCTCAAGATGACTATAATGGCTGCGCTTCATTGTTAGGCCACAACGATCAAAATGTGGACAAAGGTATCTCTTTTAAAAATCTTTCCATTGCTCCTTTTCACTCCCCTTCCCCCATCCCCCACAGCCCTCCTTCCTCAAAGCACAAGCTGACCCTCGTGCCACCTCCTCTTACCCCAGCACGCGCGGGCACGTTCCCCACTTCTAACCCTCCTGGGTGCCGCGCGCCCGCCCACAGTGAGAGGCTCCCTGCACTACGGTGCTCCCTGCCTGGAGAAAGGACGTGCCGGGACCCGCGCCTCGACACTGCGGGGACACAAAGGGGCCAAGGAAGGGGAGCGGCGGAGGCCGTGCTGGCGGGCACCCGCCCGGAAGTTGACGCGGCGCAATCCCAGCTGAGAGGAAGCTGATAGGATCAAGAAAACACAAGGGAAGGTTCAGAGGTGGAGAAGGTGGCGCGGCATCTCTATTAACGCTCACTCACTCGCTTACTCCCTTTCTTCCTTCGGCACTTAGAGTCTTGCAGTCTCTGTGCGATGTAACAAAGGTTGAAAAGAAAAAAAAAAAGATTCTGGCGTGGGGCGACGGGAGCCGGGTGGGGACCCTCCAAAATAGCACGGAGAAATCCACCCAGCGCGTAGTGATGACGCAATACGCAACCTAGCCTTTTTTTTTCCCTTCCCTAGCGACGCGGGAGAGGAAAATGGCTAGGCGCGCGCTGTTGTCATGGTAACTCGTACCCGCCTGTCTGCCTCGGCAGAGGGTGTAAGGCCTGTTTCTGTAGGTTAGCTAGAAAGCTGTTAAATAGAACAATAATAAATAGCACGATAACCATAAATAAGCATAACAATAATATATAATGTTTCAAATGTTATAATCTGTATTTTAGGTAATATATAGATAGTATAATAGCAACATTGTGCTAAATGCTTTTTGTTTATAATCTAAAAGCGCCTCTTTTTACCAAATAAGGAAACTGAGGCCTGTAGATGTAAGTAGCTAATTAGAAAGAAGTTTAAAAAGCCGGATATGATGAGTTTCAAAGTATACAAACTGCCTCCTCACTGTTGGCTGGATTGTTCTTAGAGGGGAAAATGACAATTAATTCACCTATCTTGATGGAAATACTACCTTAAGAATATTTACTCCCATTGTTCTTACATTAGACTAAACAGGCAGTTTTCTGAGTTGTAATTTGATCCTCTGTTTAAAAAGGAATTACTGCAAATCATTAATCTGCCAAATGCATTGATCATTGTAAATTTAAATTGGCATTCTGTTTTATAAATTAATGTTTTGACTTGTAACTGTTGTAGTAATATAATGTTATAGTAATTAAATATATAGAAATATAGAAAAACATGAAGATATATAAAAGTAATTAAGATATATTAAAATTAATTATGGAAATTAAATAAAGTTATGCTGCCTGGATAGGAATTAATATAGTATGTACAAATATGATAAACAGATTCTGACTTTCGAGCAGGGCCCAGTTAGTGTGTGTGTGAAGTTATACATAGATAAGTGGCTTGCTGTCATAGCTCTGTAGGTTAACATAAACAAGAAGCTTCCCTAGGAACATCTTAAAAGTGGCTTGATGTAACATTTCAGTAGATTAACATAAAACAGGTTCCCTGCCAGGAACTCCCAAAAAGGTGGTTAGAGGTGATAATCCTGTAAATTGACACCTGTTAGAAAATGGGTTGAGATGATAATCTGTAGATTGACACCTATTAGAAGGCCTAGGTACAGAAAAGGTAGTAAAGCTAAAGAGCCCCCCTGCTGCAGTAGTCGCCCAGACTCTGATGTGACCTGGACTGTCTTGACACCACCTCTCTGAGCTCTGACCAAATACAGATGAAAGGGGTACACCAACGGGGGCCCCCTTAAGCTGTACCCAGGCACGCCAAAAGGATTTGAGTGTAATAAACTGCCTGTGTGATTTTTGCAACTAACTTTTGTGTGGTCGTGTCTTTCTTCCGGTGGCAGTTGGTTTTAGCACTGTTAAGTAGAATCCTCATAGCCACCTCAAGAGGAGTCTCGAAGAGGCTGCCAGCCCTGCTGATAAGCAGGAGTGTCCCACTGCATGGGGAAGTCAAATCAGGGACGCCTGATCGACTTAGAGCTTGGGTTCTACTGGGACAATAACAAACTCATCCACAGATTTATCAAATGTGGGCACACATAAAACAAGTGTCTGGACCCATAAAATTCCAGATAAAATCCTGAAAAATTGGAATTTCCATTATACCCATCTTGATATTCCATTAAATGCATTAGCTTTATGCATGCATGCCAAATAATGTGTTCAAAGGCTAAATCAACCTATAAATTGTAAATTATTTTTGGTGATGAAGAATGTTTGCTCTAAGCCCTCTCTTATACAAAACAATATTATTAACTACAGTCATCATACTGTATATGTATGTTGTAGACTGCAAGTGGCAAAAAGCCTTTGTAAATTCGAGGCTTAGCAAAAGGCTAAGTTCTCCCCCCACCACCCACTTCACTTGCTTGCTTAAATTGCTGTAAGCAATTTACATGCCCTTCCTCTTACTCTTTGTTTGTTCAGATGTTGGTTGATTTTGCTTATGCATGGTAGGGGGATTCCTGTTTATGCCTTGGGAGAGTTCCTGTGTTAGCCTCAGATGTGTAACTTTGTATCAAGGACTTCTTTGATTTGCATATGGCTATATAATAAAGCAAACTGGGGCTATGGGGTGCTCGGATATTGCCATCAGTATTGAAGAGGCCTCCTAATCTCATCCTTTTTTTTCTTAATGAGTCTGTTTTCTTAATTCCACACCGCACCATTCTCACTCAAGACCCTGAATTATAAGCTACACTGGTCCACAGCAAGTGGTGCCCGAACACAGACTTGAGTACAAGAAAACTAAACTGAAGGCAGGTGACGGAACTCCCCAAGTGTGCACAGTGAGTAAAGAAAGTTTTGGGGGAAAGTATAGTCAGGAGTAAAAAATTATGGGACAATTAGGGTCAAAAGACCTTTTCATAAGAATAGTTATGCAGCTAGAATCCTTTTTGCGATATGTTCAAGATGTGTGCCCCTGGTTCCTGGAGGAGGTTGTGGTTATTTCTGCTACAGAAGAGCAAGTAGGTAAAATTCTGAGAAGGTAGTGGTGTGAGGAGACTATGGTAGGAGAAATAAAAGTGGCAGTCTCTCTGGCAGTTGGTGGGTACTTTGCAGCTTGGGGGCTGAGGAATGTAGGACAGTGTGGCTGCCTTTGGTTCTCTCTGGCTGCTTAGTCTGCCGCTCAGCTGAAGTTGAGGTAGGGGAGATCTCAGCATGGTCAACCTGAACTGCCAGTTACAACAACTATAGAATTTGAGAATGGATAGGAGACTCAGGTATTAGGAAAGTTACAGCTTTTCCCGTTATGGTCTGATTTTCTTTAATGTTTTAACTATTCAATACAATCTTATGAACTATCATTTTGTTTCTTTCTTATTCTTTGCCTGGAAAGAGGGTGAAGGGGGCACCTGTTTGGATGTTGCTAAACAGAAATCTCATATATGTAGCTGCCTTGAGATTTTTCGAGAGAGATTTCTGTTTAGTATTTATCCTTATTAAAATAGCCCTACATAAGATTAAGCATGCCACGTTCTAATCTCTAAAATCCTGAGTTTCACTCTTGATTTGTGTTATTGTATGTGACGTCTTTGTTTAATGTCTAAATGTGTCTGTATTTGAGGTCTGAATTGATTTCTTGCATGCAAAGATTGGAAATACTGGCTCTAATATTGAAAAAATAAAATTATTTTAGAACTTGTAAGGAGCACTCATTTAAATTTAAATAGAATGTAGATCTTTAAGACTTACTAATTTGATTAGTGCATTGTGAGGTGTGTTCAGAGTTAGGAGCCAAATAGCAATTCAAGTATTAGGATTAATCAAAGTTATATGTTATACTTGTGTTTTTTGTGCATAAATTGTCTTGTTTATGTGTAAGGTTATACTCAGGAAGGCAAAACAAAGGAATTGAGCAAAATTAAGCAGGGCCCTAATAAGTCATTTCAAGAATTTGTCTCAAGCTGCTTCAGGCAGTTAGAAGAAATAGTATAAGAATGCTAATTCTGATTCTATGGCCAAACCCTGCAAAAGGGACCCTAAGAGAATTGAGGATTTGGCTCCACTGATCCTGCCTATTGGATTCAAAAGATAGGTCAGGAATGCCCTGAAATGGAACTAACAATACAAGGGCATAAATTTAAAGGACTTTTAGATACTGGAGTTGATGTATGTTGTTGCTAAGCTACATTGGCCTCCTTCCTGGCCCACTCATGCAGCAGCCACAGAATTACAAGGTATAGGGCAGAGTAAATCCCCTCAACAAAGCTCTAGTTTTTTACAATGGGAAGATAAAGGTCATTCTGGACATTTTCAGTGTGATGTGCTCCCTGGATGCCAGTTAATTTGTGGGGTAGAGATGTTTTGAAAAATATGGGAGTATTGCTTGTCAGTTCTAATAGTTTAGTCAGTACTCAGATGCTTGATCGGGGATTTTTGCCCACTAAGGGACTAGGGAAAGAACAGCGAGGAATTCTCACCCCCATAGAAGTGGCACCCAATACCAGAAGGTGTGGATTAGGATATCAAAATTTAGCACAGGGGCCTTGGTAGCTCCTGCTACCCCAATAATGCATTGTGCAGACCCAATTACTTGGAAATAAGATAATCCTATATGGGTAGACCAATGGCCCCTTTCACAGGAGAAACTTAAGGCAGCTGCTCGATTGGTACAAGAGCAGCTACAGCTTGGGCACATTGAACCATCCATGGAATACGCCTATATTTGTTATTAAAAAGAAATCAGGAAACTGGAGGCTATTACAAGATTTGAGAGCAATAAATAAGACTGTGGAAATTATGGGTCCTCTCCAGCTAGGACTCCCTTCTCCTACTGCCATTCCATGGAATTTTCACCTTGTAATTATTGACTTGAAGGATTGCTTTTTTACTATGCCTTTAAGCCCTCATGATTGCAAGCGTTTTGCATTCAGTGTTCCTTCACTTAATTTCCAGGCTCCAATGAGCGATACCAGTGGAGAGTTTTGCATCAAGGTATGGCTAACAGTTCTACCTTGTGCCAAATATATGTTTCTTAAGCTATCTCTCCAGTACAAAGGCAGCACCCTAAGGTGTACATAATTCATTATATGGATGATATTCTTATTGCTCATTCAGATAAAGACACTGTGTTGACCGTTCTGCAACAACTAGAATATTCTTTGAAAAAAATCAGGACTTTATATAGCTCCTGAAAAGGTACAGCAATCTTTGCCTTTCTCTTATTTAGGATAAATTATTGAGAGACAACAAATTTGTCCACAAAAATTAGAAATCAGGACAGCTCATTTGCAAACTTTAAGCGATTTCCAGAAATTATTAGGAAACATTAATTGGCTTAGACCAGGGGTCGGGAAACTTTTTGGCTGAGAGAACCATGAATGCCACATATTTTAAAATATAATTCCGTGAGAGCCATACAACAACCCATGTATGTTATGCATTATCCAATAAAAATTTGGTGTTGTCCCGCAGGACAGCTGTGATTGGCTCCAGCTACCCACAACCATGAACATGAGCTGTAGGAAATGAATGGATTGTAATACGTGAGAATGTTTTATATTTTTAACGTTACTATTTTTTTATTAAAGATTTGTCTACGAGCCAGATTCAGCCATCAAAAGAGCCACATCTGGCTCGCGAGCCATCAGTTCCCAACCCCTGGCTTAGACCTTTCTTGAAATGACCAGGGAACTGAAGCCACTTTTTTATATTCTTAGAGGCTCGGCTGAACCAGCTTCTCCTTGGCTATTTACAGCTGCAGGACAACAAGCTTTAAAGCTTGTAAAAAAAAAAGCCTTTATACTAATTTGTCACTCGAGTTACACTCCAATGGGACTATTGTGGCAAGCCTCAGGTCCTATTGAATAGATTCATTTAGCTGTTATTCCTAAGAAAGTTTTATCTCCATATTTTGATCTTGTCGCCTCCTTAAGGGGTGTAGGCGACTTACAGCTTATAGGTTTTGAGCCTCAAATTATTGTTGTTCCTTTTTCAAAGGATCAACAACAATGGCTCTGAGAAACTTCCACTAAATGGCAAATTGCTTTTGCAAATTTTACAGACCAAATTGATTCTCACTACCCAGCTGATAAAATAGTTCAATTTTCATTAATTACTACATTTGTCTTTCCTAAGACAATTGTTAATGAGCCCATTCCTGAAGCACCTACAGTCTTTACTGATGGTCCAGCTCAGGAATAGCAGGCTTAATAATCAATAAGTTTATACTGGAACAGTCGCTTTGAAATCAGCTCAAAGAGTAAAATTACATGCCATTATCATGGCTTTTCAGCATTTTCTATGTTCCTCCTTTAATCTGTATACAGACAGCAAATATTTACTTATGGTTGTTTCCACTATAGAGACTGCTGTTTTAGGGACAACTGGTAATGAAGAACTATTTCAGCAATTTCTCCTTCAAAGACTTGTACATCAACATAGAGCTCCATGTTTTATAGGACATATTTGAGCTCACTCTATGTTCCTTGGAGCTTTAGCACAAGGTAATGCCCTTATTGATCAAGCTACCCAAAAGAAAATTATTGGAGCAACCATGACAGATCAAGCAATCCAGTCTCATATTATTCATCTCCAGAATGCTGCAGCCCTGCGTAAACAGTTTCAACTTTCTCAGGAAGCAGCATAGCAGATTGGGAAATCCTGTCCAAGGGGTCCTGTACTACAATCTGTCCCTTCATTTGGAGTTAACCCTCGAGGACTCATACCAGGACAACTTAGGCAAATGGATGTTACTCATATACCTTCATTTGGCAAACAGTCCTTTGTCCACATTACAGTGGATACTTATTCTGGATTTATAGTAGCCTCTACCAGAACAGGAGAGGCTGCTAAACATGTTATAGCTCATTGTTTTTATGCATTTTCTATTATTGGACTTCCTAAACTGATTAAAACTGACAATACTTCTACATATGTAGGAAAAGCATTTACTATATTTTGTCAAACCTTTTGAATTATGGGTATTTCTTACAATCTTTAAAGTCAAGGTATTATTAAAGTGTACCCAGCAAATATTTAAGGTCAATTTTAAAAAATATAAAAGAAGGAGCCATATCCTAGAATCATGCTTTTTACCTTAAAAAATTTCTTTTGAATGCTGATGCACAGGAGACGCCAAACCTCCTTCTCCTGCAAACTTCTACACCCTCTTTTATTTGATCCTGTTAAGTAACACTGTTTTGTCTTCTTACAAGTAGCTCTAGATATATAGGTGGATAAGGAGCCTCAAACCCCTCAGCAAGATCTTCTGAGCATGGCTTTTAAGGTCTATAATGACCAGGAGGCAGACAAAGCCCAAAAGAGATCAGGTAAAATACCGGCTCTTGGCATACGCCCTTAAAGGCTCCAACGCCCTGAAGGGGCCTCATAGGACTCCATCTGGGCCCTGCTTCAATAATGGAAAGGAAGGTCATTGAGCTAAAGCCTGCCAGGCTTACATGCCTTTGCTGTGGGAAAAAAGGGACACTGGAAGGTAAGCTGCCCCCTCACTCTTCTAAGGGAGGGTACAGCCTCTTCCAGTCCTGCTCCAGCCACCTGTGACCTAACCTTGCCCATTAAAGGTGCCCAGGGCTATCAGCCCCATCTCACATCACTGTGGGTAAGCCTAGGGTATTTCTTCCAAGTAGCAGGTAAACTGATCTCATTTCTTACGGACACAAGGGCCACTTACTATATCTTGCCTGAATATTTTGGATTTTATTCACCCCTCGAAGATCTCTGTTGTGGGTGTTGATAGTCTTATTTTCTGCTGCTTTGTTTATCTCCTTTATTCCTCTTGCCTCAAGGCCCCATGCCTATTTTAGGCTGAGACATGCTCCTAATTTAGATTAATTTACCTCTGCCACCCAGCATACTGTATCCCAAGGTTCTCTTCTCTATGCCACTGTTGCAGATCTTCAGGGAAAAGCAACCTGGTCTCATCTCTCCAGGCTGAAAACAGAAGTTCCATCTCCACACATGCCTGCAGATGGCTTTTTCCTATCTACCTGAATCATTACTAACTAGAAGCAGCGGTCATTGGGATTGGATGCAAGCTACAAAGTGTAGAAATGTGACAATGATTCCAGTGCCATGTGGACTTTTCCTGGATGTATTTCCTGGACTTCTGCTCCTTGTGACAGCTCTTAATGGACTGAACTGGGGTTGGGTCGCATTTGCAGGGAATGTGGAATGGTGATGGTGCCAACTTGGACTTGGTGAACATGTTAAGGCCATTCAAAACAACAAAGACTCTTTTATAGATTCTGTTATATTGGCTAAGAATTTGCTTAAAGGCTTTAATCCCTGTAATGTATTAGAATATTTGTTTGGGTTATCTGTTAGCATTGGCTATACTAATTTTGTGTTTATTCTGTATTTTTTTAGTCTGCCTCCAAATTGAAATCTGGGAAACTAGGAAATCAGATGAGTGAAAATCTCAGCACACAAATTAAAAATAAAAAGGAAAAGGGGGATATGTTGTAGACTGCAAGTGGCAAAAAGCCTTTGTAAATTTGAGGCTTAGCAAAAGGCCTAAGTTCTCCCCCCTCCGCCTCCGTACAGCTAGTGCTTGACTTATGACCATGATTGCTTCCGACAGACTGGTCATAACATGATTTGGTCATAAGTTGAGTAGGCTATATGTACAGTACTGTGAAATGATGTTATAAAAATCTTTAAGTCATATGTTAACATAATTTTCTTTCATTATTGTTATATATCATAATTTTCTTTGTTCATTTTATGCCATTTGTATAATCTCTACACCATTTTGTTTCTTATTTTTACATTCGTCAGGTTTAAGTAAAACACTGCATTACCAGTACAACTGGTTTAATATTTGCAAAGAAAATTTCCTCTTGGTAGACATCTTGGGAGGGGTTTGATGAAAAATATCCAAGACACAAAACACAAATTGCTGTACGGAGTCTAGGATAACAGTTGAAATAGTGCACGCGGAGATGGTAGTGCTGCTGGAAGCTGGTCTGCGCTGTCGTAGGCCCAGCTGGGCAACACTTGTGCTGCCAGATGCGGAGCAGTTGTGGCTAGTGATTGTGGTCGTAAAGTCGAATAGCTGTAAGTTGCATAGGTCGTAAGTCAATCAATATTTGTATTGGAGTGACGTCACGGAAATGGCGCCGTGAGAAGCGCGTCCGACAGCTCTCCCCTAAATCACAACAAATTTATCAACTAGAAACAGAAAAATTTATCCTCGGAGCATTCCGGAGTTCCACACAAACTGATAGCGAAAGGACTGTTATCACTTGAATCTGAGAGACGAGGGTGTGGAGGAAGCTACCGCAGCGACGCTCACGCTCATTCAAGCCGCGAGGGAGTGTGCCTGCGGTGAGTCAGCCCATATACTTGGGAACCGCGAGCCGCCGGGAGCGGCCGACGCGAGCCGCCACCGCGAGCCGCCGTGAGCCCCCACGAGCCGCCGCTGCGAGCGGCCGCTGCGAGCAGCCGCGCGCGCGCCCGGTCTGGTTGAGCACCGCTGACATTCCCAGCAGCCCGCACACTGCGAGTGGGGGTCGCCAGCCACCGGTGCCCGGAGCGCCCCATTCGCGCACGTGCCTTGGGCATTCCACGCGCCCAGGGCACCCTGCTGGCCCGCACACCCAGGGGGCTCCATTATCCTGCACCTGGTGCGGTCCAGCCGCCAGCGGCGGGGCGAGCAGGAGAGGTTTGGGAGATTCTCTCCGTGGGCGGGGCACCTCACCCAGCCATTCAAGCTAACAATCAAGCGTTGGGGGAGGGGCGCGCGCAGGCAGCCTAAAATACCTTCGGAAGCACAGCTGCGACCCAATCACTGAAATTAGCTTAACCCATAAAATCTGCGCACCCTCGGTTCTAATTGATAAGATCTCTCTCAGTTCAGCGATCCAAGACAAGAGGCGTGATATTTTTTAGTGCCTCTTGCTAAAGGGGCGGGGGCAACTTCTGATTGATAGAGCCTCTATATTCAGGGATAAACGCTAACAAGAAGGACTTGGCAGATAATAAGGTCTATACTACAC